>NC_133470.1:31898069-33148069 GCF_048565385.1 Saimiri boliviensis | reverse complement strand
AAATGAATTCACTTCTAGACAATCATGTGACCACAGCTTGAGGATAGAATTAATACTTATCTTGATGTTGCTATCAAGAGTCAGTAAGAAAAGGTCTAGTGCTCACAAACCCTCTAGAGTAATGCCATCATGAAGCATCAGAGCATAGGCTACCTGGGAAAGCTGAGATCGTAAAAGAAAAGAAAAATGTCCAAAGGACCATGAGAGCATCCAAGAATACCAAATATAGTATTTCCACAATGCCTCAATGTCTTGCTTTTAAAAATCACACCCATCACCTAAAAGAGCATGAACCACTTTATAGCAACCAATGCTTATTTTCAAAGACCAATGACACCTGATTGGTTTTGCTTCTACAAGTACGGCAGTCAACACTGGTGATGGCAAAAAGCCAAAAAGATCCAAACTCAGTTTCAACCAAGATATTGATAGCACTCTACCTAGTTTTTTCATTGGAATAAGCTATGATAGATAAGGGACAAAATAAGTTTCAAATCCCTCATATGCCTGTATCATGTTTGGGAGTTGTCAAGAAAGAGATATATGTATGTGTATATATATATATATATATATATATATATATATATATATAAAATCATCTGGCATTTTAGACTTCTGCAAATCAAATTAAGAAGGGAACAGTGAGGAGAAAGAAAAACACAGAAAAATGCGAAATTTACATTAGATAATATCTCCACTGTTTCAGTGGTACTATGGTCAGTAAGTTTCTTTCAGTGTCAAAACTTGGACAAGATGACTAACAGTCCAGGAAGAACCTCTGACACAGCCAGAAAGAACTTCTCTCACCAAGACAGATCAGAATATTGAGGAATCTGGCATGCTTCAAGCAGACTGTCTGAAAGAATGCACTGAGACAGGTTGAAGAGAGGGCCCAGATGTTGGGACTGAAGGAGGAGGAAGCTGGAAACCACGCATGGAATTGCTGAGTGCCAGGATGCATTCCAGGCCCTGCACAGCTCCTGAAGAAAGGGGCGGGTGTGACATGTGTAAGCTGCTAGACCTGGAGAGAGCAGGGCTGACTTTTCCATAGGACCAGGGTGAAACTGATCTGCATGCCCCACTGAACTCCAGCCCCTCCCAGAGTTCCTGCCAGGCCATGCCTACATGCAGTACAGCCTTAGCTACCCCACCAAAAGATTTTTTTCCCAGCATCCACCACCATAGCACTTTAACCTTATCCTCCTCCTGTCACCCCACTGGAGCACTTTTGCTGACATCCTCCCACCAGAAGGCATTTGCCTGCAACCTCACTACTGTCCCTATGGGTCACAATCAGCTGCGACACCACCACTGTCACACAGAAGCACTTTCTGCCCATGGAATCCCCTGCCAGAAGGCTTCCCACCCACAATGCCTCTGTCAGAGCACCTCCTACAAATAGTGCCCAACTATGCTGACTGGAGCACTTCAAGCTCATGGCCTTCCCCCCAAGCACTTTCTTCTAGTGTCACCCTTGTTGGAGTGCATCCCACCTGTGGCATCCCTACCATCCCTGTCACAGTGTGTCCCACCAGTGGGTGCCACCATCAACCCAGCCCAAGTGCATCCCATCCATGGCACCCCTGCTGGAGAGTCTTCCATCTGTGGGAGCCCCAAGTCCCCCATCAGAGCACTCCCCACCCATAGTGCTGCCACCACCCCTACTGGAGCATTTATGCTCACCATGGCCCCACCATCCCCTATGGAGTGCTGCTGCCAATAATCTGGCAGTGTCTTGGCTCCTCTATCCCAGCTGGGGCTTAACCTCAAGAGAACAGTGGACGAAGCCATGTACCCAGTACCGGCTACTCATGGATACAGCACACAGCCCAGCAATGGGGAATTGAGCATTCACCCTCTGAAAGCATCCAGAAACTAAGTCATTCAATTATACACAACTTGCACCACAGTCACAATCAAGGGCAATAATGATCATAAAAATATAAAGCCCATCCAAATGACAGCAACTTCAAATGATAAAGGAGTATCAGCCCTCACAGATAGAAAGAGCCAGCACAGAACTCTGGCAAGTCTAAAAGTCACAATGTCTTTTTACCTCCAAATAAAATCACACTATCTTCGCAGAAATGGTTTTTAATCAGATTAAAATGGCTGAAACGTCAGACATAGAATTCAAAATCTGAATGGCAAGAAAGTTCATCAAGATATAAGAGAAGGCTGAAACCCAATCCAAGGAAAACAATAAACTGATCCAATAATTGAAAGATGGTATAACTAATTTAAGAAAACCCGACTGAGCTTATGGAAATGAAAATACAACGGGAAGCATTAACAACAGCATAGATCAAGCTGAGGAAAGAACATCAGACCTGGAAGATCACTCATTCCAATTAAATCAGACAGAAAAAAATTTTTAAAAAATTTAGAAAATGAAGAAAATCTCCGAAATATATGGGATTAAGTAAAGACACCACACCTACAAGTCACTGGCATTCCTGAAAGAGAAGGTGAGAAAGCAAGTAACTTTGAAAACATATTTGGAGAGACAGTCTATAGAAATTTTCCCAGTCTCATTAGAGATTGGGATGCAAATTCAAGAAATGTAGAGGACCCCTGTGAGATATTATGCAAGATGACCATTCTTAAAACACATAGTCATCAGATTCTCCAAGGTCAATGTAAGAGAAAAAATATTCAAGGCAGCTAGAAGAAAGGGAAGGTCACTTACAAAGGGAACCCCGTAAAGCTAATCATAAAAGTTTCCACAGAAACCTTACAAACCAGAAAAAATAAGAGGCCTATTTTTAACATTCTTAAAGAAAATAATTCCAATCAAGAATTTCATATCTCACCAAAGTAAACTTCATATGCGAAGAAGAAATGAAATCCTTTTCAGACAAGTAAATGCTAAGCAAATTTGCTGCCACTAGATCTGCCTTTAAAAAGGTCCTAAAAAAGTACTAAACATGGAAATAAAAGAACAATACCTGCCACCACAAAAACACACTTAAAAACATACTCCATTGACACTATAAATCAACTATACAATCGAGTCTACATAACAGCCACCTAACAGCAAAATAACAATATCAAATCCTCACATATTAGTATTGATGCAATGTAAATTGGTTAAATATCCAACTTAAAAAGCGTAGAGTGGCAAGTCGAATAAATAAGCACAAACCAACTGTCTGCTATCTTCAAAAGACCCATGTCACAAGTAACAAAACCCATAGTTTTAAAATAATGGGATGGAGAAAGATCCATATTGCAAACTGAAAACAGAAAAGGAATTGGCATTGCAATTCTTACATAAAACAATTTTAAACCAACAATGACCAAAAAGGACAAAGAAGGACATTACATAATGACAAAAGGCTCTATCCAACAAGAAGACTTACTATACTAAATATATACACACCTAGATATATTGGAACACCCAGATTTATAAAATAAGTTCTTAAGAGATCTACCAAGAGATTTTGACAATCATACAAAATTATTGATCATCAATCAAATCCACACATAACAATATTAACGTTGAATATAAATGGCCTAAACACTCCAATCAAAAGACACAGACTGGCAAACTGGATAAAAAGTCAGAACTCATCCATGTCCTGTATTCAGGAAACCCATCTCACATACAAAGACACACATAGAATCAAAGGGATAGAAGAAGATTTACCAAGCAAATGGAGAACAAAAAAAAAAGCAGGGGTTGTAATCCTAGTCTCTGATAAAATGGACTTCAACAAAGATCAAAAGAGACAAAGAAGGACACTACATAATGGTAAAAGGATCAATCCAACAGGAAAAGCTAAGTATCCTAAATACATATGCCCCCAACACAGGAGCACCCAGATACATAAAGCAAGTTCTTAATGACCTAAAAAGAGATTTAGACTCCCACACAATAATAGTGGGAGACTTCAACACTCCACTGTCAATATTAGATCAATGAGACAGAAAATTAACAAGGATATCCAGGACTTGAATGCAGAGCTGAACCAAGTGGACCTAATACACATATACAGAACTCTCCACCCAAAATCCACAGAATATACATTTTTCTCAGCACCAAATTGCACATACTCTAAAATTGACCATATCATTGGAAGCAAATCACTCCTCAGCAAATGCAAAAGAACAGAAAGCATAACAGTCTATCAGACCACAGCGCAGTCAGACTAGGACACAGGATCAAGAAACACACACAAACCCACACAACCACTTGGAAACGGAACAACCTGTTCCTGAGTGCCGACTGGAAACTCTCAAAAAAAAAAATAAAAGAAATACTAGATTTCCACAGAATCAACCCAAATGCCCATCAATGATAGACAGGTAAATGCAAATCAAAACTACAATGAGATATCATCTCACCCCAGGTGAAATGGCTTATATCCAAAAGGCAGGCGATAACAAATGCTGGCAAGGATGTGGATAAAGGGGAACCCTCATACAATGTTGTTGGGAATGTAAATTAGCAAAAAAATTGTGAAGAACAGTTTTGAGGTTCCTTAAAAAACTAAAAAAATATATATCATTTGATTCAGTAATCCCACCACTGAGTATACATCCAAAATAAAGAAAATCAAGATATCTAAGAGATACCTATACTTCCATGTTTGTTGCAGCAGTGTTCACAATATTTAAGATTTGGAAGCAACTTAAGTATACATCAACAGATGAATAAAGAAAATGTGTATATTTACACAATGGAGTACTACTTAGCCATAAAAAAAGAGAGCCAATCATTCATAATAACATAGATACAATTGGAAATTGTTATGTTAAATGAAATGAACCAGGCACAGAAAGACAAACATTGCATTTTCTCACTTATTTCTGGATCTAAAAATCAAAACAATTGAATTTATGGTGTCAGAGAGTAGAAGGATGGTTACCAGAGACTGGGAAGGGTAGTGGGGGATTGGTGAGAGGTAGGAACGGTTAATGGGTACAATGCAATAGAAGAAATGAATAAGACCTCTATTTGATAGCACAACAGGATGACTATAGACAATAACAACTTCATTGTACATTTTAAAATAACTAAAAGGTTGTATTTGGATTGTTTGTAACACAAATAATAGACACTTGAGGGAATGGATAGCCCATTCTCCATGATGTATTTCACACTGCATGCCCTTATCAAACTATTTCATGTACCCCATAAATATATACAATTACTATATATCCACAAAAATTAAAAAGTAAAAAAAAAAAAAACTAAAAGAAACACAAAGCCAAAGGCATCACACTACCTAACACGAAACTATACCACAAGGCTAAAGTAACCAAAATAGGAAGGTACTTGTACAGAGATAGACACGTTGACCAATCCAACACTTTATAGAAACCAGAAATAAAGCCGAACAGCTACAGCCATCTGATTTTTGATAAAGTCAACAATAACAAGCAATAAGGAAAGGACTCCCTACTCAATAAATAGTACTGGGATCATTGTCTAGCCATATGCCAAAGACTGAAACTGTACTTCTTCCTTTCACCATACACAGAATGGAACTCAAGATTATGATTAAAGATTTAAATGTAAGACCCTAAAATATAAAAAAATCCTAGAAGAAAATCTAAGACATACCATTCTGGACACAGACTTTGGCAAAGATGTCTTGTTGAATATCCCAAAAGCAACTGCAACAAAATCAAAAACAGACAAGGAGGACCTAATTAAACTAAAAAGCTTCTACATAGTAAGAGAAACAGACAACAGATTAAACAGACAAACTTACAGAATGGGAGAAAATATTTGAAAAGTATGCACTCAAGAAAGGTCTAATATCTATAAGTAAGTTAAATCAATAAGCAAAAAGCAAACGACCCCATTAAAATGTAGCTAAATACATGAACAGACGCTTCTTAAAAGAAGACAAACATGTAATCAACAAATATATGAAAAATACTGATCAGAACTAAATATTGGAGAAATGTAAATCAAAAGCTCTATGAGATAACCATCTCACACCATTCTGAATGGTTATTATTAAAAAGTCAGAAAATAATAGATGCTGGCGAGGTTGTGAAGAAAAAAGAACACTTACACATTGCTGGTGGGAATGTAAATTAGTTCAGCCTCTGTGGAAAGCAGTTTGGATACTTCTTAAAGAACTATGAACTATCATTTGACCCAGCAATCCCACTATGTGGCACATATCCAAAGGGAAATAAATCGTTCCACCAAAAAGACATATGCACTCATATTGTTTATCACATGGCTATTCACAATAACAAAGGCATGAAATCAACCAAGACGACCAGCAACAGTGTACACACACACACTGACACGCGCGCACACACACACACACACACACACACCACAGAACACTATGCAGCCATAAAAATGAATGAAATTGTGTCATTTGCAGCAACATAGATGCAGCTGGAGGACATTATCCTGAGCAAACTAACACAGGAACAAAAAACCAAACATCACATGTTCTCACTTATACAGGGGAGCTAAACATTGAATAGACATGGGCAGAAAGATGGGAGCAACAGACACTGGGGATGTCATGAGGGGGAAAGGAGGGAGAAGGGCATTGGTTGGAAAGCTACTTATCAGGTACTATGCTAAATACCTTGGTGACAAAGTCATTTGTACACCAAGCCTCAGCCACATGTAATTTACTCATGTAACAAACTTGCACATATACTCCCTGAATCTAAAATAAAAGTAAAAAAGAAAAATAATTAATAAAGAGAAAATGTGATGGATGATGCAGAGCAAATACTTTGGAGTCAAACTTCCCAGGCTCCAATTCCAGGTCCGCCATTGACAAACCATAAGACTGAAACATCAAGCTCTCCATGACTTGGTTTCCTTCTTGGTACAACAAAGAAAATAATAGTGCCTATATAAAATACTGTATTTATTTAGGCACCCTGAAAGACTAAATATTATCTGTATTTCACAAACAAAAAAATCTGACATTCAGGGAGGTTAAGTAAATTACCCAAGATTGCACAGTTAAAGAAAGATAATATCGGTAGTTGAAGTGATGTGTGTCAAATTATGTAAAATAATAAGAAAATTTATTTACTGCCTTCTGCATGTTCTACGTTAGGGGTTTCACCGTGCTATTACTCATTGATGGCACAACAGGTGATAGAGGAAGTATTTATATTGCATTACCATGGATGAAGAAATGGATGCTCTGTGGATGGAATAATCTGACTGAGGTACCACAGTGGTACCAGGTAAGTAATCAGAGTCTTTTATTTATGTAACATGGAAATATAAAAAAAATTACATGCTGATGGTGGCCTTCCATTTTTAAAAAGCTGCATTTATTTCAGAAAATATTACATATTCCTAAGATATATAAACTCACACTGAAACTACACTTTGTATAAAGTTATCCTCAATTGCTATAACATTCCTGTTCGAAGTCCTAAAAATAGTTATGGATTAATTAAATGTCAAAAATCAAAGATGGCTTATTTAGAATATTCAAATATACCATGGCTTATATTCCAGAATAAAAATAATAAATATTAAAGAGCTCTCATTGTAAAGAAAATTATTTCTTTATATTCTAGAAAGTAATACCTAAAAAATTGTTTTATAAAGACAAAATAAACCTAATACTAAATAATAAGCCTATATACTAAATATATCAATAGTATATATTTAGTGTTAAAAAACACAAAACTTCATATTTCTCAAGCCAATTCTATTGGTTTGGGGATCCTTTATCAAAGCTAACTAAAAGCTTGTTTGCAATTGTTTGAACAAAGATTTCTTATGCCAGTGTCATAACAGATCCTATTCTAGCATAGCAAGTTCCAAATTGCAAATTTTTAGAAATGAATTGTTGGCTATACATAAACAAGTATGAAGTTTACAGTTGTGTTAAATTTAATGAACACAGTAATTTTTCAGCAAGTAAGAAAGTAGTTTTGGGTGCTGTTAAACAAAATACGAGGTGAATTTTGACAAAATCAAAATTGATCATTCTTACTTATTGCTGGAGCTACCAGGTTACTAAGGGTCATGGATAATAAGAAAATTTCACACTACTATAGCATCAATGTTCAAAATAGAAGCGAAGACTACTCATGTGACTGGAAACCCATCGGTCCTTTGTACTTAGTTCTTAGTGTGGAGTAAAAAGATTTAAAGCACCTTGCTGACTACAGTGAATTGAGTCCATGTAGTGTTATATAAAATCCAAAGACTTGCCACTGTAAGTGCACAAAATACATACTGTGTGCAAATATCTTTGCTGGCCAGGCACAGTGGCTCATGCCTATAATCTCAGCAATTTGGGAGGGCAAGGCAGATGGATAACTTGAGCCCAGGAGTTCAAGAGCATCCTGAGTAACATGGTCAGATTCCATATGTTAAAAAATTAAAAAACTTAGCCAGGCATGCTGGTATACAACTGTTGTCCCAACTACATAGGAGGCTGAGGTGGGAGGATTGCTGGGTCCAGGAGGTTGAAGCTACAGTGAGCCATGTTCACGTCAACTGAACTCTAGCCTGGGCAACAGGATTAGACCCTGTCTCAATTTATAAAAAGAAAAAAGAAAAAGAAAATATTCTTGTTGTATGTTTGGAGACAGTTTTAGGCCACCAGGCCATGATCAAAATAATAAAGTCTTCTAGCCTGGTTTTGTTCATATGTTTAAATGACTCATAATTCAATAAATGATTCTTGTTATAGCTTTTCTCTGTTGCCCTTCCATCAATCCTGTGGGCAAAGGGAAGATTATTCAATTACTGAGTTGTACCCCCTCTTTTTATGTCCTTCAGGTTCACAAATAAAATGTCATTGATGACTGTAAGAAATTCTAAAAACCTTTTCCTTGGAGATGAAAGTGTATTTGTTGCTTATAAGTAGAAGTTCACAAGAGATAATTATGAAGTCCTATACTAAGGCTTTAAAAAAATCAACTGTCCTAGTTAACCATAAAATAAAAGCTTTTAAAAAATATTTATGGGTTTACATTTTTATTTGGAAAGATATTCAGAGAATCCTCTTCCAACTGAAAATTTTAAGTTAAACACACAGAAACTAAAACAGCATGAATCTACTGTAGTGGGTCATCACTGGAGATGACATTTGTTCTGAGATATGTGCTACCCAGTAGTAGTTTGAATCTTGGCTTTAGGGACCATAAATGGGAATCAAAGAGCAAAATCATCAGTTAAAGAGCTCACATCTGCATGGTTTGGGGTACAGTCTTCACATATTTTTGGACCACCAAATCCCAAATTAATTACTTAGCTTCCTAACTCTAGACACAGAAAGGGACCCACAGAAGTATCTTTACAAGTTTACAGTTACCTGTTTGTTGTTTGTAAAACATGTTTTTTAAAGTTGTAGTTTAACTCTGATATTCACAAACTGAAAAACACTAAGCTGATTAGTGACATCCTCATACAGAGCTCAGAAAAGTCAAGCCACAGACATGAGATCTATGTAGGTTATTAAAGAACAACTGGGCCGGGCGCGGTGGCTCAAGCCTGTAATCCCAGCACTTTGGGAGGCCGAGGCGGGTGGATCACGAGGTCAAGAGATCGAGACCATCCTGGTCAACATGGTGAAACCCCGTCTCTACTAAAGGTGCAAAAAATTAGCTGGGCGTGGTGGCGCGTGCCTGTAATCCCAGCTACTCAGGAGGCTGAGGCAGGAGAATTGCCTGAACCCAGGAGGCGGAGGTTGCGGTGAGCCGAGATCGCGCCATTGCACTCCAGCCTGGGTAACAAGAGCGAAACTCCGTCTCAAAAAAAAAAAAAAAAAGAACAACTGGAGCAAATTATTATGAAAATGATGTGTAATGTATGCCAAATGATATATTAATTCTTATACTTACAAGTTAGTTTTGCTAGTACTACATTACAAATTAGTTGCTTTAGGTTGTGAACATGTGTCTTTACAGCCATATCTAAATCATATTTTTTGAACCGTGTTATGTTGTTGCAATCAAAATAAAATTAAGGATTACTATTAATAAAATACATAATCACCACTGAGGCCTACTCATGTTTACCTATATAGTAGTGTCGTGCCAAACGAAACGGCTTCTAGCTAACATAAATGAAAATTTAGTTGCATATTTCACCACTGCAAATAAGCAACAGGCCATTATTCTGTGTCTCCAGTTGGTTACACACTAATCCTGTAACAATGAATAGTAATAATAGCTTTTTGCATCATCATATTTATCTATATCAGATAGGTCATTTTATAGTTACAAAAGAAAGAATTAAGCAATCATGTTTTATTGCATTCAGTTATTAGCACATTATTTCTCTCACACCTGCAAACATAGTGATTTTTGCTTAGATTTGTTGTTTGTTTCTCCTTAAGGTTTTGTGTTTTTATACCTAGGCTGACTTATTCTATATTTTCCATTTTTTTCTGAAACTTAATGACATAAAAAGATAACTTTGAAGTCAAGATAGAACGAGGCTTTCATTCCTATGCAGTAAACTTATCTTTCTGATTACTTCCCCCTCACAGTTATCGGTATCACTTTGCTGAGAGCTTCTTAGTGTCAGAAGTACATTGGACTCTATTTTCTTCTTTCTTTTTCAGATTCAACTTTCATCAAATACAACCATGGAAGACACTACAATGCACTAATGATATATATTTTCAGGAATGAGGAACTACTCCTATAGCTACTGGAAATAATGCTGGAAGATAACCATCAGGTCAGCCCTCTTTATGCACCGCCTTACTTGAAAAAATAAAATAAAAGCTTCACTCAAGGTCAAACATCCTTCCACATGTGGCCCACTTTCAATGACTGACCAACAGAGTACTGTGAAGGCCTAATCTCTTTCTGCCGACCCGGGACAACTCTGAAGGGCCATCCCAGCTTCAGGGGCCTTAATGAGTTGTCTAAAGACTTCAGTGGGCCTTCGCCAAAGCTCTGTCTCTACCCCTGTTGAATATACCTTATCTTTTTTGTTCCAGAAGTGTTGCTCATAACACTTTCTCTAATAAATGTCCTGCTGTCTAACCTCCTATCTCAGAACCTGTTCTCCTGGGAAGTCAACCTGTTACAGCATCATTTTCCCTCTTTATTTATCTTGAAGCTGTCCCTCTGTCTCTTACTTCATTATCATTGCCTAGTTTCTTCTGCCCTAACTCTGATTTAGAATGGCCCATCTTGACTTTCTGTTCCATGGCCAAATAGGCACTTGAAACAAACCTACACACAGGCACACTTGGAACGTGATTGTAGACCACTGCAAGCTGCTTTGAAAATTCCAAGTCAACCCAGTTCCCAAAATCTCTTTCTACCAACAAACATACCAAATATAATACCGGTATAACATTAGCACATGCTGTCAGTGCCCCCACAAAAATCCACCCTGCAGAGAGTTCCTATACATACCAGTCGTTTCTACAACTCTTTGTCTGTGGGCACTCACTGTACAGATATCTGACCTAAGAGAAAACTTTAATCTCTTATAAATAAAGCTTAATGGATAAATACTCCAACTCCATTGCGCTTCACTATGACAATTCTTTCTGAAGGTCCCCAGTGAGATCCCTGTTTTCAGCAGAATCTGAAAGCTAGCTTCCTTACTTATTGGCTTTCTCCCTCCAGCATCTCACTTCCCCATTTACTTAGTGTGCTTTCCAGGATCACCTCTCAAATGAACTACTTGCAATTAATCTCTTGACCTAGGGTTTTCTTTTGGGAGTCGGTACACAGAACTGATTACCTTGGATATTGCCAAAGACCCCTAAATGATCTCCCAGATCTTAGTGGCCTATCGTACCTCTCCTGTCTGTTTTCTATATTACCTCCAGATTTCTCTTTTTCAAACTTAGCTGACTCATGCCCCTTGCCTCCACAGCAATCTTCAATGGTTCCCAGTGCAAAAAGTAAAATAAAATTCTGCCCTAAAATGTCTACTTGCATTGCTAATTGTATGTCACTCTGTATTCCCTACCTCACACACACACTCCAAACATGCCCATCTACTTTTTAATTTACAGAAACTGTCCTCTCTGTGTTTTCAATAAGGTTATTTCTCCTACAGGAAGGTTCCCCCAACCCCCTGCCATATCCTTCAAGGTTCAGATCAAACCCACCATCCCCTATGCAGCCCTCTCAGACCCCCATTGTTGGGATTATTATTTCCTTTCACCATGCTCCCCGGTGCTATGATTAAACTTTAGATGTATCAAAAGCATACCTTGATTGAGATGATTTATCGATACCAATTTCTACCACCACATGTGAATTTCCAGGAAGCAGGAACCACATCATATTATTTAGATATAGTAGCAATATTCAAAATAAATTAACAAACCTATATACCAATGCTGACCAATCAGAAAGGACACCTGATCTAGGTCCTGAAGCATTCTGATGTTTTATGTGTTAACACTTTAGTTGCTGCTAAATTGTTGGGAGGTTCCAAGGGTTCTGGATGAGGGGCTGTGGTGTCTAGACTGGCAAGGGTTATTTGATAGTGGAGCTCAAACAACTGAATATTTGCCAACATATAAGAAAAAACCAGCTGTTCCAATATTTCAATAAGCAAAGCATAATTAGTTGAATGTCAGCTTTGCTCATAACTACTATGTTTATTAAGGCTTTCCAAATTATAGGTCTTTAGTAAATAATTATATATGATTAAGAACAGAATTGAAAATGAACACAAAATTTTTAAAAAGTATCTGATGCATACATACATATATGTATACATGCATGCACACATACGTGGATATGGTTCTTTAACCAGCAAAAGCAGAAAAATTCCCATGTTTGAAATTTTTATAATCTAGTTTTCATTGTATCACTTCAGATTAGTTAGCAGCTGTTCAGAAGCAATTGTATTTACACTGCTTAATCTATAGTTTAAATCTATAGTTTAAGTCTTCCAATAGTAATAGCAATAAAAATTAGAGCTAGGCTCCCTTTTACAAGCTGTTGTTCCAAAGCACAGTGGCACAACTAATTTAATTCTAAGGCAGTGCCTTAGAAAGAGCTAACGTGATGACATTTTATAAATATTTTTCAAAATTATGAAGCCTGTAAAATGGTTTGGATAGCCAGAAACATTAACCTAATTCATCTTCACTTAACAATGTAACCTAAGCTGCATTTAACTTCATTAACTACCTTCTAAATTCTTTCAAAACAACATGTTAATAGTCCATATCTGAATAGTGAAAATATGTATTGAAATATTGTGGTATCATAAAAGCTGCTAAAACCAACAACAACAGAAAAGATTACACAAAGGAAAGGCCTATCAAATCTAATTATTTAATTTTTTATAAGTCTATTCCAATAACTTTAAGAGTTTGATTCACAGACCAGGGGCTTTGTGGCAGTAATAAACATTCTGAATTCAACAATATTTCACAGTTTATGGTTTCTTATGTGTTTCTTCTCATAAGTAGCAGAACTCACTGCCTTCTATAGAACAGGAAACTGAGATTGATTACACTTTATCAAAACTAATTACGCCAATTCTGAATGACTTGTTGCCTTTTACGAAAGACTACTTAAAACTCTAAAATTAAGGAATATGTACCAACTACTAGTACTGTCATTGACAATTACAATGAAAATGAAAATGTAAATTTCTTTGAATCAACTCACTTCTTATGGATTACCTAAAGAATGGCAAAACTATGGGACTTTATGAAAATGCCTGGAATAGACACATTATAGCTCAAATCTACCTATCAAATGAGGACTTATTAATGGGCTTTGTAAATCCAAACACCTCAAAAACAAGGGGAGTATTTCAAAAGATGCTAACAATTTTTGCTGTGTTGGCATTTGAGATTAACCACAAGAAGCAGGGAGTGGGCATGGGCAGCTGTTTCTTCCTACATAAATTCTATTACAGTGGTAATAATTGGATCACTGTGGTTGTCATTATGAAATGTCTCTTCTTCTTTTTAACAGCATAGGCATCCTGTATACTCTGCACTTTCTTCTATGCAGCAGCTCTCTATCACTTCTGTACTAGATATATACCCTTCCCTCAAACACTTTGTTGAGGTAAGGAGGAATGAGAGGCTAGTACATCCAAGGAGCAGTAGACAGCACTACATATGTAAGTATAGAAAGAATATGTATATATGTATATGCTTTCTAAACTTCTAAAGCTGTATCCACCTACCTACATTATGATAATTTCCTCAACAGTACCCAACTACTATAGGAAATTTAATTTTCTCCCAAATAGGACACCTTATTCCTTTGATGAATCATAATCCCTCAATACTAGCTATTACTCCTTCTATCACTTCTTACCTCTCTCCCTTCATAAAGTAATAGGAATACCTCTCAATCCTATTCCCATGTAAGTAATTCTGTTTAGGGACCATTGGGGAAAACTGCATAAATACATACTTTATTACAGAAAAGGGAAGATAAAGGAAAAAATCGACATATATCAAACCTTTAACTTCTTTTTCATATATCAAGGAAGTGCCATGTGATGTTTTTATAATACCCAGTCCTGTAAATAAACATTCTCTTAAAATGTCATTGGGTTGAAATATTGGTATAACTATTTGAAACTATTTATCACATTTTAAATGTAAACACCCTTAATTAAATATTTCCATTTATAGGAATTTGTTCCACAAATAAGTTTGAATAAATGGCCAAGATAATATAGCACTAAACATAAACTGTGTGCATCAAAGCCCTGATTATTTAGAAAGCTAATGACTGAAATGTAAAACTAAATTTTCTTCTGAAGCACTTAATAGAAAGAAGAAAAACAAATTGCATTTCTATTTTGTCTCATCATATTTCCATCCTAGTGTAACAGCAAAATGATGAATATTTTTAAATAAATATTATACCTTTCATTATACCACGTTTCCAAGGATGCACATATAGAATGTATGGAATTTCTTTATATGGGTATACGGTAATCTCTGGATTTCCCCACACTATTGGAAGATCTGTGGTCACCTAGAAATGATAATTCAAAAATGAGAATTACGTAGGATCAACATAAAATATTTTTCTATGCTTTAGTATGTTACATTACATGAAATTACTGCAACAAGTTAAAGCACAGAAAAAACTGAAATTTAAATACTCCCAACAAAATCATTCACTTTTTTAAAAAATAGCAAGGCAGAAAAATTCTACATCCAGAAGAAAAGAAATATAAGAAGAAACCTTTTTAAAAATGGAACAAAAGAAATTATTCTTACGAAACAAATAATACTTATATTCTGCTACTACTTATACTTAGATCTGTGATGCTTAGAAAGTCTGAATACCTCTCATCGACCATGCACAATTGTCTTTAGGCAGTTTGATATACAAAAGAGATGAACCATTTCAATGCATTTCTACATCAGTATTAATAAAACAAATACAAAATATTTAAGCAGCATTTGACCAAACCCTGGCTGAATCCAACTTTCAGTTTACTGAGTGCTTATATCTTCCTATTACCTACTGCTTAGGCAAACAATAATCTACTATGTGTCTCTACATATGAGCCTATTATGAACAATTATAGGAATGAAATTAAACAGTATGATGTGGACTTCTGTCACTGACTTCTTATTTAGAATATTTTTTTGATTTTTTTAATACTTTTTTTTTTTTGAGACGGAGTTTTACTCTTGTTGCCCAGGCTGGAGTGCAGTGGCGCGATCTCAGCTCACTACAACCTCTGCCTCCCAGGTTCAAGCAATTCTCCTGCCTCAGCCTTCCAAGGAGCTGGGATTACAGGCATGCGCCACCACGCCCAGCTAATTTTGTATTTTTAGTAGAGACAGGGTTTCTCTGTATTGGTCAAGCTGGTCTCACACTCCTGATCTCAAGTGATTCAACCATCTCAGCCTCCCAAAGTGCTGGGATTACAGGCATGAGCCACTGCGCCTAGCTAACTTTTTCATACTTCTAATGGATGAGAAATTATATATATTTACGATATACAACACGATGTTTTGATATATGTATACATTGTGAAATGGCTAAATCAAGCTAATCTATGCATTATCTTACATAGTTATTTTGGTGGTGAACAAAAAATCTATTCTCTTAGCTCTTTTCAAGAATACGATATGTTGTTATAATTATCATAACAATGTTTACACTAGATCTAATAAGTCTCTTGAACTTATTTCTTCAAACTGCAATTTTGTGCCCTTTGATTCACATCTCTCCAATGACTCCCCTCATCAGCCCCTGATAACCACCATTCTACTCTACACTTCTATGAACTGAACTTTTTTAGATTCCACATACAATTGAGATCATACAGTATTTGCCTTTCTGTGCCTGGCTTATTTCACTCAACATCATAGCCTCCAGGTTCATCCATGTCACAAACGACAGGATTTCTTTCTGTTTTAAGACTGAATAGTATTTCTTTGTATATATATATCACATTTTCTTTATCTATTCATTTGTTGATGGACACAGGTTGAGTCCCTATCTTGGCTATTGTGAATAATGCTGCAATGAACATGAAAAGTGCAGATAATTCTTTGACATACAGATTTCTACCCTTTGGAATATATACTCAGCAGTGGAGATACAGAATCATGTGACAGTTCTATTTTTAATTTCTGGAAGAAACTTCATAATGTTTATCATAATGGCTGTACTAATTTAAACTCTCACCAACAGTTTAAAAGAGTTTCCCTTTACCCACAAACTCACCAACCCTTGTTTTTTAATTCTCTTTTCTAGGAATCTTAAAACATTCCAGTAGTGTAGGGAAAGTCCATATATCACCATAGACTCTGGTAATACAAGTTCCCTTAGAGACAGCTTTAAATAATTTCTTATTTTCTTGGGCATTGGTCATACTTTCCTGTTTCTTTGTGTCCTTTTACTTCATCTCATAATTTCTTATTGAAAACTACTTTGGAAATCATTTCATCACCTCCTAATGGTTAGTTTTTGTTGTTCTTGTTCTTGTTTTGTTCTTTTATGGTTTAATGACTTTTCTGAACTAATTCTATAAAGTCTGTATTCACTGTAGTATGTGCCCACGGAAGATCTGCTTGGTTGGGTTAGTGATCAGCAAAAATTTGCCACAGATTTCTATAAATGGTGAAAGAACCAATAAATCTTCTACCCTTTGACAAGGAATAATATGTATGTGTTGTTGTATACCTTAAGTACTCTAGAAGTTTAAAACTCTGACTTAGCCTTAATTTTCAGCTCCCACAATTTCTCTATGTCAGCCAGAGGTGAAAAACTAGGATTCTCAGGACTTTCTCAGGCATGCACACAATCTTGAACATCCATGTGGCCTGCCTGTTCCCCAGGAAAATGCCAGAGATTTTTAAATCCCCTAAGGGCATTTTATATTCCAGATCTTCAAGTTTTTAGCCAATCTCTTATTAGCTGCTCCTGTTATTGCAGCCTCAGGCAATTGCAATGTTAAACAATTGCTGGTAAATAATTTGGACAAATGCTCTAAGGCAGGCAACGCCAAACTGCGGCCCCCTGAGGCCATTTATCCGGGCCCCCACCGCACTTCAGGAAGGGGCACCTCCTTCGTTGGTGGACAGTGAGAGGAGCACAGTATGTGGCAGTCCTCCAACGGTCTGAGGGACAGTGAACTGGCCCCCTGTGTAAAAAGTAGGGGGACGCCTGCTCTAAGGGATAGGGCCTATCCATCAGATTAAACTCTGAGACAAGTCAAATAATGATAATGCCTTCCTTGTGGGATGCTGCTAGAGAACTTGGAAAAAGACCATTTCTTTTGACGACAAAGCTGCTGATTTTCATAGTTACTACAGTTGCAAGATTGAACAGCTAAGGAAAGAGGGATAGAAGTAATCCAAGTAAAAATGCCGCAATATATCCTGCTCTTACCAGAATTCTGAGTTTTTCTTAAATACATACTCCTTAGATTATTTCAAGTCATTAATTTCAAGATCACCAAAAAATTTGATTTTGACAATTTTTTCCAGAGTTTTCACTGTATTTAAAAAATGAATTTACAAAGCTTCTTGCTTCACCTTTGTGGAAGTCCCACATCTTTTGTCTTCTTTATTACATAATTATTTTCTACTCCTTTGTTAATTTGATAAAATTCTACAGCATTTTACCTATATCTCATTTATGTTCTCTAATTTTTAGTTTCCCCTTTTATGTTAAAGAGGTCTCAACTTTCAGCAATAAAATAAAATGTATATTAAAAAGCTTTTTAAAAATACAAAGCATCATAAAAATAGTTACTAGCACCAATGAAAAACTGAACAAGGACAAGATTTAAAAGAATATACTGAGTCTAGTCTATGGTAACATACTATCAAAGTGGAGTGCTATAGCAAGCAGTTGAAAATGAAGTGCCAAAGCTAACATATACCTCTTGAATAAACGCATGAATTTGTTATTTGTATTTAGATGACAGCTTGAAGCCAGGAAACTGCCAAGTGGGAGGTCATATAGAAGTAAGGATGCTGGCCGGGCGCGGTGGCTCAAGCCTGTAATCCCAGCACTTTGGGAGGCCGAGGCGGGTGGATCACAAGGTCGAGAGATCGAGACCAACCTGGTCAACATGGTGAAACCCCGTCTCTACTAAAAATACAAAAAAAAAAATTAGCTGGGCATGGTGGCGCGTGCCTATAATCCCAGCTACTCAGGAGGCTGAGGTAGGAGAATTGCCTGAACCCAGGAGGCGGAGGTTGCGGTGAGCCGAGATCGCGCCATTGCACTCCAGCCTGGGTAACAAGAGCGAAACTCCGTCTCAAAAAAAAAAAAAAAAAAAAAAAGAAAAAAAAAAAAAGTAAGGATGCTTTTGATACATGAAACTTGAAATCAGAAGATTAGATGAATAAAAAGACCAGATAAGTAATAACCAAGGCTTGATTATCACTTAATAATCCAATGTTAAGGAATTAATGTCAAAGAAATAAGAAATGTAGAATAATATAAAGGGTAAATATCATTAAGAAGGTAGGTCAACAGTGTCAAATATCACAGGTTACCTGACGAGTTCATTGAGGTCACAGCAAAGAAAAATCAATGAAATAAAAGGCAACCTGAGGAATGAGGCAAAATATTTGGAAATTACATAGGTGATAAGAGGATAATAGTTAAAATGCATTAGTGCATTTTCATGCTGCTGATAAAGACATACCCAAGAATGGGTAATTTACCAAGAAAAAGATGTTTAATTGACTCACGGTTCCACATGGCTGGGGAGGACTCATTCTCATGGTGGAAAGCAAAAGACATGTATTACATGGCAGGAAGCAAGACAGAACATGTGCAGGGGAACTTCCCTTTATAAAACCGTCAGATCTCACAAGACTTATTCATTATCATGAGAACAGCATGGGTAAAACCTGCCTATATGATTCAATTATTTCTCTCTGGGTCCCACCCACAACACATGGGAATTATGGGAGCTACAATTCAAGATGAGATTTGAATGGGGACACAAGCAAACCATGTCATAAAATACAAGGAAAGCACAACTCAACAGAAAAAAAACACAAACAAACAAAAAAACATATATTAAAATCCAGATATCCCAAGAAAAAAGGGGGGATGGACTGGGTTTTCATTTTGAAGGTAAGAGATAGCACTAAATAATTTTAGCTAGACATTAAAAGATAAGAGTTTCATTTAGAATATTACTTCCATTTGCAATCTAGCAAAGAAGGAAGAAGAAAACCGAGGCACATATTAATCAAGGTTACACAAAAAGCAAAGAGTAAACCCAGAAAACTTACAAACTTTTGTAGTCTCCTCTAAAACTGAATTTAGGCACTTACAATGTGTAGATATTTGAAGTTTCCTTTGAGCATCCTATGGAGCAAGTAATTATTTGTAGATAAATGTAGTGAGTGGAAAATGTTATTTAAAGATTGTTTTAAACAAACGAAGTGAAGACAGCAGAGTAAAATGCTTCACAAAAAATAAGAATATAGGCCAGGCACAGTGGCTCATGACTGTGATCTCAGCATTTTGGAAGGCCAAAGTGGGTGGATAACTTGAGGCCAGGAGTATGATACCAGCCTGGCCAACATGGTGAAACCCCATCTCTACAAAAAAATAGAAAAAGTAGCTGGGCATGGTGGCATATGCCTATAACCACAGCTACTTGGGAGGCTGAGACACAAGAATCACTTGAACCCAGAAGGTGGAGGGTTGCAGTGAGCTGAGATCATACCACTGCCCTCCAAACTGAGCAATAGACAAATAAAAAAATAAAATAAAAAATAAATAAAAGGATGTAAACAATTATTCATTTCTTAATATTTCCACTATTACCCTGGTAAATGATAGGTTACACTTCTAAAATTTTCTTGTGCTTACAGATTTCACATTAAAAATTTTAAAGATGTTTCTAAATATTTTTGAAAATACCTTTTATTATCATGTACAATTTTTTCAACAAAAAGTACATGAGTCAAATAAGTAGATTTTAATGTGCTTCATTTATTTCATCCTAATTCAACTTTATAATTGAAATTATACGTAAAAGCTGTTGGACTAATAATAGGTAGGACTGTAAACATCTTATGTGATATTGCTTCTCTGATTAAGTAAAATTAAATGTTTAAAAATTGCTTGTAATTATTATATTTCATATAATCCACTACATTCAGAAGAAAACACTTTCACACTACAAATAAATTCTTACCTTAAATGTTAGGACAGCAGGTACTAAATCAGGCAATGTTATAAGTATTTTTGTCTCATCGCCTACTTGACATTTCACAGTGATGTGGTCCAAGGCCACAGGTTTTTTTCCAACCCCTTTTATGTCAAAGATGTGCTCCATGCCATCTACTTGATTTTTTAGAATAAGTTTACCCTATGAGAAACCAAACAAATTTCAGGTCTAAAGGAGTCACAGTTAAATGTTAACTTCTGGTATCTTATTAATCTTACATCTGGTTAATAAAGTAAGTTTGTAGAGAGGTGTTAGCCATTGACTTTTTCAACACACAAATACATGCTTCTACTGAACATATAAAAACAAATTTCTGGTGAAAAGTCATTTATTTCTCATTACCTTCACTAAATTACAGAGTACATATAGGCATTCTCATACACAGCAAGTATATGCATGTCTACTTCCATGTAACAGAAATATCGTCTTAAGAAAGTATTTTCTGATAAACCAATTTCTTTAATGAATAGGAAGCAAAGTAATTATTTTATTGAGCACATTGTGTAAAATTAATTTGAATGCTAGTATTCAAAGACAAAAATAGTTTTACTTTTATGATGTTTATGCCTCAAATTAAAACATGTGTTAAAGTTTTAAGTAAAAATGGTCAAATTCATGGAAAATAATAACTTTTCTGCTAAGAAGTTGTATTATCAATTAAAAGACGAATGTCATATATTAGTTTAATTAACTAATGATAGTATTAATTAATACTGGGGAAAATATCAACGAGTTCATACCATAATGACACATTCCAAAATAGGTTTGAATGTGAGAGGATATTTCACAGTTTCACCTGGTCGAACACGTAAAAATGTAGGTCCATAAAACCATTCTCCTTCTATGGTAGCTTGACATTTCCATTCATTCATTGTTCGATTTTTCTAAAGCATGAAAAAGGTATAAAAATATCAGAGAGATGACATTGATGAAATTGAATTACATACGAATTCTTGGTAATTTTTATAACATTATACATTGTATTTTTAATTGCATTTCTTAAGAATCACCATTGGAAAGTCATTTGTTAAGAATAAATATTAAAAATATAAACATAAGGCATAATGATGACTACATGTTCTTTTTAGGTCATGTAAGAGCACTGCCTAATAGATCTATCCAAGGATTATTTAATATCTTAAAAAAAATCCCTTTGTCTCACTTACTAATTACCATTAAAGGGATAAAATGGCCTTAGAGGACATACTTGATTCCTAATCAGAGGTAATAACAAGTATTGTAACTGGTAGATTGCTCACGTAGCAAAGATTATATATGTCATCAAAACAAAAATTCATGCTTCAGATTGACTCTTATCATGCCTTTAATAATTAAATAGACAAATCAGAAAAGTCAATTTATCCCTCTAAAAATTCAAAGTTCTTTACAATTACCTTACCTTCTTTTATACTATATTGTCACTTTGACTAAAAGTAGCCAAGTTACAGCCAATTATTGCTCTCAGTGCCTATGAACCCATCTTAACCAAGTGTTAGATCACAATAGAATTTAGAGTAGAGTGATCCGAGTCCACAACTCTGCTTGTTGAAGTAAGAAGCAATTTAACCATACATTAAGGACATTGGAGTTAATTGCTTTTAGCAAAGAGATCCAGCAGAAGTGATTAATGAGATGAGTCTCATCATAACGTTTAAATTTCGGAAGAGATTCTGATGTAAATATGAAGAAATAATTGACGGCAGATAAGATAAGCAGAAATTTGTACTACTTCAAGATGAGATGAGAGGTCTGGAGGACTTTAATTGGCACAGTGGCAGTAAGAATAAGGGACGGTACCAAAAATGTTTATACGTACTATCGGAATATTCTGAGTAACAGCTTCAAATGCTGGTGTTTCAAATTGGAAGTTGGCCTCTGATTGTTCTTCATTCACAATACCTTCAACATAATAGGCACGCACATCATATCTTGACTGCAATAAAATTTTACAAGGGTAGCGTCCAGGAAGGAGAGGAACAAACTTTAAAGGAACTGGAACAGATTGATCTGAATCTATAAAAATAATTTTAAAACAGTTCATTCAAAATCACATAAATCATAAAATTCATCTTGGTAAGCAATACTTGATATTATTGTATTAAATTGTACAGCATAACCTAGAATAGGTTTCACTGGATAACACACTACCTCTAAATCTCCAGGGCTTACTATGCCAGCTTATTTATCAATTTGAGTATGTATACTGCATAGGTCAGAGAACAGTCTGCTCCTAAAAATCACTCAGGACTCCGTACTGTGAAAGATACCACTATCTTGCAGCTGTACCTTAAGGAACATCTCTGCTCTTTGGCTGAGAGGTAAGGAGAAAATTAATGGCTGGAATTTTGCTCAAGAACTTTTAAGTTTTCAGCTCAAAATTAATACACATTACATTTAAGTGGCCAGACCCAGTTTTGTGACTTTATCTAATTGAAAGGGGGCTGAGACATAAGGAAATATATGCAATATTAGATAAGCTTTACTGTCTGCCACATTTCAATGACTTAGAGGTGCTCTGTCCCATAGCAACCAAAATAATTTGCAATTTGGCTAGCAGACAGGAATAATTTTTTCATAGTTAATAACCTAGGGAATCAGAAAGAGACACGTGTAATTAATACTTCTCATAACACCTTGTTACAACATTTACCTCAGGTTAATAGCTAGCTTTATTTCTTATGCTAGGTGGGCTATCTATTCACATTCTTTCCTTTCAGGCAACACCACTTTTTCTCTGAAGGTCACCATTTTCTTAGTCTCCACAAAGTGAGAAAATAGTTATAAAAATTTAGCAACCCTAAAGTAGAATATAGTATAAGTAAAAATTTCATGGATAATGTCAAAATATTTAGAAAATCAATGAACAACAAATGATTTTTAAAAATGTCTGATGCCTAATTTTGTGCAAGGAAGTTCTCTGAAACCAAGAAATCAAATCAATGGACCAGACACAAATTATGACATTAATTGGCTACAATTTTAATTCTCTCACATTGAACACTTCAAATGTGAAAGGTGCCATGTTATTTTCAAACGCAATTAAATTTATATGCCAAGATATGCAAGAAAATTTATATGCAAGAACATTAGTCTAAATCCTTTAAAAGAGTTTATGTGTGTGTTATAAATTACACATTATGTACTGTTATGTATCTTCTTAATTAAAAATATACAGAATATATTGCATGTCTATGTTGCTATATGTTAATACAGTGTATATAATGTATAATGTTACATTTAATAGTACATATTAAAACATGCTAATAATGGATAACATTCAAAATCTGTATGACATCTCACAAGTCCAAGACTATCAGCTGGTATAAGGAAAAAACAGTTACTCTCAAAGGCTGTCAGAATGTTATTTTTATTCTATTCTATTCAAGTATAAACCTAATTTTAGAATATATTTTTTTCTTGGTGAAAAGGACTCCAAACACATTTTATCATCTCTTATTCACTGATTACTTTTATACTGAGAGAGGTATTTGGGTTGTGGCAATCACAATAGAACAAATTAGAACAGAAAACTATTTGATCATACATTGTTTTAATAACAGAAATTAAGAGAACTTATTTTTTTCTTGGATGAACAGCATGAAATAAAAATATTTAGACTATATAATTTAAATAGAATTCTATTAATTTAAATTTATTTTATTTTAATGAGAATTAAACTGTTTGGAAAATTTTAAGAATTATACAATATCTATTTTCCTCAAAGATAAAAAAAAACTCTAGCTATTTAATGGTAAACAATCATTACAGCACACAAGTATAAAATTTCTGTCAAAAGCTTTATGTTACACATTACTTTTTCCAAAAATATGTTCATTTCCTAATGATTACTGAGTCTGAAAGTTAAAGCCAAAGACATTCTTAAGTGTACATTTTCCAACTCATGTTTATGAGCAAGGACCTTAAGGACTACAGAATGTCAGCCCCTCTCCCTTACAAATCCAAAAACAAAAACCGTTACAATAGTGGAATGTGTGGAAATTATAGTTTTACTTTTGATGATATATTTATATATCAATATGTTTCTTTTTAAATATCAAAAATAATTTTATTGAATTGTTTAAGAAACATAAGTAGGGGTTATATATACTATAAATAAGAGATCACTTCTGGGTTAAGATATTTATTTGCCAGTATTTGAGTCCCCCTCAGATGTAAACTAGCAGAGGTAGAAACTATTTTGATCTTCAGAAATTTTAGTGGACACACTGTGCCACCGTATCATAATGGAACTTGTTTTCCTAAATTTATTTCCAATTCCGGAGTGTAGTAATTGCTGTCTATGCCTTGATGTGCCTCCTTTATGTATGCCTTACAAGGCATGGATTTTTGGATAACTGTGACTTCCTCCTTGAAAGTTCTCTCTAGACACAGAATGGTACTCAATCCTTACACAGATCAGCTAGAAGTGGTAATAAAAGCCTGCAGGAGCAGTACCAAACCAAAAATTGATCAAAATTGGTTAAAAAAAAAATGAACAAAAAAATCCTGTTTTCTTGCCCTTTGGTTAGAATAACTCCGAGGTGAATTCGACACCAACTTCCAGAAGTCCCCAGTGGGACTGAGCCCCCGTTAACCCCCCAGAAAAGAAACCAACCCCCAGAATTGGTTTCTTTTTGCAGTCTCCCACTCCACTACTTACGCTTTGTGATCACCTCTCAAACTACTTGCTCTCAAGACCAGATCTCAGCTCAACGCCTGCCCTAAATCCCAGGATAAAGAGATTACTATCCTGCCCTTTATGCTTTCTATGGCCTGACTCTGAGCCTCCTCTGGCATTACCTCTCTACAGATGCAAAGAGTACATGGGCCCAATGGGACAGATCTACATGGATCCCAGTCCCGCCCATGGTTCAAATTCAGGAGACGTTATAATTCACAATCCATAGTGCCTTGATCCTATTTACAGTGCTTTCACAAGACTCTGCCCTAGGCCAGTCCTCCTGATAGAAGACTCCTAGAACTGTGCAGTAACTAAGAGGTCACTCTTAGGATAGTGTGGAGCAAGAGTAAGTGTGTGGGCTGACATAGCCACATGTTCAAACATAAGAACCATTAGAGTGCATGTTAGAGTTAAAAGAGAGAAGAGAATGGTGTGGGCACCTGACTAGCACCCAGCTACCCTGTGCTGTCATATTCTTTTGCAAAACTCTAAGGAGTCAAAACATTCTAAATTCAAACTTAGTCTTCAAGGTTCTTATAAAGTTAGATTTGTTAAAATGGAATAATAGAATGTATTCTACTTTGAAATGTGTTAGTTTGATTTATACATTTTTAAAATTTAGATGTATGTTATGTGGGCTTCCATTTGCACTCTTGACTTGGACATAACAAATGTTAGGGACTATCTGGATCTGTCCCTTCCATCCCTACTCAACTCAGATGTAGTTAACCTGTTACCTTTCTTTACAAATGTGGCAAGTGTCAGGATTTTATATTTAAGGTAAGAGAATATATGCAAATTTACCAGAAATTACAACTGAAGAAAATAAAGAAACATAAAGAAATAATTTGAAGTAAAGACTACATCATTTCATTTAATTTTGATTATTGGAAGTAATCAGTGTTATCTACAGTTTTTCAAATAATTCATGAAAAATATACTATGTTTAAAGCCTAGAATAGTTCATAGTTGGAACAAAAAATCAGTATCACTGTTATGGTCATCCGCCACTGCATAACAAACTACCCTAAAACTTAGCGATTGAAAGCAACAACCATTTATTTGCTCATAATTATGTAGCCTCAGCTCTTTTGGGACAGCTTATCATCTCCACATGATATTACCTGGGTAGTCTGACCTGTGTATATCCTGGATACTGACTGTAGTCTTTGGACCTCAGCTGGGAATTCCGTCATGAGCACTCTAATCCTGTATGAGATGAGCCCAATCATTTTTGATAGAGTACAGAAGAATTACCAGCAGCAAAAAAGAGACTAATGTAAAAGATGCTATCAAATGCCTGCCTCTTTTCCATTCGTAAATGATCCATTGTCCAAAGCAAGTCACATGGACACGACCAGGTCAATGAGGCAAGTGAGACTATACAAAACCTGTGTATAGGCAGATATGATCCATTTGGGCTTTTACTTTAATAATCTACAATGTCCTAACTGCAGAGAAAGAGATATGTATAAAACTGGTGACCTAAAAAAGATAAAATCAACTGAGAGTTAGAAACCTTTTTCGTCAGTCTTGGTTCCAATTCTACGTTGTGTGACCTTAAGCAAACAACTTAAGGTTTTTTTCTAACTCAACTTTTTCTTTTTTTCTTTTTCCTTTCATTTTTCAACCACAAGTTTATTTTCTAAATTTACTCCATATATTTTTAGTATCAGAAAAGGGATATTCACCGCCCCCTGAGACAAGGTAGTCCCTCCCAGATATTTTTGGCATGTGATTTTAAAATGGAAAAGCATCTAAAAATAGTTGTGAAACCTAAGACATAAGCAGTATTTTAATATTCTCCCACCTATTTAAGAACATAGACTTTTTTAAAACAATTTTTAGTTTTATTATTTTTTTGAATTTTAGCTTTCATTTTAGATACTGGGGGTACGTGAGTTGAATTTTTATATCGGTATATTGGACCCAGGTAGTGGGTATAGTACCCAGTAAGCAGTTTTTTAACCCACACTCCCTTCCAAACTTCTTAATCTGTTTCAGTGAGTGGGATTTGATTAATAGGTTTAAAAAATTATGTTTTCTGGCTTATACATATTGTGTATGAACAATATTTAAAATTGAATTAACATATTAATCAAAGGAAACTGGAGTTAATCTGTAGAAGTAGAATGAGGAGCTAGAAATCCCTATTCACTTCCACAGACTTGCTATAGATAAGCCAAAGCACTTCCAAAAAATTTTGGGGCTTCATAAAATATAATTTGGTTAACTAATTTATTAGACTTGTTTCTACCTTAATATGTCATAACTGTATAAAAACACTTTCAACATGTGGAAGAGATAAAGTGATATAGTAAGTTGAACACTGCCTTCTACAGTAGTTTTTGGTATATTATTAGTAAACAGTAAGCTTTTAATTCAGAAAATGAAAAATCAAGAATAAATAATTATATTTATTACATGTATATACATAGTTGTATAATATTTATTATAAATAGACATGAATAATTATATTTTAGAGAATTTTTTGGCTTATTTGTTAATCACACTGCTACCTACTAGTGAAAACTTTTAATGTAGGCTTTTTTCCTATTACATAAGTCAAAAGACTAACTTACCTGCTCTCTTAGGCCATTCTTGCATTTCCCAGAAATACCTGAGACTGGGAAATTTATTTAATCAAAAAAAGCTTAATTTCCTCATGGTTCTGCAAGCTATAAAGGAAGCATAGAAGCATCTGCTTGGTTTCTGGGGAGGACCCAGGAAACTTACAATCATGGCAGAAGACAAAGCCGGAGCACGCATCTTATATGGCAGGGACACGAGCAAGAGAAGAGAGTCGGGGGAGGCACCATACACTTTTAAAGAACCAGACCTCACTAGAACTTATTCATTATTCTGAGTACAGCATCAAGAGGATGGTGCTAAACCATTCATGTGAAAATACCCCCATGATCCAATCACCTCCTACTAGTTCCCACTTCCAATACAGTGATTACAATTTGAAATGAGATTTGAATAAGAACACAGATCCAAACCATATCACAGGTAAAGTGAAAATTTTCCCATTTTACTTACTTAGTTATTTTTTTGAAGGCACATGAGTATCTGACTCATATAGAAAAGTAAGTGATTGTGCGTTAACAACTGCTCGTTACTGTTTCCTCTTTAATAAAAATATGAAATGTGGCCATAGATATTTTAAAAAAGAATTCAGCAATTAAAAAATTTACAGTGTTTATTTTGTCAAAAATTTGTATTAGAAATTTTGTTTAATAAGGTTCACACAGAAAACTAAAAAAAAAAAAATTCTGAGGTAAATTAGCTGTTTAAATTGTTATATTTACTATAATATTCAATAAAATAATTTAAAATAATAAAGACCTATACTTATTGACAAATTCAATTTTTAAAATATTGGTTAAAATTGGTTTTATTACTCGAAAAGAGGATGAACTTCTTTTCCTTTTCTATCACCATCAAGATTTAAAATAATATAATACTTAGGGGGTAAAAGACAAAGAGTGATAGGAAGATAGAGGGGAAGGGAAGAGGAAAGAAAGGAAGAAAATAAGAAAGGAGGATAAAAATAAAGGAGAGGGGAAGTAGGAATCGAGGAAGGAAAAGGAAAAGTATTTGGAATACTAAAAGTATGTCATGTGACCCTTTTTACCTGATCAACCTCAAATGCCTGAAATCCCTGGACTTGCCTTCCATGAAGTTCATAAGTATTTGCCAGCAGGGCAGACTAGTGTGCAGTTCCCTGTCTCATTTTACTGAAAAGTTTAAGTGCACTTTCTCCCAGGTGCCCTAAAGCACAGGGAAAGAAGGTCATAGACAGATGTCAGAGCACTGTAGTATGTAAATGGCAAGGATGGCCAATCATTACCAGCACAGCAAAGCTAGCCTTAATAGCTACAGAAAAACCTATTAGACTACAGTAATCAAAACAGCATGGTACTGGTACCAAAACAGAGATACAGACCAATGAAACAGAACAGAGGCCTCGGAGGCAACACAACATATCTCCAACCATCTGATCTTTGACAAACCTGACAAAAACAAGCAATGGGGAAAGGATTCCCTGTTTAATAAATGGTGTTGGGAAAACTGGCTAGCCATGTGCAGAAAGCAGAAACTGGATTCCTTCCTGACACTTTACACTAAAATAAACTCGAGATGGATTAAAGACTTAAACATCAGACCTAACACCATAAAAACCCTAGAAGAAAATCTAGGCAAAACCATCCAGGACATAGGCGTAGGCAAGGACTTCATGACCAAAACACCAAAAGCATTGGCAACAAAAGCCAAAATAGACAAATGGGACCTAATCAAACTCCGCAGCTTCTGCACGGCAAAAGAAACAGTCAGTAGAGTGAATCGGCAACCAACAGAATGGGAAAAAATTTTTGCAGTCTACCCATCTGACAAAGGGCTGATATCCAGAATTTACAAAGAACCAAAACAAATTTGCAAGAAAAAACAAAGAAGCCCGTTCAAAAGTGGGCGAAGGATACGAACAGACACTTTACAAAAGAAGACATACACAAGGCCAACAAACATATGAAAAAATGCTCATCATCATTGGTCATTTAGAGAAATGCAAATCAAAATTACATTGAGATACCATCTCATGTCAGTTTGAATGGCGATCATTAAAAAACCTAGAGACAACAGATGTTGGAGAGGATGTGGAGAAATAGGAGCAGTTTTACACTGTTGGTGGGAGTGTAAATTAGTTCAGCCATTGTGGAAGACAAAACTGTGGCAATTCCTTAAGAACCTAGAAATAGAAATTCCATTTGACCCAGCAATCCCATTACTGGGTATATATCCAAAGGATTACAAATCATTCTATTATAAGGACACATGCACACGAATATTCATTGCAGCACTGTTTACAATAGCAAAGACCTGGAACCAACCCAAATGCCCATCAATAATAGACTGGAAAGGGAAAATGTGGCACATATACATCGTAGAATATTATGCAGCCATCAAAAAACGATGAGTTCGTGTCCTTTGTAGGGACATGGATGAACCTGGAAACCATCATTCTCAGCAAACTGACACAAGAACAGAAAATCAAACACTGCATGTTCTCACTCATAGGCGGGTGCTGAACAATGAGAACACATGGACACAGGGAGGGGAGCACTACACACTGGGGTCAGCTGGGGAGAAATGGGGGAGGGACAGTAGGGGGTGGTGAGTTGAGGAGAGATAGCATGGGGAGAAATGGCAGATATAGGTGATGGGAAGGAAGGCAGCAAATCACACTGCCATGTGTGTACCTATGCAACAATCTTGCATATTCTTCACATGTATCCCAAAACCTAATATGCAATAAAAAAAATAATAATTTTGTAGTTCAAATCTAGTAGGGCTTTACTAATTTTCTGTCTGCTTGATCTGTCAATTATTGAGAGAGGTCTAATAAGATCTTCCACTGTAATTTAGAATTTGATCATTTCTGTTTTTATACTAATTTTTTGCTTTATACATTTTGAGAATATGTGTTTAGGTATAAATAATTTCCATTTTTTTCTCTAAGTTGGAATTCTTCCTTTTTTAAATTAAGTAATACATGTATTTACCATAAAGTCTACTTATTTTAATATTAATTTATATTAGCTGTTTATGATTAGTAATTATGTGGTATAGGTTTTTTGATATTGTACCAGGTAATTTTATAAACAGTATAAAGCTACATTTTAGCTTTCATTGTGAAAATATCACCTTTTGTAGTTTAGTCTGCTCATATTTATTGTGATTAATGATATATCTGTGTTTAACATTTCACTTTATGACATACTTTACCACATTTTGTTCCTTTCTGTCGAATTCATCAAGATTTGTTTATTTTCATTTATGTCTCTACTGGTTTAGAAATTATACATTCTATCTCTATACTTTTCACTGCCCCAAATAGTCAACATCTATACTTCACATGAAAATGTCTTACAATAATTCAACCTTGCTCCCTAAAATGTAAGAACCTTACATGTCTATAATGGCAAACCCTTCCTCACAATGTTGTTGTCGAGTAATTGAGCTCACTTTGTTTTGATAACACCTGAATTATGTATTCTTATTATTTCTACAGTCAAATCCTCATGGGAGTTACCCACATTTACTGATTATTTCAGTAACCATTGTTCTTGAATCCCAATTCTTTCTTCTGAATTCAGTTTCCTTCACCAATGAGGCCTTCTACTTCTTCTTTTACCAAAATCTCTTGAATTTTAAATTGTCTCAAGTTCATTGTTGAATTACAAATGTTTTTATTTCATCTTTACTCATGAGTGTTAGTTCACTAGGATATAAAATTCTAGACTGGCTGTTAATTTTCATCAGCACTATAACGCTACTGTCTTTGGATTCTAATGTTACTGTTGGTAATTCTGCCTTCAGTATAACTTGTTCCTTTAAAAATCTTCTGCCTTTTTTCTCTCATTGTTTTTTGGAATTTCTCTTCTCTTTGCCATTCTATGGTTTCACTATAACCTGTCTATGTGTAAATTTAGGTATTCTATTGTCTTCTGGCATTGTAGAATTTTTTTTTTTTTTTTTTTTTTTTTTGAGATGGAGTCTCACTCTGTTGCCAGGCTGGCGTGCAATAGCATGGTCTTGACTCACTCACTGCAACCTCCACCTCCCGGGTTCAAGCATTTTTCCTGCCTCAGCCTCCCGTATAGCTGGGAATACAGGCATCTGCCACCATGCCTGGCTAATTTTAAAAAATATTTTTAGTACAGATTGGTTTTCACAATGTTGACCAGGATGGTCTCGGTCTCTTGACCTCATGATCTGCCCAACTTGGTCTCCCAAAGTGCTGCGATTACAGGCATGAGCCACCAGGCCCAGCCAGAAATTTTATTTCTGCTTTTCCTTATTCTCATTTGTGCCTAGTAAGAAAAGAGATTTATCTGTCCTAGGTGGTCACTTGTAGAGGACATCGTTCCATATTTACTTTACGGTATCTAACTATGGAGATAACTCAATATGCAGATGTTGGGCACATTTCCTGTATCAAACTAGCATCTAACTATTAAATGTAGGTAGGGTATTTGTTTATTTTTTCCTGCACGGGAAGTTCTGTAATGATTTAAGGAAAAATTCACATCTTTATAGACATATATACATATATATGTGTGTGTGTGTGTGTGTGTGTGTGTGTATATATATATATATATATATATATATATATATGTCTTCATATATCTTTCTGTTAACAGGTTAAGTATTCCTTATCTGAAATGCTTGGGACCAAAAGTATTTTAGATTAAAGAATTTTTTTTCAGATTTTGTAATACACAAATATGCATAATGAGATAACTTGGGGATAGGGCCCAAGTCTAAACAGAAAATTTATTTATGTTTCATGTACACATTATAACTGTAGTGCAAAGATAATTTGATATGCTATTTTAAATAATTTTGTTCATGAAACAAGTTTTGACTGCCTTTTGACTGTGACCTAATACGAGATCAAATATGAAATTTTTCAACTGTGGCATCATGTTGGTGATCAAAAAGTTTCTGACTTTGAGCATTTGGGGTTTGGGAGCATCCAATTTTGGATTTCGAGATTGTTTTTACTCAACTTATAATTGATAATGTGAACTCTGAAAATCTGAGACAGGTCTCAGTTAATTTAGAAAGTTTATTTTGCCAACGTTGAGGACGCACACCCATGATGTGACCAAGTCTCAAGAGGTTCTGACAACATGTGCTCAAGGTGGTAGGGGCACAGCTTGGTTTTATACATTTTAGGGAGACATAAGACAACAATCAATATGTGTAAGATGTGCATTGGTTCAGTCTGGAAAGGAAGGTGAAGGCAGGACAACTCGAAGCGGGGAGGGGCCTTCCAGGTCATAGGTAGATAGGAGACAAATGTTTATATTTTTCTGAGTTTCTCATTAGTCTCTCCAAAGTAGGCAGTTAGATGTGCATTTATCTCAGTGAGCGTGAATAGAATGAGAGGCAGGTTTGCCCTCAGCAGTTCTCAGCTAGACTTTTCCCTTTAGCTTAGTGATTTGGGGACATCGAGATTTACTTTCCTTTCACAATAAACTCTTGTCCCGCCAGTAATATTACAAACAAAAATATAACCCCAACTGCTTAGCCCACTGAACGGACCCCCTCTGGGCCAAGGGAAACCTGAAAACCTGAATTACCAGGCATGATGGAAAGGGAGGCTGGACATGCTTTGTTATACCCTCTCCCTTTTGGAGTTCAGACACAACTGACCAGCATTAAGATTAAAATAGATATCATAAGACTGATGAAAGAGACTCTGTGTGGCAAAAAGATATCAAATTTCAAACTGACTCTGGTATAGCATCACATGACAAAAAACAAACCCTGAATGAAATAAAATCATTTTACCCCCAAATACATGTCTTTGACATATTTTGAAATGGCCTTGCAAAGCTGTCTTTTGTGGGCGTAATTTTGCATCTACTTAGAATCTTCATTAATTCATCTAGGCCTTTTCTGATCTAGGAGAGATTAACTAAGCATCTGACACCTTCTAAGGCCAGCCGGCAGGGAGGGGGGCGGGGGGGAAGCGTTTACCATCTATTCTCTCTAATACTTGCTATCTGGAAGCTTCATCTACATGAAGTAGATGAACCTTCTACAACTCCATTTATCTTAACTCATGTATTTCTTTCCAGGACTGAAAGTCTTTAGCTTAACTCTTTAACCCAATTGCCAACCAGAATACCTTTTAATCCTTCTATAACTGTAATGAGCCCTCCCTATCCTCACTTTGAGATGTTCAGCTTTTCTAGGCCATACCAATGTATAACATTACATGTATTGCCTTATGTCTTTGCTGTAACGTCTCCCTAAAATGTATAAAACCAAACTGTAACTCAACCATCTCAGGCACTTTCTCAAGATCTCCTGAGATGGTTCTCCTGTCTACGGTCCTCATATTGGCTCAGAATAAACGTTTTTAAGTATTTCACAGAGTTTGGCTTTTTCATCAGCAAAATGCACCACAACTCACTTAGACTCTTTCCATCTCTGCCACCACTACTACCAGATCTTCATGTGAGATTCCATACATCATTGATAATCCCCTACAGCTATGGTCATTTTTGGGCATTCCTCATAGGATACATGGGAATGGCTGGCTGCTGTTGAAATTTTGGATTTCTGAAGGCCTTCATGGGTCATTTAGGAGGGGACCTATCAAGGAGTTCTAGCTTGATAGCATTTTAAATAGTAAGATTTCTGTAATTTTATAGGAAGACAAAATTACCCAAAGAAAATATCTGACATAAGATTTCACTTTCTAATTAACCCCTCCATAAGGAAGGAAGCAAGGGATTGCTGACAGCAAATTAACTTTGTATTTTGCGTTTTCATTTCTGAATACCATAAACAGTCTTTAATTGTCCTGTATTAAAAATAAACTCTATTTTGAACAGAGTTTATTTTTAAGTTCTTGCAGACTGATTTACTAAGTGTGCAAATTAGTATGAATGAGCTGCTAGCACGCCAATAAACAGCATGTTCTCTAGGACTTAAAATAATGGAAAAGACTACTAAAATTTCTGATTAAATGCTTCCCTAGATGTATAATTCTAGAGCATATGTTTACCACTGAAGACCTAACAGAAAGAGTAAGAAACTTTATAAAGTTTACTTTTTTTACGTGCCAGCTCTATGTCTATAAATGTAAGGCAATGAAAGGCAAAGTGAGTCATTTATCAAACTGAAAATATATTAAAATTATAAGGATAAAGAATATACGCAGTCTTGGATATTACCATTATGTTGATTTGGTTCTATTACCTTATTTGACTTAAAGTGTATTTTTTAAAATAACATAGAACACAGTCAAGCCTCACTGTAGTTTGGTGCATGCAGAGTAAGAGGAAAGAATTTGGAATGAGCAGAAAACAAAATGTTAATAGGACATATATTTGCAACTAAACGAAGTACAGACTCTGACTATGAGAAGATAAGTATGTGAGGGCAGCAGGAAAAAGGCATATCCATCAAGTGACAGTTATTACTGGGGTTGTCTAAGTAAGAAGCAAGCTTAAAATAAAGCAAGTCACACAGAGAAAAGAAGAAATGGGTAAGGCTGGTGTGAAAGAGGCCAATTCCACAATTAAGAAAGACTGGCTGTGTGTGGTGACTCATGCCTGTAATCCCAGCACTTTGGGAGGCTGAGGTGGGCAAATCACAAGTTCGAGACCAGCCTGGCCAACATAGTGAAACCCTGTCTCTACTAAAACACTAAATAAAAAATTAGCCAGGCACAGTGGTGCATGCCTGTAGTTCCAGCTACTCAGGAGGCTGAGGCAGGAGAATTGCTTGAACCGAGGAGGCAGCGATTGTCTCAAAAAAGAAAAAAAGACAGACAGACAGACAGACCCAGGATCCCTACCTTGAGGGAAAGATTTCTGTTTGTGGGGCTTAGGGCTATCCAGAACAACGATGGATGGCAGGAAGAGTGTACCAGTACCCAAGGAAAGAGCCTGGCAGCAACAAACCAGGCTTTTAAGAAATAAAGTAGAAACCTAGGCCTGAGTGCTGGGACAGACATGACAGAAGGAAATGTATCCCAAAGGTGGATCATGCTGAAACCACCTTTGCAAAAAGTGTAACTGAGTAAATAATGACAGTGAAAGAAATCTTATCTAACTAAGTCCATCTTGCTTTTAACCTCCAGGCTGTCCTTGTTCATTCCTGGGCCTGAGCCAAACGAACTTTGGGAGGAACTTAGTTTATAGTTTAACTTTGAAACAAAGATGGTAACAGCTCTTTCCCAAAACAAACCCCCTTCCTGCCTGGAGATTAGCCTGCCTTTACAGAACAAATTAGACAAAAGATTAGAAATTATGGCTTAGGAGTCATGCAGTTGGAGTCTATAAGATTATGAATCTCCCCACATTGCTCCTGGGGATAACATCACTATTGTAAATCCCAAGATCAGTGATTGAGGTATTTTGTAGGCCCGGTACTGGATGGATCTGCTGCCACGTGCCAGATAACAAACTGGCTCATCTGGTCCTGTGGCCTCTACCCAGGAACTGATTCAGTGCAAGGAGTATGGCTTCGGCCCCCTATGAGTTTATCTCTATTCTGACCAATCAGCAGTTTCCACTTCTCGAGCCCCTAACTGCCAAATTAGCCTTAAAAACTTCAATCCTAGAATTACTGGGAAGACTGATTTGAGCAATGAAACAACTCGGGTCTCCCATACAGCCAACTCTCCATAAATTAAACTCTATGTCTATTACAATTCCCCCGTTTTGATAAATTGGCTCTGTCTAGGCAGAAGTCAAGGAGAACCCATTGGGTGGTGACAATGCAAATGAGGAGCCAGGGCTAACAGACTGGTACTCACTACACTGCAAGTATGACATGGGAGACTGGCAGTCAGAACAGATGGGTTTCTGGATCCCACTCCTGGGACAAAAACTGACTCAGGACCTGGGATGGAACATATCAACGGGGAAGGTAGGGGGAAGGGAAAGAAATCAGAAATTTTCTACATTTAATGCTACTGACAATGTAACTAGTAGACTTCTTTAAAAGAACAGTATGACAACTTTTTAGTATGTGATATATTTTATGTGTTTCCTCCAATTTTTTTTATGTGCTTCCTCCAATTCCTTTGTTACCACCACCTCTAGCAACTTTAGCCAATTCTCTTTTTTTTCCAGGTTCCTATGCTTGAGGGGACCTATATTTTGTGTCAGAAGCAATAGAGCCAACCCCTTGACTGCTGCTTTACAACCAAGCAAACCAGCTGCATGCTCAATTTCAGGCTCCTTTTGCCCTGGTAGAGCATGGAATCTGACACCTTAGCTAGAGAATGCCACCTTAAATGCTAGGGCCTTTAACTCACCATGGAGTAAAGTTTAGCAGACAGGTACAAGAGACAAGGAGGTTAAACATGCAGATAAAATTCCTTTTATTTTCTCTCTCACACTGATTGCTCAAGCTTACTTTCCAGAGACACCTGCTGAGCAATCTGATGCACATACAGTCATGCACTATGGAACAGCTCTGGTCAACTACTGAGTGCAGCATATGATGGTGGTCCTATAAGATTATAATGGAGATGAGGAATTCCTATTGCCTAGTGAAGTTGTAATGTCCTGCTGCAATGCATATTATGTGGTGATGCCGGTATAAACAAACCCACTGAGATGCCAGTGTTATAAAAGTCTAGCACATACAATTATGTACAGTTCATAATACTTTTGGAATCAATTACCAGAATATATTTATCGTGGTAAATAATTACCAGACTGTATTGCTGATTTATCTATTCATTGCACTATACATTTTCTTGTCACTTTAGGGTGTACTTCTTCTACTTATTATTATTATTTTTTAATTAACAGTAAAATACTCTCAGGCAATTACTTCAGGAGGCATTTCAGAATAAAATATTGTTATTATAGTTATTATAGGAGATGACGGCTCCATGCATGCTATTGTTCCTAAAGACCTTCCAGTATGGGACAAGATGGGGAGGTGAAAGATGGCAATATTGATGATCCTGACTCTGTGTAGGCCTAGAATACTGTGTGTGCTTGTGTCTTAGTTTTTAATAAAGAAGTTTAAGAAGTAGAAGTTTAAAATAAGTTTATAGAATAAAGATATGAAGAAAATATTTTTGTACAGCTATATTGTGTTTGAGCTAAGTTTTCTTACAAAAGTCAACAAGTTTAAAAATTATTAAGAAGTTTATAAAGCAAAAAAGTTATAGTTAGCCAAGATTCATTTATTATTATATAAAAATTTACAAAACAAATTTAGTATAGCCTAAGTATACAGTGTTTATAAAGTCTACAGGAATGTAGAGTCATCTTCCAGGATTTCACATTCACTCACCACTCACTCACTGACTCACCTACAGCAATTTCCAGTCCTATAAGTTCCATACATGGAAAGTGTCCTGCACAGGTGTACCTTTTTAAAAATATGTTATATCCTGGGCCAGGCGCGGTGGCTCAAGTCTGCAATCCCAGCACTTTGGGAGGCCAAGGTGGGCAGATCACAAAGTCAAGAGGTCGAGACCATCCTGGCCAAAATGGTAAAACCCTATCTCTACTAAAAAAATACAAAAAAAGGTAGCTGGGCGTGGTGGCATGCGCCTGTAGTCCCAGCTACACGGAGGCTGAGGCAGAAGAATTGCTTCAACGCAGGAAGTGGAGGTTGCAGTGAGCCAAGATCATGCCACCGTACTCCAGCCTGGCGCCTGGCAACAGAGCAAGACTCTGTCTTAAAAAAAAAAAAAAATTGGCCAGGCGGGCGCAATAGCTCACGCCTGTAATCTCAGCACTTTGGGAGGGTGAGGCGGGTAGATCACAAGGTCAAGAGATCGAGACCATCTAGGTCAACATGGTGAAACCCCGTTTCTACTAAAAATACAAAAAATTAGCTGAACGTGGTGGCACGTGCCTGTAATCCCAGCTACTCAGGAGGCTGAGGCAGGAGAATTGCCTGAACCCAGGAGGCGGAGGTTGCGGTGAGCCGAGATCGCATCATTGTACTCCAGCAGCCTGGGTAACAACAGCGAAACTCCGTCTCCAGAAAAAAAAAAAAAAAAATTTATATCCTATTTGTACTGTACCTTTTCTAGGTTCAGATATGTTTAGCGACACAAATAATTGGCATTGTATTACAAATACTTACAGTATTTGGTACAGTAACTTGTTGTGCAGGTTTGCAGCCTCGGAGCAATAGGTTGTACCACATAGCCTAGACGACTAGCAAGCAGGCCATATCATCTACGTTTGTGTAAGTACACTGTGATGTTCGTACAAAGATGAAACCACCTAACAAAGCATTTCTCAGAATGTATCCCCTTTGTTAAGCCATGCATGATTGTATTCACAGAGATAAGTTGTGGATACTGAAACAACAGCTCATGTATCATGTATTGCTTTACTTCCCATCCTTGTTACTATTTTTATTGTTCCACTCTCAGTGCCCTGAGTTTGCACCTCCCAAGTAAAGTATTCATGTTTAATTCTTGCTTAAGGTGTTATTTTCTAGGGTACTCAAACTAAGCCAATTACTAGAGTAAGAATAAACAGCAGTGTGATATCACATTTTGTGCAGCATCACATAATAGAAACAGAATAGAGAAAGACTTAGCAGGCTTTCTCAGTGTATTTACTCTAATTAGTTAGTAGACTTGAGTGCTTACTCAGGAGACTTGATGTGATCTCCTACAAGTTCTGTGAAGACACAAAAGTTTCCTGGGCCTAACATTCTCCATTTTAGAAATGGAGATGTTGTACCATGATGGCATTGTGCTGTGTAAGCAGTGGTTCCCCAATTTATTCTAATATCCGGATTAACTACACAAGTGATCTGGGCAGGGAGAACTTTGATAATACAGGTTCCTGGATTCCTTCCAACCTGAGAATAATTCAGGAGGTCTAGAGTAGGACCTGGAATATGTATTTTGTTGCAGGTAACCAGGTGCCACTGAAGTACACCCAGGGTTGGTGACCGCTGGCAAATAACAACCAAAAGTGAGCTGGAGCGGCTATGCTATCATTATAAATTGACTTTAAGTCAAAAAATGTTAAAAGAGCCAAAGAACATCACTATAGAATGATGAAAGGTACCATTATTTAAGAAGATACAGCAATTAGAAATATATATAACCATAAAATATAATCCTCAAATACATAAAATGTAATCCTCAAATATATAAAACACACACTGACAGAATTAAAGAAAGAAATAGGCCTTTTTATAATAATACATAATAATAATAGTTGGAGGCTTCAATACCTCACTTTCGATCCAGTGGCATGATCTTTGCTCATGGCAACATCTGCCTCCGGGGTTCAAGCAATTCTTGTGTTTCAGCCATCCAAATAGCCGGGATTATAGGCTTGTGCCAACATGCCCAGATAATTTTTGTGTTTTTATTGGAGACAGGGTTTCACCATATTGGCCAGGCTGGTCTCAAACTCTTGGCCTCAAGCAAACCATCTGCCTTAGCCTCCAAAGGAGCTGGGATTACAGGCATAAGCCACAGCTCCTGGCTGTGTATAACTGGTAAATTGGTGTCCTTGCAGAGGGGATGATCATAAAGCCTCTTTTTTTTTTTTTGAAATGGAGTCTCACTCTGTCACCTAGGCTGGAGTGCAGTGGGACGATCTCAGCTCATTGCGACCTCTGCCGCCTGGGTTTAAGTGATTCTCGTGCCTCAGCCTCCTGAGTAGCTGGGATTACAGGCACATGCCAATATTACTGGCTTCAATGGAGCCTTGTATTTTGCCATCTTGCTCTGCTTATCCTTGATATACTTTCAATATACAAAAATACTGTATTTCTGTATATTTGCAATGAATAATTTAGCATGAAATTAAGAACACTTTTAAGACATTATCAAAAAGAATGAAATAAGAATAGCTTTAACTTAAAAAGTGTAAAATTTATACTGAGAAATATAAAACCTATTTAAAAAAAAGAATTTTAAAGAAGTAAAATAAAATTATTCCAAATTTGATTCAAGACAACATTGTTAATATAACAATCCTCCCCAAATTGATCCACAGAATCGATGCAATACTTATCAGAACCAGAAGGCTGCTTCTTAGAAATCAACAAGCACATTCTAAAATCAATATGGGGTTGGGAAGGGTCTGGAAGATGCAAAATAATCTTGTTAAAAAGAAAAATATTGCAGCACTCATACTTTCTGATTTCAAAACTTACTACAAAGCAATAGTAATCAGACCAGTTTGAGACTAGCATGAGAATACACACATAGACTAATGGGATAAATTAAAGAATATAGAAATAAACTATGTATGTATGGTCAATTGATTTTTTTTATTTTAAAAAACTATTTACTTAGAAGCATTCAGAATGTCAACAAAACAGCTGCAACTTTTTCTTTTTTGCAATTAGAGTGATATTCAGTAACAACAATTATTTCACATAAGATGTATCAGAGACAATTGAAGATGAAAAACCACCATCCCCATATATAACTAATTTGTGCTCTGCACTAACAAGAACCTGATTTAAATTTCCATGCGAATTCACAATGCCCATACTCTCCTAGGCAAGGTTAGTGGCTACTGAATATACCACCAGAACAGGGCTGTTTAAAGGGACATTCGGTAGTGTGTTAACTATACAAAAAAAAAAAAAAAAAGACACTGTACAGATTATAAACAAATCTTACACAGTGTTACATTTCGGTATTTTTCTTTAAAAGGAATGACTTGTATACAGAGGGATTAAATGCATTATACACAAGAAAAAAAAACTACACTAGAACCAACTTATTCATCATCGTCATCTTCAACTTCCTCCTCCTCCTGATCCTTTTCATCTTCTTCATCTTCCTTCTTTTTCTTGCTTTTTTCAGCCTTTACAACTCCCTTTTTTGCTGCATCGAGCTTTCCTTTAGCTTCATATCCAGCAATATCCTTTTTGTATTTTTCCTTCAGCTTCTCAGCCTTCTTTTCATACGGCTGCTTGTCATCTACAGCAGTGTTATTCCACATCCCTCCCAGTTTCTTTGCAATGTCACCAATGGACAGGCCAGGATATTCTTTGATTTTTGGGCGATACTCAGAATAGAACAGAAAAAAGGCTGAAGGAGGCCTCTTAGGTGCATTGAGATTCTTTACCTTCTTTTTTGTCTGTCCTTTAGGAGGGATATAGATTTTTATTTCTCTTTCATAACAAGCCTTGGCCGCCTTTGCCATGTCTTCAAATTTTCATTTCTCTTTAACAGACATGATCTTCCACCTCTCTGAGCACTTCTTAGAAAACTCTGAGAAACTGACTGAAGCATCTGGGTGCTTTTTCTTATTCCCCTCCCGGTAAGTTCGCACAAAAAATGCCTATTATGACATTTTGCCTCTCTCGGCTTCTTAGGGTCTCCTTTGCCCATGTTTATTACTTTTCTTCAGTGAGGCACAGAGTCACCCAGTGCCCATCTAGCTCTCACTTATCCTGGCACTGTCTCTATGGAGATCAATGTACTGCAATGGCTGTGAGAGGGTCAACTGATTTTCAACAAAGATGCCAAGACCATTCAATGTGGAAAGAGTAGTGTTTTCAACAAATGGTGATAAGACAACTTGGTAGCCACATCCAAAGGAATTAAGTTCTCACAGGATACACAAATATTAACATAAAATGGATAAACTACCTAAATGTGACAGCTAAAGCTATAAAAGACTTAGAAGAAACATAGGGATAAATCTTCATGACTACACATTTGGCAATGGATTCTTAGATACGATCAAAAGCAAGAGCAATGAGAACAATAAAAATAGTTAAACTGCACTACATTGAAATAAAAAACTCCTGTGCTTCAAAGGATACTATCAAGAGAATAAAAAGACAACACACAGAAGTTGTCTTTGAATATACATCAAGTAAATTTTGCTTTACATCGAGTAAAGTGTGCTTGCAAATCACACATCTATCTGATAACATATTGTATCTGAAATACAGAAAGAACACTTGCAACTCAATGATAAAAAGACAATCCTGTTTTTAAAGTGGGTAAAAAATCTGAACATTTATACAAATAAAGTATCAAAATGGCAAATAAGCACATGGAAAAGTGCTAAACATCAATATTCATTGGGAAAATGCCAATGAAAACCTCAATGAGACACCATACCCACCCACTAGGATGGCTAGAATCAAGAACTCAGACAATAACAAGTGTGGCCTATGATGTGGAGTAATTAGAATCCTTGTACACTATCGGCAGGAATGTAAGATAATGCCATCACTTTGGAAAAGAGTTTGGCAGTTTCTCAAATGCTTAAACATAGAGTTACCCATATAATTCAACACTTGTATTCACAGATGTACACCCACGATAAATAAAAACAGATGTCTGCATAAAAACTTGTACACAAATGGTTATAGCAGTACTATTCATGATAGCTAAAAGGTAGAAACAACCCAAATGTCCACTAACTAGTGAATGGATAAACAAAGCAAGGCATAGTCACACAATGGAATATTATTTGACCATTAAAAGAAAAGGCATACTGCTAAGTGAAGAAGCCAGTCATAAAATACAATTCATGTTACATGAGATCTCCGAAATAAGCATGTCTATAGAAATAGACATTAGATTAGTGACTGCTTTAAGCTGATGGGACTGTGGATAATGGAGGGGTATGATCTTTAATGAGTACTGGGTTTCTTTTTGAGACCTCCAAAATTCACTGTGGCAATGATGACACATATTTATAAATATGCTGAAAACCACCGAATTGTACACTTTCAATTTGTGAATTTATGGTATGTGAATGATCTCTAAACAAAGCTTAAAATCAAAATACATAAATAAATAGAGGAATGGAGATGAGGGTGAGCACAGGTGAATTTTTTTTTTTAGTTTTTTACACAATGTAAATTCAAATGACAAGTATTATTCATTATGGTTATTTTTACAACCATAAAAAGATAGACTATAATAACATTTATTACATTTATAAATAAATTTAAATTTAAAGATCAACAACAGAGTTGTAGTTTCCTTGCCCTTCCTAATTTCGGTTTTCTAAAAATTTATTTTTTGGTCTTAGAAGATTTAAATGTAGCATATGAATTACTGATTTCCTTCCAGAATGTAATCACATTCTTACATAGACTATAATTGGACAGGATGCTTTGCAATTGTGGCAATCCTATCTGAAAGATACATGTAAATTGTATTTCTAAGTTGAGTTTAAGAAATTTTATTTTAAATTTGTTTTGCAAATTTGAAGAGTTTTTGCCAAAAACAAATGTGACAAACATAAAAACACAAGCTTAACCCACTGTATTTTGAGAAAAATTAACTAAACCATACTTTTAATATTAGGTAATTTTTGGCAATGCTAACAATAAATTATAATAGATTTGCTCCAATTAAAGTCAGTTTATATCATTAAAACTAGCATTTAATTTGATATTCTGTTAAATAAAATTTCTTTTTTATGCTGTTTGAAATACATTTCTGGCTATTCAATACAACACAGAGAAGTAGAGTTTATTTTTGAAGTATATTTCAAAGGTTTTGGGTTTTTTTTTTTTTTTTGAGATGGAGCTCAGTGCAACCCTGCCTCCAAGGTTCTAGTGATTCTCCTGCCTCAGCCTCCTTAGCAGCTGGGATTACAGGCACCTGCCACCATGCCAGGCTAATTTTTGTATTGTTAGTAGAGACGGAGTCTCACCATGTTTGGAGACTGGTAACAAACTCCGAACCTCAGGTGATCCACCCACTTCTGCCTCCCAAAGTGTTGGGATTACAGGCATGAGCCACTGCACCTCACCTATTTCATAAGTTTTAATGATTAATTTAGTTTCATTTTTTCACAATTTTATGACTTTATTTTGAGGCTGAAGAGTTCTTTAGCTATTAATGTATTTAATCTTTGTAAAATGAGAACTACAGTTGATGTTTAAACAACATATATTGGAACTGTATGGGTGCACTTAATGCAGATTTTTTTCAACCAAATGCAGATCAAAAATACAGTGTCTATGGGCTGTGAAGCCAGTGTACACCCAAGGCTGAATTTTTTTTTATCAGTGAGTTCTCTCAGATCCATTGTAGGACTTGAGTATGAGTGGATTTGAGTATACACGGGTGGTTCTGGAACAAATCCCCTGGGCATACAGAGGGATGACTGTGCATATATAATTAGTTATTGATATAAATATTTTCTACATATATACAATTACATTACATATTAAAAAGGTGTCATGGATGATTTACTGGTATGTCAGTCAGCAATTTAACTGCTAATTATTAGTGAATATTTTAAAATTAGGAAAATGAGAATAAGGTGGGAGAAGGGAGAGGATAACAGTGTTCCTACAATACACTCTTCTAACATGTTCTGTCACATTAGAAGATCAATATTTAGATCAATATTTTGAATTAATCTTTCTTCTTCTTCTTCCAAGAGAGAAGGAGCAGCAGAAGAAACTGGAGCTATGCAAAATACTAGAAACTGAAGTCATAACACTTAGGAACGAGGGTTTGAGCTCCGTATTAAGTGATCAGCAAAACCAGCCCAAAGCATTTTGTTTGAGTGTTTTGGCAAATATTGCTCATATAGGACCCTCTATATTGAGGAAGTGATTTGGATAATCACTAGTGGATAATAGCAGTTTTCTTGCTTAACTATGCTATTTAAGGCCAATAAAGCTCTGCCTGTCCATAAATTTCAACCATATGTAGAGGGGATTGTAAATCAGTATCTACACCCAGGTTCAATTCTGAGTTTTGAGAGGCACGAGGTTGTCACAACTTGTGGGGGGGGGGGGCCTTCTAAAAGAGCAATAATGTAAAATTACAAATATAAAAGTAGATACAGGGGCTAGGAAAGGGAGTCAAAAAAGTAAAGAATTACAAAGCTTCTGCTCCTTTGCTATCATAGTTAATTTGTCCCTAAAATCACTAAATGTTTCAATAAAGACTGATAGGTAACATTAATATAAGAGGAAAAAAAGTCATTTTTTAATACCTTAAAACTAGCTTCTTTTGATGAGTTTAGAACTTCAAGTGATCATAAATATGGCCCTACTTCTACCCTTCTTCTGCTGTTGGGGGAACCCTGGGCTATCCCTGATTCTCTAGATGAATTCTTGTCATGTGTTTCTTTCTCCATGCCACCAATTAAAAAAAAAAAAGTTTTGTTTCCATATTACCATATTTATTGCCAAGAATTTGCTTATTCATTCTCCTCAAATCAGTTTATACCTTAAAAATATGTTTTCTAAACACATAACTCTAATCTTCTAAGGCGCAAATTCTAATAGAATTCCATTTATTAAAGTTACAACGCTTGCATCCCATTCCTTTTCATTACTCAAGTCCACCTCTGAACGGCAGAATGCACAGACTTTAGGGTACGCTTTTTATTTCATTTGTTACTATCCTGAGTTATAATATCCTTTTTTTGAAAGTTTCCTAATGTCCTTCTTCTTAAACTTACTTTATTTAAATGCCCGTTTAAGACAGTGAAAACAGAAACACAGGATGAAAACATCCCTTTATAAACTCGACTGCACAGAAAATCGAGTTAGACATAAACTATGATAGGGCAAATACATTCATAAAGTTTTATGCTTGATCATTCAAAATTGTTTGCCATTTTATTTTTTCATATTTTGACAGTAAATATCTGTCCAAAATAGATAATAGTTGACATGAAAGAAAAAATCAGCCTTAGAAAAATATCTGATTGAACACATTTTAAAATATAAATAACTCTTACACTTACAGTTAAAAACTATTTAAATATGGCACAGTCTTTGTGAGTGTTTAGTAAGGCTATACTTTGAGTTTTAAGTCAATTCTATGCTGTTCATCCTTGATTATATATTTTCTCCAAGTGAAATGCTTTAAAATTTGAATTATCCTATATAGTGAACTGTATTCTTAATTTTATTTATAAATATATTCTATATGTGTCTATATATAACACTTATCTCATTGTATTATAAGAGCTACTTATCTATGAGCTCACCAAAGGAAAGAATATGGCAATTTTTAACATTTTGCCTATGGAAATTGATGCTCAACATTGTCGATGAATGAATGGCTGAATAAATACATTCACAATTCTCTCTGTGTTTTAAAGTAGATGCAGTTTTATCCAGTTATCTCAAAAGGGATTAACAAGTTACTAAAACAAGTTACTCATTGAAAATTTTAATAGCACATTGAAAAGCTGAAGTTAATAAAGATCTTAAAAAGACAATGACTTATGATGAGGGGTCTCAGACTGATTGCTGCTAAGACAAATATCTCCTCGCAGTTGTTTGGTTAGCTCAGGTTATTTTTACTTTTACTTTTTGAATGTGAATGTTTAGACAGGGCATCTACTCTCTAGTTCACCATAGGATCTATCATCCCTACTGCCTTAGATCAAATCTAACTCTTAATTCCTTGTTACTTGCATGGCCACTTAGCATTTGAGTCTGAGATCTCAGTTCTCCTAGGGAGGGAAAGTAAACAGACTATCTTCTAATTTATAAGTTGTAACCACCATTTCAGGTTTACAAATATTTTGTAGCTAACACAAATCCATACTACAATAACAAATGAAGATTTAACAAAACCAAATTTAGGAAAAGCATAAGTGAGAATCCGTGATACTGGAATAATGGAACATTCGAGGAATAGCCTTAGTGAATAAATTACATTCCTACTATTATCCAGCTGCTTGAAAAGAACTGAAATGAAAAAGAAACGTATTTTGAGTAGATAAAAATATTTAGTCACTTGTGTATGTCTTATCACTTGTATTTAGTAATGCTAGTGTATCGATATTCACATTAAATTTATATTACATCTTACTGATCATGGCAACAGAATAAAGGGGTACCAGGAGATCAAAATTCAGTATAGTACTCAACTAATAAAAACCCTGATCCAGATCAAAGATAAATTATTCACAAATGACACAGTCTTCTCCTCTGATACCCTCTAGCAATCAACATCTTTCCTATCTTTTAGAACCAGCCTAAGCCACAACTTCAGCACAACTTCCGTAACCAAGTCCACTCTTAAAGCAAGAACTCACCTTCCTCAAAGTGCACTTTTTGTCTTTATAGGTTACTGCTCTTTAATAAATTTGCAAGTCTGCAAATTTCATTACCAGTAATTTAGCACACAAATTCAGCACATAATTTCAATTATCATGATGTAATATGTTAATTGTAATGCATAGCATCATTTAATAATTGGTATTTACTTTGCTGAAATTCTTTAGTTATATTATGAACACTTTATCGGTAAAAGTGTAATTTCTCTTTGCCTCAACTGTGAAGTGAATACATCACCATTCCCGGAACACTATTAGATTTTTCATTCCACACATTGCTGATTACCTCTTTCTTTGGCAGGTTTAATTCCTTGAGATTTAGTCAATTTAGGTTGAGGTTCTGGAATCTGAGGAATGTAGATTTTCTCGGGGATCCGAAAATACTCTGGAAGGCTCACTTCCGTTGTGTATGAAATTGTCTTAGGCTGCTTCAACTTTGAGGTATGAAAGAACGTAAGAGTCTGTGAACAAACAGTGAAATAAGAAAGTAATTTTCTTAACTTTGACCTCCAAAACACAAAAGATAACATTATGTATTTAGACTACACTTTTGGGAAAAAATCCACCAAGGATTGAATTTGATCATTTCATTATTTTTATTTAATTGGTGGAAAATAGTACAAACACATTTCAGAGAACCAACGGAGTCCTCTTTTACTGAGAGATGGCCAATGCCCCCTGTGCTAATGCTTTCAGTGTTGAGGAATTCACTGCCTTTGAAGGAAATCATTCCACTGCTGTCCAGTATTTGAGAAAGTGCTTTTCTCCTTGAGTTGAAACCTGTACTCCTTCACATCTATCCACTAAATACACCAGATACATTCTTATTAGTAGTACAGACTGAGGCCTCCTATTTCACTAATGACAATTTTATACATTTATAAAAACAACTGGTCCCATCCCTCCACAGATGTTCAAAAGCCCTCTTACCTAGGTTTGTTATTTTTAGTCCCTCGAGGATCATTCATATAATGGAGGTTACAACAACTCGCCTCCATGTATATGCTCCTCTAGACACAATTTAGTTAAATACTATTTTTCATAAAATGGGACACTTAATATAAGCCCAGAACTCTAACTGTATGTGAAACAAATTAAAAGTGACTTTGATTTCTTTAGGCATATTTTCAATTCAACTAAACGACGACAAGGCTCATATCATATATAAAATGTCAAAGGACAGACAAAAACGTGTGAGAAAAGTTCTTAAGATTCTAGGATTTCACAGTCTGACAAGAGAAACAGGTAAACATAGAAGTAAACCTAATAAAAACATAATTGATTAAATGCAATAATAAACACATATGCTGAATTCCAAGGAAACAGCAAAAGGAAGAGTGAGAAAGAAACTTTATATATGTATACACAAAATAGCCCTCTCTCAACAATTTGCAATTTAAGTAAAATATTTTGACAAGAGGTAATAATGAAGAAAATGAATTGAAAAAGAAACTGAGAGGCATTATAACCGGATTAAATTTTGAAATGGCAACTCCTTAAAATTTTCTAATGAAACAGTGTGCTCAAAGTTGAACATGAACATTCTAAACTTTAATGTTCTATATCAGAAATAAGTGGTTTGGTTTGAGTTAAAGAAAACCATCAAATTCTTAGAAGCACAGTATAGTCAAGAAAGTATGAAAGTCTCAGGCTTTAACATATTTGAGCCAATCAGTATTACAATATCCAGGTCATTGAAAAAATATTATCACCAATTGTTAGATTAGGTTGCAATTAGGCTGTATTGATTCTAGCATTCTGACAAATAAAAAAAAATAATTTCTACAGTGCCAAATATTTTTATATATATAAATGAAGATAAATCTTAAACAACAATGTATATAACAATTTGTATAAATTGCTAAAACAGAACCTCACTAATAGCTTCTTTTTTTTTTTTTTGAGACAGAGTTTCAGTCTTATCACCCAGGCTGGAGTGCAATGGTCTGATCTTGGTCCACCGCAACCTCTGCCCCCACGTTCAAGCAATTCTCCTGTCTCAGCCTCCTGAGTAGGTGGGACTACAGGCACATGCCACCACGCTTGGCTATTTTTTGTTTGTTTTGGTATTTTTAGTGGAGACCAGGTTTCACCATATTTGTCAGGCTGGTCTTGAACACCTGACCTCAGTTAATCCACCTACCTTGGCCTCCCAAAGTGGTGGGATTACAGGCGTGAGCCACCACTCTTGGCCAGTAATAGCAGTTTAATAGAGTCCTGAAGTAACCGAGAGAGGCAGCCCACCAATGTGTAGGGAAAAATAACAGTGGAAGTTCAAAGGCCATGAGGAAGACACCTGGCATGTTTGAAGAAAAGCAAGTAGGCATGTGCTGAGGGAGTGGTCTTAGAGAATGGACTCCAGCAGTTAAGGTGAGATGAGGGAAGGAAGCAGAACTGATGGACTCTCACATGACAGGTCATGGGGGTCATTCAAAGGATATGGGCTTTTATCAAACATTAGCTGGAAAGGCAGTAGAAGAAAATGCACACAGGAGCAACATGAGCAGGCTTGCATTTGCAAGAATCACTGTGGCTGCTCTGTGAGAATAGACTGTAACTAATTTCAATCATAAAAATAGGTTGTACCTTATTTTAACCTATAACGATAGAGGCTATAGTAATAGTTAATAGTAATAGTAGTGAACTATTACTATAGACTAGTAATAATAACCACCTCAACACCATTGCATAAAGAGTGCACTCACAATATATATGAAGTAAGCATTTTACATAATATTATTTAAGTTTTTACAAACTACCAGTATCTCCATATAAAGAATATAAAAATTGAGGCTTGAGAAGGTTTAAATAACCAGCCCACAGTCATATAGCTGGACAGGGTTTGACTGATTTCTCAGCCTGGTAATCTGACACCAGAGATGATTCTACCTGGGTACACAGCAAAATATACTGGGCAACTTTTAGAACATATTCCTACCTACACACTCCTAATGATTCCTATTTAATTGTTCTTGAGTGGGGCTTGGGTATGGGCATGATTCTAAGTTCTCCAGGACACTCTAACGTGCAAACAGAAATGACAAGTGCTGTGAATTAAGATTACACTACAATGCCTTAAATTATACAGTAGAATGCTTTGTTTCAGATTCATTATTTAACGAAGTATAAAGGAAAAAATGGCAACTGAGCCATCTTTCAGTATCCACTGCTTTTCCTTCTAAAAATTTTATTTAACCAAAATAACATTTTAAATAGTAATAGCTCTGTAGGTCTGTATATTTCTAAAGAGAGATTAATTGAAATGAATTATCTATTTCTCCATTCCCACCTCAATCTTGGTCAGCCCCAGGAGGGCGATGACCACCCGAACACTGCTGCTCTCTAAAGTGCCTGTGATCAACCGTCGCTCATACTCAATACTTGACATCTGTCGCTGCGCTGCAAAAGCCAAAGCCTTTTCCTTGGCTTCATTAGTCATCGGCAATTGTAGATCCACATTCAGGACTTCATGGGCTTTACATTTCAAATATAGAACTGGATCTTCCTTATGAGTGCCTGGGGGAAGAAAAGAAATATTAATGAATACGATGAACACTTATGCCCTTGACATTGTTATCCAGGATGGACTTGGGAGGTTTGACATATAAAATTGCAGTTATAGTCTTTATTAAATAGAGTAAAAATACATGCATAGAACATGTCTATTAGCTGTAATTCAGTAATTAAAGAGCAAGTCTTCAGGAATTAAAGATTACTGGTATTCTCCACGAGATCTAGTCAAATGATTCTTCCACAGAAATGTCATCAACATGCTCAAAAATTCAGTGATCACTGTGATCCTTCCTATCAGTGATAGGTAGGGGGAGAGTAGGCATAAATATGAAAAAAAAAAAAAAAGACACCTGTCAAAAACTGGCAAGAATTGCCATTTTCTGTCACTGACAGCATTTTAATGCTTAATTTCTTAAAGAACAATAATCAACAACTGGAGGCCAGGGTAAAATTTCAGGTTATATAACAATATGTAGATACTTTTGAGAGTTTATTAATTTGCAGATTATTTGAGAATTAGAAAGTTTTGCCAAGTAAATATTTTGTATGCCAAATTCCAATATTTAGCTTAGCTTAAGACTGGAAAACGATGACTTAAAAAATTACCATTGAATTTTTTTAGCTGCTTAAATAGTGCTCTATTTCATGGATGCTGATGCAATAAAGTTAAAAGACACCTTTCAAAATCTAAACACATAGAAGAGAAGCTTGCTATGAAGATGCTAAGGTAACTATATGAGGAACAGTCCGTTCCTCAACATTATAAATGAAATAAAACACATGTGTACTCTACCTTCTTTTGGACTACTGATGCAATCAACTGAACTTGAAGAATCATTCACTGGAAGGAAACTGGAAGGCAAAGGGATCATGCCTTTTCCTTCTGCAACATATATTAATTGTCCAATCTAAAACATAAGACATTATAATGTTACATTTTAAAATCTCTCATAAAAATATAACTTTTTCTGCTATAAAGGAAATCTGCATATTATAAGAACTACCAAGCATTGTGCTTTTATCAGCAACATAGCCTATAAATGGATAAACAAAGGTAAGGCACAAATATAGTTCAACCATAGTGTGGGAGAAACTTTGCCTGCAACCAGAACACAGGAATTGCTTAAGGTCGTCCCAGGATCTCACTGATAGCAATTGATCTTCCCTAATATCCTCGGACAACTGTTGTCTTAAAATGAACAAACAAGCAAGAACATTTTTCCTTTGGTCTATAACTTATTATTGAAGAAGAGGGATATCAGTTTTGCCAGGCATCCAAATCTCCAAAAGTCTATTTTTTAAAGTGCAAGTTTTCAAAATGAACATCGAAAGTCTAAATTTTTTTAGAAAAAATAATTAGACAAGAAGTATAATTACATTATAACTTTTAAAAGCCTATTATAAATAAAGGCTTAAGAAAGAAAAGAATCTTTTATTTCATGAATGAAAGTCCCCTTTAATTATCAGTCCTAGAGAGGCTTTAAAATGTGACAGCAGTTGAGTTTCAAATCCCCTTAAGCTAAATAATTACTTCTTGACGCCACTTCATGTGTGGCCTCTACACTAACTGAAGCCAAGTAGCTCTAAAATACCATATGCTATAAACCATAATTCATACTCTATAGTTCAAACAACGTATAGCCAATCACTAGCCAGTATTATTTCTGAAAATCAGGGAGAATTCCTGTCAAACACCTCATTCTTGTCCCTTTTTGCTTTTAAAAATCTGTTTATAACAAAGGCTAAAGGGATCACTACGCACGGCAACCTGGAAGTAAGTCATTTGCAGCTGTCCTCAACCTTGGCCCGAACAACCTCTCTATGTTAATGTTGTCTCAATTTCGGTCTTTAGACCAATAGGCTAAAGAAATAAGGCCAAAACAAAAGCAGGAATAATGTCAGGGCAGCAACATGATATAGTGAAAGATCAGTAGAGTTGGACATGCCTGGTTTTAATCGGCACTGCCATTTATTAACTACTAGGCTACAAGCAAGTTTACTAAACCTCTGAAATCCAGTTTCCTCCTATGTCACGTGGGATGATCAATACCTTAATTTTAGAAATCGAGAGTTTAAATAAAAAGAGATAGGAGACAGGGAGTCTCAAGAGACATATGCAATCACAATGGTTGAAACTTATTTAGATCCTGTTTCAAACAAAGAATCTTAAAATGAAGTGACAGAAAAAAACATACAAACAACTATAAGACAATTGGAGAAAACTGAAAACTACTTGGACATTTGATGATATTAAGAAAAATTTTACTGTCTTTTTAATAGCAATGATATCTTTGGCAGCATAAAAAAACCTTTTTGTTGCATAAACACTTACTAAATTGCTTATGAATAAAATTCTATGATGACTAGGATTTGCTTAATTATAATCATGAAGCATCTAGATACACGAGGTAAACCAAAAATAAAATTCTAAGACCCCAACTAACAAAATAGATCCCTGTCACCAGCCAATGGCATTCCAAAGATAACCTGACAAATTTGTTCAGGCCATGATGGGACGTGGGGGAGTCCAAACATGCCTCATTATACCTTCCTCTCCTTGGAATTCAGGCACAGCTGACCAGCATTAACATTACAACAGAGACTTTAAGACCTGCAAAACAGACCCTTTCTACAGGAAGGAATTAACATGAACTAGCAGGCCCTGAAAGAAATCCAAGTATTTTATCGCAAAATAGATTTCCTTGACATTTTGAAATGACCCTGCAAAGCTGTCACTTATGGGAAAAACCTACATTCTGTAGAGAATCTCCTTCTCCCGATCCAGGAGAGAATTAACCAAAGAGTTTGGCATTTTCTTAAGTCTGAGAAGAATAATTGGCTATCTATTCCTTCTGAAGCCTGCTGTCTGAAGACTTCATCTATATAATAAGAATCTTGGTCTCCACAACCCAGTATATTTAACAACACTCTCCCTTCCATGTATTTCAGGTCTTCAGACACACTCTTTCAACCAACTGCCAATCAGAAAATCATTCCTATGACCTGGAAGTTCCCACTTTGTGTTGTCCTGCTTTCTGAACAGAACCAACGTATATCTTAGATGTATTGACTGATGCCTTATGTCTCTCTAAAATGTATAAGACCAGGCTGTATCCTGACTACCTAGGGCACATATTCTCGGGATCTCCTGGGATTGTGTCATAGGCTATGGTGACTCTCATTCGTCTCAGAATAAATCTCCCTAAATATTTTAGAGTTTGACTCTTTTTGTCAACAATGATATAAACGTAAATTGATCATGCAAAAAATACGTATTCTAAAATATTACAAATATAGATAACAAATGAAACAGTGGAAATTAAAAATTAATCTATAAATAATGTAAGAATGAACAATTTCTCACTGTGAGGTCTATTTTTGATAGCTTTGTTATCCCCCCATTAGGATTTGTTTATACTTCATTTGGTGGTCTACTGCTATATAATAACGTTTCATAAAATTTTATTAAGATCCATAGTTATCTATAGCTCATGCTGGAAAAAGGAATATGAAAAACTTTAAATGTTTTATCATTTAAGTCTATATACTCCTAGCATTGAATAGTACATTATACTCAAGTTTCATAGAGCACATTTTCTTAAGCAGCCACGTATTTTACAAGCAAAAATCCAAGCTCGCCATTTGCAATGTGATTTGTGTGTTTGTATGTGTTTTAGTACAAATACGACTGAATAATCAACAACTGATGACGTAAATTTTCCAGTAATTCAAGTAGAGGAAAAATGCGTCAGTTCAACAAAGTAAGGACTGAAGAAAACAAGATATCTTTTTTACTTTAACATTTTTGCCATCCTTAGATAACTAGGTAATGTAGTTAATTAGATAACTAATTTCCTAAAAATTTGTTGTTTTATCAAAAATAAAATATACATAAGCAATTAGACTCGGTGAATGTTATTATAATTACCTGTTTGTTTTGATGTATTTCCAAATAAAACCTGAACTAGAGTTTGTCTACCATGTGAAAATGAATACCAACCTTTGGGAGTCAATTTAAAAGGAGCCAATTGCTATTTGCCAGAATAATTTCCTCAAATATAAATTATAAACATCTTCTCAGCCACTGATTAATTAGAATATTATTAACTAGAACTCCACTCAATTTCCATTAAATTCTACATCTTATACAGACAGTATATTTCCATTTCTCCAAAAATTATTTTGTGTAACTTATTCCATTTCAATATGTTCTTTTTTTATTAAAAAATCACTTAATATAATAAAAAATAGTGCTTATCTTGCCTGTGTCAGATAATCTCTACTGTAATTTAATTATTTGCTTCCACTTTTTCTGGGAATAAAAGTAGACCATGAAAGGCACAGAAATGCAATAAAGAGCTGTTTTAAAGTAGAAAATCCCCTCATATTCCAAATCTAGAAACTTTGACAAGGGAAATGAAATTAGCTGACACATAGCAGACATTTCTCATCATGAGCTGTTCTAATAATCACCTATACAAGTTTTTTTTTCCTGCTTTTAATTTCATAACATCCATGTGGCATGCTTAACTAGAAATCTATTTTCCAGATAGATGCCAAAGCTCATTGTCAATTATAAGAAACTTTTAGAGAAGATATTTTGTTCTTCTTGTGTATCTAGTTAAATGCAGTCCTGAAATAGCACAGTCACATGCAAATTTGCAAGAAGACCAGCTGTTAATTACCCAGAAAAGAGGAATACAAATACTGAATTGGCATGAAAATTTTAATCCCAGCTCTGCCACTAATTAGCTGGGTAACCTTGAACAAGTCTTGGATGCCCTCCAGATACAAATAACCTCAATCTTCAAAAAAACAAGTGCATTTACCTAGACACAAAATCTCCATGATTTTTCATAGATATTAAATCATATTTATTCTCTTTATCTTGGGTTTGGATCTTTCCTGTTTTGTGATTCATTTATTTGAGATGACTGAGCAATATTTATTTTATTTTGATGGCTAAATAGGCACATGGAAGTTAAGCTAAAATTCTAAAATGTTAAATTCCATATGCTAAAGACAGATGATTAATCATTTTAGATCACTATTTGACTATCGAAATTATAATATTAACCTGATTAGTAAGAATAATCATTGTTATTCAAAAATTATATTTTTATAGAATAATTTATAATATTAAGACAGTGAGCTAGGAGCTAGGAAACTCAGTGAAGGTGAGAAGGTTTATGAAGATATTTGTCTGCACTAAAAGTTCAATTTTCTAACAAAATTTTGACACAATATTAATTGCATGCCTTAGAGATTATTCCACAAACATTTTGAGAAGATAAAATATATTTAAATGACATAAAGTACGAATAGTTTGTTTAATAAAAATCAGTGCTATGTTTTAGGACATCATTTCCTCAAAAACCTGGAAGCTGTCCATAGACTTTAGAAGTCATTGTGGCAATGAAATCTACAGTCTCTCTTTCCTTTAAGCTCAACTTTTTTCAGAACCATTCCACTCAAATTTGTCACCAATTTACTCTGCAAGTGAATGAAAACTTCCTTCAAGTGTGAACATCACTCAAACTGTCACTGAGTTTGATCTTTACAGCAACATAAACTGTGGTCCTTGGAATCCCTTGCTGGAATTAGAGGGAATAGCCAAGGACAGTATAGAAAGAAGGTATGCAAAGCAGTGTAACCCAGTACACAAGTCTCCTAGCCCGTCTCCCTACCTCCAGTTCGTTTCTCCAACCTGTAATCTATTATCTGTTTTGGTAATAAAGATCCTTTCTAAAACAGAGACAAAATCAAACCCTGCCTATGCTTTCACAGGATTCCTGCTTTCAATAATAATTACAATGATTATAAATAATTCAACTTAAAATTCACTGCCCTACTCAATATCAGTCTGATTTAACCATCCAACCCATTTTCTATCACTTCCAAAAAACCATTCTCAGAATAATTAATCCACGTGTCAATGAGATTTCATACTTAGCTGTTTTGCTGTGTTCTTAGAATCTTAGCACACATCTCTCATGCCTATCCTCTTTGTCCTATTGGCAACTCATCCTTCTTGATCAAAATCCTGTATTAATTATTTATCCCTGTCTTCACTATCATATAGAAATAAATTCTTCCTTCTTTCCAGAAATTGTCACAATCTGTCTAACTGTTTTATAGAAATTAGTGGACATGTTTCAGGACACTATGTATACTAGTAAAGAGCATGCCTTGCATGGGGGCATTCTGTCAAGGGCAAGGATGTCTCATCACAAAGTGGCATTCACTGAGTAAGAGGGGCATTTTTCTAATTCACTGGACTGTGTCATATGTTCAGTAAGCTTCTCTCATCTACCGGGAAGAGGCACATTTATTTCAAAGTCATGCAAAGTTTCTGAGTGAGGTAGGCCAGCCCTATGCAAGTTTGCCTTCTCCACTGGTAATATAGTTTGGCTCTGTGTCCCCACCCAAATATCATCTTGAATTGTATTTCCCAAAGTTGGAGGTAGGGTCTGGTAGGAGGTGATTAGATCATGGGGGTGGTTCCTAATGGTTTAAAACCATTCCTCTAGTGCTGTCTCATGATAGAGTTCTCCCAAGATCTGGTTGCTTCCAAGTGTGTAGCACCTCCCCCTTCACTCTCTTTCTCTCTCTCCTGCCGGCCATGTGAAGACATGCTTGTTTCCCCTTTTCCTTCTGCCACAATTGTAACTCTCCTGTGGCCTCTCCAGAAGCAGAAGGCTACAGCCCACAGACCATGAATCAATTAAACCTCTTTTCTTTATAAATTACTCAGTCTCAAGTAGTTCTTTATAGTAGTGTGAGGATAGACTAATACAGAAAATCGGTACCAGAATTGGGGTATTGCCACAAAGATACCTGAAATGTGGAAGTGACTTTTGAACTGGGTAATAGGCAGAGGATGGAACCATTTGGAGGGCTCAGAAGAAGACAGAAAGATGAGGGAAAGTTTGGAACATCACAGAGACTTGTTGAATGGTTGTGAGCAAGTGCTGACCAATGCAAGAATGCACTAATACAACTGGAATGTGAGTCTCTTGAGTGCAGGGATCATGGCCTTTGCATATGTTCACTCTCTTCCTAGAAAACTGGCTGCATACTGTTGGTGAATTAAACTATGTTGGGAAGAATGAGCAGCATAATAAAATGAAATTATTGAAGTCCAGCTTGAAGGATGCAAACTTTAAACTGTGATGTAGTGATTCTCTATATTCTACAACTTCCTTTTAGAATCAGAGGGTCCATAAAAATAGTATTGATTTTGGAAAAAAGAAATCACTGTTTCCTCAACTGTGCCATGTCATGTGAGATGATATTCCCTAGAGCTAAAATGTTGATACCACAGGAATGTGGACTCTTTACAGTCTGTCTGATAGCACTGTTGATAAGGAACCCAGAGGCAGACCAAAAATAAATAACTGCCAAGTACAAAATTCTGATTTTCAGATTTTCTCTTCATGTTTATCTTGAAAAAGTCTGCACTGCTTATTGTAGCATGAGGGTTTTCTAGTTAATAGGAGAAAGGAAGATGGCTGATGAGCAAAAAGGCCTTGCAGTATCAAGGGAGCTGAGAATCTTTATAACTTTGTGACTATATACCACACTGACAGAGACGTCAAAGTTGACATAACCTATCCCCATAGTGGCACCAGGCATTATGAAGTTAAAAACTGCTTCAAAGTATTTATAGGCCAAATGGGATTTCGTCTTGCCTATGTTTCCCCTGGAACTCAGGGGTGTGACTTGTGGGGAGGAGTGTAGTTATTCTCATTCCCCTCAAAAAAGAAAAACAGTTATGACAAATTGAATTTAAAAAATCAAAAGACAAATGAAATAGGGCTTGCCATTATAAATCATGGAAAATAAAATGAAAGCATCCGCAAATAATAATTCCTCAAGCTACAAATATATCTTTCATAAAACTCGTTAGTCTGCTTAAATATAAAATCACAATAAGATTTTAACATAATGTTTTTACCTTCACAGTCAATAAACAAGCAAAATCAGTACTGTTAAATTCTGTATTAAGGTTGTAAACATTAATTATAATTGAAAAAAGTTGTGCGTTCTTGGAAAATATTTAAATACATGCATATTAGAGACTGCCAACTTAATCTCTGCATCACCAGACACAGGAAGATACAAAAGACTGAAAGAGAATGAAATGACTGGTAGTGGAAAAAATCAGACAAGTGGCCCTACTGATTTATGTAAATATATGAGAGATGGCCAAAGTGACATTTAATATACTTAACAAATGGTGCTTAATAGCTTTAGGCTAAAGTTGCTATAGACCATAAATCAACAAGAACGCCTTCCAGGGTCTTCTACCTGCGAGTGGACATGCTTTCCCTGCTAACCTCCAACTTGACTTGGCAAGGCTGAAACTTACTTGGTATATGGCACCCTTGTGTGGGGCTGACCAATTTACATAAGTTTCTGGGATGTTGACTCCCCTTCTGGCTTCTTCAATTCAGCAATGCCTGGACTTCGGTCTCAATTTGTTCTAACCAAGGTTTGTAGACAGAGAACAAAAAAGGCCAGAAGATAAATCCACCAGGTGGAAGGGAGACTCTGGGTCAAGTCAATTAGAAACACTGAATGTTTCTTGGGAGGGGGCTGGCTATACCACAGCAAATGGCTGCAAATGGAACCCACTGATAACTCAGCCCCCAGGTCAGGCATCCTGTTTGATGCACTTGCTTCCCATACACAGGTCAGCTCAGCAATGCCAAGTGGTTTACTGCATAAAAACCCAGGATCAGACAGAGTAGATGTTCACCTGCCGAACACCACAGTGAAGACAGGACCCCAGGGTTTTATCAACATATCAGTGTGTGTTTTACAATGTCTGTGTGCTTTGTAAAGGGATATGTAACCCTCCCCCTACCCCACAAAAAGGTACAATTCACCAGGGACTGGGCCCTGATTCTGCCTGAAATTCCTCCACCCAATTTGCCCCATTCCACTTTGAAGCAAAAATTTTTTTTGGCTTCCTAGCATTTGATAGCATGAATTTTCGCAGCTTTCATAGGTTTCCCCTTAGTTAAGAATTTCTGCTGGGCACAGTGGCTCATGACCTGTAATCCCAGCATTTTGGGAGGCTGAGGTGGGTGAATCACAAGGTCAGGAGTTTGAGACCAGCCTGACCAATATGGGGAAACCCCATGTCTACTAAATATATATAAAGAACTTCTATGAACATCAACGTAAGATTTGTAAAACTTTTCTGTTTTCAAATAGTTGCTACTTTAATCTTTGCATTTTTATTTGAAAATTCAAACAGAACAGCCAAAATGAAAGAAATAGTCTTTGCTTGATAGTGTTAGCAGCAATGTTTCCGTGTGATACATGGAAAACTATCAAGTAGAAGTCTAATTTCAGTTTTTGATAGGTGGTTCTTTTTTTATTTTTGAGACAGCATCTTACTCTGTTGCCCAGGCTAGAGTGCAGTGGCACAATCTCAGCTCACTGCAGCCTCTGCCTCCCAGATTCAAGCAATTCTCCTGCCCCAGTGTTCTGAGTAGCTGGGACTATAGGCACATGCCACGACATCCAGCTGATTTTTGTATTTTTAATAGAGACCGTGTTTCACCATGTGGCCAGGGTGGTCTCAAACTCCTGACCTCAGATGATCCACCGACCTTGGCTTCCCAAAGTGCTGAATTACAGGAGTGAGCCACTGTGCCCACCAAATAGGTGTTTCTTAATGGTAGAGCAGTTATGGCCCACTTAAGAATAGTAGCTAACTAGGTGAGCTTGAATGTTTGATTATCTATTATATATTTGAATACAATTAACAATATCATTGAATGTGTAAATTAATAGATGTTCTTCTTCATGTAAGAAATGTTAATTCAATGCCATACTTAGTATTGAGGGCATTGTTTCTCAATTGATAGCAGTATAATTTCAAGATTGTTGTTTTATTTTAATGTTTTCTCTGAAAAGGACAAAACATATGTAAGCAAGATATAGTTTTTAGTAAGTTGAAGTAACAAGTTAACTATATTTGATTATATTAAATTTGTGTAAGCTAATATTAATATTCTAATAGACTAAGTTAAATTATAAGATCAGTCTTGTCACTGTGCTATTGAGAATTAACTCTAGTATTTAATTGGATATTATAAATTAATATAAAGTGGTTGTGAAGTATTTGATCAAACTACTGGTCACAATATAGTTATTACATTTTACAAATTTTATATATGCAGGAATTTAGTCAAATCGTGAACTCCTTTAAAATAATTAATGAAACAAGATATAGCATTACTATAAAAAGGTATTTTTTCCTTCTAAGTGGTAATTCTAAGTGTAAAATTAAACTATGTTTTACATTTTTAATAGCTATATTATTTTTCACATGTAAATAATGCCTCTTTCCAGTTACCATTATTTCACTTTATACATATTCAATTTGGTATACACATAACTGATGATAAATTCAGGCCTATATCCTGGGGGTTATAAATTTCTTCCTAAGGTCAACATATGGCAGTGTCTCTTTGGAAGCAAGTAATGCTATAAAGCTTTCCCTGATGGTAACTCTCTCTCTCTCTCTCTCTTTCTCTCTCATGTCTTTCTCTCTCCCTCTCTCTAATTCTCTCTCTCTCCCTTGCTAGTTGTGAAAATGTAGGTGGTATGGATCCCCGAGCCATAAGGAAATGAATTTTGCCAACAATTTGAGGGAGTTTGGAAGCAGATCCTTCCTCACTTGAGCCTCTAGAGATAATCCCTCTCTGGTCAATCCCTTGAATGGAGACTTGATAGAACCTACTCAGAGTATCTGAGTATCTATCTAGGTCAATCTGGACCTTTGACGTACAGTAACTGTGAATTAATAAGCATACATTGTTTTAAACCACCTAGTGTGTGATAATCTGTTACACAGCTATAGATAACTAATACAAATAGAGCCATAAAAAGGTCAGGCATACCTACACTTTGCTTCCATGGGACTGCTCTATGCAGCTATTATAAAACTTACCGACAACTAGTATAACTATGCATATTCTTGAGGATAAGTTCTTTGCATAGTAACTTGAGAGCTGAAATCATCTACATTTCTAGAGTCTCCAATTGCCTCCAAGTCACCTGCTGTTCGTTAATCCATTAAAGTAGCAGCTGGTGATAAACACACAGATCACAATTCTGTTCTCACCGTTTTGTTGCTCAGGATGATGATACAGTAACGGATGTGGATGTTAAAAGGAAGAAAGCAGAGCTGTAGACTAGAAGTTTCTTTCGCTTCCAGGTGAACCATTTCCATGGAGAAGAACTCTCTGACAAAAGTGGACTTAATTGCTAGCAAAACACAAACAGAGCTTGTTAACATATAATAAGTGCTGTTCATTTAGTAATTAAAGTTTTGGTATCAAAAAATGTTCAAAACATTAGCATGTAAGATTAGAAGATAACATACACATTTGTTAATGAAAATAAAGTGACCCCAGATCAACCTTGTTATAAAAAAATGCTTAATTATGACCCTCTATAAAGATTCCTTAATAAGTAATTTCATTACAAAGACTTTCAGTACTGTTTAAAATTAGCCAGGATATATGAAGCAAAGTGGTCATCAAAGAATCTCCAAATTTTTGTAGACTATGCAATGTTTCACAGGGTACAATGGATAACTTCAACTGGAAACAAAGGATGTATTACTGATACCTTTATCTATCTATCATAAAATACAGCACACTAACCTGTTCTGCCACGGAGCTCCATGTATCTATCTAGCAGTTTTAAAACATGTCCACAAATTCTTTGAAATTGCCTTAAATATGATGATATAGTGCACCAGTCTTAGTGACTTGATCATTACAAACAATATGCTAGAATGCAGCAAAAGTGAAGCAGTGTGATTTCTGTCACTAGATCGAATATTATAACTCAGTTCTGTCCATTCTTTCTTTTTTGGCTCATCTCACTTTAGAACTTAACTGCGATCCCATAAAGAAGCCTGGGCCAGATGGAAAGGCCGTGGGTAAGTGTTCAGGTCAAGAGACCCAGCACATGTCTCAAACAAAAGGAAGCATTAACAGTCAGATATGTGAGTGAAAAAGACTGAAATGACTCAAGCCCCAACGTATATCTGACCCGAGCTAGAGTCACTCAGCTAAGCCCAGCCACCCCAGAAGTGTGAGAGATAACCATCGTTATTAATTTTTGTTGTTTTATGACAGTATATTTGGGGTAGTTTGTTCTGTAGCTCTAGATAACCAGAACATTCCTCTATTTGTCCTACTGATCATTATATCCATCTTTTCTAGACCTATGGTTATTTCATAAAGTAATTTTATGAAATAAAATGCTCCCCATATGGCTCTAAACTTGGTGATACCTGTCCCCAAAATAAGTTTAAACAATTTGGAATAAGCCAAAGAGACATAAAGGCCATGTATCTAAACACATTCTTTGTACACTGGAGGGAAGTAGACGGGCACTGAAAGGAGAAATGTATGCAGAGACATACAAAGGGTCATCAAGGGAAAAGACTCAGGACTTATGCTTCGGTCTCAGATCAGCCAGCAACCCCCAGGGCTTGCCACTTTGTTTATCCTTGTAACCATCCCTGTTGAATATTTAATTTCATATTATGCTTTGCACATAAAAATCAGACATGAAAACAAATAAAAACTTTTATTTAGGTACTCACAGGTATGTAAGGCATCTAAGGAACTGGAACAGCCCAGATCAGTGTCACTTCCAATGCTACTCGTATCAACACTGACACAAGAAAATACGAAAATGACATCAACAACACAAAACTCAAAAACAATTCTTCATATTGAGACTTAAAAGTTATGGCTAAGTACAAATGATATGAAAGGACCACAGATATATTTCAAATATTACTTGACATTCACATTGTTTTAGAAATTAAAAAATATAAAAATACAAAAAGGAAACTGACAAACATCCATATTTCCACTACTCTTTTCAAAAAAATTGACAAATTATTCTTTATTTTAAAATACAATACTGTGGAGAAGTACAAATTTGATGATAATAATAAAAACCCTAATCCACAGACTCAAAAAGTAGATGATCTCAATTTAGGACTAAAAAGGTACTTTTTCCAAAAGTGGTTCGAGCAATTGCTTTCTTGAGAAAATTTCCTTCTCTAAGTTTATTATTTCCACATTTGCTTCTTTCTTATAAAGCTATAAGAAGACTTGGAATTTGATTAATCTCTGATTGCATTTCTGAAAACAAAGCAGTAGATCACAGCCTGAAGCAACTGCCTCCCTTGAAAGACCTCCAGGTCTTTCAGAACCCATCAATTTCCCCCGTATCACTCTTCTTTTAGTATTCATGATTATTTTGCTCAATAAGCTGCCAATAACTATTTGGGTTTAGAGATATCGATTACCTGACTTTTTTTCGGAGAACACAAAACCATGTATTTGCTCACTTTGACATCTGCTTTTCCCTGAATTTGATGCTATAAAAATATTTTGACTCTTTACAAGTAAAGTATAACTTATCCATTCCTTTTAACCATTTGATGTTGATGAGTAACACTGTACTGTCTTTTCTTTACAATACATTTATAATGAGGTTACTTACCACTTCTTACAGATATTCTGTGCCTTAAATCTATTCATAGGTATTCTGGTTAGCACTGTAAGTTTTATCTTTTTGCTTTTATAAACAAAGGTAATACTTTTTTAAAATAAGAACATTTAATATTTTATGTAATTTGAGCATTTGATGAACATTTTAATGCTGCTATAGACACAATAAATGAATATTTTTGCATTTATAAGGGAGAACATACAGAATGGAAAGAATAACAAAGAATGCTTATTGTTTCTCCACATTCGGCTCCATTGCCATTTCCTTGATATTGGAGCTCTGGGTAGAAAGCCTAATTAACATATACAGATAATTTCCAAATTTCATTTTGTTCAATACTGGTAATTTCTAGTCCAATCATTTTTATTATAGTGAGTAGAAAAACAGACCAATTTGGGCTTCATATCTTTTTCCTTGTCTTTACCAATTTTGTCAGAAACAAGAAATGAAAGTACCTTTCGAAGAAATCAGAGTTGTCTCATCTTCAAAAGGAGACTCTCAAATCCAGAACAATTGATTTACTGTTTATGCTAAAGACAGACAGAACACATTGCACACCTAGATCTTTGTATTGAGTTGCATATGAATCCAATGGTTATCATGATTACAAAAGACATCAGAAAATAATTTGATGTCATAATTAGACTTGGAAAAACTCTATTTTACCTGATGAATGTTTCTAAGTCTAGAAAGCCAGTGACAAATCTAACATTCTTACGAAAATTTGGTCTCCCAAAGACAGAATGGAAAAGAACTTAATTTATTTCCCTTTTTGTTAATCCTTGCACTTCAGACTGCACTACCACATTCCTAAATGCTTATTAACTATTGTTGAAGTTAAAGAAGAGATAAGTCCTTAGTCTTAGGGAAAAAAAATAGAATCAAAAGAGGCTAAAATTATTAAAAATGCTGTAGATCAATCAATTAAATATTTCCTGCTAACTCAGTAGTGGCTCAGAGTCAGGAAGTGAAAACTACTTTTGAGGTGTGAAGGGGTAACATTTCTTTTTCCTCTGCAGTAGTGGTATACATCTCTTTTCAAGCTAAAATGAGAAAAAGAGCATTGGATTGATTCTCTTAAATATACGACTAAATCAGCCCCAATTTCCGACTCAAACCTCTACCAAAAGAGTTAGGAAGATATTCATCATAAGCTATCAGGAAGTTAATTCAGGGCAGGCATTCAAAGCTGTATCCCAACCAAATAGCAAAATGCATGGTTGGAGTCTAGTTTTGATGCATCATGCCTTTTGAACGCCACATGCATCATGAAAACTAGACAGCATTAAGTTTTAGATTCATTCAATCTCCCATATATATAGATGGTCCTCAATAAAAGCCCAGTAGACATATAGAGGGTAGTAAAAATGAAATATTTGCTGGGTTTTGTGCCACTTTGAACCCTGAGCAGTTGCAAAGGGTCTAACGCAACAAGTCCTGAGATACAAGGGCAGAGTTGATCTACAAATTTGAATGGGACAAAAATTTCATCTTGTCTTCCAATAACTTAACAAAAACTTAAATCAAACCACAGTCGTATTAAGTATCCTTATGATTTGGTATACTTAATACCAAATAATCACAGATATGTTTATTTTACATCTGAGTTCTTGCACATATCTTAAGATATTTATGTTTATCACCACTTTTAAAGTGCAGTGGACATTAACTTCACCATTGTTTGTGTTAATAAAGTATATGTTTTATTATATTACACTCTTAAAATTTTTTTTTTTTTTTTTTTTAAGACGGAGGTTCGCTCTTGTTACCCAGGCTGGAGTGCAATGGCGCCATCTCGGCTCACCGCAACCTCCGCCTCCTGGGTTCAGGCAATTCTCCTGCCTCAGCCTCCTGAGTAGCTGGGATTACAGGCACGTGCCACCATGCCCAGCTAATTTTTTTGTATTTTTAGTATAGACGGGGTTTCACCATGTTGACCAGGATGGTCTCGATCTCTCGACCTCGTGATCCACCTGCCTCGGCCTCCCAAAGTGCTGGGATTACAGGCTTGAGCCACCGAGCCTGGCCACTCTTAAAATATTTTGATAATCTATTGTAATATTCATTTCCTTTGTGCCATGGACTGCATAGTGCCCCTCTCCCACAAATTTATATGTTAAAATCCTTACCACCAGTATGACTGTATTTGGAAATGAGGAATATAAGGGGGTAATTAAGCTTAACTGAGATCACAAGGGTGGGGCCCTGATCCAATAGAAGCAGTGTTCTTATAAGAAGAGTTATGTGAGAGCTCTCTCTCTCTCTTTGCCCGTGCTCACATGTAGAAGAGGTCAGGTGAGCACATAATGAGATGGCAGCCATCTACAAGCCACCAGAAGAGGACACAGAATAAAATCTATCTTGCAGCACCTCGATAATGAACTTCCCAGCCTCCAAAACCATAAGAAATAAATTTGTGTTGTTTAAAGTATTCAGTCCATAGTATTTTGTTACGGCAGCCCATGCAGACTAAGATAGTCTTAATCCTTACATCTTATTTTGTGTGTTTAGAAAACACTATTCTTCAAAGTGTAATTGCTTTCATGAGAACCAAAGAACCTGGTAACATTTTTTAAAGTTAAGAAATCCTAATTTAGAATAATATGATTATAGAATATAACAATAATATTTGGCTTTCAATTCACTCTGCTTTCCTTAGAGAGTTGCTACTAAAGACAATGTGCTTCCCCTGCCCTGACCCCCTCAATTCATTTGTTGTGATCTAATCCCCAATTTCATGGTATTAAGAGGTGAGGTCTATGAGAGGTGATCAGGTCAGAAAAGTGGAGTCTTCATGGATGAGATAAGTGCCCTTAGAAAAAAGACCCCAGAAAGCTCCCTCACCTGTTCAGCCACATGAGGATGCAGCAAGAAGACTGTCATCTATGAACCAAGAATGTGGCCCTTACCAGACCCTGAATCTGCCTCGATCTGTCCCAGCCTCCACAACTGTGAGAAATAAATATTTGTTGTTTAAGCCCCCCAATCTATAGTATTTTGTTATAGCACCCTAACAGACTAAGACACTGCCTAATTCTAATTGTTCCTAATTATTCTGTGTAGTAGAAAGAAATATTTTAAAATCATGGCTCTCAGAATCCAGCTTTTTATTGTTTTTTTTTGTTTTGTTTTGTTTTGTTTTGTTTTGTTTTTAACAAGAATCAAGACCCAGAAAATTATCTCTATCAAGGCCTTCTTTTATTTTTGGTGGCAATTCTGAGCCAACCTCTTCTGAGACATAGAGATGAATAATGAAGCCCTTAAGCTCAGGGAGCAAACAGTCTGTAATAAAACATAGATTTTTGAGAAATACATTCAAAGTAGAATGATAAACACTTTATTGCCTTTCAACATTAATTCCTATGTTCTTATATTTTGCCCTACACTTTATATGTCTTTTATTTCCCCTTGCATGCCCCTACCCATTACTTCTGAAATTCCCTCTACCAATGTTCCTATGCTCATAGGAAAGTTCTCCTCTTCTAGATTCTGGCCATCAAGATTTTACTCAGAACCAATTTGTTTACAATAAGAGAAAACACCAAAATACTTCTCTTGAGAAGATGAAATTCTCCATAATATCTAGATAGTAATATTCTTAGGCAATCAGATCACAGAGTATTTTTTTTCATCTAATAATAATAACAAATACTTTCTTCCTTGTAAAACTCCCTCCACTGGTAGGGATTTTTGTTTTCTGCTTGGTGATTGATTCCTCAAGGGACAGATATGTGACTTACTTATCCTTATATTTTTCCAATGCCTGAGTTGCCACTTAATGAGAATTTGTTGGAATACAACTAACAAGGAACGTAAAGCACCTCTTCAAGGAGAACTACAAACCACTGCTCAACGAAATAAGAGAGGACACAAACAGATGGAGAAACATTCCCTGTTCATGGTTAGGAAGAATCAACATCGTGAAAATGGCCATACTACCCAAAGTAATTTACAGATTCAACGCTATTCCCATCAAGCTACCAATGACCTTCTTCACAGAACTGGAAAAAAACACCTTAAACTTCATATGGAACCAAAAGAGAGCCCGCAGAGCCAAGTCAATTCTAAGCAAAAAGAACAAAGCAGGAGGCATCACACTACCGGACTTCAAACTATACTACAAGGCTACAGTAATCAAAACAGCATGGTACTGGTACCAAAACAGAGATATAGACCAATGGAACAGAGCAGAGGCCTCAGAGGAAATACAACATACCCACAACCATCTGATCTTCGACAAACCTGACAAAAACAAGCAATGGGGAAAGGATTCCCTGTTTAATAAATGGTGTTGGGAAAACTGGCTAGCCATGTGCAGAAAGCAGAAACAGGACCCCTTTCTGACACCTTACACCAAAATTAACTCCAGATGGATTAAAGACTTAAACATCAGACCTAACATCATAAAAACCCTAGAGAAAAATCTAGGCAAAACCATTCAGGACATAGGCGTAGGCAAGGACTTCATGACCAAAATGCCAAAAGCAAAGGCAACAAAAGCAAAAATAGATGAATGGGACCTAATCAAAACTCCACAGCTTCTGCACGGCAAAAGAAACAGTCAGTAGAGTGAATCGGCAACCAACAGAATGGGAAAAAATTTTTGCAGTCTACCCATCTGACAAGGGGCTGATATCCAGAATCTAAAAAGAACTAAAACAGATCTACAAGAAAAAAACAAGCCCATTCAAAAATGGGCGGAGGATATGAACGGATACTTTACAAAAGAAGATATATAGGAGGCCAACAAACATATGAAAAAATGCTCATCATCACTGGTCATTAGAGAAATGCAAATCAAAACCACATTGAGATACCATCTCACACCAGTTAGAATGGCGATCATTAAAAAATCTTGAAACAACAGATGCTGGAGAGGATGTGGAGACATAGGAACACTTTTACACTGTTGGTGGGAATGTAAATTAATTCAACCATTGTGGAAGACAGTGTGGCGATTCCTCAAGGACCTAAAAATAGAAATCCCATTTGACCCGGCATTCCCATTACTGGGTATATATCCAAAGGATTATAAATCATTCTACTATAAGGACACATGCACACGAATGTTCATAGCAGCACTGTTTACAATAGCAAAGACCTGGAACCAACCCAAATGCCCAATGATGATAGACTAGATAGGGAAAATGTGGTACATATACACCATGGAATATTATGCAGCCATCAAAAACGATGAGTTCACGTCCTTTGTAGGGACATGGATGAACCTGGAATCCATCATTCTCAGCAAGCTGACACAAGAGCAGAAAATCAAACACCGCATATTCTCACTCATAGGCGGGTATTGAACAAGGAGAACACATGGACACAGGGAGGGGAGCACTACACACCGGGGTCCATCGGGGGAAATGGGGAAGGTACAGGGGGGTGGGGAGGTGGGAAGAAATAGCATGGGGAGAAATGACAGATACAGGCAAGGGGACGGAAGGCAGAAAACCACACTGCCATGTGTGTACCTATGCAACAATCTTGCATGTTCTTCACATGTACCCCAAAACCTAAAATGCAATTAAAAAAAAAAAAGAATTTGTTGAATGATGAAAAAACTCAGTATTGCTGAAAAAAGCCAGCAAGTCATATAACCATTAGAAATAACTGACAAAGTTATCATCTGAGCCCAGTTGTTCTATTTACTAATTTCAAAGTTTGGCTAAAATCAGTTTCCTACACTGGTAGTTTCCTAATAATTCCTTTGGATTTCATTAGAATAAGAACTTACTAAATGCTTTCATTATGCTCATGGATCATGTCCCCACAATGTAAAATGTGTGATGAATAAAAGATTTTATCATTCATGTGGTTTCAAATGGGTTATTTTATAATATATATATATATATATATATATATATATATATCTCTTTGCTTACAAAGAATGGCTCATGGAGGCTTTTTAAATAGAAGAGTCTATCATTATTTTAAAGCCAGTTTAAAAATGTTTACTACTTGATACTTTACTACTCACCTATGAAGAGAAAGTGTATTATTTGGAGAGATATTAGCTTATGTGAAAATGATGAGGGGTACTGGTTAGTAGTATAGACTAGGCCATGCTGCAGTAACATACAACCTCGTATATCAATGGATTAGCACAATAATTTATTTCTTGCTCATGCTACATGTCTATTGAGGTGGAGGGTACACTCAGGGATCCTTGGTGAAGAAGACTCCTTTCTTTTTTATTTTTATTTATTTGAAACAGGGTCTCACTCTGTTGCCTAGGCTGGAGTGCAGTGGCGAGATCTCAGCTCACTGAAACCTCTGCTTCACAGACTCACATGCTTCTAATGCCTCAGCCTCCCAAGTAGCTGGGATGACAGGTGCCTGCTTCCACACCAGGCTGATTTTGGTATTTTTAGTAGAGACAGGGTTTCACCATGTTGCCCAGGCTGGTCTTGAAATTCTGAGCTCAAGTGATCTGTCCACTTTGGCCTCCGAAGTGCCAGAATTACAGGTGTGAGACACCATGCCTAGCCAGGAGGCTCCTTTCTATATGTGTTTCAATAATAGTTGTGGCAACAGAAGGGAACACAAAAAATTCCTCACTGGTTCTTAGAGCTACCATGTGGAAATAACATACAACACTTCTCCTCACATGCCATTGGCCAAATAGGCTATATGTTGACACATAACATCCACATTAGTGGAGAAGTGCAAGATCACCAGGTACCTATTTAGAGGAAAATAGAAATTTTTTTTCTTTTTCTTTTTTTTTTTTAAACCGGTTTTTCCTTTCCATGTTTAGTGCTTCCTTCAGAGAAAATAGGAACATTTAAGAAAACTTCTTTTAAAAATCCAGTTCATTTATGGAGTCTTTTTTTTTTAACGTTTTCTCATTTTACTTGCTACCATGCTGATTAAACATAGAGATTACACTAGGGTTTTATTGAGACAATATAATGATTATTATATGGTAGATTACATAAGAAAATTAATCAGAGGCACTGCTATGGATTTTCATTCTGGTCATGAGTTAAAATACATATTATTAAATTTCAGTTTGTGTATGGAAATCTCTTCAAGACAAACAATAAAAAGTTTTTTAAAGTAATGTGTAACATGACTAAGTATTATTTTTTAAGACATATTTAAAGATAGAAATGCCTCATTATGCCAAAGAAGCCAGATTGATGAATTAGATTATTTGTGCTACTTGGGGATAAAAATCTTTTGTGTCCCTTCATGGTGGAGACTTGGTTAACTATACCCTAATAACCATTTTCCTTTTCCTCCTCCCTGAAAAAAACTGTAATTTTATTTAGATGTGTACAGAGAAAGGCGGCTTCTCAGTTTTCCTTCTAACTAGGTTTGGTCATTTAATTAAAGTATGGCCCATGGGCTACAAACAGAAGTACCGTGTGGTATTTCTGGCAAGCTTCCCTAATAGGAAAAGAGCACATGCTTATCCTTGTGCATCTTCCTTTCCACTGCCTAAAAAGTGGATTTGATTGTTGGAGTTCTGGATAGTTTAACTGATCCCTCAGAAACTGTTCTGTGCTACATGATCCAGAGTCGGGAGGTGTTACACAGGAAGCAGGCAGAATCCCAGATGAAGGAGCCACAGTAACTTCTTCTCTTCTCTTTAGAATTGTCAGAAAACCAACCTTCTCCATGAATTTAAGGAGTACTTTATCTCAATTCAACATATGGATTTGAGCCTCAGCCATCATCTCATGCAAGTCCCTAAATGATAAACCAAGAGCTTATGCTAATTGACAAGCCCTTTTCCTTGAGAAACTTTGTGGCTTTTGCCTTTATAAGAACTGCCTTTGGGAGGAAACAAGATGGCCAAATAGACACAACTCCGGTGCACAACACCCAGTGAGAGAGACGCAGAAATGGAGAGATCGCCTAGCTCCAACTGAGGTACCAGGTGCATTTCAACGGGTCTGGTCGGATGGTGAGCAAAGCCCAGACAGGGCAGACTGAGGCGGGGAGGGGTGCTGCTTGACCCAGAAAGTGCGTCTGACCAGTAAGTTGGAGGCTCCCCCTCCAGCACCCTGATCCAGATACAGCGCTTCCCCCAAAGCCTCAGCAAACCACAGAACAGGGGATCTTTAAAAGGCAAGTGCCAGGAATTACAAGAGCAGAGTTGAATAATGATCCAGGACAGTGTCCCAGATTGTCGCACAGATCTAAGCAAACACATAAGCCCATAAGCTGGCCGAGAGGGCCTGCGGACCAAGCTATTGCCCCCTCCCGCTGCCTGGAGACAGAGGGAGCTGAAAGTGGGAAGACAGGTGGAGCTGCTGGTCAGGACCCTCCCCTAATGACCAGAGAGAGAGGAAGCTGAAAGCAGAGAGACAGATGATGTGGCTGGGCAGGTCCCTACCCTCCCCACAAACCCCAGAGGGCTGAAGCACCAACTCTATCGAGTTATGCAGCCAGTGCCTCAGTCTGAGCTGAACCCTGAATGATCCTGCTCCCTCGAAGAAAGGCACAATCCATCATTAAAGAGGCGGGACTAGGCTTCATGTTTTAACAAAAAACACAGGAAGCTTACGTAGGAACAGGATGGTGTTCTTGACCACCCAGCAGCCCCTCCAGGTCAGTGGAAGAGGTGGGTCTAACCTCCCAGTGTAAACAAAAAAGACACAGGAAGCTACCTAGCAACCTGAAGGAGTCCCTAGAAACATAGTAGCACCTCAACAGGCAGACAAGGGACCTCATCAAGCAGCTCTCTGAGATCAGAGCTAGATAAATCCATGAAGATGGGAAAAAACCAGCTCAAAAAAGATGAAATCATCAAAGACCAGAACGCCTCTTGTCCTTCAAGGGATCACAGCTCCTCATCAACACAGGAACACAACGTGACCAAGAAAGAGTGCAAGAAATTGACAGAAACAGGTTTCAGAAGGTGGATAATAACAAACTTTTCTGAGCTAAAGGAACACATTATAACTCAATGGAAAGAAACTAAAAACCTTGAAAAAAGGCTAGATGAAATGCTAACTAGAATAACCAGCTTAGAGAAGAACATAAACGACTTGATGGAGTTGAAAAACAAAGCACGGGAACTATGTGAAGCAAACACAAGCTTCAATAGCGAAATCGATCAAGCAGAAGAAAGGATATCAGAGACTGAAGATCAACTCAATGAAATAATAAGAGAAGGCAAGAAAAGAAAAAAAAGAGTGAAAAGAAATGAATACAGCTTCCAAAAAATATGGGATTATGTGAAAAGACCCAATCTACGTTTAATCGGTGTACATGAATATTTCGGGGACAATGAATCCAAGCTGGAAAACACGCTCCAGGATATTATCCAGGAGAACTTCTCCAGCCTAGCAAGGCAGTCCAACATTGAAATCCAAGAAATACAGAGAACTCCACAAGGATATTCCTCAAGAAGAGCAACCTCAAGGCACATAATCGTCAGATTCACCAGGGTTGAAATGAAGGAAAAAATGCTAAGGGCAGCCAGAGAGAAAGGTCAGGTCACCCGCAGAGGAAAGCAAATCACACTCACAGTGGATCTCTCAGCAGAAACCCTACAAGCCAGAAGAGAGTGGGGGCCGATATCAACATCCCTGAAGAAAAGAACTTTCAACCCAGAATCTCATATCCAGCCAAACTAAGCTTCATAAGTTTTGAAGAAGAAATAAAATCCTTTACAGACAAGCAATTATTGAGAGATTTCATCACCACCAGACCTGCCTTACAAGAGCTCCTGAAAGAAATACTAAACACGGAAAGGAACAGATACCAGCCACTGCAAAAGTACACCAAAGGGCAAAGACCAAAAATGCGATGATAAAAGTGAGTCAACTAACAGGCAAGAAAACCAGCCAGTAACAAAATGTTGGGACCAAATTCACACATAACAATATTAACATTGAATGTAAATGGCCAAAATGTCTGAATCAAAAGACACAGACTGGCAAATTGGATAAAAAGTCAAGACCGATCAGTGTGCCGTATTCAGGAAACCCATCTCATGTACAAAGACACAAATAGACTCAAAATAAAAGGATGGAAGAAGATTTACCAAGCAAACGGAGAACAAAAAAAAGCAGGGTTTGCAATCCTAGTCTCTGATAAAATAGACTTCAAACCAACAAAGATCAAAGAGACAAAGAAGGGCATTACATAATGGTAAAAGATCAATGCAACAAGAAGAGCTAACAAACCTAAATATATATGCACCCAACACAGGAGAACCCAGATATATAAAGCAAGTTCTTAATGACCTAAAAGGAGATTTAGATTCCCGCACAATAATAGTGGGAGACTTCAACACTCCACTGCAATATTAGACAGATCAACGAGACAGAAAATTAACAAGGACATCCAGGACTTGAACACAAAGCTGAACCAAGTGGACCTAATAGACATCTACAGAACACTCCACCCCAACTCCACAGAATATATATTCTTCTCAGCACCACATCACACTTACTCTAAAATTGACCACAAAATTGGAAGCAAATCACTCCTCAGCAAATGCAAAAGAATGAAAATTATAACAAACAGTCTATCAGACCATAGCACAATCAGATTAGACCTCAGGATTAAGAAATTCACTCAAATCCACACAACTACTTTGAAACTGAACAACTTGCTTCTGAATGTTGACTGGATAAACAATGAAATGAAGGCAGAAATAAAGATGTTATTCGAAACCAATCAGAATGAAGACACAACTTACCAGAATCTCTGGGACACCTTTAAAGCAGTGTCAAGAGGGAAATTCATAAAAATAAATGCCCACATGAGAAATAAGAAAAGATCTAAAATCAACACACTCTCACCAAAAATGAAAGAACTAGAGGACCAAGATCAAAAAAACTTGAAAGCTAGCAGAAGACAAGAAATAACTAAGATCAGAGCCAAACTGAAGGAGATAGAGACATAGAGAAGGCCCTTCAAAAAAATCAATTAAATCCAGGAGGTGGTTTCTTCAAAAGATCAACAAAATAGACAGACCACTAGCCAGACTGATTAAAAAAACGATAGAGAGAAGAATCAAATAGATGCAATAAAAAATGATACAGGGGATATCACCACTGATTGATTCCATAGAAATACAAACTACCATCAGAGATTACTAAAAATTATTCTATGCACACAAACCAGTAAATCTGGAAGAAATGGATAAATTCCTGGATACTTGCACTCTATCAAGACTAAACCAGGAAGAAGTTGAAGCCCTAAATGGACCAATAACAAGTGCTGTAGTTGAGGCAGCAATTAATAGCCTACCAACCAAAAAAAGTCCAGGACCAGATGGGTCCCAACTGAATTCTACTAGACATACAAAGAGGAGTTAGTTCCATTCCTTCAGAAACTAAACTAAACAATACAAAAAGAGGGAATCCTCCCTAACTCATTTTATGACACCAACATCATCTTGATACTGAAACCAGGCAGAGAGTCAACTAAAAAAGAAAACTGCAGGCCGATATCCATGATGAACACAGATGCAAAAATCTTCAATAAAATACTGGCAAACTGAATACAACAGCACATCAAAAAGCTTATTCATCACGATCAAGTAGGCTTCATCCCAGGGACGCAAGGCTGGTTCAACATACACATGTCCATAATCGTAATCCATCACATAAACAGAACCAAAGACAAAAACCACGATCACCTCAATAGATACTGAGAAGGACTTCGACAAAATACAACAGCCCTTCATGCTAAAAACTCTCAATAAACTAGGTATCAATGGAACGTATCATAAAATAAAAGCTATTTATGACAAACTCACAGCCAATATCATACTGCATGGGCAAAAGCTGGAAGAATTCCTTTTGAAATCAGGCACTAGACAAGGATGCCCTCTCTCACCACTCCTATTCAATATAGTATTGGAAGTTCTAGCCAGAGGAATCAGGCAAGAAAAAGAAATAAAGGGTATGCAATTAGGAAAAGAGAAAGTCAAATACTCTCTAGTTGTAGATGATATGATTGTATATTTAGAAGTCCCCATTGTCTCGGCCCAAAATCTCCTCAAACTGATAAGCAACTTAAGCAAAGTCTCAGGATACAAAATCAATGTGCAGAAATCACAAGCATTCCTATTTACCAATAACAGATAAACAGAGAACCAAATCAAGAGTGAACTCCCATTAACAACTGCTACAAAGAGAAAAAAAATACCTACGAATACAACTAACAAAGGATGTAAAGGCCCTTTTCAAGGAGAACTACAAACAACTGCTCAACAAAATAAAAGAGGACACAAACAGATGGAAAAACATTCCATGCTCATGGTTAGGAAGAATCAGTATTGTGAAAACAGCCATACTGCCCAAAGTGATTTACAGATTCAGTGCTATCGCCATCAAGCTACCAATGGCCTTCTTCACAGAACTAGAAGAAACCACTTGAAACTTCATATGGAAGCCCAAGAGAGCCTGTATAGCCAAGACAATCCTAAGAAAAAGAACAAAGCCAGAGGCATCACACTGCCAGACTTCAAACTATACTACATGGCTACAGTAACCGAAACAGCATGGTACTGGTACTAAAACAGAGACATAGACCAATAGAACAGAACAGAGGCCTTGGAAGCAACACCACACATCGACAACCATCTGATCTTTGACAAACCTGACAGAAACAAGCAATGGGAAAAGGACTTGATGTTTAATAAATGGTGTTGGGAAAATTGGCTAGCAATATGCAGAAAGCAGAAACTGGACCCTTTCCTGTCACCTTACACTAAAATTAACACCAGATGGACTAAAGATTTAAACATAAAACCTAACACCATAAAAACTCTAGAAGAAAAGGTAGGAAAAACCATCCAGGACATAGGCATAAGCAAGGATTTCATGACTAAAACACCAAAAGCAATGGCAACAAAAGCCAAGATAGATAAATGCGATCTAATGAAAATTCATATCTTCTGTACAGCAAAAGAATAATCATTAGAGCGAACCAGCAACCAATAAAATGGGGAAAAAAATTTGTAATCTACCCATCTGACAAAGGGCTAATATCCAGAATCTACAAAGAACTAAAACAGATATACCAGAGAAATCTAGCAAACCCATTCTAAAGTGGGAAAAGGATAAGAACAGATATTTCTAAAAAGAAGACATATATGAGGCCAACAAACACATGAAAAAATGCTCATCATCACTGGTCATGAGAGAAATGCAAATCAAACCCACATCGAGGTATCATCTCATGCCAGTTAGAATGGCGATCATTTAAAAACCTGGAGACAACAGATGCTGGAGAGGGTGTGGAGAAACAGTAACACTTTTACCCTGTTGGTGGGAGTGTAAATTAGTTCAACCATTGTGGAAGACAGTGTGGCGATTCCTCCAGGATCTGGAAATAGAAATTCCATTTGTCTCAGTAATCCCATTGCTAAGTATGTACCTAAAGGATTCTAAATCATTCTATTGTAAGGACACGTGCACACATATGTTCATGTGGCCCTGTGTACAACAGCAAAGACCTGGAACCAACCCAAATGCCCATCGATGATATAATGGACGAGGAAAATGCGGCACATATACACCATGGAATACTATGCTACCATAAAAAAAACAATGAGTTCATGTCCTTTGTAGGGACTTCGATGAATCTGGAAACCTTCATTCTCAGCAAAACGACACAAGAACAGAAAATCAAACACCACGTGTTCTCACTCATAGCCGAGTACTGAACAATTAGAATACGTGGACTCAGGGAGAGGAGCATCACATACTGGGGGCAGTTGTGGGTGGGGGTAGGGGAGGAATGGCAGGGTGTGTGGAGGGTGGAGAGGGATAACATGGGGAGAAATCCCAGATATAGATGAGAAGGGAATAGAAGCAGCAAACCACCTGGTTATGTATGCACATATGCAACAACCCTGCATGATGTGCACATGTACTCCAGAAGCTGAAGTAAAATAAAAATTTAAAAAAAAAATTGCCCTTGCCTTTGATTTAGGAGACAGTCTTCACATTAGTAAATTCCCAGTATTTTAAATGTATAGCTCTGAGTCATTCTTGCAGAGTTAATCTGCAGGAGCATGATTGTTCTATTTGGGATCAATGTCCTCCCTGACCCAACATTCAATGTCTTAGCATCTTTAAGTTTTTCTTGGCTGTTGTTGTTTTGTTTTGTTTTTCATCACAGGAAGGCTTAAGAGAACTAAGGAAGTACAGCATTATAAATAAAATGTATGAAACTAATGAGAAATAATGATCAATAGTGCTTGATGACCATGACAGAAACACTTCTTAAGCTATATTTCATGAGGAATTGGTAATTATTTGGAATGAGTACTTCCAAGGTTTCCTTTCCTGGAAAAACTAAATTATGAATCCCTTTATACTTATTTCTTCTATTTTCTTTTTAATTTGGGAAGTAAACCACACACACACAAAATAACCTTACTTATAGCTTTAGATTCCATGGCTTCAATAATCCCAAAACTTTGGATCTAATCAACCCATTCCAGAGTATTATATAAGGAAAGCCATGATAAATTTGAGAGACAGAAATCATATTTTGTATTCCAACTCCTGAGAGTATACTCAATTTTTCTGTTCATTACACTGATTCAATTTTGAGTTATTTATGCTCACATATACCTATGGTGTTACTTCAAGACATGACTCTAATTTAACATACAATACTACAAATTGTACACAATTAATGTGAAGAAGTTATTTCAAGGCCATTCAGGCAAAATCTACAATCACAAGGGAGTCACTTAATCAAGAAGAATTAAGGGGCTGAAAACATAAAAACCTAGAACTGTTTACAGAAGTGTTTTTAGCAATACTTCAGTAAAACTTGCATTTCATATCTACAAAGAAATTAACATAAAATATCTACACTCCTCTTATTCTTTTGGTATCTATAATGCTGCCTTATAACTATATACATCAATTGATATTTTACTGTTCACTAAAGCAAAATATGAAAGCAAGACTACAAAGGCCATAGGTAAGCATGACATTGACATTCAATAAAACAAATACAGTGAAACAAAAATGGTTTCATCTTTAATAACTTTTCTCACAGAATAATCATTGATGGAATCAAACATCTCATAAAAGATGCAACTCGTATAATCTCCCAAAAGTGTTAAGTTAAATACAACTCATTTTTTTTAAAAAAAAAAAAAAACAATCTATACTCATTTTAATCTTAGCAAGATCTGCACAAGCACTTTAATGGTTTCTGATGACACTGGGAATTCCTGTCGTGTAAATTGTCAAATTCTTGCCTCTTGATACATTTTTGTATCCAAAAGGATGATATTGATGCTCTCAAGCACCACACAAAGACAAACAAGGGTGTAAAATAGACTAAAAACATAGTAGTAATAGTCAACATAGGTATGCATTTCAATAGACATCTACATTATTTTCTATCTCACTTTCTTTAACACTGATAACATTGTTTTTAATGGTACTTAACTTTATATAGTTATTCTATAGTGTAAAACGGAGGAGCAACATAAAGCAATCAAATTTATTAAAAATCCTGTTTATTCAGAATTCAAAGTTTCTTTATAAACTAAATATAGCACTCGTAAAGTAGGTGGAATACATTTAAACACTGTCAATGCTCGTTATCTACAAATTCCGTATTTACAAATCCACCTACTTCCTAAAATGCATTTGTAACCCAAAAATCAGTACTCGTGGTGCTTTCATGATGTTAATGGACATGAACAGAGAGAGATGTTCACTGTTCATGTCCTTTAACAACACTGGTTGCACCAATTCGCAGCTTAGGTCAAAGTAACAATGAGCCTTCTTATTTCAGTTCTTATACAAGTATCGAGATGAGAAGAGGTAAAGATAATAGTGAGCAGTGCTGAGTAATGCAAGACACTCAGGCCTAGTGGACAGGGTTTGAAGACCTTCTCTGATGCCTTCTAGTGAGGCAGTGTCAGGAAAGTCATCTGACACTTCTGAATCCAGTTTTCATTTTGTAAAAAAAAAAAAAGAATCTTCCTTGATGGGCTATTTTTAGAATTTACTATTATAATCTATGTGATTATATATGTTTCTTCTAGGAATAATGGTTCCATATTCACAAATAGAATATGCATAGCAATTTTTATAGAACATAACTACCACAAATAATGAAAATCTGCTATATTTAATCAAGTTCAGATTTATCCAATTTTTACGGACATGAACCTAGTATAACATAAATACGTATTTGGATATGAGTGTGAATTAGGTAAATTAAACATTTTGAATAAATGAAAACTATTGTGTAATTACACAACTAGTTTGCCTGACTACTTATTTCTCAAAACTTTTTCTCAGATATTTAAGAGTTCAAAATATAGACACTTACTCCTGTGTCGGGTATTGCGTGGATTTAGGTAATTGTGATGGCGAAGAGATAAATGTTGAGGATTCCACCAAAATGACGCTGAAATAAATGAAGAAATAATTATTTTTAATCGATTACAACAAAATTCAGATAACCACAAAAATTCTTTTACTTTTTCCCATTGTTCATAAAATATGCTTAGAATCAGAATAAACTACAGTTTAAAAAATCCATGCGCTTTTATTCTGCAACTCAAAAGATATACATTAGAAAGAAGAGAAAGATCAGGATGGAAATATGTGAAACATAATGTCTTAGTCAGCACTGAATTCTCATAGCAAGGATATTTAGAACATAAGTGACTGGTCATACTACATTCCAGAAACAAAGAAGAAATAACACACTGGTCTTACGCATCACCAGAGCTGTACACATTTCATAATTTCTAAACCTATTTCCGTAAAAGAAAAATATTTCTTTCAGGAGTGGACATGAGATGTGTGTAGCTAGATAACCAGTACATTAATAATTATGTCATGTTCTGAAATCACACAAGCAATGGAAAGTCTTCCTATACGACAAAACTCATACATTCAAGAAATAGTTAAAGAGACGTGTTTGTTTCTTACTTGTAAGACATGAGGTTCTGGAAACACAAACATTTTTGTCTCAGGCTGCTCACACCATAGGCTAAGAATAGTATATGAATGATGCCCTAGCAGTAAATTAAAGATGTCATGAAAATTCATGTCATGAATGGCTAATTCTACCTTCAAAAGTGAACAGATTTTGTCACATACTGTTAAAAATAAATTCTCCAAACTTGATTTATCAAAGAAACCCTTTTCATTATGTAAGTTACTGAGACCCCCAAAACACTAGCTTTTTGAGAAAAACTAGGCTAGTAATTAATCCAAAGTTTTAGTCTTGATAACACACACACACACACACACACACACACACACACACACACATTCTGCATGTATATATAAACTAAATGCAACACTTTCCTATATCCTAAAATGTATTATTTTTCTTTAGTCAAATTTTTGTTATTTTTTAAATTTCAAATTGTATTTTAGATTGAGAGAGTTCATGTGCAGGGTTGGGTTATATGGGTATATGGGTATACTGCATGATGCTGAGGTTTGGTATATAATTGATTCTATTATCCAGGTAATGAGCATAGTACCCAATAGGTAGTATTTCAGTCCTTGCTCCCTCCATCCCTCTGCCCTCTGGTAGTTTCCAGTGTCTACTGTTCCCATCTTTATGTCCATGTGTACACAAGTGAGAAAACATGATCATTTTCTCAAATGAGAAGACAACTATCTACAAGCCAAACAGAAAAGCTTCAGAAAAAAACAAAAAATGACAGCATTTTATTTATTTATTTATTTATTTATTTATTTATTTATTTGAGACAGAGTTTTGCTCTTGTTACCCAGGCTGGAGTGCAATGGCGCGATCACGGCTCACTGCAACCTCCGCCTCCTGGGTTCAGGCAATTCTCCTGCCTCAGCCTCCTGAGTACCTGGGATTACAGGCACGTGCCACCATGCCCAGCTAATTTTTTGTATTTTTTAGTAGAGATGGGGTTTCACCATGTTGACCAGGATGGTATCGATCTCCTGACATCGTGCTCCACCTGCCTCAGCCTCCCAAAGTGCTGGGATACAGGCGTGAGCCACCGCGCCTGGCCTAAAAATGACAGCATTTTAATCTAGGACTTCTAACTGCCAGAACTGTGAGAACATGAATTTCTGTAGTTTACCCTATGTGATCTGTGGTATTTTGTTATGGAAACCCTAGTAAACCAATACACTTTCTTTCAGCTTTCTCAATGTCACACGAATTATATAAAATAATAATTACAGCAATATATTGTTGGGTGTGTAATATTGATGTAATATGTATGACAATAACACCAGGAAAAAGAAGGGAAATGGAATAGAGCTATATAAGAGTCACACTTTGTGAATCTTACTGGAATTAACCTAGCATATATCTGAAGCTGATTATGATAAGTAAAAATCTCCATGGTAAACCCTAGTGCAATCATTAAGAAAACAAATCCAAAAATATATTGAAAAAGCCATTAAAATTAAAATGCTGCACTGGAAAATATTCACTATTGTTAAAAATAGAAGCCATGGAGAAACAAACAAAAAGCATAAAATATAACAAACTAAATAGAAATTGGCAAAAGTAAAACCAACCATGTCAACAATAAATTTGTAAATAGATCAAGTAATGCAATCAAAAGAAATGATTAATGTAATATATACATACAATGGAATATTATTGTGACTAAAAAAAGAGGAAGTCTTGCATCTGTAACAATGTGGATGAACCTGGAGGACAATCTGCTAAGTGAAGGACTTTCAGTCACAGAATTACAAGTATGCATAATTCCATTGATATGAAGTGTTTATACTAGTCAAACTCATAGAAGCTAAGAAGCCCATTGTGACAGACAGTAGCTGTCGGTTTAGGGAAATGGAGAGTTGTTATTCAATGAGAATAACATTTTAATTATACTATCAGATGAATAAGTTCTAGACATCCACTATAAAATACAGCGCCTACAGTCAACAAAATCATGTACTTCAAAGTTTAAGAGGGTAGATATCACACTATATCACACTAAGTGTTTTTACCAAAAAGCAAACAAACAAAAAGCAAAGGGACACAGAGAACTTTGAGATGTGTTGGAAATTTCTATTCCGTTGATTATGGTAATGGTATTATGTGTGTTTGTATATGTCTAAACTCATCAAAATGTACACAGTAAATACCTGAAGTTCTTTCATATATATGTTATCTTAATGAAGCTTTTAAAACAAAACAGAAACCCCGAATCTAACAATATGCTATATACAGAAGATATACTTTAGATTCAAAGATAAAAATAGATTGAAAGTAAAAGGATGAAAAATTACATATCATACATACAACCACAAGAATGTTGAAGCAGCTATACTAATACAAGAGATGCTAGAGTTTAAAACAAAAATTGTAAATATAGTTAGAGATATTTTATATGAACAATCAAGCAGATAAAATTACTATAAATACATATTCAGTGAATTTTAGAGCACCAAAAGACAGAAAGTAAAACTGACATAAATGAAGGGAGAAATGAACAGATTGACATGAATAGATACTAAATACTGCACTTTTAATTATGAATAGAAAAACTTAGGCAGAAAATCTACAAGAAAATATAAGTCTTATACAAGACTATAAACCAACGAAACTTAAGAGACACCTATAGAACACTTTACTCAACAACAGCACACTACACATTCTTCTTATGAGCATTCTGCAATATGAACCTCATGATATGCCATAAAAAAAACCTTGATAAATTTAAAATGATTTAAATCATACAAAGTATGCTCTCTAACTTAAATGGAATAAAATCAGTGACAGAAAAGTTCAAAATTAATGAATATGGGGAAATTAAACAACATACTCCCAAATCACTGGTGGATGTGCGAGAAATCAAAAAGGAATTAAAAATAATTTAAGATTTGCCAGGCATGGTGGTTCATACCATAATCTTAGCACTTTGGGAGGCCTAGGCGGGTGGATCATCTGAGGTCAAGAGTTCGAGACCAGACTGGCCAACATGGTGAAATCCCGTCTCTATTAAAAATACAAAAATGTGCTGAGTGTGGTGGTGAGTGCCTCTAATCCCAGCTACTTAGGAGGCTGAGGCAGGAGAATCACTTGAACCCAGGAGGCAGAGGTTGCAGTGAGCTGAGATCATGCCATTGCACTCCAGCCTGGGGGACAAGAGCAAAGGTGTGTCTCAAAAATAATAATAACAATAATAATAATTTTAAATTAATGAAGATAAAAGTAACACATTCCAAAACATATAAGGTGAAGCTCAAGCAGTCCTTAGAGAGAAATATGTAGATATAAATGCCTATGTGAAAAAAATTTAATCTAATAATATAATCTAATAAAAATCTAATCTAATATAAAAATAATCTAAATTTTCACCTTAAGAAGCTAGAAAAAAAGAGACATCTAAACATAAAGCAAATGGAAGGAAATAAGTAATATCCAAAGAAAAGTTAATTCAGAAATAAAAGAGAGGATAGAAAAACAATACAGAACACCAAGCAAAGCAAAAGAATTTTTTTAAAAAGATCAATGAAATGACAAATTATTATCTAGACTGATCAATAATATAAAAGAATTAAATTACTAAAATAAGGGATAGAAGGAGGTACATCACTATCTACCTTCCAGAAATTGAAAAAGGATTATAAAGGAATGCTATGAATGCCTCTGTGCCAAAAATATTTGATAACTTAGAAGAAATGCAGAAATTTCTGGAATAAAATAAACTAGCAACACTTATTTAAGAAGAAACAGAAAATCTGAACAGGTTCATAACAAATAAAGAGATGGAAATAGTCATGATATAAACTTCCACAAAGCAAAGCTCAGAACCAGATGGCTTCACCTGTGAATTATATCAAACATTCAAATACTACCAGTCCTTCACCAACATTTCCAAAAAAATAGAATAGAAGGTAACATTTCAGAAATAATTATATAAGACTAATAGTAATCATATAACGATAGACAAATAACTGAAAAAGGCAATCACACTATTAAATATGATAATTATACAGGCAAAATCCTCAACAAAATACTGTACTAGCAAACTAAATCTTATCAAACATAAAATAAAAAAATCACATTATAAAGCATAAAATAGTGGTGTTTTGCAAAAGAAGAATCTGAGAATCATCAGACTGGGAGCAAGACATGGGAGTCAACAACCTGGTCAGCTAAACCTATCTCTGTTAAATATAGACTGGATTGCTATATTTGTTTAAAGTAATGTGAAATTTTGATAAAACATGATCTATTCTTTTCACTTATGCACACAATATTGGGGAATATATATCGGGATATTTTTATTTCATTTTAAAGTATGTTTAATATGAGACTGTTAATAATAACCAAGTCAATCATTTATTAAGTGTAATATTAAAAATTGGGTCACCTGATATACCGGCTACAACTTAAAACTATTTCTATATTAATTAATTGGTCAAATTCCTTCTTATTTTATCCATTTTATCACGTTAAAATTTCAAACATAATATATGCCTCTTGCACAATATTGATTTTACACACTTGGAGGCTGGTTTTATATTTTTGAGTTTATTCATCTGTTGCCTAAGTTTGAGGGATGTATTCATCCAAGGAAGGATGTAGTTAAAATCGCATGATTAACAATTTTGCTTCCTACCAAACCAAAAACCCCTCACAAGAATTAACCATTTTAATTAAATCTGAGATAAACCATAAAGACATGTTAAAATATTACTGTTATTTGAGAAATATGTATCTGTAATATTCTCCCAATTTCTGGAATATCCACATTTTCTTTCTGCTTTAACACTAGAAAGTAAGACTAAATTTGTTTGTTTTTTGAGACGGAGTCTCGCTGTGTCACCAGACTGGAGTGCAGTAGCACAATCTCAGCTCACTACAACCTCCACCTCCCTGGTTCAAGCAACCCTCCTGCCTCAGCCTCCTGAGTAGCTGGGACTACAGGTGCACAGCACCACGCCCAGCTAATTTTTTGTATTTTTAGTAGAGATAGGGTTTCATCATGTTGGCCAGGATGATCTCAGTCTCTTGACCTTGTGATCCACCTGCCTCGGCCTCCCAAAGTGTTGGGATTAGAGGTATGAGCTATCGTGCCCAGCCAAGTGCATATTTTAGTCCTGTGTTAACACACCACATATTCTAAAATTTTGTGTTCCTTATACTCCAATGTATAACTTTTAAAAAATTCCACTAAATTATATTCTCTCTTACATGCATCCGTGAACCGTGTATTTACCAATCACTGTTTCAAAACAATATATTTTTTTAACAAAATGACCAAAATTATTAGTGAGAAATTACAAAACTCCTGGACATACAATGAATAAAAGAGCTGGAAATTATCAAGTACTAAAATAATAAGCATATTATAACTTCCAGTTTCAATATAAGTATCATAAGGGTTTGATATCTAAAGCTGGAAAAATCAGAAAAATCAGAGTTCCTAGCTTAATCAGCACAGAAGATACCATTTTTCCATCTTCTCCCTCAACATGGTATACATTTTCGGGAAGCTATTTTTCTATTGTGACATTAAATAATACTTGAGAATTTTATTGTCTTTTCATAACAAATATGTATTTTTGTTATTGTTATTAAATCTTAAGATGAATGCATGTGCATTGACTGTGCAGTGTAAATTGGTTATGATGCTCTAAGTAAAAATATTTTGCTCTGCCTAAATATTGCAATTTTAGACATGAACAGAATAAAATTAGAAGTAAAAAAGTTTATTAATTATATATATATATGTGTGTGTGTGTGTGTGTGTGTGTGTGTGTGTGTGTGTGTTTTAATTGAAGGAACACTAAATCTCAAGAAACAACTTACAGACAAAACTCATAAATTTAGTGTGATCATTTAAAAAAAAACTGATTTACTTTCATTAGTTTTTTTTTTCTGATGGTGCTTAGAAGTTCATAGGAATGTGAACACATGTAATTTCTGCTCGAAATGGTTCATGTTAAAGAGATGAAGAAAATTACACATGTCTCCTCAGAGTGGAGGGAGCTAATTGTAATGAATTTATACCAAAACAGTAACTTACTTGAAGTCCCCAGCAGTATGGAAAGGGTTTTTCACATTTACAGTGACTTCCTGCCATTGGTAACATGGGCTTTCGCATTTTATAATTTCCTAAAGTAAAAAAATAAAATCCTTACTACATACTAATAAAAAATGAACTTTCGAATTATAAAATATAAGCTTCAAAATCTATAAACCATCCATTTAATATTACACTGACAAAACTTCACACTATCAAAAGAAATTCCATGGAGAAAAACTTTCTAGGGATTCTACAGTTTCCGAAAGATTATTTCATTGTTTTATTTTATTTTGTTTTTATTTTCTAATCTGTTTCCCAGTGACTTAAGACCATATGGGGACAGATGGGGAAGTAAACAGTTGCATGAGCTTCAGCTGTCAGCTTTTCTATCCCAGAACCACCCATAACTGTTAGCCACATTGTTTCAGAGAATTTGTGTGAGAAGGTTGGGAAAAGTATATGTTCATAAATTCAGGAGGAAGTAAGATTACACAAAGGAAGTGACAAATGTCCACTTCCTATTTTGAGCATCACTGTCTCAAAAGGCAATCTGTCCATATGAGCATCTCAATGTCCTCTTCACACAACAGACCATCACTCAACCATCCTATAGTCATTTTCTCTACTGACCATACTCGTGCTGCACACCTGAAATTCTTTATAATCCATTTGGAAATCCGGCAATCGAAGGAATTTACTTATTCTTTACCATAGATCCATGGTAGAAATTAATATTTAGAAGAGATAATGGCTACAAAAAGTCAATCATAATAATGGCACAGCCATTCTATAAAGATTTAAAACTCTCTCTTCCCCACCCTTTCCTATACACGTAGAACTCTGTCTGGAACACCATCACCTCTCAATAAATGCCAGCATTAGCCTTATCTTTATAATAGATTTGATCCACAGGACACAAAAGATAAGCTGATGAATGTTCCTGCCGGAGTACAGAAAAGTCCTTTTTTACTGCATAAACTATCAACCCTTAGTCCAAGCAAAGGCACAGATACAGCCCAGAACTGCTTTAAGTTAAATCACAAGTATCCATGGCACAAGGATGACTAAAGAAACAGCTGCCTAAAGATCAACCGTGGAACAATAACCATGCTTTTGATACTCTGTGGTCTGATAAGAGAAACAAAGACATATAAAGTAGGTAACATTTACTTACAATGGGTTCAAAATTGAGGACTTTGCCTTCCAGAGCAAATGCCATTGTCATTCCTCTTACTACATTCTTGGGTTTTGAAATTAATAGTAGTGAAGCTTCAGCGGGACGAAGAAAGCGATTGTTGAATTTCACGTTGATAGTAATTTCCTTTCTATTTAGTAAAAGATAAAAGAGAAAACGTTTTAACAAAAAAGACAACTTAAAAGCATTGTTTCTTTTTTTTTGAGATGGGAACTCACTCTGCTGCCCAGGCTGGAGTGCAGTGGTGTGGTCTCGGCTCACTGCAAACTCTGCCTCCCAGGTTTAAGCAATTCTCCTGCCTCAGCCTTCCAAGTAGCTGGGATTACAAGTGCCTGCCGCCACACCCAGCTGAGTTTTTGTATTTTCAGTAGAGACAGGGTTTTGCCACATGGGCCAGGCTGGTCTCAAACTCTTGACCTCATGATCCACCCACCTTGGCCTTCCAAAGCACTGGGATTACAGGCGTGAGCCACCACGCCCAGCCGACACAAGCACTTGTTTAATGTAGATCGTGTATCTAGTGCCTACATCCCTCTGCAAGGTACTTACTTCAGCTGCAGTTCTCAAGAAGCCTACAATCTAGTTATTGTCATCGGTTAAGCTGTCTTAATTTATTTTGTAAAATCTGAAGTTACCTTTCAAATATATAATCTCTCAAATAAAGGATTTTCTAACAGTATGCCACAGGAAACCATATTCAATTTATATCCAAATGTTGATGGGAAGCTACCGAAATATTTTAAGCAGAAGAGTAATAGGTTTAAATTTCTGTTAAAAATTAGCTGGCATTCTAATATAGAAGATAGAGTTCATACAAGATTTTTAGGAGTCTATTGTGGCAGTCTAGTATAAAGATGATGTTACATTAAATTAGGGTGGACTACATGAAGCAAGGAAAAAGATGCAAGGTTTACGATACAATTGGTAAAATCAATAGGATTTGGTAATGGATTGGATCTCCATGGAAGGTGATGAAAAGAGAAGCATTCAAGAATGACCATCATCTAAATAACATGTACTTAATGAAGGATTTTATGAACCTATACTTAAGTCTTATGAACTACATTTCAAAATAGAGTATCCTTTTTATGAGGTAAATGGCTGGTTCCATGAACAGCCGTCTCTTAAGTAGAGGTAATTATTTTTTAAATTTTGTAGTTATATTGAAGCATGTAAATGACCAGCATTCTTTTCCGAATTTCTTAGAAACTTCAGAAGCAAATGTGTAGTCTACTTTAAATACACATCCTAAGTCTCCAGACATTTCCATCATAACTGTAGGCTTCATTTAAATTATCTTACCTTTTATTTTTCTTTTGCTCCAATTTCCTATCCCTGATTTAAAAAACAAACAAACAAACAAACAAAAACCTCCTTGATATTACATATACATTGTAAGCTACTTCAATTTAGCCTTTGGAATAGATGGAGAATAAATATACAATACATCAATGTCAGTGCACATATGGCTCAATGAAAAGAATGAGGAAAAAAAAGAATGGCTTGCTAAATGTATACTTTCACTTTTATGACAGTAACTCTATGGTTATAGCTAAATTTAGTCATAAAGTTAGATGAAGAAATAAATATCTTTGTTTATATGCTGGTGTAGCTGTTTAACATTTTCTATATAAATAATATGTCAGAGAATTTAAATCCATAGCTGGCAGAAACAGACATTATGAACTGTCATCTAGACAGTATCTAACAAATAATGTGGTACACATAAATAGATAATTATACAATATCTGATAATGATAAAATTACTCATTTTTTTTGTTTAGGAAAACAAAATATTTTCTGAGTCATATTTCTAAAAACCAAATGCTATGAAATTATTTAGCCTAGCTAAAGAGAGTCACCTAAAATAATTTTATTTCAAGTCTATAAAATAAAATGCATTTAGATAAATGAATAGCTGTTTTCTATACGTGTTCAGAATTAAGCACTGCTTCTTCTTGGAACCCGTTCTTGGTTTCCTCAAGAGTAGGCAGGCACTTCTTTTTCAATTTTCATCTAGTTCTATACACAAAAAATAAAATGATGATTGAATTATATATTCATTATATATTTGCTTGCTTGGCATTCTGATAGATTGTAAGCAATTGTGAGTAGTGTTGACATATTTTAATTGGCAAGTCACCAGTACTCCAAACTGAGGCGGTCATCCTTACTAATTGCTTCCTATGCATTCCAGTTATCGTACAAGGTGTTTTGCCTAAATAATCATGTTTATTACTGACAACACTGTGAGTAAACACTCTTATCCACATTTTTCAAATAAAGAAACTGAGGTTGGATCGTAGAGCCTGTACATGTCAGGATTGAAGCATAACATTTAATTGTTAAACAATATGGGAGGAGTTCTAAACCACAATGGCATCTGAAACCCAAATTCATCATTTCTTTTTCTAAGAAAAATCTCATTAAATAGATTTTCAAAACACAGCTGATTAGAGGAAACCATGACCACATGAAGAGCAAGATGGGGTTCAGACGACCCTACTTCCTTCAATGCCATTATAGAATGTCAGACAATTGGGCATCAAAGCAGAATGTGTTTTCAACCTAATGTGAAGCCTGCCAATTGACATACCTGTGCACATACAGTATAGAAATTTACTTTTCTATTTCCATGTTTTACATATGATGAATAACCAAGTGTCAGGAGACATTAGGGCTAATCTTTCAGCAGAGAACACTGAGAACAAGGTAAACTAACAAAGCAACTGACCTTAGAGAAACTTCAGGTATAGATGAGAACTGAAAAGTCAGAGACAACTATGAAGATATGGTACCTTGATTTAAGAACAGCATGTCATGAGATAGAGCCAGAGAACAGGTGCCCGTCACAATTTAAAGCAATATATATATATATATATATATAAACCGGAACTCAGACCCTTGCCGGACACTGAATCTCCTAGCACCTTGATCCCTTGGACTTCCCAGACTCCAGAACTGTGAGAAATAAATTTCTGTTGTCTGTAAGTTACCTATTTTATGGTATATTGTTATAGCAGCCTTAATGGACTAAGATGGAAAATTAGTATTGAGAAGTGGGTGGAGGTGCTGCTGTAACAAATACCTAAATTGTCAAAGTGGCTTTGGAATTGGGTAATTGGCAGGGGCTGGAAGAACTATGAGGTGGATGTTTTTTTTTTAAAAGCCAACATTACTATATAAAGGCCATAAAAGGTGATTCTGGTGAAGGCTCAAAAGAATAAAGCTGGAGAGAAAGCTTTAACATTCTTAGAAATTACTTAAAAGGTCATGAAAAGAATGCTGGTAGAAGTATGAACAGTAAAGGCCATCCTGATGAGGTCTCAGACAGTAATGAGGAACATGTTATTGGACAACAGAGGAAGAAAACCTGTGTTAAAAAGTAGCAAAGAATTTGGCTAAATAGTGTTTGCATTTCCTGGAAGATAGAACTTGTGAGTGATTACATGGAATATCTGGCTAAAGAATTTTCCAAGAAAGTGTTAAAGGTGTGGATTGGCTTCTATTGAATGCTTACAGTAAAATGAAAGAAGGGGAGAAAAGATTTTAAACACATAATTTTTAACCAAAAGGGAAGGATAACTTAAAGATGTGGAAAATTCTTAGCCTATCCACACTGGTAAGAATGAGAAAGCAAACACATTTGGGGGAGAACAAGGGGGTGGGCAATAACTGTTGACAAGTAGATTAATATGGACCAGGAACCACCATGAAAGCCAGATGCTATTCACTAAAACAATGGAGAATTGCCCAAAAACATTTCAGAGATTATCCATGCTTCCTTTCCCATCACAGGCCAAGAATGTCAGGGCCTGAGAGACAGAATAATTTTAAGGAGAAGGTAGTATGAACAGCTATGGGACCCTGGCGTTTGCTGCCCAGCATTGCCTCAAGGCTCTACTGTCCACATTCCAGTATCATGCCCCTTGGCTGCCCCAGGTGCTGCTTCAGCAGACCCAGATGTGGCTTGGAATGTGGTAGCTGCCCATCTGATGGGCATAGGCAATACATTTGGGAGGCATCCAGGTAGTACCATTTCGACTGGTGCAGAAACCACAGAAAGTGCATGCCTCCACCTATATTTCAAAGGGTATACTGGAGAGTCTCGGGGTCCAGTTAGAGCAATGCCATAGGGAAGGGCCACTGCAGAGTTCCCACTAAGACAATGCCCAGCAGAGCTTTGAAAGCAGGTGTCCCTGAAGACCTCACACCAGTAGAAACATAGGAGCAAGATTCCAGCTCAAGGTAACCACAAACATGAGACCCAGGCACAGAATGGCCACAGAGATGGGGCTACTGCAGAGAACTGGCATGTTCCCAGACACAGAGCTGTGGTGGCCACTGGGCTGCCTCAAAGCCACTGGGGGCAGGGCCACCACTCCAGTGATCCTGGAGAACAGATTCAAGTCAAAGAAGATTATTCTGGTGCCTGAAGATTTAATGTTATTTGTCCTGTTTAGTTTTGGACACACTTGGGACTTGTTACCACTTTCTTCTTTCCTATTTCCCCCTTTTTGCATAGAAATGTCTACCCTGTGCCTGTTCCATCATTGTATTTTGGAAGCATATAACTTATTTTACTTCACAGGATCACAATGGGAAAGCAATTTGCCTCAGGAGGAATAAAACCTTAAGTCTCACCCGTATCAGGGGAGATGTTAATCAAAGGGTACAAACATGAAGATATAACTTGAATAAGTTCTGGAGACCCAGTTTACATCAAAGTGACTATAACTAATAATGTATTTTATACTTGACGTTCGTTAAGAAAGCGGATTTTACGTATTCTCACAAGACACACACAAAAAGCAACCTTTTGTGGTAATGAATATGTCAATACATTGATTGCTATAATCATTTCACAATGTATATGTATACTAAAACATCATACTGTATACCTTGAATATATGTAATTTTTATTTATCAATTTACCTCAATAAAGATTAAAAAAAAGAGAGAGAAGAAAACCTAATCACCATTGCAATGGTATTAGGAGTTGGGGAATTTGAGGAGTGATTAGATCATGAGAGCAGAGCTCTCATTAACTGGATTAGTAGACTTACAAAAGAAGCCCCACAGAGCTACAGTGATCCTACCACCATGTGAGGATACAGAAAGTACCATCTATGAATGAGAAGCAGGCCTTCACAAGACACTAAATTAATCTGTGGGTGCTTTGATCTTGAGTTTCTCAGCCTCAAGAACTGTGAAAAATACATTTCTGTTGTTTGTAAGCTGCCTAGTTTATGGTATTTTGTTACAGCAGCCCAAACAGACTAAGACACAATTGTTATTACGGATCTTCAGGATTGCTTAGAAATAGTCAAAGCAATATTATATTGAATGCAAAGGGCTTTATTGAATGTGACACACAGACAGACACACACACATATATATGCACAAGATATGTGCAACTGTCAGTTTACTAAGAGTGCCAGCTTTGAATTTATATTGACTGGTTTTGAATCTCTACTTTCGCATGTAATGGCAGAGCATTGGGTAGTTTAGTGTCTCTGTGTCCAATATCTTCTTTTGTAATATAAGGACACTAATAGGATATTAGGTAGATTAAATATGAAGTGCATACTATATAGATATTGATATATGAAACATAAAGGACATATGATATTTTATATAGAAAATGTTTAACAAATATTAAGTATGTTAAATGATGTATGCATATATTATATGAATACATATATTATGCAAATAAATATTTGTAAATGCATGCACATTGGTATTTACATAATATATGCACCTATTATTTAGATATATTTAAATTATGTGAATAGATAATATATGCATATGTTATAATAAACCCACATGTGCCTATAAAAAGACTGGAAAAAAATGAGCTAACAAATTGTGTTTGACATAATTTTAGGTGATTTTTGTTATACTGTTTATTTTTCCATAACTCAAATTTTCTACGGTGCACAGGTTTACATTGATAATAAAAATAACAAATATGAATTTTGTTAACAGGAAAAGTCACCTTAAACTAAATTGTCAGAAGTTTAACGTGTTTTTTTGCATGCTGTCTTTGTTGTTGTGTTGTTGTTGTTTTTTGAGACAGAGTTTCGCTCTTGTTGCCCAGGCTGGAGTGCAGTGGTGCAATTTCAGCTCACTGCATCCTCTGCCTCATGGGTTCAACTGATTCTCCTGCCTCAGCCTACGAAGTAGCTGGGATTACAGGCATGTGCCACCATGCCGGGCTAATTTTGTATTTTTAGTAGAGATGTGGTTTCTCCATGTTGGTCAGGCTAGTCTTGAACTCCTGCCGTCAGCTGATCCACCCACCTTGGCCTCCCAAATTGCTGGGATTATAGGCCTGAGCCACTTTGCCTGGCCTATTGTGGTTATTAGGAAGAATTTCCACATAGTGAAAGCTTTGAAATACTGGAATAGACTATTAGGTTTACGAGTGGAAAAAATACAAGAGAAACTTCATACTCTTCATTTGTATCACTCTATTGGAAGAGTGAAGTATAGATCTCAACTTTAAAATCTTTGACAACAAAGTAAATGGTTATGTGACAATGTCTCAATGAACTTGTATTATTACATTTATGTCTTATAACAGACATATAAGAAATGTAACTATTTTACTATGATCTTGGAAAATGGGTAGGTTATTTTTATTATACAAGGAATTTTATTCTAATATTTTATTTATAATAAAGAAGCAGGCAAGTATAGATTTTTTTTTCCTCAGGTGTAGTTTAGGTTGAATATAATCTCAAACATAAATATTAGGATCTTTTTATCTCCTTTAGCATGGAGTAGTAACGGAAGAAAGCTAACATAGGCTAATGGCACACAACAAGAACGCTGTTGAATATGGGATACAGGATATTTTAAGTACAATTTTAAAAGGTGCAATTTCTTTTATTATTTCTGTGTTTGATATACTAGTACAGAAATAAAGACTACAGCTTGAAAAGTTACTGAGTTTAATTTATAGTTAAAATCCAAAGGGATAATCAAGCAATGTAACTTTAATCGTTATCTATCACATAATATTGGGGAAAGACAATTGAATGCAAAGGCAATAACTAAAATTCAGGACTAGTTAAAGTTCATTAGTAGTTATCAAATTTGTCAACTGCTGCAGTACTGACACAGCTGTTCTCATATCATCTTTGTATTATTTAATAAACAAGAGTATTTCTGTCATTAGCATATGTTGGCGTATCCAACATGATTTGTTGATCTGGGAAGACTCACATTATGCTCAGATTTAATTTCTCAAAACTATTCTTTGGTGGTTTCAATTATACTTTAGTTTTGTGAGTGGGATAGTAGTAGAAACATTAACTAAGTATGAGAACACAATTAGATAAAAATGATACTTTAACATTATCACAATTTGGGAGTATATTTATATGCATATATATCATCTATCTGTCTATCCATCATATACACACAGGTACACAATGACTATGAGGTCACAGAGAAAAATGACAACATTGGGACTTCACTGAGGTAGGATTATTGAGCTTTTACTTTCCCGTTCTTCATAATTTCATAGTCTCTAAATTTCCTATAATGAGTACACGCTGCTTTTATAATCAGAAGAAATCTATATATAAAATATATATAGTTCAGGCACAGTGGCTCACCCCTATAATCCCAGCACTTTGGGAGGTGGAGGTGAGTGGATCATATGAGGTCAGGAGTTCGAGACCAGCCTGGCCAACATGGTGAAATCCCCTCTCTAGAAAAAACACAAAAATTAGCCAAGCGTGGTGGTGGATGCCTGTAATCCCAACTACTCAGGAGGCTGAGTCAGGAGAATTTCTTGAACCCAGGAGGCAGAAGCTGCAGTGAGCTGAGATCATGCCACTGCACTCCAGCCTGGGCAACAGAGCGAAACTCAGTCTCAATAAATAAATAAATAAAACACTCTCTCTCTTCTCTTTCTCTCTTTCTCCCTCTCTCTCTCTCTTTCTCTCTCTCTGTCTCTCTCTCTCTCTCTCCGTGTGTGTGTGTGTGTGTGTGTGTGTGTGTGTGTGTATATATATACATATATATAAAAATTATATACAGACATAATTTTAGAATGTACTAGTTTCCGTTTCCTGCAGGAATCAGAATGGTAGCATACAACAAACCAACTTATAGTCTTATTTCTATGACCCACATGCATGAAAAACAAAATTAAATGCGTACATAAAAAAGCAGTTTTATGTCGTTAGAACTGTTTGGTGAGGAATTGTAGAAACACATGAATATTTGTGTGATTGTGAGTGACAACTTTTTCATTAAATATCTATCAATAGTAAAAATCAAAGTCACATTTTATAATTATACCACATTAAATCTTTGGGGTTGATATGTGTGATAATGTAAAAATTAAAAAACGATACTTACTTTGGAGGAATTGTTACAACATTCCCTTTCTGGGAAAGGGAAAAGTCAGCAGCATCTGGTCCAACAATTCTAGCGTTATACACTAAGTTTTGAGAGCCTGGATTTGTCAGTAGAATCTATGTAGACGTAGAAGAGGATATAAGGAAGATTATAAAATTAAAAATTATGCAACTATATCATGTCTTATTTTTATCAAAGACAGCAATACATTTTAGTCATGTAGTTACTCCTAATCTAAACCAACTGGAAAAGCCCAGAATTTATTTGTATTTTTAAATAACAACTACACACACACACACACACACACACACACACACACACACACACACACGGTTAAGCTGAAGTGGGCAGAGAGGAGCTTTCAACAAAGGGAATTACAAATGCAAAAGCATCTTATCATCGGTGACTTGAAGACCAAAATTTGCAGCTTGGATTTTATATTTATTGCAAAGGAAAACCACTGGGGAATTTTAAAAAGGGAACTTATACATCCAATTTACAGAAATGATACTCTGGCTGCTCAGTGCAAAAAGTATTCTAAGGAGTATAGATGTAAAACAGTTTCAGGCTGAATATAATGGTGGCCTAGTCTAGATGTGATAGTTCAATGAATGGCTGGCTCTCTTTCCTCCTTATCCAGACACATGGGGAGCATTAAAAAATGAGTTGCTTTATTACAAAAGAGAACTTCTTGAAAATGTTAGTACACAAAGTGTTTATGTAAAATATAATGGCGATCCAAAAAACAATCTTTAGGAAAACTGGTAAAGATTTTCTTCTCAACCACACTCTAGTAAGGTTTGTCTGAGCTGTTTTTTAACTAGGCCCCACCTCTGGACATGCCCTCAAGAGCCCAATTTTAGTAAGAATCCTGCTAAATCAGTTCAGCCAGAATTCCCCACCTTCAGTATCCAATCACCCTTGATATCTAACCAAATTCCTCATCGCCTGCCATTGCTCAGGTGATGTATGATCACCCTGGCCTTCCTTTAGCAAAAACCTTATTTTGGTTTAGCCAGAATCCCCCCTTACCCATATGTTTCCTCTTAGTTATTTCCCACCCACTGACCTCCATTCTGCTCCTTGGCTATACATTCCTACTTTTCCTTATTTTACTTCAAGTTGAGCTCAATCTTTCCCCTCTACTACAAAACTGCTTTGCAGTGGTCCATATAATAATAAAGCTAATTCCTATACTTTATTCAGGACTATATCATAATAGTCCTGAATAAAGTCTGCCTTACTGTTTTAACAAGTGTCATGAATATTTTTTTTCTTTAATAAGATGCCAAGGTATCACCAAAGTTCTGACCCAGAGAATGGTGAAGATGGAGAAAAGGATAATTGGTCAAATTAGAGTGAATAAAAGGTGACTACAAATCATGAAATTCAGGACCTATAGTGACAAATATTTTAAGAGCGAAAAAGTAGCAGTAGGTATGGTTACAGTGAGTCACAAGGAATATGGTGCAAATCTGGTAAAAATTAATTACTTTCCAGTTCAATGGGAACTTTGGTAACCAATAGAATAAGTATGTCGTTGCTAAAGAGTTTCCAACATTAGTTTCTTTAAGGATTCGAAAGCCTCATGTTCTCAAATTCTTAAAGACATCAATTATAGGGGCAAGACCCCCACTGTAGTGTGGTATTCCCCTATAGTGTGGTAATCTTTTTGTATGTTTATACATACATACAAATGTATCTCTTTCAAATAATCATTAACAGACCAAGTGATTTTAAATCCTAGAGAGCTAATTCCTACTGTTTTGGAAGGAAATGTTGAAAATTATAGATTTGTTGTGAACTGTTTAGATCATAAGGAAACCATTCATTCTCAGTATATCACATATATCATACATATGACACAATGGTATTGAACTCATCTGTGGTCAGATAGTCATACCACCCAATTCCAGGATTTCATGTAGGGGAGATGAGGAGTAGATAGGAAGAAGAGATAGCTACTTAAGGGAACAATAGAAAGTTTTACAGTCTCCATTCCTTTTTTGCAGTGACAGACATTATTGTGCCTCTGTGTAAATTTTGTTCCAAAAAAAATAACAAAATTCATCTGCTTTTGAATGTCTCAGAAAATCACTGTACTCTATCTTTTTTTATTGACCACCACTTTATTGTACTGGTTCTGGCATTCTATGTTTCTATTACTTGCCCATAGGTATAGAAATATTTGTTTCAATTCTAGTAGCCATTTCTGGAGATTTTTCTATATTCTGTAACATTGACAGGGTTGGTAAGAATGACTTTCTATGACTTAGGTACTGCTATTCATGGTGCTGATTCACAGGAGCAAAATATGTAAAAGATTACTAGCAATTCCCAAATCATTAATTTTCTTAAAAGTTAAAATCAAAGCTTGTTATAAGTTATCTTGCATATATATATATCTATGTATGTATATATTATTTCTTCTTTCAAAAAATTTTCTTTGTGAAAAATGATAGGTATATTTGTATAATTTTATCTATAATCTTAGGCATGAACATTGTATCTAGTAAGGGAATAAAATGAGAAAATAAATCATATTCTATATAAACATGATTTAATTTGGTTTTTAACATCATAATTTAAATTTATTTATTTATTTATTTTTATTTTTTTGAGACGGAGTTTCACTCTTGTTACCCAGGCTGGAGTGCAACGGTGCAGTCTCGGCTCACCGCAACCTCCGCCTCCTGGGTTCAGGCAATTCTCCTGCCTCAGCCTCCTGAGTAGCTGGGATTACAGGCACATGCCACCATGCCCAGCTATAAATTTATTTTTAAACATTAGCTAGTATTAACTACTTAAAAACATTGATACCAATTGAGATGAAGGAATACAATTATGTGGACAGAATTCAAGAACTGGTAATAATAGTTAACAGTAATAAATAATACTTAATCAAATTTACACTTCTGTCTCTTGCCGTCCTAAGTAAAAAAAAAAAACATTTAACTCTTCTGAAATGTTATTTTGAAGTCAGAAATTCAATATAATTATAGTTCAAGGCTAGTTATTTTTCAAGAGCCCTTGAATAGCATTTGAATAGCATTGCAATTAGCAAATTATCATAGTAAATACTGAATTCTATGGAGTTTTATATCTTTTTCTGACTAAAAAAGAAAAGAATCAAAATAAATAAAAGAGATTGAATCTCAGTATTTATTAACACAAACCTAGAAGAGGAGGCTGTCTTTTCACTAGATTCAGCCCTCCACACTTTGAGATAAGAACCTGAGTTGTTGTTGTTGGTTTTTTTTTTTTTAACTAAATCCTTATCAATTGATGCTCACACCATCACGTAGGCTACAGTTACTTTCTCAAAGAAGTTACAATTACAGATCAAAGACCATCATGGAATATCTTTTGAAGACCACATATGGCTAAGTTTTGCATCAAAAATATAAAATTATTCTCCTTCACAGTTACATATGAAGAGAGATACATAAAACAGCCTGAGAAAAGGAATAAACATGAATCTTATCAAAGCAGTAAATTAACTTGTATACAGAATAATATCATTTTATATCAAACCAAAATGAGTGAAAAACGAGTCATCATTTCATTGCAAGTGGTGATTACTATTAAGTAAAAGTTGCCCTTTTCACTCATCTAGACGTTTGGCTTAGACGAAGCAACATTTGATAAGCCTTATTCACTTTTAATAAAATTATGTCATATAGATGCTTGCTGTTAATTTTGGGTTGAAAAAGAAATATCTAAAACCTCTTTTAATTGTGTAACTCCTTGTTCATTTTGACCCGAAAATTATCCTTACCTCATTCAGCACTGTGTCATGTAGAGTGCATTCAAAGATCACCACCTTTTTAGGGAGGTATGTAGGGAGTCTCTCATACATGTAGACACAAAGCATGAGCATTAGGATTGGATTGGGGTCACAGATGTCTACGGCCTAGTTTCAAAGAAGATAAATTGAAATTAGAGGATGCATTAGTTAGAGCTCTTTATAGGTACAGAATCAATAGGATATATATCTCTATATACACACACATACATATATGAAAGGGAATTTATTAGGAAGAATTGGCTCAACAGTCACAAAGGTGAAGTCCCACAGTAGGCTGGCTACAAACTACAGAATGACAAAAGCCAATAGGGTCTCCCAAGGAAGCCAGCCGCATGGCTTAGGCCAAGTCCAAAAGCCCGCAAACCAGGGAAGCTACACTGCAGGGCCCATTCTGAGGCTGAAGGCCTGAAAGCCCAAAGGAGGCTGCTGGGTGCAAGTACTAGAGTCTAAAGGTTGAAAAACCTGGAATCAGATGTCCAAGGGCAGAAGGACAAAAAAAAGGCACCCTGCTCCCAAAGGGAGAAAGAAATCATGACAAAAATAAAAAAAAGAGCAAACAACAACAAAAAAATAAGCAAATTGAATATCCTCCTTCTCCTGCCTCTTTGTTCTGGCCACTACCACAGCCAATAGGATGGTACCAACCCACATTGAGGGAATATCTTTCTTTCTCAGTCCACTGACTCCTGCATCCACCTCCTTTGGAAACACCCTCACAGACACACCTAGAAACAAAAGTTTGCCAGACATCTTGGCATCCTTCAATCCAGTCAAGCTGACACCTAATATTAACCATCAAGTAAGATAAACAGATAAAAATATAAAAAGAGGAAAAGCATAGTAAATCAATTACTGAATTACTTTAAAACATTTAAAATATTTGTGACTGACAATGACACTGAAATATAGATATAGCAAATAATACTGCTTTGAATCAGAAGAGCTTGACCTAAGTGTTAAAAAACAAATGTGTCCTAAGTAGAACACTGATCTTGTACCCTCAGACTCCATAAAAGCTAATCAGAACTCAGAACAATACTACAGTCTAGAAATTATGCATAATGTGACTATTACTCCTAAAGTTAAAGATGGCAAGAGATTTTCAAGCAAAGGCCCACAGAACCAAGGGCACATTAAATGGGCCTCATAGAATGCTTAGACTTCAAAGATGTTGTGTTTGATGTGAGGAAAAGGGTGTATTTTTTCAGAAAACCAAATCACTATAGGATGAGGAGATAGAGAAGCATACTGTTGTTCACGAAAGAAGTTCCATTTGGGTCATGCATAAGAAAAGATAGAAAAATTAGTGAGAGAAAAGACTTAAAGAGTGCCAGGCTACACCGTGGAGGTCTTCGATGGAAAGGTGAGGGACTTGATTTCTGAAGAAGAAATAACATGATAACAGTTCAGGCAGATCAGGTAGGGGCAGTTAAAGAAGTACTTTTCCCAGAACAGATAAATAATAAGGCAGAGGATGTAATTACTCTGATAAACAAAATACATTAGTAATGATTCCTGGAGGAGATTCGAGATAAAATCCAAAATTACAGGGGAATGGTATCAGGACAATAAACATTGACCAAAAGTAGAGTCAGAAACAGAAGAAGGTAAAAGCAGTGAGGAGAGTTATTCACAGCACAAAAGTATTGGGGTTGGTGTGAGGGATTCAAAGACATACAAAACACCAATAATAGACAAGCAACTCTGTCATTGCCAACATAAAAAGAGCTCTCTTTTTAGATATAGTGAACTCCAAGTTTCACTTCAAAGAATCAGTATGTCAGTAGGTTCAGCTCTCTTATTCTTTCATTCTCCATTTTAAAGTTTAACTTCCTTGTAGTTTCAGTCAACAACCTTTTCCACCAGTTCTAATCAAAAGTTCATAACTGTTTCCCCAGTCCCCTACTCCATCCTGACTCATCCTGGTCACCTGCCCTGGTCACCTGCTTTGACCTGAGTCACCCCTGGTCACCTGCTCTGACCTGTCCCATAACTGTCCTTCCCACCAAACTACCCACCCTGCTACTCCAGCTCGTACCCCTGATCGCTTTAAAAGAGCCAGTCGAAATTAGCTTAGACTCTGCAGTCTAACCCTAGCCAATAGGGGAATGACACAGCAGCAGGGGCTACCTACGTCAGGAATAAGAACCCTTTCCCCTCACTCATCCAGGTGTGTACTTGCCATTGCTCCACCAGTGAGATGCACCCTTCTATAGAAGTAAATTGCCTTGCTGAGGACATTTATACTCCAGTGCTACTTCATTTGCACCACTGAAAATTTACATGCAACACTCTGTACTTGCGCAATATGGAAATGAAGGTCTGCTATGACTTAATGGTACATATTTAAGTTAGCAACTACACATGATCTGGGCCTGGCCTCAAAATGCAAATAGCGTAAAAGCCAAGGAGACCCAATGTGATATGTGGAATTAATGCACTTGAGTCTGAAATTGGGCAGCAGTTTTTTAGAGAATAATGACAGCCCCACTGGTAACTTATTAGTCCACACTTCCCGATTCTCTCTTATTCTTCTTGAGAAAATAGAACAGTTTGTTCTTTCTTGTTTTGTAATTAGAAGTAAGGCTTACTAATGAAGGTGCCTGAGCAGAGGAATGACAGTAGAAAGAAAACTGGCCTGCCTCAGCAGGGTACAAAGCTAACTGTGAATATACTTTGAGGAAAACTTGAAAATATACTAGGACGATAAAGTTTCTCATCAGTATTTTATGGTCTCGCATTCTTTAATAAAGACAACATTAGTCAATAGATTTAGAAAAATGATTTAACATAAGAACGATGTAAAAAACAAAACGCAGGGCCAGGCACCATGGCTCATGTCTGTAATCCCAGCACTTTGGGAGGCCGATGCAGGCAGATCACCTGAGGTCAGGAGTTCAAGACCAGCCTGGCCAACATGGTGAAACCCTGTCTCTGCTAAAATACAAAAAATAGCTGGACATGATGGTGGGTGCCTGTAATCCCAGCTACTCAGGATGCTGAGGCAGGAGAATCGCTTGAACCCGGGAGACAATGGTTGCAGTGATCTGAAATCGTGCCACTGCACTCCAGCCTGGGTGGCTGGGTGAGACTCTGTCTTAAAAAAAAAAAAATGCAGGATTTAATTGTCACTTTCACTTTTGAGGTTTAAGAAGGTAAATTTTTAAGTGAAGAATGTATGGCTCTGCTGGACCCTGTGTTTTATGTTATCCTAGGGTATGATCCAAAGAGGGCTATCTAGGGTGACAGAAGGTGTGGTTACTGGGGAAAAGAGGAGCATTAATGGCAGAACACTCTGGGCTCAAGTCTGAGACGAATCAAAGTCTTTTGAATCATGTTTTTGTGTTTATAACATAAAATGATATAAATAACAATATAAAAATTAGTTTAAAAGCTAATCTTTCAAAAATCCAGCAATTTGGCAAATTAAAAATACATTTTAATGGAAAAATGTATGTAATAAGCCATTATACCGAAAACACCAATAAAAGAGCATTCTCACCTTTCCTTATACCTTTAAACAATAATGACCTAAAGCAATTAGACCTTTGTCAACCTTAGGCTAGAAAGCCAAATGTTAAAATAACTTAGGTTTATTTAAAACAAGTATTTCGTGTGAAAGTACTTTTAAGGACATAATCGTTATTTTCACTATATAGATCTAAGCAAAAATAACTGCAGTTGTATTGGTCCTTTTTCCCCTATGATGACAGTTTTCCTACTAGATTAACAAAATGCAGTAATGTAAGCAAACAAAAAAATCAAGAAATTTGGTAAACTAATTCAAGTCCTGTTATGACACAGTGCCATGCTCTTGATTAAGTCAATTGAATTTTCTGGGCCTCAGTTTCATCATCAGTAACTAGAAGGGGTGATAAGATCTTGAGCTTTATGCTGGATTTAATGTGCCATAACTTTAAGCTATCACTTTAAAACTAGATGCCAAATATAATTAGCATTATGCAATTATATATTATAATCCAACAAAAACAACTGTGGATTGCCTTCCCAACAGACATTTTATCCTTTCTTCTTAACTATGAACCTCACTTTTTGTGAATATCCTTTTTTAAAATTTTTAATCAACCACTGGTTAGCCACAAGAACAGGATTCACTTCTGGTCAATGATATGCAATGGGAAATAGCCTGTGGGGCCACTGGGAAAGGTTTACCGTCTGAAAAAAGAGGAGCACAAGAAAAGATACCACTGAGCCAGCCCCAAAGAGAACTATATGAAGGTGTTATATGAGACTTTGGCAGAAATTTTGGAGTTATTTGCGCAGTCCCAGAACAAAGCCAGTAGGTCAAGAATAGCCGAGCAAAAATGAATCTCTGATAACTTGGTTAAAAAAGTGAACAATTATCCTTATAACCTCTGATTGCATGACTTTATCTTATATAAATTATTAAATTTCCTTATTTTTAAACCACTTTTACTTAAGAATTCTGTTATTTAAAGCTAAAAATTTCCTAGTGACTGTGAAAATTAATTTTAGGTGTCCATTGGACTGGATTGAGGGATACCTAAATGGTGGGTGAAGCATTGTTTCCGGGTATCTGTGGGAGTGTTTTCATAGGAGGTCGGAGCTGAGTCAGTGGACTGAGAAAGAAACATCTGCCCTCAAGGTGGGCAGATACCGTCCAGTCAGCTGGGGCTGGGACAAACAGGTAGAAGGAGGAGGACTCTCTCTCTCTCTCTCTCTGCTCTCTTTTCCTTCCAGAATGAGACACCTTTTCTCCTCCTGTCTTTGGACATCAGACTAGGTTCGTCAATTTCTAGACTCTGAAACTTGCACCAGTGGTCTCTGGGGACTCCCTGGTTTTTAGATTTGGAATAGGGGTTGCACAATTAGATTCCCTGATTCTGAGGTTTCTGGACTGAGCGATGCTACCAGCTCTTCTGTGTTACAGCTTGCAGGTAGCCTATCATGAGACTTCTCTGACTCTGGGTTCATGTAAGCCAATTTCCCCTAATAAATCCCCTCTCATATATCTTATTGTTTCTGTGTCTCTAGAGAAACCTAACAAATGATTTAAAAAAAAAAAAAAAGGAAACAAAAAAATTTAAAGACAAAATTAGATTATCGATTCATCCTTAGCTCCAATCACTAATTATTAAATTATGTGCAGTAAAGCTCCATAAATGCTTATTATACTTATTTTGTTATCTATCTTTGCATGAGGGAATAAAACATACATTCTACACTGAGGTCAATGTTTTTGCTATAAATAAAAATCATGTCATGAAAAGAAGAATATGTAATAAGTGTATATTCCTACTGGCCGGATTCCCCAAAAAGATATAACTTTACCACAACAACTTATGAAGCTAATTTTCAGGCTGTGATTAAGAACATAAAAAAGAAGAAACTTAAGCATTAATAATTAAGTCCATTGCCAAATTTTATAGGCTTCAAGGGTAGACCAGTACAAGAAACAACATTAATTTATTATGTATAAGTTCATTAGAGGGTGATGTTTTTAAATCTGCCATTTAATGTGGTTACTGAATCTGGGCTAATAAAAAGGGCATTGAAATTGGCTATTAAAGGTTTGATCATTCTCTGCTAAGCAGACTTTCAATTTCTTCATCAAATCTTGGACAACATTTCTGCATTTTTATCTAGTAGATACTTATTTTTAAATTATTTTTGACTATACAATAAAATAAATACATCGAGTCAACAGATCTGAGGAAATCAAAAAGCAAAGGAGGGAATCATAAGGTATGGTTTTCCTAAACAAAAATATTTTAAATTTCTTGTGAACCCCTACCAAACTGCCAAGAGTCAACTTAAGCACTAAGTGACCTGTGCACATTTTCCTGGTATCCTTTTTAGAGTAACTTCTCACTCTCTTTGAGTCTCATAGCAGATTACTTCTATGTCTATTGTGGCATTCACTATCACTTTGCATCAGCCTTGTTTCACGTAACTTGTGATTATTAGTCTGCAACATCTTTGAAGGCATGAATGTTGTTTTGCCACATCTGTACCCCTGAAGGATTTATCCATTGTCTTTCACGAAGGTTGTTAATTTGTTGAATTTATGGGAATTGTAATATTTTTGTTCTTCAAAACCAAAATCTTTTATTAGAGTTTGTCCTTAAAACTCTACTATTATAAAAGAAATCTCTGTCTAAAAATATTGATTACAGTTTCTCTTTACAGTTCTACCGAAAATGTAAAAAGAAATAAAAGGAAAATGAAATTTAAAAAGTACAAATGTCAGGAATGATACAAAGTGACTTTAACATGCAAGTGACTTTAATACAAAGAAAAAAGTGAGCAATTATAAAATTCATTTCTGCAGCAGGTATAAGATATCACTGTGGGTGCTAGTATCATCAATCTTTCTGGATCACAGAATGAAAAACTCAGAGTTAGTTACAATAGTCTTTCTCCAATGCCCTTCTTTTGTGGCTGGTCACCAACTCTAGTAAACCTCTGCTATATCAGTTTGTTACGTTTTAATCCTAATTAAAATGATATGAGTAGAGAAAGTAATTATGGCGCTCCTTGACCAGTTGAAATTGCACTGTGATTGGTCTGTATTCCCTGTCTCCAGTTCCTCTCCTCTAGGTCCATCCTGACCATTGTTGCAAGAGTAAAAGCCTTTTATCCCCCATAATGCCCACAAGACAAATTCCTGATTTTTATGCTGATATTCAATATCTCATCATATGCCTATGTCTCTGTTTCCAATACCAAACTTCAACTGGGGAATCCTGTTCACACAACTTCCTTAACATATTTCACTTTTTCACACCCTATATTCTGTTTGCACTACTTCCTCTGAGCAAACAACTTTCTGTTACCACTACCAGTGCGAATCCAACTCATTATTCCAGACTCGAACTAAATTCTACCTCTTGCTGCCTCTTCCACACTGTCTTTGATGTATCAGTTTGCATCACATTGATCTCTTCCTTCATCTGAATTCTATACTTCATTTTTTAATACACCATTACTAACAATTAAATGAGTAGAACATTATCTTTTAACAGCCAAAGATCTTGACAATTTAATGAACTTATACATTCAAAGTCAGGAACCATTTATTTTAACTTTTTATTACCCCTAAGTAACAAACAAAAGGCTCTTAAAATAGTGAGCATCCAATATATTTTTGATTATTGCTATCGAGGTTTGGATGTGAAAAGCCAAATGGAATTACAACTTGGAGGGCAACATACAATTAAAATGTATATCGCCGTTGTGACCGCTACACAAACATTCATTTGAAAACTAAAGTGCAAATTTATCTTTGCTACTAAATTAGAAGATGATCAAATAACAGCCATACTTAAATAATTCTGCTCTTTTAATTCATTCTCAGACTTTGATTACTGATGATAATGCACTCACTGTTTATTTTTGGGGTTTCAGGCACTAGTACTAGAAGTACTTTCCTATCATGCACAGCTGGATGTATATAATTATACAAATTTTAAAATATCCAGTTGATTTCTGTGGAGTCCTATTTTAATTTCTACATTTTAGCAGTGGCTCGTGAAAAGCCTGTTTCAATTCAAATTTTAAAAATATGAACAAAGAAATATTATAAATGAGTAAGCTATCAAAAGAAATGTATAAAATGTTTCTCGAATGTTTAATATAAAGGCACCCACCTGTATGTCAATGTCAAAACCAATTTCATGAAGAGTATTTACAATAATCAGGCAATTGTGCAAATACTGTTCCTCTGTTCTTGGTTTTGTGTACATATTTATGAAATGAGACTCAATCTGTAAAAAAAAAAAAAAAAATCAAACCTGTTGGTAATGGAATAAAATTTTCTGCTTTTATGTGCTCTCTATAGTTAGGCAAATAATCATTTAAATATTAATATTTGTCAGTAATAAATTATTGCAATTAAAAAGCAAGAATAAATGAAAAGGTAGTGCTAGCCATTCAGATCCAGGTGTTTGACTTGAATGTAAGATATTTGAAAGAATCTGTTTACAGAAAATATAGTTCAAATTTTAACCACTATATTTTTTCAAATAATAGAAGATCATTATGCATAAAAATGACTCTTACCAGGAATGGGCAATAGGCTCCCAACTGCGTTGCCAAAACTAGGCCATCTAAAAGGTCTTTGTCAAAATTTACTATCCATCTCTCAGAGGGGAAAACATCTGTTTTAAAAAAGAGGGAGAGTAAATACAACAATAGTTTTACTTTACTGAAAGATACCTATGGAAATTTGAGCAATAGTAAAAGAAAATTTTGCTTCTGCTGGAAAACAAAAATCATATTATATTGGAAATAAAAACAAATTTTAAGCCCCAGAAGATTAATACTATGAGAGTTATCTGTAAGGCTTTGTAAACAATTGTAAGCTGTCTTCTATATTTCTATATGAACTGCTTTGAAAAATACACTACAATGTGGTAATGGAAGAGAAATTCAATGTTTCAAACTCACTTGTTCTGTTGAGTACCTTGAGGTTCAAATGTTTAATCAATGATCATCAATATGGGTAAGGATACTAAAAAAACCATAGAGTTACTTGTAACTTTAGAGTGCTACTGCCAGTTTCTTTATTTCTTGCAGAAATTTCTCCACATGGTAGGAAAGTATGTGAAAGGAATTCAAGATTTATGGATTAAAGAAACCAAAATTGGCCTATAAAAGACAATACAAGATGGAGGAGTAGTAAAAGGAATTCTCAATTTCCGACATGATTGCTATGCTGAATCCAGAACAAAAAAAGAATATATTTGAATTTTAAGTGAATATCTGAAATACCTATATTGGGTGGAGGGTAATTTAAACAGTGGAAATAATTGCTATCTTGAATGTGACATTTTCTTTTTCACTAAGTTTCCAAAAAGCCTCGATTCTTTATGGTGTGAGACAATTTCTTGTCTGAAAACAAGAGGCAAATGGTGATCTTTATGAATTCCCTCAAATCTCTCTACTTCCATTTTCTGTGAAGAAGAAAGCAAGACAGGATATGTCCATGAGATGTATATTAACTTCCCAGATCAGGATTGCTTTACACCTGGAATCGGAAGACTTAATTTTCACTCGAATCACAGATGTCCTGGACACTTCACAGCCAGTCTCCAGTACTTTTTCATCTGAGAAGCTACAGCACTGAAAATTTCTATAGGATTTCTATAGCATATTATCACAAAATCAGTCTAGCAAATAAAGATCACTAAGGATTGTCAACTAATACATAGCAAACAACCTATTTTTCAAAGCATTGTTTCCTGATAGAAACTTATAAAAAACATTTCTAAGATTCAATGTAATCAAATTATTGATTTTAAACATACATTGCCAGTTAGCTGAATAATAACCTAAATGTGCTTTTCTTTTTGTCCAGCTTTGATGTATAATTGCCAAATAAAGAGTGTATGTATTTAGAACACAAATTATATTTTGACATAGACATTCCTTGTACAATGATTCCCAAAATCAAGCTAATTAACATATTCATCACTTCACATAGTCACCATTTTGTGTATATATGTGTGGTGAGAACATAAGATCTACCCTCTTAGCTAAGCAAAGTGTGCTTCTCTGAATATGTAGTTGCCGCCCATAGCTATCAATAAAAGCAAAATATTTCATTTGTGTAGTTAATATTTATTTTTCTATGAACTGGAAGCAATGATAACTTTTGATCTGAAAAAGGTCATTTACTAGTCTTTTACACTTATAGAGAATCAGTCAGTTAGCAGTGGATACAGACTTTATCTACCAGATAGCACATCCTTGTCTTGTACAGACATTAGAGAAGGGATAGAAATTGCCTTGAAGGTGCTTAACATCTTGTTGCAGGGAAATCATATCCGTAACAGGAAAACAACTAATTAAAATAATCCCCCAAGCAGAAGTCAACAAATACATAACAATATAGCAACAACTAATTGTTTTCCTGTTACTTCCAACTCTACCAATCCCACTTCAGGACCACAGAATTCATTATGAAACCTGCCCCACATTCTTTTGTCAACAGTGAAAAATCTGAATCCCATTATCTACAATATATTAAACTCCAGAGTTTCTACACTGCAAAAGAAACAATCATTAGAGTGAACTGGCAACCAACAGAATGGGAAAAAATTTTTGCAATCTACCCAACTGACAAAGGGCTAATATCCAGAATCTACAAAGAACTAAAACAGATTTACAAGAAAAAAAAAACCCATTCAAAAGTGGGAAAAGGATTATGAACAGATGCTTTTAAAAAGAAGACATATATGAGGCCAACAAACATATTAAAAAAATGCTCATCATCACTGGCCATTAGAGAAATACAAATCAAAACCACATTGAGATACCACATTGAGATAAAAATAAAACCACATTGAGATAAAAGTTTTGTGGGTTTATATTTTATATTAAATCTATGATCTACTTTGAGATTATTTTAGTATGAGATGTGTGGTATAGGTCAGTGCTCATTTTTTACATATGCACTTCCGATTATTCAAGTGCTTTTTGTTGAAAACACTAGCTTTACTTAATTTAATTTCTTTTGCTCTTTTGTGAGCAAAAAAATCTGAGTTGATTATATTTGTATAAGTATATTCCTTGTCTCTCGATTCTGTTCCGTTGATCTACACATCTATTCTTTTGTCAATAACACCCAGTCTTAATTATTGTAGTTTTAAACTTGTTTCCACTTTTTCAAAATTTTTTGGCTATTTTAATGCCAATGCCTTTATGTACATATTGTAGAGTCAACTTATTGATATCTATCTATAAGAATATGTGATGGTATTTTCACTGGAATTGAATTGAATCTATAGGTCAATTTGATAACCTAACAACATTTAGTCTTCCAACGTCATTTGCATGTTATATTTCTCTAGTTCTCATTGATTTATCAGTGTTTTGCAGTTTATAGCATATATATCTTTATTTTGTTATAGATACTTATACTAAGTACTTAAGTATTTCATCGATGGTTCTACGTTAAATGGTATACTTTTATTTTAAATTCCAATTGTTAACTGCCAATATATAGAAATTTAATTTAACTTAATTGTATACTATCATATATCCTCTGACCTTGATAAACACATATACTATTTCTAGGAGTTTTAAAAAATTATTTGGGATTTTCTACCTGACAGAAATGTTTAATTTCAGCCCCTTTTTCAGGGTAAGAGGTGTTTGGTTTTTTTTTTCTTTTTTTTTTTTTTTTTTTTTTTTGCAACAGCAATGAGTATTCACCAGAGCCCAATGGGTGACAGTATATGGTGTCCTTAATATGGATGGACACATCTGTTCTATAGATATTGCTATGGTTTGGATGTCCCCTGTAAATCTCATGTTCAAATTTCATTGCCATTTCAATGGTTAATACCAACCAATACAGGTGGGACTTTTAGGATATGATTAGATCATGATAGCTCTGGCTTCATGAATGGATTAATGCTGTTATCTCAGGAGTGGGTTAGTTATATTGAGAGTTTGGCCTTCTTTTTCTGTCTGCCTGGCATGCTCTCACTTTTTATCATCTTCTCTAGCCATGGGATGCCTACCATACCGTAATAATGCAGCAAGAAGACCCTCATCAAAGGCAACCTAATTACCTTGGACTTTGTGGCCTCCAGAGTCATGACCCAAATAAACTTCTATTGTTTATAAATTACCTAATCCATAGTATTCTGTTATAGCAACACTAAATGGGCAAAGACAGATATACAGAAGGCTAAGCAAATTACCTACCCCTACGCTAGGCACTAAGGAGTACACGTTCTCCAGACTCACTCTGGTCATTTCTGTGAGCAGTATGTGAAGTTTGTGGAGTAATGACCTGCAAGAAGATGCAGAATCTATAACCGTGGCCACTTGGAGCTTCACGATCTCTCACTAGTGTATACTTGGCCTCTACCAATATACCAATCACCCTAACTCAGCTATCCTTAATGGTATCTAGCTCTATCTACAAATAGACCATTATTATCATCTCATTTTTTCCAGTAAAAACCAAGTCTCCCTTTGTTGTCCTGCAATCTCAGCTTTCTGTTAGGGTTCAAGAAAAATAGAAAATTTGCTGTTTCTCTGACTTTTGTTGTTGTTATAAGGGTGGGAGAAAACAATTTCCAGTTCTTTATCTCCCTGAGTAGAAACCAGGGCACCTATTTTTGTTCAACCCACCACAACTTTGAATCTGCTTTGATATTACTTGTCAAATCCCAGTAGGCATGGGCTGTAGCTGTTCAAAAAGGCTCTCAGTAAGAATAGAATGGCAATGATTCTTCCAAGACCATGTAGCGAAAAAGTAAAGACAAAACTTCAAAGCTCTTCGCTAATCTCTGATCCTATGCCTGTATCTTCTCTTTTACACTCAAGGCTGCTGCCAAGCCCTCATCACAGTTTATCACAGCTTTGATATATCAAGGATTTTCTCTGCTTTTATGATACTTCCTTTGATATAAGCTACTCTCTCTTTTATGCTCCCTCTAAGGATTTGCTACCCAAAGTGAGCTAAGTGAATCAGCACAACCTACATCAAATGAAAGCTTGTTGAAAATGCGGAATTTCTAGCCTTACTCAACACCAAGTGAAATGTAAAGACATATTAACAAAATCTCCAAGTGATTTGTATTCACATTATCATCTGGTCAATGTTTGTTTTTTGGAGAGAGAACTTGCAGTCTAATGTAGGTGTCATTTGTCAGAAACCAAAAAATTCAAGTGATGCTCTACACATTTTAAAAAATTTTATTTTGTTTTTATCCACTTTTACATTATATCACTTCCAAAATTCAGGTATATTTAAACAGTAATAAAATTACTGCTCTTTATATTATTGTGAATTAGAGATGTGTTTGTTAATCACAAACTTTCATCAGAAATTTTAGAAAAAATAAGTCAATTTGCTTATGAATATAATAGTTATATGAATTTTATTTTAGGTGACTATAACAGTACATTTTTATAAAAGTTATATTGCTATATAATTCACATAACACAAATTTCATGCAATTCATTTGTTCAATTCATTGTTGTTTAGTATAGTCATAGAGCTGTGCAAGCATCACTACTATCTGCTTTTAAAATATTTTCATCAACAAATAAAGAAACTCGATACTCATTAACTGTCACTTCTCATTTCTCTCTTCCCTCCTACAGTGGGAATAAATGAATCTACTTTCTGTCACTATGGATTTCTCTACTATGACATGTCATGGAAATAAAATTATAAAATATGTACCCTTTTGTGTTCTGTTGCCTTTTATTTAGCATAACATTTTCAAGGTTCATTCATGTTACCACATGTATAGGTATTTCATTTCTTTTTATTGCTGAATAACATTCCACTTTGGGAATATACGACATTTTCTTTATGGACATTTGTGTTCCTAATTTTTGGCTGTTATCAATAATGCTGCTATGAACATTTACGTAAAAGTTTTTTATAATCATATATTTTCAATTATCTTGAGTATAAACCAATGAGTGAAATTATTGAATCATATTACTAATCTATTTTTAAGAGACTTTATTTTTATAGCAGTTTTACATTCACAGAAAAATTATGCAAAAAGTGCAGAGATTTTCCATATACTCCCTGCCCTCAAGCATGTATTACCTCTCTCATTAGTTAATCTAATTTTAACATTTTGAGAAACGGCCAAATAGTTTTGCAAAGTGGATGCACCATTTTACATTCCCTCTAGCACCATATGAGGTTTTTGATTTCCATGAATTCTTGCCAACACTTGTTACAGTCCTTATTTTTTTAATTTAAAATGTTTTTAATTTCTGTCGCTACACAGTAGGTGCATATATTTATGGGGTATATGAGATGTTTTGATACAGGCATGCAATGTGAAATAAACACATCATGAAGAATGGGGTATCCATCTCCTTAAGTATTTATCCACTTAGTTGCAAACAATCTGATAACACTCTTTATCTGAACATGTACAGTTATTATTTGCTGGGCTATCAAATCGTAGGTCTTATTCTTTTTAACTCTTCTTTTTTGTACCCATTATCTATCCCCACGATTCTCCATCCCTCCACTACCCTTCCCAGTCCCTGGTAACCATTCTTCTACTCTCTATGTCCATGAGTTCAGTTGTTCTGATTTTTAGATTCCATAAGTAAGTGAGAACATGCAATGTTTGTTTATCTGTGTCTTGCTTATTTCACCTAATATAATGATTTCCAGTTCCATTCATGTTGTGGCAAATGACAGGACTTGCTTTTTTATTTTTTTTTTTTATAGCTTAAGAGTACCCCACTGTGCATATGTACCATATTTTTTAAAAATCTGTTCATCTTCTGATGGACACGTAGGTTGTTTCCAAATCTTAGCTATGGTGAGCAGTGCTGCAACAAACTGCTGAGTGCAGATTTATCTGTTCGATACACTGGTTTCCTCTCTTTTGAATTTATACCCAGCAGTGGGATTTCTGAATTATACTGTAGCTCAATTTTTAGTTTTCTGAGGAACCTCCAAATAGTTCTCCGCAGTGATTATACTAATGTACATTACCATCAAAAGTGTCCAAGGATTTCCTTTTCTCCACATCCTCATCAGCATTTTTTATTGCCTATCTTTTGGACATAGGCCATTCTAACTGAGGTTAGATGATATCTCACTGTAGTTTTGGTTTGCATCCTTTTTCTGATGATCAGTGATGTTGAGCACCTTTTCATATGCCTAGTTACCATCTGTATGTCTTCTTTTGAAAAATATCTATTCAAATTTATTGCCCATTTTTTAAATCAGAGTATTAAATCTTTGGTTCCTATAGGATTGTTTGAGCTCCTTATATATTCTGGCTATTAATCCCTTATCAGATGGGTATTTTGCAAATATTTTCTCCCATTCTGTGGGTTGTCTCTTTACTTTGTCGATTGTATCCACTGCTGTGCAGAAGCTTTTAAACTCGACTTTTTAAAAATTTTAGTTACACAAGTTGGTGCCAAATGCTAACTTACTGTGATTTTGCCTTGCATTTCCCAAATTGCTAATTATGCTGAACATCTTTTCATATGCTTATGGGTCATTTACTTATTTTCCTTTTAGAAATGTCTATTTAAATATTTTGTGCATTTTTAAATTGGGTTATTTGTGTTTACCACTTACTTGTGTTTTTTATATATTCTTGATACAAGTCTCTTGCTAGATACATAACTTTACTGTTACTGTGTCAACTGAAATATTCCTTTTTCTTCATTTTTATTTCATTCATATGATGTACTACATAGACGGGCATTTATGTTAAAACAACTTTGTATTCCTAAGATAGATTTCATCTCCAGATTATATTTAATATTTTTTCTATATTGCTGGATTCTGTTTGCTAGTAATTTCAGATTTCCATGTCTATTCTCATAAAACATAAGATAGGGCATTTTTGAATTTTGTTTTGAAACACTTCTGAAATGCAATGTGGTATATTCTTTAATGCCAACACAGATAATTCTGCATGCAAAGGTAGTTGAGTTATGAAGATATGTGAACTGTAAATCATTATAAGACCAGCCACATATAATAGTTATAAGATGGGTTACAGGAAATGTGATATAAAGTAATCTATGTAACACTTGATATAACTTTTATATAAATGACCAATAAACCGGAAATTAAGTAAAATATTTTCAGTATCAAGGTAAAAAATTGCTATGGAAAAAGATTGAATTAAAACAGAAGATGCTATAAGAAAAAATATTGAAAATAAAAAGAAAACAATTACAGAAGTTGCATATAATAGAATAGATACAATTTGTGAATAATTTTGTGCTAATTTTTTTAATTTTAGATAAATCGCATTGATTTCATAAAAATTTGTTACAAAATCTCAATGAAAAATGACAAATAAAAATAATCCTAAAACAATTAAACAATTAATTTGTTATTTAAAATCATCCCACAAAGAAAAAAAGATGGTCTTATCAGTGAATACCACAAAATTCAAAAAACAAGAAATGCCACTATGACAGAAACTCTTTCAAAATAAGAAATGTCACTATCACAGAAACTCTTTCTCCAAAAAAAGAATGTTTTCCAGGTAATTGTCTAAGGTTTGCATTAACTGAATTTAAAAAATGGTAGAAAAAAATTACAGACTAATTATCATTAAATTAAATCAATCAACTAAAGTAACAGTAAACTCTTCCAGGTAAGGTATATAAAAAGGATTTAACTATCGTGGAAAATCTGAGTTTGTGCCAGAATGCAAGGCTAATTCACATTTTAAAATGAATTTAATTTGCCAAATTTTATATATATATATATATATATATATTCAATATTATTCATAATAAAATTTCTAAAGTAAAGAAAGGAGATAACTTTTAGGATATAATGAAAATTATCTGCAGAATAATAATATAATAAATACCATAGTTAATAAATGTTAAATATCCTCTAAGATTATACAAAAATATCAGGTATAATACAAGGTCATCAATGTTAATAGAATATTTTAAAAAGTCATGTCTCAGTTTCAAGCAATATCATAAAATTTAAATAAGCACCAAAAAATATATGCTAAATTTACAAAGAAATGTCTATTTCAGAATAGGTTTTAAATCCTTCAAAACCTCACTCATTTTGACAGTACATAAAAGTGCAGAACCAAGCTATCAGGCTGATCTGAGTTTTCCACAGCTACTTTACAGGCATAACATAGTGGGGATACCGTGTACAGTGTTCAGAGAAAAATAATGACCCCCAAATTTTATATTTGGTAAGATACCATTCACAGATAAATCACATTAAGATATTTAGGAACAGAACTAAGAGAACAGAAATTCTTGAAGTGATTAGAAAAATACAATTATTTTGATATTTATCCATCTAATAGTGAAATGCAGTAAAAATGAAAGTTCCAGATAATATTACATGTGGTTGAATAGTAGTAACAGAATATAAGTGTTACACGTATTTATAATGTAGGCATAGTAAATGTGGCAAAAATGATGACACCAAGGAAGGAAGGAGAGAGGAAACGAGAGTAATATTTAGAACATACCTTAAAAGGTAAGAATTCTTCAAATATGAATTATCTACACAGTTAACTCTGAACATTATGGAATATGATAGTTGGTTGTCTATCTTAACTTTCTTCACTTTCTAATTACAATAATATCAATGATATCACAAACAATGTTATTTCTCTGGCCATTACAAAGGGTGCTAATTTGTACTGATTAATGGGATTAAGAAAAGAAGACAGCTAAATTGGAAATCACTGGAGTCAGGCATGGAAACATTGATAAAACAGTTGGTGAATGAACATATATTTACTTCCGTACTTTTTCTATATTTAAAAAATGCTAAATTATATGAGTATGTGAGTGTGTGTATATATTCATTTAATATTTATAATTCTATTGATTTTTTTCATTTCAATAAGCTACCAAGCGTTCCAATTATAAAGATAATAAAATTCTGTTTAATCAACTTGTAAATGTATTATGAGTGATGAAAATTCCCACTTGCTACTCAAGAGACTGGACTAATTTTCAAGGCCTATGCAGCTGACTTGCTTCTTTTCACTAGAATTTATCTGACATGATAGGAGGATTTGGGCTCATTTGTTCACTACTACATCTTTAATCCCTAGAACAGTGTTAAACATATAAACTGGGGATTAATAGATGTTTGCTAAACAAATGACATTTTCAGTGGCTTCTATCCTTGTGAGGATTATTTTAAATGAATTACCATATAAAAATCAGATAATGATTCACTTATTTTTTCTTCAAGTTATCTACGAACTCAGTGTTTATTTATTCATTTTCAGTATATGGTATGTAATACAGAGATAATTTTACCTGTATTCCAAAGTATCAGCCAATTGACCTAGCACTATTTAATGAGTAAATTAATATTTATTGTGGATTTTGAAATGTCACACTCATTATACTAAATTCTATTATATATATTCGTTGTTCTGAGTTCCCTATTGTGTTCAACGCAATTGTGAATATTCCTAAAATTGAAAAAATATTTTTTTATTAATCGAGGGTGGAGCAAGATAGCAGAATAGATGGTTCCACTGATCATCCCGCAGTAAAGACACCAATTTAACAACTATCTACACAAAAGAAACACCTTCATAAGAAGTGAAAATGAGGTGAACACTCACAGTACCTGGCTTTAAATTCATATCACTAAAAGAGGCAATGAAGATGTAGGAAAGACAGTCTTAAATTGCTGACACCATCCCTCCCCTAACCCTTGGCAGCTGCAGTGTGGGGCAGAGAGCATTTCTGAGCACTGAGGAGAGGAATACTGCAGCAGTTGTGAGGCACTGAACTCAGTGCTGCCCTATAATAGAAAACGAAACTGGAACAAACTCAGCTGATGACCAGCCACAGAGGGAACATATAAATCAGGCATAGCCAGAAGGGAATCACCAATCACAGTGGTCAAAACTTGAGTTTGTACAAGGCTCACCATGACAGGCTCACCATGAAGACTAACGTGCTCTGGGACCCCAGATGAACTTGACAGGCAGTATAGGCCACAAGGATAGCAACTCTTAGGCAAGTCCTAGTGCTGAACTAGACTCAGAGCCAGAGGACTTGGGGACTGCAACCTACTGAGATACCAGTGTAGGCAAATAAGGGAGCACTGGCATCACTTCTTCCCTAACCCCAGGCTGTACATCTTCCAGCTCCAAAAGAGATTCTTTCCCTCTGCCTGAGAAGGGAGGGAAGAGTGGAGAGAACCCTGTCTTGCATCTTCAATACCAGTTCAAGCACAGCAAGATAAGTAACTTTTCAGAGTTGTGAGGTCCTTGTTCTACAACCTAGCTCCTGGACACCACTTCTAGACACATCCAGAGCCAGAAAGAAACCCACTGGCATGAAAGGAAGGTCTCAGTCTTGGCGAGATTCATCAACCACTAACCAGAGGCCTTAGGCCCTGAATAACCACCAACGATACCCAGGTATAACATTTAGGAACTTGAGTGAGACTCTGAGACTTGCTGGATTCAGGTGAGACTCAGTACACTCCCAGGTGTGGTGGCTATGGGGTAAGACTACTTTCACCTGTTTAAAACAGAGGAAACAGTAAATAAAACTTTGTCTTGCACCTTAGACACCAGCATGACCACAGTGGGTAGAGCAACAAGTGGGCTTCTGGAGTCCCCAGTTCCAGAACGTGACTTGTGAATGGCATTTCTCCAACTGCTCTGGGATAAAGGGGCACCCATAGCCCTGAAGGGGAAATCGCAGTCCATGCAGAAGTCACTACAAGCTTATGGAAGAGCCCTTGGACCTAAAAAGAACATCAGTGGTCTGGCAGTACTCACTGTGGGCCTATGGTAGTGGTGGCCACAGGGTGAGGCTCCTTTGCCTTTGGAAAGAGGAGGGAAGAGTGGGAAGGACTGTGTCTTATGGTTTTAGTACCAGCTCAGCTGAACAGGATACCAGGTAGAGTATAAAGATTATTGACTTTAGTTCCAAACAGCACCCCTGGACACACTTGGGACCTGGAGGCACTCATCACCCTGAAAAGAAGAGAATAAACCTAGATGGCTTTGCTATCTGATGATGGCAGCGACCCGGGACCTTGAGTAAACATAAGCAGTAGTTAAGGAGTGGTTACGGCAAGCCTTGGATAAGACCCAGTGTTGTGCTAGCTTGAAGTCTGACCCACCACAGTCCTAAGACTAGTAACTATGGAAGTGCCTGTGATACTACACCCCTAGCTCCAGGAGTCTCAGAACAGAGAACAAGACTTCATTTGCTTTGGAGAAAGGAAAGAAAGAGAACAAGAGTCTTTACCTGATAATCCAGAAAATTTCCCTGGACTTTGTCCAAGACCATCGAGGCAATACCTCTATGAGTCTGCAAGAAGTACAACATTGCCGGGCTCGGGGTGCCCACTCAAGCAGATACAGCTTAGAATATGATACTGAAGTCCTCGTGAGTATCAAGAAAGCTACTCTAAGAAGGATGAGTACGAACAAGCCCAGATTGAGAGTAGTATAATATGTTAAGAGTTCTTCAACGCCCAGTCACTGAAGAACATATACAAGCATCAACACTATTCAGAAAAACAGGACTTCACCAAATAAACTAAATGAATCACCAAGTACAAATCACAAAGCAACAGAGATAGGTGACCATTTAGACAGAGAAGTCAAAATAGATGTTTTGAGGAAACTCAAAAAAATGTAAGATAATATGGAGAAGGATTTCAGATTTCTATTGGATAAGTTTAACAAAGAGATTAAAATAATTAAAAAGAATCAAGCAGAATTCTGGAGCTGAAACATGCAATTGGCGTACTAAATAACGCATCAAAGTCCTTTAATAGCAGAATTGATCAGCAAAAGAAAGAATTACTGAGTTTGAAGATAGGGTATTTGAATATAAACAGTCAGAGGGAACAAAAGAAAAACGAAAAAAAAAAAGTAGCATGTCTACAAAATCTAGAGAATGACATCGAAAAGGCAAATCTAAGAGTTACTGAGCTTAGAGAGGAGGTAGAGAAAGAGATACAAGTATAAAGATTATTCAAAGCAATAATAATAGAGAACTTCCCAAACCTAGAGATAGATATCAATATCCAAGAACAAGAAGGCTATAGAACAACAAACAATATAACCCAAAGAAGACATACCCCCAGCAATTTAAAAATCAAACTCCCAAAGATCAAAGGTATAGACAGAATCCTAAAAGCAGCAAGAGAAAAGAAACAAATAACTTACAATTGTGCTCCAATAAATCCGGCAGTAGATTTTTCAGTGGAAACCTTATAGGCCAGGACAGAGTGGCAGGACATATTTATTTTTCAGTGGAAACCTTACAGGCCAGGACAGAGTGGCAGGACATATTTATTTTTCAGTGGAAACCTTACAGGCCAGGACAGAGTGGCATGACATATTTAAAGTACGAAAGGGGAAAAGGGAGAAAAACAGAACAACCTTTTGCTCTAGAATAGTATATTCAGCAAAAATACTCATCAAACATGTAGGAGAAATAGTTTATCAGACAAACAAAAGCGTAGGGATTTCATTAACAACATACCTGTCCTACAAGAAATGCTAAAAGGAGTAGTTCAGTCAGAAAAAAAGAGGATGATAATGAGCAATGACACACTAGTAATAATAAGTACACAGAAAAGTACAGAGTATAATAACATTGTAAGTGGTGTGTAAACTCCACTTTCAATGTATCAAGACTGAACGATGAACCAATTAAAATAAAAACTACAAAACATTACAAGGCACAGACAGTGCTATACAATATAAAAAGAAACAATAAAAAGTTCAGAAGACGGGGAGGGATACAGTTAAGACACAGAGTTCTTAAGGGCTTTCTTTTTACTTGTTTGTTTAGGCAGGCAGTGTTAAGTTGTTATCAAGTTAAATATTGGGTTATAAGACAATATTTGCAAGTCTAATGGTAACTTCAAACCAAAAATCATGCAATGGATACACAAAAAATATAAAGCAAAACACTAAATCATATAATCAGAGAAAATTACCCTCACTAAAAGAAGACAGAGAGGAAAGAAAGAGAATACTAAAGAAGACCAAATCTATGATTCATTGGTGTCCTTGAAAGAGACAGGTAGAGTATAAACAACTTGGAAAACATATTTGAGGGTATCATCTATGAGAGGACAACATTCAAATTTAAGAAATGCCGAGAACTTCAGTAAGGTACTTTACAAGAAGATAATACCCAAGACACATAATTGTCAGATTCTCTAATGTCAAAATGAAAGAAAAATTGTTAAAGGCACCTAGAGAGAAAATTCAGGTCACCTACAAATAGAAGCGCGTTACACTAACAACAGACATCCCGGCCGAGCGCGGTGGCTCAAGCCTGTAATCCCAGCACTTTGGGAGGCCGAGGCGGGTGGATCACAAGGTCAAGAGATCGAGACCATCCTGGTCAACATGGTGAAACCCCGTCTCTACTAAAAATACAAAAAAAGTAGCTGGGCATGGTAGCATATGCCTGTAATCCAAGCTACTCAGGAGGCTGAGGCAGGAGAATTGCCTGAACCCAGGAGGCGGAGGTTGCAGTGAGCCGAGATCGCGCCATTGCACTCCAGCCTGGGTAACAAGAGCAAAACTCCGTCTCAGGAAAAAAATAAATAAATAAATAAATAAAAATAAAAAAATTAAAAAAAATAAAAAAAACAGACATCCCAGCAGAAACCCTACAAACAAACCAGAAGAGACTGGAGGCTGATATTCAATATTCTTAAAGAGAAGAAGTTTCAACCCAGAATTTTATGTCTGGTCAAATTAAGCTTCATAGGAAAAGCAGAAATAAGATCCTATTCAGACAAGCAAATGTTGAGGGACTTTGTTACCACCAGACCTGCCTTACAAGAGCTCCTGAAAGAACCACTAAATATAGAAAGAAAAGACCATTAGTAGCCACTAGAAAAGCATATGGAAGTACAAAGAACAGTGACACTATAAAGCAACCACACAATCAAGTCTGCATTACTACCAGCTAATATCATGATGACAGTATCAAACGCATACATATCAATACTAACGAATGTAAAGGGGCTTTATGCCCCAATTAAAGGATAGAGTGGTAAGCTGAATAAAGAACAAAGACCCATTGGTATACTGTCTTCAAGACACCCGTCTAATATGCAATGACACCCATAGTCTCAAGATAAATAGATGGAGAAAAATCTACCAAGAAAATGGAAAACAAAACTAGAAGCAGGGGTTGGAAATCTACACTTCAGACAAAACCAAAGCAGATCAAAAAAGGCAAGGAAGGGAATTACATAATGGTAAAGGGTTCAATTCAACAAGAATGCCTAAGTATCCTATATTTATCTACACCCAACACAGGAGCACTTACATTAATAAGGCAAGTGCTTGGAGATCTTCGAAGAGACAAACTTCCACACAATAATAGTGGGAGATGTTAACAACCTACTGATAGTATTAGATCATCAAGGCAGAAAATTAACAAAGATATTCAGGACCTGAACTCAGCACTGGATCAAATGAACCTGACAGACATCTACAGAACTATCTACCCAAAAGCAACAGGATATACATCCTTCTGTCATATGACACACACTCCAAAATCAATCACATAATTGGACATAAAACACTCTTCAGCAAGTGCAAAATAGCTGCAATCATAACAACCACTTCTTGGACTACAGTATAAGAAATTCAGAAATCAAGACTAAAAATTTTATTCAAAAGTATATAATTACATGGAAATTGAATAACTTGATCCTGAATGACTTTCGGTTGAATAATGAAATTAAGGCAGAAATCAAGAAGTTCTTTGAAACTAATGAAGAAAAAGATACAACATACCAGAAGCTCTGGGATATATCTAAAGTAATATTAAAAAGGAAATTTATGGCACTAAATGCCCACATGGAAAAGTTAGAAACATCTTAATTTAACAACCTAACATGACAATTAAAAGTTCCAAAGACCCAAGAGCAAACAAACCTCCAAACTAGCAGAAGACAAGAAATAACTAAAATCAGAGCTGAACTGACTGGAGATTGAGGCACGAAAAACCATTCAAAAGATGAACAAATTCAGGAGTTGAGATGGTGAAAAAAAAATAATGAAACAGACCATTAGCTAGAATAATAAAGATGGGAGAAGATGTGAATAAGCAAAATTAGAAATTACAAAGTGTACCAGTGACCCCACAGACATACAAATAATTATCAGAGATTATGAGCATCTCTAAGCACATAAACTAGAAAGTCTAGAATATATGGATAAATTTCTAGACAAAAACATCCTCCAAAGACTTAGCTAGAAATAAACTGAATTTCTAAACAAACCAATAATGAGCTCCAAAACTGATTCAGAAATAAATAGCCTACCAGGCACAAAAAGCCCAGGACCAAATGGATTCACAGCCAAATTCTACCAGATGTACAAAGAATAACTGGTATCATTCCTACTGAACTCATTCCCAAAAACTGAGAAGAAAGATCTCCACATCCCTAACTCATTCTATGAGTTCAGAATCATCCTGATACCAAAGCCTGGCAGAGACACACACACACAAAAAATGAAAACTTCAGGCCAATATCCTTGATGAATATTGATGCAAGAATCCTCAATAAAATACTGGCAAGCTGAGTTCAGCAGCATATCAAAAAGCTAATCTACTATGATCACGTAGTCTTTATCCCTGCAACACAAGGTAAATATAATGTATGCAAATAAAAAAATGTGACTCATCTCATAAACAGAACTAAAGAGAAAAAGCAGAATTATCTCAATAGCTGCAGAAATGGCTTAGAACAAAACTCAACACCTCTACATGTCAAAAACTCTCAATAAACTAGGTATTAAAGAAACATACCTCAAAATAATAAGAGCTATCTATAATAAACCCACAGCCAATATCATACTCAATGGGCAAAGATGGAAGTATTCTCCTTAAAACCTGGCACAAATCAAGGATGCCCTCTCACTAGTCCTATTCAACATAGTACTGGAAGTCCTGGCCAGAGCAATCCAGCAAAAGAAAGAAAGAAAAGATATCCAAATAGGAAAAAAGGAAATAAAATCTTCCCTGTTTTAAGACAACACAATTCTGTATCTAGAAAACTCCATAGTCTCAACACAAAAGCTCCTTAAGCTGATCAACAACTTTAGAAAAGTCTCAAGATATAAAATGAATGTACAAAAAAATCACTAACATTCTTAAACACCAACAACAGTCAGGCAAGAGCCAAATCAGGAATGCAATCACATTCACAATTGCCACAAAAATGATAAAACACCTAGGAATAACAAGGAAAGTGAAAGATCTCTTCAATGGCAATTACAAAACAATGCTCAAAGAAATCAGCGATGACACCAACAAATGGAAGAAAAATTCTATGCTCACAGATAGGAAGAATCAATATTGTTAAAATGGCCATATGGCCCAAGGCAATTTACAGACTCAGTGCTATTTTTATAAAACTACTAATGACATTCTTCACAGAACTAGAAATAACTATTTTAAAACTCAAATGGAACCAAAAACAGAGCCTAAATTGCCAAGGTAATCCTAAACAAAGAGAACAAAGCTGGAGGCTTCACTCTTTTCAACTTCAAACTATATAATGGGGCCACAGTAACAAAAAGGGCATGACTGGTACAAAAACAGACACACAGACCAATGGAACAGAATAGAGAGCTCAGAAACAAGGTCACACACCTAAAACTATCTGATCTTTGACAAAACTGACAAAAACAAGCAATGGGGAAAGGACCCCCCATTCAATAAATAGTGACACAGGATAACTGGCTAGTCATATGCAGAAGATTGAAACTGGACTCACTTCCTTACACCATATACGAAAATTCCAAATTGTATTAAAATGTTAAATGTAAAATCCCAAAATACAAAAACCTCACTTTGGTATTACCATTCTTCATGAAGACATGAGCAAAAATTTCATGACAAGGACACCAAAAGTAACTGAAACCAAAGCAAAAATTGACCAAATGGAATCTATTTAAACTAATGAACTTTTGCATAACAAAAGAAACTATCAACAGAGTCAACAGACCACCTACAGAATGGGAGAAAAGTTTTGCAATCTATGCACCCTGACAAAGATCTAATATAAGGAATATAACATCATCTATAAGGAACTTAAATTTACAAGCCAAAACGAAATAACCCATTAAAAAGTAGACAAAAGACATGAAGAGATACTTTTCAAAAGACATACATACACTTTTCGAAAGCCTAGAAGTATATGAATAAAAGCTTAACATCACTGATCATTAGAGAAATGCAAAGGAAAACCACAGTGCAATATCATCTCACACCAGTCAGAATGGCTCTTATTACAAAGTCAAAAAGTAACAGGTGTTGGAGAGGTTGCAGAGAAAAAGGTACACTTATAATCTGTCCGTGGGAGTGTAAATTAGTTCAGCCATTGTGGAAGGCGGTGTGGCGATTCCTCAAAGACCTAAAAATGGAACTACCATTCAACCCAGCAATCCCATTACTGGGTATATACCCAAAGGAATATAATATGTCCGATCATAAAGATACATGCATGGATATATTGACTACAGCACTGTTCGTAATAGCAAAGACATGGAATCAACCTACATACCTATCAATGATAGACTACATAAACAAAGCATGGTACATATACACCATGGAATAATATGCAGCCATAAGAAAGAATGAGATCATGTCCTTTGCAGGAACATGGATGGAGCTCGAGGCCATTAACCTAAACAAACTAATGCAGGAAGAAACACGGCATGTTCTCACTTAAAAGTGGGAGCTTTTAAGATGAGAACACATGGACACATAGAGGGAAACAGCAGACACTGGGGTCTACAGGAGGGTGGAGGATGGGAGGAGGGAGAGGATCAGAAGAAATAACTGATAGGTACTGGGCTTAATACCTGAATGATGAAATAATCTATAAAACATTCCCAGTGACATGAGTTTACCTATACAACAAATCTGAACATGTACCCATGAACTTAAAAGAAAAAAAAAGCAGGAGCCACTCAATAGTTAAAGGCCTGAAGAATAATGTGCAAAAGTGAACACAGAGAGTTATGGGTGTAATGGATTGTAGAATTAATTGAATCGAATACAATGAATTGAAGTGAATACAAGACCTTTAAAGGATTTTAGTCAGGAGTCTGATGCTGAAATTTGTGTTTTATGAAAAACCACATATGGCTGTGTGAGTAACAACGAGCAAATGGCAGAACTGGATGTGGTAAATATGAGAAGGGGACAGAGATGGAAATGGTATAAATTACAAGAGTGACAGTGGAGATAAAAAAAAAGTAGGTAGATTCAGAAGATAATTTATTGATAGAATCAAAATAAATTGATGGTTGGTGATTAATTAGATGCAGGAAGGAGAGATGCCTAGATTTTTGACCAGTGAAATTTGAGGTGCTTATGTGACATTCTAATGAAGGTGTTCATAAGGAATAAGATATACAGAACTGGGCTGGGTGCAGTAGCTCACGTCTGTAATCCTAGCACTTGGGAGGCCAAGGTGGGCGGATCATGAGGTCAGCAGACCGAGACCATCCTGGCCAACATGGTGAAACCCCATCTCTACTAAAAATACAAAAATTAGTTGGGCATGGTGGCATCCACCTGTAATCCCAGCTCTTTGGTAGGCTAAGGCAGGAGAATTGCCTGAATCCGGCAGGCAGAGGTTGCAATGGGGTGAGATTGCGCCCCTGAATTTCAACCAAGGTGACAGAGCAAGGCTCTGTCTCAAAACAAACAACAAAAGATCTACAGAACTGGAGTTGACGACATAGATCTGAGGTAGATTTGGATCTGGGAGGCATCGGAAGAGTACCTTAAAAACGCAAGCGGACACAGATGGCCAAAATGTAGAGGTTTGGAGCAAAGACAGAAGAAGGAAAATATCAATGTGGTAAAGGAAAGAGACCTTGAACAGAGATTGTTAAGGAAGATCTTGTGAGCCACAAAGAAAACCAAAATGCTTTAGCTAATGTAAAAGGGTGAGACAAGAAATCTGAGGAAAAATGGTGTCTGTATATCAGAGAATAGAGGAAATGCCTCCGTTTGAATCTGAACAACTGTAATGCTCAAAAAGCTTGTAATTTGTAAGCAGAAGCCACAGTGAGCAGTATCTTCTGGAAAAACTCATAAAATTTAAATGTTTATTCCCTGTATGGTCAAGGGAAAATACAGAGATTGAAGGAGAGGTGGAAGGCACATAAAGGATGATATTGAAAAGAAAAAGGAAATAAGAAAAAGGTAATATAGAAATAAGAATCTTAGGTAAGTAACAAGATCGAGGAAAGTAATTTGGGTAAAAGAAAGAATGCTATATATGGTAATACACAAAGGAAAACAGAAACAGAGAATGTATGATCTAAGATGAGCAGAATGAAGACAACATAAGAGTGCACATCAACACATCAAAACAAAGTAAGTTTGCATAGAATACTATTTATAGGTTAATTATATCCTCAAGGGTAAAGGTATCATATCTGATATAAAAATAAGCTGTTGGCTTGTTCCTGTCAGATGTTCAGATTTTTATCTGGTTTTAAATACTTGAACATCTTTTTAATTTATTTTGGCTTGATCTGTATAATCATCCATTTAGCCATTGATTTATTTAAGAGACATTTATTCAGAACCTTCAACATGCTCACACAGGGTTTAAAGCTTGGTGTGGAACTTACAGATATATTCTATAGTAATATTTTAGAAAACATGAGTTTTATCTAACATTATTAAACACTTGAATATAGATCAACGCTTACCTAAAAGACACAAATAATTTTAGATAAATTGCAATGTACTGAACTTCATGAATTTTCTGAAGCATTTTTACAAGGCACAGGTCATCAGAACAATGGATTCAGATTTACTAGACATATCGCTTAATGAGTCTAACAATGGATTTTTTTTTTGCCTTAAAATTTATTTCAAATTTTTTGTTTTTTGTTTTTGTTTTCAGATTGTTTTTAATTTGAGATACAGATAGATAGATAGATGGATAGATAGATAGATATGTTTTCTTATACTTTAAGTTCCGGGGCACATGTACAGATCGTACAGGACAGTTACACAGGTATACACATGCCATGCTGGTTTCCTACCTCCATCCCCGCCATCATCTACATTAGGTATCCCTATGTTATCACCCAATGTTATCCCTCCCCAATCTCCCCACTCCTCTATATCTCCGCTAGTCCACCACCCCCCAACAGACCCCAGTGTGTGATGTTCCACTTCCTGTGTCCATGTGTTCTCACTGTTCAACACCCACCTATGAGTGAGAATATGTGGTGTTGGTTTTCTGTTCTTATATCAATTTGCTGAGAATGATCGTTTCCAGATTAATCCATGTCCCTGCAAAGGAAATGAACTCATCCATTTTAATGGCTGCATAGTATTCCATGGTGTATATGTGCCACCTTTTCTTTACCTAGTCTATCACTGATGGGCATTTGGGTTGGTTTCAAGTCTTTGCTATTGTAAACAGTGCCGCAATGAACATTATGTGCACGTGTCTTTATAACAGAATGATTTATAATCCTCTGAGTATATACCCAGTAATGGGATTGCTGTGTCAAATGGTATTTCTACATCCCTAAGGAATCACCACAGTCTTCTACAATGGTTGAACTAATTTACACTCCCACCAACAGTGTAAAAGCATTCCTATTTCTCCACATCCTCTCTAGCATCTGTTGTCTCCAGATTTTTTAATGATCGCCATTCTAACTGGTGTGAGACAGTATCTCAATGTGGTTTTCATTGGCATTTCTCTAATGACCAGTCATAATGAGCATTTTTCCCATGTTTGTTGGCCGCATAAATTACTCCTTTTGAAAAGTGTCTGTTTATAATATTTGCCCATTTTTTGATGGTTTTTTTTTCTTGTAAATTTGTTTTAGTTCTTTCTAGATTCTGGATATTAGTCATTTGTCAGATGGGTAGCTTACAAAAATTTTTTCCCGTTCTATTGGTTGCCAGTTCACTCTAATGATTTGTTTCTTTTGCTGTGCAGAAGTTCTTACATTTAAGATCCCAGTTGTCTATTTTGGCTTTTGTTGCCATTGCTATTGATGTTTTAGTCATGAAGTCCTTGCCTCTGCCAATGTCCTGGATCGTATTGCTTAGGTTTTCTTCTAGGGTTTTTATAGTGTTAGGTCTTATGTTTAAATCTTTAATCCACCGAGAGTTAATTTTTATGTAAGGTATAAAGAAGGGGTCCAGTTTCAGCTTTCTGCACATGGCTAGCCAGTTTCCTCAACATCATTTATTAAACAGGGATTCCTTTCCCATTGCTTTTGTCAGGTTTGTCAAAGATCAGATGGTTGTATATGTGTGGCATTACTTCCAAGGCCTCTGTTCCATTGGTCTATACCTCTGTTTTTCTACCAGTACCATGCTGTTTGGATTACTGTTGCCTTGTATTATAGTTTAAGGTTGGTAGTGTGATGCTTCCGGCTTTGTTCGTTTTGCTTAGGATTGTCTTGGCTAAGCTGGCTCTTTTTTGGTTCCATATGAAGTTTAAGGTGGTTTTTTCCAGTTCTGTGATGAAGGTCAATGGTAGTTTGATGGGGATAGTATTGAATCCATAAATTACTTTGGGCAGTATGGCCATTTTCATGATATTGATTCTTTCCAACCATGAGCATGGAATGTTTTTGCATCTGTTTGTGTCCTCTCCTAATTCCTTGAGCAGTGGTTTGTAGTTTTCCTTGACTAGGTCCTTCACATCCTTTGTTAGTTGTATTCCTAGGTATCTTATTCTCTTTGTAGTAATTGTGAATGGGAGTTCACTCTTGATTTGGCTCTCTGTCTGTTATTGGTGTATAGGGATGCTTGTGATTTCTGCACATTGACTTTGTATCCTGAGACTTTGCTGAAGTTGCTTATCAGCTTAAGGAGATTTGGGGCTGAGACGATGGGGTCTTCCAAATATCCAATCATGTCTTCTGCAAATAGAGACAATTTGACTTCCTCTTTCCTAATTGAATGCCCTTTCTTTTTCTTGCCTGATTCCTCTTGCTAGAACTTCCAATACTATATTGAATAGGAGTGGTGAGAGAGGGCATCCTTGTCTGGTGCCAGATTTCAAAGGGAATGCTTCCAGTTTTTGCCCGCTCAGTATGATATTGGCTGTGAGTTTGTCATAAATAGCTTTTATTATTTTGTGATACATTCCATGGACACCTAGTTTATTGAGAGTTTTTAGCATAAAGTGCTGTTTAATTTTGTTGAATGCCTTCTCTGCAACTATTGAGATGATCATGTGGTTTTTGCCTTTGGTTCTGTTTATCTGACGGATTACCTTTACAGACTTGCGTATGTTGAACCAGCCTTGCATCCCCGGGATGAAGCCTACGTGATCATGATGGATAAGCTTTTTGATGTGCTGTTGCATTCGGATTGCCAGTATTTTATGGAAGATTTTTGCATCAATGTTCATCATGGATATTGGCCTGAAATTTTTTTATTTGTGTCTCTGCCAGGATTTGATATGAGGATAATGTTGGTCTCATTAAATGAGTTAGAGTGGATTCCCTCTTTTTGTATTGTTTGGAATAGTTTCAGAAGGAATGGAACCAGATCCTCTTTGTACGTGTGGTAGAATTAAGCTGTGAACACATCTGCACCTGGACGTTTTTGGTTGGTAAGCTATTAATTGCTGCCTCAACTTCAGACCTTGTTATTGGTCTATTCAGAGATTCATCTTCTTCTTGGTTTAGTCTTGGGAGGGTGTCAGGGTCCAGGAATTTATCCATTTCTTCCAGGTTTACTGGTTTATGTGCATAGAGTTGTTTGTAGCAATTTCTGATAGTAGGTTGTATTTCTGTGGAATCGGTGGATATATCCCCTTTATCATTTTTTATTGCATTGATTTGATTTTTCTTTTTTATTAGTCTGGCTAGTGGTCTATTTTGTTGATCTTTTCAAACAACTAGCTCCTGAATGTGTTCATTTTTTTGAAGTGTTTTTTGAGTCCCTATCTCCTTGAGTTCTGCTCTGATCTTAGTTATTTCTTGTCTTCTGCTAGCTTTTAAATTTGTTTCATCTTGTCCCTCTAGTTTTTTTTTTTTTTAATTGCATTTTAGGTTTTGGGGTACATGTGAAGAACATGCAAGATTGTTGCATACATACATACATTTGCTGCCTTCCTCCCCATCACCTGTATCTGGCATTTCTCCCTATGTTATCTCTCCCCAACTCCCCACCCCTCGCTGTCCCTTCTCTATTTCCCCTGACAGACCCCAGTGTGTGATGCTCCCCTCCCTGTGTCCATGTGTTAACTGTGATAATAGGGTGTCAATCTTATACCCTTCCTCACTTCTCATGTGGGCATTCAGTGCTATAAATTTCCCTCTAGACCATGCTTTAAATGTCCCAGAGATTCTGGTATCTTGTGTCTTCATTCTCATTGACTTAGAAGAACATCTTTATTTCTGCCTTCATTTCATTATTTATTCAGTAGTCATTCAGCATCCAGTTTTTCAGTTTCCATATAGTTGTGTAGTTTTGAGTGAGTTTCTTTATCCTGAGTTCTAATTTGATTGCACTGTAGTCTGAGAGACTGGTTGTTATGATTTTTGTTATTTTGTATTTGCTGAGGAGTGATTTACTTCCAATTATGTGGTCAATTTTAGAGTAAGTACAACGTGGTGCTGGAAGAATGTATATTTTCTGGATTTGGGGTGGAGAGTTCTGTAGATGTCTATCAGGTCCCATTGGTCAAGATCTGCATTCAAGTCCTGGATATTCTTGTTAATTTTCTGTCTCATTGATCTGTCTAATATTGACAGTAAAGTGTTAAAGTCTCCTATTATTATTGTTTGGGAGTTTAAGTCTCTTTGTAGGTCATTAAGAACTTGCTTTATGTACCTGGTTGCTCCTGTATTGGGTGCATATATATTTAGGATAGTTAGCTCTTCTTGTTGCATTGATCCTTCTACCATTAGGTAATGCCCTTCTTTGTCTCTTTTGATCTTTGTTGGTGTAAGACCATTTTACAGAGACTAGGATTGCAACCCTTGCTTTTTTCTTGCTCTGTATTTCTTTGGTAAATCTTCTTCTATCCCTTTATTTTGAGTCTATGTGTGTCTTTGCACATGAGATGGGTCTCCTGAATACAGCGCACTGATGGATCTTGACTCTTTATCCAATTTGCCAGTCTGTGTCTTTTGATTGGGGCATTTAGCAGTTTACATTTAAGGTTAATATTGTTATGCATGAATTTGATCCTGCCCTTTTGATACCAACTGGCTGATTTGCTCATTAGCTGACACAGTTTCTTCACTGTGTCAATAGCATTTACCATTTAGTAGGTTTTTGCAGTGGCTGGTACTGGTTTTTACTTTCCAAGTTTAATGCTTCCTTCAGGAGCTTTTGTAAGGCAGGCCTGCTGGTGATGAAATCTCTCAATAATTGCTTGTCCATAAAGGATTTTATTTCCCCTTCATTTATGAAGCTTAGTTTGGCTGGATATGAAATTCTGGGTGGAAAGTTCTTTTCTTTAAGGATATTGAATATTGGCCCCCTCTCTTCTGGCTTGTAGCATTTCTGCCAAGAGATCTGCTGTGAGTCTGATGGGCTTCCCTTTGTGGGTAACCCAACCTTTCTCTCTGGCTGCCCTTAGCATTTTTTCCTTCATTTCAACTCTGGCGAATCTGATGATTATGTGCCTTGGGGTTGCTCTTCTTAAGGAATATGTTTGTGATGTTCTCTGCATTACCTGGATTTGAATGTCGGACTGCCTTGCTAGGCTGGGGAAGTTCTCCTGGATAATATCCTGAAGAGTGTTTTTCTGTTTGGATTCATTCTCCTCATCACATTCAGGTACACTGGTCAAATGTAGATTAGGTCTTTTCACGTAATCCCATATTTATTGGAGGCTTTTTTTCATTTCTTTTCACTCTTTTTCCTCTAATCTTGCCTTCTCATTTTATTTCATTGAGTTGATCTTCAATTTTCTGATATCCTTTCTTCTGCTTGATTGTTTTGGCTATTGAAGCTTTTGTATGCTTTGTGAAGTTCGTGTGCTGTGTTTTCAAGCTCCATCAAGTTGTGTATGTTCTTCTCTAAGTTGGTTGTTCTACTTAGCATTTCATCTAACCTTTTTTCAAGGTTCTTAATTTCTTTGCATTGGGTTAGAACATGCTTCTTTAGCTCAGAGAAGTTTGTTGTTACCCACCTTCTGAAGCCTGCTTCTGTCAATTTGTCAGACTCACTCTACATCCAGTTTTGCTGGTGAGGAGTTGTGATCACTTGGAGGATAAGAGACGTGCCAGGTTTTGGTCATTTTATGCTTTTTGCACTGGTTTCTTCCCATCTTCGTGGATTTGTCTACCTTTGGTCTTTGAAGTTGGTGACTTTCAGATGGGCTCTCTGAGTGGATGTGCTTTCTTTTGATGTTGAAGCTATTTCTTTCTGGTTTTTTTTTGTTTTCCTTCTAACAGGCCCCTCTGCTGCAGGACTGATGGAGGTCTATTCCAGATCCTGCTTGCCTGGGAATCACCCACGGGGGCTGCAGAACAGCAAGGATTACTGCCTGTTCTTTCCTCTGGTAGCTTCATCCCAGAAGGGTGCCCACCAAATATCAGCCAGAGTTCTCCTGTATGAGGTGTCTTTGGGGATATTTGTGGGTCAGGGAGCCACCTGAGGAAGCAGTCTGTCCCTTATCAGAGCTCAAGCACTGCACCGGGAGCTCCATTGCTCCCTTTAGGGCTGCTGGGCAGGGACATTGAAGTCTGCTACAGCAGAAATCACAACCACCCCTTTTCCCAGGTGCTCTGTCCCAAGAAGGTGGGGTTTTATTTAGAAGTCCCTGACATGCTGCTGCCTTTTTTTAGAGATGCCCTGCCCAGCAAGGAGGGAGTTTAGTCACAGTCTGCCCATAGAGGCACTGCTGAGCTGCCACGGGCTCCGTCCAGCTGCTGTGTAAACTTCCTCATACTTTTGTTTACACAGGTAAGGTTACAACTGCCTTGGTAATGGCAGACACCCTTCTCCCTACCAAGCTCAACTGTCCTGGGTCAAGCTAAAACTGCTGTGCTGGCTGTGAAACTCTGAAGCCAGAGGGTTTCAGTTTGCTGATCTTTGTGGGGATAGAACCTGCTGAGCCAGATCACTTGGCTCCCTACCTTCAGCTCCCCTTATTTCAGGGGAGTGGGAGGCTCTGTCTCACATGCATTCAAGGCCACAGCCAAAACAGCCACCCAGATTTGTGCTGAAAACCGGTGGTGCTGGCTGACATGGTAGCCCAGATTTGTGCTGGAAGCCCACGGCACTTGTCGGCCCAGTGGGAATCTCCTGGTCTATGGGTTATGAAGACCATGGGAGAAGCACATTATCTAAACTGGAGCACCAGAGTGGATGGGAAAAGTCCACGATAGCCTCCATTAGGTAGTTGGGGTGGGGTGGGGGGTCCTCCAACCAGTTGCACTTCCTGGGTGAGGCGGCACCTCAGCATGCCTCAGTTTGTCTTTGTTGGGCTACACCCACTGTCCAAGCAGTCCCATTGAGATGAACCTGGTACCTTGGTTGGAAATGCAGAGATCACTCGCCTTCTGTATCACTATCGCTGAGAACTCCACTCTGGAGCTGTTTCTATTTGGCCATCTTGGTGCACTTCCCCCCTAAATCCTTTTTAAATAGCTTTTTAAAGCATTTTTATGTTTGCAGCAAAAGGAATTCGAAGTTACAGAGAGCTACCATACACACACAGTCCTCCCCCACTACCAAACTTCTGCACTGTAGTGGTACATTTAGTCCAACTGATGAACCTACATTAACAAATCATTATCACCCAAAGTTCACAGTTGACATCAGGACCCACTCTTGGTATTATACATACTATGGGTTTTAACAAATGTATAATGACATGTCTCCACAATTATAGTATCAAAAGTAGTTCACTATCTTAAACATCCTGTGTACTCTACCTATTCATCGTTCCTTCCCACTAACCCATAGAATCCACTGATCTTCTTCCTGTCTTTGTGGTTTTACACTTTTCAGAAAGTCATATAGTTGAAACTACACAGTGTGTAGCCTTTTCAAATTGACTCCTTTTACCTAGTAATATACCTGTAAGTTTTCAACATGTCTTTTCATGCCTTGATAGCTTACTTCATCTTACTGCTCAATAATACACTGTTGTTTGGTGGAGAGAGTTTATCTCTTTTGTCCTTCTGCCTTATGCCATGTGAGGACACAGAGTTCTTCCTTTTGGAGTGTGCATCATCTAGGCACCATCTTGGAAGCAGACAGTAGCCCTCATCAGACATATAACCTGCCAGTACCTTAATCTTGGACTTCTCAGCTTTTAGATCCAAGAGAGATAAGTGTCTGTTCTTTATAAATAACCCAGTCTATGGTATTCTGTTACAGCATTTTTCTGTCATGGCAAAACTATGATATGTTCTTTATAAATTACCCAGTCTATGGTATTTTGTTATAGCACCTTTCTGTTATGGCAAAACTAAGACAGTATATGTCTCTTATTTTGTTAGGCACAGTTCTAGGCTCTGGGAATAAATTAGACAAGACTGTTCCTTAGCTAATTAAGAAGGTCACATTCCTAATTAGCCGACGAACAATCCTGTCTAATTTATTCAGAAGATCACATTCTACTGGAAGAGACAGAAAATAAACAAATACATTTATGTTTAAAAAGTGCTATTTAGAATAAAAATAGAGCAAGAAAGAGTAGGACTGAAGGATATGCTGTTTTAGAGAAGACATTGAGAAACCTTCTCAGATAAGGTGACATTTAATCAATGACTTGAATGAAATGAGAAAGGAAACCATGAAGATATCTGGAAAGCACAAAGGCTTTGTAAAGGCATTGGACTCAGTGTGCAAAAAAACAGCAAAGAGGTAAATGTCTATAATGTATTATCTGGAAAAAAAGCAAAATATTTGAAATTAACTTGCACAGGCCACTGTGTTGGTAAAATTAGAATCATAATACATTTATAAAAAATGGACATATTAATTTTAATATATGTATATATTTTATGACACCCTGGTCAAAGTGTTACTCCACATTAATAAAACTAATTTTTTATGTTATTTGCATAGTTCACTTTAGAATTATTTATTTGTACTTTGGTTTTTGTATTTTAGTAGGGAAAATACATTTTTATAAGATATAAATTTTGATATTTTCAGCATGTCAATTAGAAGGTAAAGTATTCTGTTTGCTGTTCTCAAATATCAACATATCAATATATCTTTTTCATTCTTGATGTTTTCTGGAATATTTTCTAAAACAACACCTTCAATTTAAGGGCAATCATAATTCAAAGTCTCATTTTAAACTGAACTTTTAATCTTCCCCTTACTTCTAAAGTTTGAACTGAATTCTGCTTATCGGATATTAAAAAGTTATTTTATGTTAAAAAACAGTCTACTCTGAACACAACAGGTTTGTATGTACTTGGAAGAGAGGAGTCAAAATGAAACTAAAGAAACAATGACCACACTCTTTCCCATATCTGTGAACACCAACCTGTCTCAGCACCACCCTGTATAATTTACAAGAGGCTTATTACTCAACTAAAAAAGTAACTGCTGCCCAAGTGTGATGGCTTATGCCTGTAATCCCAGCACTTTGGGAGGCTGAGGTGCACAAATCACAAGATCAAGAGATCAAGACTATCATGGCTAACATGGTGAAACCCCGTCTCTACTAAAAATACAAAAAATTAGACGGGCATGGTGGCATGTGCCTGTAGTCCCAGCTACTTGGGAGGCTGAGGCAGGAGAATCACTTGAACCAGGTAGATGGTGCTGCAGTGAGCCCAGATTGTGACATTGTACTCCAGCCTGGGCAACAGAGTGAGAATCTGTCACAGAAAAAAAATATTAATATATTTTTTTAAATAAGTGCATTTTTAGGACAGTTCTCATACAATGTAAATTCATTTATATCACAAGGATGTGAAATGCCTAATATGACCTACCCTCCAAAGAATTCATGAAGCATTATTATGCTTAGTTATATCCAACATGATCATCATATGACATGTGAGATGTTTTCTAAGAGATTTTACTTGATCTCAACTAGTTATATACAAAGTTTGAGCAAGGTCACCAATATAGCTGAAAATGTTGGCAATAATTAAGGCTTTCATTTCTAGAGTTCCTCCATATGCTTTTAAAATCAGTTATTCTTCAAAATAAGTTGAAGAAGCACCTTTCATTATTTCCATTTCACATGTGAGGAAACATGTCTTGAAGATGTTAAGGAGGCATCATTTTTGTAGAACAGAAAGTAAATGTTGGTGATAGGTCTAGAAGCCATGGATTCTGAGTGGAGTGTGGGTCCATGTCTCCTTCTACATCAACACACTACAATTTGCAATAATTTGTTTAAAGGAAAAAGTAACTTCTTACCTTTGGGACACTTCTTCCATATCACATGTCGAGTATTCTCATAGTTTATGTTCATCCAATTAAGCAAAATTCTTTCAGAGTCAGAATATAAGTTACTAGATGCAAAACAACGATTGATTTTCGGTGTATTTTGCACATATGTGGGGGGCATGTTATTGCTGTTGTATGGTACCACACGGGATAAAACAAAAACCTGAAATTGTGAGAGGTAACTTTTACTAGATGCAAATAGAAAAATAGCAAATTAATATCTGCAGAGAAAATGAAAAAACATGACTGGTAGATAAGAGAGCACAGGTATTTTCTGGTTAAATGGATTCAATTAGAAGTAAAAGAACAGAACAGATGTGTCCCAATAATGCTCATTTTAAATTCCCAACCTTTTGCTTCTATAGTGTGTAGTCTACAGGGTACCAGACAGTATAATTTGCAAGAGGCTTATAGAACAATTAAAACATAACTGCATTTAAGGACAGTTCTGTTCGGATGTAAATTCATTTAAAACACAAGTCAAAATTTATTTTGACATTGATGCTTATTTAAGAGGTCTGTTTTCAAGATAATAATGGTGTACAGAATTTGTAATTTGACATATTGCTACCCTATAACTTAAAGTGTGGTATATATACATCATATCACCATCCACTACTTATATACCAAATGTTTTATTAGGTAGCAATGCAACTGGATTTAAAAATAATCTTAGCCATATTAAGATGAAGAACTCTGTGTTTGTCAGTAAAGCAGTATAGCACAGAGCTACTCAAAATAACACTCTACTAACCACTGTCTACAAGATCTAGATGAGATGAACAGCTTGTGATCCACTACCTCGCTATATACATCTCAAGAGTTTCTGAATGGAGCATTGGTTCACATTAGAGTACACACTGTTCGCTCAGCTCTTTGATTTATCCCAAACCTTTAACAGATAGTTTTCCAATAATATGGGTATGAATGCAACAATTTCAGTCATATGTGCTATAAAGATACTCTTGAAACCTTGCCCATATCTCTTTAGCTTCACCTTTACATTCTGAACGTTGCTTATTGTGAAAACCTGTAAGTCTCTGCTGGAGGATTTTTTTTTTTTTCTGGCATATGAGAGCACACTCAGCTCACAGATGGCAAGGCAGGACTGCCAGAAGATAATGACCCCAGCAGCAACCCCTTACCAAAGATGGTCAGTAATGCCCCTGGCCATCTTTGGTAAGGGGTTGCTGCTGGAGTCATTATCTTCTGGTAGGTAGGTAACTACTCCAGATTCCTCACCAGTCAGTTAAGATAAGTCTGAGACATGTTATAAAATGTCTCCTGTTGGTCTCCAGTGGCATTGAGCTTCAGTTGCCCACAGTAAAATCTGATTGAAACCACATCTGTTACTGACTTCATTATATTATCTGCTTCAATTCTGTATTCTATTATCAATACTTCTTGGGAGCACTTCTGAAATAAATGATTTGCACTCAAATACTTGTCTCAGAATCTGCTTTTCAGAAAATCTAACTTAAGACAAGTACTCTTACCGTCAAGTACATGTTAATTGTAACTGAATAAAAGTGCTCTTTTTCTAAGTAGGGCACATTTATGGCATGCAGTGTTTCAAATAACTACAGTATACAAACTATTAAGATACCTATGAGTATCCAAAACTGTTCTTTTCTTTGCCATTCTAAGAAGTACTTCAAATTTGATCAAAAGAATCAATTTTTGAATGTTAGCTATTAATCTAGCATATGTGAATTGCATCATTTAAGCATTTTGTTTAGAAGTTTAATGAAACTGCCTTCTTTCATTCTGGCAGTTGTGTTCCATAAGTCCTACGTTTCAAATCTCACATATTATAAAAATGCAATTTAAAGGCTTTGAAAAGGACCCCATCCATTTCTGTTTATTTCTTGGAAATACCAAATGATAAGTTTCTTGAGTACAGCTGATGAGATATATGTTTGGGACTAATGACCTGAACTGGCTCAGGAATCCTCTGTCATCTGTTATGTCTACTCTGCAAATGAGACAAGATCTGCAAGTGACCCTTTACTAAGAATACAGATTTAATGATGGACCTATATGAATCATGGATGTAACCTTTAGCATTGGAAGAGCCATTACACTGAGTGCTTAATTCTACAGCAGTGTTTCTGTAATTATCAGTGATAAACAACTTATTAATTTTCTCTTTACCAAAGGATAGTTTTGTAAAATACTCTGAAAATAAATTGCTAGAAAAATAAAATGAAAAATTAAAATGTACACAAAGTACAAGACTCCATCACTTGCAAATACAAATATACCTTGGGCAAAAGGTGTTACTATTTATCTGTCACCATGCAAATCACACCAAGCATGAGTTGAAGGAATGGAATAAGAATTACAGAGGCAAGAATGTGTTGTAAGCCATGCCATCTAAGATGAAATGCGGGTAAATCATATTTAGTGATTCATAGTCAGTAAATTCTTCCATAACCTCACAAAACATTGTTCTGAATTATCTTTCATTATTGTTCAAATGTAATTCAAGAAATGTAATAGCATGCTTCGCTTTAAAGTCAATAGATTGGCCACAAAATTGAACACAGTCCTGTGCTATCCCACCATGTCACTATGAAACATTTAAAAGACTTCAAAACAACAATGACAAAACTACTACTAATAGTTTTGCATACATTGAGTGCTATCCCACCCCTATCACTGCACTTTCAGTTTCACATAAACTTTGCTATTATATTTGGCTTATTTTATTTTATCAATTACAGCTTTTTAAATTATGCATTATTTTAACCCATTGGCACAGAAAACATAATTTTCATTTTTATGCATCCATAAAAATCTCTGGATTTTTGAGACTAATGAGATATTTACTTAGACATGTTCTGAAGAATCATCTTGACTAGGCTTATATGGGCCCAAAGTAAAGAACCAATTGCCAGTTTATGTATGATCTTACATTTAGCTAAAGAGATGCCTGATGGTTTAACACTTATTTGGACTCTCTTTAAACCCCCTTAACTAAAGAAATGTATAGCAATAAATTTATAAGACATCCAAGTTCATTGCGAATCCAGATGAGGATAGTGTACCAGATTAAGCACTCATACCTCATTGTCAGTATTTTGTATTGCATAATGAGAAATTACTAATTACTTTGAGTGTACTACATGACTAGAAAAATGAAAAGATTTCTTAGACTTGAAGGCTGTCCTGTATTGAAAAGGTCCTTGCCCACCATATTGCACTATTGTAACCACTTCCGACATGAGCGTGGAGTGGGTGGGGCACTAAAAGCTATGATTTGGCTATTGCTGTGCATTCTGTGTTATACCTATCTTTTGTACTTCCTTAAAACTAAGCGAACATGTTGCTATGTGAAATCTACTGTATTTCACAATTTTGATTATCAAACCAAACCTAAGACCATGCTTCCGGTGAAGCAGAGTAGGCCCTATATGCCTAACAGTGCAAAAGAGCATATTTCCAGCATTACCAACCAGTCACCAGTGAAATGAATTTTCCCATAGCCTTTGTGCCGAACAGAAGGAAATTTTCTTGGAGGATTTTAAAGAATGTTGGCCATCTTTGATTATGGCTGAGTAAAACAGATTTTAGAATATCATATCTAATGTGGATTCTTACTGTGTTACAATAAAGATAAAAATGAGAGCACACACAGTAACAACTTACCTGTTCAAATCTTGACAATGGCAAAAAATCTCATGAAAGCAAGCCAGCGAGCACATAATTCAAGAACATATTTCTTGCATATGTTAACACTTTGAGCTATAATCCTTGGCATCTGAAAATCTATGTTACCTTTCTTCTACTTAATTGATAAAAAGCTGCTGTGCACTTTAAATCGGAACTTATTTGCTTGTATGTATAGAAAATTTTAGTAAGTGTGGATATCTAGTCTCTTATGCTGCAAAAGATTGCAAATAATAGGAAAAAGAACTACTGTAACCAGACGTGTTGATAATAGCAATTAAAGGGACGAGAGGTAATAGTTGTTTACAAAAATAATGGAGAAAAATTGTCAAAAAACTAAAAAGAAAAAAAAAATCAAGCATCTGGGCATTATTTGGAAGAGAAACAGGCCTATATAACTCAATGAGTCCTACGGTCACCACTGCGCTAGATACCTTGGTAATACAAATGTAATTCTTAATGATGCCTCTGGAGATTTCATGTCCTGCCTTTAGCAACAAATATTCCAATTATACGATGTTATATAGGGATTTTGAACTGGTTTGGGGAAAATATGCCTAACCAGAAAACCACTGCTCTCTGGTTAAAAGTATAAAAATATTTGATGGAATTGAGCCACAATTTAAAATAAAAACTTGGCCAGGCATGGTGGCTCATGCTTGTAATCCCAGCACTTTGGGAGGCCAAGATGGGCAGATCATTTGAGCTCAAGAGTTCAAGACTAGTCTAGGAAACATGGCAAAACCCTCTCTCTACCAAAAATACAAAAATACAAGCAGGGCTTGGCGGTGCACATCTGTAGTCCCAGCTACTCTGGAGCCTCAGTTTCTTCATTGCTAAATTGAGGATTTCAGTTATGAGGATTTAACATTAAACAATTTATTTACAGAGTCTTACACTTCTACTCATTATTCAGCTCTTAATTTTGACCTTTCCTTTGAGTCAGTAATTCCTGATTCTATTTAATTCCTCCATTGTTCTAACTCTCAGTTCTATAGCTCACCTGTCTTGGGTTGCAAAGTGTGAAGACAAAACAAAAGCCTCCATTGGCCTTAGTAGACAAGATCTACAGTGCTATATTTGCAAACCTAGGGAATGATTCATCGACTGAAACCAGGTCTTGTTTATGCAATAAGGGTATAGAGTATAGGGGTATAATTTATGCTATGTTAATCTGCCCACAAATGCAATTTGGCAGGAAGTAAGTTCGAGAATCTCATAAAAACCTGCTTTTGCCTACAGTTGTATGAATCCTAATGAATATCATTTTATAGCAAGAAACTACCGTGTATTAGATGTGGAGATAATAATTTTCACCAGTACACATTCTTTAATTCTCCCTTTTAGTACTAGAATATTACTGTAGCTGCTCATTCTACAGAGTGTATTTCTCAACTTCTCTTACAGCTAGATGTGACTATCTGACTGAATTCTGCCTAATGGAATTTGAAATGTAAAAGACATATTTTTCAGGTCACATCCTTAAAAGATAAATCCTTGCCTCCAGTAATCCTTTATCTCCTCTTCCTTCTTCAGAGAAAGCAGACCGAAAGATGAAAACCTAGTACTGAGGAGGGAAGAGATACTCCACAAGCTTTGACCCACTCACATCTCAGCAGTTCCATGAGAAAGCAAGAAAAAAACATCTTATTTAAGGCACTGTGTTTTTGAGTCTTTCATAGCAGCATTATCTATACTTTCATTAATATATAATTTATATTAATCAACAGAAAAGCAGCAAACAATAGTGGAAATGTTACCTTGTATATCTGTAGAAATATATCTGTCCATGCCCGTTTACTCCAGTCTTCAAATTTAGACATTTCTATGACAACAGAACGTTTTTCCTGAGATGGACAGGAACTCACAGGCACGGTATGAGTGGAAGACTTTAAGAAATAAAATAGTACAACATTAATTAAAATTTAAGGCAAATTTAGAATACGAACTTTTTTTTTCTTTTTACAAAATATGTGCATGCCTTTTCCATACTTTAATGAAGAGCTCTAATTCTCCATGTGCCAATAATAAAAAAGGTCAACACAGGAAACTTTATGGAGCACACAGGCTCATATTTAGGTCATAGATTTATTCACTCAATGCACCTACTAGATCACTCTGTAGAAGGATTGACCAAACAACATACAAAGTTCTTCTGATTGCTGAGCCAAGAAAGAGTCACACCCTTTGGGTAAGGCAACAGGACCTCAGCATAGTGCCAAAGAACAGGCAGGCAGTTGGTTCTCTACTCATGTCACATGGCAAGCATAGTGAGAGTCTTACAACCATAGTTGCCTCAAAGTCTGCAGATTCCTCCAAGACCACTTCCCTCTCAATAGGTTTCTACAAAGTGAACTATATATTATGACAAAGCTATGTATTTCCTGCTTCATTTCTATTTCCCTCTGAAAATGAAGAAGAAAAGTGGCACGCGATGGTGAAATAAAACCAGTATTTGGAAAATATATATTCTAAAAGTTTAAGAATAAAATTTTCATAACCCCACCTTTGTCTTCACTTATAAATTTTCCAAAGTAGCAATTATTTATATATTTACGAAAGCCATGTAATCATTTTTGCATAGGAACGCCACAGAAATTTTTAGACAAAGGTCCAAAACATACGGGTTGTCCAAAAATCATGAACCTTGTAATATTTTGTATATAAAACGCAAGGACTCTGAAACAGAATATTCTAACATAGGCCAAATACCAGTACCTACAATAATAAATGTATGGTTTGTTCCAAGAAATTATGTTTTCTTACCGTAATTTCAATCCACCTCTTATAGTCTTCTGGTTCAAGCAAAAATTCTGGCAGTATATGTGAAGTACATCCTCCCTGAGCACTAAAATTAAAAAAAGAAAAACTCAAATTATGGTAAGATACATGATCTATATACGATTTGCATTGACCATCAATTAAGTGTTTCAATAGTCATATTTTTATATTTGCTACATTTTATTTTTCAAATTTAAAAGTTATATAATTAGCCAGAGGTGACAGTAGCCACTGGATAAAGTTTCTCTGCCTTTGAAAAGGGGATGGAAGAGTGAAAAGAAAGCATCTTATGGTTTGAGTGCCATCTCAGCCATAGTACAATATAACACCAGGTGGAATTCGAGCTTTTCTTAAAACTCTAGTCCCTGGGCTTGAACAACACCTCTGGACCCACCTTGGGTCTGAGGGAACTCTACACCATAAAGAAAAGATACAGGCCTGGTTGGCTTTGCACCTGCTAAAAAATTGTAACTCTTCAGACCCCAGATACAGATACACATTTCCAAGAACCAAGATGATCCAGGAAAACATGACCTCATCAAATAAACTAAATAAGGCACCAAGGACCATTCCTGGAAAAACAGAGATATGTGATCTTTCAGAGAGAGAATTCAAAATAGTTGTGTTGAAGAAACTCAGAGAAATTCAAGATAACAAGGAGAAGGAATTCAGAATTCTATTACATAGGTTTAACAAAGAAATTAAAATATTTTAAGAGAATCAACTAGAAATTCTGGAGTTGAAAAATGTAATTGGCATACTGAAGAATGGATCAATCTTTTAATAGCAGAATTGATTAAGCAGAGTGAGCTTAAAGACAGGCTATTTAAAAATAGATAGAGGATACAACAGAAGAAAGAATAAAAACAGTGAAGCACACCTACATGACCTAGAGCAGGCATCCCCAAACAACGACCTGTGGACCTGTGGGCCGCATGCGGCCCCCTGAGGCCATTTATCCAGCACCCCCTACCCCCGTCGCCTTTCAGGAAGGGGCACCTCTTTCACTGGTGGTTAGTGAGAGGAGCACAGTATGTGGCAGCCCTCCAATGGTCTGAGGGACAGTGAACTGGACCCCTGTGTAAAAAGTTTGGGGACGCCTGATCTAGAGGATAGCCTCAAAAGGGCAAACCTAAGAGTTACTGGCCTTACAAAGAGGTAGAGAAAGAGATGGGGGAAGAGAGTTTATTCAAAAGATAATAGCAAAGAACTTCCCAACCCTAGAGAAATATGTCAATATCCCAAGTCAAAATACAAATATCCAATATCCGAGTGAGTTTTAGAACACCAAGCAGACTTAACCCACAGAAGACTACCCCAAGGCATTTAATAATCAAACTCCCAATGAAGCCTACGTCAAGGCATTAAATAATCTCCCAAAGATTAAAAAAAAAAAAATTAAATGATCCTAAAAGCAGAAAGAGAAAAGAAACAAATAACATATAACGGGGCTCTGATATGTCTGATAGTAGACTTTTTAGTGCAAGCATTACAGGCCAGGAGAATGGTATGACATATTTAAAGTGCTAAAGTGAAAAAAAAATAGAGTATCTAGTGAAAAAGTAATAAAGAGTTTACTAGACCCTAACAGTAGTTGAGAGATTTCATCAACACAAGACATGCTAACCGGAATATTTCAAACAGAAAGAAACCATAAGTAATCATTTTAAGGTACAAAACTCATAAAACTCACAGGCAATAGTAAGTGCACAAAACAACCACAGTTTATTACAACATTGTAACTATGGTACGTAAACTGCTCTTAAGTTAAACAGAAAGACTAAATAATAAACCAATCAAAAATAATAAATACAAAGCCACAGACACTACAGTAAGATATAAGTAGAAATGACAAAAGTTAAAAAGCAAGGGGATGAAGTTAAGGTGTAGTGTCTTTCATTAGTTTTTTTTTTTAATTTTTCTTGTTTCTCTATTGTTTGCTTGTTTATACAAACTGTGTTAAGCTAAAAATAATAGGTTATAAGATACTATTTGCAAGACTCATGGTAACAACAAACCACAAAACATATGACAGATACACAAAAAATAAAAAGCAAGAAACAAAACCATATTACCAGAGAAAATCACCTTCACTAAAGTTAAACAGAAAGAAAAGAAAGAAGACAATAAGAAAACAAATTTTAAAAAGGCATAATTCCATATTTATCAATAATAGCATTGAATGTAAATGGACTATTCAATCAAAATACATAGAGTAGATGAATGAATGAAAAATGATTCTATGATCTATTGCCTAGAAGAAACACACCTCACCTGTAAAGATGCATATAGACTGAAAATAAAGGGATGAAAAAAGATATCTCATTCAAAGGGGAATAAAAAAGAACAGGAGTAGGTATACCTGTATCAAAAAAAAAACTAAATTTCAATACAAAAACTATAAGAAGAGAAAAATAATGTCACTTTATAACAATAAAAGGGTCAATTAAGCAAGAGGATATAACAATTGTAAAAAAATACATGCACCAAAAACTAGAACAACCAGATATATAGAGCAAATATTAGAAGTAAAGAGTGAGAAAGACCAAAAGATAATAATAGCTGGAGAGTTCAACACCACTTTCAGCATTTGATAGATATTTCAGACAAAATCAAGAAACAGCAGACTTCATCTGCACTATATACCAAATAGATCTAATAGATATTTATGAAAGTTTTCATCCAATGGCTGCAGAATACGTATTGTTTTCCTCAGCACAGGATCACTCTCGGGGACAGACCATATATTATGTGACAAAATAAATTTTAAAACATTCAAAATTTAAAATTATACCAAGTATCTTCAATGACTACAGTGGAATAAAACAAGAAATCAATAAGAAGAGGTATTTGGAAACTATACAAATATATGAAAATTCTCAAATGTGTTCCTGAATGATCAGTGGGTCAATGAATAAATTAAAAAGGAAATTGAAAAATTTCTTGAGATAAATGATGCTGGAAACACAACATATCAAAATCTATCAAATATAATGAAAGCAGTGCTAAGAGGGAAGTTCATAGCTATAAGTACATACTTCAAAAAGGAGAAAATCTTCACACAAATAACCTAACATTCCATCTTAAGGAAAGAAAAAAGCAAGAACAAATCAAGTCCTAAATTAAAAGAAGAAAAGAAATAATCAACATCAGAGCAGAAATACATGAAATTGAAATAAATAAATCAACAAAGCAAAAGTTGCCTTTTTGACAAGATAAAGTTGATAAACCTTTAGCCAGACTAACATAAAAAGAAAGAAGATACAATAAATAAAATCAGAGATGATAAAGAAGGCATTACAACTGATACTGCAGAAATTCAAAGGATCACAAGTAGCTCCTATGAGCAACTATATGGTAATAAATTGGAAAATCTAGAAGAAATGGACAAAAGTCAAACACTGACACATACAACTAAGACTGTATCAGGAAGAAATCCAAAACCTGAACAGACCAATAACAAATCACAAGATCTCAGCTGTAATAAAGAGTCATCCAGTAAAGAAAAGCCCAGGACCTAACAGCTTTTCTGCTGAATTCTACCAAAACATAATTAGATGCAATGAATTATTAAATTCTAAACTTAATCTCTAAAAATTTGTTTCTTAAAAAATTCTAGCTTAATCCCTAAAAATAAGTTGCTCATTTATTGCAGAGTAGATATTTCACTTGTACAAAAGTTCTTACCTACTGTGTTATCAAATTTAAGTGGGGAAGCTGATAATATTTATGATAATTTTGTATTTTAATACATATATTTCCATAATGAAACATATGCACATATCTCAGATTAATGACCCAATTTTATTAACCATAATGTCACTTTCTAAATATCACTTTCTAAGTAATTTGATCACAGTCAACATATCCTGATAGGCATGTGTTTGCAGATAAAAAGCAGATAAATCAGAATGGCATGACTTTAATCTCAAAATTATTCTTCCATACCCACATTCTCACATCATAAAATGTCACAACACTCCTATTAATGTCAACACTACTGGGAGCTGTGCCAAAAAGAATTCTACAAGAATAACACAATGATTGCAAGTACCATGGAGTTTAATGATGCTATCACGAAGTTGTTTGATTTCCATAACATACATACAATCAAGATAGACTTAAGTATGTAAGCCTCCTTCTTTTGCTCACACTTAATATTTATTATATTTTAAGAGTAAAACTTTATGAAAAAAATACATTCACATTTTGGACTTACTGAATTAGAGCACTTACCTTATTGAATCAATTATTGAGGACCAAAAGTACAAACTGTGAAAATTAAAAGCCATGTGCCATTATAAACCTATTAAAATTTAAATAAAGTTTCCATTCTATCTAATAAATGTGAGAATATAATTGATAAATACTGGCTTGTTGACATTTTTATGTCAACAAGATATTTATTACTCATAGAATGGATATTTAAAATAAATATTCAATTTCAGTGATAATGATGTCCCAAGAATCCATTTCAGTATGTCACTAGTGGTTACTATATTGGAATAGTTTAAGGAAATATCTACGCATGTGAAAGCCTTAGGCCATAATTCATTTAACAACAATAACAATAATAATCTATATGTCATGTGATGCCATTTCTAATTCTTTTTTAATTTTTATTTTAAGTTTAATGATACATATGCAGTTTTGTTATATAGGTAAAGTTGTATCATGGGGGTTTGTTGTACAAATTATTCTGTCACTCCAATATTAAGCCTAGCATCCACTGGTTATTTTTCCAATGTAACTCTTCTAACAACCAACTTAGTTTGGAAATTACCACCCTTCATTTTACATAATGAACTTAGATGTAAAACAGGTGAAGTAACTTGTGCAAGGTCACAGGAACACAAAAGAGCTGGAATATAAGCCTACATCTGCATGATTCAAAACCCATGCTCTTTCAACCCAGTTCAGTCCACTCTTCCAGGATTACTTCTTGGATTGTTTCTTTGAAATATTTTTATTCTTAGATGCAATTCCATTAAATAAGATACCATAATGGTCATGCATAAGTGAGAAGGATATAAAATTTTTCTTTTTTCTTTCTGTTTTTTTTTTTTTTTTGAGACAGAGTTTTGCTCTTGTTGCCCAGGCTGGAGTACAGTGGCACAATCTCTGCTCACTGCAACCCATGCCTCCCGGGTTCAAGTGACTGTCCTGCCTCAGCCTCCTGAGTAGTTGGGATTACAGGTGCCCGCCACAAAGCCTGGCTAACTTTTTGTATTTTTAGTAGAGACAGAGTTTCACCATGTTGGGCAGGCTGGTCTTGAACTTCTGACCACAGGGGATCCACCTGCCTCAACCTCCCAAAGGGCTGGTGGGATTCAGGCTTGAGCCACAGCACCCGGCCCAGAATTTAAAACTTTTAAGGCTAAAAGTAAAAATCATGAGTGCAACCAAATTTACATATAAGAGGATGTGAGTTGTTTTTCCTAGGTATATTTATTTTGGTGAATTAACGATTTATTTAAAAACTCAATGGAATTTAAAAATAAGAGTTATAATAGCTTTATATTCTTGTGATGGTCTACTTTATATTTACAACGTAGGGCAGAAGATGTTCATAGTCTGCTTCTGTTTTTGTTTTACACTAACCAAATTATAAATTTTTTAAAATGTTATTACTTTCAATGAAAATGACAACATTAAAATGATAATAATAACAAACAGGTGAAATTGTATCAAAGGATATTAGATATGATATTGGTAAGCTCAAGCTGCCATAACAAAATACCACAGGATAAGTGGTTCAAACGAGACATTTATTCTTTTAACCATCTGGTTTTAGGTGAGGCCTGTTTTCCTGGCTTGTAGATGGCCGTCTGCTCACTGTATACTCACATAATATTTTCTCTATGCTGAGAGAGAGAGAGAGAGAGAGAGAGAGAGAAAGAGAGAGAAAGAGAGAAAGAGAAATAGAAATCTGGCATCTCTTTCTCTTCTTAAAAGGATATCCATCTGATTGGATTAGGGCCCTTACTTTATGACCTCATTTCCCTTTAATAACACCCTTGAAAGCCTTATCTCCAAATAAAACCACATTGGCGGTTAGGATTTCAACATATGAATTTGGGATAGGGCGCAATTCAGTCCATACCAGACACAAATGACAGGAAATATATTACTGCAAATATATCCATACAAAATTTAGTATATAATATAACATCCAATTACATAGTATTTTTTTCATAACATAGCACATATGGTATTGCTATGGTCTAAACTACACCCCTCCACAAAGTTCATATGTTGAAACCCTAAATTTCAGTACCTTAGAATGTGAGAGTATTTGGAGTTAGGGTCTTTAAAGATAAGTAATGTAAAATGATATAATTAGAGTAGCATGAAATTCAGTTTGGCTCATGTCTTTATAAGAAGATGAAATTTGAATACACAGAAAGACACCAGGGAAATAGGTACACAGAGGAAAAACTATGTCAGGACACAGCAAGAAGAGGTTATCTGCCAGCAAATAGAACCTCAGAAGAAACTAAAACCTGACAATACCTTGGTTTTAGACTTCCGGCCTCCAGAACTGTGAGAAAATAAATTTATGTTGTTTGCTCCAACCCGACCCTCTCATTTGTTACACTCTCTTTCCTGGAATGCAAACTCTTCACCCTTTCTTTTACCACTAATTTTTATAGTTCACAGCATTTTTTTCATTCTTATGTAAATGTCCTGAGATGCAATTTCAAAGTTTTATCCCTTATACCACACAAATTCAAAAGGTAAATCTCTGCGAAAGAAAATGTTTAAAATAAATATTTAACGAACATTGGCCCCATTCCATGCTGCCAGTTATCCTGGTGTTAGAAATTCCAAATGAAAGAGATGAGATGTGGTTTCTGCCCTTAAGATGCTCACAGATTTGCGGGATTCACTGACTCAGGGATAAGTTAGCGGAGTTGAAAGTGATTTACAAAATTCCACATAGCCGTGCTATTTCCTTAACTGCTATAACCGTTCTCATTCTCCCACCTAGATTGAGTAGAGAAGAATATAGAGAAAATGCAAAATTGCATTTCCATGTATCTTTAGGTCTTCTACTCAGAGTCTCTACAGTAATTCCTTTATTTGTGATTAACAGTCAAAATTTCATTCCTGCCTATACATGCCATACGGCACCTGGGACAAGGTAGACTCATTGTCAAATACCATTTTAACTTCAAGTTTCTTTACTTTCATGGTTACTTTACTTTCATTTATATTTTTCATTTGATATTTTATATAAGAGAGTCCCTCAAATTGTATAAGAACTCTCAGAACTAGGATCATCCATGCTGGATCTGGGCTTATATGAGATAGGGAGAGGGACTCCTATATTTGTACATGACGGTTGGTGACTGCATTTCTGGATACTTGTTCTTTTTAGGCTGTGCCTCCTCTTGGCCTGAAATGTCTTTGTCATGTAGGCAAATGCTACTGATATCTGAGATGAGGATCTTCTGTCTCTGCCCTTAGGCCCATCAAGGACCAAGAGGTCTCCTATAACTGACTCAGCTACTCCCTAGCCCTCATATATTTGTCATTCCTGTTGTGGCATCAGGGCCAGCCAACTGCCACGCTTCTGACTCTTCAGTGGTGTCCCTCTAACATCCCAACACAGAAAATGCCATGACAAGTTGCCTGGATCTTGATTCAATCACCAGAAGTGATTTAGAAACTTCTAGCTACCTAGCAATCCACAAGGAACCAAGCCAGTTTTGCCTCATTACCATGATATTGAGAGCCTAAGAAAGGAAAGAAAATATTTTAGGTAACATGTCAAAGTTTTAATAGATAGCATTGCTAGGGACTCAAAACTCCTGATTTGGAAATTTAAAAACTGAGTGTCAAATCTTTAATTTATATTCCTGCTATAGGAGTCCCCTTCTTGCCCTTCATCTCTATTCCTGCTAGGATAGATGAATACCTCTGAGAAACAATGGAGCAGATTCCATATACAAAGATGCAAAAGAGAAAATCACAATAATGTATTCAAAAATGTATTAATCATACTACATAATTACAAATAATAAATGCCATTTTAATTGTATGGGAGCATGAAAGCCAGAGTAATAACATGTTCAACTCAATGGTAAATAAATGAATGCCTATGGATGTGGGATATTTCAGTGTACAAGGATGCTGCAAGTGTAGGGCAAAGAAGCAACGTGAATTCACCAGTACTCTTCTCAGAATGTAAATGTACATTGTTTTTCCATTTCTTGGCCACTTGCCACTTAATATTTGCAGAGGAACACAGATATTATGATGACAAGTATTTTTCCCCTTTTGTATCAACCATTTAAAATTCCTTTTCCCTGCCTACTATTTTAATATTAAGACTTTACATATGCAGACTAAAAGTTCATAGTATCCATGAATTGAGATGATACTAATAATAATCTGAGAAATAAAGCTTACTGGTTTCATCCTTTTTTAGCTCAGTGGATTTATATATTTGCTGTAGATCAAGATTTTCAAAATGACATAATGGATCAGAAATATCAGCATCACCTTAAAACTTGTTATAAATGAAAACTAACTTTGTGAACTCAATAGGTAAGGGTCAGCAAACTTTTGTTTTAACAGGCCCTTTCAGTGATTTTGATGCATGATAAAGTACAAAAATGATTGCCTTAGATTAAAAATCGAATATATCACGAAATGCTTATTGTCTATTAAGCATCATATATTTTTCTGAAATTTGTGAGATGTATATACATTACTACATATATATATATACACACATATATATATACACATATATTTGGTTAAAAAGAAAAATAATATCAAAGTCTATCTACTCAATTATTTATCTAACTATCCAAGCCAGAGTTACATGCTTATATGAGCACATCCGACTACTTACTTGAGAAACTCCAAAAGTGAAGAGTGTTGCCTGTGAAGTTGAATTATCCTTTTATTATTATCTGCAGGTAAAGATTGACTTGAACTAATTCCAGGTGGCATTTTTCCACTCAAATGGAGGAGCACATCATAAATTGTTTTATTATATTTGGAAAAATCATTCTGTCTGGAAAACTTTTGAGGTGATGAGGTTGATGAGTAGAGTTGCATTTTATATACATCCCTATGACAAAGAGACTTTAAATTAAAAGCAGTCTCAAAATGTTATACTATGAAAAAAACATGTTCAATTCAATAACTAAATAAAACTCTATTAAAATCAACTAAGTAAGAAATTCCATAATATGCTTCACTCAGTTACCATTTGTTAGTCAAAAAAAAAAAAATATCTGTTAAATAATATCATAGATTTCAAGTATCTCATTTAAACACACATAATTGATGTTGCAACTGTGAAATCTGAAGTATTAAATTATGAATAGATTGAATCTGGAGAAACAGAATAGAGATTAAATTTTAAATCCATCACCTACTAGCTAAATGAGTATGCAAGCTATCTAAACCCACTGAGCTCAATTTTGCATGATATAAATTGGAGCTAATAAGGCCTATAATAGTTTCCAAGATAAATTTCAAACATTTATCACACATGTATATATAAAAATAATTTATACACATTTTCTCAGTATTTGTATTTTAATGCTTAGGAGGGCACATCCTGCACATTGGCCTAATAAGCAGGGATTTTCATTTTAAAGACAAAGTCCACAGATAATATACATTCCTCTGTGCTTTAAATGAGATACTGAAATCTCTACTTCCTAATAATATTTCACAAGGTTGCGATACATACTAACTTTTAATGAAGTTAAAAATTATCACCTGTTCTGGCTGTCTATAATTTATTAAATACCTCATACCACACTGTCTAATTTTTTGTTAGCAATGAGAGTCACAGATATATCATTTGCTTAGACTGACAAATAAAAACTATCCAAGGCCATTTTGAATGGCAGTTCCCCAGTTTGGTAGATAGGAACTTCATACAGAAGAAAACACATTCTACTGGGCAAGAAACAGACTACCACTGCTCAAAATATGGCTAGTCCACTTATTGGATTACATTATAAAAGTTACTTGACTTTTCTGTTCCTTAGTTTCCTCATAAGTAATGGATATGATGGAGCTACTGTATCCTGAAGTTACCAGGAAAGAAAGAAACAAATATTTTACGGAGAAAATTAACACCACTATCAGTCAAGATTAATGAAAATGAAAAGGAACAATACAGAATAAAAATAGACACTCAGGGATCCCAGGTATTATAGTTGTATGACAGGTTTTAAACTAAATATACTATGTTCAAAATTGAGAATTTTTTCATGGAACAATAAATTACAAAAAAATTAACTAAATGGAACATTCACAAATAAAAATCTGAATAAATAAAATTGAGAAATCAATGATGTGCTTAAGAGCAGATTAAATCAAATTAAAAAATTACTGCAACGAAATATAGGTCATAGAAAAGTATTCATACTGCAACATTTCAGAAAATAAAAATCATCCTACCTGCAAGATTAAGGATTCAAAAAGAATAAAGAACAATGATGTTGATAAATATATAGGCAAATATAAACTGATTAAAAACAAAAATTTAAAAAAATTAATATTGTTAAATCATTATTCTTTAATGAGTCCGTATTTGTCTATATATAATTTAACTATATTCCTTTTACACTTACTATATATGAATATGTTAAAGGATTTTGTTTATTTTTCAATTATGAGAATCCCCTACTTTGGAGATTGAAAATATTCAAAAGGCTCACCCACCACTGTCACCAGCAAACATGCAGTAAAATAATAAATAAAATTATTTTAAAAATAAGAACTGTAGAGTATCTCATTATTGTTATACTAGTGTGCAAAAGTAAAAAGAATTCAAGGAACACAACTAAAATGAGTTATTATAACCACTTTCATTTTAATACTTAGCTTGAATCTAAAGTTAAGTTTCGATAACTTTGTTGGACACTGTCGACAGTATAAATGGGCAGGATGCCAAGAAATGGAAGTGACAATACATTTTCATACTATTAAATTCATCAGTGTGATTGCCAGCACAGCTCAAAGCTGCAAAGAGAAAAGCATGCTATGCTATATATATATATTATGTATATATACACACACATATAAGTATATATGCACATATATGTATATATGTACATATGTGTGTGTGCATGTGTGTGTGTGTCTATGTATATACATAAAAGTCAAATGATCCTGAATCAAGCTGGGAAAACATCCTGCAAAGAAAGATGAAATATTATTAATAAAACATAATTTGAAAAAGTGGTGTGTTGAAAATAATGAGTTTTAAACTGATTCTCTACTGCCAAATACAAGAAGAGTTAGTGGATATGATTAATGAAATTAGAAATACATAATATTAACATAATCTAATTAAATTTATTAATAATAGCTAATATTTACTGAAGACTTACTAGTTCCTAAGGTCTGCTCTGATATGCATTAAATATATTACCTTATAAATGTTACAACTGTATTGGTTAGGTATTATCAGTATCTCCTTTTTTTACAGATGAGTAAATGGAGGCATAAAGGAAATATTTTCCTCACTTCATATCTCATTATGAAAGATAAAACATTCCACTGGATGAATTTGATTTTCTGTAAGATTCTATGTATTATACTAAATGAGAGGCTCTGGGATGGCATAGTTAGCATTGGAACAAGCTTTCCTTAAACTACCCCTTAAGCTTCCTGACTGGCATTCTGGCTTGTGTTATTTGTATGTGGCAGCTGCAGGAAGCTTCATGCTAGAGTGGAATCCTGGAATAGCATCTATATGTACTGCGAATACTTCTCTCAGAATAAGTGGTATTTCTAGTAAGTTTCAAATGACTCTATGGTTAGTTGCTTAGAGATCTTCCAAGTGGCATTTATAGAAAATGTTATTCCTACAATTCACCCAACTTGAAAAGAATAGACAATATTTACCACATTTTCTGGATTATCTCTGAAACATAAATTGTGTTTTCTTGTCTATTTCAAGGGCTACTTCTATCTTCTGGCGATTTGGGGGAAGAGGTAAAAAGAAATAATATCTAAGGGCTTCTAGGAACTGAAAAGAGACTGATGCTTAAAGTCACTAATCATAAAGGAAGTGCAAATTAAAATCCCAATGAGATATGGTCTCACACCTGTTAGACTGACTTATAAAAAATATGAATAGCAAGTGTTGGAGAAGATGTGGAGAAAAGGGAACCCTTACACACTTCTGGCTTGAAGGTGAATTAGTACAGCCATATGGAAAACATTATGGAGGTCCCTCAAAAAATTAAAAATAAAACTAGGGTTTTCTAAGTGTAAAATCATATCATCAGTGAAGACAGAAAGTAAGAATTCTTTTTTTCTTATTTGAATGCCTTTTGTTTCTTTCTCTTGCCTGCTTGCTCTGAAAAGGAATTCCCATACTCTTTTGAATAGCATTGGACAGAGTGGGCATCCTTGCTTTGTTCTAGTAGTCAAGGGAAATGGTTCAAGCTCATGCCCATTTGGTATGATGTTGGCTGTCACAGATGACTCTTGTTATTTTGAGGTATGTTACTTTGTTGGTGACTCTGTTGAGGTGTTTTTTTTTTTAATCATAAATGGATGTCAGATATTATTGAAGGCTTTTAGCACATCTATTGAGATGATCATACGGTTTTTGTTTTTAATTCCACATATGTGGTGAATCACATTGATCATTCTGTATGTGTTGAATCAACCTTGCATCCCAGGACTGAAGCCTACTTGATCATGGTGAATGAGCATTATGATGTGCTATTGGATTCAGTTTGCTAATATTTTATTGAGGATTTTTAAATCTATGTTCATCTGGAATATTGGCCTACAGTTTTGTTTTGTTTTTTCATTGTGTCTCTGCCAAATTTTGGTATCACAGTGATGTTGGCTTCCAAGAGTGAGTTAGGGAGGAGTCCTTTCTCCTTGATTTTTTGGAACAGAATCAGTATAATTATTAACAGCTCTTCTTTGTTTATCTGGTAAAATTTGTCTGTGAATTAATTTGGTCCACGGCTTTTGTTAGTAGGTTTTTTTGTTACTGATTCAATTTTAGAAATCAATACTGATCTCTTCAGAGATTCAACTTCTTCCTGACTCAATCTTGAGAGGTTCTGTGCTTCTAGGAATCTATCTACTTTCTCTAAATTTTTTAGTTCTTGTGCATAGAAGTGTTCACAAACATCTCTTAGGATCCTTTGTATTTCTGGGGATCAGTTGTAATGTCACCTTTAGTAATTCTGATTGTGCTTATTTACATGTTCTTCCTTTTTTTCTTTGTTATTCTAGCTAGTAGTCTATCAATCTTGTTTATCTTTTCAAAAAAACCAAATTTTGGTTTTGTTGATTCTTTGCATGTGTTTTTGACTTTCAAATTCATTTAGTTTTGCTCATATTTTAGTAATTTCTTTTCTTTCACTAGCTTTTGGGTTAGTTTTTCTAGTGCCTCAGTGTGTGAAGTTTAGTTTGAGATTTTTCTTTTCATTTTCTTTTTTTTTTTTTTTGAGACAGAGTCTCACTCTGTCATTCAGGCTGGAGTGCAGTGGCACGATCTCATCTTACTGCAACCTCTGCCGCACAGGTTAAATTCCCCTGCCTCGGCCTCCCTATTAGCTCAGACTACAGGTGTGTGCCACCATGCTTGGCTAATTTTTTGTATTCTTGTAGAGACAGGGTTTCACCATGTTGGCCAGGCTGGTCTCCAACTCCTGACCTCAGGCGATCTGCCCACCTCAGCCTCACAAAGTGCTCGGATTACAGGCATGAGTCACTGTGCCCAGCAATTTTAAATCTTTTTAACTTTTTGCAGTAGGTGTTTAGCATTATGAACTTTCCTCTTAACAATGTTTTTGCTGCATCCCAGAGATTTCCTGTAACTGATAAATGACTTCAGCAAAGTTTGAAGATACAAAAGCAATGTACAAAAATTGATAGCATTTCTATACACCAATAATGTTCATACTGAGAGCCAAATCAAGAAAGCAATCCTATTTACAATAGCCACAACAAAATAAAATACCTAAGAATACATCTGACCAAGGGGGTAAAAGATCTATGTAAGGAGATCTACAAAACACTGCTGAAAGAAATCACAGATGACATAAACAAATGGAAAAACATTTTATGCTAACTGATTGGAAGAATCAATATAGTTAAAATGGACTTACTGCCTAAAGCAATCTACAGATTCAAAGCTACTTCTACCAAATTGCCAATGCAATTTTTCACAGAATTTTAAAAAATTTTTTCTAAAATTCATATGTAACCAAAATAAGCCCAAATAACCAAATGAATCCTGAGCAAATAGAACCAAGCTGGAGGCATCGTATTACCTGACTTCAAACTATACTATAAGGCTGCATGAACCAAAGTTGTACGGTACTGGTACAAAAACAGACACAAAGACCAACAGAACAGAATAAAGAATCCAAAAAAAGAGGTACACAACTACAGCCATCTAATCTTCAACACAGTCAGCAAAAATAAGCAATGGCGAACGGATTCTGTATCCAGTAAATGGTACTGTGATACTTGGCTAGTCATTTGCAGACAATTAAAACTAGACCCTTCACTTTTACCATATACGACAATTAACTCAAGATGGATTAAAGATTTAAATACAAAGCCCCAATCTATAAGAATTCTAGAGGAAGACCTAGGAAACAGCATTCTGGACACTGACCTTGAAAAATTTATGTCTGAGTCCTCAAAATCAATTGCAACAAAAAGAAAAAAGTGACAATGGGACCTAATTAAACTAAAGGGCTTCTGCACAGCAAAAGAAACTATTAACAGAGTAAACAGACAACCTACAGAATGGGAGAAAATATCTGCAAACCAAGCATCTGAAAAAGGTCTAATATTCATAAACAATAAGGAACTGAAACAGTTCAAAAAGCAAAAAACAACCCCATTAAAAAGTGGGCAAATAACATAAACAGACACTTTCAAAAGGAGATATATAACTGGCCAAGAAACATATGAAAAAGTGCTCAGCATTACTAAACATCATAGAAATGCAAATCAAAATCACAGTAAGATACCATCTCACACCAGTCAGAATGGCTATTACTAAAAAGGCAAAAACAAGAGATGCTTGTGAGGTTGCAGAGAAAAGTGAATGTTTAAATACTATTGGTGGAAATCCAAGTAAGATCAGCTACCATGGAAAGCAGTTTGGAGATTTCTCAAAGAACTTAAAACAGAGCTACCCTTCAACCCAGCAATCCCATGTCGGATATATATCCAAAAGAAAAGAAATCATTCTACCAAAAAGCCATATGCACTTGTATATGCATCACAGCATGATTCACAATAGCAAAGACATAGAATCAACCTAGTTCTCCATCAATGGTGGATTGGATAAAGAAAATACAGTACATATACAGCATGGAATACTATGAAACCACAAAAAAAAAAAAAAAAATGAAATCACGTCATTTGCAGCAACATGGATGCAGCTGGACCATTATCGTAAGTGAATAAACATAGGAACAAAAAAACAAATACTGCATCCACTCTCTTGTGGGACCTAACTGTTGGGTACTCATGAACAAAAAGATGGCCACAAAAGGCACTCAGGAATAACAGAAGGAGGCATGAAGGAAGGGAATAAGAGTTCAAAAACTAATGGCTGTGTACTATGGTCTCTATCTGGGTGATAGGATCATTTGTATTCCAAACCTCAGCATCACACAATATATGCATGTTTGTTGCATATCTACCCCTGAATCTAAAATAAAAGTTGAAGTTATTAAAAAATAACAACAGGGCAGGTATCATGTCTCACGCCTATAATCCCAGCACTTTGGGAGGCCAAGGTGGGTGGATCACAAGGTCAGGAGTTCTAGACCAGCCTTGCCAACATAATGAAACCCCATCTCTACTACAAATACAAAAATTAGCCAGGCATGGTGGTGTGCACCTGTAATCCCAACTACTTGGAGGCTGAGGCAGGTGAATTGCTTGAACCTGGGAGGCAGAGATTACAGTGAGCCCAGATCACGCCACTGCACTCCAGCCTGGGAGACAGAGTGAGACTCTGTCTCAAAATGAATAAATTAATAAAACAAAATAGTAAATATAAAATTAAAATCGAAACATTAAAATAAAACTACCACATGATCTGCCTACCCCATATTTGGGTATCTATTTAAAATAAATGAAATCAGTGTATTGAAAAGATATCATCACTCCCAGGTTTATTACAGCATTATTCACAATAGCCAAGATATGGAATCAACCTAAGTGTCAATCAACAGATGAATGGATAAACAAAATGAAACACTCCTCAGCCTTAAAAAAGAATGAAATTGAGTAATTTTTGACAACATGGATGAACCTGAAGGACATTATGCTAAGTGAAATAAGCCAGGCATAGAAAGATAATATATTATGTCACTCATGCAAGGCACCTAAAAAAGCTGACTCATTGAAGCAGAGAGTGGAATGGTGGTTATCGGAGGCTAAAGGTTGAGGGACCTGAGAGATGTTGTTCAAACGATAATAGCTTGCAATTATACAAGAGAAATAAATGATAAATACTTAGGATGATTAATATGTTAATTATCTTGATTTAGTTATTCCACACTGTATATATATATATATATATACCACATTAGCGCTGTATACCCTATAATTATATGATTGCAATTTGTTCAAAAAATTGAAAAGAACCCATAAGTCATGTAATTCATTAACTAGATCCCAAAATATTTTTATGAAGAAGTTATTGTAAAAGACAAAATATAACTTAATAACATTTTCATAGCCTTGTAAAAAAGAAATCCGACTAAGAATAAATAGGAAATCCCCTCAAATAATTTCTTTGCCTTCTGCTATTCTACTTGTATGTATCTCAGAAATCAACAAATAAACTGGCCCCATTTCTCTTACTGTTATGAAGTGGTGTTTCTAAAGAGTGAAACTATCCAAGGTACACATCAACAAAGAGCATTTCTGACAATCCCTATCTTCAGGTTCAACAGAAATAATGCACAAAGAGCATTTCTGACAATCCCTATCTTGAGGTTCAAGAGAAATGATGCACAAACATTTCAAAAAAAATTTTTCAATAACATTAGGGGAAAAAAAAACACAAAAAAACAAATGCAGTATGAGACCCACACCATAACCCACAATGGATTTCACTTTTTCAAGTAATATGTCTTATAGCAGATGACTCTCCACCTGAGGGTTATTGCATATAAGGCCTTGCAATTATACCTGTTAACCTGTATGATCCTAGAATTCACGGCTTGCCCAGTACTTGAAGCTTCATTTTGTCTGAAGTCCTAGATTATGCCTATACACAATAGGATTATATATCTCTTCTCAGTTCCAAACTACTGTATTCTTTGACTTCTTAAACTGATATATCTAACCACAGATAATTGCAGTGTTTCCACTAAAGCCAAAGTCAAGATTGCTAAATGGTGGAGTTCATGTCTTTCAAGTGTTAGAATTTCCTAAATCTTAATCTGATCCTCCAATAATTGGCAAGGGGCATGATTTTAAAAAGTACTCGCTATCAAAATAGAATGCTTGAGTTCAAAGCCTGGTTCTGCTATTTAGTAGCTGTGTGATCTTAGGAAAGTTCCTTTCTTCTTTTCCTGCCTCCGTTTCTCATCAGTAAAATTGGGATAATAATAGTACATTGTGGGGGACACACAGCAACATATTTGAGTTTATGTACAAGGCATTTGAGGTCGGGGTATGGAAAAATACTGAGGCACTGTGTGTATGTTATTTGTGTATGGGAATGAAACTCCTTTACCCTGAAAACTGAACAAGGAGTGGGGTGTGTGGTGTGATAAGGAACACTGAAAACAGCCTCCTGCGAATGACGTTTGAGTGTATACAAATTCACAGGCGCTTCTGCACCTCCCTCAAATGGGCATCTAATGTAGTTAATCCAAGCCCTTTTAATAAATACTAGGCAGATGCTGGAGCAGACTCTCTCACAAGAGCTGCCCACTAGCCAGGCTCAGCTGGAACTGAGTATTCATCCTTGGCATTCACTGCAAGCTATAAGCTCTGCAAGGGATGCCCCTGATGTAATCACCTTGAAGTTACACATGAAAGAGGAGAGCTCATCAATTTTCAGGGAATCCCAGTAAGGGACAGTCCTGACTCCCATCAGCAGGATGGGACATACATGTATAATATCAGTGGTTAGGTTATCATGGGTCAAGAAATGACCAAAGAGCAGAAAGTATTTTTTAAAACAGTGCAACAGCTACTTCAGGCTATCCAGTGCACTGTCGAGCCTGGAGCTTTATGCTTAAGCTCTTAATTCGGCCGGAATGCCCTTGGTTTCCTGATCACCAAACCTTAGATTTAGAGTTATGGGAGTCGGTAGGTCGCTGCCTGAAAACAGGATTTGAGCAAGGTCATTTTGCTAATGTTACTATTTTGACCACCTGGGCACTGGTGCGCTCGCTCCGCGTTGTACCCTCTTTATCTGCCACATTGTGTCGAGTCAGACCACCCATCTTCTCCACCTGAAGGGAATTCAGGAGATTTAAAGGAGAAGGAAAAACAGGAACCAGAACAACAGGGAGAGACTCCTCTCCCCATTTCATTCCCTTCTATGGGGAATAAGGAAGAGACATTTTCTAGTGGTAAGGATGGACCCAAGCCTTTTCCTCCCCCTACAGAAAAGACATTGCCCTCCTTTCCTCCACCCTTAAAGGGACCTGCGTTCGTTGGCCCTGAGAAGGCAACTGTGCTTCCCATTCACCTTAAGGAGATTGGAGGCCGCCCAAGGGATGGTTCTTGGAGAAGACCCCCGGTCAGCAAACATCTATACGATCTGGTGGCTACATCTCCTGACAAACTTTCCTGCTGGAGGGGTGCCTCCAGGAGGGAAGGAAAGTGGCTGATGATGACTGTCTTCCTAATACGCAAGTTCTCACTTCCTACTTCCAGCATCGGCCTTCTTGGCCTTGGCTTTTTTTTTGTTTCCCTGGAGTATAAGGGAAAGTTGCAAGCTGCCTCCTGGGTTTTAATCACAGATAGCTCTGGCTTTCTTGCTGCCCACAGAGGCCTAGGGCAGGAGAGTTGCTAAGACGCCATGGAGTCCCCATTTGGTCATTGGCGGTCTAGGCAAGTCACTCCTTTGTGGGTTTGTGGTGATGGATGGGAGGCCAAGAGGTACAGACCGGGTCTCTGGGTGACTGCGGGCAGCTCCAACCAAGTCCTAAGAATCATCCTCACCATGGTCACATGCCTTAGTAACTGTGCAGTTTGGCCTGCTGCTTGCTGTGCTGCTGCTTTTCCTAGTTCTGCCACCCCTCGCATGCCGACAAACAATTCCTTGTCTTCCCTAGTCCCTGGGGGAGGAGCCCGCTAATAAGGGGCGCTCTCCCATAGCCATGTATTAGATGTTAACTAGGCTGAGGTAGGCGACCTCTGCCAGCTGCTGTCGCCTTCAGAAGATAGACGCAGCAGCAAGGAATGTTTCACTTTTTCGTAAAATGTCTAAAAAACACTGTGGCTGGGAAACTTCAAAGCAGACCCTGTGCTGCATATCGGCTCCCCCCGCCTGAGCCTCTGTGCTTAGGGGTAGTAAAAATAATAAAAAGCCCGATAGATTTTCAGTGCCTTCCCTAACAGGGTTGGCTCCAAGCGTAGGTGCCCTGGAGGACGAGGGAAGAGGTCTTCTCCCAGCCTGTTACCCTCTTGCCTCCTGCCTCCGCACTTATACAGCCACTTTACCACCTGGTCATTCTCTGACCTCTTGCTGCCACTTATAGTCTTCCTTCCTTCCTCTCAGGGTAAGGGTAGCAACAGGTGACAGGCTGTTAAAAAGACAGGCTGCCTAAAGAGCCTGGAGCAGATGGAAAGAACCCGGCCACAGTCCTGCTTTCCCAAGCTCACTTCTAAGACATTCCAGCTAAAGGCGAATGCAGGAAAATAGCCAGTACCTAAGGACATTGAAAAATTGGGGGGTTCTTTTTTTATTTTACACACTTAAGCTAACTCAATGCAGGTTTATTTTCCTGGACACTTGCAGTCACATTCTAATAACTTTCAAGGGCCATGATATGGTAAAAGTTACCTAAAATATCCATCCCTTCCATATCTGAGTTTAACAGGTAGGCTTTATCTTTTGCCATTTCTGTATTTTATATGTTATGTACCTGTCTCATAACCCCTCTAAACATATGCAAAAGACCACAGATTTAATAGCTTCTCTTACTAAAGGGGCACCAACAGTGTGTCCAATTATCAGGATATGACCCTGCTACTCTTTTCCTACTTTTAAGTAAAAAACAATTTCATAGTCTCTTAGCTTGTAATCTTGATTGGCCAGTAGCAATGGCTGACTTTATTGGCAAATATCAGCTTCCACTTACCAACCTGTAAGCTCCTGAACTTTTCACAAACTGCACCTGTTAAATTTGTATCTACTGTTGTCTCTGAGCCCTTGCTTCACCCCACTACTCTCTTTACAGATGGTTCAGAAAAAAAATGAAAAGACAGCTATAGTGTGGCAAGATGCCTGCAAAACTGGCAGCACAAATCCCAGGAACATTTTTAAATTATGCAACAGGAAGAGTTAAAGGCCCTAATAACCTTACAAACCTTTCCTCACCAAGACATAAACAGAGTTAGTATATAGCATTCCTCATTTAGATCTTGCACATGTGAAGGGCATTACTAATGAATCTCTACCAGCTTTGTTTCTTGTAGCACAAAAGCTCCTCTGTGCCCGTCTTCACCCTCTTTATATCACCCACATTCACTCTCATTCTGGGCTCCCTGGTCCCTTGTCAGAAGGGAATGCTTGAGCTGATGCTCTGGTAATGTGGTTTGTGGTTTCCTGCTTTTTTCGAGCTCAAGCTAATCATGTTTTGTTTTCTTTTGTTTCATCAGAATGCCCAAGGTCTCAAAAACAGTTTCATTTAACACTTGCTCAAGCGCAAATGATTATTCAAACTTGTCCTGATTGCCAATAGCATTCGCTTTCTCCTTTTTTCTTAGGGCTTGGTGCCAATCCATGAGGTCTGGTGCTATCTGGCAAACTGATTTTACTCAGTATCCACCCTTTGGATGTTTTAAATTTCTCCACATTACCGTGGACACGTAGACAAGTTTAATACATGCTACCCCCTGGACCGGTGGAAAAACTAAAAACACAATTGCTCATTTGTTTAAATCTATTATAACTTTAGGCCTTCCACAAACTATAAAAACTGATAATGTTCCTTACTATTTAAGTACTCAATTTGCATATGCATTGCAACTTTAACATATAACAACATAAAACTGACATTCTCTATAACTTACCCACTCAGGCCATTATTAAATTAACTCATCAAACTCTTTTTTTTTTTTTTTTTTTTTTTTGAGACGGAGTTTCACTCTTGTTACCCAGGCTGGAGTGCAATGGCACGATCTCGGCTCACCGCAACCTCTGCCTCCTGGGTTCAGACAATTCTCCTGCCTCAGCCTCCTGAGTAGCTGGGATTACAGGCACGAGCCACCATGCCCAGCTAATTTTTTGTATTTTTTTAGTAGAGACGGGGTTTCACCATGTTGACGAGGATGGTCTCGATCTCTCGACCTTGTGATCCACCCGCCTCGGCCTCCCAAAGTGCTGGGATTACAGGCTTGAGCCACCGCGCCCGGCCTCAAACTCTTAAAGTATATCTTAATAAAAAAAAGGTGGGGAATATGGGGTTCTTTCCTTCAGAACAGGACCTGTTGTTGGAGAATCAACCAGCAATGACAGTGCTGATTTGGAAGTCATCTGGCACTACCCGGGAACAACTAAAGAAATTGGATCAACAAGCAACTATCTGGTTTGCCACCGTGGAAGCCCCTGGAACTGCAAAGAACTAGTTTCTTATGCATCTAGTGGTAACTGGGGAAACTTCTGAGAAAGTAAGACAGGCATGGATGTTAGGGTGGCTGGTAATTCTTGTCCTTTGCCAAGTGGGATCAGCTCAAGAACATATTTATTGGAGTCATGTTCTAAATCCCCCTGTTTTTAATGTTAGTACATGGTGGGATGCTGACCTGCCTTTGTCATCTAATGATACTTCTTGGACAGGAGGTCCATGGATGCCCCTGTCTTATTCCCTTGACTGAAAATTTAAGATGGATTAAACTTAATGACTCCTTGATTTTATTACCTAGTAATCCTCCTCTTTGTTTTTTTCAGAATATCACATGTTAAGTGTGTTCCTCTCATTCCTCAGGAGTATCTTTGCTATCAGCCCAAAAGGGAGGCTAAGCTTGCAAATTTGACCTTTATTTCTGCTGTTACCACTAATCTTACTGAGGTCTTTAATGAAGCTACACAAGTGCCTGATCTTCCTATTTGCCATCCAAGGAGGGACTGGCGATATAAGCTTGAGGCCATCTGTTGGTCTCTAAGCAGACAATCTGCACCACGCCAAGGGCCTCTGTTTGATAATGGCACCTTACTTGATTGGGACCTCCATGGTAATCTTACGTCTGCAAATCAGACTATTGGATTTGGGAGTCCCTCCAATAGTTTTATCACCTAGCCAGAGTATTGGCTTTCAGGACCAATATTACAACTAAAAGGGAAACAAGCGTTAAGCCCTGCACATACCCAAATTTGGGGACTAGGTCTTCCTTTTTGGAACAGGTTCTTTCACATGATGAGCACATTACTACTGGTGGCAACTATACCACTCTCTTAGCAGACTAATGTTACTGATACAGTCCTGATTTGTACTACACACCCTTATATACTTCTGTTTGGGCAAGGTGTTCCTAACATAGAGCAGAATCAATCCTTTTATAGTATTAAAATCTCTTCCAGTAGCTGGTACGCTACATCCTTATCTCATCAAAATGTTATACAGTTAAATACAACCTGTGTCATGATGTTAACTTGGCGAGCAGTATTGTGGCTGCCTGTAAATTTAATGCAGAACTGGGAAGGAGAGTCCACCTTGCAGTTATTTAGAAAAGCACATCTGCAAGGGGTTTATCACTACCATTTGCCTTCTCAAATTTCTACTCTTGAGTGTGAATTAAAGAAACAACTTGAAGAATGGTTGCAGCAATTACAAACAAGTACCCTTCAGCAATTACAAAAAGGCTTTCAATGGTTAAACCCAAATACTTGGGTGTCTAGGTTAAACATATGCATTTGGGTGTTTTTGTAACTGTTTGCTAACTCTGTTTTGTAACTCTGTGCTGCCAACTGATGCATATATGACCAAGTAAGAACGCTAGAGGCTTACCGTGCATTGAATGACCAGCATGCTCCAAGAATTAAAGAAGGGGGAGATGTGGGAGGCGCAAGGCAACATATTCAGGCTTATGTACAAGGCATGCATTTGAGGTTGGGGTACGGAAGAATACTGAGGCACTGTGTGTATGTTATTTGTGTATGGGAATGAAACTCCTTGACCCTGAAAGAGTGTGTGGTGTGATAAGAAACGCTGAAAACAGCTCCTAAGAATGAGTTTTGAGTGTGTACAAGGTCACAGGTGTCTCAGCGCCCACCTCAAATGGCCATCTAATGGATGTTTATAGTTAATACAAGCCCTTTCAATAAATACTTTGCAGACAGATGCTGGGGCAGACTCTCTCAGAAGAGCTACACGTTAGCCCTGCTCAGCTGCAATTGTCTGAGTACTTCATTCTTGGCATTTGCTGCAAGCTATAAGCGCTGCAGTACCTTCATCACAAGGTGGCTGTAAAGAGTAAATGATTCTAGACATTGGCTTAGGCAAGGATTTCATGACCAAGCACCGAGAAGCAAATGCAATAAAAACAAAGATAAATAGCTGGGACCTAATTAAACTAAAGAGCTTTTGCATGACAAAAGGAACAGTCATCAGAGTAAACAGACAACCCAGAGAGTGGGAGAAAATCTTTACAATCTATATATCTGACAAAGGACTCATATCCAGAATCTACAATGAACTCAAATCAGAAAAAAAAATCCCACCAAAAAGTGGACTAAGGACATGAATAGAGAGTTCTCAAAGGAAGATATACAAATAGACAACAAACATGAAGAAATGCTCAACATCACTGATGATCAGGAAAATGCATATCAAAACCACAATGCAATACCACTCAACTCCTGCAAAAATGGCCATAATCAAAAAATCAAAAAACAGTAGATGTTGGCATGGATGCAATGATTAGGGAACACTTCTACACTGCTGGTGGCAATGTAAACTAGTATAGCCACTATGGAAAACAGTGTGGAGATTCCTTAAAGAACTAAAATTAGAAATACCATTAGATCCTGCAATCCCACTACTGACTATCCACCCAAAGGAAAAGAAGTCATTATTCAAAAAAGATTCTTGCACACACATGTTTTTAGCAGCACAATTCACAGTTGCAAAATCATGGAACCAACCCAAATGTCCAACAACCAACAAGTGGATAAAGAAACTGTGGCAAATATATGTGATGGAATATTACTGAGCCAAAAAAAACGAGTGAATTAACAGCATTTGCAGGGACCTGGGTGAGACTGGAGACTATTATTCTAAGTGAAGTAACTCAGAAATGGAAAACCAAACATTGTATCTTCTCACCGATACGTGGGAGCTAAGCTCTGGGGAGACAAAGGCATAAGAATGATACAATGGACTTTGGGGACATGAGAGGAAGAGTGGGAGGAGGGCTAGGGATAAAAGACAACATATATAGTACATTGTATACTGCTTGGGTGATGGGTGCACCAAAATCTCACAAATCACCATTAAGGAACTTATTCATGTAACCAAATACCACCTGTACCGCAACAAATTACGGAAAAAAATTTTTTAATTTAAAAAATAAAAATAAAGTATATATGATATATACAATCCATAAAAGAAAAAAATTGAAAAAAGAGTAAATGAATATCCATAAGGCATATATAATGATGCCTTATACATAATAAGAGTTCAGTATAGGAGAATGCTGGGAAGATGGCCGACTAAGAACAGCTCAGGACTTCAGCTCCCAGTGAAAGTGCAGAGGGTGAGTGGACGCCGCATTTCCAGATGAATTTTTACTGCCCACAGACGAGGAGATTCCCAGGCAGAGGGGTCTCCAGTGCCGCTGTTTCAGCGAGTGTGGCTGTTTTGGCCCACGCGGCTGCTGTGACCACGCCCTGTTGTGGTGGTTCTCCATACAAAAGCCACTGGTCTGGGAGCCCTCTTAGCTGGCGATTGGAGCCCTGAGATGGCAGAGTTGACCATTCACCTGAAATAGCAAACCAGGCCAGGAGATTCCTAGGCACAAAAACTGCCAGGAACATCAGCACATTTTTCAACCGGCTCAGTGAGGCGCGGTACGGGAGATCCCGGCACTTTTTCAACAGGTGACTGCAACATTGGGTCATTCAATTTAAAAAAAAAAAAAAAAAAAAAGACTCTGAGTGAGGGAGCCAGATGATGAGGCTCGGTTGGTCTCCCCCGCCACAACAACAACAACGACGACAATAAAAACAGTAATTGAAAACGCTCTGGGTTAAGCGTTTCACAGCAAGCACAGCTGAACCCAGGACGGTCTGGCTCTGTGGGGGAGGGGCGTCCACCATTACTGAGACTCTCCACCACTACGGAGGCAGGCCGCCGTTACTGAGGCAAACCGCCATTGCCAAGGCAACCTGCCACAACAGAGAGAGTCCGCCATAACAGAGGCAGGGCCACCATGGCCAAGGCAGTTCTAACTACATCCATATAAACAAGACTGCAGGTAAGATCACACGGCAGCTCGGTGGAGCCCACAGCAGCTCAGCAAAGCCTCTGCAGGCAGACAGGGACTAGGCAGACTCCTAATTGTGGGGCAGCCGTGAAAGAAAAGAAAAGGGGGGCAGCAGCACAACGGAAACTCATAAAGCCCTAACTCCCCGGGACAGAGGACCTGGAAACAAAAAGTGCTTTATGAGTTCAGCTGCAGCGGACCTAAACGTACCTGCCCAGCAGCTCTGAACGAACAACGGAGCTCACAGCTCAGGACTTGAGCCCCAATAAAAGACAGACTGTCTCCTGAAGCAGCTCCCTGACCCCCACAGATCCAAAGAGTCACCTCATAAAGGAGAGAACGGACTGAGAGTTGGCGAGCATCCTTCGGGGACAAAGACAGCAGAAGAGGAAACTCGTAGCAACACTTACTGTTCCGCAGCTGCTGCAGGTGATCCCCAGGCAAGCAGGGCCTGGAGAGGACCTCAACAGTCCTACAGCAGAGGGGCCAGACTGTTAGAAGGAAAGCTTAAAAAAAAAAAGAAGTAACTTCAGCATACACAAACTGGAAGCTCACTCAGAGACTCAATCTGAAAGACAGTAACTACAAAGACAACAGGTGGATAAACCCACAAAGATGGGAAGAAACCAGCGCAAAAAGGGTGAAAACTCCTGAAACCGGAACACCTCTCCTCGTAAAAGGGATCACAACTCCTCACCAGCAAGGGAACAAGACCAGATAGAGAAGGAGTGTGATGAAATGACAGAATCAGACTTCAGAAGCTGGGTAGTAAGAAACTACAGTGAGCTAAAAGAACATGTTCTAACCCAATGCAAAGAAACTAAGAACCTTGAAAAAAGATGGGACGAAATGCTAATGAGAATGGACAACATAGAGAGGAATATAAGTGAATTGATGGAGCTGAAAAACACAACACGCAAACGTCGCGAAGCATGCACAAGTTTCAACAGCCGAATTGGCCAAGCAGAAGAAAGGATATCAGAGGTCGAAGATCAACTCAATGAAATAAAAAGAGAAGGCAAGAACAGAGAAAAAAGGGCAAAAAGGAATGAACAAAATCTTCAAGAAATGTGGGACTCTGTGAAAAGACCTAATCTACGCTTGATAGGTGTACCTGAATGTGACGAAGAGAATGAATCCAAGCTGGAAAATACTCTTCAGGATATTATCCAGGAAAACTTCCCCAACCTAGCAAGGCAGGCCAATATTCAAGTCCAGGAAATACAGAGAAAACCAGAAAGATATTCCTCAAGAAGAGCAAACCCAAGGCACATAATTATCAGATTCACCAGGATTGAAATGAAAGAGAAAATGCTAAGGGCAGCCAGAGAGAAAGACTGGGTTACCCACAAAGGGAAGCCCATCAGACTCACAGCAGATCTCTCAGCAGAAACCCTACAAGCCAGAAGAGATTGGGGGTCAATATTCAACATCCTTAAAGAAAAGAACTTTCAACCCAGAATCTCCTATCCAGCCAAACTAAGCTTTATAAGTGAAGAAAAAATAAAATCCTTTGTAAACAAGCAAGCACTCAGAGATTTCATCACCACCAAACCTGCTCTACAAGAACTCCTGAAAGAGGCTCTACACATATAAAGGAACAACCAGTACCAGCCATTCCAAAAACATACTAAATGGTAAAGAGCATCAACACAATCAAGAATCTGCATCAACTAACCAACAGAACAGCCAGGTAGCATCAAAATGACAGTATCCAATTCACACATAATAATACTATCCCTAAATGTCAATGGACTAAATGCCCCAATCAAAAGACACAGACTGGCAAATTGGATAAAAACCCAAAACCCGTCAGTGTGCTGTATCCAGGAAACTCATCTTACATGCAAGGATACACAAAGACTCAAAATAAAGTGATGGAGGAAGATCTACCAAGGAAATGGAGAGCAAACAAAAAGCAGGAGTTGCAATTCTCATCTCTGATAAAATAGACTTTAAAGCAACAAAGATCAAAAGAGACAAAGAAGGACATTACATAACGGTAAAAGGATCACTGGAACAAGAAGAGCTAATGATCCTAAATATATACGCACCCAATACAGGAGCACCCAGATACATAAGGCAAGCTCTTAATGATGTACAAAGAGACTTAGACTCCCACACAATAATAGTGGGAGACTTTAACACCCCACTGTCAATATTAGAAAGATCATCCAGACAGAAAATTAACAAGGATATCTAGGACATGAACTCAGACCTGGAACAAGCAAACCTAATAGACATTTACAGAACTCTCCACCCCAAATGCACAGAATATACATTCTTCTCAGCACCACATCACACCTACTCTAAAATTGACCACATAATTGGCAATAAATAACTCCTCAGTAAATGCAAAAGAACAGAAATCATAACAAACAGTCTCTCAGACCACAGTGCAATCAGGTTAGAACTCAGAATGCAGAAACTAACTCAGAACCGCACAGCTTCATGGAAACTGAACAACTTACTCTTGAATGTTGACTGGATAAACAATGAAATGAAGGCAGAAATAAAGATGTTCTTCAAAACCAACGAGAACGGAGATGCGACATATCAGAATCTCTGGGACACATTTAAAGCAGTCTCTAGAGGAAAATATATAGCAATAAGTGCCCACATGAGAAGAAAGGAGAGATCTAAAATTGAGACCTATCACCAAAATTGAAAGAGCTAGAGGAGCAAGATCAAAAAAACTCAAAACCTAGCAGAAGACAGGAAATAACTAAGATCAAAGCAGAACTGAAGGAAATAGAGACAAAAAAACACTCTTCAAAAAATCAATAAATACAGAAGCTGGTTTTTTCAAAAAGATCAACAAAATAGACAGACCACTAGCCAGATTAATAAAAAAGAAAAGGAGCCGGGCGCGGTGGCTCAAGCCTGTAATCCCAGCACTTTGGGAGGCCGAGGTGGGTGGATGACGAGGTCGAGAGATAGAGACCATCCTGGTCAACCTGGTGAAACCTCATCTCTACTAAAAATACAAAAAATTAGCTGGGCATGGTGGCACGTGCCTGTAATCCCAGCTATTCAGGAGGCTGAGGCAGGAGAATTAACTGAACCCAGGAGGCGGAGGTTGCGGTGAGCCGAGATCACGCCATTGCACTCCAGCCTGGGTAACGAGAGCGAAACTCCGTCTCAAAAAAAAAAAAAAAAGAAAAGGAGAATAACCAAATTGATGCAAATAAAAAACGATAAAGGGGCTATCACCACAGATTCCCCAGAAATCCAAACCATCATCAGAAATTATTACAAACAACTCTATGCACATAAACTAATAAACCTGGAAGAAATGGATAAATTCCTGGACACCTGCAACCTCCCAAGCCAAAACCAGGAAGAGGTCGAAACCCTGAATAGACCAATAACAAGGTCTGAAGTCGAGGCAGCAATTAAGAGCCTACCACCCAAAAAAAGCCGAGGTCTAGATGGGTTCACAGCCGAATTCTACCAGACGTACAAAGAGGAGCTGTTACCATTCCTTCTGAAACTATTTCAGACAATCCAAAAAGAGGGAATCCTTCCCAAATCATTTTATGAGACAAACATCATCCTGATACCAAAACCCAGCAGAGACTCAACAATAAAAGAAAACTTCAGGCCAATATCCATAATGAACATAGATGCAAAAATCTTCAATAAAATACTGGCAAGCCGATTGCAATAGCACATCAAAAAGCTTATCTGCCATGATCAAGTAAGATTCACCCCAGGGATGCAAGGCTGGTTCAACATACACAAGTCCATAAACGTAATTCACCACATAAACAGAACCAAAGACAAAAACCACATGATTATCTCAATTGATGCAGAGAAGACCTTTGACAAAATTCAACAGCCCTTTATGCTAAAAACCCTCAATAAACTAGGCATTAACAGAACATATCTCAAAATAATAAAAGCTATTTATGACAAACCAAAGTCAATATCATACTAAATGGGAAAAAACTGGAAGCATTCCCTTTAAAATCTGGCACTAGACAAGGATGCCATCTCTCACCACTTCTATTCAATATAGTACTGAAAGTTCTAGCCAGAGCAATCAGGCAAGAAAAAGAAATAAAGGGTATTCAAATAGGAAAGGAGGAAATCAAACTGTCTCTATTTGCAGATACATGACTGTATATCTAGAAGACCCCATCGACTCAGCCCAAAATCTCCTGAAACTGATAAACAACTTCAGCAAAGTCTCAGGATACAAAATCAATGTGCAAACATCACAAGCATTCCTATACACCAGTAACAAACTGAAAGAGAGCCAAATCAAGAATGAACTGCCATTCACAATTGCTACAAAGAGAATAAAATACCTAGGAATAAAATTAACAAGGAACGTAAAGGACCTCTTCAAGGAGAACTACAAGCCACTGCTCAACAAAATAAGAGAGGACACAAACAGATGGAGAAACATTCATGTTCATGGTTAGGAAGAATCAACATCATGAAAATGGCCATACTGCCCAAAGTAATTTACAGATTCAATGCTATCCCCATCAAGTTACCAATGACCTTCTTCACAGAACTGGAAGAAAACACCTTAAACTTCATATGGAACCAAAAGAGAGCCCGAATATCCAAGTCAATTCTAAGCAAAAAGAACAAAGCAGGAGTCATCACACTACCGGACTTCAAACTATACTACAAGGCTACAGTAATCAGAACAGCATGGTACTGGTACCAAAACAGAGATATAGACCAATGGAACAGAACAGAGGCCTCAGAGGAAATACAACATACCCACAACCATCTGATCTTCGACAAACCTGACAAAAACAAGCAATGGGGAAAGGACTCCCTGTTTAATAAATGGTGTTGGGAAAACTGGCTAGCCATGTGCAGAAAGCAGAAACAGGACCCCTTCCTGACACCTTTCACTAAAATTAACTCCAGATGGATTAAAGACTTAAACATCAGACCTAACACCATAAAAACCCTAGAAGAAAATCTAGGCACAACCATTCAGGACATAGGCGTAGGCAAGGACTTCATGACCAAAACACCAAAAGCATTGGCAAGAAAAGCCAAAATAGACAAATGGGACCTAATCAAACTCCACAGCTTCTGCACTGCAAAAGAAACAGTCAGTAGAGGTAATCGGCAACCAACAGAATGGGAAAAAAATTTTGCAGTCTACCCATCTGACAAGGGGCTGATATCCAGAATTTACAAAGAACTAAACCAGATCTACAAGAAAAAAACAAACAAGCCCATTCAGAAGTGGGCAAAGGATATGAACAGACACTTTACAAAAGAAGACATACAGGAGGCCAACAAACATATGAAAAAATGCTCATCATCACTGGCCATTAGAGAAATGCAAATCAAAACTACATTGAGATACTATCTCACCCCAGTTAGAAAGACGATCATTAAAACATCTGGAGACAAGAGATGCTGGAGAGGGTGTGGAGAACTAGGAACACTTTTACACTGTTGGTGGGAATGTAAATTAGTTCAATCATTGTGGAAGACAGTGTGGCAATTCCTCAATCACCTAAAAATAGAAATCCCATTTGACCCAGCAATCCCATTACTGGGTATATATCTGAAGGATTATAAATTATTCTATTATAATGACACATGCACACGAATGTTCATTGCAGCACTGTTTACAATAGCAAAGACCTGGAACCAACCCAAACGCCCATCGATGATAGACTGGACAGGGAAAATGTGGTACATAAACACCATGGAATATTACACAGCCATCAAAAACTATGAGTTCATGTCCTTTTTAGGGACATGGATGAACCTGGAAACCATCGTTCTCAGCAAACTGACACAAGAGCAGAAAATCAAACACCACGTGTTCTCACTCTTAGGTGGGTGTTGAACAATGAGAACACATGGACACGGGGAGGGTAGCACTACTCACTGGGGTCCATTGCATGGGGAGAAATGACAGATATAGGTGAAGGGGAGGAAGGCAGCAAATCACACTGCCACGTGTGTACCTATGCAACAATCGTGCATGTTCTTCACATGTACCCCAAAACCTAAAATGCAATAAAAAAATAAAATAAAATAAAATACAAATGTCAGAAATTTAAAAAAAAAGAGTTCAGTATACTAACCATTATTAATATTAATAAAATATAAAATATTTTAAAGGGCCAAGGTCAGAGAGATATTCAAAAGTAAGTTCAGTGGGGTATGAATCACTAGACCAAAATAATAAAAGCAATAGCAGAAACAATGAGGAGTTATTAAGATATGACTTTAAGAAGATAACTGGAAGAGTGAAACTACTGATACACATCAGAAGGTAGCACAATTTCCTATTCAGAAAAGTATACTGAACTTATTTTCCTCTCTTCCTCTCAAAATATTTCGGAAATGTCACAAAGATTGAAGACAGGGAATAAACTTGCAACAATGGTGAAATTAGGGAAAAGACCATTAGCATACCAGAAATTTTGAAGAATATCTATAAGACAGAGAATGGAAAGAATTGAATTAAGAAATAAATCAAAATGATGGACAGCATAGCAATAGGCTCCAGGGAAAAGGAAGCCATTTTCCTTGGAGGTATATAAGAGAGTCTTCAAGTTTTGAGTTGGCAGATGACACATAGGGATGAAGCGACACGTGGTAGAGTAATCACAATGATTAATAGAAGTACTGTATATAGAAGAGCTAGGCTTCACCTCCTATACCACAAAACATTTACAGAGGAGACTGATAACAGCAAACATAGCCTCCAGAAGAAACTGGAGATCTCACAGAATAAATTCAACTCCTAGATACCTGGGGGATTGAGGGCACCTTTAGTGGCTATCCATGCTCTAGAGTCAATTCTCCCATATTTTTGCATTGCATGGAGTCTGCCTTCTCCTCTCTTTCCCCTAAACTAAAGCATTTGTGTTGTCCACTTAAGACTTTTATCTGTCTTCCAATCAGACAAAATAATTGATAGAAAAAGATTTGCACAATAGTCAGATAAATCCTTGTCTATTGGTTTTTATCTACAACCAAGTCTTTCATTCATATGTATATGAATAAATGACAAACACAGAACTATTTTAGAAAAAGCAGAGCAGAAAAGAAAATAATCAAATAAAAATTTAAAAGTATAAAGAACTAAGGAGAAATAAAACAACTCAAGGAAAAATATAATTTAGAAAGTAGCTCACGCTTTACAAGAGATATTTGAGAAAGTATACTTCTATAACACAAACACAGGATGCTATAATGAAAGAAAAAGACTTGAAAGTGGAAGGAAGTCAAGGAGGAAGAAGAAATGAGGCAGGAAGGGAGGAAAGGAAGGAGGAACAAGGAACAAGTCAGGGAGAAAGGAAATAAAGAATAACACAGAGCTATTGAAAACAACACTAGAAATATCAACTTAAGAAATCCGTGGAAGACTACAAGAGGAAGTGAAGGATAGATACAAGTAAAATAAAGCACAAGATGGAAAAAGACGAAAAACATAAAACATAATTGTGAGGGATATAAAGGATCGGTCAAGCAGGTCTGCCATCCTTCTAATAAGATCCAGATAGAGAGAAAAGAGAAAATAGAGAAAACAGATGGAAGGAAATAGCAGGGGAGGAGGCTGGGAAGCAAAGCTAAAGACTTCAAAATGAAAGGGCCTACTGAATGTCAGGTAGACTGAGTGACGAAAAAGACCTACATGCTCAGATTAGATTACAATAAATTGCAGGACAGGAGACCAGCAAAGCCATAAAAGTACTCTAAGAGATGAACACATTACTCACAAAATGTGCCATCCAATTTCTCATCAGAAACACTAGATGCTTGCAGACAATGAAGTATTGCAGGAGATGCTGAGGAAGGAGTTCAAACATGAGCAGCATTACATGACCTTGGTGGTCTCTTAGCCTGAGAGTTCATGATTCACAGGTTCCACGAAAAGAAATGGCACCGGTGTTTGGGGCCAAGATGGCTGCCTAGAAGCAGCTAGTGTGCAACTCCCTTATGGGGAGAAGAGAGTGGCAAATAAGCATGAGCTCTTCAACAGGATCATCCAAGTGGACACGTGAAGGAAGTAACGTGACCCACAGAGAAAGAAAAGATGGAGGCAGGACAGTTGCCCACCTGAAATGGGCATGGAGCCAAGGGAGACTCACCACTGCAGAGAAACGGTGAGTGGGTGAGAGCCCCCGGGGATCTACACTTCTGCCATGGACCTTTGAAACCTGGACTCAGGATATCCCCTTTGGCTCACTCCCACCATTCCCCACAACCTCCGGCCTCCGGACCAACCAGGGCCTCTATACTGACACACACAGCTATGTGGGTCTGGGCAGAGCCACTGTTCAGGAACATGAAGAATCTTAGGGGCCTTCGACTCTGGGCATTCCAGCACAAGTGGGCTGTAAATCCAGCAACCATGGAGGCCAGGCTCCACAGAACCACAGGATAGGGGCTGAATCCATGGGGCTGAGGAATGGATGGACTGCAGGCTTCATCTCCATTGCGCTTTGCCAGAAAAGCCTCACTGAGACCCTGGTATGGCCACCCCAGCCCTCCCTGAGCTCTCAAGCCAGCTGGTAGCAGTACTATACTTCCATAGGATGGAGCTCCCAGAGGGAGCAGCCAGGCCCACAGTTTTGTTGCTCTACAGCTCCTGCTCCTACTTCTCTCAGGATCAGATAGGAGTAAAGTGATTAAGATCAATGCAGGACCCCGACACAGCACAACTGCCTTATTTAAAAAAAAAAAAAAAATGACCAGACTATTTTCGACGTGGGTCACTGCCCCTGTTACTTCTCACTGGGAAGGGCCTCTCGACCTGGGCCCCCAGCAAAACCATCCTGCCCCCACCTGATCATTTCAGTTGGTGGTGGCTCTGAATTATTCTGGGGAGAAAAATCTGAGAGACATGTGACAGCCCCTCTCCCATTGCAGCTGCAGATGTACTGCCCTTACTGCCCTCAGACTGGGGAAGAAACAAAGGGCCTGGTCGTATAGCTAGTACCTCCAACATGGTGGAATCACCATACACAGAGGAGCCCAGTCCCTTCCCGCTGGGCACCCTCTACTCTTTACCAGGCAGGTACCTACACTAGGGACTGCAAAGCAGATGCTCCAACCCTGATTGAGCATTCCCACTGGTAGTGGCATGGTGTTTCCCTCAGGTGGAGTTTCCATAGGCAACTGACAGCCCCTGTGACACTGCCACTGAAGCAGTTCTGCTTTTGCTGCCCTTGGGCTAGAGAAGTAACAAAGATCTTGAAGGATTTACTCACATCTCCAGCACACTGTAGCCACCCAAAGAAGAAGAGACCAGTCTCTTCTCCACAAGCCATCAGCAGGCAGGGTCTTCCATCTTGAGCCCACAAAGTAGCCATCCTATCTGGGGCTGGACATTCTGATTGGTATTGGTTCTGCATGTATCTGGGGTGGGGCACCAAGAGACAAGTGAAAGGCCCTCTGTAATTGTCAATGCCAAGGTCCCTGCCTTGCTTGTCCCTGAGCTGAAGAGGGAACATAAAACCTGAGCTCATCTCAGGGCTGCAGTGTGCAGCCTAGGAGTGCCGAGCCAAGATTTGCAGCCAGCAGTCAAGTGGGAGAGGAGCCCACACTCTCAGAGCACTGAGAGGGAGCATGGCGGGAAATGCAGGGAATTGCAGAGAAGCCATGTGGCTGTACAAAAGCCTATCTACCAGTCATTATGCATCGGTGCCATCTACTGAATCACAGCCCAAACGTCAACATCAAAAATACTTCGCTAATATACACCTCTGTGAAACCAAGGACAAGAATTCAGCTACGAAAAAAGCCCCAGCACAAAGCCTCAACCCTTTGAAAACATCCAGAAATAAAGTCAACTGAGCATACTCAAATTCCATGACAGTTAAAAGATCATCAGCCCACATAGATGAGAAAGAACCAGCACAACTAAAAGTATTAACAGCAGAATTGACCAAGTTGAGGAAAGAATCTCAGAGTTTGAAGACTGGTTCTCCAAACAAACTCAGTGGAACAAACATTTAAAAAAATTTTAAAAAGGAAAGAACAAAACCATCGAGCAATGTGGAATTATGAAAAGAGACTAAATCTACAACTCACTGGCATATCTGAAGGAGAGGGAGAGAAAATAAGCAGCTTGGAAAACATTTGAGGATATCATCCATGTAAATTTCCCCAACCTTGCTAGAGAGGCTAACATTCAAATTCAGGAAATGCAGAGAAACTCTGTGAGGTACTATAAAAAGATGACTATCCCCAAGACATATAGTCATCAGATTCTACAAGATAAAAATGAAAGAATATAAAAGACAGCTAGAGAGAAGGGGCATGTCATCTACAAAGAGAACACCATCAGGCTAACAGCAGACCTCTCAGCAGAAACCCTACAAGCCACACACGATTGGGGGCCTATAGTCAGCATTTTTAAAGAAAAAAAAAAAAAACTACCATCAAACTAATCTTTATAAGTGAAGGAGAAAGAAGATACTTTTCAGACAAGCAAATGCTTAGGGAATTCATCACCATCAGATGTACTTTACAAGAGTGCACATCTTTAAGGGAGTGCTAAATGTAGAAAGGAAAAACCTTTACCAACCACCACATAAACACAATTACATAGACCATTGACACTATAGCAACTACACTATCAACTCTACATAATAACCAGCTAACAACAAAATGAAAGGATCATGTTCTCACATATTAATATTAACCTTGAAGGTAAATGAGCTAAATGCCCCAATTAAAAGGCAGAGTGACAAGTTGCATAAAGAAACAAGACCCAAGTATATAATGTCTTCAAAAAATCATCTCATATGCAGTGATACCCACAGGCTCAAAGTAAAGGGATGAAGAAAAATCTACCAAGAAAATGGAAAAAAAAAAAGAGTTGTTATCCTAATTCCAGAAAAAAAAAAAGACTTTAAATTAAATATATTCAAAAATGACAAAGAATGGCATTACATGATGGTAAAGGGTTCAATTCCACAAGATATAACTATCCTAAATATTCATATGCCAAATACAAGAGCACCCAGATTCATAAAACAAGTTATTTGAGATCTACAAAGGGACTTAGATAACCATATAATCATAGTGGATAACTTCAACACCCCACTGACAGTATTAGATACATCACTGATGCAGAAAACTAACAAAGATAACAAAGATAATTGGGACATAAATTCTACAATTAACCAAATAGACATAAAAGACATCTAAACAACTCTCCACCCAAAAACATCAGAATATGCATTCTTCTCATCTGCTCATGGCACATACTCTAAAATTGACCAATCAGCCATAAAATAATTTTCAGCAAATTAAGAAAAAAAAGAAATCATACCAACTATAGCATCAGACTGCAAAGCACAGTAAAATCAGAAATTGATACCAAGATGATCACTCAAAATGATACAATTACATAGAAATCAAGCAACCTGCTCCTGAATGACTTCTGGGTAAAAAAGAAATTAAGGCAAAAATCAAGAAATTCTTTGAAACTAATCAGTCCAAAGATATAACATATCAGAATCTCTGGGACACAGCTAAAGCAGTGTTAGGGAAAGGTTTATAGTGCTAAACACACACATTGAAAGGATAGAAAGATCTCAAATTAACAACCTAACATTGTACCTAGAGGAACAGTGAAAAAAGTGCACGCCAACCCCAATACTGGCAGAAGACAAGCAATAACCAAAATCGGAACTGAACCGAGTGGAAGTGAGACAGGAAAAAACATAAAGAAGATCAATGAAGCTAGACATGTGCTCTTGGAAAGAATAAATTATATAGCTAGACTGCTAGATAGACAAATAAAAGAAGAAAGATCCAAATAAACACAATCAGAAGTGACACAGAGGATATTTCCACCTACCACACAGAAATACACAAAAATGAGACAATTATGAGCACCTCTATGCACACAAACTAGAAAGCCTAGAAAAAATGTTTAAGTTCCTGGACACATACACCCTCCCAAGACTGAACCAGGAATAAATACATCCCTGAACAGACCAAGAATGAGTTCTGAAATTGAGTCAGTAATCAATAGCCTACCAATCAAAAAAAAAAAAAAAAAAAAGCCCAGAACCAGATAGATTCATAGTTGAATTCTACCAGATGTACAAGGAAGCACTGGTACCACTCCTATGGAAACTACTCCAAAAAATCAAGCAGGAGGGACTCCTCCCTAACTCATTCTATGCGATCAGCATCATTCTGATACCAAAACCTGGCAGAGACACACACAAAAAAATTCTTCAGGCCGATATTGTTGATGAACATCGATACAAAACTCCTCAGCAAAATACTAATAAACTGTATCCAGAAGCAAATCAAAAAGCTAACAAAGCAAGATCAACTAGGTTTTATCTCTAGGATGCAAGGTTGGTTCAACATTTCCAAATTAATACATGTGAATCATCACATAAACCAAACTAAAAACAAAAACACATGATCATAGTAATAGATACAGAAAAGGCTTTTTATAAAATTCAGTATCCCTTCATGTTGAAAACCCTTAACAAACTAGGCATTGAAGGAACGTATGTGAAAATAGTAAGAGCCTTCTATGACAAACCCATAGCCAACATCATAATGACTGGGCAAAAGCTGGAAGCATTTCCCTTGAAAACCAGAAGAATACTAGAATGCTCACTCTTACCACTCCTATTGAACAGAGTATTGTTAAGTCCTGGCCAGAGCGACCAGGCAAAAGAAGGAAATAAAGAGCATCCAAGTATGAAGGCAGGAAGTTAAACTACCTCTGTTTGCAGATGATATGGTTTAATGCCCAGAAAACCGCATAGTCTCTGCCCGAAAGCTCCTAGATTTGACTTTTAAACTTAAGCAAATTATTAGAATACAGAATCAATTTAAAAAGTCAGTAGAATTTCTATATGCCAATAACACCCAAGCTGAGTGCCAAATGAGGAATGTAATGACATTCACAGCAGCCACAAAATAGATAAAACACCTAGGAATGCAGCTAACTCGGAAGGTGAAAGATCTCTAAAACATGAATTACAAAACTTTGCTCAAATCAATCAGAGATGATAAAAATGGAAAAACATTCCACTTTCATAGATAGGAAGAATCAATATTGTTAAAATGGCTATAATACCCAAAGTGATTTACAAATTCAATGCTATTCCTATCAAACTACCAATGACATTCTTCACAGAATTAGAAAAACATTATTCTAAAATTCATATATACCCAAAAAGGAGCCCAAATAGCCAAAGCAATACTAACAAAAACAACAACAACAAAAAAAAGCTAGAGGCATCTTTAAAGTAGACCTGACTTTAAACTAGATTAAATGGCTACAGTAACCAAAACAGCATGGTAGTGGTACGAAATAGACACATAAACTAATGGAACAGAATAGACAGCTCAGAAGTAAGGCCACAGACCCACAAACATCTGATCTTTAACACAGTGGACAAAAACAAACAATGGGGAAAGGACTCCCCATTCAATAAATTGTGCTGGGATAACTGGTTAGCCATATGCAGACGAATGAAGCTGGACCCTTTCCTTATGCTATATAAAAATCAACTCAAGATGGATTAAAGATTTAAATTTAAAACCCAAAATTATAAAAATACTTGAAGAAAATTTAGTATATACCATTTGAAACGTAGGCCCAGGCAAATATTTTTTGATGAATACTACAAAAGCAACTGCAACAAAAACAAAAATTGACAAATAGGACCCAATAAAAGTAAAGACCTTTTGCACAACAAAATAAACTATCAATAAACAGACAACCCACAGAATTAGACAAATGATTTGCCAACTATTTCTCTGACAAACGTCTAACAACCAGAATCTATAGGGAACTTAAATTAACAAGTAAAAAAGAAACAACTCCATTAAAAAATAGGCAAAGGACATGAACAAATACTTTTCAAAAGCAGACATATACGAGACCGGCGAGCATATGAAAAAGTGTTCAACATCACTAATCATTAGAAAAATACAAATCAAAACCACAAGGAGATACCATCTTACACCAGTCAGAATGGCTATTACTAAAGAGTTAAAAAATAACTGATGCTGTCAAGGCTATGAAGAAAAGGAAGCACTAATATACAGCTGGTGGAAATGTAAATTAGTTCAACCACTGTGAAAACCAGTTTGGTGATTTCTCAAAGAACTTAAAACAGAACTATCATTCAACTCAGCAGTCCCATTATTGGGTATAGAGAAAGGAGTATAAATCATTCTACCATAAACACATATGCATGCATATGTCATTGCAGCACTATTCACAATAGTAAAGACATAGAATCAATTGAAATGCCTATCAATAGTGGATTGGATAAAGAAAATGTCATACATATGCACCACAGAATACTACACATACACACAAAAATATGATCATGTCCTTTGCAGCAACATGGATGGAACTGGAGGCCATTATCCTAAGTGAACTAACAAAGCAACAGTAAACCAAATACAACGTTCTCACTTGTGAGAGCTAAACATTGAGCATATGTGGATACAAAGCAGGGAACAATAGATGCTGGGGCCTACTTGGGAATGGAGGTTGGGAGAAGTATAAGGATTTTAGAACTACCTATTGAGTACTATGCTGATGACCTGGATGATGAAATGATCTGTACCACAAACCCCCACAACATGCAATTCATCTGTAGAACCAACCTCACATGCACCCCTGAAACTAAAAGTTTTAAAAAAATGCATTGAATATTACCGTTATTTGGAAGAAGTTAATTTTTCATCAGTTTTATGGCTGTGGGTATCTTTCTTCCCAAAACTAGAAAGGCTCCCATATTTCTCCAGAACTGCCTTTCCCGATTACTATTTTGACAAGTAAAAACATGGGCTGTTTCTTACTTGTCAAAATAGTGGTTTTTAAACTGTTGCAGCACTCAATTCCCTCAGGAAACAACCAGACTGACAATGCATCTCATTAGTGGGATTAATACAGAACACTTATTAAAAAATAATCCAACAATGTATTATAAGAGACTTTAAGAAGTTGATGTTATTTGATCCAGTGATCCCACCTCTGAGAAGCTTCCCATATAGTATCTATAAGTGTCTGCTACCATTTATAAGCAAATGCATTCATTTCTGCATCTAAACTAACCACAAATTTGATAAAATCGCAAGCATATGCCCCCAAATTAATGTTAATTACAAGTAAATAATGATAAATTTATGCAATAATGTAATATGCAACAAACTAGCAATCACTATTATAGTAGATATCATATAGAAAATAAAAACTAAAATTTCAATCTATGAAAACTAGAAATCTTTGCTCAGTAACAAAAATTCTGGTATGCAGTTAAAGGAGAAAAAAAGATATATTTATAGACCTCAAATTAATTAAGCATACAATTCAGGTTTAAAGAAAAGTAAATTATAAAAAAATCAGTATTACATGATTTAGAAAACACAGAAATGGAAAGTTAATGCAAGGATTTACTCATTATATGAGATTTAACATTAAATTCCTGATACCTATAATCAAGAAAAAATAAAATCACAATTGGAAATGAAGAAATACATATAACTGCATGAAGGAAATAAAAACCAGAAAGACTAGGTGACGGGGGGATGGAGGCAGCAAACCACACTGCCATTTTTGTACCTATGCAACAATCCTGCATGATCTGCACATGTAGCCCAGAACTTAAAGTACAATTTAAAAAAACTACTAGTCACACCTATTGAATAATGAATTTCAAATGCACAATCAATAATTTCCTCCAAAATGAAAACAAGTCATTAAAATTTCATTGAAACAGGTAAAAATTCCAGTAGACAAAACCCCACAACAGAAAACTGAAGTTATAATAGAATAATTTTGCTAAAGATTCTCTAGAGCCAAATGATTTTATGACGAAAATTATAAATTTTCAGGTATCTATTGCATTAATTTTATCAAAGCAGGGTCAAAGAGGAAATGTTAGCCAATTCATTCCATGAAGCTAGATTTGTTCCATTAATTAAAAAACCTGAAAAAGGTAACATATGGGAAAACTGTAGCCTCATTTTTACCTAGGTCTCTCGAATATAGAGCGGAAATTATATAAATAGTCCACAGTCCACTATCGGTATGAGTACTCCACTCCCCACCGTGGTTGCAGCAAGTTACGTCATTGCTGAGAAAGCAGGTAGAAAAATTCTGAGAACACACTACACCAACATTATAACAAGTAATAGGCCTAAACTCCTGTTTAACAACAGAATTAAGTCACTTATAACCAAAACAGTTGAACTATTTCAGACATACTGAGCAATAAAACAACACATGAAAGAAGGGAAGTAAATACACTGTAAAAGAATAAATCATGTCAAAGAAAGGCGATCCCTCCCTATTCATTAATACCATTACCTGTCTACCTGGCTATAATTTCCATCTAGGGCTAATAGCTTATTTACACAGCAATGTGTAGTTTACGAAATTTTCAACTTTAAAAGGGTTTTCCTATTCATAGTATAACCTTTCTCCTATCACAGATGACCAAGGTGAGGTTCAGAGATTTTCAGTGCTTGCCTAAAATTAACCAATATTTAAAAGAAATTAAAGATGGTATTATACTAAAGAATGTGTGTTTGCATCATTTTACTCTTCTTGCAATAACAATAAATTATAAGATGCATCATAATATATCAGTGTAGAATAAATTATTTCATATTGTACTTCACTTAATCTTAATCAATAGGTTGTATTTTATGATGTGATACAAAGCAAGGAATTTAGAGAAACATGTGACTCTCACCTTCTTACAGACCCTGGAATACAAAGAGAATGGGGTCCTTCAGGCCAGCCAAAGAGGCTGAACCACATCTGTGCTGCATTTACAACTTGCTCAAAAAAGCAGTGTGCCTTTGTTTCATGTTCGAGAGAAAGGAATTGTTCATATTTTTTCTTATCTTTCTTTGATATTTCACTTTTATCCAGGTGCAAATCTTCAGGCAGGACTTCCACTCCTAAAATTCAAATTAGTTTGTTAAAAAAAATAAGGGGCTACATGACCAGGAGTAAAATATTCTTTCAGTTATTGTCATTCGTATTAGACTAATAGAACCCATTCTATAAATTATTCTATGCTTGCATAGAAATTCTTTAACAATTTACTGTATATTAAAAATAAACAATGAAAATATATTTGTTTTTAAGTACCCAACAGAAACGTTACTCTTATATTTTTGTCCCAATGCATTCAGTAAATGGAACTATGTGGTACATTTTGGCATCTGGAAAATAAATACTTAAACAGTAAAAGTGCTATGAATCCAGGACATTAGAGAATCTCTACTATTGACCCTTGAAGATAACTCTCCAAACAGATGATCCATTTAGTATTAATGACAAATTCACAATTTTCCTCATGAGTTTCTTGTTACTTGTAAAAAACCTAACTTTTAAATTAAATGATATTAAGCAGATCATGTCATGGACTAATTTTGGGAAGTACACTATATATTTGCTACATACCAATAAATATGTTTCCTCTTGCAGGTTTAGCATCATTTAATTTGCTAGTGGTGTCTTTCTTTTTAATTGAAGCAGGAGAGGGTGCTTTAGCCTCCTGGCAGGGAGGTGAAACAAGGTCTCTAGTTTTCTTAAGATATTCATCCTTATCTACAAATGATATTGAATCATAGTAAGTAAAACATGCATTCATGTACTTCCTTATCCCATTATTTAACCGGAATTTATCCATTATCTATTGATGTATCTATCTTTGTATCCATTTATCTATGACAAAGTAAAAAAAAAAAAATCTAAACACCCACTGTACATCAAATAAAATGTCAAACAGGAAACAAATAACATAAAAGTTGATACAATTTTCTAAACTAAATGAATTTATTTGGTAAGGCAATTGTTATGGTACATCAAAGTTATTAGAGAACGAACAATCTTCAATTTTAGCATAAAGACAAATATGAACACATTTAAAATGTTTCTACATCCAAAGACATGAAATTATTATCTATGGTGTTCGAAATAAGATATAAGAAAAGAGTCACCAGAAAAAGTAATTTCTTCCTAGTTAACTATCTGTAATAATATCACAGCTTGGTTATAAACTGATATCATTTTTGTACAGATTTCAATCTGAATTTCAGTTAGAGTTGTTATACATATTTTAGGGTCTGCCACAGTGTCCATTTGAATCCAACCAAAGGCAGTGCTGACCAAGAAAAGCCAGTAGGAGTGACTTAAGGCCAAGCCTGAAAATACATATGCAATTTACATACATTCATACTCTTGATGCAGGGTGGGTGGGACCCAGAGTCAAGCTTAGCCTGCAAGGGTTCTTGGCTTTGCTCAGGAAAGAAGTCAAGGGCAAGCCAGAGGTAGAAGTAAACAGCTTAATTGAAGAGTCAGTGTTATATCTCCAGCAGTATTAAGCTCCATGACTGCCCCTGAAGAGCCGGGCTAACCCTAGGCAAAGGGTAGCAGCTCAACGCAGTTTTGCAGTCATATTTATTCCCAATTTTAATGGCCTACAGATTAAGGGGTGGTTTATGCAAAAATTTCTAAGGAAAGGGTAGTAATCCTCGGGTCACTGCCATGTAAAGTGGCAGTGACTCCCAAATGTTGACATGGCAATGGTAAATTGACATGGCACACTGGTAGGCATGTCTGATTGAAAGCTGATTTTGCGGCCAGGCCAGATGGCTCACACGAAGTCAGAAGTTCAAGACCAGCCGGCCCAACCCCAACTCCAGAAAAAATACAAAATTTAGCTGGGTGTGGTGGTGCACGCCTGTAGCCCCAGCTACTTGGGAGGCTGAGGCATGAGAATTGCTTGAACCCAGGAGACAAAGGCTGCAGTGAGCCGAGATTGTGCCACTGCATTCCAGCCTGGGAGAGAGGGACACCCTGTCTCACCAATAAAAAAAAGAAAAAAAGAAAGCAAGCTGATTTTACCCTGACTCTCTTTTAGCTAGTCCTCCATATGGTCCATTGTCCAATCCCTGCCCTGGCGTCAAGTCCCAGCTCCTAACTCAGTCTGATTCTGTCAAAAATGCATAGACTCTGCAGTTAGAAAAATCTGATTTGAAAACTTGGCACGTCTACACCTGACAGGTTAAACTGTGAGTATGTTATATGAATTATTTAAAACGTGTATTTATCTATAAAATGAGACCAAAGTTTCTGAGCTCATGAGTTTGTTGTGAATATTATTTTAAAGGCAATACCAAATATAAACGAGCTATTGTATGCTGTTTCTTCCACTCTTTCATAACAGAGTAATTCAGAGTTTGCCAGAGACTCTGTAGTCAATAGGTGTGCATGATTTCCAGAATGCTACAGCACCATAGACTTCATAGAAGTGAGCCTTAGAGAACTCGATGATAGAATTATTTATAGTAGATGCATTAGGTTAAATGTTTTTAACTTACCATTAAATGATAAAAAGTTCCTAGTGGAATGCAAAACTACATCTCTACCCTTTCAACTAAACTCAATAATTTACTTTTTGAAAGAATTTTGCAGATGAGCGATTCCAAAATAATCATGCTGCTTTACTTTTGGATATACTTGATATATTTTAATATTTTACCTTCATAGATCACATCATACCCTAGCACATAGTACCAAAGGGTATGGGTTCTGAGGCCTCAAATTTCATTAGAATCCCCTGGGACAGTCTACTCACCCTCTCTACATATTCAGATCTTTAATTTGTAAAGCGAGATGTGTAAGAGCATCTAACTCGGAACTTCTGGGAGGACTAATTTAAAGGATAAATATAAAGCACTTAGCAGAGTACCATATACCTGGGAAGCATTAAATATACATTAGAAATGATTACTATAGATATTTGTAAAGATATTTTAGAATATTTAAGAATTATAATTTACTTCTTTTGACATATTTCTCCAAATGGATGCATAATTTTAATACATGGACTTTATGCTAAATAATCTATCACACAGGTTTTATTTATCGCTTTTAAAGAGATAACAATATTATTTATTGGCCAGTAATTAACCATTATTTTCTGGAAGTAAATTATAAGGCACATAAAAGTGATAAAGCAATCACAACCACAGTGATAATAGCAATAACATTGAAATAATATTAATAACAATAATTTCCATGTATTTGCAGTCTATGGGTCCTCACAAAAGCCCTTTTAAATAGGTAAAAGAGATATCAGTGTCCTGTTACTGTTCTGTCATGCATGTTTTGCTTAATAGAAGATGATAAATTTGAAGATTTGAGAATAAAAATAAAATCATATGGCATAATAATGTGGTAGAACCCCAATGAGAATTGCTACCCAGTTTCTGTGACTCTTCATAACTATTACGTTGTATTATTCTGAAATCCTCCCCCTTGCAGTATAGAATATAAAAACACTATATCCATATTAGTCAGAAAGGAGCTTTAAATTTTGACAATGTGTGATAAAATTTTGAGATATCTCTCCCTGTATATCTCCATTCTGCCAACTGCATTATTCCATTAATTTCTTTAAAATAATTTTTCAGTGTTCAGAATATGCTATTCCACATATAACTCATTATTTTATGAAAATATATAGCTGAAAGATACCTTCCTGATGGTTTATAATTCAAATAATTTTCACAATACTGAACAAAGACCTTTTATCTGCTAGACACTGTGTGAGGCACTATGGAGACACGGGCGAAAAAGAGAGAGGTGATTCCTACTCTCACAGACTTTACAGATAGCAGCATTTGGAAAAAGACATTGATAATAGGCAGATTAAGTCAAAATGTAGTAAGGGCCGTGACAGAAGAATTACACAGAACTATGAGGATACACCAGAGAAACACATACTTTTTGCATGCAGAGGCAGGGATCTTCTAAAATTGTGTATGGTATCATGGATAAAATGCTCCAGTCACAAGAAAGAATATTGGTAAAGGTCAACATGCTCAAAGAATTTGCAGAAGTTTAATGTGGCTTGAGCATAGAGCAAAAAACGTCCAGAAATGAGAACTAAGCCGCTTACTAACATGTGTGGTCTTGCACCTAGCAATATCATCTACCTAGCAATGATATTCCATGGAAAGATTTTATACCTGGGAATTAAAGAACGAATTTTCAGTTTGTAAATATCACTGTGGCCATGGCGAGAGGGTAGGTTTGTGAAGGGGGAGACCATGGTAGGAGGAAGAACAGTTTAGAAACCCTTACATCAATCCTGGAAAGATATGGCAACTTGAATGTTTGTAGTGGCAGTGGAGAGGGAGAAAAGTGAATGGATTTGATAAATATTTAGGCAGCAACAGGGACAGGAATTGGTGGGCTTAAAGTAGACTGTGAGAGAGAAGACATTGCCAATGACGGCACTCAGGTTTCCAGATTTGGCACCTGGATGGACCATAGGTACAAACACAGAGATGGCACATATAGAGAAAAAAAATTTCAGAGAGAGGACTTCGGTTTGGAATACGTTGTTTTGGGGGTGCCTATGGAAATACAATGAATGGTATACAGAAGGCCTTTGAATTCTGAATTGCTGAATCTCTGAGAGGAAACTAGGCTAGAGAGACAGCCCATGGATTATAGCTGAAGTCATGGAAGGAAGAAGAGAGGAGTCAGAATTCCTATTGATACAAATAATTTAAAAGTACAGATAGAGGAAGAGGAATCTATGAAAGATGTTCAGATGGAATAGTCAGAGAGGTTAAAGGAGACCAAAAGATGTATGGTATGTGGAAACCCAGAGAAAGTTTGAAGATGGAGAAAGAATAGTCAATAGTCTTAGCTGCACTCAGTAGTTTAATAATGGCAGCATAATGGATAAATTTGTCTTCCTCATCCCTGAAATTTTTCCTGTTAAAGGCAGCTGAAGTATTTTAGTTGCGTAATTTCCTCTGCTACTTTTCTCCCTCTCCTTGGAAGTTGAGTGATTTATCTTACGTTAGATTTGGAAAGAATTAATAAGGGATGCATGGCCTGAAGCTACCCTTTTTGCTCTTTGGGAATGAGCCTGCTGGGCACTGAGAAGATATAGTCTCCTTTCTCCTCTTTGCTGTCTTCCTAGAAGCTTACTCAAAGCAGCTAGGAGGGAGACAGAAATGAAGATAAGCAAGGTTACTCGATTCAGAAAGGTACTTGAGTAAAGGGATTCAGATAAAGGAATGGCTTAAGGCAAGAGACAGTACTGGCCCCCAGATTTGTGACCAAAAAAATGAGTCACAATACATGCCTGTGACTTGCTTGTCACAATCCAGTTCCAACCCATGAGGGTATTTGGAAGTTCAGAGTGGTACTGCTTAATGGCCTCTATTTCTTATGAAGAATAAAAAAAAAAAAGAATCTTCTCCTAAGATTGAGGTAGAATAAAACTAAACATGTTTTATGAGAGTTGTAAATATTTGAAGAAACAAGTGAAGAATATGAGAGAACTGGTTAAAACCAAACAAACAAAAAAGACGTCTAATTCAGCACTGAAAATTAAGACCTTGACAATCTACACAGATGGGATTTGCTGTTCTTGTTGTTACCGGCTCTCCCACCTTTCTCGAATGTACTTCCCTGTATCTTGCCTTTCCTATTTCTCCCTACTCACTAGATTGTTTAGTATTCTTAGCTTCTCTCACAATTTCCCCTGCAGCAATTCCAGGCTGGTCTACTGACCGTATTGTGTCCCACTCTAATTCATCATACATCCTAAGAATTGTTTTCTTTCTAATCACTAATACTCAAAAAATGACAGATGGTTCCCACTACTATGGAACAAAGGGCTTATCATTATGGCCCTGTACCTACATTTCCTGCCTTACATCTCCTGTCACACACACGTTTTTGTTATATTGTCTTCTGTTCAAATCATCCCGTTCAAACTAGACCGTCAATTTTTGAATTTAAGAGACATATATATTCTACTCTCAATGACAAGTACAGCTCCTACCAATGGCAGCTGTTTAATAAACAACTGATAATTTTAAATTCACTTTATTTCTAGATGTTGGCCAATAATCTATACAGTGAGAGTCAAAGATAAATAAGTCACATGTAGCTTACCATTCTTTAAAATAATGTTTTGCTTATCCAGATGAATTGCCATATATGGGTAAGTAGTAAGAATGCAGTTTTCTGCGGTTGCAGCTACTGGGAGTGAAAACCTGAAAGTGAAAACATTGCATTTCAATACAATAAAAGTTTCAGATGCAGTAAATGGAATGAATTTAAGTATCCCAGATGCTTTTAATGATGAAGACATGATTTATTCACTTTTTCGTCCTACTTTGTTTTTGTTAACCAGCTATTCAATATTAATAATTTTTAAAATTTTTACTTTTAAAGATTCTAACATATATAAATGTCACTGTCAAGTATGCTATAGAACACAGCTTGTAACTGTGCAGGTACAAATACACAGATTTGGGAAAGCTTAGAGTTGAAGGTGTCTCAGAGCTAATTTACTCATGTTCTTCTATGGAGTCCCTGACAAATGGTATTGTAGCCTTGGATGACACTATTAGGGAGATACTACCAGATGACACTCACAACACAGAAACAGCCCATTTTCTATCTGGAGAGCTGTAACTTCAGAAGTTCTGTTCCAGTGCAAAGCAGAACAAAACCTACAATCTGAACCCCATTGCAATTCTTCAAATATTTAAATACAGTCATTATTTTTTCTCTAAGGTTTCTCTTCAGATTGCAGAAATTTAGAACATTCAAAAAAGATTCTTTCTACTGCAAGGTCTCCACATCTCTTACATATCAATCTCATTTATTTAGATGACCTTTTGTTTTGTGTTTATCCTTCTTTAAATGTGTCTGAGGACTGAAAGCAATACTGCAAAACTTATTCAATGAGTACAGAGTACTATTACCTTCTATAATCTGCATACTCTATTTTACAAAGGTATTGTGAAATTGTCTTCTTATGTTTATCAGTCACAAAACACTCTTAAACTATATTGGGGCTGCCTATCTTATATGACAATTCTATTCTTGTGGAACTGATTTTTTAAATAAAAGGGCTATATTTTATATCTATATCACTGTAATACTGCCTTATTAATTTCAGATTTGCATTATGTTATACCAAGAAAATATCACTATTGAATCAGCCATCTATCATCTACTACTACTTTATGTTCACTAGCTGAGGTAAAATGCCAAAACCCCACGTTTTAATGCAAGTAACTGGAAGTAAATAAAGAATAGAATGAAACTAAAAAAATGTTCGTAGCTGAAATATAATGTTATCAAGTACATAAATGGTAAACATGTGTTACATGCAATTGAATGATTTCTACCACAGTTCTGCATAAAATATTTTTCAGTAATGAATGCACTACATTTCTCTCTTTATAAATTGATCCGTATAAAAATTATATGTAAAATACACACTCAACATCATCTTGATTAACAAACACTAATCTTATCTTTCTGTTCCATAGATCCTAAGCACAGGTATCAGATGGTCTTATTCAGGACTACATTTCATATCTATATGTAATTTTTACCATATGATACCATTCTTAAATTTAAATTTCCTTAATGGCATAAATCAGTACTTCTACAAATTGTACACTTGTGCTAAACATAGTGATAAATCAAAATTTCAATAGCTGATCAACTATATTTAATCAACAATTTTTAGATTAAATGACACAGTTTACACAGAGGCACCATCATCGCTACCATCATAGAATAAGAAATATTATTTTTTGTTTTAACTAGGACTATAGAAGGAAAAAAAGACCACTGTAGTAAATTCTATGGATGCTCTGTTCTTAATACCAGTATCGCCTGGGTGGACCCTGTGGCAAGCCCATAGCCAACACCTGTGGTTGTGGAAGTTTCAAATCTCAGCTCTATCAACCCAATCCTAACAAAAATTGGGATGTCATTTCAGTTCTGAAGAAACCTAAGGGATTACATTGCTGTTGAGATTTTGATTTAAATTTAAGTGTCACATTTATTTGGAGTGATCAATTCCCTGTTCTACTTCTCATACCCCCTTATTTGTTTTTTGGAGGAGAACATTTCCTTAATAATGCACAGACCCATGAGTCTTCATCTAAAAGTGAGCTTCCAGACAAAGTTACCTAAGGCAACTATCAAATGAACAAACAAAAGAAACACTAGCACTTGAAATATTTCTACAATGGTGAAGAATGAAGGAAAATAATATTGAAGATAAATTTTCTTTCAAGAATTAAGTGGAAATAAATATAATAATGTTTGTTTGTTTCTCTTACAAATCTACTTTGCTGAAGACAACATTTTATTTCAGATGTTCCTTATGGTAAAAAATAGCCAACATACACAAAACTGATTTGACCACATTCTTTTCATACAGGATAAAATACAGAAATTATACAAGTACTATGGCATGGGAATATGGATACTTCACTCTTTGACATTAGTATTAAATATATTAAAACAGAAAAAGGGACATACAGTTGGTAGTACCAATACTCTACATTTTAATAAAATATTTCTGGGGAAATAGAGCAATCTGTGTTACTTAATCAGGAAACAACGGTAACACTTATAATTCCGTATGCCAATGCATATAGACAGAAATGGTTACTGACAGAGGAATTATTCTAAAAAAGACTCAGTATTACAGTAACGGTGAGATGAAAAGTCCCTTTGACATCATGAGTTTCAATTCCATTGTAAGATTTAAATAACTATCTTCAGGCATGTGTGATTTAGAATAGTTCTACTGGGTAAAAAACAGAATGAATATTCCTGGTAATAAGAGGGTTGAAGATATGATGTGAATATTAATTAAAGTGATGTAAATGGGCTTGTACTATCTGTGGCCATGTTTCCCATTATTAGTGATACCGTGTTTGGTCATTTGGTTTCAATTGCGTCCACCAGATGTCTTCATTTCTATTTATTGCGGCATTAGAAATGTAATCTACATACCATAAAATTCATCTTTTAAAGATGTACAATTCAATATTTTTTAAAAACATAATCAGAGAGTTGTGCAACCATCGCCACTATCTAGAAAATTTAGAAAATCTTCGTCGTCCTTAAATGAAACTGTTGGAAACAGATGCTCAGTGCCACAAAGAAAAATCAGCACTGAGACAAAGGATCTTTCAGCAACACAATTTTTACTTCCTGTACTGCAGGAAGGGTACTCTCACTAGCCAAACTGTCATGACAGCACAACAAACAAAGAAAAGCAGAAACATTTATTCCTTACCCATTTGGGGTCATCCTTACTGCTGTATCTCTTCTCCGTTGACTGGAGTCAGAACTCACAATATAAACTAAAACCCTGTTGGCTAACAACTTAAAACTTTTCTAAACAGGTAAAAGAAATGGAGAGCTGGGACATGCCTGTGAGCATGCCCAGCACAGATATCTTGGTTAAAGTACAAGGATATAGAATGTACCACGTGCCTGTAAGCATGGCATGTCTAACAGCTACATAGGATAGGGCTTAACAGTTATAAGCACACTTACGATTTATTCTTTAACAAGAAAGGAAACTTTAAAGAGGAACTTTTTTACTTCTCACAAACCCTCTACCCCTTAACAGTCACTCTCTATTTGCAACTCCACCCCACTGCCAGCCCCTGAAGGCAACTAATCCTATCGATTTTCCTATGCCGGAAATTTCTCTTTTGGAAATTAATAAGTACTCTGCAGATGAAATGTGGAGACCATGTGTATATCACTTTCCTCACAAATCTTTCATATTTTAATATTGAATGGTATGATATCCACATATAATTCATTAAATAAGGTGTGAAAAGTCTCACAATTCATCTCTCTGGCCATTAGCTGGTGAATAATTAATACTCTAATCACACATCACTAATTCTTTCCACATCATTAGTGAGGCTGAGAGATTTTATGCTTGTCTGACCAATTTTTAGGAATAAAACTTTGAAGCTTCATGTTAAATTTTTGTGATAACTAGCCTTGTATTTATAATATTCTAGTGCTTTCCACTAGCACACAAAATACGGTGATGGCATGTCAAACATATGTCAACATCATGAAAAATATTATGATTCTATATTTATCATCTTTACTAAAGTTCTGCTCTCATCTGTACTATTTCAAGGCAAATCTCACATTCCAAAAGCAATCTTATTGAGCATGATTTTAATTCACAGAGAAATGGGCAGAGAAAGAAAGCCTCCAGGTTTACAGAAACGTATCTCTAGGCTTACTATGGTTATCTAACTAAACTTTTTTTCTGCAATGCAGCTAGAAAAAAAAATTATATGTTGGTAACACTGGCAGCGGTTATGAAGGGTTAAAAGAAGAGGTTAATGCTAACGTTGCTTTTGATTAATGAACCACATTTCTGTATATAGGTTTGAATAAAGTGAGCAACAGGTGAAGGAGAGGAAAAGATGCTGGGTTGGTGTTTTGAACATGCTTTTCGTTGTGAAACCAACAACCAACCCATCACCATAAAAAATAGGTGCTTACAGAATTCATATAGCATTTAGGTAAACACTTAAAATCAATGGAATATATTCAGATGACAATATTTCTGTTGGAAATTCATTACACAAAACAAACTTCCTTGAGCAACCTTTCTGTTGTGGTTTATTTACACCTATTCACAATTTTTCTCAATGTCAATAACTGTTAGCAAAATATTTCATATGTAACTTTACTCACATGCACAAAAATTCATTGATATGTGTCTTAAATATCTAATGATTGCTATGGCTATTACTTCATGTCAGTTAAGTCAATTGATGGGATAAAGGAATTTTAATTCTGGTACTCTTATATATATTTATAACACGCATGGAACTCATTAAGTATGAGTAGAGTTCATTCATTATGTTGCCAGACACAAGAATCTCTTGATCACAAGTGAGGACAACATATGCCATGTGAATCAGTAATAGAGTTACAAAGTGTATTAGCTCATTCTCGTAGTGCTATAAAGAACTACCTGAGGCTGGGTAATTTATAAAGAAAAAAGGTTTCACAGACTCACAGTTCTGCAGGCTATACAAGAAGCATGCTGCAGAGGCCTCAGGAAACTTACAGTTATTGCAGAAAGTGAAGGGGAAGCAGGCACATCTTACATGGCCAGAGAAGGAGGAAGAGAGAGCAGTGGGAGATGCCGCACACTTTTAAACAACCAGATCTTGTGAGAACTCACTATCACGAGAACAGCAAGGGGGAAATCCACCCCCTTGATCCGATTACCTCCCATAAGGCCTCTCCTCCAATATTGGGGGTTACAATTCCACATGAGATTTGGGCAGAGACACAAATCCAAACCATATCACAAAGTCTGCATGGGCATCCACCTTCTAGGAGTTCTGTGAAGAACAGCAACCAGGCAGGTGCTCACAACCAGTAAGGGAGAGAAAGAGGACAAGATATTGGAATTTCCCTCAAAATGAAAAATCTGTAAGCAAGGCAGAGGTTCTCTAGCCAACTTCACAGATTCCAAAGAGGATGGGGATAGAGAAAAGAAAAAGAAAAAGAAGATTATTAGAAAAACTACAACTACAGTTAACTCTTTCATTCGGCTGCTGGTGTTAAAAGTACTATAATTTTAATTATCTGGGAAGATGTGGTAAATATTACCTTGACAGTTTCTCAGCTCATGCATTTCTATGTACATTTTAAACTCCACCATTTTGCTACAAGTAAATAATGAATAACTTCTAGTTATGAACATCATGTTTATAGTTTATTATGATACACCAGTATTGTATTTTTATTAAATATAAAAGAAACATTCTACCGTGTAATAGAGATTATGATTTGTCTGAACAGATTAACCATGAAAATATGCTCTTTGTAGGATTAAGATGGCATTACAAATAGCTTTTCACAGAGTTAGGTCAAAGAATACAGAGGAGATGATTATATCAGAATACAGAGTGATCTCATGTGAATACTACCCCCTTCCTCACTGCTTATTCTATCTACACACACAACACTAAGTAAGGTGGACTAGTGTATGCTATTTTGTGTAACTCAGCCCCCTAAATCATGACAAATAAGGTTTTCAGGCAATATTACAATACTGACTTCATTTATGAACAAGTAGATGGATACTGAAATCCTCTTGAGATTTCACATTGCCTGCCTTTCATTGCCATGATGCTAAAACTTGAGATGGATAATTGCAAATAATTTGCACTGAGAGTAGAGTCTCCAAAAGATTAATATATCCTTTCTAATTCTTCTTAATACATAAGGGAAGCTTAAAGTACCTCAAAAGTTGCCTATAACTACCTGGTAATATCCCTCAGAGGTACCTGACTCACATTATTTGCTTATTTTAAGTCTTAATTTAAATTTATAAACATATCTACATATTTTAAATATCCAATGTTGAATATTCCAAAAAGGCACATAAATAGCAGGTATTAATTTACACTACAGTTCCTAGTGTGGCATAGGCAACTTGAGTGAATTAATGCTCAAACTGATTTGATCTGGATCTGATTTACTCTCTGCTAGTCTCCTTTATGTGATGCAGTTTCCTATTCATTCAAAAACAGGAAGGTTTCTGAAAGAGGCATGCTAAATACACATTTTAAAGTACTAGGGACTGACCCAAAGATGCCAAGCACACTCTACACAAATGCCAAATTATGCACTGAGCAGAACAATACTTAGAATTACCTTCATTATTTCTCAACACTTTTTAATTGTATTGAATGTTTTCTAAAAATAGTATAATTTCCATTTAAGTGATTGTCAGCGAGAGTCAGTATAATAAGCTTTATTATGCAGCAAAAGTATTTATAAACATGTAATAGGGTTGATAAAATGCTATTAAATAGAAGAAAAGAGCTAATATAATTAACAGCTCTATATTCCGAATTTTAAACATCAGATCTGCCTATTTAAAAATATATTTCTCATCAGAAAAATGTTAAGTACATTTACAACAAAGTCTAGGAGTTTCAGCTCTAAAGTCTGAATGTAATGATTAATTTGTAAGAATTAAAATTTTTATTATTTAAAAAACTTACAAATTAATTTATCTTTATGTGCTAAATTCTTATTGTACCTGTTTTAAAGGCAGAGGACACATATAATCTAGTTCCTTAAATATGGCGACTTGCAAAATTAAGCAAGAACATGGTTTGTTATTTTTAAGGAAAGGTCAAACATTATACTACACTATATCTCATCCATGATTAGGAAAATATTTTTTTATTGGTTTTGAGTGGACAACTAAATCAGGTACTTTCCAGGAATTTGTGTGTCAATAAATTCATAGAGCAGATACTTCAGTGTCAGCTTTGCTGTTAATGATACTGTATTAGTCCATTTTCATGCTGTATGAAAAAATACCCAAGATGGGTAATTTATAAAGAAAAAAGGTTTAATGGACTCACAGTTCCACATGACTGGGGAGGCTTGATAATCATAGTGGAAGGCAAAGGAGAAGCAAAACATGTCTCACATGGTGGCAGGCAAGAGAAGTGTATGCAGGAGAACTACCCTTTATAAAATCATCAGATCTTGTGAGACTTATTCACTATCATGAGAACAGTAAGGAAAAAAACACCCCCATGATTCAATTACCTCCAACTGGGTCCCTCCCACGATTATGGGAGCTACAATTTAAGATGAGATTTGGGTGGGGCACAGCCAAACCACATCATTCCACCCATAGCCCTTCCCAAATCTCATGTCCTCATATTTTAAAACCAATTTTGCCTTCCCAACAGTCCCTCAAAGTCTTAATTCATTTCAACATTAAATCAAAATTCCACAGTCCAAAGTCTCATCAGAGACAAGGCAAGTCCCTTCCACCTCTTAGCTTGTAAATCAGAAACAAGTTAATTACTTCCTATATACAACGGGGGACAGGTATTGAGTAAATACAGCCATTCCAAATGGGAGAAATCAGCCCAAAGAAAAGGTCTGCAGTCCTCATGCAAGTCCAAAATCCAGCAGGACAGACAAATCTTAAAGCTCCAAAATGATCTCCTTTGACTCCATGTCTCATATCCAGGTCGCACTGATGCAAGAAGTAAGTTCCCATGGTCTTGGGCAGCTTCACCCCTGTGGCATTGCAGGGTACAGTCCCTCTTCTGGCTGCTTTCATGGGCTGGCATTGAGGGTCTGCAACTTTTCCAGGTGCATAGTGCAAGCTGTCAGTGGATCTGGGGTCTAGAGGACAGTGGACCTCTTCTCAGAGCTCTCCTAGGCAGTGACCTGGTGGAGACTCTGTGTGGGGGCTCTGATCCCTCAATTTCCTTCCATACTACCCTAGCAGAGGTTCTCCATAAGAGCTCCACCCCTGTGGCAAACTCCTGCCTGGACATCCAGATGATTCCATACATTCTCTGAAATCTAGGGGTAGGTTCTGAAACCTCAACTCTTGACTTCTGTGTACCTGTAGGCTCAACACCAAGTGGAAGCTGCCAAGGCTTTGGACTTCCACCCTCTGCAGCCATGGCCTGAGCTACACCTTGACTCCTTTTAGCCACAGCTGGAGCAGCTGGGACACCGGGCACCATGTCCCTAAGCGGTACACAGCAGGGGGTCCCTGTTCCTGGCTCAGGAAACCATTTTTCCCTCCTAAGCCTCCAGACCTGTGACGGGAGGGGCTGCCATGAAGATATCTGACATGCCCTGGAGACATTTGCCCTATTGTCTTGGTGGTCAGCATTTGGCTCCTTGTTACTTATGCAAATTTCGGCTGCTGGCTTAAATTTCTCCCAAGAAAATGGGTTTTTCTTTTCTACTGTATTGTCATGCTGTAAATTTTTCAAACTTGTATTCTCTGCTTCCTCTTCAACACTTTACCACTTAGAACTTTCTTCTGCCAGATACCCTAAATCCTCTCTCTCAAGTTTAAAGTTTCACAGATCTCTAGGGCAGGTGCAATAAAACCTACCACACTAACATCCATCAAGGATTTGCCCCCTTTCTCTCCCTAAATCTTGGGCAGAGTACACAAATGGTTTCCCTACAATAAATATAAGCTAATAGATTAACAATAATAAGTGAGTACAATTTATTTCATAAAAATTCTGAAGTGAAAGGGAAGCTCTCGAGGAATTCTTTTATAGAATACCTCATTTATCTCAATGAGATCAGAAATGGGATGCCCAAAGAAAGGAAGGCAAGGACAGCATTGGAGAGTAGAGAATAAGAGGAGCTGATCACATTCACTACTATGGGAAAACCAGATAAGGAGTTAACCAGTCACCAGTAAAAGGATTTGGCAGTATTAAGCCTCTAGGGAATGCTTATGGCCTTAATTCCTTGTTTATCTGGGTGTACAGAAAAGTATTTTGTTGCTCGTCTACGATTTGCAGTCTCTAAATTAGTTCCAATAGCTCTAATTTATCCCAAATCTGCTGACTGAAATGGAATTTTGTGAAATATGTAAGAAAATCTTTAGAAAAATGGTGAGGAACTCCAGATAAGAACAACACTCAGGACTGAAAGGAAATGCTTAATAAAAAGAAAAGAAAACTATCATATGAATCATCCTACTCCCTCTAGAGAATGTGTTCAAGTCTTATTATCCCGTTTGCCAACCAGGCTTCAACACATTAGCACTGTGAAGTATGTTCATGGCCCTCTTAAAGGCAAATTATACCCCTATTTTCAGAAGCCACTTAGCTCCCATAATATTTAGTGAAACTATTTATTTCCTTACTCTGTTAATGTGGTGTGAGACTGCAATAGCTTTAAGACATTCATGGATAAGATATTAATGATTTTTTCTGATGAGTTGAAAACTACACACCACATAGTGCTTCAGGAAAGGTATGAATTTGCTGAATGGAGAGAAATAGAATTCAAATTTTATGAAGAAGTTCAGTAACATACAAAAAGACAGAATGCCTCCCATGACAGACATGGAATTCAGTGCTTGAAAGTAGCCTCAAGCAATGTCACTGAATTTTTTTCACTGTGTCCTGGATACAGCTACACTTTGCCTTTAATGTGACATTCTTTTACTATCTGTTCCTCTCTCTTCTAATTGCAAACATATGAATCAGTCCTTTGACTACAAATATACAAATGGCACCTCTAAATGTTAAGAAAGAGCACATAGAGAACATACACTGACACTAATTTTACTTTTCATTGTAAGCCTTTTAAACAAACTTTATAGCTCTACACGTCAACCTCTTGCCATTTAGTCAGTCAAGTTATTTCAGGATATGATGTAAAAATGGTATTTCTCGTCCTACAAGACAAGATATCCAGAAACATCATTTCACCAAGGTATATTTGAAATCTACTGACATCATTAAAGCAACATGTAACAAAGCCATATTGTAGGGAAATCATTATGCTGATGTTTATCACTTTCAGTTGATACTTAGCATTTCCTTCGGGTTACTTCCTGTCCAATTGCTTAGTAATCACCAGTTCACTGTACTTTTTATGATGACAGATCGGATAGGTTCTGCTATTAGCTCCATTTCACAGATGACGAAACTGAGAGGCTCAGAAGTAGTGTTAACAAAGCCAGTATGTGAACCCAGGCAGTCTAGCTCCAGAGTATAAATTGGTAGCCACTATTATGCTGCTTTTTTGTAAGAGCACACTTATAGTTAGAACTTTAGAAAGAATCTTTATGTCCAAGTTGATTATATTAGATCCCTCTCTTTTTAACATATTACAATGGTTTAAAATATAAACATGTTATTCTTTAATGTCAGATACAAAATAATCTACATTTAGATATCTTACCAGTTTTTGGCATCATCACAGAAAAGAAGATTGGTAAAAAATGACACAGGTTTAGATGAGCTGAAAGTCAGGCAGCAAGTCATCTTATTATTAATTCCATTTTGAGAGCCTCGGATGATGCTGCCTTTTGGAAATTTCACAGTAAGAGGGTGAATTTCTTGGCCATCAAGAAGCCTTGCTGTGGGAATCTGGACATGTAGAGTTGACATTCTGTTTAAAATTTTTAAAGAAATGTTTCATTAGCTCAAAATACCTGCAAGCAATTGGCTCTAAATGTATATTTCTTTTTTTTTTGTATCCTCTGGAAAATTACAAAAAAAAGTATTTGTAATCATGTGCCCAATTATTAAAGATATCTTTGTATCATCTCTTATTTTCTGGTCACAATATAAGATGGATGATATTTTAATTTAACTAAGAACCACTTGAGATGATCAAATGTTCTCTTCAAAATACCAATGACATTCTTCACAGAAATAGGAAAAAAATTCTAAAATTGATATGAAACCACACACAAAAAACAGAGTAGTCAAAGCAATGCTAAGTAAAATGCCCAAAACTGGACAGATTATATTTCCGGACTTGAAATTATGCTACATAGGTATAGTAACCAAAACAGCATGGTACTGACATAAAAACAGCCACTTGAAACAATGGAACAGAATAGAGAAACCAGAAACAAATGCACACAAATACCATGAGCTTATTTTTGACAAAGATGCCAAGAACATACACTGGGGAAAAAAACACTATTCAGAAAATGGTGGCAGAAAAACTGAGTATTTATAAGTGGAAGAATGAATCTAGATACCCGTCTTTCATCCTATACACAAAAATCAAATTAAAATGGATTGACATAAAATATAAGACCTCAAACTTTAAAACTACTACAAGAAAACCATGTGGAAATCTCCAGGACATAGGGCTGGGCAAAAATTTCGTGAAAAACACCCTAGAAGCACAGGAAACCAAAGCAACAATGGACAAATGGGATCACAGCCAGTTAAACAACCTCTGTACAGCAAGAGGTACAGTCAACGAAGTGAAAATACAATGCACAGAATGGGAGAAAATATTTGAATACTACATCTGACAAGGGATTAGTGACCAGAAGATATAAGGAGCTCAAACAACCCTATAGGAAAAAAAAAAAAAAAAAAAAAAAAAAAAAAAAAGCTATAGTCCAATTTAATAATGGGCAAAAAAATTGTATAGACATTTCTCAAAAGAAGACATAAAAATGGTGGGCCAGGCATGGTGGCTCATGCCTGTAATCCTAGCACTTTGGGAGGCCGAGCAGGGCAGATCACCTGAGGTGAGGAGTTTGAGATCAGGCTGGCCAACATGGTGAAAACCCGTCTCTACTAAAAATACAAAAATTAGCCTGGCATGGTGGTGGGTGCCTGTAATCCCAGCTATTCGGGAGGCTAAGGCAGAAGAATCGCTTGAACCGGGAGGTGGAGGTTGCAGTGAGCCAAGTTCCCACCACTGCACTCCAGCCTGGGTGACAGAGCAAGATTCTGTCTCAAAAAAAAAAAAAAAAAAAAAAGAAAGAAGAAGAAGAAGACATACATATGGCAAACAGGGATATGAAAAGGTGTTCCACATAATTGATCATTAGAGAAATGCAAATCAAAACTACAATGAAATATCATCTCACCCCAGTTAAAATGGCTTTTATCCAACAATAGGCAATAACAAACGCTGGCAAGGATGTGGAGAAAAGGGAACTGTCATACACTGTTGACAGGAATGTAAATTGGTACAACTACTATGGAGAACAGTTTGGAAGTTCCTTATAAAATAAAAATTGAGCTACCATATGATCCATCAATTGCACTACTGGGTATATATGCCCTCAAAAGAAAATCAGTACATTGAAGAGATATCTGCACTCCTCTGGTCATTGCAGCACTGTTTGCCATAGCTAAGATTTGGAAGCAACTGGAATGTCCATCAACAGAGGAATGAATAATGAAAATTTACATATACAAAATGGAATGCTATTCAGCCATAAAAAAGAATGAGATTCAGTCATTTGCAACAACATTGATGGAACTCGAGATGATTATGTTAAGCATAATAAGCCAAGCACAAAAAGACAAATATATGTTCTCATTTATATACGGAATCTAAAATATCAATACAATTGAACTCATGGACATAGAGAGTAGAAGGATGGTTACAAGAGTCTGGGAGGGGCAGTGGGGGTCTGTGGAGGAGGTGGCGATAGTTAATGTGTACAAAAATATAGAAAGACCTACTACTTGATAGTACAGCAGAGTGACTATAGTCAATAATAGGTTAATTGTACATTTAAAAATAAAGAGTGTGATTGGATTATAACACAAAGGATAAATGCTTGATGAGATGGATACTGCATTCTCTATGATATGCTTATTTCACCTTGCATGCCTGTATCAAAATTTCTCATGTATCCCATACATATATACACCTACTATATAGCTACAAAAATTAAAAAAGAAATCCCTCACTATCCACAAAAATTTTAAATGTTTTTAAGACTTATTTTCTACATTTGACCTTTCATGTTTAGGCTTTTAATACATTTGTAATGAATTTTTGTGAATTGTGTGAAGCAGAGATACAATACAGTTTAGAATATTTCATACAGATATTCACTCACTCCATCATTTGCTGAATAATAACTTCCTATCTCCAAAGAACTGCAATAACATCTTCATCATAAATCCAATAACTATTCATCTATGGACCTTTTTCAAGGTGATTTTATTCCTGGGTCATTTTATCTACTCCTGTACCACTATCATATTGGTTTTATCTTGATGTTCCCTATGGCAAGCATGTCCCATCTTATTCTTCTTCCTCTTGGAGAGCTTAGCTATTGTTTTCTTTTTCTTTTTCTTTTCTTTTTTTTTTTTTTAGACAAAGTCTCCCTCTTGTCAGGCTAGAGTGCAGTGGTGCCATCTCAGCTCACTGCAACCTCCACCTCACTGGTTCGAACAATTCTCCTGCCTCAGCCTCTCAAGTAGCTGCATCTAAAGGAACGTGCCACCATGCCCAGCTAATTTTTGTATTTTCAGTAGAGACAAGGTTTCACCATGTTGGCCAGGATGATCGTGATCTCTTGACTTTATGATCTGCCTGCCTCAGCCTCCCAAAGTGCTGGGATTATAGGCGTTTGCCACCACACCCGGCTAGCTATTCTTGATCCTTACCCTCCCAGGTAAAGTTAAAATTTTCAATCTCTATGAAAACTTAAGTTGAATTTTTATTAAAGTCACATGAGATATGTGAATTTATTTGTGGAAAACTTTTTTTTTTACAGCATTCAACATTCCAATCCATGAATATGGGTGTATTAATTTATGAGTTCTTTAACTTAAGTTTTATAATTTTCTTTATACAGTTCCACACAGTTCATTCATATCTTTTGTTCAGTTTTATCTATTATCTTTTAAATTTTGATGTTATTATAAATAGTAATTTAAAGTTCTGTGCTGTCTGTATGATGAAATTATATTGAATTTTAAATATTAAAATTATGTTTGCCTATTTTGATAAGTGATCTTCCCAGTTTTAAAAAAATTCCTGTAGATTCTTTGAATTTCCTGCATGAAAAAATAATGTAATATACAGACAATGACACTTCTGGGTTTTATTTCTTGACCCTTATACACTTTGTTTTTCTTATCCCCCTGCCATGTGTTAGGTTCTCTATTAAAATGTTTGAGGGAAGCAGTGATAACAAGCACTGCTGATTTTTCTTTTGTTAAAAGCTAATTCATGTATATTCCACTATCAATAATTATATTTGCTCTAGGCTTATATGACAGGACCTTAAACAATTAAAGAACATCTATTTTATTACTGTTTGCTGAGAGTTTTTCCATGAATGATATACAAATTTTATCAAATGCCTTTATTCTCAACCTATGAAAATTATCGTATCATTATTCTCTTTAATTTGTGAATGTGGTAGTTAATATAAAATGACATTTTAGATCTTTCAATGATAGACAAGCCTTGAAATACTGGAATACAAACAATTTGCTCATGATCTATCTTATATTCACGTGGTTTGGTTCTTTATGGACAATTATATGTTTGTTCATAACACAGCTTAGGCAATAATTCACCTTTCTTATACTGTCATTTCCTGATTTCATAATAGAAATTTCTGAGATCAAAAAACAAATTAGGGCACATAATCTATTATTCTATAGTTTGATATATCTGTTTGCTGAAAGTTCAGTAAAACTGGACTGTAAAATCATCAGAGGATGTTTTCTTAAGAAATTTCAAGTATTGACTCAAAGGTTTTCTATTTACTCCCAGTATATTTTTAGTAAATTATACATTTCTACAACTTTCACATTTAAGTTTTCACATGTATTGGAATAGATCTCCTTGTAGTATTTTGATTATCTCATTTTTCCTTTGGATTTATGGTTATGCTTTCTTATTTCTAACATTATTTAACTGCCTCTTCTCTGTTTTATTCCTTGTTAAATTCACTGTATTAGTATCCATTGTATGAGTCTTTCAAAGAAGAAACTTTTGGTTCCAATGAGTTTCTGTTTTGCATATTTTTTTATATTCCTTTAATTTCCACTATGTAGAAATTAAATTCTACCTTCTACACTCCATGAGTTTAGTCTAAGATTCTATTTTTTTAATTTTACTTATTAAGTTCAATGTTTAAAATTTCCATTTTTTTCTTTCCTAATATCAGTATTTTACATGGCATGTTTCCATGTATGGATAATCTTACTGTACTTTATTAAGGTATTTTTCTTCAATCACTGAAATTTTGATGTTTATTTAATAAAACAGATAAAGTAAACAATGATGCAGGTCTAATTGTTTTTTTAAAGAAAGCAGTAGAAGTCCTAGTAGCTGTTTTAAGTTTAATTTTCAGCTCTAATGTCTAGATGGTGTGTACAGTACTTGATTGTATTATACACTCATGACTCTCCGTAAATGGTTTCAAGATTTGGAATCTAGTATTTTAATTATTATTTATTTGTGAAATTCAGTATGATTTCTTCTTTCACTCTCTGTAGAATTTTTTTAACATTTTCTAACTCATGGTTGATCTTGTTATCTTTTCTGACTTTTAGTTCATTGTATTTATTTTTGGAGAATGTAGTCTATATTATGTCAACTCTTTAAAAAATTTTGAGACTTGACTTATAACTATAGAATCATACATTGTCAATTTTTATAAACGTCTCATAATTGATTAAAAATGTGTATTCTCTAATTGTAAGGTGCAATTTATACATGTTAAATGAATGAAGCTTGTTACAAATATTATTCAATTATCTTGTCTCTGGATTCATCAACACTTCTGATACATGTTTTAATATCCTAGAGTTATGAAGAACTAGTCAAATTTTACCAATTTAAATTTGGAAGTTACATATTTTAAAACAAGTTTATGCATAGAATTTTAGAAATCTGTTGGCTTCCAGGTGAATTTAATCTTTTAAAATTATTTGATTACTTTTACATCTTAAAAACACACCTCACCTATTAGAGGTTATTGCATTTGAAATTAATACTGCTACCCAGCTTTATTTTGGTTATGCTGTTACGTCTCTTCCTAACGTTTCACTTTGGTGCTTCTCAACTAAGAGTGATTTTGTTACCCAGGAGCCATGTAGGAATGTGTGGAGATATATATTATTTTGTCACATCAAGGGGAGGATTGCTATTGAGTAGAGGCTGTGGACGCAGCTGAACATTCCACAACAAACAACATAGCCTCTCACGATACACACACATATATATGTATATATACAAATACATGTGTATATATGTATATAATATATATATACTTATATACATACATTTATAAATACATATAAATGTATGTGTGTGTGTATATATACATATATATGTATATATATGTATATATACATATATATGTATAGGGACCTTTCAGGTATAATTAAGGTCTCTGATTAATTGACTTTGAATAAAACAAGAGAGAGATTACCATGGATGGGTCTGACACAATTACTTGAGATCATAAAAAAGGGTTTGAAAGTCTGAAGCAGCGAAGTCTGATAGATGGTATACTTTTGGCCTTGAATTAGTTGTATACTATGTTGTGAGGATGTGACCACATGGCTAGGACTTGAGAGTGGACTGAGTGTGTCCCTAGTCAATAAATGATGCTTTAGTTCTATAAGGACCATGAAATTAATTCTGTCAACAACTTGAGAGGTTGGAGGAAGATTGAGCCTCAAGAGAAAGTGCCACTCCAGACAACACCTTGACTTCTGCTTACTGAGACACTCAGCAGAGGATACAGCTAAGCCAGCTGGACTACTAAGTCAGAGAAACTGCTTAGTAGTTTAGTAGTTTTAATAAACAAATTCATGTTGTTTGAGACATCAAATGCATGATTTAAGGCATTACATTTGTGATAATTTTTCACATAGCAATAGAAAACTAATATAGAGATTTTTTTTTTTTTGGAGACGGAGTCTTGTTCTGTCTCCAGGCTGGAGTGCAGTGGCACGATCTCAGCTCACTGCAACCTCCGTCTCCTGGGTCCAAGCAATTCCCCTGCCTCGGCCTCCCAAGTAGCTAGAACTACAGGCACACGCCACCACATGCAACTAATTTTTTGTATTTTAGTAGAGACAGGGTTTCACCGTGGTCAGATGGTCTCGATCTCCTGACCTCATGATCTGCCCACCTCGACCTACCAAAATGCTGAGATTACAGATGTGAGCCAGCGTGCCTGACCTATATTGAATTTTCAAGCTTGCTTATTACACAACGAGGAGAGACACAGCAAAGAAAAATATATACATAAACATATATATATATATACATACATATACAAGAAAATCAATGACTGTGAGATAATTAGAGGGTTTTTTGGGTTTTTTTTTGTTGTTAAATATTTTAATAGTTCTTTCCAACTATAGAAATAGGTCAGACATTATTTATAACTCTTATATAACAGACACACAAACAAAAAAAGCATATAAAGAAGACGTGGTAAATTCACATTAAGTATTTACCTGAAATAGTTTTGTGGTAAAATTTTGACATCCATCACAGCTGTTATATTCAAAGGAACAGGAGTGAAAAATATAAACGGAGGGTCAAACAATAACTTTGGTGATTTTACTTCTCCAGTAAGAGATAATATTCTATAGCAAACTGGAATACCATTTAAAAGCATAGGAATATCTGCTGTGTATTTTCCAGGACGTTCTAATGAAAAACAAATTTTAAGAGTATTTAAAATTAGTTAAAACACACAAAAACATTTACATAGCTGAAACATTACTAAATTTCAAAATGTACTATGATGTTACAAATATTTAATGGGGCAGAATAAATTACCCAGAAATTAGATTTAGCTTGCTGGAGAATGTAAGACATGTAATGAGGTGCTGTTGAAAGAAAAATATTTTAAAATACAGCTTGACTAGAAATGGAGAAATTAGCCAAGCATGGTGGTGCGCACCTCTAGTCCCAGCTACTTGGGAGGCTGAGGCAAAAGAATCGTTTAAACCCAGAAAGGAGTGAGCTGAGATTGTAACACTGCACTCTAACCTGGGTGACAGGGGAAGACTCTGTCTCCAGAAACAACAACAAAACATTAAGGTTGGGAGCCTAATAAAGGAAACCATAGATTTACTGCTATGGCCCACTCCCATATTGAAGAAAAAGTCAAATGAAAATGTTTATTATTTCCTTCTAGATTGACCAGTCCAGTCCATTTTATCTGAGTACAAATGTTGACAGGGACATAAAGGAGAAGTTCTGAACAGAAATACGGATGGTAGGTTTAACTGGAATAGCCTTTGTGCTATTTCTTTCAAACCAGAATATGGTAGAAACAGAGAAGAAACTAGAGAGATACATAATGAAACTTAATTATTTTTACAAAACAAATCTCAGAAAGCAAAGTTAATAATTTATATCATATTTTCAAAAATGTAAAGAGAGGTAATAAAAAGTTTGCACATTTTGAAACCTACTAATCATAATATGCTATGAGATGTTTCTCACACACAAAACTAAAATGATTATACAATGCCATGCTAATACATATAGTAGAATATCAAGTTATTGCAGCACAGTGCTAATAGAATATTATTGAGAGAAAGAACACAGTGCTCAATGAACTCTCTAATAAGCTTAAAAGCTGTAATAGATTCTTACCCTGCCTGAATTTCTACTGATATCTGAGCCACTTGTGGGTATTTTATCTAGATTACCACATGTGTAAAACAGTATCCTCAGAATTTGGATATTTTATAAGTCTAATAAAATGAAAAACAGATTACATTGTACTATAGTGACTGAATGTGATAAGCAGAATTTTGAGAATGTTCCTCGAAAAATTAAAAATAGAACTATCATATGATCCAGTAATCTCAAAGGAAATGAAATCAGTATCTCAGATATCTGCACACCCATGTTTATTGCAGCATTATTCAAAATACCCAAATTATGGAAGTGTCCATTGATGGATGAGTGGATAAATTGTGATATGTGTATACACAATAGAATGCTATTCATTCATACAAAAGAAGAAAATCCTGCCCTTAGCAAAATAAAAAAAAAAAAAAGGTTGAACCTAGAGGACATTATCATAAGTAAAATAAGCCAGACACAGAAAGACAATTACTGTATAATCTCACCCATGAGGAATCTAAAAGTTCAAACTCATGGAAGCAGAGTGCAGGCTATTGTCTTCTAGGGGCTTGGGAGTGGGGGAAATGGGGAGATGTTGATCAAAGGGTACAAACTTTCAGTTATAAGATGAACAAGTTTCTGTGGATCTAATATACAACATGGGTGATGATGGATATGTTAAGTAATTTGATTGTGGCAGTCATTACACAATGTATACAAAAATCAAATCCTCACATTGTACACCTTGAATATATATCAACTTTGTCAAGTAATGTAACATCCAAAAATGAGATCAATAAAATTGCATTATTTATAATTATTCAAATTAAAAGGAAAAAAATAATCTAAATTTCTGACTACATAATAAAACAATCTCATATATGAAGGATAAATTGAAAGTATAACCACAAATATAGGAGAAAAGATCTTACTTGGACAGAAATTTATGGAAACATTGTACTTTTCCTGTGGTCGTAGAAGCCCCTTTAGTTCACTGAAGTTGAATGTGCCATCTTTAAAAAGGTTGCCAGTATTTCTAATATCCAAAGTCCATGTCACATGGCGTTCGGTAATATTATGTAAAACGAGATTCTGCTCACACACACACAAAAAGATTTTTTAAAATGTCAAAAATTATAGCAGGTAATATAAAATTTAATTGTATTACATCTCAATTTGATGAGCCTATATATAAATTCAAATGATTAGTCATAGATAAAATGCTTCAAAACGATATTAGAGAAACAAAGGGGTTTTTAATCTGATGAAAATGTTTTCTACGGCAATGAAGGGGTAGATATACTATTCCATGCATTTTTCAAAACCCAAAACGTCTGTATACTAAAAAGGGTGAACTTAAATGTATGTAAATCAAAAACAATCAGCCCAGCTGTAATACAGTGCATCACAGTCTGTAATCCATCCTGGAATATTGATGCACGGTATTACGAATGTCTGAAATAACCTTACTGAATGTAGTTGGGGTGGGGAGAAATTGACCTTAGTAATAACCTCACTGAATGTAGTTAGTGGTGGGGAAAAATTGACCTTAATAACTTTGAAAAACTGTGTTTTTAACTGAAAGCTACAAGACTAAAGACTATAAGAATTGTGTATGAATAATGTACTCTAGGTGATAAACGTGTCAGCAATTTTAAAAGGCTGCAGGTTAGAAATTCTGAAACTTCTTTACTTGAAATTAGGATTAAAAAATCAGTTAAAAAAAAAAGGTAAAAAATGAGAGGCAGATTTCTCATTGTCAGAGAAATTAGTCAAAATTGAGTAAGAAAGATGAGAATCGACACTGTGGTGCTAGATTAGAGATATCAATCTCAACTGGTGTTAGATGGATATATGGATAGATAGAGAGACACATATATAGATAATTATAGGTATACGTGGATATAGGGTTTAACCTATATACACTTATTTCCTATTTGTTGAAAGGGCCTAGAACCTGTGACACTGCAGGAGCAACTCATCTACACGATACTTAGACCTTGGTTTCTAAATTCTACAATAAAAAGTACTAGGGGATTTTGGAGAAATGTTGATTTTAGAGCTGGAGGAAGTGAAATAAAAGATGAGCCTGGAACATTTGACAGTGCCAGTAAATAAGAAAATACTTAAAAATCACAAGGATGGGAGCCTGTCAAAGGACCAATGTAAAAGAGCTTATAATGGCCAAAGCAGAAACACTTTTAGCAACAAAATAAATAATGTTAAATTATAACTGAAAGTATAAAAACAAATATATGTGTGTTTATACTGATATATTATGTAATAACATAAATACATAGAGGAAATAATCTTTTTTAAAGAAAATTTCCGAGTAATATATGTAAATATTCCCCTCCAGAAAGTAGAGCTTAACCTTCTACCACTTGATTGTAGGCTGAAATTGATCAAGCACTTCCAAAGAATAGAGCATGGAAAGTGAAAAATAGTAACTTCACAGTGGAGAAACGTAGCGGATATCACCAGTAATTAGTCATTTTCATATTATGTATTCTTTTATCACAAATTATTTCACCTCGGTAACATTCCTCTTCAAAACCCATGGAAAATAAAAACTCAGTCTGGTCAGGTGAAAAACACCAGACAATTTCAAATTAAAAGACATTTTCAAAAAATGCTAGACAAATACTCTTTAAAATCATCAAGGTCATAAAAAATAAACAAGATTGCAATCCTATCACAGGTTGGATGAGACTAAATGCAATGTACTGTCCTGGCTGGACCCTGGGACAGTAAATGGACATTAGTGAAAAACCATTGAATTCTGAATAGAGTCTATTGTTTAGTTAATAATGTACCAACATTAATTTCTCATGTTAAGAAAACAGCTCTATGGTTGTGTAAGGTAACATTAGGTAAAGTTGGGTGAAAGCTGTCAGAAATTCTCTGCACTATCTTTGAAACATTTTAGTAAATCTGAACATTATGGGCCTGACCTACATGCAGAATCATCTTTCTAATGTTAACTGCTATTAAAATAGAACTATCGATCAGGTTTGTTCATCAACTTTACTATTCAAGTATTTGAAGAGTACAGAATGAGCCATACAATTACCACCATAACAAAATATATGCTTCATTTTTTCTAAAGCATGATTGATTTAAAATATATACGATAAACAATGAGTCCACCTTATTCCCAAGCCTTAAAATACCTAAGCATCTATTCAGCTCTAATATTGGTATATCCTAATTATAAAAAGGTAATTTAGACATTGTAAAGAAAACAACATGTTTTAATACAGAAAGTGAGCACAAAATCATACCAGCCATTTTAAGCTAATTTTTGTCATTTTAAAATGAGGAAAAGTTATTACACTCCCAAAATACTATCTACCTTCCATAGCTTATAATTCTGAGAATGGAACTGATAGTTATCTATAGAGAAACGTTGGTTAATTTGTTTAGTATGTTTAGTGTTATTTTTTCCTTTATATTTTTGTGAAAATGATACATGTATGCAGCTTACACAAAAAGTTCAAAATGCTTGTTTTAAAGCAGTAGTTCCACTAAACTCCTCCTTATCAAAAGTTCTGCTTCCCAGAAGCAACCAATTTTAGCCAATTATGATTTGATTTTTTATGTAGAATAGCTTTAATCTAAATGTGATGCCAATATGGCTTATGTTAGTTTTTTATTGCTGCCATAACAGATTACCACAAACACAGGGACTTACGAAAACACAAATTTGTCATTATGCATCACAGTTCTGTATATTAAAGGTTCAGCACAAACATCGTTTGGCTAAGATCAATGTGTTAGCAGGAAGTGTGTTCCTTTCTGAAGGTTCTAGGAAAGAGCCCTTTCATTACCTTTTCTAGTTTCTAGAGGCCATGCGCATTCCTCACTCCGTGGCCTTCTTCTTCTATGCTAAACACTGTATTACTCTGACCCTTCTGTCATCATATCTCCCTCTGAGCACAGTTAGAAAAGGTTCTCTGCTTTTAACCACTCATGTTGTTAGACTGGGGCCACCTAGATAATTCAGGAAAATCTCCCCTTCTCTGAGTCCCTCAGCGTAATTACATCAGCAAAGCATCTTTTGTGATATAAAGTCATGTATTCACAAATTTTAGAGGTTAATACTTAAGTATCTTTGGGGCCATTATCTGCCTGCTGCATGGCTATTTTATGGTTTATCAGCTTTAGATATTGTCTTTTGACTGCCCACTAGGAAAGATGAAGATTCAGTTCATTGGTACTACCTAGACTCCTTGTTCCACTTCCCATTTTTGGATACTTATTCTTTTTTAATTCTTATATTAATCACTCATAAGTTTAAGTAAAATATATATACCTCTTGTTTTTTTCTCTCTCTTTCTACTTTAGACAATACCCTTTAATTAACCACTATGTAAAATAAGTTTTTTTTTTCCAACATCCTTAACCCTTCTGTCAACTTAACCTTCATAAACATATTGAGTCTTCTCTGTATCATGTATCTTATATATTATGACTGTAAATATTATTCATGAGAAGTTTAAGTAGAAAATCAGAGTCACATTTCTTTTTCTCCACGGGGCCAACATACCACTTTTCCCTCAAAAGAGAGAATGCTATTGGTGTCTAGATCTTCTTTGCTTACATGGATTGAATAAAATTTCAATGATATAAAATAATCTCACATTTATGAAGGGATAGTTTTTAACTGAAATCCATTAAATTCAGTTAATTGAAGTTGCCTTTCTAGCCCCACCTATAAGGTCTTTTGTATCTTTGAAGTTCTATTCAAAGTAGAAGTTTTCTTGACTTTTCTTACTCTAAACAGTAACATTTTAATTTCAGTAGATCCTTTATTGATCTCTAACTATAATTTTATATAGCACCCTGCTATTTTTTTATGAAAGCAATGCTAAATATTCTCTCCATATAAATTTTCTTGAATGCTATAAAGGTTCAAAATTGGTTACAGGTATAACAGTATATAAGAAAAAGGGGGCAGTGCAAATACGAAATTCTATAATGTGTCCTGAGCTTATTTTTTTATACATATCTCTGTTTTCCTCTCTAATTAGTAGAGAGGCAGAGATATCCTGTAAGAAAAAAATAGTAACTTTATATAGAAACTACTTTATCACATACTTGGATATTTTTTCAGATTTATTATTGCCTCCCACTACATTTTTGTTTAGCTATGGAATATATTTCATACTAATTTAAATCATAGCTTCCATTTGTATCAGGAGAATGGGATAATTTAATTATATTAAACTTATTTTACTATTTTTATTAATTACATGCATATATTATTTATAAATAGCTGTATATGTATTTGTATACCTTGAAAATTACTTCTGAGAAATTTTATATGTAAGTTTTCTAAAAATGCCAATAGTCTTCCTCCAAATAGCATAAATGATTGGGGAGATATTAATCATAGGGAATGGTTCATATCACTCATGCTTATGAATAATCAAATTAATCATGAAAAGAGTTGGAAACTATATTGCTTCTTTATACATACCTGAGTTTTTGTGACGTTTTTATTAAGAGTCTTCTCATATAAAGGGATTTCCAACACAAACTTAGTACTAGATAATTTCAATGGGGATTGTAATGCTGTAAGAGGAACATAAATATACTGATAAAGTGTCAACAGATATAAACTTATAGGTACTTCTTAGTATACTTTAAAACATTAAACAATAATAAAATAAGACTTGTTTCTATATATTTTTATATTTCCAACCAGAAAATAAAATAACATTTAAAAACATTTCTATAATATCTTGGTTTATCAAATTAACAAAGTTCCGTTTTGTGGAGTTTTTTAATGGTAATAAATTATAAACAAAATAGGAAACTTATCCTTCAGATAATAAAAAAAGATGATACTAAGCTAAGAAAAAAGGAGAGAGCGAAAATGATCTCCACACTAGAGTTTGAACAACACAGAAATAAACAGAAATACACAAGAAAAATTTACTGAAATAGAGAAAATATATAGCTGGCATAGCATGTAACATTTCCTAGATAAAACAAGAAAACTCTGGGAGTAAATGACTATTCCATGGAAGATTAATAAAAGGAGTATGTGTAAAAGTACTCATTGCATTAAAGATGTTAAAATCCACTGGAAAAAAACCTATACTTCTTGAAACTTACCTCTAAAACATTCGTAACTCTTAATGAAAACTAAAGGGTATCACAAGCTTTTGAAAAAATAAGGAAGTACAATAAAAACATTTTCAGAACCTAAAAATGTATCTATCTTACATGTGTTTTTATTATGCCACTGGAATTAATGGATGATTTGACAGGGGGTCAGAACATATGGGATAGGAGAAAGTTGTAGATAGTGTTAATCATTGTGCTACTCCCAAAACCTGTCATGTGAAACCCTAAAAGAGACAATGTTACAGCAGATATATAAAAAGTGGCACATGTAATATTGCCTTCCCATTTACAACCTGGCAACTAGGAATAACCAATGAAAATAGTATGTCGACTATATCTTTAAAAACAAAGCATTGTATTGGCATATTACTTGATCATTTAGAGAACCTTATTTCATTTAAACAAATAAGTTATTCTCTACGCATCACAAATTTTTGTAGAATCATTTTCTAAAGAAACCAAACCACCTAAGATTAAAGATCACAGAGTAACATCACAGACACATCTTCTAAAATTAAAACATTCATTAATATCCTGATTGCCAGAAAATGATATAATATTTAATGATAAAGCCAGCTTTTTGAGAGGCATTAATAAATATGAGTGAACAGGCAAGGGTGAATATATATTAAAGAACTATTCAACATAAAAGAGAGAGATATAAAGGAATTTATAATTCAGTGAAAATGTAGTCAACAGAAAAAAGTCAATGAAATCATATTATAATTAGAAATTAAAGGTATTATTTTCCAATGATAACAGGCTATAAATAAATAATTAATAAACACTAAGAACTCTCAGTAGTTTAAAACTGCCAAAATAATATTTTAAGATTCAGAAAAGTCAAGTAAGAAAAATATCCTGGGAAATACAATAAAAAGATGAGAAAAATAGCAATAAGAGAGACTGCCTAATATATAAATACATATATATGCATGTGTATAGATATATATGACATAATCCATAAACTATAAAATCCAACCTATAGTAATCTGAGAATATAGAAAACGATGACAGAAAATTTTCAAGGAAATAATTTATTAATGTTTTATAGAACTAAACGACATGAGTTCCCCATTTGAAAGACTACAAAAATGTCACACAATGGTAAAGATCAAAACCTGTGGGACGTGGCAAAAGCAGTGCTTAGAGGGAAGTTTGCAGCATTAAGTGACTACATTAAAACAGAAAAAAAAATGCACAAATTAACAACCTAATGTCACACCTTAAAGAACAAGGAAAACAAAAACAAAAAAAAATCAAAGCCAAAATTAGCAGAAGAAATAAAAATCAGAGCAGAGCTAAACGAAATAGAGACCAAAAAACAACACAAAGGAGAGACAAAAAGAAAAGCTCGTTCTCAGAAAGTGTTTAAAAAATGTACAAGCTATTATACTAGCTAGACTAGCCAAGAAGTGAGAAGATTCAAATAGACACAATCAGAAAAGAAAACAGACAACTAATGTGATAGAAATGCAAAAGATCACCAAAGACTGTTATAAACAACTATACACTCACAAATAAGAACATCTAGAGGAAACGGACAAATTTCTGGAAATGTACAACCTCCTAATATTGAACCAGGAAGAAGTAAAACTCCTAAACAGACCAACAATAAGTTGATTGTTCAACTTATTAGAGATTGAATCAGTAATTTAAAAAACCTACCACCCAAAAGAGCCCAGGACCAGTGAATTCTTAGCTGAATTCTACAAAACATGCAAAGAATTATACCAATCCTCCTAAAACTATTTCCTGTAAGAACTGGAACAAGACAAGATTGGCAACTTTCACACTCCTGCTCCATGTAATACTGAAGTCCTCACCACAGCAATGAAGCAAGAGAAATAAATAAATAAATGGCATCCAAACTGAATAAGAGGAAGTCAAACTATCCTTGCTCACTGATATAATCTTACATTTGGTAATTTTTAAAGACTCTATCAAAAAACTCTGAGATTTCATAAATGAATTCAGTAAAGATTCAGCATACAAAATTAACATACGGAAATCAGTAATGTTTCTATACACAAACAATAATCTAGCTGAGGATCGAATCATGACAGCAATCTCATTTACAATAGCTTAAAAAAGAAATAAAATAATAACCAAGGAAATGAAAGATTTCTATAAAGAGAGCTACAAAACACTGATGAAGGAAATCATAGATGACACAACTAATGGCAAAATATTTAATGCTCATGGATTAGAAGAATCAATATCATTAAATGGTCATACTGCCTAAAGCAATCTAGAGATTCAACACAATTTCTATCAAAGTACCAATGTCGTTTTTCACAGCATTAGAAAAAAACAATCCTAAAATTCATATCAGAATAATGAAACTGTGCCCATACCTCTCACCATATACAAATATTAATTAACAATGGATTAAAGACCTAAATATAAAACTGTAAACTATAAGGATCCTAGTACAAAACATAGAAAAAGCTCTTCTGGACATTGATCTTGGCAAAGAATTCATGGCCATGTCCTCAAAAGCAAAAACAACACAAACAAAAATGGACAAATGGGACTTATTTAAACTACAAAGCCTCTGCATAGCAAAATAAACAATAAAAAGAGTAAATACGTAATATACAAAGTGGGAGAAAATATTTACAAACTATGTATCTGACAAAGGACTAATATTCAGAATCTGTAAGGAACTTAAATCAAGAAAAAAGAATACCCCATTAAAAATTGGGCAAAGGACATAAACAGAAACTTCTCGAAAGAAACAAACATGCAGCCAACAAACATGAAAAACATTTCAACATCACTAATTATCAGCAAAGTGCAAATTAAAACCACAATGAGATACTATCTTACACTAGTCAGAAAGGCTATTACTAAAAACTAAAAAACAACAGATGTTAGTGAGGCTATGGAAAAAAGGAAAAACTTACATACTTTTAGTGGGAATATAAATTAGTACAACATTTATGATAATAGTGTGGAGATTTCCAGAAGAACTAAAAATTGCACTACCATTTGATCTAGCTATCCAACTACTGGGCAGAAACCCAAAAAGAAAGAAATCATGGCATCAGAAAGATACCTACACTCATATGTTTATTGCAGCACTATGCACAATAGCAGAGATATGTGATAAACCTAAGTGTCCATCAGCAGAATATTGGATAAAGAAAATGTGATACACACTCACACATGCGTGCGCACACACACACACACACACACATGCACACCATGGAATAGTACTCAGCCATAACAAGAATGAAATCATGTATTTTGCAGCAACATGGATGGAAGTGTAAGCCATTATCCTCAATGCAATAACTCAGAAACAGAGAGTTAAATACTGCATGTTCTTACTTATAAGTGAGAGGTAAAAAATGGATACACATGGACATACCCCATGGAGTAATAGACATTGGAGACTACAAAAGGTGGGATGGTGTGAGACGGCAAGGGTTCAAACCTTACCTTTTGGCTATAATGCTCACTATTTGGATGATGGATACCCTTAAAGCCCAGACTTCACTACTATGCAATATATGCATGTAAGAAATCTGCATTTGTATCCTCTAAATATATATTTATGTATATACAACATATACAATCATATATATACATACATACAAAGAGAGATTCACATGAAAGTCATCAGTATAAAATAATGGAAAATCAGGAGAAAAAAGAAGTTTCTAAAATCTTCAAAAAGGAAACACTGAGTAGCATATAACGGATGTAGAAGAAAAATAACAGATTTCTAAATACAACAAGAGAAGACAGAAGGTAATGATCAGAGTTTAAAAATTTGGAAGAAAAATTATTTTGATATTAAATTCTATGTTCAACCAAATTATGATATCATTCAAATGTGGAAAGAAAAATGATACATCAGACATTAAAATTTTCCAAAAAATTAACTCCCTTGGAGTTCATGATGAACTTGATCACATTTGTTGTTAACATTTAAATGGTATTCACCGGTGGAAAGAAGAAGGCTTTTGACAAACCTGTCTAGCTAGCTTATCAAAACTACATAAAAATTATTAATTTATGGAGCATGGTTGGCAAAGAGTAGAAATTTATCATATAGGCCATTTCATATCTATGTAACTATTAAGAGTACAAAAATAAGGACCATCTAACAAAAATGTCATTCTTTGGGAAGAAGGTTTATATAAATGTCATTCAAAATAATCTTTGTTAGGAAGCCCCAGAAAAATATAACGTATCAAAACTGTGAAGCAAATCAAAAATCGGAAAGCAAAGGATTTAAAAAACAGGAAATACAAGAATCTAAAATAATTTCCATAAATACAGTAAAGACAAATCTCACACAAAAGTTCTGCATCTTGCAAAGAAAGCAATGATCTAGCTCACACTGCAACAAGAGTTTTATGTGCTCCATGAGCAATGTATCAAGAAAATAAATAGAAATGGCATATTATCTGACAGGTTAGAATATGTGGAAAACTGTCCTAACAAGCATATTACAGAGCTTTGTGAAACTGGAGAATTTAGTAAAATATTCGAAGACAATCAAGCAATTATCGTCTCCAAGAAAAAAAAAATGGAAAGGAAATAAAATAACCATGCATGGTACAGTACTTGGCTTGGCAATGAACAATATACTGTTATAATAATTAAAACTCTGAATAAAAGTTTAATTGAAATTTAAAGTATGATTATACTAGCAAAATGGAGAAGTGGCTTAAAGTTGCACGTGAGGAAAAATGCTTGTCACTAAATAGTGTATTCATTAAATAAATTATGAGGAAAGTTGCTGCCTCTGTGGTATAGGATAAACTGTAAAAAGAAGAATAGATTGCAATTCTGGGTTATAACCCTTGTTTGCCCTATTTTAATTTTAATATGAATACAGGGAATTTTGAAGTAAAGAGATAGCAGTCTTGAGAATGATTCTTTTATTCAGGTAATGGCTAAGGGAATGATGGACTTGATCAGACTTTTTTGTTAACATTGAAATGGTGTTAACCAGGGGACTTATAAGAAGAAGGCCTTTGACATATCTGTCTCAATAGCCTATCAAAAATACATAGAATTAAAAATTTATGCAGCATGACTGGCAAAGAGTGGAAATTTATCATATAGGTGTTTCATATCTATGTAACTATTAAGAGTACAAAATTAAGGAGAATAAAACAAAAATGGCATTCTTTGGGAACAAGGTTTATATAAATGTCATTTAAAATGACCTAATAAACAGCATGAGGACTAATGTTAATTACATTATGTACTGGAAATTTCCTAAGAGAGCAGATTTTAAGTAATTTTGCCACCAAAAAAAAATGTAACTGTGTGGGATGATGGAGATGATGGATATGTTAATTTGATTGACTATAGAAATCATTTCCTATGTATATGTATATCAAAACATCATGGTGTACATCTTAAATATATACAATAAAAATTTTAAAAATTTATCTGTTAATTCAAACCTAAAAGGAATCCTAGGGAGGAAGAAAAGAACAATCTGGAGGTATGTCTGACATATTCCATCTTGTCAGATGAAGAAGTAATGCTACATCTTTGCCTAATTTTTCTTGTATCATTTGAATCATTAGTGAACTTTGGTTTTGATTAAGTTACATAATACAAGTACGTTTGAATTTACATCTCTAATCTTTGTGGAAGTACAAAAATATCTGTTAATGCATTACACATATATTTTGTGGAAGTAAAAAATATCTAATAAAGCATTACATATTTACCAATCCTCTAGTTGAAGAAGATATTCTGAATTTTCAAGCAATGTTAGATGTCTTGGACAAGAGAGATTTTCCATAAAGTTAACAAAGAGATCTATCGGAAAATGAATAACACTAAAGGCAAATAACAAATCTTGGAAAACATTCACATTAAATATAAAAATAATATAAAGAGCTTACCCAAATCTATCAGACAAATAAGAAAACTTAAAAAGCAAAAGTACTTCACTTACTGGTGAAGTACCTATATGCACAAATAAGTTACATAAAAATATATAATTAAAAGCAAAGACAGGAAATTTTTATCCTCATGAGCAATCAAACTGAAAATTGAAATGTGTTTTTAATCCCATAGAAACATAAATTATTTTCTGTCTTTCTTTTTTTCTATAGACAGCATCTTACTTTGTTGCCCAGGGTAGAGTGCAGTGGCAGGATCATTGCTCACTACTAGACTCAAGGGATACTCATGCCCCAGCCTCCTGAGCAGCTGGGTCTACAGAAGTGCATCACCACATTCACCTGCTTCCTTTTTTTCTTTTTTAATTTAGAGACAGGGTCTCACTATGCTACCCAGGTTGGTCTCAAATTTCTAGCTTCAATGGATCCTCTAGCCTCAGCCTTCCAAAGTACTAGGGTTATAGATGTGAATCAAAATTGCCAGTCAAGTTATCTAATTTCTTTAGGTCAACATTAATAAGAGTTTACACCAGGCAGGAAGTAAAATCGTACAACCCTTTAGAAATGTTCTATGACAAAATACATCAAGACCCTTTAACATGTATGTGCTTTAGAAATAATAAAATCCATTTTGAGAATCTCTCCACAAAATTCTTAGAAAAAAGTATTACACAAAAAAATTTTGCTATCACAATATTTATATTAACTAGAAGGTAAAAGGAAGAAACAACCTAAATGCTTATAATCATGTTTAGGTCACCTAGAAGAGACACTTACAGGATGAAATTTTTTGCAATAGCTATCAGGGTTAATTTAAATAATTAATAAGGAACTACAATATCCAAGTAAAACTTTCTATTAAGATTAAAGAGAGAGAGAATGGGTTCAGCAAAATGTTTAAACAGAAGACCCCACCCTCCCTGCAAGGTCACCATTTAACAAGTATCTACACAGAAAAAGAAACTACATAAGAACCAAAACTCAAGTAAGCACTAACAGTAACTGTTTTCAACTTCATAACACTGAAAGAGGCACTGAAGAAATAGGTAAAACAGTCATGAATCACTGACATCACCTGTTCCATATACCCCAGCAGTGGCAGTATGGTACTGCCTTGTTAGAGCAGAAAGTGAAACTAAACCAAACACAACTGACATCTACTCATGAAGAGAGTGTTTAAACCAGCCCCAGACAGATGTGAGTCACTGATCCCTGTAGTCTTAAGTTCCCGCAAGCATCACCACCTCAAAAAAGTTCTGTGGAACCCTAGATAAAATTGAAAGTCAGTCTAGTCCATAGGGACTGCAATTCCGAGGTGAGTCCTGCTGGCTGAACTGGGCCCAGAGTCAGTGTTCTGGGGAGGCACCTAACCTAATAAGTCACCAGCTGGGGGAGCTAAGTGAGTGCTGGCATCACACAGCCTCTAATCGGAGGCTGCAGAGATCTCCCAAACAGAAAATCCAAAAAGAAATAAGATCAGATATACAATCATGTCGTCTGCAAATAGAGACAATTTGACTTCCTCCTTTCCTACTTGAATACCCTTTATTTCTTTTTCTTGTCTGATTGCTCTGGCTAGAACTTCCACTACTATATTGAATAGGAGTGGTTACTGGGTATATATCCAAAGGATTATAAATCGTTCTACTATAAGGACACATGCACACGAATGTTCATTGTGGTACTGTTTACTATAGCAAAGACCTGGAACCAACCCAAATGCCCATCGATGATAGACTGGACAGGGAAAATGTGGCACATATACACCATGGAATATTATTCAGCCATCAAAAACGATGAGTTCATGTTCTTTGTAGGGACATGGATGAACCTGGAAACCATCATTCTCAGCAAACTGACACAAGAACACAAAATCAAACACTGCATGTTCTCACTCATAGACGGGTGTTGAACAAAAAGAACACATGGACACAGGGAGGGGAGCATCACACACTGGGGTCTGTTGCAGGGAAATAGGAGAGGGACAGTGGAGGGTAGGTAGTTGGGGAGAGAGAACATGGGGAGAAACGCCAGATATAGGTGAAGGGGAGGAAGGCAGCAAATCACGCTGTCATGTGTGTACCTATGCAACAATATTGCATGTTCTTCACATGTACCGCAAAACCTAAAATGCAACAAAAATAATAATTAAAAAAAAAAAAACTGAAACCAACCACCTTGGGCACACATTCTGAGGACCTCCTGAGACTGTGCCTTAGGTCATGGTCACTCGTATTTGGCTCAGAATAAATCTCTTTAAAAAAAAAAAGAAAGAAAGAAAGAAAGAAGATCAGAGCGGAAATTTTAAAAAATGAATGAAGAGAGTACAAAAAGATCAATTAAACAAAAAGTTGTTTTTTTAAGGAGTTAAACAAAATTGACAAACCTTTAGCCAGGCTATCTAAAAAAAAAGAGAGAGACAGTCCAAATAAATAAAATCAGAGATTAAGAAAAAGACTTATTGAAACTGATACTGCAGAAATTCAAAGCATCATTAGTGCTACTACGAGCAACTATATACCAATAAATTGGAAAATCTAGGGGAAATTGATAAATTCCTAGACACATACAATGAACCAAGATTGAACCAGGGGGAAATTTCAAACCTGAACAGACCAACAACAAGTAATGAGATTCAAGACATAATAACAAGTCTCTTAGTAAAGAAAACCTGGTATCATTACTGTTGTATTTTACCAAACATTTAAAGAAGCGCTAACACCAATCATCCTCAAACTATACTTAAAAATAGAAGACAATGGAATACTTCCAAATTCATTCAATGAGGCCAGTATTTCTCTGATACCAAAACCAGACAATGACACATCAAAACAAAACAAAACAAAACAAAAGAACAGGCCAATATCACTGATATTGATATTAAATATTGATGTAAAAATCCTCATCAAAATCCTAGCAAATCAAATTCAGCAATACATTAAAATGATCATTCATTATGATCAAGTGGGATTTATCCCTGGGATGCAAGGATGAGGATGAGACAATATATGTAAATCAATCAATCTGATGTAACAACAGAATAAAAGACAAAAACCATGTGATCATTTCCATTAATGCCAAAATAAATTGATAAAATTCAACATCCTTTCATGACAAAAGCCTTCAAAAAACAATGGGATAGAAGGAAAATACCTCAGCATAATAAAAGTCACATTTGACAGACCCACAGCTAGTATCAAACTGAAAGTCTTCCTCTAAGATATGAAACATGACAAGGATGCTCACTTTCTCCACTCTTATTCAACATAGTATTGGAAATTCTAGCCAGAGCAATCAAACAAGAGAAAGAAATAAAGGCATACAAATTGGAAAGGAAGAAGTAAAATTAACTTTGTTTGCAGAGCAGTATTATCTTGTATTTGGAAAAACCTAAAGACTACACCAAAAAATATTGTAAATGACTAATTCAGTAGAGTTACAAGATACAAAATCAACAGAAAAAAACAGTAGATTTCTATATGCCAACAGTGAACAATATGAAAAAGCAATTTTAAAAGTAATTCCATTTGCAATGGCCATAAATAAAATTAAGTACCTAGAAATTAATCAAAGAAGTGAAAGATCACTACAATGAAAATGATAAAACACTAATGAAAGAAATTGAAGAGGGTGCCAAAAAATGTGATGATATTTCATGTTCTCGGTTTGGAAGAATCACTATTGTAAAATTATCCATATTACCCAAAGCAATCTACAGATTCAATGTAATCCACATCAAAATACCAATGACATTCCTCACAGAAGTTGAAAAAACAATCCTAAAATTTATATGGAACCACAAAAGATCCAGAATAATCAAAACTATCTTAGGCAAAAGTTCAAAACTAGAGGTATAATATTACCTGACTTGAAATGACACTACTCAGCTATAATAATCAAAACAGCATGATACTCGCAGAAAAAAGACACATAGATAAATGGAATGAAATAAACCAGAAACAAATCCACACACCTACTGTGAACTCATTTGCAACAAAAAGTCAAGAAAACACAATGAGGAAGAGATTCTCTTCAGTAAGTGGTACAGGAAAACTGGATATCCATATTCAGAAGAATGAAATAGACCACCATCTATCACCAATACAAAAGTTAAATCAAAATTAATTAAAGACTTAAATCCAAGACCTCAAACTATGAAACTTCTACAAGGAAACATTTGTGGAAACTCTGCAGGACATTGGTCCAGGCAAAAATTTCTTGATTAGTAACTCATAAGCACAGGCAACCAAAGCAAAAATGGACAAATGATATCACATCAAGTTAAAAAGCTTCTGCACAGCAAACAATCCAAAAAGTGAAGAGACAATATCCAAATGGGATAAAATATTTGAAAACTACCCATCTGACAAGGGTGTATCTGTACCACATGTTCTTTATCCAGTAATCTGTTGATGGAACCCTTAGGTTGCTTCCTAATTTGACTGTCACGAACAGTGCTGCAACAAACATGGGAGTGCAAACATCTCTTTGATATACTGATTTCCTTTCTCTTGGGTATATGCCCAGCAGTGGGATTGCTGGATCATATACTAGCTTTATTTTTATTTGTTTGAAGAAACTTCAAACTTCAAATGAGTTAATAACCAGAATATGTAAGAACTTTAAACAACTCTATGAGAAAAAAATCTAATAATCCAATTTAAAATTGAGCAAAAAATAGACATTTCTCAGAAGAAAACATACAAATGGCAAACAGACACATGAAAAAGTGCTCAACATCATTGATCATTAAGGAAATGCAAATCAAAACTACATGAGAGATTATCTCACCCCAGTTTAAATGGCTTTTATCTAAAAAACAGGCAATAACAAATGCTGGCAATAACAAATGGAGAAAAGGGAGCCCTTGTACACTGTTGGTTGATGGGAATATAAATTAGTAGAACTACTATGGAGAAAAGTTTGAAGATTCCTTTAAAAAACATAAAAATAGGCTAGCATATGATCCAGCAATCCCACTGTTGGGCATATACCCAAAAGAAAGGAAATCAGTATATCAAAGAGATTTCTGCACTCCCCTGTTTGTTGCAGCACTGTTAACAACAGCCAAATTAGGGAGCAACCTAAGGTGCTATCAACAGATTACTGGACAAAGAAAATGTGGTACATGTATACAATGGAGTAGTATTCATCCATAAAACGAATGAGATCCTGTCATTAGCAACAATATAAATGGAACTGGAGGTCATTATATTAAACTAAATAAGCCAAGCACAGAAAGACAAATATCACATGTTCTTACTTATTTGTAGGATCTACACATGAAAACGATAGAGCTCATGGAGACAAGAGAGTCGAAGGATGGTTACTATAGGCTGTGAAGGGTAGTAGGTGGATGAGGGGGAGGATAAGGGTATAGTTAATGGGTTCAAAAACATAATTAGAAAGAATAAGATTTAGTATTAGCTAGCACAACGGGGTGACTATAGTGAATAATAATTTAATTGTACACCTAAAAATAACTAAGAGTATCACTGAATTGCTTGTAAGACAAAGAATAAATGTTTGATAGGATGGATACCGCATATTCCATGATGTGATTATTACCCATTGCATGCCAGTATCAAAACATCTCATGTGCTCCATAAAAATATACACCTACTATGTACTCCCAAAAATTAAAAAATAAAATGAAACAGAACTGATTTCAACTTAGCATAAGCAGTAAGATCACAAGCATATTTAACAATAAATTAACAAAAGTAATGTATAGAACAAAAAAGGATAACAAAATTTTAAGAACTTTAAATATTTGAATTTCAGATATTTTTGTTTCTACATTTTCCAATTTTCTTTAACAATGCTATCTTAATTTTTAATTTTGAACCAAGTAAATGTTTTGAAAGCTTATCTACCTAATTCAAGAAGCAATATTAGATTATAATTACTTTCAAAAAGAAATTCTTAAAACAAAGGAAAACTGTAACTTCATTGAGCCTCCGTATCAGCTTTGGAATTCCTAATTCTGGATTTTAAATCAGAGTGAATTATTTTTTATCACGTTCATGCTATTTTAATGAGACCTCTCTTACTAGTTGCCAAATGCAATTATTAACTGATACGATACTACCTACTATTTTATAATAAATGACAATTTAACTTAATATGAGAACTATAAAAACAAAAATAGACTTCTTTTCATGAAAAATACACACATATGATTGAAAGCAAGGCCAACTTGAAAAATGTAATTTGCAGAGTACGTCACTTTTTATTTTTTAATATTAGAAGAAAATGAGTAGATAAGTATTCAGCAAAACTTTCAAATTTGTAAAACACTTCTTTTCATGTACTTAAGTCTTTTAGTAATCCATCCCTTTGGAATAGAGATATGTTCTTGAACATAATTCTTGTTTTATTTTATATCAAATGTATTTTGTAGTATTACAATAATTTATATTTTGCCTTAGTTATTTAAAATTGACCACACAATAAACTACTATGGCCTGATTTTAATTCTATTATCATATTTTAGCAAGTTACTTACCAGAGAGTGTATCTGTGCTGCTTATGAACATTCAAATCTCATAGGCACAATTTAAGTGACACTCAAAGGAATCCTATCAACATTTTGTTTTCTAATATTTCTTTTTATGAAAAATAAATATCATATTCTTTTTTAAAATCTTTTAGACATGTAAGTGTAAATCTTTGGCCTACCAACACCAATTGATTATTTTATATTACATACCAATAGCTTGAACATTACATGGTCGGATAAGTGGTACTGTTATTGGATCCGCAGGAGGACTGGACAAATATTTAGTGTAGAGCTTTGAAGACTCAATGAAATTAATCCGAACTTGAATGGTAAATTCAATGACTGCCACCTGATAGAAAAAAAATACATTATACTTGTTAATTTTTGCTTTGAGAAATATAGAACACTATTTATTTAGCCAAACAGCAGTTTTTAAAAGCACTTAAAAAAAAATAAAATTATCTTGTGACATTACACTACATTTTTTAAAACAAGATGGTTCATTTTTAATTAGTTCAAAAATGATTCTAAAAAATACAAATAAATTTTAAATAATTCTTATTCATTCAAAATGAACCAGATTTTAAATATAAAATCCAAAGCAGTAAATATTTAGCAAGAAATTATAGGAAAAAAAATCCTTGTAATCCTTGGGAAAGCAAAGATTCCTAAATGCAACAGCAATCATCTATTAGATCATCTATTTAAAAGCAATTAAATTGTACAGCATCAATCATTTAATCTGTTATTTTAAAAGACATTATTAAGAAAATAAAGTTATAAGTCAAAAGTCATTTTTCTCACAAAAAAAATCTACCTTTATCCAAAATACATAAAGAACGCCCAAAGTTCAATTTTTTTTAAATGAACTAATGAAAAAGTTTGTAAAAAATTTGAAAAGATACTTCAGAAAAGAAGTTATACAAATAATATATTAGGACATGGAAAGATGCTTCATATTACGGAAACGCAAATTGAAACCATATGAGGTATCACTTCACACCTATCAGAATTGCTTAAACAAAAATAACATGTGAACACCTAAAACATTTATACATTGCTCATGAGAATGCAAAATTTTATAGTTACTTTGAAAAACAAGTTTCTTCATTATTGGAAAGTTAAGTATGTATTTCACATAAAGCTCGGGACTCCCAAATTTAGGTGTTTACCCAACAGAAGTGAAACTTATTCATACAACTTATTTATTATTGCCAAAAACTGAAAATATTCCAAATGCCCTCCAAATGGTAAATGAACAACAATCTTGCTTTTCAACAATAAAAAGAATGAACTACTGTTGCATACAATAATGTGGATGAATTTCAAATGTACTATGCTAAGTGAGAGAAGTCAGACTGAAAACCTCATGATTAACCTTAGGAATACCTTATGATTTCACTTATATGGCATTTTATAAAAGGCAAAATTATGGGGTCAAATTCAGATTAGTGTTTCCCAAGGACTGGAGTTGGAGGAGAGGTTGAATACTAGGTCTTATTCATTCTTTTTAACTATGTTTTTGTACTCATTAACCACCCACACTTCCCCTTCATCCACCTACTACCCTTCACAGCCTAAGAAAAAAGAACAGAAAGTGATGCAACTCTTCTCTATATTGATTTTGGCATTTTTTGCACAATTGTATACATTTGTTAATATTCATATATCAGAAAGAGACTTTTAGCATATGCACATTTTTTAAAAAGTTAAAGCAAATGCCTTGGCTCTGATTTTTATACATCTGGATTCAAAACTCAAAATGGACTGACAATATCGGCACCTAGGCAGGTGAATCAAGAAACAATTAACACTCAGAGCTATGAAATATATTTGCAATGATAAACTGCTAGCCCTTCATTTCAAAAAAAAGAATATGTGGTCCAGTCTTGATGAAAACACAGTCTGCATCAAAGAGAAAAGAAAGAGTCGATTTGCATGTCTGGGGTTTTATCAAAACTAAAAAGGTTGGCTTCAGCCAAATCGTGAACAGGCAGCTACGAATGTCCATGGCCCCACAGAAACATCAAAAGCACAAAAATACTGTCAGGAACCATGTTGTCAGAACTGGAAAAATGTCAAAAGTTTACGGCAATCAAGTGAACGCTGAATCAAGAAAACAGACAACTTAAAAACAGCAGGAAAGCTCGGTGGCACTTTCACTTGCCCTTGTTCCACTCCCTCCGACTCAGCAGTTGTCTTGAGGCTAGCAGCCTTCATTTCCCAGTGCAAGACCCTGAAACCTAACTTTTTATTTTTTTAATTAAATTAAATTAAATTTGTTATTTTACTTTAAGTTCCGGCATACATGTGCAGAATGTGCAGGTTTGTTACATAGGTATACATGTGCCATGTGCCATGTGCCATGGTGGTTTACTGCATCTGTCATCCCGTCATCTAGGTTTTAATCCCCACATGCGTTAGGAATTTGTCCCAATGCTCTCCCTCTACTTTCCCTCCACCCACCAACAGGCCCCAGTGTGTGATGTTTTCCTCCCTGTGTCCATGTATTCTCATCATTCAACCCACACTAATGAGTGAGAATATATGGTGTTTGGTTTTCTGTTTCTGTGTTAGTTTGCTGAGGATGATGGCTTCCAGTTTCATCCGGGTCCCTGCAAAGGGCATGATCTCATTCTTTTTTATGGCTGCATAGTATTCTATGGCATATATGTGCCACATTTCCTATCATTCATGGACATTTGGGCTGGTCCTGAGTCTTTGCTATTGTTAGTAGTACTGCAATAAACATACACGTGCATGTGTCTTTATAGCAGAAAGGTTCATAATCCTTTGGGTATATGCCCAGTAATGGAATTGCTGGGTCGAATGGCATTTCTGGTTCTAGATTCTTAAGGAATCGCCACACTGTCTTCCTCAATGGTTGAAATAATTTACACTCCCACCAACAGTGCAAAAGTGTTCATATTTCCCCACAGCTTTACTAGCATCTACTGTTTCCTGACTTTTTAATAATCACCATTCTGACTAGCATGAGATGGTATCTCATTGTGATTTTGATTTGCATTTCTCTAATGACCAGTGATAATGAACTTTTTTTCATATGTTTACTGGCCACATGAATGTCTTCTTTTGATAAGTGTCTGTTCATATCCTTTGATGGATTAAACACTTAAATATAAAATCCCAAACCATAAAAACCCTAGAAGAAAACCTAGGCAATACCATTCAGGACATAGGCATGGGAAAGGACTTCATGACTAAAACACCAAAAGCAATTGCCACAAAAGCCAAAATTGACAAATAGGATCTAATTAAATTAAAGAGCTTCTGCACAGCAAAAGAAACTAGCATCAGAGTGAACAGGCAACCTATACAATGGGAGAAAATATTTGCAATCTACCCATCTGAAGAAGGTTTAATATGCAGAATCTACAAGGAACTTAAACAAAGGTACCTGGTTTTTGATAAAAAAGGGCAGACTTTATTCAGAAATTACTATATTTGTCTATTCCAACGTTCTTGGAGCTACATGAAGAACTGATGCAAGGTGCTTGCCATGTTTTGCCTATCTTTGAACTCACTCAAGGCAGAAAAGCAGTGAAATTGTTCAAAAATATTATAAGATAAACGAAAAACCAAAAGCCACCAGACAGAATATTATGGTTGAGACATAAAAACACTAACTAAAGTCTGAAAATAAAAGCAGGGAAGCATTCAGAGAAATTAAGGCATTTAAAAGTGCCCTGGAGAATTTAGAAAGCATCAAGAGTACTCAGGGTAGGACATGTGCTCAGAAAACTCCTGAGACGATGCTCAACTTTCATCTTTGTCTGACTCTAGGCTAACTGCAAGCAGTAAGTAAAAACTAAGAAAATAGTGTAAACAACCTCACTAACTGCTGAAGTGCCTCAGGACACTCTATCCAAAAAGACTATAATTGATGATTTGTTTATGTGTCTGATTATTTTAGTTCCTGGAATTTAAGGAAATGTATCTCAAAACACTACTCAACACCAGACAAAGGAACAGACACTTCAGTGACCGTGAAGAGCGAAGAATGTATCCTTTACAATAATAGTTTTGAAAAGTCAATGGATCACTATACCTTTCAACATATCAGAAGAGTAAACCCCGGGAAAGGAGAATAATCTGATGTACAGTTACCACATTATAATACACAAATTCCTGTTTTCAATAACCAAAAACAAAACAAAGATTATTAAGAAAGCCCAGCCATAGGACTTTATTAGAAAAAGACTTCAAAATCACCATCTTAAATGTGTTCACAGAACTAAAGGAAACCACAGAAAAGAACAAAAGAATATCATGAAAATAATGTAGGCACAAAATGAGAATATCAACAAAGAGAAATCATAACAATAAAACAAAAAGTTGGCTGTTAGAAAACATCTAAAAAATGACAAAACTTTAAACTAGTCTGAAACTAAAATAAAAAATGAGATTGTAGACATTACTATCAACCACATAATTTAAAAAAGGGTAATTAGGCCAGGCATGGTGGCTCATGCCTGCAAACCAAGCACTACAGGAGGTTGAGGCGAGTGGATCAGCTGAGGTTAGGAGTTGGAGGTCAACCTGAGCAACATGGAAAAACCCTGTCTCTACTAAAAATACAAAAACTAGCCAGGCGGGCATGGTTGTAGGCACCTGTAATCCCAGCTACTTGGGAGGCTGAGGCAGGAGAATAGTTTGAACCTGGGAGGTGAATGTTGCAGTGAGCCGAGATCATGCCATTGCGCTCCAGCCTAGGCAACAAAGCAAGACTGTCTCAAAAAAGAATAAAGACGGCAGGGGTGGGGGATAAATCGAAGAGAATACTATTTATAACTGTACACCATTAACTTATGTAAACTAGATGAAATTAACAGATTCCTAGAAAATACAAATTACACAATCTGACTCAAGAAGAAACAGAAAATATGAACAGATCTATAGCAATTCATTTGGATTTTGATGGTGATAGCATTTACTCTGTAGATTATTTTGGGTAATATGAACATTTTAATAATTTTGTCTTCCAATCCATGGACACATGTCTTTCCATTTTTTTGTGTGTCATCTTTAATTTCTTTCATCAGTGTCTTGTAGTTTTCAGTGTTTAAGTCTTTTATTCCCTTGGTTAAATTAATTCCTAATGATTATATTGTTTTTCATGTTATTGTAAATGAGATTCTTCATTTCCCTTTTGAATAGCTCATTGTTAGTGAACAGAAACACAACTAAATTTGAATGTTAATTTTGTATCCTGCAACTTTACTAAATTTGTTTAATAAATCTAATAGTTTTTTGGTGGAATCTTTAGGTTTTTCTACATATAGAACTATATCATCTTAAAACAGAAAAAAAAGTACTTCTTCCTTTCTAATTTAAATTTCTTTAATTTCTTTCTCTTGCCTAATTGTTCTGTCTAGGGCTTCTAGTACTATGTTGAAAATAAGTGGTGAGAGTGGGTATCCTTGTCTTGTTCCTGATCTCAGACGAGATGCTTTCAATTTTTCTTCATTGAGTGTGATGTTAATTGTGGGCTTGTCAGAGTCTGCCTTTACTGTATTAAGGCATATTCATTCTATACTTACTTTATTGAGTATTTTCATATAGAAATATATTGAGTTCTGTCAAGTGCTTTCTCTGCATATGTTGGGGAGATTATATAATTTTTATCCTTTATTCTGTTAACATGGTATATCATATTTACTGATTTGTATATTTTGAATCGTCCTTGCATCCCAGGAGTAAATCAAGTGGGATTTATCAATAATGAATTTAAATGTAAATGAATTAAACTTCCCAATCCAAATTTATAGTTAGCTGAATGGATGACTAAATTGTAAAAATTTCACAGATAAATGATAACAAGAAACCCTGTTAGAACTAATAAAACAATTCATATAGTTTGCATAATGCAAAATTAAAGCAGAAAAGTCAGTTATGTTTCTATACACTACAAATGAAAAATTCCAAGGAAAATAAAGACAATTCTATTTACAATAGCATCAAAAAGAAATTAAACACTCAGGAATAAACTCAATGAAGAAGGCCAAAGTTTGTACATTTGAACTACGAAACATTGGTGAAAGAAAAGAATAAAATATCTAAGAATATAGCTAACCAGGGAGGGATATTTCTTCCCAAAAGAAGAGAAATGTGTATTCACATCCATACAAAGACTTTTATGTGAATGCGCATAGCAGCATTATTTACAATAGCTTAAAAGTAGAAACAACCCAAATGTCTGTCACCTGATAAATGGATAAACACAGTGTGGTATAACCATATGCTAGAATACTCTTTGGCAGTATAAAGGAACAAATTGCTGATATGTGCTGCTCGATAAATAAACCACAAAAATGTTATTTTAAGTGAAAGCAGCTAGATACAAGAAAATACCTTTCGTATAATTCCATTTATGTGAAATTTCCAGACAATTTATAGAGCAGATGAGTGGTTACCTGGAGTTAGGCAAATTGGCATAAAGAAGCTCTTGGGGGTGATGGAGACATTGTAAAACTTAACTGTGGTGATGGTTGCACAATTCTATAAATTTACTAAAAACCGTTTAATTGTACCATTTGGTGAAATATATCTCAATACAGCAGTTAAAGGTATAAAAAAAGTTATTAATTTAATCTGCTGTGATAGGCACGGCAGTGACTAAGAGCATGTCTGGAGATGACTATTCACAAGAGACCCACTCACCAGAGATTTCACAAGAGGGTAACTGGCAAACGCACACAATACAAAATTCAAAGAAGCAGGCTTTTAAAAATTATTTATTTTATTTATTGTATTTTTTTTTTTTTGAGACAGAGTCTCACTCTGTAGCTCAGGCTGGAATGCAGTGGTGTGATCTCGGCTAACTGCAGCCTCCACTTCCTGGGTTCAAGCGATTCTCCTGCCTCACCCTCCCTAGTAGCTGAGATTACATGTGCGTACCACTACACCCAACTAATTTTTGTATTTTTAGTAGAGATGGGGTTTCACCATGTTGACCAGGCTAGTCTCGAACTCCTGACCTCAGGTAATCTGCCCCCCTCGGCCTCCCAAAGTGCTAGGATTACAGGTATGAGCCACCACACCCAGCCAGAAGCAGGCATTTTTGACACATAAAGACCCCCTAGAAAAATCACCCCAGGGAACACAGCCTCCAGAAAGGATCACTTCAAGACCCACAGCAAGATTCATAGGAAATGCTATTTTTAAAAAACCGTGCTGTTGAGATAGCCATGTTCCCAATAAGAAGAAATCACGAAGAAAAAGGAAGACCAGAAAAATACAGAGGACTTACAGAAGTGTAGGGATCCTACGGGTAGAGAAAAAGGGAAGGGAAGCTAAATGTGAAAGGAATCAGAGCTGACAGGAAAGAGAAGTTATTCACAGGATGCTCCACTTTTGGAGAACAACTGAAATAAAGAGGAATCTGAGTCATGATGAATTGAGTTCTGACAGTTACTGGGGCTTGAGCCTTTACTGTCTGTCTTTGGGACTAGTGCTGGGTTCCAAAGTTAGGGATTATAAGAGTAGAAAGCTGAAGTTACAGGATAGGTTTAACACAGGACCAGACTGAGGGCTTTATTTTAAAATGTTTGATGCTGTTTTTGTTGATGATTGTTGGTGACTGTCAATGATAATGACCGTTGGTAATTATCAAGATAATTCAATGTACTCATCTCAGCCTTTAACTGTATCTTTTAAGTATGAAGACTTTCTCCTTCCTGAAACATACAATTTTTCTAAAACTGTGTAGTGAATTCACAAGGCTGAGGGTTAATGCCTGTCTTCTCTGATTATCAAGTAAGTATAGGTGAAAAGTCATAGACTTGTCTTCTCTTAACTGACATCTTCACACATAATTGCATAAAATGTGTTTTTAGCCAAAGTAGGTCTATAATTACACAGAATGCCAAATTAGGAGGTTCCATGAGTTCTTTGCCCATGGAAGTCTTTTCCCTTCAACAAAACTGCAAGAATACAAGGCTTATCTTTTATACAGAAATGAAGTGACACACTGAAAGAAAAGACAAGCCCTATCATTATAAAATCACTGAGGTATTCAATGAGGAAGAAAAACTTTGAACGCTTTGTGATAAGTGCTATTTTAAGTGATTTCCCAAATATTGTCATTCAAAGACAGGAATATCTCAAATTTAAAAGGATACTCTAATGAAGTCAGATTTCAGGACCCAGTCCTGTGTTGGTAGAGACATGTTTATGAATTGAAAAGGAATAGGTGTCATTCAAATGTCCTTTCCTTTAATCCTTGAGGAATTATTCTTAGCTTCCTGTAAGAATGATTGTAAATCTAGAATAACTATTATGAAAGGTTTACCCAAGGTTCTGCATATCCTTAAATCACAGATCAAGGGTAGTGGGGGAAAAAAAGGTGAACAATCCTCCCTCACATTCAAAAACTGCAGGGAAAATACAGAGCAGCAAAAGTGAAAGTTGCAAAGAGCTGAAGAGTAACTAAGCCACTGAAAATTAACTAGCCTATGCCTCAGGGCAAAACTTGGGTCAAAGCAGCAGGAAAAGTAAGAGTGATAATAGGGAAAGATCTATAATAATGATAGTGCTGTCCAATGCAACCTTCTGTCATGAAAAAAAAGCTCTGCATTGTAAAATAGCCACATGTGAATCTACAGAACTTGAAATGTAAGTATTGTGATGAAGAAACATTTTTGTTGGACTTAATTTTAATACATTTAAGCTTTAATTCAAATAGCCACACATATGACTACCATATAGGGAAGTACAATTCTATATATTGGCCAAGAAGACATGTTAGTAGCCCACAGGAGTGACTTACAGTAAATAAACAAATCCACTTGAGGATGCCAAATACAACTGCAATTGACTACTAGCATTTCAGTTTGTGCTCAAACCTGGTGCAGTGTAGGAAAGAAAGGTCTACAACAAACAATAAATCAATCGTGTATTGTTGATTTCACATTTTCCTGCTACATAGGTCAACCGAGAGAGCATCAATTTGCTATTTATATTTCAACACATGTGCAAAGACAGACAACTTAGACCTAGCAATAAATATAGTGGAGGACATTTGAAATAACTGGAAAGTAGATAATCAATTTGCCTTACTGGCACAAATTTATAGAACAAATTCTCAAAGGGTGTGCTTTCTCTGCGGGATTTTATATGTTCTTCTCATTGTTGAAGTGAATTACACTCCAACACACTAAGTAAATCTTCTTTTAAAATACACAGTTAATGTAGAATGATTCAGAATCCAAGCAAAGTGTGGCACGCCATTGAAATTTAAATACATAAAATTAATTTTAATTTTATAATCAATTTCTAGAATCCTAAACATTAAAAAATACTTAGAACTTTTTAAATTGCTGTTAGTGAACTATTATCTAAATATATTGTATACAATACATTCTCCAAAAAGTCATGTAAGATACTTAAACTGCATTATAGATTTTTCTAATCTTCAATGATCCTGAAGTAAAATATTTTATATATATTTCAATGATATGAAAATATAAAATCACAATATAGACTTATTAGAAAAATATATAAACTTGGCCTTAACATAATTTTAAAAACCTATAAATTACTGCACAAAATTGAGGCTTTTTTTTTTCTTGTTAAAACAGTGTGTGTGTGTGTGTGTGTGTGTGTGTTGGCATACTTCTATGCACATGTAAGATATAGACATTATATAGGAGAATGATATAACTTATCAGAATATTAACTTCTCAGAAAAGTATTGTTTCTTTTTATTTAGAGGATTTTTAAAAATCAGCATCATAAAACACGTTTGAAAAAACAATATTACAAAGTTTATTTTAAAAATAATCAGCATTCTCTTCCTTTCACCATTGGACACATGTGCACACATACACAAACACATACATACACATCCAGATGTAATAACTAGTTGTTGCAGACTTACTTCAACATAGTTAAATAACCTACATAGAATGTCATGAAACAAGCTGCAATAAATTTAAAGTGATTTAAATAAAATAAATTGTGTTCTCTAACTATAAGGGAATTATATCATAAAGCAATAACAAACAAACTAGGTAAATGCACAAGTATGTGGAAATTAAACAAGAGACACCAAATAACTAATAGGTCAAAAACAACTTACGTGAGAATTTGCAAAATATTTTGACGAGTAAAAATGAAAATAAAACACATCAAAACTTTTGTGATAAATGTAAAACAGTATTTAGAGGAAAGTATGTAGGTGTAAAACCTGTATTTAAAAAAATGAAATATCTCAAATCAATGCCCTAACATTCCACAATTAAAAATAAGAATAGAAGATCAAATCAAACAGAAAAAATATATAATAAGGGATAACATGGAAATGAATGAAATCAAGAATTAAAAATAATACAGCAAATCAGAAATACCAAAAGTTAGATCTTGAAAATATTATCAAAACAGACTAACCTTTAGATATGCTGACCAAGATAAAAAGAGAGCTGGCTCAATTTTATAAATCAGGAATGAAAGAAGGAACTGAACCATTACCTACCTTACAGAAATAAAAGGAATAACACCAGTAATACATGTATGTCAATAAATTAGATAACTTAGATGAAACTTCTCAAGAAGAAATAGAAAATTTTAATAAATACAGGCCTATCACAGATTAAATTAATAACTTTTTTTATACCTTTAACTGCTGTATTGAGATATATTTCACCAAATGGTACAATTAAATGGTTTTTAGTAAATTTATAGAATTGTGCAACCATCACCACAGTTAAGTTTTACAATGTCTCCATCACCCCCAAGAGCTTCTTTATGCCAATTTGCCTAACTCCAGGTAATCACTCATCTGCTCTATAAATTGTCTGGAAATTTCACGTAAATGGAATTATACGAAAGGTATTTTCTTGTATCTAGCTGCTTTCACTTAAAATAACATTTTTGTGGTTTATTTATCGAGCAGCACATATCAGCAATTTGTTCCTTTATACTGCCAAAGAGTATTCTAGCATACGGTTATACCACACTGTGTTTATCCATTTATCAGGTGACAGACATTTGGGTTGTTTCTACTTTTAAGCTATTGTAAATAATGCTGCTATGCGCATTCACATAAAAGTCTTTGTATGGATGTGAATACACATTTCTCTTCTTTTGGGAAGAAATATCCCTCCCTGGTTAGCTATATTCTTAGATATTTTATTCTTTTTGTAGCAATTCTGAATGAAATTGCATTCCTGATTTGGCTCTTGGCTCGGTTGTTGGTTTATAAAACTGGTAGTGATTTTTGGCCTGGTGCAGTGGCTCATGCCTATAATCCCAGCATTTTGGGAGGCCAAGGCGGGCAGATTACCTGAGGTCATGAGTTCAAAACCAGCCTGGCTAATATGGCAAAACCCCGTCTCTACTAAAATAATACACAAAAATTAGCCAGGCATGATGGCACACGCCTGTTTTCCCACCTACTCAGAAGGCTGAAGCAGGAAAATTGCTTAAAGCAGGTTGCAGTGAGCTGAGATCATTCCACTGCACTCCAACCTGGGTGACAGAGTGAGACTCTGTCTCCACCCCACAAAAATGCTAGTGATTTGTACACTGATTTTGTATCCTGGAGTTTTGTTAAAGTTGTTTATCAGCTTAAGAAGCTTTTGGGCTGAGATTGTGAGGTTTTCTAGATATAGAACCGTGTCATCTGAAAACAGGGACAATTTGACTTTCTATTTAGATGCCCTTTATTTTTTTTCTCTTGCCTGATTGCTCTGGCCAGGGCTTAAGTTGAATACGAGTGGTAAGAGAGAGCATCCTTGTCTTGCGCTGGTTGTCAAGGGGCATGCTTCCAGCTTTTGCTTATTCAGTATGATGTTGGCTGTGGGTCTGTCATAGATGGCTCTTATTATTTTGAGGTATGTCCCCTCAATACCTACTTTAAAATATATATATGTGTATATATATATATATATATTTAAATCTGAGGACCAGATGACTTTAATGATGAACTATAACACCAATTTAAATAATTAATTCAATCATTCACAAATACTGCCAAAATAGAAGTGGAGACACCATTTTGTAATTCATTCTAAGAAGCCAATATTAGCCTGATATTTGAAACAAAGATATCACAAGAAAAAAAATAAGACTTACAACCTATAGACCAATACTCCTTATAAGTATAGATGCAAAAACCTTTATCAAAATACTAGGGAATTGAATTCAGCAATATATAAAAAGAATTATATCTTATGATCTAGTGAAATTTATTTCACAATGCAAGGTTGGTTTAACATTAAAAACTCAATCAATATAATTAACCATATTAGTAGAATAAAGAACAAAAACATGGCCATCAAAGTGGATAATAAAATTAACAAAATCCAGGTCTTTCAAGATAAAAATACTCAACAAACTATCGAAGGGAACTTCCTCAACCTAATAAAGGAAATTTTAAAAAAAGAAAACAATTGTTAAATTTATATTTAAAGGTCTAAAAGATATGCTTCCAGGAAAAAGACAAAGATGTTTTTCTATTCAACATTGCACTAAAAGTTCTAGAAATTAGATACTAAGAAAGTAAAAGGTATCCAGAATAGAAAGGAAGAATTAAAGCTTTCTCTATTTACAGATGACATATTACTATATATGGAGAATTCTATCTCACATCAGTCAGAATGGCTATTACTAAGTCAAAAACTAACAGTGCTAGAAAGGAGAAAAAGGAACGCTTATTCACTGTTGGTGGAAGTCTAATTAGTTTAACCATTGTGGAAAAACAGTGTGGCAATTCCTGTAAGACCTAAAAACAGAACTACCCTTCGACACTGCAATCCCATTACTGGGTAAATACCCAAAGAAGTATAATCGTTCTACCATAAAGACACATGAATGCATATGATCACTGCAGCACTATTCACAATAGCAAAGACATAGACTCAACCTAAATGCCCTTCAACTGTAGACTAGATAAAGAAAATGTGGTACATATACACCATGGAATGCTATGCCACCATAAAAAAGAATGAGATCATGTCCTTTGTGGGAACATCGGTAGAGTTAGGGGTCATTATACTTATCAAACTAACACAGGAACATAATACCAAATACCACATGCTCTTACTTACAAGTGGGAACTAAATGATGAGAACACATGAACACATAGAGGGGAACAACACACACTTGAGCCTATCAGATGATGGAAGGTGGGAGGAGGAAGAGGATCATAAAAAATAACTAATGGTTACTAAGCTTAATACCTGGGTGATGAAAGAATCTGTAAAACAAATCCCCATGACTCAGTTTACCTATATAACAAACCTGCACATGTACCCCCAAACTTAAAAGTTTAAAAAAATAAAATTCTAGGGAATCCATTAACATTAAAACTACTAAATGAGTTCGACATGGTTGCAGAACACAGTATCAATGCTGAAAATCAATTGCTTCTCTGTACACTTGAAGAGAACAACCGAAAAATGAAATTAAGAAAACAATTCTATGTGGAAATAAATTGAATGAAGAAATAGGAAATTTGTACACTGAAAAATGGTCAATAATATAACTGATACAGCCATTTTGTAGAGCAATTAGACAATACATATTGAAAGCCCAAAATATGTGCATAGATTTGGACTTATGTATTCAACTTCTAGTAATACACAGTAAAAATGCATAATGTGAAACCAAACATTTATCTACAAGAACTTTTTAAAAACAGTATTATTAAGAGCCAATAGAGAGGAGAAATCCTAAGTGTACAATGAAAGGAATTAGTTAAATGACCCTGACATAGCATAGCCATAAGGTAATACAATGCATTATCCCTATAAAATTAAATTGTTTTTGGAATACTTAAGGACACAGAAAGCCATTCATTGCATTTTAATTGATAGAATCAGTACAAAAAAATATAGGTTAAAATAACTCAAAAAGTATTCTTTGGAAAGAAATACAAATGTAGAAATATGAGTACAGAGAAGGAGGAGACAAAGAGAAATACAGGTATGCCAAAATATCACCTCTGGCCATTATTAAGTATTAGAATTTAAAGAGCCATTTTTCTTTCTGCTTTTCAAAGTTCCCCACTTAAATTTGGCAATAAACTTTAATAATCAGGAAGCGAAGATCATTGATATTTAAGATTAAAATATAAGTTGATGCTGGCAACATTTGTAAATAGGATATGAAAAAGAAGAGTAGCCTTTGAAAAATATTAGAATGCCGCAAAAATAAAAAGATAAACATTCTCTGAAATTATCCAAAGTACCTTGTTAATTACACTGTTTGTCTGAATTAAATAAACAAATTAGAGATTGTATTATTCAATAGATAGTTTGACAATATTTTTGTGTACTGCAAAATTCTTTGCTGAAAAGATAATAGGAAAATCTAAATAAAATTTAGTTTCTGATATTTGATAACATAAATGAGGCCAAATAAATATACTGAAGATGATTTTCTAAAAATCAAATATTTTTTTCTTGATAACCTTGCTGGACTGTTATCTACCGAAATATCACTGTTCATGAATGTAGATGAATAATTACTTCACACCAAATCCATGGAAAATGAACAGTATAACACATCTGAGTACACCTAATCTTATATATAAGATAAAAGGATTTTAATGTGCTTTGATGTCAGAAAAGCAACCTTTACTACTTCCTTTACTATGCTTATTTAATACAAGAATAGACAAAAGAATGAACTTGTAGCCAATAACATGTCATGTGAATCATATGTACACAAAACCTATAAAACTTATCTCAACTGAAGTACTGAACATAAAAAAAGCAAAATTAATCTTTATCATTTTCTAATATCTAAACTTGTTCTGAAACTTTATTTTTCACCTGAAAGCCAATTAACAGCTTACATTGCTCCTAAAATAAAATTTAATCTAGTAAAAATAACATTACTAAAAATTGGATTATTAAAGATCGTATTTAGTAGCATTCAAGACAATTTTGTTGTTATGAGTTACTTTCAGTTAGTTCTATTCTATACCTATTCAGGAGAATCAATCTAGCTATGTTTGAATATTTAAAAAGAAAGTTTTGACATAAGAATCTTATTCTTTGATTCCCAGATAGAATTTTGATTCCTGCTTGGAATGATACAGCAATATGCACTTTCACATCATACGTAGAGAGAAGCTCTCTCCTTGGGTACTTCTGTCAGAGAATCTATGCAGCAAAAGCCTACTAAAGCTGGCTCCTGAAACCTGACCAGTGGTATCTCTTCCTTCTGGGCACATTTCAGAATAGGTTTTTGTCTGTTTATTTTTGTCTTTAAATCACTAAATTACAAGGGGTACAATATAAAAGGAGCCAATATCATAGCAACTCCTCTTAAATCTTCACAACATGTCTTTGATAATTTCAGGTAGTGGTTCACGACCATACGCCATTCAAATGTAAGTAGAAAGCACCAACTGCCTAGAATATAAGTGATTTTTTTAGCTAGCCAAAACTTTAGTGTCCTTCAAAATGTGTAATATTTTGAATTTTCCAGAACGTATAACAAAGACCATACAATCATAGGTCCCCTGTACATGCCCTCTGCTCCTCTTGAGACACTCTGTGGCATAAGCCAAACCCTCCAGTAATCATTTAACTAAATTAAGTTATATACAGGCATGCTTAAAAATCAGAAAGGAAAACCCTCTACAAATAGATCTTTAGTGATCTTTAATAGGTTATTGGTTAGGATTACCCGTAATTACAGTAATATGAGGAATAGAAAACAGAAAACTTACTTCTTTAGGGGAAAATGACATCCTACATTCCAGAGATGTATTTTCCTCTATTTCCAAAGAATATATATAAGGAAATGCAGGGTTTTTAAATTCCTCTGTAAGAGATGAAAAAGTACATACGTTCATAACAATCAAAAAACAATTTCTGAAATATTTGTGCAGGGCTATTTGAAGATGCAGAGTAAAGAATTGTTCTAAATACCAAGATTCTAATTACCAAAACTGATGTCTATACGTGGAACAAATATACATTCAATCAGCAAAACAGTGACAGGGTACTCATTAAAACATAATTCCAAAGTTCAAGAAGCATGCTACAGTCATACTCAGATGAATATAAATAGGACTAAAGGGAAGGGTCAAATAATTGACTAAACCTTAGTGCCTGGAACAGCTAGGAGCCTCCCTTTCCAGTGAAAATTGATCAGGGAAGAGTGAGATCTCCTTTGATGCCTCAAAGAGTTCATAAATAATATAAATGCATATCCATTACCTCACTGATATACTTACTGTTCACTTTTTGAGGATATGTAAGATGTCTTACTTATTTTTATGGACCTAAACTCTACTATCTTGCCTGTAATTGGGATTCAACAAATATTTAATGAATAACATATAATTAAAGCAATGTTTAGGAAACTTTCTGTGAGAATCCAGATAGTAAATATTTTAAGCTTTGTGAGATATATGGTTCCTATCACAGCTATTCAACTCTGCCAGTATAGCATAAAAGCAGCCATAAGCATTATACAAATGGGTCTGTGCATGTTCTAATAAAATCTTATTTATGAAAACAGGTGTTAGGTCATATTTAGCCCATAGGTCTTATTTTGACAACCCATGAAGTAAACAGATAAAATGCACTTATAAAAATTCATATTTTGTTTAACTCTAATTTAACTTAAAGATACCTAATACATGAGCAAACATATACAGATAGCTCCCCAAAGACATTTATCTAAAATTATTGGGCAACTAAAATGATTCATAATTTTATGTTCATTTAAGGCATATACTTATATACAATGTAGTAAACTTACCATATTTAACCCACTAATAAGAATGGTTACATTTCATGTATTACCAAAGTGTTTTTGATATTAATGATGTATTTCAACAAATAAAACCATGATAAGTTACAGAGTGTAAGAAAAACATGCAGTGGTCTTTAAAAACATTTAGGAATAACTGCCCCTGATTGTATTATTTTTAGAAATTATACCACAGGGCAATTTAAAACTGTTTTCCTTTTACAATGATACCATTATAGTACAAAACATATACCTGATTTGTCTTTAAGATCCATTGAAAAATCTGGAAAGTCTTTTAGATTAAACTCCACTCTGGCACGTGTTACACCTTTGTTTTTTACTACAAATGGAATAATCTGCGTACCACCAACATAGGCGCCAGTGAATTTAATTACTTCCTAAAATTTTAAAAATATAATTAGAAAATATAATAATAGTTTATGAAAATACAAACTAAAACTTGCAATGTTATGTTTATCAACGAAATTATTAACTGCAAAGCAAACTCTATAAAAAATTAGTCACATTTTCCTTCCTCTTCCCCACCTCCTATATGCCTCCTATATGTAATGAGTTAATAAATCTTATTAATTCTTTCCCTTTCTTCACCTCTTCTCCATATTGTAAGTGTATGAAATTAGTAAAACATCATTTTTCATCTAGTTTCTAGATTTTTACTTTCTCAAACTCTCCCCTTTATAACGAATCCATATTTAAACTAATTAAGAATTTGATCACATCACATTTTTTAAAAAATTTGATGGTTTCTCACGATCTACAGGACCATGTCCAAGCTCATTAGCAGGTCTCATAAAGCTCACCATGGCCTTCTGCTGCCTCATGTTCCAGCTTCAGCTAGCTCCACTCTCACCCTATCACTTAATATTTCAGCAAGCTGTATGAGGGCATTCCCAACCAACATCTGCTGCTTCACCCTTCTGTCTTCACCCTTTTAGTGTCCCTTGTGTCAGGAAAGCCTTTCTATAACTTGCAATTGCCTAATAAAATATTACAAAAAGTTCAATTGGATAAACCACAATTAATCACGCTGTGCTCAGGACCAATTCTCTTTCTTATATTTACTTACATTATGAGATCACATAATTCATTTATTTATTTATTTTCTTATATGTCTCTTCTACTGGACCTTATTGTAATTCACTTTTGTATCCCTAGCACCTATCTGACATCTACCTTAAATAAACAAGGAATTTTTATTAAGTGTATCTGAACTGTAGCTCACAGCCCAGGCATGTACTTATACCACAAAACTCTTTAGAATTCCTCCTTGTAGTGGAGTTACTAAAATAACATGGAGTTTCTTAGTAAAAGAATTACATATAACATTTAAAGGAGATTGAGACAAGAGCATCCTAATATTGAGAAAAATTCCATATGAAGGTAGAATGGCTACTATTTGTTTCATTTAAAATGTCAACCCAGTTGTATATGTGAAATTTGTAAAATTCAAAATGGAAAATGAAAGTTTGATGTTTTGTATATGTAAAAATAATCACTCTTCTTATACCATTAAATTGAGCATATATGCAAATGAGCATTGAATATGTGCTCATTTGAACAAAATATCCTAATTGTTATTAAGGCACATAGTCAGTGCCATATCCCTTACGGTATAGTTAATAAATATTTTGCTAAAAATATCTAGTGATGTGTGAATATTATTTTTAAATCTCAGCTATGTCTAAAATCCTATAAGGGCATATTGATAAACTATATTAATGTAACATCCTATAAATTATTCAGTTATAGCATAACACGTAAAGCATGCCAAAAATGACTTTAGGATGAAAAAATAAAGTGATAAAAGACTCAGAACTGTCTAATATTTTTCGAGGAAGGATACCATAGTAATGGAAAAATAACCACTCCGGATATTACAGAGTTTAATCTCCAGGAATCACACAGTCTTGGACAACCTATGCCTTCATCATTGAATAAAGAAAGGTTATAAAAGCATAAGTTAAAGCCATACACTGGAATTTTGGTGATGCCATTTAAATGCAGACCAGCAGTGAGCCCCCTACCTGAGGCAGTCAGCTGACCTCTTCATCATCAGTTTCTCCTCAGTTTAGCTCCCCACAAGTATGGTGATATGTGTTAACACTACTAGTGGGAGAAAAAAACAAAAGTACAAACAACCCCCAAATAATATGACAACTGCTCTGATGGTGATGTTCCCAGGGCATAAGATGTTTGTAATGCCTTATAAATGTCACAATGGAGGGGCCCTACTTTGAAGAACCAAAAGTTTCTTTGAATAGGTATGTCTAGATCTAATTCCTAAAGGACTGGCCAGAATAACAACAAAAAAGTGGTGTGTGTGTGTGTGTGTGTGCATTTTATCAACTCTAGAATTACGATTTCTCAGGGCACATACAGTAATTCAAAAATAAATGTGACTCTAGTTCAGAAAATGCAAATCAAGACCACAGTGAGGTATCATTTTATACTCAATAGATTGGCAAAATGTAAATCTGACAATATAACTTGTAGAATAATAGAATTTGGAGCAATGGAAATCAGAGAGGAAATTTTAGAAATAATCTTGTGAAGTCAAACACACGCATAACTCTATGTCTCAATAACTCATTCCTAGAGAACCTCTACCCCAGAAGATATGCATATGAATGTTCACAGCTACAGGGAACCAGTTTTTGTATTTAAAAAAAAAAAAAAAAAAAAAAAAACCAGAAACACGTATTGGGATGAACAACTGAAAAAGCATGTAAATTATAGTTGTCTACAGAAACAACTGCTATGCAATATGACGATGATTAACATACTGTTACACACCATTTAAATGAATGTTGTAAACACAATATTTAAGTAAAAGTAACTCACCAAGGCTACAAATAGTACATCTTTGTTATAAAGCTCAAAAACAAAGGAACTAAATAACAAACAATGAAAGCATTCATATTTATATTTATGTGGTGTCATTTTAGACAAGTGGTTATCTCTTATAAGGGACAGTATCATAATGAAGATGATTTCAATAGTACTGGTAGTGTTCTGATACTTTTGTTTAGTGGTAAATTCCTAAACTTTCATTCAATATTCTATTTCATCACTAACATTTATATGACATATATTAATTTTTAACTTTACATATAGTAACTTTTAATTAAAAATCATATATTGGAAAATATTTTTAAACATAAAGGGACTAACTAGAAACACATAACAAATAAAAATCACCACACTCAAGAGTTTCATCACACAAATAAGTAACATACTCACAGGACTGATTTCTATATCAGCAATTTCAGCAGTTCCACCAATCCTAAGGTCGATAAGATTTGCATGATGAATAGCAATCTGATTTAGGAGAAATACAAAATGTAGATACCACATTAAAATATAATCATAAGTTGCTAAAGTATCACCTGACATTCATATAACATTTTTTCATTTAAATAATAGTAACATATTATAAATGCACAAGATTTTTTCTGTTAATTGTCATCACATTTCTAGTTTTGCAGAATTGATATTCCTAAGAAAAGTGAGTGTTTAACCCCTTAGAATCACCATAAAGGTGATTGGCTGATGGTTTGTGAATTTGAATGCAGAGTTCTACCTACTCAACTAAACTTTATTGCCACTCCCTGCAGTACAATTTTTATTTATCTAATTTCAAAGCATTATTCAAAATTTTTAGAAAAACAAACAACAGAATGATTGCAGTATGTATCTTCCCCTAGAAAGATATGAATATGCACAATAACCATAATAGTAATGATAGCAGCTAAAAATTGCTGTGTATGCGGGTCAAGTACAGTGCTAAAGACATTATTTCCTTTTTGGTACTCAACATGCTATTAGATAACGACTGCTAATATTCCTAATTTTAAACAGAGGAAACTGACTCCTGCAGAGGCCAACTATTTGGTCTTTTTCATAAGATCACAAACCTGAAAGCAGCAGCAGTTAAACCAAGGCCTGCCTGAACATTCTATTGCTTCCAAGAAAATTAAGATAACAAATTAAGAATTTAGTTGTATAATTCCACAAAATAAGAACTATATAGTATCTGAGTATACAGTTGTTTAAGCAAAATCTCAGAAGTGCAAAAATATAATTCCCTGGACGTCTTATTTATATAAGCACAGGAAAGAGTCAAGGCCTACATTTAAATTTAAATGTATATTATATCTAAGAAAGTAAAGTGAGTGTATTTTACTCTTCCACAGAGTCATTGATACTGTTATATGCAAATAAACTATAAATTATCAGTTTTCAGAATTACTGGGGAAATCAATATGCCAACTAGATAGCCTTATTAAAGTTTCTATAGTCATAATCTTGTATGATTGCCACATTTTATTCAGAGTATATAGTGCATAAAAAACATATTTGACTAAAATCAAAAGAAGCATAACTTAATGATTCAGAGGAAATTACAAAGTGACGTGTTCTTCATTAATAAACCCCATACACAAGTCTCAACTCCCTATGGCTGCCTTTTACTCACCGCCCAAACATTCCTTATTCATCCAAAACTCCTGGATGTCATAGCTTATTAACCACCCTAGACCACTGGTCTCCTGACATTTTCATCTCTAGAGACTTAAACTACACCACTGACAACATTACTCTTCATAAATGCACAACCTCTGAAATCATAAATTCATTCACCTGTCTCATTTTTACAACTCCCTTCACCCTTGCTTTCTCACTCATTTTCAAAGACAACAGTTCCTAGATGTCGCATATCACATAGACTTTCAAACCTGTGATGTGTAATATTCCCCCAATCATCCCCAACTCACCTTTATCCTCTATATTTTCCTACATTCCATTTCTTTCAACTTTTACCACTCCAACTTCTCAATTATATATTTGGTTCACTTATAAACATCTGGACCCATAGAGGGACAGCAGAAAAATCCTCTTTCACCCCTAAGATGAATCATTAGCCTTCAGACCAGAATGTATATGTGGCTGCCTCTTTACTAAACATCTCTACATTAAAATCAGAAAGATAACTTCTACTCAAGCAAACATTTTCCTCTAACAGGTATACTCTGATCTCTTTCTCTCTAAACGTTGCCACCATTTATCTCGCTCGTGACTTCCTCATCTTATTTATGTGAGACCCCTTTTCAATCACCAATCCCCATGTATTTATCAATTTCTCACCAGTTTGTCTGCCTGGATCTCTTCACCAGACTAATAACTCTGCATTCAATCTTTCTGGGCCAAGCTTACTGCTTTATCACCAAAGTGATCTCTAAAAAATGCAAATCTCACTGTGAAATCCCTATAGTTAAAACTTTTACCTCTTAAAGCCTGAACTTCTTAATGTTGATAAGGCCCTGTGTGACCTAAAACTTACGTGGGTCATATAAGTACCTTTTTTTCGCACCATCATCCATTCAACAGTATAATCTAGTCATGTTAATCTTCAAGTTTCTTAAGTCTGCCTTTCAGCTATCTCTCTCAAAAGCCTCAACACATGCTAGCCTTGCACAATCTTTCCTCCTCAACGCCCTCACCCCACTACCATCCTTTTAATTTGGCTTATTCTTAACTTCACATGTCTTTCAGATATACCTTCATCTAGAAAGCTGTCTCTGATAATTTAAGACTGAGTTGTGTATCTCTCCTGTGTACTTCCTTAGCCTGCTATATTTCTTTATCACAATACTTATTTAAGCATAGTTTAATTATTTATTGAGTTGTTTGTATTCCCCACCAGATTGTAAGCTCTTTGACATCAAAGACCCGGGTTATCTTGTTAATCACTGAATCCTTAACATTTACAAGAGATTGGTCCATGATATGAATGTTGAATAAATAAATGAGTCTCATTATAATATAATGTTAATAAAAGTAAGATTAGAAAAAAAAGCATAATTCTCGAAAATATAGTGGGAATTAAGTTTAGTAAAATATATATTTTTGGTGGCCTTTTTTATTTTTCCCAGAATATTGTGTTTAAAAGTATTCTACACAAGTCTCAGATCATATATCACAAAATATAATTTATAAACATTTTCAACACATTTATTTATGAAAACAAGATATTCTTAAGTGATTTGTTTGAGGGTTGGGGAAATCAGTTTTTATTATATTAAATTACCTATTATTTAATCATGTATAGTTATGGGCCATTCAGGAATAACATGGAGGATGTACTTAAAGTTATTCATTTTGATCTGATAATAGTGTATATATTATTTTTAATGTGAGTAAATACAAACAGTTGATCATACAATTGACCAAGAACACTCTAGTCTTTGAGTTTTACAGTTAAGTTTTACATATACTGGTCTTATATATTTTATTTATCACTTAGAGAAGTGCCTAGCATCAGGGTAATATTTTTTATTTAGATAATTCACAGAACCTAAAGCAGTAAAACATTTTATGTGTGCTCTAAAATATAGATATTAACATCACATAGAAATTCTACATAATTCATATTATTTAAAACTATTTAGAATTAGCATTGCAAAATTGATTATTTTTTTCCGAAATCTACCTAACTAATCACGAAAAAAAGCAACCCTTTTCTCTGTGGCTATTTAGGGTTTGTCAAAACTCCAAAATGCCAGATATCATTGCAATTTCATAAGAAAGTACCTCATATTGATGGAAAGTATCCATTTCAACTTAGTAGAAATTCCCATTACCAACTTTCTTCAAAAATATTTTCTGAAAATCCTCTCCAAGTTCTGCTACCAATTTTTCATTAGATGATAAAGGTAAGTGCTTTTTTTAATCTCCAAAAACTACACTTCTTTAAAGTTAACTTAGTTTCTAGAAAAATCATATGCATTTAGAAAATTGCTCTTTACTATCATAACTTTAAATTCCATTCCTAATAGAAGAATTAAAACAAGTTTGCTAATAATAAACATGTGTACTGAATTTTGTAGCATTATACCTACCATTATAGATAACTTAACCAACAAACCCACATAGACATATGTAAGGTGCAAAAACTCGTATATATGGACATACCTTTGCTCTTGTATCAAACTTGCCTGCCACAGTGGGTTTACAAGAGATATTGAGAACAGCTATTCCCCCAAATGGAATTATTCCTTCCGATGGAATAATATTAATGGTAGGCAACAGACTCTGACTATTAACCTGTAATTGAAAATTAGCAGAAATACTACATTATTCTTCAAGATTATAGTTTCAAAGCTTTCATAGGAAAACCTCCATACCACTACCTAAAGAGAAACCTCCATACCACTACCTAAAGAGAAGATCTCCAGGTACAGAACAGGAGAGGATTTTGCAATAGTATTTGAAAATACCAAAGGTTCAAATAGTTTGGACTAAAACAAAAAATTGCAACCCTATCCAAGAAAACAGAACCTTCAGTAGTGACAACAGCCAATTCAAATAGGATGATAGGATGCTGAAGTTTATTATCTGGAGTGCTTTTAAGACAGCAAAACTTAAAAAGATGATGTTTCTGTTTGAGAAGATGACAAAATGCAACATACTATTTTTGACGGTTTGTTTCCCTGATCCTAAAAACTCAATGTTAGTGAGGAGGTAGGATGATGAAGTTATCTCTCATTCATTCTCTCCTTGACAGAAAGCCTAATGTCTAAGATGTTATTTTGATCTTCAGAAAAGTTCTCAGTAACTTACCAATTATTTATTGTATGATTTTTCCTAGGCCAATTTAAACCTTTTTTTTTTTTTTATTTTTGCAATTTTTTTTTTTTTTAATATATATATATATATTTTTTTTTTCCTTCTTTTTTTTTTTATTGCATTTTAGGTTTTGGGGTACATGTGATGAACATGCAAGATTGTTGCATAGGTACACACATGGCAGTGTGCTTTGCTGCCTTCCGTCCCCTCACCTGTATCTGTCATTTCTCCCCATGCTATCTCTTCCCACCTCCCCACCCCCCGCCCCTCCCCCATTTCCCCCCAACAGACCCCAGTGTGTAGTGCTCCCCTCCCTGTGTCCATGTGTTCTCATTGTTCAACACCCGCCTATGAGCGAGAATATACGGTGTTTGATTTTCTGCTCTTGTGTCAGTTTGCTGAGAATGATGGTTTCCAGGTTCATCCATGTCCCTATAAAGGACGTGAACTCATCGTTTTTGATGGCTGCATAATATTCCATGGTGTATATGTTTTACCATGCTTTAAGCTAGAATAATTTGAAGGAAAAATGTCCAAGAGATTTTTGGGACTAAAGGAACAAATAGACTATGTAGGTAAGAATTAATTCTAAAGCAGCAGAGTAGAAAAGAGTCTCCTCATTTTTCAGTTTTGCTAAAGACTTAATGTGGGCAGAAAATGACACATTAATGTAAAGCCTGAATGGAAAATCTCAAATGCTAATCTCTATTCCTATTACTGGGAGGGGAGGCTGGTCTTACTACATTTTTCAGTTAAAAAAAAAAAATCACCACTTTGCTCCTCTTTCCATTTAAATGAGGAGCAACAACCATAAACATCCTCTCTCTAGAATGGCCTTGATCTAGGTCCCAGGTGCTACCATAATGGTCCTGATTACAGAGTAAAATGAAAAGCAAAAATATATAACTAAATATAGACTGTAACATTTTAACATATATTTAAAAAATTAAACATCTATTTTTTTTTCAATAAAACCAAATTACAGAAAGAATAAAACAGAAAAAAGAAGAAACAGAGAGGCTAAGGAAGGTAGTGAGAAAAACTGTTCTTACAAGAAATTAAAAGGACAAACTAGGTGAACCTTACTCATAAATTTCATATGAAGTATCTACAAATTAGCAAAAGTGAAGAATAAAGTATTAACTTCATAGTATTATGACCATGTCATCTGATCCAAATAAGAAATTACCAACACCCTATATTACCTTGAAATAAGCATGGTTTTGTCCTACATTTTGAAGAATGGCTTTCTTCCAAGTTGTTAAGCCTTGAGGGCACTCACCGAAGAGTATCCTTGGCTCCAAAAATACAACCTTGGTGCGACCAGGCTAATAAAGAGAGGAGGAAAGGAAAAATACAATTGAATTAATGGTAAATAAAATACTCTGTTTAATTGTTTTGGTCACAGAAATATTCTAATTTTGAATATATATTGACCAAAGATATAACTACTAAAATAATAATCCTCCTATATTCATTATTCAATATGTTCTAACATGCAAAATAAATCACAAATAGGGTTTTATATGTTAATTTTGATGAAAAACTACCCAAGGTATGATAATTTTATTTTCCAAAATTTAAACTAAATCTGTGATAATCTAGTTAGGATGGGGTAATAACATCATGGGAGATATTTTATTTAGATATTTTGGCTGTAATAATAATTAAATCTTTAGATATTTAGAATTTAGATATTTAGATATTTTAGGTAAAAATATATACATATTGATGGAAATCATAAAAAATAATAGTAATAATATTATTGTGTACCTAGTATTAACCAGATATACAATTAATTTTTACCTACATTTCCACTATGTTCTATCAGTCCAGAAAGTACCCAGAGGAAAGCTAGGCTATGCTTATGTTTTTCATCTTTAAATACAAAGAGACTATATGGGGTCTGGTATAGTGTAGGGGTTCAATAAGTAAATGTTAAATGAATGAATGGATGGTACTAATCACATTTTACAGTGGAAGAAACCAAAATTTAGGTGATTAAGTACTTTGTCTAAGTCATAAAATGATTGCATAACATTCACCAGCTCCACAAAACATGTAAAAACATGTTTCAATAAACATATGTAGTTCTTAATGTGTCAATCGTGTGTGGTTTCTTTACAGCTAACAAAATTCCTTACTATGAACAAGGAAGTAAAGTCAATTCTTCTCATGGTTAAGGAGGGGATATAATTACAGCAGCTATACAAAATACATTTTTCACTTTTACAATATGACTCAATTTTTTTCAACTTCATAGTGACTTTTAAAATATAAAGTGTTATCAGATTTGTGGAATGCTTAAGAGAAAGGGAAATGAATTTAATATTTACAATCTATGAATTTAATGTATACAATAGAAGTACGATAATTCTATTAAGAAAGTAGATCCAGGACTAAAAATCATGTAGATTAATCACTGAAGGGGATCTTAGGGACCATGGACACAACTAGGCACAAAGTGATACTATGTGCTGTGCAAAAAAGGAAGGGTTGAAGGATCACGTAAGTATGGAAAAGAAGGTGCCAAATGAAATTATTCAGGCATGTTTCTACTAGAAGTCTACTCATGGGGCTTCTAAAAATGAGGATTCAGAGAATTACTTAAGGTCAGGAATCCCCCTCCTCATCTCACACAAAGCAGCACCTCACAGAACTAGTGCACACAGACTGATTTTTGGAAATATTGGGATCATCCACCTGTTGTTTTTTCAGGAAAGCAAACAGTAGCCAAAGGGGAACTGGAATCCAAGTTTTCCAAATTCTTATTATGTGTTCGTTATATCAGACCCTATTGTCTTCACTTATGAAATATTATTTGTTATTGTCATAGGTTTTAATACATTCTTATAATTACATTTATTTGAAGAATATTATCCAGGTAATTGGAACAATAAATTTTAAAACAAAACTAATGGAAGAGTAAATAGGCCAGTCAGGCCTTCTAAAATTAATGACAAGCAAATGAATATTTTAATGAATCACTTCATGTTTCTCCATATATAATACACATATGCACGTTATAATTGAATAGAAAGTTTTTTGTTTTGGGGGTTTTTTGTTTGTTTGTTTGCTTGTTTTTTTGAGATGGAGTTTAGCTCTGTCACCAGGCAGGAATGCAGTAGTGCAATCTCGGCTCACTACAACCTCTGCCTCCCAGGTTCAAGCGATTCTCCTGCCTCAGTCTCCTGAGTAGCTAGGATCAAAGACATGTGCCACCACACCCAGCTAATTTTTTTTGCACTTTTAGTAGATACAGGGTTTTACCATGTTGGCCAGGCTGATCTCACACTCCTGACCTCAGGTGATTCACCCACCTCGGCCTTTCAAAGTGCTGGAATTACAGGGATGAGCCACCATGCCCAGCCAATAGAAAGTTTTTAAAAGAATAAACGTAATTTATACATAATGAAAAACAGTAGGACCCAGCTTATTTTAGGCTTAGAAGAAAAACCCTACTGTCACTTGCCATCACTAAAGTGGATGAATCTCTCATCTCTTAAGGCTACAAACTCTTTCACAGCTGAAATATGTAAGAGTATCATCATGTCCTAGAAACATAGATGGGATTTGATAAAAGAACTTTTGGCTTCTTTAATATTTCTAAGAACATTGGATAGAAAATTTGGTATACATGTAAAATACATGCTTGGTGACTGAGTCATGAAGTTAAGGCCTTCTGGATTGTACCAGAAAAAGGATAAAATTACATATTACAGCTTTCACTTGACTCACATTTTTAATCCATCAAGTATATTCTCTGGATATATTTTTTGTGTCTCAATAAAATAATGTCATTCCAATGGCTCCCATGATGATATTATATACTCGGTAGAGGCTCTAACAAAAACTAGTATTGTTGGCATGAAAGTCTTGGGTTTCAGAGTTAATTCTAGATACAGGTAACTATACAAACCAGTGTACACCCAACCAATTTATCGCCCTCATAATAAAAACCATGTTCAAGGAAAATAATTACATGTGCAACACATTTTAGTTTCAACATGTTTCCTTCTAAGACATGAAGAATAAATTCTCCTTCTTCTGGAGAACTGAAGCCTGGCTGCCATTTTACTTCGCATTCCAGTGAGGAGTATGCTTCAACAGAGCCTACAGAAAATGTAAAGAGAAAATAAGACATTTTTCACATTTTAATTGTATTTATTTTTGTTACTAACCAAAATAAGAGTTAAGGTAAAAATGTAATGTCATTAAATAAATTATTAAAATTGAACTCGAAAACCAGAAAAATGCTGAGATATTATCAAATGAGTATTGACCCTCAGGGTTTGAATAAATAGAAAATGCATGCCTCATTTTTCTATTTTAATAGGCAAATAAAATACACAAAAAATATGCCACTATTTGGAAAACAATAGAAAACTTAGCAATGAAGCAAATACTCTATGATCAGAGATAAATTTACATATAGACAGTAGAAAATCATTTGTGATTCCTAACAAAATTTCCCACTCCACATGTTTCCTGACATTCTGGAATGTTTGTCAGCATCATTCATTCAGCTGTCAGAAGGAAGAAATATCATTATCAGAGTACTTTTTTCTAAATACATACATCACTAAAGATTTACCTATCGGTAATTAACATATTGCTATAATTCAAAAACACTGAAAACTATGTGGTAACAGACACATTTGGTGTGAGCTGTTTTATCTGTTTAAATTCATCATTTCCTTTAAAGTAAGGGAAATAATACTTAATGGAAACAATAACTTAGATGCTCTTCCTTGAGAAAGGAAGGAGCCCCTGAGTATCAGAGGCACAGGATACTGAATGAAAGAAATCAAACACCATCACAAGAAAACTTTGCCTTGGGTCAGGTTGAGTGTCATGGAATGGAAGTTTTCTAAATCTTAAAAAGGATATAGTGCCTATCTCTCTCTTAGTTTTGCAGTGGCCATACAGGGAGATAACAACATATGTACAGAGAGTAACATAGTGTGTGATGCCCAGAAAATACCAAATATCAGATATTTTTAATACTCTTGAATGCCAACACTGTGGTAGGCACATTAAATTATAAAAAGAAGGCCAGGCGCAGTGGCTCACACCTGTAAGCCCAGCACTTTGGGAGGCCAAGGCATGCGAATCATAAGGATAGAGACCATCCTGGCTAACACAGTGAAACCCTATCTCTACTAAAAATACAAAAAAAAAAGTTAGCTGGATGTGCCTGTAGTCCCAGCTACTTGGGAGGCTGAGGCAGGAGAATCACTTGAACCCAGGAGGCAGAGGTTGCAGTGAGCCGAGATCATGCCACTGCCACTCCAGCCTCTACAACAGAGTGAGACTCGGTCTCAAAAAAAAAAAAAAAAAAAAAAGAAGAAGAAGAAGAAGAAGAGAACTTGTTATAGAAGTGCCATCAGTTTAATAAGAGTTCATCAAGATTACATCTGAATGTAAATAACAAAAAGTCCTGATTCACTGGGTTAAGTAGATAAGAGTTTATTTATTTTACTCAATCAAAATCCCAAGGATAGATATTCCAGACCTGTCTTAACAGGTTGGCAATGCTTTCAAAGACCAGTGCGCTCTGCTAGCTTCCTATATTAATATTCTTTATCATGTGGCCTTCCACAGTGTAAAAATGTATCATATATCATGGTGGTGAAAAGAGCACAAATTCGGACTCCCAGGCAAGATGGCTGAATAAGGACAGCTCCAGTCTGCAGATCCCAGAGATCAATGCAGAAGGTAGGTAATTTCTGCATTTCCAACTGAGATACCCCATGCATCTCATTGGGACTGGTTAAACAGTGTGAACAGCCCATGGAGGGCAAGCCAAAGCAGGGTGGGGCACTGCTTCACCTGGGAGGCAAAAGGGGTTAGGGAACTCCCTTCCCTAGCCAAGGGAAGCCCTGAGGGACCGTGTCATGAGCAATGGTGCATTCTGGCCCAGATACTATGCTTTTCCCACCGTCTTTGCAACGCACAAACCAGGAGATTCCCTCAGCTGCCTACATCACCAGATCCCTGGGTATCAAGCACAAAACACGGCGGCCCTTTGGCAGACATCAAGCTAGCTGCAGGAGTATTTTTTTCGTACCCCACTGTCACCTGGAATGCCAGCAAGACAGAACCATTCACTCCCTGGAAAGGGGGCTGAAGCAAGGGAGCCAAGCGGTCTTGCTCAGTGGATCTCACCACCATGGAGCCCAGCAAGCTAAGATCCACTGGCTTGAAATTCTCGCTTCCAGCACAGCAGTCTGAAGTCGACCTGGGACACTTGAGGTTGGTAGGGGGAGGGGCGCCCACCATTTCTTAGGTGTGAGTAGGCGGTTTTCCCCTCACAGTGTCTACAAAGCCATGGGGAAGTTCGGACTGGGTGGAGCCCACAGCAGAGCTGCAAAGCTGCTATAGCCAGATTGCCTCTCTAGATTCCTCCTCTCTGGGCAGGACATCTCTGATAGAAAGGCAGCACCCCCAGTCAGGGGCTTATAGAGAAAGCTCCCATATCCCTGGGACAGAGCACCTAGGGGAAGGGGTGGCCATGGGCGCAGCTTCAGCAGACTTCATCATTCCTGCCTGCCCGCTCTGAAGAGGTGAGTGGAACTCCCAGCACAGCATTTTAGCTCTGCTAAGGGACAGACTGCCTCCTTATGTGGGTCCCTGACCCCCATGCCTCCTGACTGGGAGACACCTCCCAGCAGGGGTGGACAGGCACCTCATAAAGGAGAGCTCCAGCTGGCATCTGGCAGGTGTCCCTCAGGGACAAAGCTTCCAGAAGAAGGAGCAGGTGGCAATCTTTGCTGTTCTGCAATGTCTGCTGGTTGATACCCAGGCAAACAGGATCTGGGGTGGACTCCCAGAAATCTCCATCAGACATACAGAAGAGAGGTCTGACTGTTGGAAGGAAAACTAACAAACAGAAAGCAATAGCATCAAGATCAACAAAAAGGAAGCCCAGACCAAAACCCCATCCAAACGTCACCAACATCAAAGACAAAAGGTAGATAAATCCACGAGGATGAGGGAAAAACCAGTACAAAAACACTGAAAGTTCCAAAAACCAGAACACCTCTTCTTCTCCAAAGCATCACAACTCCTCACCAAGGGAACAAAACTGGAGGGAGAATGAATTTGATGAATTGATATAAGTAGGCTTCAGAATGTGGGTAATAACAAACTCCTCTTAGCTAAATGAGCATGTTCTAACCCAATGCAAGGAAGCTAACAACCTTGATCAAAGCGTAGAGGAATTGCTAACTACAATAACCAGTTTAGAGAAGAACATAAATGACCTGATGGGACTGAAAAACACAGCATGAGAACTTCGTGAAGCATACACAAATATCAATACCCAAGTCCATCAAGCAGAAGAAAGGATATCAGAGATTGAAGATTAACTTAATGAAAGAAAGCATGAAGACAAGATTAGAGAAAAAACAATGAAAAGGAATGAACAAAGCCTCCAAGAAATACAGGACTATGTGAAAAGACCAAACCTATATTTGATTGATGTACCTGAAAATGACAGGAAGAATGAAACCAAGTTGGAAAACACACTTCAGGATATTATCCAGGAGAACCTCTCCAATCTAGCAAGATAGCCCAACATTCAAATTCAGAAAATACAGAGACCACCACAAAGATACTCCTCAAGAAGAACAACCCCAAAAGAGCACAAATTCTAAAGTCTCCCTAGTTCAAACTCCAGAACTGGCACTTACTACCTGAGGCCATGGACAATTTCCTTAATTGCTCTGTAGCTCAGTTTAATCACATGTAAAATAGAGAAAACAATAGTATTTAATTCAGAGAATCATATTGTGGGGATTAAATAAGCTAATGCTGGGATGGAGAGCCGCTTAGAGAGGAGGCAGGGGCAGGAATCCAGGCTGTGTAGAGCCCAGAGGGGTTTGGCATGGGAACCACCACAGTTGAACACAACTTGGGGTGCCCACCCTCCAAGGCTTTCAGGGTTCCTCTAGAAGAATTAAGCCAGGGCATGTGTGCAGACTGACCTCCCATCTCCTCCCCTGCTGGCATTAGTGTCCGTGTGCACCCCACCACACCACCACTAGTGCATCCCACCACCCTGTCTCCAGTGAAGTGCTTTTGACAGCATCCCCAATAGGAATGCTGTGGCAAGCAGACGAGGAACACATCAGTCCCTACACCACAGCAGGTTCCTAATCTTCAAGAGCCAGATAACAAACCCGGGGCCCAATACCAGTCCCCAGAGTTACAGCATACAGCCGGGGAGTACAGAGATAAGCATCGGCATATGTACCCAAAACAGGAGCACCCAGATTTATACAACAAGTTGAGACCTACAAAGAGACTTCGATAAACACACTAATAGTGGGAGACATTAATGTCCCACTGACATTATCAGACAGACCACTCAGGTCGAAAACTAACAAAGATATTCAGGACCTAAACTCAAAACCTGACCAAATGGGTCTAACAGACATATACGGAACTCTCTACTCCCAAATATCAGAGTATACATTCCTCTCATCTGCACATGGCACATACTCTAAAATTGACCACAAAACTGGCCATAGAAAAATTATCAGCAAATTAAAAAAAAAAAAAAATCAGACCACAGCACAATAAAAATTGAAATAAATACTAAGAACGTTGTTCAATACCATATAATTAAATGGAAATTCAACAACTTGCTCCTGAATGACTTTTGGGTAAACAATGAAATTAAGAAGAAATTAAAAATTTTTTTAGAACTAATGAGAAAAAAAAAACACAATATAGCAGACTCCCTGGGACGCAGCTAACACAATATTAAGCAGAAAGTTTATAGTGCTAAACACCTACATTGAAAAGTTGGAAAGATCTCAAATTAACAACTAAACATCACAACTAGAGGAACTAGAAAAACAGTAAACCAACCACAAAACTAGTAGAAGACCAGAAATAACCAAACTCACAGCTGAAGTGAATGAAATGGAGACATGGAAATCCATACAAAATTAAAGCAAATCCATGAACTGGTTATTTGAAGGAATAAATAAGTTTCATGGACCATTATCTAGACTAAGAAAGGAAAAAAAAAAGATCCAAATAGATCAGAAATAACAAAGGTGACATTAATACCTACCCCACAGAAATACAAAAAAAAAAAAAAAAAAAAAAAAACCTTACAAAATATTACAAACACTTCTGTACACAAAAAACTAGAAAGCCTACAAGAAATAGATAAATTCGTGGAAACATATAACCTCTCACGATTGAACCAGAAGGAAACTGAAAGCCTGAACAGACCACTAATGAGCTCTGAAATGGAATCAGTAGTAAAAACCCTACCAACCAGAAAAAGCCCAGAACCAACAAGATTCACCGTCAAATTCTACCAGATGTAAAAAGAAGAGCTGGCACCATTCTTATTGAAACTATTCCAAAAAAATTGAGGGGGAGTGACTCCTCCATAACTCATTCCATGAGGCCAGGATCATTCTAATACCAAAACCTGGCAGAGATACAACAAAAAAAGAAAATTTCAGGCCTAAATCCTTGATGGACATAGATGTAAAGATTCTTAACAAACTACTAGCAGGCCATATCCAAGAGCACATCAGAAAGCTAATCCACCATGTTCAAGTAGGCCTTATACCAAGAGACACAGGTTGGTTCCACACACACAAATCAATACATGTGATTAATCACATAAATAGAACTAAAAACAAAAAATACATAATAATCTCAATAGATGCAGAAAAGGTGTTCAATATAATTCAACATCCCTTCATGTTAAAAGCCCTCAATGAACTAAGCACTGAAGGAACACACCTCAAAATAATAAGAGCCATCTATTATAAACCCACAGCCAACATCATGCTGAACAGGAAAGAGCTAGAAGTATTTATCTTTAGAATTAGATCAAAACAAGAATTTCTATTCCCGTGATTTATAGTCAGCATAGCACTAGAAGTCCTAGCCAGAGCAATCAAGCATGAGAAATAAATAAAAGACATCCAAATAGGAAGAAGGTCAAACTATCTCTGTTTTAGGATGATAGGATTCTATACCTAGAAAACCGCATATTCTCTGATCAAATACACCTAGATTGGATAAACCACTTAAGCAAAGTTTCAGGATCCACAATCAATGTATAAAAATCAGTAGCTTTTCTATACGACATCTAAGATGAGAGCTAAATCAGGAATGTGATCCCATTCACAATAGCCTCTAAAGGAATAAAACACCTGGGAATACAGTTAACCAGGGAGGCAAAAGATCTCCATGATGAGAATTATAACATTAGTGAAGGAAATCAAGGATGACACAAACAAATAGAAAAATATTCCATGCTCATGAATTGAAAGAATCTATACTGTTAAAATGACCAAAGCAATATACAGATTCAATGCTATCCCTCTCACACTACCACTGACATTCTTCACAGAATTGGAATAGTACTATTTAAAAATTCTTACAGAACCATATAAAGAGCCCCAAATTGCCAAAACAATCCTAAGCAAAAAGAAGAAACTTGGAGGCATCACCTTTTCCAACTTCAAACTATACTACAAGACTATAATAACGAAAACAGCATGGTCCTGGTAGAAAAACAGACACATAGACCAATGAAACAGACTAGAGAGCCCAGAATTAAAGCCATACATCTACAACTATCTGATCTTCGACGAAATTGACAAAAACAAGCAAAAGAGAAAAAAGACTCCCTATTCAACAAATAACGCTAGGATAACTGGCTAGCCATACGCAGAAAATTGAAGTTAGACTCTTTACTTAGACAACATACAAAAATCAACTCAGAATGCCTTAAAGATTAAAATGCAAAACCTAAAACTAAAAACCCTGGAAAATAACCTAGGAAATACCATCCTGGAGATAGGCCCCAGCAAAGACTTCATGATGAAGATGCCAAAAGCAATTGCAACAAAAACGAAAATTGACAAATGAGACCTAATTAAACTAAAGAGCTTCTGCACAGCAAAATTAACTATCAACAGGTAAAAATACAACCTAGAGAATGGGGAAAAAGATTTTTCAAACTATGTAAATATCTGACAAAAGTCTAATATTAAAAAATAGGCAAAGGATATGAACAGACATTTCTCAAAATAAGACATTCATGTAGCCAACAAGCATATGAAAAAAAAATTCTCAACATCACTAATCATTAGAGAAATGTAAGTCAAAACCACACTGAGATACCATCTCATGCCAGTCAGAATGGCTATTACTAAAAAGACAAATAATAACCAATGCTGTTGAGGTTACAAAGAAAACAGAATACTTATACACTACTGGTGGGAGTATAAATTCGTTCAGCCACTGTAGAAACCAGTTTGGTATTTCTCCAATAATTTAAAACAGAACTAATATTTGACACAACAATCCCATTTTTGTGTATATACCCAAATGAATATAACTGATTCTACCATAATGACACATATATGTGTCCGACTTTATTAACCACAGCAATCACACGAAATCCACCTAAATACTTATCAGTACTAGACTGGATAAAGAAAATGTGGTATATATATATACCATGGAATACTACACAGCCATAAAAAAGAATACGATCATGTCCTTGGCAGCAACCTTGATTGTAGCTGGAAGCCATTATCCTACGCAAACAGATGCAGAAACAGAAAACCAATATGATATGTTCTCATTTCTAACTAGGAGCTAAACATAGAGTACACATGGACACAAAGAAGCAGACAACAGACTTTGTGTACTACTTAAGGACAGAGATTGGGAGGAGGGTGTGGATTGAAAAACTACCTGATGGGTATGCTTATTACCTGGGTGTCAATCTATACATCAAAACCCTGTGACAGATCATTGTCCTATGTAATAAACCTGCACATGTACCCAAGAATCTAAAATAAAAGTTTTTAAAAATGTGTATTTTTTCTAATTGTTATATCATCACTCCAGCTTTCTTAAGTTTTCTGTTTGCAAGTTTATCTTATTACTTTTATCCTGTTTCTTTGGATTTAAATTACTTTTACAGACTGTTTGTGGTAGATATTTCAGTTTTTACTGTTGGTTTACTATCTAGTAAATAGTCCTTGCCTTTTTATTTGATGCTTCTTTAATGCTTTCATATTTAGTGTTAGAATTGATCTATTTGAATTTATATCTGCTCTTTTACATTTTATGTTTGGCTCATGTATTTTTATTCTTTATTCTACATTTACTATCTTCTTTGGTACTAAGTGAATATTTTCCACTGACATTTTAATTTGTGCAATTATTCCCCCTTTATGCTCTTTGTAGAAATGTTACTCTTACATAACTTTATTCCCCCTTTTCTCCTTTACATGGTACTGTTATATTTATTGTATATTTATGTTATAATCTCAACAATATATTTTTATAGTTTTTTTAATTTTGTTTTAAATAAGCTTGAAAAATGAAAAGAGCAATTTCATACACATATACATATATCCATATATATATATACATATATATATGTTTGTGTTACTAAACTTCTTATTGTCCAAATAAATAAACATGATAATACATGCAAAAACTACTTGAAACCGTTTCAAGTACATAGGAGGAGGGTGAAGCTAAGGAAAATTTCTGTCCATGGCAAAAGAGGTTTGGGAAGCGTTTTTTCAGATGAGAACATTGTTGCCCCAAACAAAATGAGGGTTCTGTTGGGAAGAGGAACCAACATCAGATATGGATTTAGCAATGCCTGCCAAAATAAGAGACAGATATAAACAAATAATTGTTGATGACATAATAAACACACAGCAGGAGCAGAAACAAAGGGTAAAAAAACTAAATTAGCCAAAGGGTAGAGGAAATTTCATTATATGGAGGTGGCATGTAAATTGTGGCATGAAGGATGATCGGGAACTCTATAGAAAGACAAATTCTGGGGAATGTGTAAAAGTCAGGTTACAGAACAGCTTTCTCCTGTTCTTTGGGGTTTAGGGAAGAATGTGATGGGAAGTAATTTCAACAAAGAATATTCAGTGCTATAAACAAAGCCATTTTAGTGCCCTGAGAAGAGCTGAAAGCAATGAAAGAATTATACATTCATATTGACAAGTCAGCATGAGAAGAATTTTCTCGCTCCAATGAGCACAGTTATATATTTTTTCTTCAGGAATATTAAGTATATCAGGGGTATGGGAAAGAAACTGGATATCTGTGTAAGAAAACAAAGTATTTCTCCCCAATTCATTAAGATTGTTAAATTAAAAACACAGGAGAACACTGGGCCTCAGCCTCTGTTTGCCTGATGTTGGGATATAAATCGTTCCTTACTGGAGACATCACTTGTTTATTGGCCCAGAGAAGACACCAGCAGGCACCAGAGAAATCTGGGAGCAGAATTTAGGTATACGTTTAATGTATTCTAGATAAATCCTCTTCAGATTGTTTGAACAGGTATCAAACAGTGGTTGTTGTATTATCAGCATTCCAGCTATAGCTTCTGACCAACCATCTGATTCTGTGCCAAGAGTGTTTAAAAAGCTCACTACCCTATACTTTTCCTTGTATTAATATTTCTCTATTCTAAGTAGGGAGGAATGGGCTGAGCTTGCCTTATTACTGCCATGGTAAAATCTACATTCTCATATTTTTCTGCCTTTTAAAAGACTGGAACTGCTTTCTCCTTTGTCTTGCTATGCTAAGATTTATTGTTTTTTGTTAAAATACTATTTTAACAAGACCTTTAAGCCACTGCCTTGAGAGACATACTTTTAAACTGAGGCCTTTCCTATGTGATGAGTATAGCATGTATCAGTAAATTTCTGCTGGTTTTTCTTTTGTTGCTCGGACTTTTGTTTTCAAGAAAATATCTCAATTAAACATTTATGAGGGTTGAGAAAATAAATTAGATTTTCTCCCCTTCAGCTGGATTGAGCAAGGCTGGGACTGGTAGGGCTGGTACTGCATATAACCTAGGAGTGAGAGAAGTGAGAAACAGAGTGAGAGTGAAGTGATCAAAAGCAAGTTCATGGATTGAGTGATTCAAGGTGTTAGTAAGGATAAAGATAACAAAAACAATAAAGCAGAAACATGAACAATATCCACAGAAAAAGTCCAATTAGAAGTGAATTCTATCTTAGAAAGTATCAATCCACTCTTGGCTGGGCATGGTGACTCATGCCTGTAATCCCAGCAATTTGGGAGGCTGAGACAGGCAGATCACATGAGGTTGGGAATTTGAGACCAGCCTGACCAACATGGAGAAGCCACATCTCTACTAAAAATACAAAAATTAGCCAGGCATGGTGGTGGACACCTGTAGTCTCAGCTACTCGGGTGGCTGAGGCAGGAGAATCGCTTGAATCTGGGAGGCAGAGGTTGCAGTGAGCAGAGATTGCGCCATTGCACTCCAGCCTGGGCAACAAGAGCGAAACTTTGTCTCAAAAAAGAAAAAATACATTATCAATCCACTCATATTCTCCCCTTACAATATCCACTATCCCAACACAAATACAAAACCTATCATGCCTCAAGGAAAAAGGACAAAGACAATATAAATTTTAACTTGGAATTATTCAGTTTAGTTTACAAAAATAGAGAGAGAGGCATATGATTGAATGTATTGTCCACGATGGAAAACCAATATAGCACAAGAAAAATACCTTGGTAAAAAGTCACCTTCTATTTATAAAAAAGTAAAAACAACATGAAATTGAGTAATCATTATATAAATACTCTGAGGAAAGGAACATAAGCAAAGCTATGTATGTTACAAATTATAAACACTTTTTTCAATGCTATATGAAACAGATTTGAGCATTATATTTTTGTATTCTTAAAAAGGCAAGTACTCACAGCATTACTTATACAAACATTTTACTTGAAATTAAATATCTTTGTATATTTGGTGATTGTTTAGTTAAAAATTGTAAGAGGCGCAATGGGCAACGAAAGAAAATAAAATACAAAAACCTCTCCTGTAAAAATAAAAGTTCAAAAGACCTCGTGCGCCAGTTTATAATATTGTAATTCCACTTCTCTTTTACAAAAATTAAGTATTATCATTGTATTTCCATGGCAGCCATAAGGCAAGCCCAGCCCATTCCTCCCTACTTAGAATAGAGAAATATTAATACAAGGGAAAGTATAGGGTAGTGAGCTTTTTAAACACTCTTGGCAGAGTATCAGATGGTTGGTCAGAAGCTATAGCTGGAATGCTGATAATACAACAACCGCTATTTGATACCTGTTCAAAGCAATGGAATAATTTTTATCTAAAATATCTTAAGTGTACAAATACGTTCTCTTTCTTCTCTAATTACTCTCTCAGCATTACAGGTGATTGAGGTAGGATCCAGTATTTTCAGTGTTATAATTTAAAAAGAGCTTGCTCAGGTGAATCTGTGAAATATTGATGAAAGTATACCTCAGATTCTTAATAAATCATGATCTAGAATGGTTCTAAATCAATCCACATTAATAAAAAGATTAAACAGCTGTACTGGTGACCTCCAAACCTACTGAAGGGACTATCCCACTCTTCCCCTTGTTAAATTTGTCAAAATCTCTCTCTATACATCCACACAAAAACTAAGTGAATTTAATTCAATACTTAAGACTATTTTTATAACATTCCCTATTACAAGCATTTTTAGAGGTATATAAACCATTGATTTGGAAATGACTGATAGTCACAAGAATATATGCTTAAGGCAAGATTTCTACAAACCAGAACTCATCTGAAATATGAAGTATAGCTTATTTCTATTTAGATTCTAAATAACCATTGCTAAATTAGACTTAAAGAGAGAGGGAATAGGAAGAGGAAGGGAAATAGAAAGGGAAGAAAGGAGGGAAGAAAGATAGAAGGAACGAAGCAGGTAGCAAGGGATTTCTAATGAGGATGGACGGAAAGGGGCAGGTTAGGTTATTACTCTGAGGATCCATTCAGGAAAAAAAAATTCCAAACAGATTTAGAAAATTTTTGTTAATAAAATGGCTAACCATTTATTTGGCACCTACTCTTTGCCAGGCACTAGAGAAGTTTCCCACATACTTAATCTTTGAGATGTATTCATCTCTCCATTTTACAGATGAGGAAACTTGTATTCATAGATACTTTGCTTAAGTTAAAATAGCTAGTGAGCAGCTAAGATTATCCAAAGTCTGTTTTACTTTCCATTCAGGCAAAACTGGACTTCAGCTGTTATAAAGCACCAAATGAGTCACTATAGATACAAAGATCCGGCTCTTTTCATCTAGCTAGAAAGGCATGACATATACATAAGACAAAGATGGTATTGATCATTCAACTTCTACATTGCGATCTTATTTCCTAAATGATAGCTTGTACCATCATGAGGTCCTCACAGAACATCACAAGGCTGTTTGTAAAATTCAACAGGCTACTAAGTAAGTCAAAGTTTAGCAGTTACGAGTGTTCATGTTATAGCAGGTATACTATGTAAAATTATAGACTCCAGGGAATGGCAGAAGCAAGGTTAAGAGGATGGTTCACAAATACAGGGCATGTCAAACAAGGTATATCTGAGATTGTCTTCTAGTAATTAAAAATCATCTTATTTAGTTTTAAGTTCTTGATTTTATTAATTGGATTTTATAAGCTATATTCAATATTGGCTACAAGCAATTTCTAGGTCTTTCTAAAAGAACTCATACTCTAGAAAAATACGTTATTCAGAATCATACCATCATTATCTAACTAAAACTAAACAAAATCTAGTTTGTCCATAAGTATCTATGGTGATCAATTTTCTTTTTCAACTGCTCCAGGTTGTGGGGCTCAGTTATTTGGTTAAACTCCAGTCCAGATGTTGTTGTGAAAGTATTTTTTTAGATGTAATTAACACTTAAACCAGTAGACTTTTTAAAACAGTTAATTTACAATATTGTATATATTCAAGGTGTACAACATAATGATTTGATATGCATATATACTGTAAAATAATTATCACAATCAGTTAATTAACATGCAGATTTCCTTTCATAATGTGGATGAGTCTCATCCAATTACTTGAAAGCTTTACCAGAAAAGACTGATGTCCCATAGGGAATAATAAATTCTGCCTCCAGAATGCCTTTGGACTCAAGACTCCACCATCAACTCTTCCCTGTATCTCTAGTCTAACACCCTGCCCTGCAAATTTCAAACTTGCCAGCCCACACAATCACACCACCTGTAAGCCAGAGCCAGTTCCTTAAAATATCTCCCCTCTCTCTCTCTCTCTCTCTCTCTCTGTCTCTCTCTCTCTCTCTCTCTGTTGGTCTGTTTCTCTGGAGAACACTAATAAGAGTTCCATATTTCCAAATTGTATTATGTCTGTAAAAATAAATACCCCAGATGACAGTATCTCATTTGCTTCTATACTCTTGGCACCAGTACACAGTACACACTCAATAAATAATTAATACCAATAGACATGAATACATGAAAAAATAAATATCTAAATCAAACAAACAATAAACTGTTACCTCTAGCTGGGCAAACAGAAAATGCTACCCCTCCTCCTGTGTTTACGGGTTGCCATTGAAACTGAGCAGAACAATTCTGAGGATTATACAATCTAACTGTCCCCCGAAGATACGTTGGTATCAAGAAGCCTCGTGGTCTCAATACTAGCTCATTAGGAGAAAGCTCAAGTTTTACTAGCTGGACAACTGCCATCACTAGGATGTGTCCACTGGGTACGTTGTTCACCGTAAACATGAAAGACCTGTAATACAGCAAAAGCATCCACATTTAACTGATGATAGCTATTTGTGATTATAGAATTCCGCTACATGTAAAATGCACATAGCATTGATTAACATCCACAGTTCTTAGCATGTAACACTTTAGTTGTGAAAGATAATTAGATTGCTACTAAAATATCAATTTATATATCTAAAAATTGATGCAAATATAGCTTCTATGTTTGGAGAACAAATATACAGTACAATTATTCAGGCAAATGAAAACATATTTTACAAAAGTACACTTTGATTCTAACAAACAGAAAATCAAAAATAATTCTTACTTCCAAAAGTTTCCAACGGTAGGAGATTCAAATATCATTGAAATGTAAGTACTGGATGTAGGTGGAATTACATATGAAAATTGATTGGTCTTCTGAAGTTCTTCTAAATCAATATCTAACTGGAGCAAAACATGTATAGGTAGCATATTAACAACATGAAGTGCACGAGTATTTGGAGAGTTCACACAAATATTACCAAAGTTAAGGACAGAAGGCCCTGAAAAAAATGAAAAGTATTTTGTTAAATTTAAAGTTGGCAAATGGGTTCATTTACTTTTTAAGTTTTCAAAATATATTTTGATCAGCCAATTTATATAAAAACAGAAATTTAGAAAAACATTTACCATATCTGAAATTACTAAGTAAGCATTTTTTTCTACACAACCATAATTAAATGTTTGGACATTATTGGCTATAATTCAATATAAATAAATTCTAATTATATGGAAAATTATATGACTAAACAAGAACCATTCACTATAACTTAGCACCTTGATTTGCAACACTCAACACCTCCTCTGTTCCCACTAGTACAACTATTTTGTTCACTCATCTGTAATTTATGGAAACTGGTAAATTTCCCATGACCCATTGCTTAAGTTTTCCCCTTAAAATGCCCAGGGTTTTATAAAAAAGCAGTTTTAATAATTTTTAGTTTTGCCTTGCCTTTAACAGTTTAATTTAGTTAAGACTGACATATGGGAAATTGAACATACTTAAAGTATACAGTTTCATTAGTGTTGGTGTATGTATACACCTGTGAAACAATCACCACAATAAAGAGTGAACTTCATGACTCCAAAAATTTTGTGCCCCTTTACATTCCTTCTCTCCCACCATTCTCCATGTTTTTGTATGCTGAATTCTCCCCTAGAGAATCTGCCTATCCACATGAATCAATTATCCTTCTGTCCACATCTCCCTTGTCGCCACCTTAATCGTGGTTGGGATAAATGAGAACTCCCACTTCAGACCATTATAGCCACTACTTCTTTAATCATAATTGTCCTCCAATCACTTGGTGAAAATGGACCTAGGGGGTTAGATTGCACAGCACCTGTGTAAGGTTCAAAAGGAGTTTTCACTTGTTCTCCTAACTCACAGTCAGCCCAGATGCCTCATGTCTTTACCTCACACAGGTATCTGCCTCTGCTTCAATGTACTTCTCAGAGATGCTGGCCACCTCGTAAGACACTCTCCATGAAAATATTCTATTGTTCGCGATCTAATTGACCTGCTTTATGTTTCTTCGTGCCTTGTATACCAATGACGTATTACATAAGGATAGGTTTATTATCTCCCTCCTACCCCACCCAAAAGTAATCTCTATGAGAGCAGGAAGTCAGTCTGCTTTCTTCATTGTTATATCCCCAGACCCCAGAACTGTGTCTACTACACGGTGGTCATTCAATTAACATTTTAAAATGACTGAATGGATAAAGGAATTACAATTAAACTTCAGGTATTTTCTAAGGCAGCATACTCATCTTATGGATGAAGTGTTTTCACTAAAATTTCCAAACACTTATTATATGTAAGGTACTCAGTCTACATAATTATACTGTAGGGTAGGCAATATTATCACTTCCTATTTTACAAATTAAGAAACTCAGACCCATAGAGGTAAACTCTAATGTCATTGCACTAGTAGGTTGCAGAATCAAACCCAGTTTGGTCTCATTACAGAGTCTTCCTACGCTATAGCACACACTGTGTTCCTGAAGCACACAAACACAATTCCAGAGACAACTAAGCTAAGAATCCAAGTTTCAGGCATAGCTACATTGTGCTACACATAAACGCATACAAAGAAAATTTCTGTAAAAGAAAGCAAATATTTGAATAAAAAACTGGGCAAAGAATTTGAAAGACATTTCTCCAAAGACCATATATGACATACGTAGACATTTCTCTAAGTTAGTACATGAAAATATATTCAACATCTTATTCATTTAGGGAAATGAATATCAAATCTACAATGAGATAACATTTCATACTCATTAGGAGGTCTATAATCAAAAAGACAGAAAATAACAGTGCTGGGGAGAATATTGAAGAAATTGTAACCCTTATACATTGCTGATAGGACTGCAACTTTGTGCAATCACTTTGAGAAACATTTTAGAGGTTTAAGTTATATATAAATTTATCATACAACCCAGCAATTCCATTCCCAAAAATCAGAGAATTTTATGTGAATGTCCATAGCAGCATTATTGATCATAGCCTCAAACTAAAAACAACAAACTGTCCATCAACTGGGGAACTGATGAACAAAATGTGGTATACTCATAAAATGAGGTGCTATTTCAATATAAAAAAGGACCAAAATATTGATTCTACCACATGGGTGAACCTCAGAAACATTATGCTGAGTCTAAGAAGCAATATATGAAAGACTAGATATTGTACGATTCCATTTATGTTCAGAATAGGCAACTGTATAGAGACAGAAAGTTGATTAGTGGTTGTCTGAGGCAAGGGGTAAAAATAGAAAGTAACTGGGCGGGCCATGGTGTCTTACACCTGTAATCCCTGCATTTTGGGAGGCCAAGGCAGGCAGATCACTTGAGGTCAGGAGTTCGAGACGAACCTGGCCAACATGGTGAAACCCCATCTCAACTAAAAATAAAAAAAATTAGCTGGCTGTGGTAGCACTGTGCCTGTAATCCCAGCAACTCAAGAGACTGAGTCAGGAGAATCGCCTGAACCCAGGAGATGGAGGTTTTAGTGAACCCAGATGATGACATTGTACTCTAGCCTGGGCAACAAGAGTGAAAAGGAAGGAAGGAAGGAAGAAAGGAAGGAAGGAAGGAGGGAGGGAGGGAGGGAGGGAGGGAGGAAGAGAGAGAGAGAGAGAGAGAGGGAGGGAGGGAGGGTAGGAGGAAGGAAGGAAGGAAGGAAGGAAGGAAGGAAGGAAGGAAGGAAAGAAGGAAAGAAACAAAGAGTAACTGCATATGGGTGTGAGAGTGATGGCAGCATTTTAAAATTAAATTATGAAGGTGGTTACACAACTTTAAATTTACTAAAATTCATTCTCTCAATCATACTTAATAAATATGAATACTCTGAGGACCTCTTATATTTCCAAAGGTGATACATGCATACTTTAAATTTTATGAAATATAAATTATTGAAGAAATTTTAAAAAATAAAAGCTGTAGTAGGTTTTTGTGTATTCTCACCAACAATTACTTGATGAATTTGCTTTGGTGTCAAAATTAGACTGCAGTCATGTTTTTCCTGGAGTGTGGATGGATCTGATTTAAGTCTCTTTATAATCTGTAAAAAGTCATATTTTTCCAGAATTATTATTAGCAAAAGCTATTTTAAGAATTCTCATAGAATAACCAAATGTAAAACATTGCACATGCCTTTCTTTTGAGGGACTGTTCCTCCTGAGATGCTATACTCCTTGTGGTTAACAATCGTTTCACTTTGATTGAATTCTCTGCTGAAGGGAGCATCTCTTCTATATCGGCTACTGAGAGTGAAGGTGACCTTAGACCTGACTCTAAGCCTATGTCTGTATCATTATATGAATACGTTTTCCCCCTATAAAATGAATAATAATGATAATCAGTAATTGCAGTCAAGTCATTCAGGAAATACATCTATAAATTCAAGCATTTCCTATAGCATATCTTGCTGCTGTCTCACTCATATCCATGTACCCAGACTGGTGCACTACTCTGCATAGAATTGTCCACTGTGGAGGAGACCCCCTTCTCAAACATCTCAAGGAAATTATCCCAATGCCTGCCACACCCAAGGACAGCCAATGACTGATATGGACCACAAAAGACAAGCATCTTTCCCTCAAGGCAGGAACAACCATTTGTAAAATTTAGTCTCAAGAGACCCTGGGCATTAGGCTGACTGTAAACTTTATTTGAAACACAACTTTCGTCAGCTTTCACTCCTTCCCTACATTGCTTCCCTCATCTGTACAAGTTTCCCTTGAGAGCACACACTCCATAAATCATAGGCACTGGAATCTCTATCTCAAGATCTGCTTCTGGGGAAATTCATCTAAGACATCTCCAAGTCAAAAGGTAACAAAATAAGTAATTGTAGTTAAAGGAGCTCACTGTTTTGCTTTTATCGTGTATTGAAATGTCGTTTAAAACATCTAAAATAAAAAAGAAACCAAAGAGTAAAAAAAAAAAAAATCTGATTCTGTAGACAACACGATCTGTTGCATATTGTTTGAGGAATTGAACATTACCTCTCTGCTTGTTTCTGCAAGCGTATACTTCTTAAATATTTAAGATACATTGAATAATACTTTGCATGGTATTTCTTTTGCTGTTTTTCACATGTAGTACATGCAGAATCAGGATTCACAAAGTTAAATCTTGGAACAGTTGTGAAAGTGGTTCTGCAATATAAGAAAGTCATGTTAATATTTTCATATATGCATTTGTTCAATCAGTATTTATTAAGAGGCTCCTAGCCAATTTCTATGTCAGGTGTTGGGTGTGGAATGGCAAATGGGACAGATTCCAGTCCTTCCCCGCATATGCTATTCTATATCAAGACATGATTGCATGTAGAACTAGAGTGAAGCCTATATTTTCTTAATCTAATCAAAAACAATCCTTTGTAAGGTCATTAGGATGTAATGGTGCCTATTCTAAACCCACCTTTGAATAATTAGTCAGATAGGCAATTTGGACAGTGCTAGATTACACATAAGACTCCAAGAAACTAGATGTGAATCTGACTAGTGTTTTCTAAAAGTTACCTCTTTTTAGATCATTATGATCAAAATTAGGGGGAAAATGTAGAATAATGAATCTTTTTGCTAAACATGCTACCTCCTTTAAACTTCACAGCTTATGAAATAACTAACAATAAATCTATATAAACAATTCATAAAAGAATTGTGAATTACTTTATATCTAATATTCACTTAACTAGATTTATGCTCTTCCTTTTTACCCACCACACATTTTCAATCAAAAGTAATATGCAAGTATATTCACACCTTCTGGGTTTGGTCTACCTCAATCTTCACCAAATGTTCTTAATCATTAAGATATTCACCCTCAATAATTAAAACATCAGTATGAAGATATTAATCACAAAGTCAAATGAAAATTAATTTTTCTTCTTTTCTTGAACAATTCCTCAATGTTTACAGTAACAGCATTAACTATGTTAAATACTTTAAGAGAGTGAAAAAACGAGACAGGAAACAAATGCTTTGTTGTTCAAAGATAACTGTTGATACTTAAATTTTCCTTAGGCCCTGAGACACTTAACCATCTTTAGAACCTAGAAATAATTCCCATATATATTTGAATTCCTGAGATCTATAACAAGGAGAGAGTCATAAGGAAAGGAGTAGTGGTGTAAATGCTTTAAATGAGAAAGACCTATTAACATATCTAAATCCTTCTCAGCTCCTTAGAGAAACATCTAGAAATACCTCTGCAGCTTAAAGAAGATAAGCTTTATAAAATATGCAAAGTACAAGGGACATAAATCATTACAGAAATAAAATATTTTTCCTCATTTATTTATTCAAACAAATTTGCTAAGTGCCTACTCTATGCCCGACATTGTTCTAAGCACAAGGCATTCTGCAGTAAATAAAAACTAGAGAAAAATTCCTACCTTATTTTTTTCTCAAAACTTAAAAAGGTAAAATGCATTAAAATAAAATAGAAATTACAATTACCAACAAGTAAATATACTATAAAACATATTTCATTACTTAAAGTTGCTAATTGCTAGCCAGAAAACATAAGGACTAAATACTGTCTTAACTATTCATATGAAAAAAGTGTTCATTGAGAAAAGTAGTTAAGGTCAGGGGATAAATAGTAAAAACCAAGCATTGTTTTTAAAATTCTGCTATTTTTAGATCATCTGATTAATATATATAGAAACAAAATAATATTAAATTAACACATTATATCTCTATATAGATACACATGCATAACCTCAAGAAAGAGCTGAAAAAGATACATAAAAAATTATTGCCAGAAGCCACCTCTGCAGGCTGGGAGCAAACAGAATGAGGCAGAAGAAAAATCGGAATTTTCTTTTTTATAATATACAATTATATAAAATGCAGTCTAAGTGGTTTTTATGGTTCCGTGTTTTATGGTACTTGTCAAGTAATCATTTGTAAAAAGGCTAAGTTGGTTGGAATTTGTAAAACAATAAGATATACTATAGAAAAACCTGGACTTTTCCTATTATAGACAATAAAACAAGTATGTCCTAAAAACCAAATGTTATTGCAAGAAAATGTCTGCAGAATTAAGTAAGCTTAATGACTAACCAAAGCTAAAAAGACAAGTGCAGAAAGTCCAGAGCCATTATAAAGTTTAGATACTTCACTAGTAGCATACAAGCAGGCAGAAAAAAAAACGCATTTCAGTCTCAAATATGTAAAAACTATTCATGGGCATAGGGTCCAGATAAGCGTGTTGAAGTGCCTGGTTCACTTCTTACTAACCATTGGAGTTAGTCATTGATTTGAGATTTGGATAAATATAATCTGAGATTAAACACTTTTTATCATTCTAAATGGGGAGGTTTAAGTTCACTTTGTGAAAGGTTATTTAAAATGTGTCTTTGAAGGGGTCAAACAAAGATGGTGATGATTATGATAACCATGGTTGTTTCACACAATTTCATTTTTAGCTTAAATAAACTCAAGCTGTCAAGCATACTTAATAAACATTTCTACTCTGAGGACTTCTTACATTCCCAAAGGTAATTATTTATATTTTTCTTCTATACTTGTCAACAGCATATTTTAAGAATACTTTATATACCGTTCACTTCCTGGCAAGTACATAGGAGAGGTGAAAAGAGGTTAGATAAAGAAAACACAGTGGCATTCAATAACCATCTCACTCCATGTTAAAAAAAAAAAAGGAAAAGAAAATTGCAGTTTTGTTATTATTACTATCATTACTGTTATACAGTAGGATCTGATTAAACCTCTGCATGTCATGTTGTCCACTATACTTTTCAAAATTTCAGGTTTTTATAATATTTCATGTTACCTGTACTGTTTATGATGGTCTGTAGACCCAATAGTTGCAGCTCCATCTTTGGGAAAGGGTAATAGCAGGTCCTTCCCTGACTCTCCACATGAGCGACGATGGTGAGTGCATCTTATAGTGGATTTAAGTCCTGATAGAGGCGCATAAGTCTGGCATTTTGCCAAGTCTTCAACTACAATCTTTTCCGTAGGATGACGGATCACAGGCGATATACCTTTTATAGAAATGAATATTAAGTTTATAGATGGTATTTTTAATCTCAACTTTATAAGCAATAACCATGAATTAATTAATACACTAGATAATTGATTCTAACTTAAATGCTCAACTCCTAAACACATTTTGAAAATACAAATCATTAATTAAAAAAGACCTACAATCACAATTTAGCAAAATAATAAAATATGAATAATAAAAATGTATATATATAAAACATAAAATATCATAACTTGAAGGATTTAAGTTGGCCAATATGCAAGTCAATTTTTTGTTGGTTAAAAACGGTTGACTATCAGCAACTTCATATACTTCAACATATAAAAGATAAAGAGGAATTAGATAAAACAGTAGCAACAAGTAAATCCATGGAATAGTCAAAAATGGTTTATATTATTGACGCCTTCAGCAACCAAACTAACAAGAATAAAATATGCAAACCATGAAAAAATTAAATAAACTGTATACGTCACTAAACCAGTGCTACGTAAAGTGCAGTCCTCAGAATGGCAATCATGGCAGTATCAGCATCTACAGGGAACACGGTAAAAATGTGAGTCTTTGGGCTGTAACACAGAGAAGCTTAATAATCATTGCTAAAATGTAAGCCAGTGGTATGTGTATTAACAGGCCTTCTAGGTGATTTCAATGCATGTTAAAAGATGAGAACTCCTAGGTCAAACGACATTATATTATATACACATACTTATATATACACACACAAGTATATGTGTATATATATATATATATATATATATATACACACACACACACACACACACACGTGTGTGTGTGATTAGGCAATTAGTATATTAAAATAATCTTAAATTAACAACAAGAACAACAAAACCAAGTGGCATTACACAATAGCATACCAGGAATAATTTTCTTTGAAACTTTCATGGTGGGAGCTTTGCAGATGCTGTTGAAATCTAAAGATACATGATAGAAAGGTTTCATTGATAAAGACTGCAAATCTTCATCTGCCACTAAACCAATGATCTCTATCATCTGTTTCACTTTGAAGACTCCAAGTTGACGTGGTACAAAGGAAAACATCACATTCTAAAATAAAACAAACAAAAAAGATGAAAAGTAACCAATAATAAATTGGTTGAAAAAAAAGTTAAAAGCAAAAGCAAATCTTAAAAAAAAAAAAAAAAAAGTTAATAAAATTTCAAGGAAAGCTAGTTTATAATGGTAATGTGAAAGTACTTCACATAGCACTGACAAACTTCGAAAATATTATCAGAAAATTATTTAAGAAAAATTAAACATAATACCAAAGCACTTTCAGAATGGTGGCTTAAGGACCTTCAAAAGCCTACTTCTCCAGAAGAGGAAAGAGAACACTGGCAATAAAAATTGTCAAAATGAACTATTTTCAGATATTTGAAAATACCTAAAGACTCACAAAAACCCAAGGCGTATTTACTTAAAGAAAAAGATTTAACCTCTGAAGGAACAGAAGACTGTGCCACTTTTACTTGATGTAGTCCCATTCTTTAAAATTTAGCTTTGCAGTCACTTTGAAAAACAACAGCCTTGCAACTGTGGTAACTGAAAACCATTAGCCTAGTAGCCAAAGGAGGGAAAAGAAAGAGTTTGGAACACTCCAAAAGCCTCCCTAGTGGAGACATGTACATATTTGTTTTGTCTCACATGATTCAGCGTTCAACCTGTGTAAACAATGCTCTCTCCAGTGCTCTGTCAAATATATAGGTATATTTTACTCTGTGTATGCATATGTGCAGCAATTTTTGAACATCTAAGTAACTTGAGGTGGCATTACCATTTAAGGCTAAAAGGAGGCTATTCATAAATAAATGGACAAATAGAAAAATTTAAAAATCACTTAAGAACAAGATATTCAGATGGTATTTGAAAAGCTCTGAAATCTAGATTGCATCTGCAGGACTTTGTATATTCCCAGAAAGGAATTCAGAAAGTACTCATGTCTCATCTACAGCTGAATTTGAATTAAAGACTAGAAAGAGTTGTAAACTACTCGAAAGAATATTGAAGACATGCCCCAACATACTTACTTACACAGAGGCTCTGGATATAGGCTGTGAGACTTATTGATTCAAAGAATTTAAGGGAACCTCTGTCAATCATTAGCTGAACACTAAGTTAACTGAGTAGAGACTTTATTGGCTGCACACAATAAAGAAAAAGCTTTCAAAGAATTCGTCTAGAAAATCACTAAATAAAGAAAACAACAACAAAAAAGCACAAAAAATACTGCAATGCTCTGATTTCCATAGTTGCCAAATTATATTATTTTAAATGCCCAGTGTTCAACATGAAAAAAATATGAAACACCCAAATAATCAGGAAAGTATAGTCAATACCTAGGAAAGATGTAGTTCATAGACAATGTCCCTATGGATATCCAAATGGTGAATTTATTAGACAAACATGATAAGTTAACTATTGTAAATATTTTCAAAGAACTGGAGGGAAACAGGTCAAAAGAATTAAAGGAAGTATGTGTACAATGTCTCACAAAATAGACAATTTCAATAAAGTGTGGAAATTATAAAAACGGACAAATAAATGATCTGGAATTGAAGAGTAATGGAACTAAAATTTTAAATTTACTTCAGGGGCTCAGTAGCAGATTTGAACTGGCAGAAAAACCAATCAATGAAATTGAAGACAAGACATTTGAAATTATTCAGACTCAAGAGAGATACATAAGGATAAAGAATAAAGAACAGAGTCTCAAGAGACTTTTGGGGACATCGTCAAGCATAGTCACATGTGTATGATGGGAGTCTAAAAAGGATAAGACAGAAAGAAAAGCTCAGAAAATATAGATGAAAAATTCAATTGATTATAAAGATAATATACATATCAAAGAAACTCAACAAAACCCAAGCAGGTTAAATCAAATAGATCCACACCTAAACACAACAAAGTCAAACTACCAGAAACCAATGAGAGAGAACCTTGAAACATTGCAAGAAGAAAGGTAATCATCATGTGACAAGGTTGATTTAGAGATGAAGAGCTAACTTCTTCTTGGAAACTCTGAAGACAAAAAGACAATGGGGAGGCGTGTTTAAATATTGAAGGAAAAAGACTCTAGATGCAAAATTCTGTAACCAGCATCACTATCATTCAAAATTGAAGTATACATTAAGACATTTCCAGATAAATATAAATGAAGAGAATGTATCATTAGCAGATTTGAATTATAACAATATAAAGGGAATTCTTCACAATGTAAAAGAACACTTTACAATGACTCAAATTCAGAAAAAGAAATTAAGAGCACAGGTAAACATAACTACCTACACAGATAAATATAAAAGTATAAACTTAAACTTTGTTTGCAATGCTCTCCTGCTCCTACCTGATTTAAAAAGCAATGTAGAGGGAGATCCAAGATGGCTGATCACTAGCAGCTCAGGATTGTGGCTCCCAGTGAAAGCGCAGGGAACCAGAGGACGCCACACCTTCACATGAATTCTTGTTGCTCACGCACCAGGAGATTCCCAGCGGAGGAGCCCCACGGGTCGCCAGCGCGACTCTTGTGACCGGCCAGGCGGTTTTGCCGGCGCCTCGGAGCGTTGGTTCTTGGTGCAGAGTCAGAAAAGCACCACCAAACTTAACGCCGCTGATTTAGTCAGCGCAGTGGGTTGCTCAGATTTCGGCGCTGAGAATCAATAAGTTGGACGTCCACTCAGAAACCCAATTACAAAGACGGTAATTATAAAGACCACAGATGGATAAATCTACAACGAAGGGAAGAAAACAGCCAAAAAAGACTGAGAATACCCAAGATCAGAACGTCTCTCCCTCAGCAGAGGATCACGGTTCCTCATCAGCAACAGAACAAGGCTTGATGGAGAACGAGTGTGTTCCAATTACAGAAGCAGGCTGCACAATGTGGATAATGAGAAACTTCTGTGAACTAAAAGAACTTGTTCTAACCCAATCCAAAGAAACTAAGAACTTTGAAAAAAGGATTGACGAAATGCTAACAAGAATACACAATTTAGAGAGGAATATAAGTGAATTGATGGAGCTGAAAAACACAATATGAGAACTTTGTGAAGTATGCACAAGTTTTAACAGCCGAATTGATCAAGCAGAAGAAAGGATATCAGAAGTCGAAGACCAACTCAATGAAATAAAACTAGAAGACAAGATTAGAGAAAAAACGATAAAAAGGAACGAGCAAAGCCTCCAAGAAATATGGGACTATGTGAAAAGACCTAATCTACGCTTGATAGGTGTACCTGAATGTGACGAAGAGAATGAATCCAAGCTGGAAAATACGCTTCAGGATATTATTCAGGAAAATTTTCCCAACCTAGTAAGGCAGGATAATATTCAACTCCAGGTAATACAGAGAACACCACAGAGATATTCCTCAAGAAGAGCAACTCCAAGGCACATAATCATCAGATTCACCAGGGTTGAAATGAAGGAGAAAATACTAAGGGCAGCTAGAGAGAAAGGTCAGGTTACCCACAAAGGGAAGCCTATCAGACTTATAGCAGATCTCTCAGCAGAAACCCTACAAGCCAGAAGAGAGTGGGGACCAATATAAAACATCTTTAAAGAAAAGAACTTTCAGCCAAGAATTTCACATCCAGCCAAACTAAGCTTCATAAGAGAAGGAAAAATAAATTTTTTTGTGAACAAGCAAGCACTCAGAGATTTCATCACCACCAGGCCTGCTTTACAAGAGCTTCTGAAAGAACCACTACACATAGAAAGGAACAAACAGTATCAGCCTTTCTAAAAAATACCAAAAAGTAAAGAGCATCAATATAATGAAGAATTTACATCAACTAATGGGCAAAACAGCCAACTAATAATAAATGACATTATTAAACTCACATATATCATTATTAATTCTAAATTTAAATTGACTAAATCCCCCAATCCAAAGACAGGCAATTTGGATAAAAAACTAAAACTCATCGGTATGCTGCATCCAGACCCATCTCACATTCAAGGATACACAAAGACTCAAAACAAGGGATGGAGAAAGATTTACCAACCAGAGAGCAAAAATAAATAAATAAAAAGCAGAAGTTACAATTTTTGCCTCTGATAAAATAGTCGTTAAAGCAACAAAGATCAAAAGAAGCAAAGAAAGACATTATATAATGATAAAAGGATCAATGCAACAACAAGAAGAGCTAAAGATCCTAAACACATACGCACCCAATACAGGAATACCCAGACATACAAGACATATAAAGAGACTTAGACTCCCACATAATAATAGTGGGAGACTTCAACATTAATATTAGATAGATCAATGAGACAGAAAATTAACAACGATATCCAGGACTTGAACTCAGATCTGGAACAAGTAAACGTAATTAAGATTTATAGAACTCTCCACTTTAAATACACAAAATATACACTCTTATCAGTACCACATCATATCAACTTAGAAGTTTAAATGAAATGTTGGTTGGCTCATTGTTTGTTATTCTCTTCGCTCATTTTCTTTCATGTCTCCATTATTAAGGACAATTATAGGCATATCCATATTTAGACTGCATTCTAGCCCGGGCAACAAAGCAATACCCCCATCCTCTCTCCCTCTTCCTCTTTCTCTTTCTTCTTCTTCTTTATTCTTTTTCTTATTATTCTTTTTTTCTTTCTCAAAAAAAAAAAAAGATTATATCATCACATAAAAAAATAAATAAAATAAAATAAAATAAAATGCCCAGTTTCCAACATGAAAAAAATATGAAACACCCAAATAATCAGGAAAGTATAGTCAATACCTAGGAAAGATGTAGTTCATAGACAATGTCCCTATGGATATCCAAATGGTGAATTTATTAGACAAACATGGTAAGTTAACTATTGTAAATATTTTCAAAGAACTGGAGGGAAACAGGTCAAAAGAATTAAAGGAAGTATGTGTACAATGTCTCACAAAATAGACAATTTCAATAAAGTGTGGAAATTATAAAAACGGACAAATAAATGATCTGGAATTGAAGAGTAATGGAACTAAAATTTTAAATTTACTTCAGGGGCTCAGTAGCAGATTTGAACTGGCAGAAAAACCAATCAATGAAATTGAAGACAAGACATTTGAAATTATTCAGACTCAAGAGAGATACATAAGGATAAAGAATAAAGAACAGAGTCTCAAGAGACTTTTGGGGACACCGTCAAGCATAGTCACATGTGTATGATGGGAGTCTAAAAAGGATAAGACAGAAAGAAAAGCTCAGAAAATATAGATGAAAAATTCAATTGATTATAAAGATAATATACATATCAAAGAAACTCAACAAAACCCAAGCAGGTTAAATCAAATAGATCCACACCTAAACACAACAAAGTCAAACGACCAGAAACCAATGAGAGAGAACCTTGAAACATTGCAAGAAGAAAGGTAATCATCATGTGACAAGGTTGATTTAGAGATGAAGAGCTAACTTCTTCTTGGAAACTCTGAAGACAAAAAGACAATGGGGAGGCGTGTTTAAATATTGAAGGAAAAAGACTCTAGATGCAAAATTCTGTAACCAGCATCACTATCATTCAAAATTGAAGTATACATTAAGACATTTCCAGATAAATATAAATGAAGAGAATGTATCATTAGCAGATTTGAATTATAACAATATAAAGGGAATTCTTCACAATGAAGTAAAAGAACACTTTACAATAACTCAAATTCAGAAAAAGAAATTAAGAGCACAGATAAATATAACTACCTACACAGATAAATATAAAAGTATAAACTTACTTTTGTTTGCAATGCTTTCCTGCTCCTACCTGATTTAAAAAGCAATGTATACAGAAATCAGTATTAGAGTATGGATGAGCTTTTAAAGAATAAGCACATATAATTTGGATGATGAGAATAGCATAAAGAGAAGACAAGAAAATTCTACCGAAGCAAAGTTTTTGAATATTATACAATTAAGTTGACATTAATGTGAATGAGACTGTATTACATAAAAGAAAATTAAATGTTTTTAAAGTTTAGTCAAATTAATTATGAGAAATTAAAATGGTATATCACAAAATATCTAGTACAAAATAAAACAGTAATGAAATAATAGAAAACGAGGAGGATATGTAATTACAGAAAACAAATAAAAAAATAGTAAATGCAAATCCTACGTTACTAGTAGGTACATTACATATAAATGGGTTGGCACACATTTACCTATGTAATAAACCTGTATATCCTGCACATGTGCAACAGAATTTAAAATTAAAATTAAAATTTATGAAAACAGTGAATGGATTTTCTTTACATTCCTTTCCCCCAGCTCTATTAAGCTATAATTGATACATAAAAATTATTTGTATACAAATATATAGTATTTAATATGTAATTTTGAATAAATTTTGAAATGATTAAATGAAGCTAAATAATATATCCTTACTGTTTTGTGTTAAAAATATTTATATCCTCTTAGCAATTTTCAATTACACATTCCTATTAACTATAGTCACCATCCTGTACAATAGACTCTCAGAGCTTATTCTTTCTAACTGAAATTTTGTATTCTTTGATTGATATCTCATTCGTTTTCATCCACTATTCCTGGCAACCACAATTCTACTCTCTGCTTCTATGAGTTCAACTTTGATTCCACATATAAGTGTGGCCATGAAGTATTTGTCTTTCCAAGTGTGTCTTATTTCACTTAGCATAACATCCTCCAAGTTCATCCATGCTTTGCAAATGATAAGATTTCCTTATTTTTTAAGGCTGTATGGTATTCACACACACACACACACACACACACACACACACACACACATGCACATTTTCTTTATCCAAAGGGAATGAAATCAGCATGTTGAAGAGATATTTTCACTCTCATGTTAATTGCAGCATTATTCTATAGCCAAAATATGCAATCAATCTGTTCATCAATAGATAAATGAACACACATTAATGGATTACATTGTACACTCAGATAGCAGAGATTGGTGGAGTAGGCAAAAACATATAATCTACATATTGCCCACAAGAGGTACACATTGTATACAAAGATACAAATAGTCTGACAGTGAAAGGATGGCAAAAAGATATGTCATATGCAAACAATATCCAAAAGAGAGCAGGGCACCTATACTAATATAAGACAAAATATATATTGATAGAAAAAGTTCTACATTTATAAAAGAGCATTTTATAATGATAAAAGAATCAAGACATCAGGAATGCCTATTACAACCACATATGCACCTGATGTGAAAAAACTGATAGAAGTGAAGAACGAAATAGGCAATTCAACTATAATAGTGGGATACTCCCACTTCCAATAATGATTAGAAAAACTAAGCATATGATCAACAAAGAACAGAGAACTGAAAAACAAATTAGACCTAAAATATACCTGTAGAACATTTTACCTAACTACAGTAGAATGCACATTTTTCTAAAGCACACATTTGCACTTTGAATGAAACTTTTAAAATATAGACTCTGTTAGGTTATGCAATAAGCGTGAATCATTTAAAAGTATTGAAATCTGCGCAGTCTGTTTTCCAACCAAAATATAATAAAATTAAAATCCATCAGAGAAGAAAATGTAAAAAATTCACACATTTTGGAAATTAAGCAATAAATGTCTACATAACCAATAGATCAGACAATAAAACTACAAGGGGAATTCAACAATATTTTGAGATGAAGAAAAAATAAAACACAACATACCAAAACATATGGAATGCAGAAAAAGCAGTGACAAGACAGCAATTTATGGTTATAAATACATGTATTTTTTAAAAAGACCTTTAATTAATAATCTAACCATCCACCTTAGGAAATTTTTTAAAAAAAGAACAAAGTAAGTTCAAAGGGAGTAGAAGGAAAGAAATAATAAACACGAAAGCAATAATAAATAATAAAGAGAATAGAACATGTTAGGAAAAAATCAGTGCTGAAACTATGTGTTTGAAATGATTAACAACAATGAAAAAATTTAGCTAGACTTAATAACCAAAAAAAGAGATGACTAACTTTGCTAAAATCAGGAATAAAAGAGAGGAATACCAACTTTACATCAGTAAAAAGGGCTATAAGGTAATGTGATTAACAATTCAATCCCAACAAATCAGATAACCTAAATGACATGGGGAAATTCTTATAAAGAGAAAGACATAAACTACTGAAACTAACCCAAGAAAAAGTAGATAACATGAATCGCCTCACAACAAATAAAGAGACTGAATTAATCGCCAAAAAATTTCTGACAAAGAAAATCCCAGGACAAAATGGCTTTGGTGGTAAATTCTACCAACCATTTAAAGAAGAATTAGTGCCAATCTTTCACAAGCATTTACAAAAAAAAGAAGAGAGTACTTCTCAATTCATTCTGTGGTACTGGTTTTATTCTGATACCAAAATCAGAATATTTTTTAAAATCTCTAGTCTTATGGCCCTTATGAATATATATGCAAAATTCCTCAATGAAATACTATCAAACTGAAACCAGCAAAATGTAGAAAAGATTATATACTATGTATGAGTATGATTTCAAGTTTAACATCTATATGTCAATGTAATGCACCATCTTAATAGAATAAAGGACAAAACCACATTATCATTTTAATACACACAGAAAAAGTAGTTCAAAATACAAGGCACTTCCATAATGGAAACATGAAACAAACTAGGAATAGAAGGGAAGTCCCTCAAGTTTATAAAGGCAGCCTATGAAAATCTTACAGCTAAAATCATACTTAATGATAAGAGACAATGTTTTCCCCTTAGATCAGAAACAAGACAAGATACCTCTTTTGCCATGGCTATTTAATACTGTACTAGAGGTTCTAGCTAGGACAAGTAGGTAAGAAAATAAGTAAATAAAATGAATCCAGATTAGAAAGAAAGATATAAAATGACCTCCATTCACAGGTGACATGATCTTGTATCCCAAAGAATCCACCAAAAACCACGAGAACTAATAAATGAGTTCAGCAAAATTAGCAGCATACCAGGCCAATATGCAGAAATCAACTGCATTTATATACACTAGCAACGAATAATCCAGAAATAAAACTAAGAATTCAATTTCATTTACATATCATCAAAAAAGGATGAAATATTTAGAAATAAATTTTTTAAATAATTACAAGACTTGTAAACTGACTACTACAAACATTATTAAAAGGCATTAAAGAAGACCTAAATAAGTGTAAAGACATACAATCTCGTGGATCAAGGGATTTAATGCTCTTAAAATGGCAATATTCTCTAAATAGATTTACAGATTCAACCCAATTCTTATAAAATTCCAGCTGTCTTTTCTTTTTGCAGAAATTAGCAAGCTAATGTTAAAGTTCATATGTATTTGCAAGCATTTCACATTAGGCAAAAGTGTTCTTTAAAAAGAAAAAAATTGGAAGGTTTATATATCCCAAATCGAAAAAGTATCATAAAGCTGCAGTAATTACAGGTCTGGTACAGTGGCTCACACCTGTCATCCCAGCACTTTGGGAGGCTGAGGCGGGCAGATCATTTGAGGTCAGCAGTTCAAGAGCAGCCTGGTCAGCCGGGCGCGGTGGCTCAAGCCTGTAATCCCAGCACTTTGGGAGGCTGAGGTGGGCGGATCACGAGGTCAAGAGATCGAGACCGTCCTGGTCAACATGGTGAAACCCCGTCTCTACTAAAAATACAAAAAATTAGCTGGGCATGGTGGCACGTGCCTGTAATCCCAGCTACTCAGGAGGCTGAGGCAGGAGAATTGCCTGAACCCAGGAGGCGGAGGTTGCGGTGAGCCGAGATCGCGCCATTGCACTCCAGCCTGGGTAACAAGAGCGAAACTCCGTCTCAAAAAAAAAAAAAAAAAAAAGAGCAGCCTGGTCAAGATGGTGAAGTAGTTGTCTCAAAAAAAATTAAAAGAGCCACAGTAATTAATACATTGTGGTACTGACATAGGATAAATACAGATAGGCAAAATAGAATTTTTAGTCTAGAAATCCTTACATTCATGGTCGATTGATTTTTTTATATATGTGACAATATTCTGTGATAACTTGACATCTCTATGAAAAAAATAAATTTCAACCTCTGAATCATACCATCTATAAAAAATAACAAAATGGATAACAGATTTAAAAGTTTGAACTAAAATTCTTACTGAAAAACATAGGAACAAAACTTAATGACCTTAGACAGTCTATGACTACTTAGATATGATACTAAATGCACAAGAAACAAAAGGAAAAAACAGATAAATTGAACTTCATCAAAAGAATTACTTTTATCCTTCAAAGGAAACTATCAAGAAAGGGGGAAGACAATCCACAGGATGGAATCAAATATTTGTGATTTCCATATCTGTCAAAGGACTTGTAATGAGAATGTGTAAAGAACTCTTGCAAGCCGGGCGCGGTGGCTCAAGCCTGTAATCCCAGCACTTTGGGAGGCTGAGGCGGGTGGATCACGAGGTCAAGAGATCGAGACCATCCTGGTCAACATGGTGAAACCCCGTCTCTACTAAAGATACAAAAAAATTAGCTGGGCATGGTGGCCTGTGCCTGTAATCCCAGCTACTCAGGAGGCTGAGGCAGGAGAATTGCTTGAACCCAGGAGGCGGAGGTTGCAGTGAGCCGAGATCGAGCCATTGCACTCCAGCCTGGGTAACAAGAGCGAAACTCCATCTCAAAAAAAAAAAAAAAAAAAGAACTCTTGCAATTCCATAATAAAAAGGCAGACCAGTTAAAAATTAGTAAAATACATTCTATTAGTTTTCTATTTTGGCAATAAAAAATTACCAAAAAGCTTGTTGGCTAAAATAACTCAAATTTCTTAGTTTACACTTGTCAGAAGGTTAATACAGGATGAAAATCAAGGTGTCAAAAGGACTGTTTATTTCTGGAAGCTGTAGCAGAGAATCTGCTTTCTTGCCTTTTCCAGATTCGAAAAGCCATCCCATTCTTCAGCTTATGCACCCCACCCTCTTCTGCCCTCAGAACCAGAAACCAATGGATGGTAAAGTCTTTCATCACTTTCACACTGACATATTTTCTGTTCTTCATTTCCACTTTTAATGAACCTGGGAGTACATAGGGTTCACCTAAATAATCCAGGCTAATTATCCTATTTTAAGGTCAGTTGATTAACAGTCTTAATTTCAAGTGAAATCTGAATTAGCCCTTGCCATAGAACATCACATGTTCATAATTTCTAGAGATTAAGATAGAGATATTTTAGGGGGCCATTATTCTGCCTTATTATAGATATGCATAAATATTTCTCCAAAGAAAATATACAAATGGACAGTAAGTACATGAAAAGATATTTGTCATCATTAGTTACTGAGGATATATAAATGAAAACCATAAGGACATGCCACTTTGCACCCATTGGGATGGCTATAATAATAATAATAAAAAGAAGTACATTATCAAGTGTGGGAGGGCATGGATGAACTGGAATGCTTATTTATTGCTGTTGGGAATATAAAATGGTACAATCACTTTGGAAAACAGTATGACAGTTTCTCAAAAAGTTAAACATACAGTTTTCATATGACACCAACAATTCCATTCTTAGGTGCATTTCAAGAATATTAAAACTTTGTCCACACAAAAAGTTGTACATGAAAGTTTACAGCAGCATTATTCATAATAGCCAAAAGGTGGAAACGACCCAAATGTCCCTCAATTGATGACTGGTTAAACAAAAGGTGATATATCCTTACGAAGGAATATAAATTGGCTATAAAAATGAAGCATTCATACACGTTACAATGTGCATGAACCCTGAAACCATTATGCTAAATGAAAGAAGCCATACACAAAATGCCATATATAAATATAATATTTATAGAAAATGATCCAAACTGGAAAACCTACCGACTAGAGAATAGATTAACATTTACCAGAGGCTGATGAATGAGGAGAAGGGGAGACTGCTAACGGGCATGGGGTTTCTTTTTGGGGTGACGAGAATATTGCAGAATTAGCGCTGATGTGTGCACTCTCTGAACATATTAATATTGCTGAATTGTATACTTCAATATGTGAATTTTATGTTATGTGAATTACACATCTATAAAGTTGGTATTTAAAAAGAATAATCTTATCACACTTCTAGTCAAACGCTCTTTGACCAGTCTGTGCAGGTCACAATTGTCCAGTGTCTACTATACTTCTTACATTCACATTTTTACTAATTTAAAAAGGATTAGTGTAAGAGAAATTCACAAATGTAGAGGGTTAAAAATAATATTGGGGAATTAGCTATCAGATATGTTTTGAAAGATGCATATGGTACTGGAGAAAAATAATTGAGTGGGTAGGTTTGAGAGCCTTGGATTACAGGAAATTTAGGAAGCAGTTAAAAAGAAAACATTCAGTATAAAGTGGTTAACATTTGTTGCTATTCTATGAAAACTGATTACGTCTATCCAAATTTGGAGGGAGAGAGTCATACTAATGAAACAGTAAGAGATATAAATAGGAGCTGCATGTGTATGAAACATACTAATGAAACAGTAAGAGATATAAATAGGAACTGTATATGTATAAACACATATACAATAGTTCTAATTGCAATTGGGAGAAAGCTTCCTTCAATAACTTTATAAACTGCATCACTGCAGTGGAAGAAAAATGGTAACATAAGAAACTGAGGAGAAACTGAATGCACTCATGTTTGCTATATTTAAGGCAGGGTTCAACAAACTTTTTCTGCAAATTGCCAGACAGTGAATGCTTTGGGCTTCATGGGGCATAGTCTTCTCACAACCACTCAACTCTGCATTTTGTGTGAAAATAGCCTTAGACAATAGGTGAACAAAACAGAGTGGCTATATTCCAAAAACATTAATTACCAAAACAGGCATTGGGCCATATTTGACCTATGGACCATAGTCTTTTAACCCATGGTTTAGAGGATATCGGAAAGAGTTACCTGTGCAGCAATGAAAAACAGCTCCTGACAAGCAGAAGCTGATCTAGTGCTCACAGGTATGCCTTGTTGTTCTCTTTTTCTGCTTTGCACCAGCAGAACAAGTTCTAGTCCTGCCTGGTAAATATCACCAGTTTCAAACTTCGAAACTCTACTCAAGCTTCAAGGTCTGGCTCATACTTTACGCTCCTATGAAGACTTTTCTATCTGGTTAGAAGTAAACATCCTGTTATCTGAGTTTCTATATCACCTTGTTACAACTTTATCTTAACATACTTTGCATTCTCCTTAAGCCATACCTACCTGTGTCTATGTCTAACATCTTAGAGGAAGTACCTATGTCTTGCATTTCTTTAAATTCCCTAGTGCCAAATGCTTTCACTGGCACATGACAGTCACTTAACAAATCATTATGGAATCTATGTGAGTACCAATACAAACGTCTTCAAAACTAGGCCACAGAAGAGAAACAATTTATAAACACTGGTAGAACAAATGTTGTTTCTAATCCTCTGCATAGCATTTTAGCACACCTTAAAATGTTAGCTGCAATGAAAAAGCAAAGAAAAATTATCTTACCATTATGCCGCCCTCATGAATCCTGCCCTTTTCAGGTTCAATTTTAAAATGTGCATTTCTTGGAAAGTGGTATATCACAGGAAGTAATTGGCATTGATTTTGCATGATAAAGTGAATTTCTGAACGTTCACCCATGAAACAGGGTTTAAAACTCAGAACCTTCCCTGGATCAAACTGCAGTAAAACCGGAATTCCTGATCCTGTCAGCGCTAATTCCATTTTCTGAAGTCGCTCACCTGTGAAAGCAATAATAACTGTTGAACATAAAAAGTGTTTGGGGAATCCAGAATATATCTGCTTAGTCCATTTGTTGTCTGAAAGACCTAATGCAAATTGGGTAGCTCATTCAATCTTTTCTTTCAACAAAATTATTGAGTGCCTTCTCTGTGTCTCGCCTTGGGGATATAGCAGTGAATAAAAAGACAACATTCCTGCTTTTACGGACTTTGCATTCTAGTGAGGTGACACTGATAATAAACAGCCAAATAATGCTATATGTTTACACAGCATTTTATAGAAGGTAAGTATTATGGGTAAAGGTAAAACAAGGTGAGACAGAGTAAAAGGTCTTGGGAATTCTGTTTTATGTAGCGATGTCCAAAAAGGCCTCTCTGACAGGGAGATACTTGAGCCAAAGATATAAAGGGAGTCTGAAAAAAATATGTAAAAAGTCTAGGAAAAGTATATTCCAGGCAGAGAGAACAGCAGGTACAAATATGCTAAGTCAGGAAATTGTCTGTCATGTTCAAACAACTTTAAAGAATGAAATATAGCTAGAGGAGAGGAATAGAAAACTGGTGAGAAATTGTGAAATTTTAGATATATTTTTGAGGGTAGACTTAAGAAGATTTGCTGATACATTGGCCACAGAATAGGGAAATGAAGAAGTGATAAAGGATGACTCTAAGTTTTTTGTCTTAGCAACCGAAATGACGGAATTGCCATTTCATGAAAAAAGACTGAAGGAGGAGCCGGTTATGGAAAAATCAGGAGTTTCTGTTTGCGACATGTTAAGTTGAGATACCTAGCAGATATTCTAATGGAAATGTCTACTAGGCCACTCTGCATTTACAAGCTTACGAGTGAAGATGAAGGAGGAAAGAGTGAAGACTTGAGGAGAGAATAAAAGGTGTATGATACTCATTTCAGATTGTGTAAGAGTGAATGAATGGTTAAATGCAATAGGAATATCAAACAGCTTAAAGAACTCATTTGGGATTAGTGACTATAGATACAAAGTGAAACCTCTCAATATGTTTGTGTATTTTTCTCCAACACAATCAGCTTCCCATGTGCATACCCAATACAGGCTCAAAGTCGAATTTCACAGAATGAGAGGTTTTTAAGTCAGACACTATGGGAGACAGACCAACAGACATAAGTGTACATGAAAAAGAGTAATTATAATAATGGACAATGGAATAGAAGCTGGGCAAAAATATAACATGAAGCATTGGAGAAACTAGAAAGACGACAGCAGAGGAACAATTTTGCAGAGACAGCAGTGTAACTAGAACCAAAGAAAAAGACTTTGTATTTTTTCACTAATGCTCTTAGTAGCCAATCTTAGACTCTATGTTAACTTTAAGGCAAACCAAGTAACTCCATCCCTACCTATTCAAAACTGGATTTACCTGTAAACTTTGTACAAATGTGGAATTGCCATTGCTGTAGAGGAATAGCAGACATAGCTCAATATCACAAAACATGAAATAAATAGTAACAAAACAATCCATTTCTGCCCAAGGAATAAGTTAAATCCTGCTCCATATCACTTATACCAACGTACCCAATTTGCCTAAATATCCAGCATGGTGACCTAACCCCTCCTTGGTAACTCATTTTCCTGGATTTGATTCATAACCTTCCTAATTCTCTATTTTCTCTTTCATCTGTCTTGCTAAGCTGAACTCCAAGTCCCATTCCATATTTTTTCCTCACTACAACCAACCTAATGTAACCTGAAATGTAAAACATATAAGGCATCTTGACATGCGGCCTGCAAAACATGTATAATTACCAGTGTCCAATAATACCAGTTATTGGTCCTGCACCCTACTAACTAGATCTTTTTTTTTTTAACTGCTCTTATTTGTAGATTCTAAGAGAACTGAAGGTTTAGTAGAGATGGAATGGGTCATTTGTCCCCATACCAATTCCTAAGAAAAAACCTAGGCATACACAGAAAAAGAAATCAGGGTTTTTTTTTGTTTGTTTGTTTTGTTTTGTTTTTTCTTAAACTCTAGATCATCATGTTTATCTAAAATCATTTTAAAATTATAAAGTAAGCTAACTTCTAACCTGGAAAATTACTATGTAAATAATTGTGAGATTGACTTCTTTCCTAACATGCCACAGATAATACTTTAAGGTCTCTTGAACATGTTTGCAATTTTGTTCTATTCAATAATTATAAATTTTATTAAATTGTCTCTACAGATATTGATGTTCAAATTTTTAAACAATTTAAATGGTTAAATTTAAATTTTGATAATTTTGTTAATTCTACACTTACTTTTGACGGTTTTATAGTCATCATCTCTCAAAAATCCATCTTTACTTCCTACAGACTCAAATCTCAAAAAAAGAACATAGTCCTGCCTGTATGAAGGTCCAATATCCTTTTTACATTCATCCATAAGTCTGTAAAAAAATCACAATGAGTTATTTTTAAAGTAAAGGTGATACACTTTATCACCTTGTAAGAGGGAGTATCAAATCAATCTTTAAATCTATGCAAGCAAGTGAATGCTAAGGAATGAAAATACAACTGTGATCCATTTTCCAAATTTACTGCACAGCCGGAGAGATTTGCCAAAAGAAGGCTACAGGGTATAAAGCTCAGAAAAATGAGTTCATACCAACATTGTAAAGACAAGAGTAATTTAAATTTACCAAGTCTTCAAGGTCCAGTTCAAATGGCACTTTCTCTGCAAAGAATTTTCTTTCCAGGCAAAATTCACCTCCAGCTTAGGACTTTGATTAATTCTTTACAATAGTCCATCTTACTCTTGGGCGTAATAAAAAACATTTGTTACGTATTTGTCTTCTCCAATGTACTAAGTGCATATTGCCAGCCACACTTTCGTTGTGGACAAGTAATTTGGAGAACAAGATTTGCTAACAGTTAAATTTTGTTCAAGGAAAAAAGGAAAGGAAGGCTAGGAGGAAGGAAAATAGGAGCAAAGGTAGAGATGGGTTATGTCATAGGTCTGCTCATTGGCTATCTTTATCTGCCTTACCTAGAGGTCAGCTCTTCTAGCAGTGCAAACTCAACTACATTTACAAAGGACTGATATGTAATATTAAATATGAATACAAATAGTATGTTCAGAACACGTTTAAGTAAGACTTCAAATCATACATATACCTACAATCTTATGCTAGACTCTCCAACTAACCTGCTGCCATGAAAAAGAATAGAATATTTGAAATTTCAAAGATTGTGTATTAAAGAGAATCTTACAGATTCACCAAAGAAACTACTTGTATGAAGGTATCATTAATAAGGCAATTCTGGGCCGGGCGCAGTGGCTCAAGCCTGTAATCCCAGCACTTTGGGAGGCCGAGGCCGGTGGATCACGAAATCAAGAGATAGAGACCATCCTGGTCAGCATGGTGAAACCCCATCTCTACCAAAAATACAAAAAAATCAGCTGGGCATGGTGGTGCGTGCCTGTAATCCCAGCTACTCAGGAGGCTGAGGCAGGAGAATTGCCTGAACCCAGGAGGTGGAGGTTGCGGTGAGCCGAGATCGCACCATTGCACTCCAGCCTGGGTAACAAGAGCAAAACTCTGTCTCAAAAAAAAAAAAAAAAAAAAAAAAGGCAATTCTGGATTTACAGATAGTACAATTACTTGATTTATTAACCTCTTTAAATTACAGCAAGCTCTATCTTCAACAGGCAATTGATGTTACCAAGCAACCCTATTCCACAAAAAGAAGTATATCAAACATTACCCTCTCAGAAACAAGGGAAAATATACTTGCAGTTGAATCAGTTCACACATACTGCAATCTATCAAGGTATCACTGAATTTGCTATTATATGTTTAAAACAGAATGCTCTTCAAATTAAATAGCAAAAAGTTCACGGAATTATGAAAAGTGTACACTAGCTTACGTGCTAAAAATCTGTATGAATTTCAGCAAACAAGTTTGACTGATCCCAGGAAGGTGCTATAGGTTTAATACTTATGATAGTTAGCAATAACTTTGCCTTAACAGAAGCATTGCACCTTCTTTGTAGGGGCCTACAATGTGCTGCATGCACCTGACTATTCGTGGCGACAACAAGGTCTTGACTACACAAACAATTTGGGGCCACATTCTAAAACAACTCAAAACTTGTGCTTCCTCCACCCCATTTCCACAAGGTCTGGGGAGATTTTTAAGTTTCCATGAAGTACTTAGAACCATATTTAGAATTATTAGAAATATTACTAACCATGTTAGAAACATCTAGAACCATAACAAGCAAAACCTGATTTGTGCCTTCTGGCAAGTTTTACTATCATAGTATTAAAGTGAATCTGATTAAAGTGCGGTTAGTCTACTTTCCATTAATACTTAACATTATAATGAAATTAATTTTTGCTTACTTTGGGCTGAAACAAAATGTAATTACAATCTTTTGATAAGGTTGTAAAGTCCCTTCATTAGGGACACATGAGATAATGGTAGTAGTATCTATGTTCTTTACTTTTCTTATGGAGGTGAGACTATTTAAAGCAGTATCTGTTCTTTGTCGAATATTCATACCCTGTGATACAAAGTCAGAAATAAATGAGTATTAATGCAAAACACAAAAATTTTTTTCAAAGAGGTTACAAAATAATTTTTGAAATTCCAGAATCAAGGAAATAGCAAATATATATCTTTAAAGTAACATTTATACATTAATTTGGCCAAGGCACATCATAAAATGGCAACAAAAGCCAAAATACACAAATGGGATCTAATTAAGAGCTTCTGCACAGCAAAAAAAAAATAATCATTAGAGTGAACCGGCAACCAACAGAATGGGAAAAAAATGTTTGCAATCTACCCATCTGACAAAGGGTTAATATCCAGAATCTACAAAGGACTAAAGCAGATTTACAAGGGAAAAAAAAAACAACAACACTTTTCTAAAGAAGACATTTATGAGGCCAACAAACATATAAAAAAATGCTCATCATCACTGGTCATTAGAGAAATGTAAATCAAAACCACATTGAGATACCATCTCATGCCAGTTAGAATGGCATTCATTAAAAAAATCTGGAGACAACAGATGCTGGAGAGAATGTGCAGAAATAAGAACACTTTTACACTGTTGGTGGGAGTGTAAATTAGTTCAACCATGGTGGAAGACAGTGTGGCGATTCCTCAAGGATCTAGAAATAAAAATTCCATTTGACCCAGCAATCCCATTACTGGGTATATACCCAACGGATTATAAATCATTCTATTATAAAGACACACACACACACATATGTTCATTGCGGCACTGTTCACAATAGCAAAGACCAGGAACCAACCCAAATGTCCATTAATGATAGACTGGATAAAGAAAATGTGAGACATATACACCATGGAATACTATGGAGCCATAAAAACGATGAGTTCATGTCCTTTGCAGGGACATGGATGAATCTGGAAACCATCATTCTCAGCAAACTGACACAAGAACAGAAAACCAAACACCACATGTTCTCACTCATAGGCCAGTGTTGAACAATGAGAACATATGGACACAGGGAGGGAAACATCACACACCGGGGTCTCCTGGGGAAGGGGGGCTAAGGGAGGGACAGTGAGAGGTGGGGAGGTTGGGGAGGGACAACACTTGGAGAAATGCATAACGTAGGTGACGGGGGGATGGAAGCAGCAAACCACAATGGCATGTATGTACCTATGCAACAGTCCTGCAAGATCTGCACATGTACCCCAGAATTTAAAGTACCATAAAAAAAAAAATTCTGAAAAAAATTTTAAAAATCGATGAGAACAGAAATACCTTCAATTAGCCATTGATCTATAAGAAGCACTTGTCTGATTACTTCAGATATGTATTACCATAAATCTTCACTTAATTTCTGAATTTTTTGAGGTTGCCATTGGATACATATGAAATCAAATCTATCTGCCCATATTAAAACGTATTTTGAATAATTAAAAAGCTTGTCGGTTATTAGTAGATTTAACACAATCTCTTTTAAATCATAATACCTGATATCCCCATCACACCGTTTACTTACCAGTTCTTCTCCGACGGCATCATCTTGTATAATGGCTACCCAATTTATGGGCTCTGGGCTATTATTGTATATACGTGCATGTTTAAGTTTTGATGTTCCCAAGTAAATAGTACCAAATCGTAAGCATTCCAGCCTTTGGTCATGACTCGTGTGTAATAATTCAATAATCTGCTCAACCACATGAGCTTTGATACTCAAGAGCGTCTCCGGTTGATCTTGCAAAAGCACTCTACAAGATAATAAAGTATGCACATACATATATATTTTAATTAGAATTCTATATACTTTTTCTCCTACAAATTTTGATAAACAAAAACTTTATAGAACCACATTATAATTAAAATTCAGTAGCCTAAGAGTAGTTCCTTTCACTTACATAGCAGACATTATCAGGTTCTTCTGTATATCTGAATCTACACAATGGAATGGCATACGTGCATCCTAATTCATTGTCTTCAGGAAACAACAAAGTTGTAAAACAATCTCGTGAACTGACCCCAGAAACAACTCAATGGCATATTCATATTGCCAATTATTTAAGTGATTTGTATGGTTACCTCTAGTTCTCAATTTCTGGAATTCTTCTATAATTCTTATCTCCAAAGTCTAACAGCTAATCTTATCCCCATCCTTACACCTCAATTCCTTACCATTTAAAGTATCTCAGTAAAACCCACTGCTGGCTGGGCGTGACCTCATACCTGTAATCCTAGCACTGTGGGCAGCCGAGGAGGAAGGATTGCTAGAGTCCAGGAGTTTGAGAGAAGCCTAGGCAACACAGTGAGACCCTATCTCTACAAAAAATATATTTTTTTAAACAGTTAGGCATGGTGACACACACCTTTAAGTCCAGCTACTCTGGGGGCTGAGGTGGGGGAATTGCTGGAGCCTGGGAGGTCACGGTTGCAGTGAGCCATGACTGTGTCACTGCATTCCAGTCTGGGTGACAAAAAGAGATCTCATCTCAAAAGGAAAGCAAAACAAAATTCCTACATTTTTGCTGAAATAATCATTTCTCCATTAAACTTCACTTCTCCGATGAATTTCAATTCCTTTGGGAACTGCTCTTTCATTTTTATCCCTCTCCAGGATAAATGCAATCTTTCAATTTAGGCTCATCAGAAACCACAGATAACTGACTACACAACCACAACCATCACCTAAGCCCTTATCTTACACTATATCCTGTAACATTGGGCATTGATTATTCCATCTCTTTACATATTACTCCTCCCTTAGCTTCCTTGACACCAGAATTTCAAGGTTTTCTTTTAACTCACTCAGGCCCAACCTTCTCACTCTTCTAAGACTGGAAACTTTTTGAAATTCGATGAATAGTTAACACGAATAGTAATGTTTTTGTCTTACTCTTTCTCACTCTACTCTCATTCTCAAAGTTATTCTGAACAGTTCTGTTGCTTCTACCACTTTTACATTGACGATCTTGAACCCTATACAGGCTGAGCATTCCTAGTATGAAATCCATACTGCTCTAAAGTCTAAAACATTTTCAATGCTGACATAAAACTCAAAAAAAAAAAAATGCTTACTGGAGCATTTCAGATTTCTGATTTCTAGATTATGGATTCTAAACTAGTAATTATAATGCAAATATTCCAAAAGCCAAACAAAATTTAAATTTAAAACACTTCTGATCTCAAGTATTTTGAGTAAGGAACATTCAACTTATACATCTAAACCAAATTTCTTTCTGGGACTCAAGATAATTTAATAAGCCCCAGCCAGCTCCACCAGGAATCTGAAAAGTAAATCCATTCCAACATGTCAAAACTGAATTTAACATCTTCTCCGATAACCCTGTTCCACCTCTTACCTTCCTTTGCTCCTTTGGTGCTATCAGTCACCAAATCTAGTCAAATCTAACTCCATAGCCTATCTCCAATTTGCACACTTCTATCAGTCTTCTCAATTGACCTTACCGCAGACCTTCATCATTTTCCTCTTGCTTTACTATAATTTCTAGTCAAGTTTCTCACTCCACATTTGTACTCCCTGGTCTGTTTTGCACACTGCCACTAGCAAGACCTTTCTAAAATACAAATTAATCATGATACTCTACTTCTTAAAACCCTCCTAAGACTTCATAGCCTTCACAATAAAACTCAAGCTCCTATCAGGGCTCACATCTGTTTATCATATATTTATGACTGTGACCGTCAGTTAAAACATGTATTTTACATTCCAGTGCAGGAACACACATACACACACACACACACACACACCAAAAAAAACAAAAAACAAAACAAAACAAAAAACAACACAACACACACACTCCACAGATGCATTCTGATATTTTTAATTCGTTTGTTAAAAATACTGGTGATAGCCCATTATATTGATTGCACATTCTACCAATGAATTGAGACATACTGCACAAAAATGCTGAACTACATAGCCCTTAAGACTAGACCATTTCATGCCTTTTTTCTGATCTTGTCTCCTGTCATTCCCCTCCTCCATCTTTTTAATTTTACGGTGCCACAGATCCCTCGACATGCAATATTGTCTTTTTGCCTCTAGAATTTCCGGTATGTTACTTGCTCTGCCTGAAATCCCGCCTCTATGCTACTCCCATCACTAACTCTCACCACCCCAACACACACACAGACATGCGTATGCACGTGCACACACACACACACACACACACACACACCCTAAATTACATCACTGCTCTTTGCCTAATTACTACTCACCAATAGGTATTTAATTCAACTATCACCTTGTTAGTGAAGCCCTTCCCTGGTCCACTTTCTCACCTCAATGAAATTCAAAATAGAATATCCTGTTATGTGTACCTATATGCCATCCTCTAGTTCTTCGTATTTCTTAAAAGCCTACTGCTTGGCAAATAGTAGAGACTCAATGAACAATGCTAAATGAAAGAACAAAGAAGCTAACATACAGTTGAAGGCACATCTGAAGGGTTAAACAGAAAAGTACTGAAATCCGTATTAGAATTTTTAGAACTGCAATATACACTTACATTGCCTTTTCATCTACAATTCTTGGCTGGTCTGCACAGAAGTCCACTTTAATAGTCAGTGATGACTTAGCCTCTACAACACCACTAGTTGGAAAAATGAGGATGGGTAATTGGCCACGGTATTCTGCATTAAATGTGCCTAGAGAATAAAGGCAGTCAGTTTATATCTGGACCCTTACAATGTTGCATTCGCACTCTCTCATTAGGGGACTAACACACTTTAAGGAGTAGACCAAGTTTGCCTAACCTGTGGCCCATGGGCCACAGGCAGCCCAGGATGGCTATAAACACAGCCCAATACAAATTCATAAACTTTCTTACAACATTATGAGATTTTTTTTGAGATATTTTAAGCTCATCAATTATTGTTAGTGTTAGTGTATTTTATGTGTGGCCCAAAACAACTCTTCTTCAAATGTAGCTCAGGGAAGCCAAAAGATTGAATTCCCCTGGAATGTATAGTGTACACAGTGTACACAGAACTAAGGCTTTAATTGTAAGCCCAGTCTCTAAGGTCACACAACAAATATGATCCTGTTGTAAGAACTCAACTCAAACCAATAGTTAAAATGTATTATCTGCTTACTACATTCAGACACTTATGTTAAGAGCTCTGCATATGTTAATTTCCATATATAATCTATGATATAATAGTTTCGATCATTACCTCCATTTTGCAAACAAGAAAATAGAAGCTTTGAAATGTTGAATGACTTGTTCAAAGTCACACAACTGCTATGGTAGATTAGCTTGTTGGGCACAATTCTTCACCTTTTCCACATTTGTATCTTTACCCTACTGTTCCAGAGTTTCTCACTGCAGGGCTGTGGGTCAGCAGGTTGGCTCTGCTCCACATTTGCTCATTCTAGGCATAGGCCAAAAGGACAGCAATTACTCAGGAGAAACATTCCCACTTCCCATGGTGGAAGTGCATCTAGGTTGGAACTGGCATGCTGTCAATCCACCCACATGTTATTGGCCAAAGCAAATTACGTGAGTTACATGGGCAAGCCCCTTGACTTTGGGAAGTTTTCTCCTGACTAACTGCTGCCCTTTTGGTCCATACCCTAGAATGAGTAAATGTAGGGCAGAGCCACCCAGCTGACCCACAGACCTGCAGTGAGAAACAGAACAGGCCCAGCTGCCTCAGATTGAAGCAGAGCACCCAGCTGAGCTCAGCCTAGATCAGCCAAGTTCTAGCCAATTTGCATACACATGACCACGGGACCAGTTAAAAAAGAATTGCTGTTTGAAAATATTTTAGGGTGGTTTGTTATACAGTGATAACTACTACAGTTAGTAACTAATAAAGATGAGATTTTCACTTGGATATTTCTGACCACAGGTTCATACTTATAGTTGCTACCATTCCTCAGGAGATTAATTTAACCAGTTCACATAGGATAAGGGCAAAGATGAGTTTCTGAAATCAAATCGCCTATGAGAAAAAGGCTACAAAGATTCTTATTCTGAAAGCAGAAATGGTTAATAATTTATGGTAATGTTTTATGCCTATATTAGAGCATGCAGTCCTTGAAATCAGATAAAATCTCTTTTTTATGTCTGTGGTCACCATGCCATACACACTGCTTACCACTAAGCAGTACTTAAAATGTGGCCAAGAAATAGAAGCAGCCAATCACTAGTCTCTGTATTATCATTATAAGACGAATGAGCATGCGGCTAAAATAAACAGTTTTGGAAATTCTGAATTCACCAGTTTTAAATCACATCTGATAACATTTTCCAAAAGTATTCATTTAATTTAGGAAAACGAAATGTTAGCACAACGAAAGTAATGAAAATATTAAAAAGACAATATTTGAAAACACAAAGTAACTAACAACATTCATTAATTCAATCATTTTATAGATGTGTTAATAACATAATATTTAATTTTCTATCATACGTAAAAGATCTATAAAATTATGTCCATTTCAAATAAATAGGTATTATTGACTCAATTCTGTAAGAAAAAAAATGGTATATAAATTTAGTTAAGGCTGAGTCAGTTAAAGTTTCCTATATTGTAACCATTTAAACATAATTTGACAAAAGAGTTTAAGTGAATATTTCAAAAACTTATTCAGAAGCAACACAAAATACAAAATAATATTGTTTAATTTTCAAAGTACGTTTAAATTGCAGGTATGTCAAAATTACTATATCTTCTTTAACTTCAATACAAAAACTATTTGTTTGGCTTTTTAAATTGGTAACAACAGAAGCAAGAACATCATCCTAAGAGAAGAGAGTTGTTAACAAAAAGAACGTTGGCAAGTCGCGGTGGCTCATGCTTGTAATCCCAGCAGTTTGGGAGGCTGAGGTAGGCAGATCACTTGAGATCAGGAGTTCAAGACCAGCCTGGCAAACATGGTGTAACCCCATCTCTACTGAAAATAAAAAAATTAGCCAGGCATGGTGGCACATGCCTATATTCCCAGCTACTACGGAGGCTGAGTCAGGAGAACCGTTTCAGCCCAGGAGGCGGAGGTTGCAGTGAACAGAGATCACACCACTGCACTCCAGCCTGGGCAGGGCAGCAGAACGAGACTTCACCTCAAAAAAAAAAAAAAAAAAATGTTACAAATGGAATATTTGTGATCAAATTTTCATTTCTTCTCAGATATGGCACTGGCATATCTGTGGGAAATAAAAGTAATGTCAGGAAAATAATTTAGCTTAGTAAGGGAAGATCACAGCTTTTTGTAAAAAAAAAAAAAAAAAAAAGTGTCATTGGGCAGACACAGGTAGGATTACTGGCTTAATTATGAACAGATAAGATTTACTAATTGACCAAGGGGGTAGGAAGTGAAAAAGGGAGAGGTGTTGAAAATGTTGACAGGTTTCTGAAATGTCCAAATACACAGTGGTAACATTCATTCAAAAAGAAGCATTGGGGAAGCTGTTAAGTTTGAGAAAACTGAAGTATACCCAAAGAGTTGTATAGATCTGGGAAAAGTCACTGAAATAAAAGGAAGGGAACTGATTGACCCAGAAGAGCATCTTGACTGAAAAGACATAAGAGTCTGTGGGAAACTGTAGGAAACATTCACATTTAATATACCACAGAAAGGAACACCAGTCTAGAAGAAAATTGAAGGTGGGAGAGGTGATCAAAAAGTAATAATTATAACACAAATAGCTAATATTTACTGAAAAGTTAGTATGTGCCAGAGGGTGTGCTAGGCATTTTATTAATCACAACCACCATTAGAGAAAGGTACTATCCTATCTCTAATCTATAAGTGACAGAATGGATGTCTGGGAAGTGCAAATTCCTTGTCCAGGGCCTCCCAGATAGTAAATGATGCAACTAAGATTTGGGCCGTGTTCAACTTCACTTCAGGGCCTGAGTTATTAATTAGTATTCTATATAAGACAGTGAGTGGTCACAGAAGCCAAAGGGGTTTGAATTGTTTTTGTTTTGTTTTCCCAAGAAAGTGGCAGTGGCCTACTATGTGAACTTTTGCCAATAAGCCATGTAAAACAGACAGTATAGACTTGCTCACTGATAAGACTTGGGCGGCACATAAAACATAAGAGTACCCACAGCTATAGACAGCTGAGATGAAGGGTCCATTGAATCAGGACACTGAAGGGATAAGCGATCCTATGCTTACTGTATGCTATCCAATTAAAGTATACATGAATGTACACACATACAGACACGCACACCCTATCTTAGGTCATAGTAAGAATCCTTGGAAAAAGTTCTATCTGGACAAGAGAGAAGCATTTATTCTTTCAACAAAAAAATTAATAAAAGCCTTCTGGGAGCTTGATGTTAATTCAAAGTTGAATATAATTGAGAAAGAGAACAAATATATTTATTAGGCATCTATGATGAGCCAAGTAACGTACCACAATTCGAAGTATGTACGTAATTCACCATAGTACATTTTATCAGCCGCAGTTTATAAATGAGAAATCTAAAGTTCAACATTCTTAAAAACACTTGCCCCAGATCACACAACTAATAAACACTGTGCTCTAATTCTGTCTCTGAACCATGTAATTTCTCTGACACTATCCTGCGTCCTATCCTGAGGGACATCAGCAGTCATTTGAGAGTCTTACTGTATTAATCAGGATCATACAGAGGAAGGTTAATTTTTCTTGAATTGTTGCCTATCAGTCTTTTACAGTAACACTGTGATAGAGTTTTGTTTTGTTTTGTTTTGTTTTTCAGTTAAATTAGGTAATCTATTTCACAAAGTATACATTTCAAATAATGCCAACTCTTCTAAAAGTATAAGTAAATATGACAGGAAGTATTTACCTGGAACTTTGCCATTATTAGTGATAGTAATCTCTTTACAATATACTTTACTATTCGAAACCAATGTGCCAAAATTAACTACGGATTCAATTGTCAGTTGGCAGGATGGAATCAACCTAGGGAGGAGAAAAGAAGGCCACATAATTATTTTAACAAACATAACAGCCTGATAGTTCAATAAGTAGGGGAATATAGATGGACACTTAACCCCTTAAAAGACATTTCAGTTTCTTTACCGGTCTACTGGTGGCATATTTGTTAATAAAAGGAATTATGAAATAAAGAAACAAAAACAAAGTAATGGGTTACATTTTAACAAAGAACTGAAACATCGAAGTGCATGGTATGCCATCCCAAATAAACAGTCTGAACGTTTCCGAATCTTTTATGAAATAAATGAATGCAATGATGCTGTAACACATCATCTAAGGTCTAAAACAAGATCTAAGTACAAAATGATACAATTTATTTTTCCTATATGTTTCTAAAAAATTCACTGTAGCATATTTATAGCATGTATTCATATACATTTTTTAAAATCCATTATCATCTTATATATACACCTCAGAAGGTTATATACACTTTCTATTTGGCTAGACGTTCATGGTTAAAAAGAACTCCTAAGTATATTATCCTACTTTGGATGTAGCAAAAGTTCTTAAGAATAATTTCTTGGGAATCTTCACACTTCCCATAGAGAGGGAGAGAGAGGGAGAGAGAAAAAGAGAGACAGAGACTACTTCAGTGTTAAGAGTTTGGTAATATGTAACAATTTCTCTGCATCTCCTGTTAGTTTCTCTTCCTCTTGTATGAAAACCTTGAAGACTTGTTTTGGCTTCATACATGCAACAGCATATAAAGACAATTGACCTCTGAGGACAACAGAGTATCTAGTCAGCTATCAGAGGAAGTACCTATATAAGGACAATAGTATAAGGAATCTCTAGAACCGAACAGAATGACAAACACTACAAGGCTAAGTATGAGAGGTCGTCAAACTCAGGGATGCCCTAATAGGTAAACAAGTACCTTCCAATGGTATAAAGGCATCTTCCCATTTTACAATCTCATTAAGTGTATTTGCTGATACCAAGAGAACAAAAAGGTCTGTGCGGATTTTGTTTTCTCAGCCCACTTTTCACAATTCCTCTCCCATTTCTTTATACAAAGGAGAAATAGATGTCATCTTTTCTTTCTTTTGGGGGAGTAATAAATATATATGTTCATTATTTTTATTGTGACAATGGTTTCATGAGTATACACATATGTAAAAACTTATCAACATATAACCTGTAGATATATGCAGTTTATTGTATGCCAATTATACCTCAATAAAGTTGTTATAAAATTATCTGTCATTCGGAGTGGCCTTATTAGTCTTCTACTCTTTTTTTTTTTTAATTGTACTTTAAGTTCTGGGGTACATGAGCAGATCTTGCAGGACTGTTGCATAGGTACACACATGCCATGATGGTTTGCTGCCTCCATCCCCCCGTCACCTACATTAGGCATTTCTCCCAGTGTTATCACTCCCCAACCTCCCCGCCCCCTGATGTCCCTTCCCTAGCCCCCCATCCCCAACCGACCCCAGTGTGTGATGTTCCCCTCCCTCTGCCCATGTGTTCTCATTGTCCAAAGCCCGCCTATGAGTGAGAACACGCAGTGTTTGGTTTTCTGTTCTTGTGTCAGTTTGCTGAGAATCACAGTTTCCAGATTCATCCATATCTCTATAAAGGATGTGAACTCATCATTTTTTATGGCTGCCGTGGTGTATATGTGCCACATTTTTTTTATCCAGACTATCATTGATGGGCATTTGGGTTGGTTTCAGATCTTTGCTGTTATAAATCATGCCCGAACTTAATGTAATGCTGATGCATTGCTGTGGAGTGGAAACATCTCTGGGACAACAAACTAGGGGAAGATCACAAACACTGGTGTTGATAGTGATAAAGTGAGTGCCTAAAATGACGAGGTAACAAACCTGTTTACATGAATGTATTTATCCAATTCTCCTTCATCAACCTTAAAAGAGGGAAATACAACTGACTTAGCTGACATATTGGTAAAAATAATACTTGATAAACAACTGCTGTAATTTTACCATATAGCATTACAGAGTTGAAAAAATTGAGAGACATTACTACAAAAAATCCTTCCATTCCAATCTACTCATTATGGAGACAACCATATCAAAAAATCTACAGCAAAGACTTGGAACCAACCCAAATGCCCATCGATGATAGACTGGACAGGGAAAATGGGGCAGGTATACACCATGGAATATTATGCAGCCATCAAAAATGATGAGTTTGTGTCCTCTGTAGGGGCATGGATGAACCTGAAAACCATAATTCTCAGCAAACTGACAAAAGAACAGAAAATCAAACACTGCCTGTTCTCACTCATAGGCGGCTGTTGAACAATGAGAACACATGGACGCAGGGAGGAGAGCATCACACACTGGGGTCTGTTGGGGGGAACTAGGGCAGGGACAGTGGGGGTGGGGAATTGGGGAGGGATAGCATGGGGAGAAATGTCAGATGTAGGTGATGGGGAGGAAGGCAGCAAATCACACTGCCATGTGTGTACCTATGCAACAATCTTGCATGTTCTTCACATGTACCCCAAAACCTAAAATGCAATAAAATATATAATAATTAAAAAAAGAAAATGCCCTGAAAATAAATAAGATAAAACCTAAACAATGTCATTGAATTTTGACTAGATACTCTTGATTACCAAGACTCTGAACCTGGACCAACTCTCTCTTAATAACAAAGATGATTATGTGTCACAAACAGTAGACAACTGCTCAGCAATGAAAAGAAACAAACTGGCTGGGCGCAGTAGCTCACACCTGTAATCCCAGCACTTCAGGAAGCTGAGGCAGGTTGGATCACAAGGTCAGAAGTTCAAGAAAAGCCTGGCCAACCTGGTGAAACCCCATCTCTACTAAAAATTCAAAAATTAGCTGGGCATGGTGGCAGGCACCTGTAATCCCAGATACTTGGGAGGCCAAGGCAGGAGAATCGTTTGAACCCGGGAGGTGGAGGCTGCAGTGAGCTGAGATGGCACCATTGCACACCAGCCTGGGTGACAGAGAGAGACTTCAACTAAAAAGCAAAAAAAAAGAAAAAGAAAAAAACCAAAATACTGATATATGCAACAATGTGGGTGAATCTCAAAAATGAATTGAAAGAAGCCAGACTCAGAAAGACCACATATTGTAGGATTCAATTTACATGAAAATTGAAGGCAGATATATAGAGACAGAAAGCAGATCTGTGGTTGCCTGGGGATAGAGTAAAACTCTAGATTGACTGTACGCGTGTACAAGAGAAATTGAGAAAACTTTTTGGGATAATTGAAGGATTCTAAAACCGGATTGTAATGATGGTTGTGCAACTGTATGTATATTTACTAAAACTCAGCAAATTATATATAGAAAAAAATTTAATGAGGATAAAATGTATGTGGGATTCACATAAGCAGTAACTATCATCCATAAGCATGCTAACTAAATAAAAGTTTAAGATGCCCCATTCATGTGATTATAAATATTTCCAGTAATATTTTGCCTTTCTGTTAAAAAAATCAAACTTAGTTTGATATATGGAGTTTGAATCAATTTATATTAATAATATTTATAATTGTTTAAAATGTGTGATTCATGACTGTAGCAAGTATATTTAAATACATATCTGTTTACACAATGCACACACAGATGTTCATATGTACATATACATATAGACATAAACTATAGACAAATTGAATATGTACTTTATTCCTGGTGATCATGAAAAATAACTTCTAAGCATAAAAATGTAATACATTAGGATGTGATGCTAACACATTAGGATGTGATGCTAATAAATTACATGAAAATATAATACATTACGACTGTGGTGAAAAATGGAATGGAGCTACAAATTTAAGAGGAAAAAGAGAAGAGGTAAGTTTTTGACCTGTAACATATTATTATGGTATTTTCATTCTACCGAATACATTTTAAAAAGTCATATAAATATCTTATTTTTAAATAACAACACTATATATAAGCCATTACATCTTTGCAACTATTCAAACTAATGATGAAAATCTTAGATATTTTTACATGTAAAAGAAGGGGTTTGGGGTTACACATTGAAAAAAGCTCCGAAAATCACTAATTGTATCATCTATCAACTAGGGCACTTCTGCAAGTCCAGGTGGATATACGGAAATGTAGAAATAAAACGTGTAATTTCTGTTTTTGTCTTCTTTTTACAGGGCTTACTCCACAACAAATAGAAGGATCATTACATGTCTGATCCACATACAGAAGGTCTAAAGTAAAAATAAAAGCGCTCACTCAGAGTTTTTTTTTAATCACATTCTGTTCATGCCATTATGCAGTATTTCAGATCCAGTTGGACTAACTTTATTCACAAAACATTCACTGAATATATATATATATATATATATATATATATGTCTATATATATAATATATATTATATATATAAAATATGTATATATATATATTCAATTTAGATTATAGAAAAAACTCTGAACCTCAAGAATTTTGTAATCTAATGAGGAGAAACGAACAAATACAAACTTCTGGCCCAGAAAAATATAGCATAGACCCATTTTTTCCTGTTCCTTCTACTAAACACAACTATAAACTCTGAAAATGGTACATGAGGCAAACAAAAGAGAATGATGAAAGGTGGTGAAAACCAGAGCTGGCTGGTTTAGAACCCTGGGATGGGAGGAACAATAGCAGCAGGGTGTCTTACAATTCCCAAGCAACAGAGAAAGGCCACACAGACCCGGTATTCTTTGCCTGCTGACCTAGTTAGGATCGATCATTCTTTTTCTGGATCAAACAGGAGCCCCCCTGAACACACCAGGTAAGCCAGACAATGCCAGCCTGGGCATCAATTAGGAGGTATACCAATCATAAGTGACAAGGGGAAGTACTCTCCTACTCCAGGCCTGAGATCCTGCAGAAGAGGAGCTCACCTCCTGAGAAAAGGAGTTTTCTGTCAAAAGGCACCAAGTTGGTTTGAGGAAACCAGGGGGAAAAAAAACAGCAATTGCAAGCAGCTATATCTGAAAAGCCTCTCTGTCACTGCTGGCTCAACTCCTCCTTTTTCAATCAGAGATAACCTGGAAAAGTAAGCAGGACCGCCAAGAAATCTAGATACAGCAACTTGCCCAGTACAACAAATTTCTTTGCCCCGTAAGTCATATTTTTCTCTCTACCTGCCCAGAGCACCTGGGCAGCCAGGGGAGTACTTGTATAGGGTTCTCACCACACTTCTCCTCTACCAAGAGACATGTGGCAGCCAGGACTGGAAAAAAAAAAAAATTGCCTCCACTCCTTCAGGAAGCACCAGCAGGAAACAGTGGGAGCAGTAGTGATAACATATCAACAAAATGGATCAAAATAATACCATAACCATACTGAAAATTAAATTGTCATCACAACCACAGCATATAAAATAGGCCAAGAAAAACATGCTAAACATTAATGGGGTGTTTGCCTGTTAAAATAACAGGTTTAAATAAAACCCAGAATCTCCTAACATCATAGAGAAAACATTTAGCATTCAACCAAATATCACCTATCATCTAGGAACCAAAAAGATAATGATTTTGATGAGAGCAGAAAATCAGCCAATTTCAGTCGAGATGAACTTCAGGTTGACATTATCTGGCAAGGATTTTAAAGCAACTGCCAACAAAAGAAAACGCTACAACAAGCAATTTCAAGGTGTCTTGAAACTAGTGAATAAATAGAAAATCTCAGCAAAGAAATACAAGTTATAAAAAAAATAATGAAATGGAAATTACAGAACTGAATAATATAAAAACCAAAATACAAACATAGTGATGAGCACAATACCAGAATGGAGATAACAGAAGATAAAATGAGTGAAAGGGAAGTTAGATGAATAGAATTCATCCAGACCTGACAGAAACTGAAGAGAACAAGAGAAAAATATGAGCAAAGCCTCAGGGGCCTGTGGGACAACAACAAATGATCCAATATTTGCATCACTGAAGTCTCAGAAGAAGAAAAGAAAGACAATGAGGCTGAAATAATATTCAAGTGCAAATAATGACTAAAACTTCCAAAATTTGGCAATAGACACTGATCCACAAATTCAAAAAGCTGAGTGAACCCACTCCTGTTAAATCAAAGAAAATCACATAAAGGCATATCATAATTTAACTTTTGAAAACAAAAGATAAAATAAGAATCATGAAATCAGCCAGAGAGAAAGAATGTTTTCCATATAAAGGAACACCAAATTAAATGAATGCACATATCACATTGGACTCCATGGCGTCCAGAAGGAAGTATAACAACATTTTTCAATTACTGAAAGTAAAAAAAACCTGTCAACTGAAAACTCTACATCTGTTAAAACTATGTTTGATAATTAAAAGGAAATAAAGATATTAGACAAAGAAAAACTAAAAGAACTTGCCACTAGCACACACACCCTTAAAGATCACCTAAATAACGTTCTTCAAGTAGGCAGAGCAAGATGGCTGAGTGGAAGGCTTCACCTACCATCCCCCGTACAAGGATACCAATTTAACAACTATACCAAAAAAACCAATCTCATAAGAAACAAAAATCAGATGAAGCACTCACAGTACCTGGTTTTAACTTCCTATCGCTGAAAGAGGCATTCAAGAGTATCGGAAACACAGTTTTGAACCACCTTTGTCAACCCTCCCCAACCCCCAGCAGTGGCAGCATGGCATGAAGAGAGAATCTGTGCATTTGAAAGAGGAAGAGCAAAGCAATTGTGAGAAATTGCATTGAACTCGGTGCTGCCCTGGCACAGCAGAAAATAAAACTGAGGGGAACCAAGCTGATGCCTGCCCATGGGAGGAACATTTAAACCAGCCCTATCCAGAGAGGAATCACCCGTCCCAGGGGTCATTACTGGAGTTCTAGCAAGCCTTGCTTACCATGAGCTAACATGCTCTAGGACCCCAGATAACCTTGAAAGGCAATCTAAGCCACAAGGACTGCAACGTCTAGATGAGTTCTAGTGTTCAACTGGGATAAAAGTCAGTGGACGTGGGGAGACACACACAACCTACTAAGACACCGGGTGGTATGACGAGGGGAGTACTTGTGCCAACCCTTCCCCAACTCCAGACCGCACAGCTCATGGCTCCACAAGAGACCCCTTCCTTGCACTGGAGGAGAGACGAGGAAAGAATAAAGAGGACTTTGTCTTGAATCTTGGATACCAGCTTAGCTACAGTAAGACAGCGCCACCAGTCAGAGCTGTGAAGACCCTTTTCCAGGCCCTAGCTTACACATAACATTTCTAGACACGCCCTGGGCCAGAAGGAAACCTATTGCCTTGAAGGGAAGGAGCCAGTCCTGGCAGGATTCATCACCTGCTGACTAAAGAGCCCTTGAGCCCTGAGTAACCAGCAGTGATACCTAGGTAGTGTGCCATGAGCCTTGGGTGACATTTGGAAACTTGCTGGCTTCAGGTGAGATTCAGCACATTCCCAGCTGTGGTGGCTACAGGGCAAGACTCTTTCCACGTGACATAAGTGGAGGGAAAAGTAAACAGGTTTCGTCTAGTACCTTAGGTATCACCTTGGCCACACAGGTATAGAGCACAAAGCAGGACTTTGGGGACCCTAATTCCAGGACTTAACCCTTGGATGGCATTTCTGGACCTGCCCTGGGCCATAAGAAAGCTCACTCCCCTGAAGGGTGAGTCCCAGGCCAAATAACATTCACCACGGGCTGACTAAAGAATCTTAGGCCTTAAGAGAACATCAGCAGTAAGCCTGGCAGTAGTACTCCCTGGGAGCCAGTGGTGGTGGTGGCCAGAGGGTAAGGCCCCTCTGCCTCTGGGAAAGGAAGGAAAGAGTGGGAAGAACAGTGCCTTGAGGTTTGAGTGCCAGCTCGGCCACAGTACAATAGGTAGACTTCTAAGGTACTTTCCCCCAATCCCTTCTTCCTGGATGGTACCACAGAACCCACCCAGGAAACTCTCCAGAACATTAGACTGAGCAAATATTTCTTGAGTAGTACCCCACAAGCACAGGGAACCAAACCAAAAATTGGCAAATAGGATCCCGTCAAGTAAAAAAGTTTGTGCACAGCACAGGAAACAATCAACAAAGTGAAGCAACAACCCACGGAACGGGAGAAAATATTTGCAAAGGACACATCTCACAAGGGATTAACAACCAGAATATACAAGGAGCTCAAACAACTCTGTACACAAAAATCCATAGTTCAATCTAAAAGTGGGCAAAAAAATCTGAATAGACGTTTCTTGAAAGAAGACGTACAAATAGCAAACAGTCACATCAAAAGGGGCTCAACATCACTGATCATCAGGGAATAAAAATCAAAACTGCAATGAGATATCATCTCACCCCAATTAAAATGGCTTTTATCCCAAAAATAGAAAATAACAAATGCCAGCAAGGATATGGAGACAAGGTAACCATCACATACTGTTGGCAGGAATGCAAATTAGTACAACCACAAAAAAGAACAGTTTGGAGGCTCCTCAAAAAACTATAAATATAGATACCATAAGATCCAGCAATCCCTCTGCTCAGTATATACCCAAAGAAAGGAGTTCAGTATATGAAAGAGATATCTGCACTGTCATGTTTACTGTAACACTATTCACAATAGCCAAGAACTGGAAGCAACCCAAGGGTACATCAACAGATGAATGGATGAAGAAAATGTGTGACATATACACAATGGACTACTATTTAGCCACAAAAAATGAGATCCAGTCATTCACAACAACATAGATTTAACTGGAGGTCATTATGTTAAGGGAAATAAGCCAGGCGCAGAAAGACAAGCATTCCATTTCTCACTTATTCATGTGATCTAAAAATCAAAACAATTGAAACCACGAAGATAGAGAATAGAAGGATAGCTACCAGGGGCCAGGAAGAGTACCTGGGGGTGGGGAAGAATGGGGAGCTTAGTGGGTGCAAAAATGTAGTCAGAAAGAATAAATAAGACCTATTTACTATCACAACAAAGTGACTAGAGAGTAAAAAATAATTTAATTGTACATTTTAAAATAACTAAAAGACTGTAACTGGATTATCTGTAACACAGGGATAAATGCCTGAGGTGATGGCTACCTCATTTATCTTGATGTGATTATTACTCATTGCATGCCTGTATCAAAATATCTCATGTAACCCTTAAATATATACACATACTATATACCCATAAAAATTAAATATAAGGAAGTTCTTCAAAAAGTCAGGAAACAATAAAAGAGAGAATCTTGGAGTATCAGAAAGAAAAAAATAGAGCAGGCTGGGCATGGTGACTCACACCTGTAATCCCAGCACTTTGGGAGGCCAAGGTGGGAGGACTGCTTGAGGCCACAAGTTTGAGACCAGCCTGCACAACATAGTGAGACCCTACCTCTACAAAAAAATTAAAAGTGCCTGGTGGCACATGCCTATAATCTCAGCTACTCAAGAGGCTGAGGCAGGAGAATTGTTCGAACCGAGGAGGCAGAGGTTGCAGTGAGCTGAGATCACGCCATTGCACTCCAGCTTGGGTGACAGAGCAAGATTCCATCTTTTAAAAAAAAAAAAAAAAAAAAAAAAAAAAAGAAAGAAAGTGAAAAAAAAATTAGCCAGGCTTAGTGGCACATGTTGTGGTCCAATCAACTTGCGGGGCTGAGGTGGGAGGACTGCTTGAGCCCAGAAGGTTGAGATTGCAGTGAGCCATGTAGAAACCACTGAAGTCCAACCTGGGCAACAGAGCAAGACCCTGCCTCAAAAAAGAGAAAGAAAGGAAGGGAGGAAGAAAGGAAGGAAGGGCAAGGGGGAGGGGAAATGGAAATAGCAAAACACTAGCTACATACATTCAGCTATGTATTTTTTTAAGTTTTATAAATCATATTGGATGATGAAAACAAGAATCATAAACCCTTAGATACTCAAGACAATAATATTTAAAAGTAGGGATAGAAAAAAAGACTCAAATGGAAATGAAGCTTCTACACTTCACTTAAAGAGACAAAATGTATGTACCCCAGAACTTAAAGTAAAATTAAAAAAAAAAAAAACTTAAAATAGTGGCAAAAAGTTTATGCTACTAGCATATTTTATCACATATGTATACTGAAATACTCAGAGAAACCAATACAATAACTATGCAAAGAGATACATACAAAACAGTAAAAATAAATCAAGATGCAATCCTAAAATAAACATCAATTAACCTGCAGGAATGCAAAAATGAGACACAGAAGTATAAGAAACAAAAAGAACAATGAAAAAAGAAAAAATAAAGCAGACACATTACAGCATATAGAAATTAACTTCAATATAAATAGTCTAGATACAGCAATAAAAACACAGGGGTTAAAAATATGGGGAAGGGAACCATTGCCCAACTATATGCTGCTGCTTAGAAGAAACTCAGTTTAAATTCAAGGCCATAGTAGGGTGAAAGTTAACGAATAGGAAAAAAAAATAGTTACGCAAATTTTACTTAGAAAAAAAGTGCAAAAGGCTACATTAATATCTAATAGACGTTTCAGTGCAAGAAAATCACCATGCACAAAGAGGGATATTATACATAATAAAAGGATCAATCTACCAGAAAAGAATAATGATCATAAATATGTCCAAAATAAGCCTGTGGAAATTAACACACATAAATAATTAAGGAGTCAAATAAAAAGTTTTCTAAAAAATATTTGATTGGGAGGTCGAGGCGGGTAAATCACAAGGTCAAGAGATCGAGACCATCCTGGTCAACATGGTAAATTCCCGTCTCTACTAAAAATACAAAAATTAGCTGGGCATGGTGGTGCATGCCTGTAGTCCCAGCTACTCAGGAGGCTGAGGCAGGAGAATTGCTTGAACCCAGGAGGCGGAGGTTGAGGTGAGCCGAGATCAGGCCATTGCACTCCAGTCTGCGTAACAAGAGCAAAACTCCACCTCAAAAAAAAAAAATTTTTTTTTTGAAAACATAGGACTGAGTCAAAATAAAAATACAACATATAAAAATTTGTAGGACACAGCTCAAGCAGTGCTGAGGGTCATATATAATACTATGTGCTTACATTAGAAATGACAAATTATCTCTAATTCATAATCTAATTTCCATTCTCAAAAACTAGAATGAGAATGTTGATTCAAATCCAGCAGAAGAAAAGAAATAATGGAGAGCAGCAATCAGTGGAATTTAAAATAAAATGACAGGAAAGTCAATGATAGAAAGCTGATTCTTTGAAAAAAATCAATGAAGTTAATAAACCACTAGCAATACTTTAAAAAAGAACAAGATACACACGTTTGACATCAGAAATGGAAAAAAAAGGATATCACTACAGATGCTGCCGTTATTTAAAAATAATAAGAACAAATTTCTAACAACTCTAAAATCATAAATTGGACAACTTAGAATTGGAAGAATTCCATGGAAATTAGAAACTACAATAACTCAACCAACATAGTAACACAGCCAGTATGAACAGCCCTATAAGCATCAAAAAAATAAATTCAGAATTTAAGACATTCTAAAAGAAAATTCTACAGTCCCGACAGTTCCACTAGAGACTTATACCATTTAAATAATTGCCATTAATATTAAAGAAGCTCTTCTAGAATATAGAAGAGAGAGCATTTCCAAATTCATTTTATGAAGATGGCACTACCCTGATAGCAAAGCCATACAAAGACAATAATGAAAAAACAAACCAATCAGTCAATCAATCAGTCAAACTATAAGCCAATATCACTAATAAACTGGGACACAATAATCCTTAATAAAACATGAGCAAATCAAATTTCAGAATACATAAAAATGATACATGATGAATAAAAGGCATTTGTTTCAAGTATACAAGGGCAAGACTGATTCAACATTAAGAAATTAATCAATGTAATCCACAATATGAATAAGTTATGGAAACAAAATATGATCATGCAAACTGACACAGAAAATGCATCTGACAAAACTTAACACTCCTTTCTAAGAAAAAACTCTTAGCAATTTAAAATAGATGGGAACTACTTCAACTTGAAAAAGACCATCAAAAAATATTGACAGCTAAAATCATACTTAATGGTGAAAGACTGAATGATTCCCCTAATATTGGAAGAAAGAAAAGGATGTTTCACTGCTTTCCTTTTTTCTTTCTTTTTTTTTTCTTTTGAGACAGAGTCTCACTGTTGCCCAGGCTGTTGTGCATTGACACGATTTCAGTTCACTGCAACCACCGCCTCCCAGGCTCAGGTGATTCTCATGTGTCAGCCTCCCAAATAGCTGAGATTACAGGTGTGAGCTGCCACACCCAACTAATTTTTGTATTTTTAGTAGTGACTGGGTTTCACCATGTTGGCCAGGCTGGTCTTGAACTCCTGGCCTCAAGTGATCTGCCTGCCTTGGCCTCCCAAAGTGCTGGGAATACGTATGTGAGCCACCAAGCCCAGATTCACGACTCTTACTCAACAATAGTACTGAAAGCTCTAGCCATGGAAATAAAGCAAGACTAAAAAGTAAAAAGCATACATTTTGGAATGGGAAAAAACACACAAACTATCCCTGTCTGCAAATGACATGATTATCTACATATAAGATGGCAAGGAATCTAAAAAAACATACAAAAACCTCCTAAAAAGGGAGTTCAGCAAGGTCAGAGGATACAATGTCAACAAACAAAAATCAATCACTTCTCTGTATATAGCAACAAGGAATAAAATTTAAAACACAATATCATTTGCAATCACTCCAAAGAAAATGAAATAGTTATACACTTAACAACACATGTAGAGAATCTCTGTGCTGAAAACTACAAAATACTGATAAAAGAAATCAAAGAAGACCTAAATAAATGGAAAGACATACCACATTCGTATTTTAGAGACTTACCATAGTAAAGATGTTAATTTTCCTCAAATTGATCTATAAGCTAAGCTCAATTATTCTCAAAATTCCAGCAAGATTTTTGGTTCTTTCTTTCTTTCTTTCTTTTGCAGATTCAGAAAGAAAGATTATTCTAAAACTTATATGGAAAGATAGAGATATTTTGATAGCTAAACTAATGGTGACAAATAAGAATAACATAAGAGGAATTACTCTTCATGATATTAAGAATTACTATATAGCCAAGGTAATTAGGGTAGCATGATGTTGGCAAATGTATTGATACATGGATGAATGGGAAAAAAATGCAGAACACAGAAATAGACCAATGCAGATTATATTGAACTGATTATTTTCAAGGGTACACAATGCAATGGAGGAAAATAACTTTTTTTAAATCAATTTGGTCAGAGCAATTAAACACGTATAGGCAATAATTAGAACCTCAATGTAAACCACATTTTATACAAAAATTAACTCAAAATATACCATAAACTTAAATATAAAACTTAAAAGTTAAAAATAGGAGAAAATTTTCAACCATTATGATCAAGGGTTAGGCAAACAGTTCTTATACCTAACACTAAAAGCAGTACCAATTAAAGGAAAATTGATAAACTGGACACCATTGAACAGTTTTTAAAAAACTTTTGTTGGCTCACGCCTGTAATCCCAGCACTTTGGGAGGCCGAGGCAGATGGATCACGAGGTCAAGAGATCGAGACCATCCTGGCCAACACGGTGAAACTCCATCTCTATTAAAAATACAAAAAAATTAGCCAGGCGTGGTGGCATGCGCCTGTGGTCCCTGCTACTCGGGAGGCTGAGGTGGAAGAATCACTTGAACCCAGGAGATGGAGGTTGCAGTGAGCCAAGATTGTGCCACTGCACTCCAGCCTGGTGACACAGCAAGACTCTGCCTCAATAGAAAAAAAATAAAAAAAAACAAAACAAAAAACAAACTCCTTTGTTCTACAAGATACCCTGTTAAAAGGACAAAAAGTCAAGCCTCAAGCTGGGAGAACATATTTGCAAACCACATAACCATCAAAGGGCTTGTATCAGGAATATACAAAGAAATTGCAAAACTCAATAATAAAGAGCAATGTAATTAATAAATGAGAAAAACATATTAACAGAGATTTCACTAGAGAGGGTACTCAGATGGCAAAAAAGCACCTGAAAATATGTTGTCAACATCATTAGTCATCAGGGAAATGCAAACTAAAACTATGGAGAGATTCATTACATATCTATCAAAATAGCTAAAATTTTTAAATAGTGATGAAAGCAAAAATACTGGCAAAGATATCATAAAAGTAGATTACTCATGTATCACTCTTTGAAATGTAAAATGGTACAAGCAGTCTGAAAAGCAATTTGAGATTTTCTATTAAACAAAACATATAATTACCATATGACTCTATAATTACACTCATGAGCATTTATCCCAGAAAAAATAAAAACGTATGCTCACACAAAACTTGTACAAGAATATTAAAGCAGCTTATTTGTGATAGCTAAAAACTTGAATCTGTCCCTTTGTTCTTCAACAGGTCAATGGTTAAACAAATTGTGATATATTTATCATGGAATACTACTCAGCAATAAAAAGGAACAAAATATTGATACATTCAATAACTTGGTTGAATCTCCTGCAATATTTCGCTGCAAAAATTGTGCTGCAAGAAGAAAACAGAAGACTGCATAATGTGTGATTCAATGTATGTAATATATTTTTGATGACAAAAAACTTTAGAAATAGAAGATTATCAGTATCCACAGTTTAGGGATCATGTGTGTGAGGCAGAAGGGAAGTAGAGACAGTTGTAATAAAGCCAGGAGGGATTTTCTTGTGGTATTGGAACTGTTCACTATCTTGACTCTGATGGAGGATACAAGAATCTACACAGGTGATAAAAAATGTGTAGAATGCACACACACACACACACACACACACACACACACACACACACCCTTCCTTCAACCCTGTCCATCACACCAAAAGAGGGGCAGTGCTCTCCTTATATTGCAACTGTGGTAAGAAATGGACTTCTGATGAGAGAGGGTGTATACTCTGGAAACAAGAAAAAAAATCTGTTTTTAAGGACAGAGGCATCTTCAACCTGTCTCTCCATACGCAGCACAAACAAGCAAATCTCAGTGCCAGTCATAGATATGTGAAAGTGCAGAATGCATCAAAAACGGCCCTACTTAAATTGCAAAATGCAAATTAAATATTTATACTGGGTTAATAGCTTGTTTTGTTTCCTACATGTGTCAACTGTTTGATTCCTATGCAAAATGGGATGATGTCCTAAATCAGAACTTCTCAACAACACAAAGAAACAAAATAATTGAGGATCTACATTTAGTTTATAGAAGTGAAAAAGAAAGGATTTTTTTTTTTTTTTTTTTTTTCTGAGACAGGGTCTCACTTTGTCACCCAGCCTGGAGTGCAGTCTCGTGATCTCGGCTCACTGTAGCCTCGACCTCTTGGGTTCAAGTGTCCATCTTGCCTCAGCCCCACAAGTAGCTGAGACTACAGGAATGTGCCACCACTCCCAGCTATTTTTTTAAAATAATTTCTGTAGAGGTGGGGTTTCACCATGTTGCCCAGGCTGGTCTCCAACTCCTGAGCTCAAGCCATCTGCCCGCCTTGGCGTCCCCAAGTGCTAGGTGCTAGGATTACAGGAATCAGCCACCACATCCAGCCTGAATCAAAGGGAATTTTTTAAAACGTATATATCTAATACCATGTCATCAGCAGAAAATATTCCAGATTAATTCTGTAGGTGGTGGATAAATAGAGGTAAAAGAACATCACCTAAGGAAATCACATTTTGCTAGGGAAAACAAGGAGAATCAATCATACATATATGGATATAAATAAAGAAACATTTTAAATTTAAACACTAACTTTAATAGATAAATTTACAATGAACAGAAATATACTTTTGATTTTAAAAAACAACAAATGCCCGGGAGGCAGAGTTGCAGTGAGCTAAGATTGTGCCACTGCACTCCAGCCTGGAGACAGAAATAAAATAAAATTAAATTAATTAAAAACAACAAATGAATCGTTATTCATCCTGGTCAAATAAATAATTTGTAACAAAGTTAATCTCCAAGTCAGTCACTTAGTTCTTTGTTATACTCATATCCATCCATATTTTTCAACCAGTCTCAGAAGAATAGCATTTTGATTTTTTTGATACCAAACATTTGCCTAATGTAAAATTTAGCAAAGTGAACCTGACAATACTTTAAAATTAAATTAAAATGTGAATATGTTTGCAAAAATCCAATCATTAATACATTCAATTGTTGAATGTTATTATAATAAAAATAACACAGAATGAGGTTTCATTTCTTACAAACACGACGATTTTCTAAAAATGTGTCCTTTCAGTTCAACTGTAAGGAAACTTTGTCAGAAAAAAATACAGAATATTATTTTGACCCTCATTTTTATTTAAAGAGTATTCAAAGTGTCAGCAGGAACTATTACATACCCAATTAGAGGAACTTCTGTTGATTTATTTCCTATTGAAATAAGTACTCGATCAGAAGTGTTTTCGTCTTTATCCGGTCGATATTCCACCGTAGTTATCATGTGAAGGCCAGAAGCAAGTTCTTTATCCAGACTTGTCAACAATAGTTTGAACTTCAGTGGGAGAAAGAGAATCAAATTATACATATTAACTGCTTAAAAAAAAAACAAAACAGGAGCAACTATAGTTAGGAGTGTTATATTATTATCAAAATATAGGCTGTATTCTTACCTTAATGGCAAAGAATTTTTAATTTATTTATTTATTTTTTTATTTTTTTGAGACGAGTCTTGCTCTGTCGCTAGGCTGGACTGCAGTGACACGATTTTGGCTCACAACAATCTCTGCCTCATGGGTTCAAGCAATTCTCCTGCCTCAGCTTCCCAAGAAGCGGAGACTACAGGCATGTGCCACCACACCCAGCCAATTTTTTCTATTTTGAGTAGAGATGGGGTTTCACCATTTTGGCCAGGATGGTCTCTATCTCTTGATCTCACGATCCACCCACCTCAGCCTCCCAAAGTGCTGGGATTATAGGCATAAGCCACTGTACCTGGCCTTTTAATTTTATTTTTAATTGACAAATAATAATTGTATATATTCACTGAGTACAATGTAATGTACCAATATAGGTATACATTGTGGAATGAGCAAATCAGGCTAATTAACATATCTATCACATCATTTATTTATTTGTACTGAAAACATTTAAAATCCATTCTTTTAGCAATTTTGAGATATTCAATACATTATTATTAACTATAGTCACCTTGCCGTGCAATAGATCACCAGAACTAATTCCTCCTGTTTAACCAAAACTTTGTACCCTTTGACCAACCTTTGTCCTTTCTCTGCCCACCCCAACCCTCAGCCTCTGGTAACCACCATTCTACTCTCTACTTCTGCAAATCTGAATTTTTGTGTTTCACATATAAGTGAGAGCATGTGGTATTTGTCTTATGTACCTAAAGGCAAAGACTTAATGCGCATGTTTATATCTATTCAATTCCAGATCTTTAAGATATGCTTTCAAGAGTATACAACTTGAGACTGACAATGCAGGTAGCTAAGAAACATGTAAATGCTCACGGGCTACTTTAAACATATAAGATACTTACAGAACTAAAGTGGCCTCTAATCTAAGAAGCTTAAAATCTAAATACAGAAAAAAGGAAGAACAACTAAGAAAAATGTTGCTCAATCATACCCATACATAATATATACCAACATGCATGTATATAGGTATATTTTATATACTGTATCCATGGCAATTTGAGCTTCATAACTTGGAGGAACTATAAAAGAATAATATAACAAAGAGGATAAAAACACTTTTGTGCTAGTAAGACATTTGCTAGATGCCAGGAAAAATATAAAGGGAGAAAAAAAGAGAAATAATGTTTGTTGTGTACTTATAATGTGTCAAGCATTTTACATCTATTATCTTATATAAATATACTTCTACAGTCCTGTAAGGCTGATATTAAAGGCTCTCAGTATATAGATGAGGGAACTGGGACACGTAAAGTATAATTAATGTCTCAAGTCACTCAGGAAGTGAAGACTCAAAAACACACATCTGACTGACTCAAAATCATAAGCACTTCCTCCCCTTCAACTAGAAAGAGTCCCTTCTCCTGAATATATAATCTATTTAAGGAAGCAGACTATATACCCCTTGAAAATTAAATATAAGCCAGGAACTAGTTAAGTGCCATATGAGTGATACAGACATAGCATCATGAAAATTCATAAGAGGACATGATTATTGTGGGCTAGAAAGGAGTATACCTTGCCTCGTCTTAGAGAATGGATGTTAAAGGTGGAGAAGAAGCAAGGAAGGTGCTTATTATAGGTGTAAAAATATCTCAGACACTGGCAGAAATAAGAATAAGCAAAATACTCTCTCAGAAAGCAGATAATAAGCCAGCCTCCCTAGGCAAGAGTCCTCAATCAGAAACAATGGAGGTTGTGTTGAAAATAATTATTCAGGGATTTTAATGTGAGGCTGAGTCTAAATAGTGCTTTGCAGCAATTAAGGATATAAAGAAGTGGAGTGATTTGGAATTAACATTGATCTGGGAGCTTCACTCTTTCAGCTAACAATGCTGACACCTCATAACTACCACATTTCAACCCTCAACCTTCCTGCAATTATAGAACAAAAGGAAAACAAGGGATACAATATTTTCCCCATAAGTCTTTGGGTGGTGGAAGTCCACATATCAGGTTTGACCATCATCTTTTAAGTAAACTATAGTTTCAAGAAGGAAAACCAATACTTCAGAACCATGTGCTTTTGGTCAAACTGCATGTTGCCGAGCACTCTTAGTGAGCTGCAAATGTGTGCAAGGCACCATCCCTACTCTTAACGGTTTATGAGCTGAAAATTGAGGCAGTACTAACATTTGCCAAAAGGCAGAGGGGCACAAATTCAAACTATAAGGAATGTCTGTAAATGAAAATGGTATCCAGTATGACAGAAATACTTTGGGAGAAAAATAATAAGAGACTTCTTAGAGAAAATGAGGACTCACATTGACCTTAAAAGCTGGATGGTATTTTGAAAGGGATGATTCTTGCAAATGACGGGGAATGAAAATGTGGGTGAGAGGAAAAAGAGGTCTGAGTCATAAGGGAGAGGTGGCAGTTATGAGTAAGACTGGTCTGACCAGACCAGAGGCTACACAAGCCATAAAATCATAGATTAATAATGTTGGTGAGATTGAAAGATGTTCTTGAAAATCAGTAATACTACTATCAATTCTATTTGAATTGACAATTCAAATTTACATTGGCACACAATTAAAAGTATGTGTCTTCTTATTTTTCTACCAGCAACCTATGGCACATAGTGGGTATTCAATACATATGGTCAATGCAGGTTCTTGAGTCTGGGTAGAAAACAAGCACTGCTCTATGTTAGAGGAATCATTTTCTGAGTAATTACAATAGTGATGATGACAATATCCTTTCCACAGCACCTTGTTTTCATTTTTTCTTATTCCCTTCCCCCCGCCAAGATGCAGTTTTCACAATTTATCTAATTCCCTTAATGCCTATGAAGGACCAGGAGTGCATTTCATACTCTTGCAACAAAGGAAAATTTACACTGATATTGGTTTCTAACTAGTAAGCATATCTGCATATTCTCCTGTCAATGTCAAGACCTGTGGAACAAATTGTTTTCCATTATACCCAAAATATAAATCAAAATACAACCAATTATAATATTTTTCTTGTTACTGCACCAAAACCATCCATACAATTATCTCCTAAACATCCATAAAATAGTGTTTGTCCACATCCAAACATTACCACCAGCTTGAATTTCAAAGGAAAGTATTTTCAGATACACATTCAATTGTTCCATAAATATGTGCTAAAGTACTGAAATAATACGGCTTCTCCCTAATTGTACAGTATCTGGAGTAAGCAAGTACTTTTGGATTTAAAGAGGAGTTAACAGTCTCTTGAGATACAGTTTTTTTTAAAAACTATTTAAATATAAAAATAATTAAAACATGATTCCATTTATATGAAAGCCAAGGACAGGGAAAACTTATCTATGGTGTTAGAAATCAGAATAGTGGTCAGTTCCACAGGGTGATTACTCCAGGTACTGTAAGGAGGAAGCACTGGTGATCTTATGGGGTGGTGGACATATCCTACTATTTGATCCAGGTAGTAGCCAATGGAGATTATCTATCTACCTACTTACACACAAACACATATTTAGTTTTTTTGTAAATTCATCAAACTTTACTTTTGAGATGTGTGCACTTTAATGTAGGGAAGTAATACACCAATTTTTTTAACAGAATAAAATTATAACATGGAAGTCCTTTTTCTCATTGCTCTTCTAATCGTTAACATGGGTTTTTCTACATATATACAAAGAAATATATGTAATCTAAAAATAATGGACATCTTTTTATTTCTACATATAAGTCAAATTGTATTCATCAATATTTATCATTAGGGCCATCTCTTGAAATTTTCAGTTATTTATTGCTTACATTTCAAAAATTCTCATCATGTTTCCTATTATCGAAAATGTGATCATACTGAACTAATAAAGATCCATTCACACACATGATGTAAAATAACACGATGATACACAGAGGAAATTCTGCCCGCTTTTATATTAGAAAATAGAAATATTAACTCTTGTGATGGTTAGAGCTGTACTAAAACCCCTTCATTACTTTCTAAAAGTTCTGTGAGGGCAGGGCTGTGCCCATTCTGTATTCCTCATGCCTATTGCCTGTTAAATAGCATGTGCTTAACAAATGTTTGTTAAAATGTGAAATAACCTTTCCACTAATCCTACCGCTCCTGGAGTTATCAGGCACTTTGTGACTCAAAGGGCAGTTAATAGAGAATTTTGTTCTCATAATTCTTAAGGCAAGTGCAAAATCATAAAACCAAGTTGCACAGATTTGGGGATTGTTAACAAGTTTCTAAACCCAGGTTGAAGAAATGGGGAGGCTCTAGATCAGCTTTTCTCCACCTTGTCTTTCCCATCTCCTAATCCTTAACAAAACAGAAAACAAAAAGGAAAAAAAAAAAAAAGGCAGACACACAGAAACCTGTCACTGTTTCCCGGGAAGCCCAATTCCTCCTCCATCCCGGCAGGAGCCAGATGTCTACTCCCCGGGGGAAAGAGAGACGCCAAGTGAAGAGGCGCTCTCACAACGTCCTGCTCCCAGCACCCCTTAGTGTGTCACCTGTGGCTTAGTGGGCTCCTCAAACCGGATTTTCTGGTTCCAGCGGCCAAGGTTATGCACAACAAACGAGAGGCGGTACACACTCCCGGCCGTTGCGTCCAGGAACTTCAGCTCGGGCGGGGTCACCCGGAGCTGCATGTCTCTCCCCGGGCTCTCAATGTCCCGGGGTACGAGGGAACCCCGGGGGACAAGGGAGCCCCTTGGGGTATTCATAGCTGCCCTCTCGGTAGACGAAAAACAGAGGAGGGTCTGACCGATCAAGGATTCGCGCGGACGACCATCGCTAGGCAACCATTGAACGCCAAGCGCTAGTTGCAAGCCCTGCCCTCATTGGCGCCCCCCAAGCTGCGCGAATTGTTACGTAATAGAACCCTCAGGTCACAGGTGTTACCACAGTAACTGAAAAACACCTGTAGCAGCCCAAACGTCAGAGGCATCTCACTTTGCCATGGCCTAGCAAGACATTAAAATCACACTGCGTTAGTGGGCATTTTCCTGAACCTCTCTTAAGACCAAGTTAAAAGTACCATGCATTTCAAAGCAATCGGTCCACAGATGCACTGTAAATTGGCCTATAATCCAATTAAAATTTAAATTTACAAAGAGTAAAAAGATCAGTGAAAGTGATGTGCCCACGTGATCTATTAAGGCAGCAAGATATAACAGAAAGAGAGAAATGTAGGAGAGGCAAAGTCGGTGTCTCCTAGATGTTCTGCTCAGTAGCCTTTATGCCAGTGTTTCTGAATCAGAGTATTTCTTACAATACTAAAATATTAGATTAATATGAATACCAATCAGTAGCAATGGATATAACTTACTTTTATTCATGATGAATAATAATGTAGATCTTTGTTGACATAAAATATTCATTATACAATATTAAATTTCAAAATTGACCAAACGGTATGCATATTGTGACACCTATATCTTTTTAAACGTACACACACACACACGCGCACACACACACACACACACAATGTAAAAGCACTCCTCTAGGTCTTTTCTTTAAAATGCAGATTCTGTTTCAGTATATCTGAAGCAAGGCCTAACTGTGCTTGTAACAAGCAAGCTCCCAGGTGATTACAATGCTGCCGGTTCAGGGGCCACACGTCGAATATAGAGGCTTTAGAAACCTTGTTAACTATTCCAGGGTCTTCATTTGTGAAATGGTGTTGCTCAGGAGATAGAGATCACACGTCTTCACTGCTAGATGAGGACTTTTCCAACAAACTCATATTCACATTGCCCCGTCCCTACTCTCTCCTCGTACTTTCATTATCTGAGAGTTTCAAAACATACCACATGCTTTCATTTCGTTCTTGCTGCTACACTTTTATTCACTGAGAATGGCCTCTCCATCTGCCAGACAGTTAATCATTCTTCAACAATAAAACTTTTCCCACAACACTTTTAAAAGGTTCTCACAGTACCATAATGATAAAGAATTTCCTGCTTCATTTTCCACAAGGACGCTGAGATTACTAAGTAGCTCTAAATACAAAGACAAGCAGTCACATTTCTTGGAACTGCTGGCAGTAGTTGAAAATAGCAGAAGTGGTGATGGTGATTATTATTTGCAAATTCGTAGGAATTAATAGATGCAAACCATCAACATTATCTTTCAAAATTCTTTAATAAGTGGCAGATGTGAATCACGGCTGGAATTTTTATACTAGTTGCTACTACTATATCACAATACAAATCCTCTTCATATTCCTGTGCCCCTAAGCAGGTCAATTTTATAGCACTGAAATAACAATGGCTCATATAAGTTGACTGAATCAAGACTGCAATTCATACAAAGCCCCTCAATCAATTTCTAAAAAAATTGGAAACTCCAAAGAGGTCTCAAAACTCCCTATTTTTTACTCTCAAGGAGAAAACCTAAGTCTGGACTTCTGTGTACAATCCAAAGACATGGCAATAAAAATCAAATGAAGAACAATTTTGTTTTTCTGTTCTGTTGGTATTCTCATCAACAAAGGCAGAATGTCACATAGCTCTACAATTTCACCAAGCCTAAAGCTCAATCCATTGTCCTTAGTAACTATACATAAACCTTCTTGGCTTCTTATATATTCTTTTATCTACTCAAACTATTAACTTTAGATGAAATATTCTAATATTTGCATCACCTCTTTATCTCTAAACTCTCTTGTTCAGCTTCTATTTTTAAATAATGGCCATAAAAAGACTTTTTAATTTTTTCCATTTTAAATTTTTGTGGGTAGGTGGGTAGATGTATATATATATATATATATATATTTATGGGTTATGTAAGATGGTTTGATACAGGCATGTAATATGAAATAAGTACATCATGGAGAATGAGGTATCCATCACCTCAAGCATTTAGCATTTGTGTTATGAACAATTCAATTATATTCTTTCCGTTATTTTAAAATGTACAATTAAGTAATTATTGGCTATAGTCAAGTCACCCTGTTGTGCTAGCAAATAGTAGGTCTTATTCATTCTTTTAAATGATTTTTTAATATACATTAAACATCCCCACCTCTCCTGATGCCCCCCACTACCATTCCCAGCCTCTGGAAATCATCCTTCCACTCTCTTAATGCATGAGTTCACTGTTTTGATTTTTAGATCCCACATGTAAGTGAAAACATGCAATGCTTCTCTTTCTGTACCTGGCTTATTTCACTTAGCATAATGGTCTCCAGTTCCTTCGACGTTGTTGCAATGAACTGGATCTCATTCCTTTTTTTGTCTGAATAGTTCCCCATTGTGTATTTGTATCCCATTTTCTTTATCCATTCATCTGTTGATGGACACTCAGGTTGCTTCCAAATCTTAGCTATCGTGAACAGTGCTGCAACAAACATGGGAGTGCAGCTGCCTCTTCGATATACTGATTTCCTTTCTTTCAGATATATACCCAGCAGCGGGACTACTAGATCACATGGTAGGTCCATTTTTAATTTATTCAGGAATCTCCAAACTGTTCTTCATAGTGGTTTTAAATAATTTACATTCCCATCAACAGTATATGAGGATTCCCTTCCAGTATTTACTATTGCTTGATTTTTTGGTAAAAGCCATTTTATTTGTGGTGAGATGATATCTCATTGTAGTTTTTATTTGCATTTCTCTGATGATCAGTGATGTTGAACACCTTTTCATGTGACTGTTTGCCATTTGTATGTCTCCTTTTCAGAAATGTCTATTCGCATTTTTGTTCACTTTATGATTGGATCATTAGATTTTTTTTCTTATAGATTTATTTGAGCTCCTTATACATTCTGGTTATTAATCCCTTGTCATATGGGTAGTTTGCCACTATTTTCTCCCATTCAGTGTGCTGTCTCTTCGCTTTGTGGATTATTTCCTTTACTGTAAAGAAGCTTTTTTACTTGATGTGATCCTATTCATCAATTTTTGCCTTGCTTGCCTGTACTTGTAGGGTACTACTCAATAAATTTTTGCCCAGAACAGTACACTGGAGAGTTTCCTCAATGCTTTCTTGTAGCACTTTTATAGTTTGAAGTCTTAAATTTAAGCCTTTAACTCATTTTTATTTGATATTTGTATATTACAAGATATATGGGGCTTGTTTCCTTCTGCATATAGACATTCCGTTTTCCAGCACCATTTATATTTATTTATTTATTTTTATTATTATTTAACTTCTGGGGTACATGTGCAGATCTTGCAGAATTGTTACGTAGGTATATACATGCCATGGTGGTGTGCTGCCTCCATCCCCCTGTCACCTACATTAGGTATTTCTCCTAATGTTATCCCTCCCCAATCTCCCCACACCCTGCTATCCCTTCCCTAGACCCCCAGCCCCAACAGACCCCAGTATGTGATGTTCCCCTCCCTGTGTCCACGTGTTCTCCTTGTTCAACCCCACTTATGAGTGAGAGCATGCGGCGTTTGGTTTTCTGTTCTTGTGTCAGTTTGCTGAGAATGAGTTTCCAGATTCATCCATGTCCCTGCAAAGAACATGAACCCGTCCTTTTTTATCCAGCACCATTTATTAAAGAGACTGTCTTTTCCCCAGTGTATGTTCTTGGCATCTTTGTCAGAAATGAGTTCGCTGTAGGTATGTGGATTTGTTTCTGAGTTCTCTCTTCTGTTCCATTCGACTATGTGTCTGCCTTTATGCCAGGACTATGCTGCTTTGGTTACGATAGTTCTGTAGTATAATCTGAAGTAAGGTAACGTGATTTGTTCTGTTTCTTTCTTTTTGCTTAGGATAGTTTGGGCTACTATGAGTCTTTTGTGGTTCCATATAAATTTTAGTATTTTTTTTTCTATTTCTGTGAAGAATGTCATTGGGTATATTGATAGGGATTCCATTGAATCTGCAGATTGATTTGGGTTTTATGGACATTTTGACAATATTGATTCTTCCAATCCATGAACATGGAATATTTTTCCATGCTTTTGGTGTCCCTTTCAATTTTTTTCATTAGTGTTTCATAATTTTAATTTTAGAGATCTTTCATTTCTTTGGTTAATTCCTAAATACTTAATTTTATTTGTAGCTATTATAAGTGGGATTACTTTTTAAATTTCTTTTCCAGATTGTTCATTGTTGCCATATAGAAATGCTACTGACTTTTGTGTGTTGATTTTGAAACCTGCAATTTTACTGAATTTGTTTATCAGTTCTAATAGCTTTTATTCTGGAGTCTTCAGATTTTTTTATCCAAATATAAGATCATATCTCTCATCTCAAACAGAGATAATTTGACTTCGTCCATTCCATGTCTTTCTCTTGTCTGACTGATTTAGCTGGGATTTCCAGTATTATGTTGACTAGAGTTCAAGGCTTTGTATTGAAGTATAAGCTGTTTTTTACTAAATTTTCATCAATGCATATTTATGTAATTTAAGTTAAACAAATAACACAAAATGACAAGAGATTTTGCATAATAGTAATTAAAATATAAATAGTATATATTATACGTATAGATATATATTTACATTTTTAAAAAAATCTTCTGGGGGCTTCATGGAGAATAATATCGATTATATACCATGGATTAAATATGTGTGTGCATTTTTGTTCACATTTCCAAGACAGCTTAATTGGCAAGAACTTGTATGTAAAAGTCAAAAAAAAAAAGTTCTTACCGAAACAATGTATACATTATAAATAAGGCTGTTTTATTTTATTATTACAGTGAATGATGAATAGTACCGTTATGGAGCCATTGAGGTTAAGAAGAGACATCCTAAATGTTCAATTCAGACATGCCATTCTACTCTGAATTAATTTAAGAAACAATATAACTCTCATCTAATAACTATAAAAGTTGCCATGTGAACTAGAAATCAAAGGCTCTACTTCATACATAGCTAGTGGAAATTCTAATGAAGTATAGAGCTTCTGAACACCAAGGCAGAGATAACAACGAGGAAGTATGCAAAATTATCCTTAGTAAAGTTTTTGGATATTTACTTTTAGATCTGCTTAAAGGACTGAAAAAAATGATTAAAAAGATCAAATAATTTATTTAAAAGGGAGTCTGCAGGCAATCAAGAAAAATCTACAATAGGGGTTTGAATACTAACTTAGATGTTGCTGAAATAGGATAAAAAGATTTTTTCTAGGCACACAGGCATAAAATGAAACAAAATAATGGCCTTTGAAGTAATTTGGATGGAGATGGAGGCTGCTATTCTAAGTGAAGTAACTCAGGAATGAAAAATCAAATATCATATGTTCTCATAAGTACAAGCAAAGCTATGAAGATGCAAAGGCATAAGAATGATATAATGGACTGAGTGCAGTGGCTCACATCTGTAACCCCAACACTTGGAGAGGCCGAGGTGGGTTGTTCACCTGAGGTCAGGAGTTCAGGACCAGCCCGGCCTACATGGTAAAACCCTGTCTCTACTAAAAGTGCAAACAATTAACTGGGCATGGTGGGCATGCCTGTAGTCCCAACTACTCCGGAAGCTGAAGCAGGAGAATTCTTTTAACCCAGGAGACAGAGGTTGCAGTGAGCTGAGATTTCATGACCGTACTCCAGCCTCGGCAACAGAGTAAGACTCTGTCTCAAAAAAAAAAAAAAAAAAAGAATAATATAATGAACTTCCAAGACTCCAAGACTCAGGATCAGGAGGAAGGGCAGAAGCAGGGTGAGGGATAAAAGACTACATATTGGGCACAGTGTACACTGCTTCAGTGACAGAGCCACAGAAATCTCAGAAATCACCACTCAAGAAGTTATTCAAACACCCCAAAACCACCTCTTCCTCCAAAATCATTGCCATAAAATAAAAATGTATGGTAATCAAGGTGTTTATGAAATAATTTGAAACTCAGTAATGTACCACACAATTGACTAAAATAGCATATGATTAAAAGTTCTTCCAGATAATAAAAAGCCATGCCAATAAGAATAAATTGATGAGACTAATGCCTGAATCCAATAGAACAGCATGAATTGGATGGCAAGATGAATTAACAGAAAAATAGTCCATTGTTTTTACAAAGGATATGATGAATGAGGAAAGGCTTCAAGAGATCAGGGCCAAAGGATACACGTTTCTCTAACGTTAGTAACAAGTGTGCTTTAATACAAAACAAATCATTTCAGACACTGCTAACTGTGCTGCATTATCCATTTTCCCTATTTTTTCATGGTAGAGTTTTTAGATGTGCCTATGACTGCACCAGGTTAATTACATTTTCCAGGCTTTCTTGCTACTAAATATAGCCATGCAAACAAGTTTTGGTTGTGAGTGAAACTGACTTGTGCAACTTCCGAATTACAACATTAAAGTGGTACCTTACAATGGCGGGAGATGCTTTCCCTACCCTCTTATCTTGCTTCTTGGGCTCATTGTAAATATGGTAGTGGGCCACCTGATCAGTTTAAGGTGGTAGAGTGAAAAGATCAAAGAAACCTGGGCCCTCACTAAATTGTCTAGCAAAACTACCAATCCAGCTGGGACTATCTGAGAGAGAGTTGAAACTAAATCATGTGTAAGGCACTATTAGTTTGAGTCCCTATAGAGCAGCTAAATCTGATCAATGCAGACACCAACAGAGGACAGGAACTTAAAAGGGCACGTCCCCATGAAGTTGAACAGTTCTGATAATACACCCTATTAGACTGAGTATCATAACTTTTGAAAAACCTTGTTTTAGCCATCCAAAGGTGCTGATGACCTTTCCTATCTCTAAACTACTGCAGTGATGTTGGATTTTCCTCTCATGTTCACTGGGGGCAAATACTTGATGGCAAGTAATACCTTTGGTTCCTCAGTAATTATAGATTCCTGAGTGAAACAGGCAATTGAAAGTAAATCATTTCATGCAGTATCTCTCATCAGGAGAGGCCTCCCTTGATAGTAGCAAGAGTAATTTTTGCATCATTTTACTCTCATACAGGGCCAATTTCTTGTACTACCTGAAAGGATGTTGGCACTTAAATAGTCGATCTGTCTCAAGAACGTTTTAACAGAGTTGGATAATAACATCTAGAGGAATTGAGGGGAAGACAATCTAAAACATCAGGACTTTCCAGTATGGAAAGGTGAAGAATTAGGAAAGAATTTGGCTGAATTATATAGTACTCATATGAATAAGCAAAATGGACACAGACATTTTCATGAAACTTTAAAACCAACAAGACTCTGAAAATCTCAAAATGGCAGTTTTACAGCAGAATTTCTCAACCTCAGAACTATTGACATTTTTGACCAGATAATTATATTTTTAAGGTGCTATCCTATGCATTGTAGAATATTTAGCTAATTCCTTGGCCTTTACCCACTAGATGTCAGCAGCACATCCCCTTCCCCTCAATTATGACCACACAAACTAACTCCAAACATTGTTACGTGTACCTGTGAGACACAGGGAAGGGAGGAATATTTTCCCCCTCTTTTTTATATCACTCATAGCATACTATTACATCATTACTGCTTATTGCACACAACAATACATCTTGGTAGACATAACAGTACATCAAGAGTATCTTCATTTTTTTTACAACAGCATAGTATTCCATTACGTGGATATATAATAATTTATTGACCTGGTGAATTTCTAATTCACCTTGAGTTGTTTGCAATTTTTTAAAAAATTACAAACAGGGTAGTGATGACTGCCGTTGTGTATATTTTTTCTCACATGTGTGAGTATATCTATAGAATAATATAGAATTACTAAAAGGAGAATTGATGAGTCAAAATTCTATGCGCTTGCCACTAGATGGATATCAAGAAATGTCACTGTTAATAGAAACTACAACGTTGTTCTTCAATGAGTTTATATTAAATCATAGTTTAGCAAAAAATGAAAGTACATTTCTTCCCACACTTAAGCTATTACAGTATGTGTAGTAGGCAGGGTTTCTAAAATGCCCCCTCCACTTATATATCCTGAACGAATTCACAAAACCTATGGATATGATGAGTTATCACTCCCACGATTATGTAAATTTGTGCAGCATAACTGATCTTAAGATACAAAGAGTATCCAGGTGAGCCTAATTTAACATAAGAGCGCTTTCTCAAGCTCAGGGTGAGAAGTCAGAGACATTTTTAGCATGAGAAGGACTTAATACACCATTATTGATTTGAATTTGAATACAGTAGGATAAATGAACTAAACCCTATCAGCAACCTAAATGATCTTGGAATCTAGTTCTTCCCCTAGAGCCACCAGAAAGGAGTGTAGCTCTACTGGCATCTTGATTTTGTTCTTTTGAATTTCTGGGCAGAGAATCCAGCCATGCAGTGCTCAGACTTCTGACCCCCAAAAAACAGGAGATAATAAACGTCTATTGTCTTAAATTGTTCACTTTGTGGTAATTTGTTCTGCAGCAATAGAAAACACAAATTTTGTTGATCGATGTTCTGATTTTTTGCAACTATATTACATAAGAAAGGGTATTTCCATGCATCTTTATTTGCATTTCTCTTATTATGATGTAAATGAATATCTTTTCATTTATTTAAAAATCATTAGTATTTATTTTTTCCTATACTCTGTCTGTTCATATATTTTTTCTTGGAATGTTGATCTATTTATTATCAAGAGTGGAAATGGTTTATATATTAAGAAAAACAGTTTTGTCTGCATAAAAATGTGTTTCTGTATATCTATTTTTTAAACTTTTCTAATGACTGTGTTAGTGAAATACATCATTTTTATAGCTTCGGGTTTTTAAAAAGTATTTTTATTTATTCTTAGAAAAACTCTCCTTATGTCAAAATTCGACAATGAAAAACCAATGTTCTCCCATGGTTCCTTCTGGTGCTTTTACTGTTTGTTTACTATTGCTTCTGTTCCGTGGTTTTGGGGGCTTTTTCGTGTTTTTGTTTAGGGTTTTTTTCATATAAAATTTACCTTGATATAAAAGTGATTTGCTGATCCAAACTACCCCAACATCATTTACTGCATAATTTATGATAATAGTTTCAAAGTGTAGTAGAGTATATTAAAAATTCTCTGAAAACTTTTATTTAGCACATGATTAGCAGAACTTAACAACTGAACATTAATTCTTTAGATAGCATAGATAGCACATTCTCTTATTTATTATCTGGGAATTCCTTGTTGAGTTTCAATACTTCTATCAAATACGTAATCACTTTTGCATACTGGTTTCCCGAATTTTTCTCTTGCCTTTGTATTAATAATTATATTTCTCTGTCGTGATTTACTATATCTAGGTAATGACTCAGAATGTATTTTCAAATTATTTCACTCTGATTTTTTCCATCATTTCAACAGGCCCGAATTTTTGCCCTTTCCCTTTGTTGTACATTTCCAATTCAGTTTTAGTCATTTCTCCCTTTAACTTTCTGCTTTTGTCAAAGCAAAAATTGCTGTGTCTTTCTATCTTATATTTAAGAGTTCAGTATTTGATTGGTAAACTATATACACTGGCGTTTTAGACAAAACTAGTTTTGTATTAAATATATTTTGGCTATAGGATATTGATGCCTATTGAGTATAGAATGCAACTACAATCCAATCAGGACCCGAATAAATATGACTAGTTGATTGCTGAATGCAATGACAAAAAAGTCCCAAAGTAGTAATTGTGAAAGCAATTATTCATCGAATGTTTCAAAAATCTTTCATACCTCAATTCATTTATATCTTTGTATGAACTTCATTTCCTGTTTGATCCTAGGGCTTCACAAAACCTCTTTGGTATTAGCAATTTGCAATAGACCAAAACACCTATTTCCACTGGGCTTGAGATATTGGCAAAATAAATGAGATAATTTGAAGATAAGTTCCATAACCAAAGGGGATGAAAAACCTGTGAAAAAGACAATGAAAAAAATGTTCAATACAGATTCTAAAATAATATATATGTATATATAATACATATATAATTTGATATATTAAGTATATATAATTAATATATCATATTAATTTATTTTATATTTGATATACTAATATATTTGATATATTAATATTTGATATTTGATATTTGTTTTTATAGAAAAGCAAAGCATACTGAAAATTAATATATCAAATATACCTATGTATTTATATTTATATATTTTTTCTTTTATACAAAAGCATACTGAAAATTAATACATCAAATCATATATATACAAATATATTATTTTAGAAAGTAAATATATAAAGTAGCTGATTCTTCATAATAAAAAACGAGTGTTTAAAATACACTGAGAATTAGCATCTAAAGACTACCAGTAATCTTAGTAATTACAACTTCAGGGTCAAGAGTCGGGAGAGGAGAGTAGGAATGGGAAATTTTTGCTCCTGTTGGAAGGGTTGGAGAAAATACAACTTGTAGTGTACACTAATCCATTATGTTATTCCATGTTGGATAAACTGATTTCTCATCCCTGTTAGCATACGTCAGAAACTCCTCTCCACGAAGAAGCTCAGAATAAGAGAAAATATTTGCAATCTACCCATCTGACAAAGATCTAGTATGCAGAATCTACAAGGAACTTAAACCAATTTACAAGAAAAAAGCAACCCCACCAAAAAGTGGGCAAAGGATGAACAGACACTTCTGAAAAGAAGACATTTATGAGGCCAAAAAACAAATGAAAAAAAGCTCATCATCACTGATCATTAGAGAAATGCAAATCAAAACCACAATGAGATACCATCTCATGCCAGTCAGAATGGCAATTATTAAAAAGTTAGAAAAAATAGATGCTGGCAAGGCAGCGGAGAAATAGAAATGCTTTTACACTGTTGGTGGGAGTATCAATTAATTCAACTATTGTGGGAGACAATGTGGCAATTCCTTGAGGATCTAGAACCAGAAATACCATTTGACCCAGCAATCCCATTACTAGGTATAAACCCAAAGGAATATAAATCATTCTGTGATAAAGACACATGTATGCATATGTTTATTGCAGCACTATTTACAATTGCAAAGACTTGATCAATTCAAATGTCCATCAGTGATACACTGGATAAAGAAAATGTGGTACATTTAAAGCATGGAATACTATGCAGCCATAAAAAAAGAATGAGATCATGTCCTTTGCCAGGACATGGATGAAGCTGGAAGCCATCACCCTCAGCAAACTAACACAGGAACAGAAAACCAAACACTGCATGTTCTCACTCACAACTGGGGGTTGAACAGTGGGAACACATGAACACAGGGAGGGGAACAACACACACCAGGGCCTTTTGAGTGGTTGGGGGTGAGGGGACAGAGAGCATTAGAAGGACAAATACCTAATGCATATGGGGCTTAAAACCTAGATGACGGGTTGATAAGTGCAGAAAACCACCATGGTACATGTATACCTATGTCACATGCCTGCACACTGTGCACATGTATCCCAGAACTTAAAGTAAACTATATATATATATATATATATATATTTTTTTTTTTTTTTTGAGACGGAGTTTCGCTCTTGTTACCCAGGTGGAGTGCAATGGCGCGATCTCAGCTCACCGCAACGTCCGCCTCCTGGGTTCAGGCAATTCTCCTGTCTCAGCCTCCTGAGTAGCTGGGATTACAGGCACACACCACCATGCCCAGCTAATTTTTTGTATTTTTAGTAGAGACGGGGTTTCACCATGTTGACCGGGATGGTCTCGATCTCTTGACCTCGTGACCCACCCGCCTCGGCCTCCCAAAGTGCTGGGATTACAGGCTTGAGCCACCACGCCCGGCCTGTAAAATATATTTTTTTTAAAAAAGAAAAGAAAAAAAAATGTGTCCAACATCATTCATCATCAGAGAAACGCAAATCAAAACTACAACATGATATCATCGTACTCCACTTAAAATAGCTTATATCCAAAGGCAGGCAATAACGAATGCTGGCCAGGATATGGAGAGAAGGGAACCCTCATACACTGTTTCTGGGAGGGTAAATTAGTACAACCAATACGGAGAACATTTGGAGATTTCTCCAAAAAAAACTAAAAATTGAGCTGCCATATAATTCAGCAATTCCACTGCAGAGTATATACCCAAAATAAAGGGAATCAGTATATCAAAGAGGTATTTGCACTCCCACGTTTGTCGTAGCACTGTTCAAGATTTAGAAGTAACCTAAGTGTCCATCAACAGATGAACAGATCAAAAAAGTGTGGTACTTATACAGAATGGATTACTATTCAGCCATAAGAAGAATGAGGTCCTGTCATTTGCAATAACATGGAGGAATCTGAAGATCATTATGCTAAATAAAAGAAGCCACGTACATAAAGAGAAGCTTCACAGGTTCTCACTTATTTGTAGCATCTAAAAATTAAAACAATTGAAATCATGGAGGTAGAGAGTAGAAGGATGGTTACCAGAGTCTGGGTAGCGTAGTGGGATGGTGGGGTGGAGTTTGAGGTGGTTACCGTTTACAAAAATGAAAACGTAGTTAGGAAGAATGTATAAGACTTAGTATCTCATAGCACAATGGGGTCACTATACTCAAAAATAATTTAGTTCTATATTGTAAAATAACTAAACAGTATAATTGAATTGTTTATAATACAAAAGACAAATGCCTGAAGGGATAGATACCCCATTTTACTAATGTGATTATTATGCATTACATGCCTGTATCAAAACATCACATTTACCCCAATAAATATATATGCCCATTACATTCCCACAAAAATTAAAATTAAAACTAAAAAAAAAAAAAGTTGTATGTTAATCCAAACAAAATTATGCTAAACTATATTGGGAACTTGGTGATATGGAAAGTGTGTGTATGCGACCAAGAGCTGCTTGATGAAAGTCCACTAAATTGTCATCTTCTAATATAAAAAATAAGGATAACATCAAGACCTCATGACAATGTGGAGCAACTGGATCATTCAGAAATTTCTGGTGGGAATGTAACATAGCCCTCTGGAAAGCAGTTTTACATTTTCTTATTAAACTAAAAATGTAACTACCATACAGTCCACCAATTGCAGTCACACACATTCGTCCTAGAGAAATGCAAACTAAGTTCACACAAAACTGAATATTCATTGCAGCTTTATTCATAAAACCCAAACCTGAAAAGAGTTGAGTGCTCTTCAACAGGAAAATTGTTAAATTGTCATATATCTATACCATGGAACATTACTCAATAATGATGAAAAGGAATTAACTACTGATATACGCAGAAACTTGGATTTATCAATAGTTTAGTGAGAAAAAAAAGCTATTCCCAAAAGGTGATATAATGCGTGATTCCTTTCTGTAATGTTTAAAATGATAGCATTTGAGAAATGGAGGATAAGTCAGTGGTTAAGTATAGGGTGAGGCAGAAGCACACTGAGTATGATTATGAAAGAGCAGGAGGGCTGGGCACAACGGCTCATGTTTGTAATCCTAGCACTTTGGCACTTTGGGAGGCTGAGATGGGCAGATCACTTGAGGTCTGGGGTTCAAGACCAGTCTGGCCAACATGGCAAAACCCTGTCTCTACTAAAAATACAAAAATTAGTCAGGTGTGGTGGCACGTGCCTGTAATCCCAGCTGCTTGGGTGGCTGAGGCAGGAGAATTGCTTCAACCCAGGAGGCAGAGGTTGCAGTGAGCCAATATTGCACCACATTCTCAACCTGGGCAACAGAGTGAGACTCCATTTCAAATTTAAAAAATAAAAATCAAAAAAGAGCTGAGTAAGGTATCTCTGTTTTGTTGGAAGTGTTATCTTGACTTTGGTTGAGGATACATGAACCTTCAAAGGTGACAAAATTGTTTAGAACTAAATACACACATACACAAACATATACATACATGTGTGCTGGTAAAACTGGAAACCTGAATAATATAGGGTATTATATAAATGTTAACAGCCTGGCTATGATATTATATGATAGTTTTGCAAAATGTTACCATTAAGGGAAGCTTGAAAAATTTTACAGAAGATATTTCTGTATTATTCTTTCGAACTGCATGTGAATCCACAATTATATCAATACAAAATTCAAATAAAAATTTAAATAAATTCAAATAAATAAAATTTATGTAGTATCCTCTACTCCTGAGAGTGTTACCATTGGGATATTTGAGAAAAATATACATGAAGTCTAAGAATGTAATAAAATATAAAATCTCATTGTGTTTGTGCACAATATTCCAGATGGTGAGTATACCACTTTGCTCAAAATTCTAAACCATTCCACTTTTGTTGTGGATTCAAAGGGAGATTTATTTCATTTATTTGAATGTAATTCATCCAGACAGTGTGAAGAATATATAAAATCCTGCAGAGACAGCACACCTGGTGAGAATTCGCTCAGTAAATTTGTGCCAGTGAGGCGGATTGATTATCTAGTTTCCCATTTCAAGTGTCCTCCACTATATTTATAAGCAGCTGTAAGTTGTCTGTTGTTTTCTTGTGGAAATGTAAATAGCCAGTTGGTACTTTCTTGGCTGACCTATGTAGCAAGAAAATGTGAAATCAGCAATAAAGGCCTTGATTTATTTTTAGTGGTAACCCTTTCCCATGCCACATAAGGTTTCCGTATCATCAAAAGTGCTAGCAGGCAATTGCAGTTATATTTGACATCCTTGACTGGATTAATTTGTTTAAGTCATTCAAACCTCTCCTTTCCTTGTGGGCCACTTCCATGTCTTTTATGCCAGTGTATCGAATTGTGTTTCCTTATAAGGTAGCCACTAGCCACATGTGGCTATTTAAAACTTAAATCAATTGAAATGAAATGAAATAAAATATGTAGCTCCTATATCACAATAGCCATATTTCCAGTGCTCAGTAACCAGTGAGAAGTGCTCTGGTATTTTATGCTTTCATAATTCTGTTATGAGAATAAACTATTTCCAAAAAATCCCATGACAAAAGAAGGAACTGGTAGTGATATGATCAGTTCATGTTAAATAATGAAAACTCAAGTGTTTTGCCCAGTTACACAATATGCATGACTGGAGTTGAAAGTATAACTTTTATATTAGCTTTTCATTTCATTTAAAAATTATATTTATTAATATAGCACAGCATGAGGTATATGTACCTCTAAAACCATTAGTGTTTGCTGTTAAGATCATGGAGGCCGAGTGGTACTATTATTCTTTTTTACCAACTCTTGAAATATTTGTCATTCTTTCTTTCTTATCTCCTCTTACTTTTAGTCTCAAACCAAGGAACTATGGAGGAAGAGTTACAGAGTCGATCTTTTCAAACTTATTTTTAAAATAAGTAATCTAACAGTATGTTTAAATCTTAAAAATAGCATGTAGATAAGAAAATTGAAAGTCATTGGAAAAGTGGGTTAATTAAATGATATTTAATTTCCAAAGTTGAGAAACATTTTCCCTATTCCTGTGATGTCTTCACATAGGAGTCCTTAATATCAAGGTAAAGTAATAGACTCTGTTCAAACTGCCCAGTTCCTCAATTATTAATTATTCTCTGAAAAGCCTAGAGGGAGGGAGAAAATTTCAAGTTGGAATTTGTGGGTTGAGACTACCTAATATTTCAAATAAACTATTTGTGAGGCATTAATCTTTCTGAAAAATGGAAGAATATTAGAAAGAATAACCTGTTTACTATCAATATATAGAATATTCCCTTGAGGTCTCATATTCATCTGTAATCTAATTCAGAGATTCCTGGCCACTTTTCAATACTTTATTTCAACTTTTTATTTCTCTGGCACCTTGAGATAACTAAATGGTGGGTGTCTGGGAAGTGCCTAGCAGCTGTCATCTTCTCCTTATATTTTGATGTGGGCCTCAAAGAAACAAAATTAAATATTTCCTGCCCCCTTTTGCAAGTATTTTTGTTTCCATCAAGGCTCAACTTCTGATTTTTCTTTTAATAAAATGAGGAGTTACTGACAGTGAGTTTTCTAGATCTAAATTTCACTTTAATTTCTGTGATTCTTTATCTAGGTAACTAAGTTTGTTTTGTGTCTTGAAGCTACACATATAAAAACTGCGAATTAGTTTTTATATTTACTTGTTTAAGAATAAAGTAAGCCGGGCACGATGGCTCACCTATAATGCCAGCACTTTGGGAGGCTGAGGCAGGCAAGTCACCTGAGGTCAGGAATTTCAGACCAGCCTGGCCAACATGGTAAAACCCTGTGTCTCCATAGCTCCTTGGCTAGAGACTAAAAATAAGAGGAGATAAATAAGAAAGAATGATAAATATTTCAACCTCCTCATTTGTATTTTGTAAAAATATAATAATTAGCCAGCCGTGGTGGTGACCACCTGTAATCCCAGCTACTCGAGAGGTTGAGGCAGGAGAATCGCTTGAACTCAGGAGGCAGAGATTGCAGTGAGCCAAGATGGCGCCACTGCGTTCCAGCCTAGGCAACGAGAGCAAAACGCCATCTCAAAAAATAAATAAATAAGTACATACAATACAATTTGCCCTTTCTGGTGTACAGTTTTATGAGTTTTGACAAATGAATACAGTCATGCGACCACCATCACAATCAACATGTCTAGCACTTCTATCACCCCAAAACATTATCTCGTACTCTTCCGTTATCGCCAGCCCTAAACATTGATCTGCTTTCTGCCCCTAAAATTGTTTAATCTTTAAATCTATATAAATGGAATTATGCAGTGTATAGCCTTTTAAGTGGTTTATTGCAGCATAATTCATTTGCAATTCATCCATGTTGTTACATGAATTAGTAGCTCATACCTTTTTATTGCTGAGTGGTATTTCATTACATGGCCTGAAATTAGAGTGCTACCCAGCAGGGCACTGAATATGAAATAGGGAGTGGATGATAAATTCAGCTAATGGTGGAGAAGCCATTGGATGGTGCAAGTCATGAACAGCAGGAATCTTGAGTTAAATGCTGGAAAAACAAACTTTTAAAAATAGCATGTAGATAAGAAAATCAAATCAGTCTTAGAAAAGTGGGTCAATTAAATGATCCACTTTGAGGAAACTTGAGTTATACACTGAAAAAACAAATTTGGTATTACATATCTATAGGATAAGCCAGCAAGGTGTACCTTTTCTTTAGATAAGGAAAGGATACCTGAATTGCTGAGGCTGTGCTGCATTCTGATTGACAATTCAATTGCACCTGAGTACTGGCTGTGTGGCTGTTGTTCCTGCCTTCTCTGTTTATCTTTGAAACAAGTCTTATTACAGTAAGAAAACTGAGCATGTGTCTTGCAACTTGGAAGAGGCTAACATATGTACAGAAAACTATGCTACAAAACAAAACAAAATTATTCTTTCAAAACACCAATGTTCTGGGTTTGTTATTCATTTTGATAGTATATAGAAAATAAAAGCTCTACTCAGTTTTTAAACCATGTTACTGATCCCTTCTTTCTCTTTTTATGGAGATTACTTTCTTATTTATATCAGGCTTTTAAATATAAGATTTATCATAACACATTGCAATTATTTGCTTTCACTACTTTATTATGGGTACCTGGAGAATAAAGACAGTGTCTTATCCATCTTTATGTAATAAACACCGCATTTAATAATGACACAAAAAAACAGTGTTCCATAATTGTTTGCTGAACGAAGGAATGCATGTGCCATAACAATATGGAAACAGTTCATATGATTTCTAACATTTTTATTCATGTGTCCAAATTTAAAATCCCTCAACTTTTACAGACGCATATTCCACAGTGCTTTATCCATATTTATCATTAGGTTATGATTGCTCTTTGATGTTTGTAAGATTTTCTTACTAATTTCTTATAAATTTTATTGGTTTCTTTCTAGGATTTTGTGTTGTTTTTATTAATTTTTGATAGTTTTGAATTAACCATCCATTATTTCAATTATAGACAAACAGAATTAATATATAATTACTTAAATGTTGTATAATACTGACATTGTCCCTGTTTTAAATACATGTCTTGCTCAAAAAAAAAGTGGTACAACATTAAAGAAAATAAAGCAAAATGTTTATCTGCATGTAATCCTACTCTGTAATATAACCATTTGAATTTCTTCTTTTTGCCTCAATCTTTATCCACTGTTCACTTTACATAGTAGCTAATACCCTATACACATTGTTGTGTGCATCTCTGTTTACCTAATATTAGTTTAAAAATATTTTCTCTTTAATAATGCTTTAATCATTTCAGGGGATAGATAAGACCAATCAGTTTCCTATGCTAACATAACAGATATTCTATTGCATCTTATAATTTTTTTTACATTTATTATTTTATTTTTATGTTTTCTTAATATAATTATGTGTTAGGCTTCAAAATAGTCCTCAGTGATCCTCACCTCCAGATATTCACACCCTTGTGTAATGCCCTCCAAAAAAGAATGGGGCAAACCTGCCACCTATGAGATACTGCGAAACTGACAGTTTGTGAGTTGAAAGGCTATGCCATAAAAGACATTGCAGCCTCCTCCTTGCGCTTGTGAATCACTAACTGTGGGAAAAGCTAAAAGGTATCTATTGAGGAAATGCCAGCACTCGAGTGGCTGTTGTCCTTATGAGGAGAGGAACTGTCGTCTTTGATCCATGACCCAGCACTATCTTCCCAGCCATGTAAACGATCTACCTTGGAATCTGATCTTTGAGTCCTGTGACCTAACAGTAGACCCAAAGCCAGAAGTAACCATCCAAGGCCCTCTCCAATTTCTGACCCATAGCAACTATAGTAAATAACAATTGATTGTTATTTTAAGCCATTAAAATTTGAGATAATTCATTATGCAGTAATACCTAGCTAATACAACTATTTCTATTTCCATTACAAATAATCTAAAAGGCAGCTTCTGTTAATATATAAAAATAGTTGCCAGCAATGTATTACTGTCAATTATGAAATAGATTTGCTACTTCATATGAATGCAAAATTATGTCAGAAAAATATAATGAAGATAGCCAATAAATATCATAGGCATCATATATTATACCTGAATATATCACTGTCAGCATACTGAAATTATTCTAAACATATATTAATATACACATTTTTACTAAAACACATACATATTCTAATAAAATAATTTTTCATACAATAAATAGTGATCATCTTTACAAATATATAAATCCTCATTTCAATGGTTCTATATTATTCAGTTTTATAGATATACTCTATTTTACCAATTCCTTCTTTGAATATTTAGGTCATCTCCATCTATTTAATGTTCTACCAGTGCTGCAATCAGTACCTTTCATTGTCATTTGTTTCGTACTCGCTTGTGTGTTTTCATTATGATTAATTTTTTGGAACTTGGGGGAAAGCATATTCACAGACATTTATAATGGAGAAACACCATATAAATTTATTCTTATGGAGGAGTTAGGGTAGGAGTGTAGCAGTATTGTTTCCTAAATTTTTCCTGATAAACATTATTTATTGAATTCTATTCTGTATCTACAGTGATATAAAATAACTTCTGTGAAATACTAAATTAATTATGTGTTCTTAATCTACGTCCATTTAAATCCTGGTTTTTTTTTATTTTAAACTACAAGTTTATACTATTCTTTATTTTTTTTTTTTACAGAAAGTTCTACCTCAAAGATATCAATTACATTGATTTCTTGACTCTTTTCATCCATTCAATTGTCTATACTCTTAAATAATTTTTTCCTGTGTTAAGAAATAAAAGGTTTTGTAATAGTGAATTGAAATGACCTTAAATATATAATTTTCAGAAAACTGATACATTTTAAGACATTGAGTTTTTCAATTCAAGAAATAGCAAGTTTTACCATTAAAACACACACATATTGTAAGTGGGAAATATTTTTCATTATTATTTTTAATTATGTATTCCTGATTAAAAGAAAGCTAAATTTTATTTATTTTCATTTCATCTGGCATCTGGCTTCCTCACTGAACGTCTCTGATTATTTCAAGTATATCATCAGTAATTTTTCAAGGTTTTCTAAGTAAACAGTTTATCAATCTCATATAATGACAATTTACTAAATGTTTATCTTTATGTCAAGAATTTATGCATCTCCACATCATCATCATTCTCATCATCATTATCATCTCCTTTTTTATGATTGCATTTCATTGGTCAGAACATACAGAATTATATTTAAGCTTTGTGGTGATATCAGGCATGCTGAGCTTATTCCTGTCTGTAAGGAAATAGATATATTGTTTCATAATTACTGTGAGTCAAGAAAACACAGGGCAAACACAAAGGAAGTAACTTGCTGCAGCTGAGTTAAGGCAATCTGTATTCCTACCTCCTCAGCCACCACCCCACTCTCTACTGCACTATACTCAAACCACTCTTGCAAAAGTCACCAAGAGCAAATCTAGTGGACACTTTTAAGTCTTTTCACTAATGGAATTTACTGCAGTATTTTACACCATTGTCCCTTTCTATCATCTGTAAATACCCTCCTACATGTGTTTCCCCAGCACTCTCCTCTCCTATTTCCTTCTATTTCTCTCTCTGTCCTAAAGGGTCCTCCTCTGTCCACCCTTCAGAGGAAAGATTTATTTTTTCTTCAGGAGATACTCTTAGGGTTTTCTTATCCACTGACAGCTTTCTGGAATTGACTCCATATAGTGATATTTTTGACCGCTGAACATGTTCAAGAGCACTACAGGTTAAAATAAAGTCTGAAGCCTGTGATGCATTTTCAGTCCCGGCTTGTTAGCTCTTGCCCACAGCTTTTGCAATGAAATGCCTTAGAAAGTTTGACACTGGGGCTTTAGATTGTCAGTTTCATATGAATCCAACCAATTGCAAATTTCAGAATCCCATTCTTAGCCCTAAATTTCAGATGAGAAACTTGGCAAGCCTGAGAATGTAACTGCCATTTTAATTCAGCAACCCACATAATTAAATTTTGTGTTTGATTTTCAGCAACATCAGCCCTGTGAGTACAATAAGTAATAGCTCCTTTTAGGACTGTCATAGAAGCTCTTTGATTCGTGAACTATAACTTGAGCTGGGATTTAACAATTCTGAGCTTGTCATTTTCTCTTTGTTAGCACTCAAGTGAACTCCAAATAATCTATTCCATACCACAGTCATTCTAGTCATCATTACTATCATAATAATCAAGTGCAGCAGCCACTTGGGCTCCTAAGGCCCAAGTTTCAGTTAGCATTTTATCGCACTCAATCACAAGTGATAGCTTCATTAATTTTGAGGCCACCGCACTAACATCAATTTTCTCATTGGCAAGGAGATCAGCACAGCTCTCAAGTCCAAAGGTATGACCAAAATGCTATCCTTGACAGAGAGTCTACCTCCTGGGATTACAATTGGTACCAATCGCATTATCAGTCTTAATCTAACTGAAACAACCCATATTATAATCTGAATAGGGAATGTTTAATATAATGAATATTCACTATAATCATTAAACAAGAGCGTAAAGAATTATCATCAATAATATATTATTGGCATCATGAAAGACTGGCAAGTAGAAAGAAAAGATGATTCAAAAGAATATAGAAATCAGCTGGGCGCAGTGGCTCACACCGATAATCCCAGCACTTTGGAAAGCTGAGGTGGGAGGATCACGAGGTCAGGAGTTCAAGAGTGGCCTGACAACATGGTGAAACCCTGTCTCTACTAAAAATATAAAAAATTAGCCTGGTGTGGTGGCGTGCACCTGTAATCCCAGCTATTCAGGAGCCCGAGGAGAATCGCTTGAACCTGGGAGGGGGAAGTTGCAGTGAGCTGAGATTCTGCCACTGCACTCCATCCTGGGTGACAGAGTGAGACCCGTCTCAAAATAAATAAATAAATAAATAAATAATAAATAAAAATAAAAAAGAAAAGAATATAGACATAGCAGATATAATGAGTAGTCGCTGTGCCAGTGTTAAGATAGATCATCCCAGGAAGACACCCCTCTCCTAGGGTTGAAATCTCTACCTTCTTGGAGAGAGCACAGCCATGGTTCACTGAATAACAGAGCTGGAGTACTACACTCACAGAACTTTGGAAATCTTTCCTCTATGGTGAGGAGGAAAGTTGGCTATGGAGAGTTATTTCATCAGAAACACGTTGCTATCAAAAGGCTTGCGGGAGGATGCCAGGGGAAATTTCTTACTGCTAGATACTGCTGGCACTGTACACTGCAAGAGCTAGGTACTGGAGAAACTGTCTGTGCTGCAGGAGCCTAATGTCAGAGAAAGCCAAGCCTGCATCAGGAACCCGCTGAGTCAGCAGGAGAAGGAAGCACAACCTTTTCCTCCTGCAGTGTATCTTTGGCGACCTGTATTGAGAAACATTCAATGTCGGTTGGCAAAGGAAAAATATTTGAAGAGCCCAGATCCAATTTCAGAAAGCATCCTGAAATTTTACATTTGGAGCTGAGAGTCAGTAAATTGATAACCAGTAGAAAAATATGTAACATTAACAAAGAAAAACTAAAATATTTTCTTCTAGTGTTTCGTGTCTTTAAACATTGTTTTTTGCAGTGCTTTTTATCTTTAAACTTTTTAAAGACATTTTAAATTTGCCGACTGTCAGAGTTATGGGCTTTTTCTTGATGATTTATGGAAAATTTCAATGTTTAAAAAGGATATCCCCTACCTGAAGATTTTTTTGTTTTTGTTTTTTTGGGGGATGTAGTTTTGCTCTCGTTGCCCAGGCTGGAGTGCCATGGCACGATCTCAGCTCACCACAACCTCTGCCTCCCAGTTTTAAGCAATTTTCCTGCCTCAGCCTCCCAAGTAGCTGGGATTAAAGGCACAAGCCACTACATCTGGCTAACTTTGTATTTTTAGTAGAGACAGGGTTTCTCCATATTGGTCAGGCCAGTCTCAAACTCCTGACCTCAGGTGATTCACCCACCTCATCCTCCCAAAGTGCTGGGATTACAGACGTGAGCCACTAGGCCTGGCCTACCTGAAGATTTTAAAGATGTTCACCAAAATTCCTTTCTATGTATTTAAACTTAATTATAGTGATAACTGTTAGGCTGCCTATGGGTTAGATTTAATCCCTGTAAGCTATTTAAATTCCTGGACTTTAAATTTCCTCATCTGCAATAGGGGGAAAATAATAACACTTAGTGGAGTTGCTTTGAGAATTAGGTATGTTTTATCAAAAACATTTATTGGAGTGTCTGGCACATAGTATGATCTTACTATAGCATTGATTAATAATGTTTTCTAGTAACAGTTAACATTAGAATAAACATGAGCAGGCCTGCTTGGTGGCTCAAGCCTATAATTCCAGCACTTTGGGAGGCCAAGGCACGCAGATTGTTTGAGCCCAGGAGTTCAAGACCAACCTGGTCAACATACCAAAACCCTGTCTCTACAAAAAACACAAAAAATTAGCGGGACATGATGATGAGCACATGTGGTCCCAGCTACTCATGAGGCTGAGGTGGGAAGATTGCTGGAACCCTGGAGGAAGAGGTTGCAGTGAGCCGAAATCAGGCCTTTGCACTCCAGCATGGGTGACAGAGTGAGACCCTGTCTCAAAACAAAACAAACATTAGTAATGAATGTATAATATACATACATGATTTTGCATCTTATATTTTTCCACTCTAAATTGTTATTAAAAAAACATTTTCAGAATGTTTATTATGTCTCAGTTACTTCAAAATTAATTTTTTATAAATGTTAAATTTTAAAGGTTAGATAAGGCATTTATGTTAATTAAATATGATAACAAGATAGCTAAAGCGATTTTATTTATTACACAAATATTTTGTAGCAATTTTTCACAATATAATTTTGCTGTTTTTAATTTATAAAATACTGTTATCTACAATTCTATACAATTCCTCACCCACCTTGTACAATCATAATGCTTAAATAATTTCATTTTTTATTATACATATGAATATGACCCATGCTCTTATGTAATTTTTATATTTTGTTTTGAAATACCTTATTAGCTACAGCAGAAAATCTTGTATTAGATTACTCAATGTACATGTCAACTTGGCTTTGCCAAAGTCCTCAGCTACTGAAACACTAGGCTAGGTATTGTTATAAAGGTATTTTGTAGATGTGATTTAAGTCTATAATCATTTGATTTTTTTTTTTTTTTTTGAGACAGGGTCTCACTACGTTGCCTAGGCTGCCCTTGAACTCCTGGCCTCTCGTGATCCTCCCGTCTTAGCCTCCTGAGTAGCTGGGATTATAGGTGTTTGCCACGGCACCAGGCTCATAATCAATCAGTTTTAATTAAAGTAAATTACCCAAGATAATAAGGGTAGGGCTAGTTTAATCAGTTAGGAGGCATTAAAATCAGAACTGAGGCTTGTCTGTACAAGAATCAAGTCTGTGTATAGCAATAGTTCATGTCATAGCATTGCAGCCTGCCCTTCCTGCTGGCTAGCACTATAAATTTCAGACTTGCCTAAACAACCTCCACAATCATGTAAGCCAACTCCTTGCAATAAATTTTGAAATATATGTCTCCTTTTGATACTGCTTCTCTGTTCAAAACTTGACTGTTGTGCCCAGCAAAAGATACAGTATTTTACTTCTTTAAAAATTTTTCCTTCTCCAAAGAAAGTTCAGCTGTGACCTGGCAAGTAGAGAAGCGGGCACTTATGGTGATAAGGAAGTAAGTAAACCTAAGCTAAAGAGTATTTAAATCACTTAGAAAAAATAAAGCACACTTACTAAGCATATTTAGAAATTTAACCAGAAACTTAATTTTGTCTTCATAGAAGTAATATAAATATTATGGTAGAATATTTGTTTAAAAAACGAGGAATAATCTTGCCATTCTAACACAACTCTTAACAGCTTTCCCTATGTTCATATGTGTGTGAGCTGTTATCATCAAGCAAATATAAATTTGTTAGTTAAAAAAAATGTTTGGAGTTTAGTTCTTCAAAAGAGAGACACAGCTGGGCGCGATGGCTCATGCCTGTAATCCCAGCATTTTGGGAGGATGAGGTACATGGATTACTGGAGGTCAGGAGTTCAAAACCAGCCTGGCCAACATGATGAAGCCCCATCTCTACTAAAAATACAAAATTAGCCAGGCGTGGTGGTGTGTGCTTGTAATTCCAGCTACTTGGGAGGCTGAGGCAGGAGAATTGCTTGAGCCCAGGAGGCAGAGGTTACAGTGAGCTGAGATCCTGCCATTGCACTGTAGCCTGGACAGAAAGAGTGAAATGCGTCTCAAGGAAAAAAAAAAAAAAAGATGGACACATTTCTCTTTGTTCCTCACATTAATGCAGAGCTAAAACTCTTATACATGCTACACAAATCAACTATAGAAAGACTCTCCAAAAATTTGGAAAGAATGAGGAATTTGGCTAGAGATCTTGGCACTTGATGAACAGCAAGGCACTGAGTTTTCTGGGTTTTGGTTTTCTTCTTGCTTCCTATGTATCCCAGACAAGATGCTGGAAAAACTCACAATCTAGAAAAGGCAACAAGTATGGGGGGGGAAAAAAAAAAAAAACACCTCACCCTGGAGCCTAAGGACCAGAAGGGGGACTAAACAGGAGAGTAAAACTCATTTTTACAATAATCACTCTTCAGCTGAACACCATGGTGAAAAACCGCTGTCCTGTTGCTCTCAGCTGTCCACACAGTGTCTTTGGCGGCTGAGAAGGAAGTATGAATTTTCATCCCCTGACCAACAGTAATGAAGCAGTGATCCCTCCTCATTGACAAAAACAGAGTGGGAAACCTAGAATTTTGTCCATACAGAGCAGTATTGAGGCAGTGACATTTCCTCTTTCTGTTGCTGATACAGTATCATCAGAGATTGAGTGGGGAGCTCCAAAATCTACTTCCTGCCGAGCAGTAACAAGGAGGTACCTCTCCCTTTTCCCACTGCTGATTTGGAGTCAACAGAGGTTTACTGGGGCGCACGGACTCCCATTCCTTCCCAGCACAAATGAAGCGGTGCTTCTGCCCCTCTACATTAGAAAGGTAAAAAAAATTATGGAGAGGATAAAGGTTAAAAAAAAAGGGGGGGGGGGCTCTTAAAACAAATATAAAGTCCTGTGTAAACTCCTGAGTAAGTCTCATGTGAAACTGACCATATCAAAATATCAGAAGGTTTAAGAATTAAAACCTTAAACCTTTGGAATTTTCCAAGAATCAGATTGCAATCTGGGTAATCTGGGTAGTGCACAAAAGATGGAGACAAGAATAACATTGAAATGGTTCTGAAATTCGAAGTTGTCATTTAACCACAGCTCACAAAAGTAGGCTAAGATCTGTTTGCTAAGTCAAAACCAAACAGCTGCCTGCTAAAATAGATTATTTCCATAGGAATAAGAGTCTTAAAACATAATATGCAAAATGTAGAGATACTAAAGACCAGAAAAATCTCAACCTGAATAAGAAAAGAAAATCAACAAACCATCACCATGAATCTGACACAGAGGTTGTCATTATCTGGCAAGGATTTTAAAGCAACTAGTATGAAAATAACCAAGGAGAAATTACAAACATTCTTGAAACAAATGGAAATAATAAAACATCTTACCAAAAATTTTTTAAAAGAAAAACATCTTTAAAAAGGAAATTTTAAAAACAAAATTTATAACCATGAAACTAAAAATAATAATAATAATATAGGAAGTATTCAATAGCAGATTAGAGATACTAAGTGAAGGAATCAGTGAATTTGAAGATAGTTAAAAAGGAAACGCCCATTCTGAATAAGAGAGAGAATATAGGCTAAAAATAAATAAAATAACAAAGCCTTAGAGACCTGTGGGTCAACAGAAAATATCTAAGTTTTCTATCATTGGAGTCCAAGAAGGTAAAGGAAAAGAATATTATATACCTGACAAATACTTGAAGAAAATAAAGACAAAAATTTTTTCAAATTTGGCAAACAGGTGAAAACCTATAAAGTAATGAAACTAAGCAAATTACAAATAAGATAAATTTCAAATAAATCAACACCAAAATACATTGTAGTAACATTTCTGACAACTGAAGACAAACAAAGTGTTCTAAAACAGAGAGAAATGGCACATAACTTACAGGGGAACATAATATATTGAATGACAACATATTTCTATTCAGACACCATGCAGTCCAGAAGAAAGTAGCACAATATTTTTTAAGTGCAAAAAGTAATGGTGAATGCCGAATTCTATATGCAATAAAATATATATTTAGGACAAAAGGTGAAATAAAGACATTCTCAGGTGGATGTAAACTAAGAGACTTCGTCAGCAGCCGATCATGCCTAAAAGAGTGGATAAAGTAAGATCTTCAAAAAGGCAAGAGGGATACTGAACATTAAAAAGTAACAGTGAACAACACGAAAGAAAAAAATAGGGACAAATATAATCGATTATTCTCCTTCTGAGTGTGTAAAATTATATTTGGTGGTTGAAACCAAAAGTATAATATTGTCAGATGGGAAAATGGTAGAGAGCCCAAAATAGATATCTACATTTATATAGTTATGTCTGTCCACTGATCCATATATATGTGTGTGTGTGTATATATTTGTGTATATACATATGTAGAAATATATACACACACACATATATATACCAATAAAATTGTATGTATGCAAAACATTACAAAAATCATACATAAAACAAAATAGAATTCTAAAAAAAATATGTACCTAACCCACAGGAAGGTAAGAAAGGGGAAATGGGAGTTAATTAATAGAGAAAACTACACACACACACCAGAAATGAGTGCATGTAAAAATGGATTAATTCTAAATAAATTTATAGTGTAATTAATCATATTGTACTAATGTTAAATTCCTGGTTTTGATATTATAGCGTAACTATGTAAGACATTACCATTGTAGGGTGCTGGAAGATGCCTACAAGAACCTGTGTATTATTTTTGAAATTTTAATGCATCTATCATTATCTCAAAATATATATTAAAATACTAAAAGCATACCAATTATTCATATATTCACATCATAGTAAGTCCCAGTTGAGCATCACTGGATGTTCAAAACTAAACACTAGCAATTTGAATTTTCTCTCTCTTAAGGTGCTCTAGAAAATACAAAAATAACAGAAATACTGGAAATAAGACAGTGATGCAATGAAAATGTTTTCAGCATGAACAATTTAAATATACTACATGTTTTTAGCTTTGGGAAATAAGGCATCATTGTAGCTTTATACCTGAATACTTTTGGAATCTATTATGAAGCCAATTTGTTAGATTTTAAATACATAGTTTTGTCAGATGATAAATAGAGAATAAAAATAATTTGTGATTGGCCGGGCGCGGTGGCTCAAGCCTGTAATCCCAGCACTTTAGGAGGCCGAGGCGGGTGGATCACGAGGTTGAGAGATCGAGACCATCCCGGTCAACATGGTGAAAACCCGTCTCTACTAAAAATACAAAAAATTAGCTGGGCATGGTGGCACATGCCTGTAATCCCAGCTACTCAGGAGGCTGAGGCAGGAGAATTGCCTGAACCCAGGAGGCGGAGGTTGCCGTGAGCCGAGATCGCGCCATTGCACTCCAGCCTGGGTAACAAGAGCGAAACTCCGTCTCAAAAAAATAATAATAATAATAATAATAATAATAATTTGTGATTATATCAAAGAACAAATCATCCATGGCCTTACATGTGAATATCTATGTATATTTTGGCTTTAGTAATGTTTATAATTCCATTCTGTTGCAAAATAAAAAAAAAAAGCATAGGCTGGGCATGGTGGCTCAAGCCTGTAATCCCAGCACTTTGTGAAGCCAAGGCGGGTGGATCACGAGGTCAAGGGATCGAGACCATCCTGGTCAACATGGTGAAACCCCGACTCTACTAAAATACAAAAAAATTAGCTGGGCATGGTGGCACGTGCCTGTAATCCCAGCTACTCAGGAGGCTGAGGCAGGAGAATTGCCTGAACCCAGGAGGCAGAGGTTGCGGTGAGCCGAGATCGCGCCATTGCACTCCAGCCTGGGTAACAAGAGCAAAACTCCGTCTCCAAAAAAAAAAAAAAAAAAAAAAAAAAAGCATAAAGTGCGATTCAAACCTCAAATTTGCAGATGGCAGAAACCTGTGCAGGCTACCTAATAAAACAGATAAATGAGAGAATTAAAGTTAAAACCTTGACAGGCTAGAATAATATGTTGAAACTAACAAGCAAAAATTTACTTAAAAAATTAAAACAGAAAGCCAGAGACAGAATTCTGGCAGATACTATTTGCCCCTGTACGTTAGTTTGGTGATCAGCCTGCCAGTGTTTAAATGATGGTACCACCACTAACTGTGAATTAATCCTTGGCAATGGCAGTTATCTTGCTGTGTCTCAATTTTCTTATTTATTAAGCATAGATAATGATGATGATGGTGGTAGTGGTGATGGTTATGATGACGATCATGATGATAATTGATGCTTATATCAGAGGATGACTGCGAAGTTTAAAAAATATTTAGAAAAAGTACCTAGAATAGTCTCTGGCACCCAGTAAGTTCTCAAAAAATGTTCTTGTTAAATTAGTTGCTGTTGTTACTTGAAAAAGTTGCATGCAAATAAAACCTTTAAAGTCACATAAAGATTAGGTAGAGAAAATAGAATAATTCATGGAAGGTAGGGCATCACCATCTCCATTTGAATGAATCTTCTGATGTGACTTGAGAAGTATAATAACTGCAGTTTAGTGCATGATCTATAGAGTACGCCTGACCCAGAATCAAATCCTGCCTCTGACATTTACCAGCTCTCTGACTTTGGGAAAATTACTAAACCTATCTAAACCTCGTTTCTTCATCTATAACAGAGAGTAATAGAAGTGACTGCATCATAGAGTTGTTTTGAGAATTCAGAAGGACTGCACAGACTTGGAACGGAGTGATAACTCACCAATAATATCTTCTTTTATTACTATTATGTGACTGCTATAAAAGCTGTCCTTTATTTCTAGGATACAATCCAAGACTTGAATGTCACAATATTCTGGGGAGCTTATTAAATTTTGTAATCAAGGGAATAAATATTTCCTTTAGCTTAATGCTATTTTCTTCGTTATGCCAATGCAGTATTTTTGTCCTTTAGCTTAATGCTAATCTCTTAGCTACGTCGAGGCAATATTTTTGGAATGCCAAATCCTGTTTCTCTTCTTTCATTAACTATCTTGGTTTCATTCCTCATGTTTATCCCTAATGCAATCTCTTAATTTCAGTTCTTAACAGATGTGGCCTGAATTATGGCAAGTGCCTTTTAAATTTTTCTCTAGTTTCCAAAAATCGTGAATCTTAAGAAGAGGGTAGATTAGAGGTTAAGCTGGAATCAATTTTTAAGAATTATAATTTTTCAAGGAGTGGATTGACTGACATCAGATTATATAAGCAGATAACTACTTTCATTCTTCACACCTCTGTCATATTTGGTCCCATAGCATCCTTGCGCAACATGGCATATTTATATAGTAAGCTGTTGATGGAAATGTAGTAAACATATCTCCCCACCTGCTGCTGGACCCAGCTTTCAAAAACAGTGCTTTAAATTTTGTCTTTGTAGGCTAATAATAATGAATTTATTAAAGACTCACTATTAGGCCGGGCGCGGTGGCTCAAGCCTGTAATCCCAGCACTTTGGGAGGCCGAGGCAGGTGGATCACGAGGTCGAGAGATCGAGACCATCCTGGTCAACATGGTGAAACCCCGTCTCTACTAAAAATACAAAAAACTAGCTGGGCGTGGTGGCGCGTGCCTGTAATCCCAGCTACTTAGGAGGCTGAGGCAGGAGAATTGCCTGAACCCAGGAGGCGGAGTTTGCGGTGAGCCTAGATGGCGCCATTGCACTCCAGCCTGGGTAACAAGAACGAAACTCCGTCTCAAAAAAAAAAAAAAAAAAAAAAGGACTCACTATTTGTCAGACATACATCATTATCTCACTGTTTCTTTAGATGAAAATTGCTCTTGTGCTCATTTCAATTTTGAGGAAACTGTGACATGGAGATATAATTCCACTAGAAGAGCAAAAGAAAGCTGAGATTAAATGTAAGGTCTGTCAGCACTGAAAGCCTAGAAAAACAACTACTTTCTGCGTGTATCTAATGGCTCATGTATCGTGTTGAGTTTCATATAGATTACCATAAATGTACAAGATACAGTCATTGTCCTTGTCCTCCATTTGCCTTTAAAGAACTGAGTGTATAAGTAAAATACACTTGAAATACTCAAAATATTTAGTTGCTACTGTGCATGATATTTTCTTAAAACTGTAGCAGAAGTACAGAGAAGAAAGAGCACGATTTATCAGAAATGGCCTATTGACAGGATGTGGAAGATGGAGGAAACAGGTTAGACGAGTTTTTAAGCAGTCCTAAAGTGGAATAGATAGAAGTTACTTGGCAATGGCCTTGGTGGTCATGAAGATTAGAAATTGGGAAATTGAAAATAAATGACATTAGAAAGTACTGAGCAATTTAATTGCCATAATTTTTTCATAGGCAGCAGGGAGCCATTTCAAGTTCTTGAGCAAGGAACTGAAAGATTTATAGTACGTTTTCAGAAAATCAGTCTGGTAGTGAGGTGTTAAAGAAACAGGTCAGCAGGGAACAGGATAGCAGGGGAAGTTGTTATAATAAAATATGTTGGTTACCATAGTGATGACTAGGCAAGGAAAAAATCCTACAGTCAGGATCCATTTATCTGTGTTACTCCCCCACCGTTTTTCACCAATCTTAGTGCTATTCCTGTAGATTAACATCCTGGACATTATTTAAAATATAATTGTAACTCATTTTAGGATTTTGAAAAATTAATCCTTGTTATTTATGCTACAAACTGCCGCAGTCTTTTCCCACTAGGATATTGTTTTAAAAGAATGGAAAACAGAGGTGTTTCTGTGCATCTGAGCACTTCAGTTGAATCAAAATTGCTCCAGTTGTTTGCTTCAGAAAATAGAACCAAAGCCATGGACTAGAACGGTTTCCTACTTAACAAACTTTGACAGTACTATTTTGCTTTTTAAATTAAAATGTACTTTTCTAGTACTACTACTACTTGATTTTCCTTAAATCTGATTTACCCACAGCCTCTTTATATGATTGCCCAACTATGTTCAAACCATAATTCACAAATATTATAAAAATACTTTTGCCTTCTTACCCCTAGGTCACAAGAGCTTGAGGGTAAATACAGGGTCGTAAAAAGCCCAGAAAACAGCTTGTTTACCTTCTCTTTTCCTCTAGTAATTGAGGAATGTGAATCTCTGACTTAAAATACCTTCCAATTACACAGTACATGTTGTTTGGGCTATCCCATAACATCTGCTATTTTCTTCCAGCCTGAATTGGCAACTAATTACACTTCTGTTTTGTCATTTTATCCTTCCCGTAATCTGGCTGTGATGTGGACTTCCTGTGCCATGCTGTGGTCAAGGTCTTGATGTTCACTTCTATTTCCTTTGGCTAGCAAATGCAACCCTTGCCATTAATATTACCCTGAATGGGGGCTGATAAACTTTGTCCCCATTCCACTGGCCCTGTTATACTGGCGGTAGAGCAGGGCTGCCTTATACTCTCAATATTTTGAGTTTTTGTGAAGTTATTATCATTATTATTATTATTATTTACTTTTTACTACCCCTTTATTGTTACTTTGGACTACCACAGGAACCAGAAGACTGGGATGGGTGGTATATGTGTTATTCACATTAAGCTCTATCGAAATCTCCAACCCCTTTTGAATATAAGCCATTCTTCTTGAATTGAATTCATGTGGTTGGATTCTTACTCTTCTTGTATAAACTTGTTCTGAGAACCTTCTTAGTTCTCATGTAAATAGCCTCAATGTTAGGAAAATCTGATACCCAGGGTGCACACAGCTTAGGAAATTATCAAGTTGATAGCCACTACTACATACAGATATATACTTTTTCTTGTAATAAACTTCAGAGAGTGAGCACATTGACAAGTAGCTACTTTAAGCAGGCTGCAAGAAAGTAACAGCAGGAAAAAGTTGGAAAGTAACATGTAGGCAAATGTTTTGTTGTTGTTTAGAAAGTCTGTACTGGTGTTTGTCTTTTATTTAAAGTGTCTACCTCAATCTTTCAATACTTGTAGCCCATATATGAATAAGAATGTTGCATTCCATTTTTCATATTACTTTTTCTGTTTAAAGGAGGGTTATAATAACCTGTTGTTCTTCATAGTTAGGCTTATTTATGAGGTGACATTAGGTTGGCTATTTCTTGCATATGCTCTTTGAGCACACCCAGATCCCCATTACAGGGCTTTTCCATGTATGCCTCAGCTGTGGATGTCAGCTCCTAACAGGTTACGCCTGTCCCCTTCTCCAGCGGATCACCCCTGACTAAAGGAAGATGCCCTATGCAGAGATGCCTGTGGAGTTTAGCCCTGTCATCATTACCACCTCAAGATCCCTGCATCACACTATACACAAAAATCTACTTTTGATGGATTAAGCAGTAGGGAAGAATTTCCTAAACCAGCCATTAGAAGGTGCTAAATATAAAATAATGAATTGACAAGAAGTAATCAGAAGAAAAAGATCAAACAATTCTGTAGAAAAGCTGGCAAAAACATGGAACAGATATTTAACATGAGGAATAACTGATGTAAAATAAATATACGAAAGTATAATCTTTTTTGTAAACTTAGAAATGAAGATTAAGACTACAGTGACATATTATTTTACTTACTTGCCTTAGGCAAAAGTTAACCCCAATAATACCAAATGTTGGTGACTATTTGCCATATTCTTGATGGATACAACCACACCAGGTAATATTATGCAAAGTGGAATGATTGTGAATCCTACAGACCGGCATTTCCACTTCTAAGTATATCTGAAAAAAAACTCTCCTACATATGCATAACAAGGAATGTTCAATTTTATTTCGCAATAGCATTATTCAGAATGGCCAGTCTGGAAGCACACAAACTTCCTTTGACTAGTGAAGGGACATTTCGGATATTCATGTATCTTCAGATACTATGTATCTGCGAAAGTTACGGCGGGGCGTATCCCACCGCGCGCCAGGAAAGGGGTCCGGTGCAGAGTGCCCCTCGTCCTGGGGAAAGGGGTGCGGCTGGAAAGACGGCAGACCCTTCACCCCTCAGGCAACGCACGTTCATGGGGAACCTGGCGCTAACCCATTCATAGACGACCTGCTTCTGGGTCAGGGTTTCATATAGCAGAGCAGCTCCCTCGCTGCGACCTATTGAAAGTCAGCCCTCGACACAAGGGTTTTAAGAAAAAATAAAAATTAAATAAAAGAAAGTTAATGAACCTCAGCTAAAGTAACAATGGTGTCACGAATCTTAGCAACATAATATTGAGTTTAAAAAAAAGAGTCACAGGAAACCACATATTTTATGGTATGGTATGATAACATCTTATTAAACAACAAAAGGTATAAGCTCAAGCATATTTATAATCCCTAAATAAAGATATAAATATAAAGGAAAGACGTGATTACACAAAAATCCAGAATGTTGATGTTCAGGGGTATAAGAGAATACGTTTGAGCAAAAGCACCAAGGGAAAAATGCAGAAGTACTAGGAATATTCTTTTTGGGGTTTTTTTGTTTTTTTTTTTTTTTTGAGACAGAGTTTCGCTCTTGTTACCCAGGCTGGAGTGCAATGGCGCGATCTCGGCTCACCGCAACCTCCGCCTCCTGGGATCAGGCAATTCTCCTGCCTCAGTCTCCTGAGTAGCTGGGATTACAGGCACGTGCCACCACGCCCAGCTAGTTTTTTGTATTTTCAGTAGAGACGGGGTTTCACCATGTTGACCAGGATGGTCTCGATCTCTCGACCTCGTGATCCACCCGCCTCGGCCTCCCAAAGTGCTGGGATTACAGGCTTGAGCCACCGCGCCCGGCCGGGGAATATTCTTTAATTAACTTGGATAGTGGGATTCACGGGTATTCATTTTATTACTATGTCTTTTAACTTACAAGTTACATGTATTCTTTTGTTTAAATGCATGTTTAAGCAATAAAACTTTTAAAATCATGACCAATAGATGAAAAACCAATGAAATTTTTAACTAAAGTTCAAAGTTTGAGGTTTTAAAATTGACTTCCTATTGCTATGTGTATACAATTATCATATTAAAAGTAAAGAGTGGGCCGGGCGCGGTGGCTCAAGCCTGTAATCCCAGCACTTTGGGAGGCCGAGGCGGGTGGATCACGAGGTCGAGAGATCGAGACCATCCCGGTCAACATACTGAAACCCCGTCTCTACTAAAAATACAAAAAATTAGCTGGGCATGGTGGCACGTGCCTGTAATCCCAGCTACTCGGGAGGCTGAGGCAGGAGAATTGCCTGAACCCAGGAAGCGGAGGTTGCGGTGAGCCGAGATCGCGCCATTGCACTCCAGCCTGGGTAACAAGAGCGAAACTCCGTCTCAAAAAAAAAAAAAAAAGTAAAGAGTAAGTTGGGCACAGCGGCTCATGCCTGTAATCCCAGCACTTTGGGAGACCAAGGCAAATAAATCACCTGAGGTTGAGTTCAAGACCAGCCTGACCAACACGGAGAAACCCCAACTCTACTAAAAATACAAAAAATGAGCTGGGCTTGGTGGCATATGCCTGTAATCCCACCTCCTCGGGAAGCTGAGGTAGGACAATTGCTTGAACCCAGGAGGCAGAGGTTGCAGGGAGCAGAGATCATACCATTGCCCTCCAGCCTGGGCAACAAGAGTGAAACTGTCTCAAAAAAGATAAAATAAGAGTGGCTAGCTGCCAAATTAGTCATATATATTTTAAGGATTTCTACATGTACCAATGTGAACTGCCTATAAGCATTCTTTTCTTATTTTTCTTTTTTTATTCAGACACACAAAAATACAAAACTTAGCCAGGCATGATGGTGCACACCTGCAGTCCCAGCAACGCAGGAGGCTGACGTGGGAGGATTACTTGAGCCCGGGATATTGAGGCTGCAGTGAGCTGAGGTAATATCACTGTACTACAGCATGAGCAAAAGAACAAGGCCCTGTTTCAAAAAAAAAAAAAAATGATGTAATCAAATTTCCTTATTACATATACAAAAAAATTAATGACATAGGTGAGTTGTTCAATGACAGCTCTCAAAACCAACAATTATTTATCCAAGATTTTGGAAAGAACCACATTGGTTTAACTAATCCTAATTAAGACTTTTTAAAATTTTTAACTAGACATTAATCTAATATATAATATATTAGATAAATATTTCCAATTCTCATTAAAATTATCGAATGGAAATCATATCATTGTGCTTTTTAATTTTTTGATATTTACTACACTTTGTTTTTTAACTTTCAATTTTAGGCGTACATGTCCAGGTTTGTTATATAGGTAATTTACATGTCATGGGGGTTTGGTGTACAGATTAGTTAGTCACTCAGGTAATAAGCATTATACCCAATAGGTGGTTTTTTAATCCTCACCCTCCTCCCACTCTTCACCCTCAAGTAGTCCCCAGAGTCTATTGGTCCCTTCTTTTTCTCCATGTGTACTCGATGTTTAGTTCCCACTTATATAAGCAAGAACACATGGTATTTCTGTGGGGTTGGTGGTAATGTCCCCTTTGTCATTTCTGATTGTGTTTATTTGGATCTTCTCTATTTTTTTCTTTATTAGTGTATTTAATGATCTATCAACTTATTTTTTCTTTCAAGTAACAAACTACTACATTCATTGACCTTTTGTATGGTTTCACATCTCAATTTCATTCAGTTCAGCTCTGATATTGGTTGTTTTTTTGTCATCTGCGGACTGGGAAATTATATTTTATAGAAATATGGTTAAATAATTTGAAAGTTCTTATTTTTTTCAGTAGCCAATATTAAAATAAAATTTAAAAATATAATATAGAAGAACACTTATTATACCCTAAACCAGTTATGAAGTGGTAATTAGACTTAAATCTGAACAGGACATTTGAAAATTTCTACACAGGAAACATTTTTCAATGGCTAAACAAAGTAAAAGTATATAATACGGCTGGATGCGGTGGCTCATGCCTGTAATCCCAGCACTTTGGGAGGCTGAGGCAGGCAGATCACAAGGTCAGGAGTTCAAGACCAGTCTGACCAACATGGTGAAGCCTTGTCTCTACTAAAAATACAAAAATTAGCTGGGTGTGGTGGACAGGCCTTTAATTCCACTTACTCAGGAAGCTGAGGCAGGGGAATTGTTTGAACCTGGGAGGTGGAGGTTGCAGTAAGCCAAGATTGAGCTTGCACTCCAGCCTGGGTGACAGAGCAAGACTCCATCTCAAAAAATAATAATACAATATTATGTAAATATTAATTGGCACTTTTGACAAACAGTTACTAAGAAAATTACCAATATATAGAAGCTCAAACAAGTGCATATATAGTACACAATTAAAAACCATTATATGTTGGTATGCATAAGAAAGAAAGACTGTAAATGGTGGCTTTGTTCTACATTTTTACCTTCCCAAAACAGTTTACTGAGTATTCATTGTTTTTATAATAATGCCCCCTCAAACCCAAATAATATATCAAAATAAAATTTATTATATTATGAAGGAGAATTTTAGGACAAGTCTCACATGTCATAATTTTTTGAAGAAATGAACTTTTATGTCGACTGTGATCAAGTATAAAATTTCCTACAAAAATAATAACCTTAATTAAAATATTTTCTATGTTTTGGTTTAGAATTTTAGTGTGATCTAATGTCCTATCAAAAATGTAACACAAAATATGAAATAAGTGAATGAGGAAACGGTTTTACTGAATACTTTGTGGACTAAGTGCCTTCTGAGATGAAGATTACAACTGCCTTTGAGAAGGGCATGAACAGACTTCACTGAGCCAATGTGTTGAGGTCTGGGCAGCAATTAGGATGATGAGGAGACTTGGAAATATTCTCTTGGAGGAGCATGATTCTATTAAAAACTTTTATTTTTGTTGAGTGTTTCCTTTTAGCCTTAAATTTTTCTCTTACTTGAAATTCTTTATTTTTAATTACCTCAAATTCCATTAAACTCTATTTCAACCCTCAGTAGGTTGAAGATAAAGTAGAAGCATTGAAAACAATTTAGAAACTTTGTAAATTATAGATGAGCAATGAAAGGCTTTTCCATCCACTTAAAAAAATAAGGAACCAAAGTCATGAGTTCCCCGGAATCTTAATAGTGACAAATTCTTTTACTGGTGTATTGTTAACCACTTATCTAGTTTCTCATAATGAATATAATCAGATCCTCGTTTTTTTCTCACCTCTCCAAAGTTGATCTTACTTTTTTTCTCTTTAGGTATTTAATCCCTGATCTCATTGAGACAAATGGCATCTTTCAGTAAGAAATTTCTCAGAAGTTTCCTTTGCATCTCAGTATTGTTATGAAATAAACTCATTTATTGTTTTTAATAGATTAATTCATATTTATTGTAGACAATCCATGTGTGTATTCTGCCCAAGATTTAGGATAAGCAAGGGGCCATTCCCACTTGCAGGACAATGTAGCAGGGGGAAAAAAATTGTTAACAAATGCAATTTGGGGGCTTGATTTTTCATGGCAGTTTTAGGTTCACAGCAAAATCGGCCAGAAGACATGGGTATTTCTGTGCCCTCACACTTGTACAGCTTCCCCCACTATCAGCATCCCCTACTATTAATATCCCCCACCAAAGCAGTACATTTATTACAACTGATGCACTTTTACAATTGACATGTCATTATCACTCAAAGTCCATAATTTGCATTACAGTACCCTCTTGGTGGTTGTACATTCTATGGGTTTTGACTAATGTATAATGATGTATATATGCCATTCTAGTGTAATACAGAGTATTTTCACTGCTCCAAAAGTCATCTGCTCTCTGTCTGTATATCTCTTCCTTCCCGCTAACCTCTGGCAACCACGGATATTTTAACTGTCTCCATAGTTTTATCTTTTCCAGAATGTCATATAGCTGGAATCATACAGTATGCAGCCTTCTTAGATTGACTTCTTTCATTTAGTAATATACATTCAAGTTTCTTTTATGTATTTTCATGACTTTATAGCTTATTTCTTTTTAGCACTAAATAATATTCTATTGTCTGTCTCTACCATGGTTTATCATTCACTTACCACAACCTATCTTGGCTGTTTCTATGTTTTAGCAACTATGTATAAAGCTGCTATAAATATCTGTGTGCAGGTTTTTGTATGAACATAGTTTTCAATTCCTTTGTATAAATATGAGAAGCACATTCCTCAATTTTGTGTTAAGATTATGTCTAATAAGTGCTCTTTATATACACTGTTTGGTGCAGTAGAGGGAGAAAGAAAAAGCAACCCAAATGAAACAGTTAATTATGTCCTCAGTGGGGGGATAGACTTTGCAATAGTAAAGTCACAAAGGACAAATTACACCTACTAGTGTTTGAAGTTGCAGCCTTTATTTGCATCTGGTTGTCTGTGTAGAAGACTATGGACCCAATAAAAAATAAAGCATCTTTTCTTTCATGTTTTGTTCTGTTACTTATGTAAGTATTACAGTACCTAAATATACGAAGCAACTGTTCACAAAATTGAATAAAGAGACAACTCTACAATAATAGCGGGAGAATTCAATCCCCACTTTTAATTAAGAAAATAGAAAACCAGAAAGATCACTAAGAGAATATAGGATCTAAACAAGACTACAGAACAATTAGACTAAACAAACCTATAAAGAACACTCCACGGAAGAACAGCAGAATACACGTTTTCTCAAGTGCCCATGGAACATTCTTCAGGATAGGTCATATGCTAGGGCATAAAACAAATCTTAATACATTTAAGGCCGACTGCAGAGGCTCACGCCTACAGGCCAGCACTTTGGGAGGCCAAGGCAGGCAGATCACTGGAGGTCAGGAGTTTGAGACCAATCTGGCCAACATGGTGAAACCCCATCTCTACTAAAAATACAAAAATTACCCTGATGTGGTGCTGGGCGCCTGTAATCCCAGCTCCTTGGGAGGCTGAGACAGGAGAATTGCTTGAATCCAGGAGGTAGAGGTTGCAGTGAGCTGAGATCATGCAATTGCCCTCTAGCCTGGGTGACAGAGCAAGACTCTGTCTCAAAGAAAAAATAATACATTGAAAAAGATTGAAATCACACAAAGTATATTTTCATCTCATAATGGAATAAAGCTAGAATCAGCAACAGAAGAAAAACTTAAAAAATCACAAATATGTGGAAATTGAACAACACATTCTTACACCACCAATGGTTAAAACTCATAAAAAACAATGATTCAAAGAAGTCATAAGGAAAATTAGAAAATATCTTGAATCAGATGAAAATGCAAACACAACATCCCAAAACTCATGGGATTCAGTGAGAACAGTGCTAAGAGGAAAACTTATAACTGGAAGCACTTACATTTAAAAAGAATAAATATCTCAAGGTTGCAATCTAATTTTATACTTTATAGAAATAGAAATAATAAACTAAACCAAAATTTAGCAGAAAAAAGAAATATTAAAGATTAGAGCAGAAATAAATCCAATAGAAAATAGAAAAACAATAGGGAAAATCAAGAAAACAAAGAGTTGGTTCTTGAAAAAGATCAAACAAAATGACAACTTTAGCTAGACTGACTAAGACAAAAAGATTACACAAACAACTTAAGTGTGAAATCAAAGAGGAGACATTACCACCTGGATTAGTTTGTTCCTGCATTGCGCTAAAGAAATACTAGAGACTGGAAAATTTATAAATAAGAGGTTTAATTAACTCACAGTTCTAAAAACTCTACAGGAAGCATGATGCTGACACATGCTTAGCTTCTGATGAGGTCTCAGGAAACTTATAATCATGGCAGAAGGCAAAGGGAGAGCAGGCATGATACACAGCCAGAGTACATTAAGAGAGCAAGGGAGGACCAGGCATGGTGGCTCATGCCTGTAATCCCAGCACTTTGGGAGGCGAAGGTGGGTGGATCACCTGAGGTCAGGAGTTTGATACCAGCCTGACCAACATGGAGAAACCTCATCTTTACTAAAAATACAAAATTAGCCAGGCATGGTGGCTCATGCTTGTAATCCCAGCTACTCGGGAGGCTGAGGCGGGAGAATCGTTTGAACCTGGAAGGCAGAGGCTGCAGTGTGCTCAGATCGTGCCATTGCACTCCAGCCTGGGCAACAAGAGTGAAACTCCGTCTCAAAAAAAAAAAAAAAAAAAGAGCAAGGGGGAAGGTGCTACACACTTTTAAACAACCAGACCTCACAAGACCACACTCAGTATCATGAGGACAGCACCAAAGAACATGGTGCTAAACTATTAATGAAAAACTGCCCCCATGATCTAAGCATCTCCCATCAGTCCCCACCTCCAACATTGGGAATTACATTTCAGTATGAGACTTCTATAGGGATACATATTCAAACTATACCACTACCTATTTTAAAGAGAAATAAAAAGAATTTTATAAGAGTACCATGAATAATTGTTTGCCAATGTATTAAATAAGCAAAATGAAATAGACAAATTCTCCTAGAAAAACACAACCCACCAGGATTGAATTGTAAATAAATAGAAAATCCTAACAGATTTACAACTATTAAGGAGATTCAGTCGGTAATCTCAACTGCTGCAAAAAAAGTGTTTGGCAAAATTCTTCTACATCACAAAGATTATATATGAAAAATACATAACTATAATTATACCCAATGATCAAAGAGTGGAAGCTTTCCCCATAAGGTCAGGAACAAGACCAGGATGCCTGCTTTCACTGCTGCTATTCAGCGTTGTAATGGAAATCCTAGTCAGAGCAAGTAAGCAAGAAAAATAAATCAAAGGCATGCAAACTGGAAAGGAAGAAGTAAAATTATCTATGTTCTCAGATGACATAATCATATATACAGAAAGACCTAAAGATTTCACAAATACTTTTGGAGTTAATAAACAATTTCAGCAAAGTTGCAGTATACACAATAAACACTCAAAAACTAATTGCACTTCTATGCACTAGCAGTGCCAAATCCAAACAGAAAATTAACAAAATAATTCCATTTACAACAACATCAAAAAGAATAAAATGATTTAAAATAAACTTAACCAAGGAGGTAAAAGACTTGTAGAGTAAAAACTATAAAACTACTGAAAGAAATTAAAGAAGATACAAATAAATGAAAAGATATTTTTGTGTCTATGAATTAAGAGACTTAATATTTTAAGATGAAAGTACTACACAAAGTGATCTTCAGATTCGATGCAATCCTTTCAAAATTTCAATGTTTCTTTTCGCAAAAATAGAAAAAAAAATCCATCTTTACATACATATACAATCTCAACAGACTCCAAGTAGACAAAACAATCTTGAAAAAGAAAAATACAATTTGAGGTCTCACAGTTCACGATTTCCTAACTTACCTCAAAGACACATGAAGCAAAACAATGTGGTATTGGCCATATAACAGACATATACACCAACAAACTGAATACAAAGCCCTGAAATAAATCCTATTATATAAGATTACGATATTGATCCACTTACGACCTATACAACTGACGACCATTCGACTTTACGACCACAATCGCTAGCCACGACTGCTCCACGTCTGGCAGCGCAAACGTTGCCCAGCTGGGCTTACGACAGTGCGGACCAGCTTCTGGCAGCACTACCATCTCCGCGCGCACCATTTCAACTGTACATGTAGCCTACTCAACTTGCGGCCAAATCGTGTTATGACCGTTCCACAGTCCGACCATGGTCGTAAGTTGAGCCCTAGCTGTAAATGGTTTTTGATAAGAGATATCAAGACAATTCAATAGGGAAAGAAGAATCTTTTGAGCAAATACTGTTGGGAAAATCGGATACCCACGAAAGAGGTAAAAGAGGAAGAGGAGGAGGAGAAGAAGTTGTTGCATCATTGTCTTATACCATACATAAAACTACGATATGGGATGTAGCAATTGTTTCTTGGATATGACGACAAATGTAGAGACAACAAAAGAAAAAGTACATAGGTTGGATACCATCAAAACTAGAAATTTGTGTGGGTCAAAGAAAACTACCAACAGAGTGAAAAGGCAACTTATGAAATGAGAGAAAACATTTGCAAATTATATATTTGATAAGGATTCGATATACGGAACATACGAAAAGTCCTCCTGCAACTTAACAACAATAACAACACGGATGAAAATGGGCAAAGGACTTGAATGAACATTTTTCCAAAAATATACAAGTGGCCTATAAACACATGAAAAGTTACTTAACGTCACTAATCATTAGAGAAATACAAATCCAAACCATAATGAAATATCACTTCACACTCATTAAAATGGCTACTATCAAAAACAACAAAAACTAAAAACAAATACACAAAATACATCCTTGCCATCCTTGTTAGTAAGGATGTGGAGAAAGTGGAACCCTGCGCACTGCTTATAAGATAGTAAAATGGTGTAGCCACTGTAAGAAACAACATAATGGGTCCTCAAATAAATTAAATATAATTAGTATATATAGCAATTCCACTTCAGGGTACATACACGTACAAAAGAAATGAAAGAATAAGATTGAGCAGATATTTTTACACCCATGTTGATAATATCATTATTCATAGTATCCAAGAGGTAGAAGCAAACAAAATGTCAATCAACAGATGAATAAATATACAAAATGTGGTTATACATACAATAGGATATTATTCAGCCTTAAAAAAGAAAATTCTTATACATGCTACAACACAGATTAATTTCGATGACATTATAGTAAATGAAATGAGCAGTCACAAAAGGATAAATATTGTGTGATTCCATTTATAAGAGGTACCTAGCATAGTCAAATTCATAAAACAATAGAATGATGGTTTGCAAGGTTCGGGAGGCGAGGGCAATGAGCAGTTACTGTCTAAGAAGTGTGAAGTTTTTAGTTGGGGAAGATAAGAATATTCTGAAGATGAGCGGTGTTGATGGTTAAACAACAATGTGTCTATACCTAATGCTATAGAATCATGCATTTAAAAACAGTTAAGATGGTAAATTTTATGTTATACATACTTTATCAAAATAAAAAAAGCTTTTCATGATGACTATGATGGATTTCAAAGATCATTATCAACAATTCTTTATAATTTCTTGTGGCTACTTCATGGATGTAAGTTTATATAAAACACTGTATTTGCACAAGCTCAAAAATAATATACAATTACAAACCAACACACAAGTCCTTTGCCATCATTTCTTCACCCAGTAAGTTTTAGAACCTTACTGTCAGGCCCAGTTGCCTACCTCAGGACCACATTGTAATTTTAACACTATTGCCATATCTAACTTCTGAATATGATCATTCCAGAGTGAACTATATCAAACTTTCTATATCAAACTAGAACTGGAAGTAATGAGCTATACCAACACGCTATATCAAACTTGACCTGGGAGTCATGAGATCAGTTATCTTAGAGTTAAGAGCTTGAAACTTTCTCGGGGAAATGTTTCTCATCACTGACTCATTGGGTAGTTTCTGCATGATAAGCTTCCTAGCAGGCAGTCTACTCTCAGCTGCAAAATCCTTAAACTCATTTTCATATTATCTATTTTGAGCTGTTAATTTATACACAATAGAACAAAACTTTCATTTTCATCAGTTAATTTCTCATTTGCTTCACATCTTATTGTTCTTGCTTTTTCATATTCCTTATTCTACACACACACACGCACACACTTCTACCATGTCTTCTGCCTCACATTTCATTTAATTATGTCATTCTTTTTTAGACTTGTAATTTCTCTTTAAACATTAATATTTCTTGTTGCTGATAGCATCCTGAAACACTTGGCTTCTCTTATGCATGTTTTCTTGCTTCTAGAACATGAGAGGCTTCATGTCTAACATATTTCTATTTGTAAAATAACACTTCCTTTTCACATTAATATTTTGTTTTAGAAATACCTTGTGATATTCTGAAGCGGCACCTGATTACTAGCCTTCTTGCTTTATTGTGAGACCTGAAGCTAACATTCTATTTGTTCAGAGAAATTCTGTCTGTATTCACCAAGATACGTTCCTTTGAAGTCTCAGCAATGACATCCTCAAGTTGAGCTTTCAGCACTTTCCTAAAAAATCTCAGACTTGGGAATTTCCCATTTCATAAAGTCAGTTTCCTACATAGTCACTTCTATCCCTTCCTCTTTGTCACAAAGCTTTTGGAAAATCTGCTTTTGGGAACAGGATTCTGCCATGCACTCGATGAGCTGTGAGAACTACTGAAGGGCCAGCTTTTGCTACTGACAGGTACCTTTAAATTCTTTGGCCTGGGATTTATGGGTGTCTAAATGTGAAAGTACTGAAAAATACCTATCACTCACAAAATTTGGTCCTTGTGGACTTCTCATAGCTCAGTGAGTACATGATCTCACAATGTGATCCTGCTTTTCTATTCTCTTCAGTCTAGATGTGCAGTCTCCATGTTCTTAGGAAAATGTTGCTGTATCCTCAAGTTGTCCCTGAACCCACTGAATCAACTATTTTATCTACAATTTATTTATCCATCTACATTTTATCATCATTTAATTTATAAAATTTCTTTCTCTTGGTTTAAATTTTCTATGACACAAGGTGGACAACGAAAGGGCTATTGAGTCTGCGTGCATTCTTGTAATTTCCTACTTAGTGCTGGTTTATCTTGCTAGGGTCCTTATTCTTCTAACGTAATCTTCAAAAGCTGTTCTCTAAATTCGGCAGTTCTGCTGCACATCCTCGTTTGTGATTAATGTACTTATTGGACTGCATCATGCTCTTTAGAGAGACTTAATTGGAAAAAAAAAAAAAATTTTTTTATTGTGCATGTAAAACCATTGAATGATAAAAGTAATTGAGAAAATACTGTAAAAGAAAAAGAAGGCAGAATTTTAGTATTTCTTTACACATCACACATATCAAAGTTGGGGTATGTCAGAAGAATTGCTAATATCCAAAATGTAAGTTGATTATAGGTCTTGTATTTTTTCTCAATTTATATCTTCAAAAAATGCATGCGTTTGCAATCCTTAGTTTCATTTTGCCCTAGCTTACATTTTCTTCTGAAGATGAGTCTGTAAATAATGTTTCTCTGGCTTCTACATCCATGAAGTGATAAAGGAACTGAACTTGTGCTTTTAGGTCCATGATCTTTGCTTCAGTTTTCATTAATGATTATATGTAAAACCATTCCTCCATATAGCATTTACACATACAGACACTGTTCGTGCCAATGGGAAAGCTCCCCTTCACTTTCTGAAGATTTGCTGAAAAATCAACTCACAAAAAGCAGATTAATAGGAGAAAAGGCATACAGATTTATTTAATGTATATACGCGGGAGCCTTCAGAGTGAATATGTTAGTCCGTTTTCATGCTGCCGATAAAGACATACCTGAGACTGGGTAATTTACAAAAGAAAGAGTTTTAATGGACTTATGCTTCCACTTGGCTGGGGAGGCCGCACAATCATGACAGAAGGCAAGGGGGAGCAAGTCACGTCTTATGTAGATGGCAGCAGGCAAAGAGAGAGCTTGTGCAGGACAGTTCCTGTTTCTAAAACCACAGGGTAAGCAGGGCATGGTGGCTCATGCCTGTAATCCCAGTACTTGGGGAGGCTGAGGTGGGAAGATTACCTGAGGTCAGGAGTTCAAGAGCAGACTGGCCAACATGGTGAAACCCTGTCTCTACTAAAAATACAAAAAAAAAAAAAAAAAAAAAAATTGCTGGGTGTGGTGGTGGGCACGTGTAATCCCAGCTACTTGGGAAGCTGAGGCAGAGAGAATCATTTGAACCCAGGAAGTGGGGGTTGCAATGAGCTGATATGGCACCATTGCATTCCAGCCTGGGCAACAGAGTGAGACTCCATCTCAAAAAGAAAAATGAAATAAATAAAATAAAATAAAACCATAGGGTCTCATAAGATCCATTCACTATCATGAGGACAGCATGGGAAAGACATGTCCACATAATTCAGTCATCTCCCATGGAGTCCCTCCCACAACATGTGGGAATTACGAGAGCTACAAGATGAGATTTGGGTGGGGATGCAGAGTCAAACCATATCAGTGAAGAACCAAAGATACAGGAGAAAATATCTTTTTTTATGCTTAGGTTCAATGAAGTATGAACAGTTGTATAAAAATATGATTGGACACAAAGGGTATAATCTAACGCTGAGTGAGGAAACCCAGCAAGGGCTGTCTTCCTAGATTCTCCTCTCTGAGCATGCATTCTTTTCTTCTGATTGTGGGGCAAAGTACTCTCTGGAATGGGGGTCTTATGACCCACACTCAAACAATGTATGTCAGATAATTTATGGCCACTTTTTACAAAGAAAGGTGGAGGGAAAATTTGAGTAATATTTTCAGATTTTATAGCTGGTTGTAGGAAAAAGGGGTTTTGATTGCTAAGTTCCCCCTTGGGGTAGAGGGATTCTGATTTTTATGGCTAGCTTCTGTGGAGAAAAGAAGTAAGAGACAGAAGAGTAAAAGGTCAGAAAAAAACTTTTGCTTCTGAGGCTGCTTCTTAAGCCTTCATTTTGGGGTATAGTTTTCTGAGCCTCAACAACACCTAGAAAAAAAACAGTCTCATTCTGGGCTGTATTTTCCCATGCTATCTTCCATTGCTTACAAATCTCAGGTGTTACGTAGTTAAGTGTGTTAATAACGGCCACAGGAGACCAAGCAGTTAATCATTTATCTTCACTCATGACCAAGATCAACCAGGGAAATGTGAAGTTTTATACTCAAAATAACATTATCAGGTTTCATGTTTCTGTGCATATAGTTAATTTGATGGCTAATACCATTTTATCAATGTAGAATCTTGATGAATAATTCAAAAGATTGCCTTCATATTTACTACCCAGTGACAGTAAATCATCATTCACATAGTAATGCATTATTAAGTACAGAGGATTTTCATTTTGAAAGCATGAACATTTCAAGAATCTTGAAAAATCCTTTTTGAGATGAAAAGCATGAAGAGATCTACCATGGATCACAGTTTACCAACGCATCAAGTTCTCCTTGGAAATAACCATTCTCTGCTTTTAAAGCATCTTCCATTTACCGAGGATTTTCATTGCATAAATCTGTTTGGTATTCGTTTTTATAGCAGTATTACAGGAAGCATCATTTTGAACTAATTTTGCGAGTCTTCATGGTGAAGCTGCATTTCCTACATCAGTTGCCTAAATAGTTTAGTCCACTGAAGAAACTTATCACATGCATGAGAAACTCAGCCACATTCTTACTGCAGCACAGAGCCAACTGGCTATGCTTAGTGCATAGGCAGAGGTGTACATCAAATACTCTCTCTACATTCAGGGTGCTCTCTACATATATTATTCAAAACTGTTGTCCAGTGGAGATTTGCCTATCATCCTCTGTTTGTATTTCATTTATTCCATCACATAAATCACTATGAACTCTAACAGTTATTTTACATAATTAGGTATAATTTTACACTACTTCATCTTCTCCCTCAAATTGTTCCAGATTTGATCCTTGTAAACTCTTTATACTGGCTCCTGTGTTTCTTTGTAATGTCCTTACCTTTGACTCTATTTTTGAATGCTGCACTTCTTTACTTTCTATCACTATAAGATAATTCCTGCTCAATTCTTTGTTCCAGTACAAGATCAGCCAGCCATTTCTCTAAGAAGCTCTAGTTCCTTTTATTGAATAATGGAATTATTTATTGGCGAATGAGTTCTAGGTGTGTTCATTGCTCGGGGGTTGTCAGTGCTTTTAGGCCCTCTCAGCTGACAGAGCAAGAAGATATATGTGCCTATACTAACCCCTGCATATGAACATACCTATAAATATTTCTGCATGAATCAATCTATAACTATTTTAAACTAAACATAAGTTCTTTCTAATATCTCCAATTCCAATCCAGTATGATATGGTTAATTCTAGCCTTTCTCCCTAGCCTGTCTGTAACCTCCCATTCCAACACTGAAAAAACATATTTATCATCTGCCATCAATTTATTTAGTTATTAAATTTAGTTTACATGTGTAGTGTTTTCAGTATTGCTAACTTGTAACACCATGGGAAACAATTTTAGCAGCCATAATTTTATTGCCATTACATAGTCAATTTATTAAAATGAATAAAATTATTTTCAAGGCATTTTACACTATTTGGTATAATGTTAATTACATGTATACTAAGACATTAGTGTTTTAATGGAGGCTAAACCACTCATGTTCTAAATGATAGGCAAATTAGAAATGTACAGTAATAATAATGCAGAACTGTGTGGTAGATAAGATTGAACTAAAATCAGTGCTCGTGATCAGAGGACACACCACGGTATGTCCCCATCAGTGGATAAAAGCTTGAGAGTTTTAGAAAAAGCTTCTAAAAATATACTAAAATCTGCATACTTCTATTGAGGTTGATAACCAGCCACTGTCGTCAGTGCCCATATCAGTGCCCATATCCAGTGCCTGAGCTGCATCAAACACTCCTGGATTTTGGATGCATTCAGGGACTAGTCACTAAAGCAGGCGTCCCCAAACTGCGGCCCCCTGAGGCCATTTATCCGGCCCGTTGCCGCTCTTCAGGAAGGGGCACCTCTTTCACTGGTGGTCAGTGAGAGGAGCACAGTATGTGGCGGCCCTCCAACAGTCTGAGGGACAGTGAACTGGCCCCCTGTGTAAAAAGTTTGGGGACGCCTGCACTAAAGGGTTATGCCCTGGCATGGCAGGGGTCCTTCAGGAGCCTGTGCTATTTATCTACAGCTTCTTATACATTATAGAATTCATAGGTATTGGAAGTAAATATTTTAATATCACTTTTTTCCTAAGAAATATAATTACATGTAAAAAGAACACAGTTATTGTGGTTATGACATCAGGAGCAGGGGTCCTGCACTTTCGTAATTGGCTGGTGTTCAGAAACTTCGGTGTCATTAACAGCAAAGCTGCCACTGAGGTGTCTGTTCTATGAATTGCTTGATACACAAACTCCAAGGTAGTGCCTGATTTAGTTGTCCATTTAAAACCTATAATAATTAGCGGTTTTTCTAATTAGGAGTAATATATGGTTTAGCTGAATTTTGGGCTTTTTGTAAAAAGAAATTAGGCACCTATTGTTTACTTTAGGAAGTTGCTGGTTTTAAAATACTGGATCATTTACATATTCTTACTTTAAAGCAGGTAAAAATAAAAGGGACCCGTTTATAAACAGGTAACAATATGTGAGTTTAGATACAGCTTAAACAATAAACAAAGTATGTTATATTTTACTCATTAGTAGGTTTTAACCATCCCATTATAAATTTAAAGCTAAATAAATACTTGGTGTTTATCATAAATGTGCTGAACATTTTCTGATGAAAATGTATTTTAGAAGGTGCAGATCTGATATTAAAACTTATAATCATATTGTGTTTACCTATACTATAGTACCATTTTGTCAGCCTTGTATAACATAAACACTTTTGATCCACTATAAACCTTTTGTCTCAATATGATCTGGAATTGCCACTTTCTTAAATGGAAATCTTACTATTTAAAAAAAAAGCTTTATAAAAATAAACTAGAAATAAGAAATAAATGGAAGTTGATCCTGGATTTATTCAGTGTATACTTAGGTATTTGTGAAGGTTGCACTTGGGTATAGGTCAGAATTTAGTATTTTTAAAGTATTTTACACATGTTTCTTCCTGCTTTTTTTTCTTTTTTTTTTTTTGAAGGAGGTAGAAACCTGCATCATACAGAGAAGACTAGCAAGGAATGAATCACACCCAGAATGAAACTAAGGTAAATTAATATCCACTGTTTATGTGACTTTCTGGGATGTTTGGACTAAATATATATTTATAATAAGTATGTAAAGTACCTCTATGGGACCCTACCAGATAGCCAAAAACAACCTTTGAGATACTCAAAGTTCCCTTCACTGATTAAGAACAGCTGTTCTTTACGATGTTTTCATCTTGTGGACACTATTTTTAGCTCAAATCTGCTGCACGTGAACAAGGAGCCATCTTGAATTTTAGCATCATGGTTGCTAAAAGGTAGACAGTGTAAAATCTCAGGAGTATTGCAGTAAACATTTACTTGATTAAAAGAAATTTTCAATTATTTCTAAATTTATATAGTGGAAGTCATATCAGTTTTAATTTTCAAAGATCACAGGAATATGATTTTGAAGGCATTTTGGTCTACAAGTTAGCTTTTTTATTATTATAATACAAGTTAGCTTTTTTATTATTATAATACAAATTAACTTTTTTATTATAATAATTTATTGCTTTTAAAAGTTTTTTTGGAAACAATAGAGAAAACTATATAAAACATACTTGAATATTTTAACAAACCAATGTAAAGTAAATGTTCTTGGATCCACAACTCTGGTCAGGAAATAATAGAACACTAATAGCGCTCCAAGGGTCTAGTGAATCTCTTCCTAATCGTAGCATGGTTTTAAACATTTCAGTTATTAGTTCTCTATAACTATTATTGTCTGTAGTATTGGGCATTTCACATCAGAAAAATACAGCCTTACTTTTTATGCTTACTAAAGGTGTTATAAGAAATCAGAATTCAATCAATTCCCTCGGGGTAAAAATAAAGGCAGAATATGGTATTACTAATGGAAATATTTTGTTCTGTTTATAAATTTCCAGCCAAGGTAAAACTAACTGTACTTCTTCCATTCTTTGTTTAATTATTTTAATTAAATACACTGAACTATCTTATTTTAATACCCTTAATTTTATTTAATTTCAGCATTTAAGTTTTTAACCTTTGCCTACAACATAAACATTTTCAGTATTCCAACCGAATAGAAACCAACAATAAAAAGTGCTTTGATAAAAGTGTTTAAGAATTTCAGCAGACTATTTAAAATTCATTATGTTGATGTTTGGATTTTATTTAAAGATGAATGTCATTTCAAATAATCTTAATGGACTTATTTTTCTTGTTTTAAAATAAAATTACAATCTACTTGCATTAATCTCTCAATAAAACCAGTTTTAAATACCATTTTGGTTCGTCTCAGTTATTAAGTATTCAAATCATATTTATTGTAATAGATGAGTAATATGTGACCTATGCAGTAGAGTTGACTTATAAGTAAGAGCTAGAAATGAGGATATTTTACTTAGGAGGGCATTTCACAATTATACTTAGTATATTTTGATTAATGTGCAAAGAAATTGTGCTTACTAAAGGCTTCACAGGTTTAGGAAAGATACGAAGTATTTGGCCATTCTGTCTCTTCTCACTTAAGAAGAGCTGTCCAAATAGTGTACTGGCCCACATGTATGTATCTGCCCTCTACCAAAACACACAAAAAGATCTGGGTTAGTCAACTGTTCACTATTAGATGATTATCTCACCTGTTAGATTTTTCTGATTTGTAAATCAAGATTAAAGTGTGTAAGACATGGAGCTGCACCTTCTAGAACTCCATCAATGTAGGAACTGCTGCTCAAACATGTGGACTGTGGTCAGTGAATGTCTCCATTTGAGGGCCCTTTCAGTGTCTCAGCCACCTGGCCTGAGGTTACATCCTAGTCACATAGCCTCGTGGCCTAAGGCTATAAACTCCACCAGGCAATCCTGTGTACCCTCACTCATTGAGGCAGGGCTCAGAGATGCAGACATTTCAGTCTGATGCCAGGCATTTTGAAGGGCAATCTGCAGCTCCTGGCCACGTTGGCCAAGGCCTCATGGGGCTTGTGTAGCTGTTTTCTTATTTACTCTGCCAAAATCTGCTTACTTCTTATTTCTTTCACAGAAATTGTCTCAGATAAATCTCTTATATCACTTCGTGTCTACTTCTGGTGAATTTGATCTGTACAATTCAGGAATAAATGTTTTATTCTTGCTGTTCCTGATGATGGTTACAAAACAATTTATTCTTATAATTTAAATGTATTTTGAATGAGGGTGTCATATTCCATCTATCCATCTTTGACCCACATATAAACTTAAAACTTCCAAGTGCTGTGTGCTGATATTTGATTTAAGGGAGTTTCCAGACAGAAGCAATAAGATATTTATGTTCAAGGTGACATGAAGAGAGAAAGGGAAGAAGTAGAATGACCTGTAAATAAATTTTCCAGATTGATGGTAAATAAAGAAGACTGATGATGTAACAAGTTACAAAAATACAGTGGAGGTAGTTAAGTTGAAGAGAAAAAGACAAATGAGAAAGAGTGAGGAATTTCTAATTGCATAAATAATAGGACTTCATGACTGATGTTAGACCTAAAATCTTTTTGAAGGATAGAGATGTTAAAAGCATTGTATACACATGCAAATAGGGCCCAATACATTCATAGTTCAATCTCTGTAGCTTACTTTAAATATCTTAAAAATTTAGTCATTAAAAAACCAACTTCAAGCCTTGTAATGAAAGTTATCTTGTCGTTCTAGATAGCAATAGGATTTTTCTGTTGCTTTGTTTGATTAGTGGAGTATTTCTGATCTTTCATTAGTTAGTGCAACACACTATCTTCTACTAATATCCAAAATATAAATCTTTTCTGGTTATTAAAACTCCAAACCAGCCAGGAGCAGTGCCTCACACCTGTAATCCCAGCACTTTGGGAGGCCGAGGTGGGCGGATCATCTGAGGTCAGAAGTCGAGACCAGACTGGCAAACATGGCGAAACCCCATCTCTACTAAAAATACGAAAGTTAGCCGGGCATAGTGGCATATGCCTGTAGTCACAGCTACATGGGAAGCTGAGGCAGGAGATTCACTTGAATTCAGGAGACAGAGGTTGCAGTGAGCCGAGATCACACCACTATACTCCAGCCTGGGCGACAGAGTGAAAACAAAACAACAACAAAAACAACTCCAAACCTTATCAGTTAACTTATTGAATTGACCATGAAAATGAAAATTGATTATGTTTTATACTCTCATTGATGCCTCTCTTTCTTCTCACCCTCATTATTATTTTATTGACAACTGTTAACTTCAGGGCTTATTATATTTTAAAGTTTTATTTTCTAATTTTTAAGTCCAGCAGCAAATTTAGCTCTATCATCTTGAAAACATATCTGCTATCATTATGATCATCAGTCTCCAAAAGCACTTTTTTAGCAAATACATAGGTGTCTGTAGATATTGAAATCTGATCTTTCCTAGTGCCTTGCTAGACATACTGCTTTCCTGTTACTACTAGAAAATTCTATGGAAAGAAGGATCAACGGAGGAAGTTGAATTCATTTGTCTGGTACTAAATTCAAAAGGTAGTTCAGAATTCTATTTTAATACTTATAGTGATGTCTTTCTTCCATTCTTATTTTCATCCCAGTCTTGTATACTTGTGAGAATCTGGTGTGCTCTATTTAAGACTATTCAATCTGAACAGCCATAGTTTCATGTTTTACACGTTCTGCAGACACTTTTAACCTCAAACCATTCATTAAACCATCTACATAACAGTACTTTATTTTACTCTCTGTTGTGAGAAAACATATGACCAAAAGTTACTGTAAACTCAGCAACACTTAATTTAAAATAATTAGAAGAAAGGATTTTGAATGTTCTCACCACAAAGAAATGACAATTGTTTGAGGTGACAGATATGCTAATTAACCTGATACATTACACTATGTATATATCTATCAAAATATCACACTGTAGCCCATAAATATATATAATTATAATGTGGCAGATAAAAACAAAATGTTTAAAAATTCAGCATATTAAAGTATTCTATTATTTTATATGCTATTATTTATATGCTTTAATATATTTTATATTCTATTAAAGAAGGCACTAATATCTATAAGATAATGTTTAAAAACGGGTTTGTAGCAAGTTATTTATCTGACTGTTGTGCATAAGTACATGGAGAGCTTCAACTGCTGCTTATATTTCTGCTGCTTCTCAGGTGTCTTGAGGCCAGAAATCGGTAATCGTTTTCACAGGTGATGGAAACTGGTTGGTAATTCTACCACTGAATGTCTGCTACTAATATTGAGCAGAGATGCTTTTGATGAATTGTATTGATCTCTTATTATAAAGGAACAAAGCAATGCAATGAAATACAGTTTGTCTCTTTTCCTGTCAGTGGCCTTACACCCACGATAATATCTTGAAAGAGATCATATAACTTTGAAATATTAAATAAGCTAAAGATGTTTTTGGCTGTACTTGGTATAACACGGTTTCTGATTAATTGCCTTTTTGTCTTCCCTTCTAAGTCACTCTTCTATCACTATGAGTTTGCAGCTGACCCCACCTTCTGCAACCATATTCCCTATGAAAGTGATGCCTGACCAACTTCTTGCTTCCCAAGTTCCTGTGGTGATTTTAGTGTGGCCCAGTGGGTAACTTTTCTCTGGCTTAGCATCAGTATTTAGCCTCCAAGCTGGTGCTTTATAGTCAACAAAGAAATTCTGCTTTGTCATTGCTCTAATCAAAAAGAATATTTCATGGTGAGAGTTCAGAGATTTGGCCAGATGATTGAGAAAAATACATTTTTAACAACCATTCTATCAAAGATAGTTTCATTATAACACAACGTTGATAGCCTCCTTTAATAACTTGCATGGTCAGCTCTAACCTTAGTCTGTGTTACAATATATTTATAAAAAGCTTTGCATTAGAATAGATTAATTCTAGGTACTTCAATGTATGACTACCTCTTCTTTTTGTAAAAATGCTCACTAAAAAAACCTGCTGAAATTATCTAAGAGATAAAATGAAAACAACCCATAAAAATTACTTAGTTCCTATTTCCGCTAGTTCATGGCTGTCTTCTAAAATAAGTACATCACACATTTCTAAGGAATGACTTAATGAAAATGAGCTTGCTGTGTTTATATGAGTTCATGTCATCACTGTGGGATTTTTAGCTTTTGGTTATCAGCAGGTTGCAGATATTGATTCACATAATATATTTAGTGACTATTGCCACTACTGAGAATTCTTTGGAATTAACCATTAAAGATGTAAGGATACAAATAGCAGAACTCCTAATGGTTCCTATGGTTTACAGATAATTTTTTGACTTAACTTCATTCGTCATTATAAAGCTGATTGAATTACCAGAGAAATCTACCATATATAGAAGTTCTCTGTGGGGCCTAATGCAGTACTATTTACTCTTTTGAAGTAATCTGCATACCTTTACGAATGCTTACAATCTATGTTCTACCCTTGTATATTTGTGTAATCACTTCTCTCTTTCTTTTTCTCTTTCTATGTATCTGTGTGTGTTTCTATCCATCCACTAGGACAAAAGGGTATATAAATCTAGAGTAAATTCATACATACGTACACATACATACATATATGTATTTTTTTCCCAAATTTAAGTATTAGGGAATGGCAATTTTTCATTTTTGCCATAATTCATTCCCGGAAACAGTATTTTAAATTGTGTTAACAACAGATTATAGAATTTTTCCATAAGTACACTGTCCTGAAAAGAAAATATGTATTGATAGATATTAATCCAAGATAATGTTTCAATGTAGTAAAGGTGGGCCCTAAAAGAGTTTTCAGATTTCTCAAATGTTTTCTACAAATTGCAGCCTTTGTTTATTTTATTAGATTATTATCTAACAGATGAGATGATTATTGTGAAAATAACTTACAAGGTTCTGATAAGTGGACATATATTTCTGACCTTGGTGAATATTTGTAGACCTCTTATGTACTGTAAAAAATAATTCTCAGAATTTATTCTGCCATGATTAAACCATTAGAAGATATACACTTGCATAGACTGGCACATTCAGATGAAAGTTAAAACCATTAGGGCAATAAATCAGTTTAACACTTAGTTTAGAAATATTTACATTCATAAATAACAATCTCTTTCAGGGCTGCAGATAGTAGTCTGTGTTATTTTAATGCCCAAAAGAATAGCTACAATCTACTTTTCTTTTTCACTCAGAGGGAGTAAAATACAGAGGAGTTAAAGTGACCGTTACTATAGAGAAACTTGTGAGTCTCTATGACTTTATTTATTAAGAATAAATAAATAAGTAAGTAAATACTCTGGAAGTTTATCACAACTGACAAAACAGCCATTGATGGCATCACATCTGGTAGAGACATTCTTGAATGCTGCAATATTATGGACAAATTGTACTGTTATAAATATACTAATAATACTGCTGGAATTAAATTCATTTGTCCCATAAATATAGCTAACTAAAAAAAATATACTAGCTATAGTAAACATTAAATATTTAAACAAACATAATAATTAGCTCTTTGTGTAGGTTGAGTTACATGCAGATAATTTTGTTACCAGTTATTAAATGGAGAAATATTTGGATACACGTAAGTAGCACTAGCTGCTTTAGAAAGCTTGCTGAGGGAAGTTTGTTTTCTGTAATAACTTTCCATGAAGCAAGTACAGTCATTCAAAATCATTTCACTAATTGTAAGTCTTCACTTTAAAATAATAATAATAAGCTCTTGTTTTGGATGGTGATGGTGGTGGTAGTTGGTTTCACAATGAATAGCAATTTCAAAGGTTGACTCAGCTTCCTTTCTTCTTCTATTTTTCACTTTATTCAGCCCTATGCATAGAAAACAGTGAACGCTTTCTTTAACTATTTATAGTCTCTGTTAGTTTTGCCAACATGTAATGTTTGGTTTAGCAGCCTTGAGGAAAAAAGTTTAGACAGGCAACCAGAGTAAAACTAGAGAGACCTGCTCCTAAAAGCCATACCATGAAGTCCTGCTCTTTTCTTTTGCTTTGTCCCTATTTCTATGAATTAAATTGATTTTCTATAGAACTGCTTTTTGAACACAAGACCTGTTTTCCAGTAATACACATGAGAACAAAACTTTCAGCTGGGTGCAGTGGCTCATGCCTGTAATCCAAACACTTTGGGAGGCTGAGGCAGGAGGATCACCTAAGGTCAGGAGCTCGAGACCAGTGTGCCCAACATGGTAAAACCCCATCTCTACGAACAATACAAAAATTAGCCAGGTGTGGTGGTGGGTGCCTGTAATCCCAGCTGCTCAGGAGGCTGAGACAGGAGAATAGCTTGAACCTGGGAGGTGGAGGTTGTAGTAAGCCAAGATCACACCACTGCACTCCAGTCTCAGCAACAAAAACCAAAAGTCCATCTCAAAAAAAAAAAAAAAAAAAAAAAGGAACAAAACTTTTATTAAGATCAGAAAGATGTATCATACTACTTGGATCTTAGAGTGCATGGTATATTTTTGACAGGTCATCATAGTACTTAATATGCCATTGAAAATGAATAAACTACTCCAATTATAAAGTCATTTATCACAGAAATTTAATACAAAACTTCAAAACGTCATCCCTAAAATAAGTTGGGAAGACAAGGATGAAAGTCTCTTAACTTCACTAATAATGGAAAATGGCTGAGAGTTGCGATTTGAGTGTTATTATTTCTCTAATAAGTTAGGTAATGAATAAGGGCTCCTTACACACTTTCTGTAATATTTTATATATGGTCACCATATCATTCAATTTCAAAATTATAGTTCTTAAAACAATCATTTGCATTTGATTGATTATACTTTGTGTACCTAGAAATTCTTGATTGATTGATTGATTGATTGATTGATTTTTGAGACAGAGTCTCCCTCTGTTGCCCAGGCTGGAGTGGAGTGGCATGATCTCGGCTCACTGCAACCTCCACCGCCCAGGTTCAAGTGATTCTCCTGCCTCAGCCTCCCGAGTAGTTGGGAATACAGGCGTGTGCCACCATGCCTGGGTAATTTTTTGTATTTTCAGTAGAGACAGCATTTCACCTTGTTAACCAGGATGATCTCTATCTCCTGATCTCATGATCCACCCACCTCAGCCTCCTAAAGTGCTGGGATGACAGGTATGAGCCACAACTCCGGGCCTACTTTATATTTTTTCTTTAGGCATTCTTGTATACTTTGTCCTTGTATAGAAGACAGTGACTTCTTTCCTACAATCTAGCTGTGGAGAGAACTGGAAAACAGAATTAAGTCAGTATTGCATGCTTGGGCCTGGAGAGAAGGACATGGTGAGTGTGTATGTTGGGGGTGCATGTGTATCAGTGTATGTGGGCATTAAAATCGGGAACACAAATGTATTAGTCCGCCTCAAATGAAACTGCCATTTTTGTAGTTTACCATTTTATACTGTTCAACCTAATATTTAGTGATTCTTTTAATGCCTGCTGGCTTATTGTAAATCCAATGGGTGCCAATGCAGCTTCAGGCATATCCCATAATTAATTTGTAACATTCAGAGCATGTTTGTTCTGTAGCAAGAAATAGAGATAAGTCCAAAACAGCACCATGAGTAATAAAAATAACAGTAAATGAAGAGTAACATCATTATCCAGAAACTTGACTCAGATTTGATTCATTAAAGATCATACATCTTTTAAAATTCTAATAATATATTAGTAAACTGAATCATGATGCCCTCACAAGAGACTGAGATGTTCTTCCATGTTGCAACATCATAAAATAATAATTGCCACTGGATGAAACTTTGATAAGGAAAGGGATGCTCACATGGTCTCAATGTTTCCTCCACAGATTATTTTTACATTCTTTGATGCTTTCATTGAAAGAAAATATTAGTAACTTAATACACAAGTGTTGGTTAAGATTAACATAAACATTAGGATGATACATTAAAATTGATATATTTTATAGATAAAAAGGAAACAAATCAGAATTTCATAGTAGCAATGTAAAATGACTTACTGATTTATGTTGCTTTTGAGTTTTGTTCATAAACACTGCTAATGCGTTCTGAAATGTATTTGGATGATCATACTTTAATTTTTCTTACATTATGTATTTTAAAAAATGCACTAAGGCATGGGAGTTTTATAGGCAGTGTTCATTAGTCCTAGCATTTTGAGTTTAATAGAAGATTGAGAGCTTTCATTGTGTGAAAATGTAGGCATTGAAACTGCCTTTGCAAAATTATGACAGGAAGAGAAATCTGGCATTGTTGAGTCCATTTTGCCTCTAACCTCCAAACTGTCCTTGGTGAGTCCAGGGTATAAGTCAAGCTAACTTTGGAGGGATTTAGTTTATAGTTTAACCTTAAGCAAGGATGATAATAGTTCTTCCCAACACTAAACCACCTTTATAAAAGTAATAAAAGGCCACAAGTTTAGGGTTATAAGAGGGGCCTGAATTCTGCTAAAATGTATGCAGTATTATACAATAACCACCCATTGGTCCAGAGGTCACGAGATTTTTAACTTCCCTAATTACTCCTGTAGATAACATCACTTTTATGGAACCTAAGATTGGCCTTTTAAGATGTATTTTCAGACTTTTGCATTTCTGACTACTGGATAACTCCACCTGGATACTCAACTCCTTACTCAGCCTTATGCCCCTCCCCCAACCATTGAGAGACTGACTCGGAGCACAAGGACCATTTTTCACACCACTATGATTGCATCCCCAAGCAGTCATCAACATCCATTCCCTAGCCTCCTGCCCACCAAACCATCCCTGGAAAATCCCAACCTTTGGGGAGACTGATTTGAGTGCTAACTCCATTTCTTCCACAGGGCTGGCCTCACACCAATTAAGCTCTTTTTTTTTTTTTTTTTTTTTTTTACTGTAATACCACTATCTGAGTGAATTGATTTTACTGTGTAGCAGATAGGAAGAACCATCGGGCAATTACAGCATTATAAAAATACATTTTTTAAATCATAAAAATAAAACTAACATCCCAGCTATAAGCCTACGACATTTATTATATACTGATTTATACTAGAAATGAACAGACTCTTGTCATTAAATTCTTAGCAGAAGTTAGTCAAATGATTTGTTTGGATGAACTCATATTTGATAAAATGTGAACTAGCAAAATATATGCTTAGAATATACTTGTATATATATACACACACAAATATATAAATATATTTGTATATTTAAATACAAAAAGAATGCACCATAGAAAAAGTGTTAACATAGAAGCACATTATTTGGATAGAAGTAGATCAATTATCACCATAATCCTTAGCTTCCTGTGGTTCTAAAAGACTGCTATTCTTAAGCAATCACTAGAAGGAATGTACAGGAGTTGATTTCCTGCAGTATCAGAGGACTGTATGCATGGATTGAAGTTTGTTAAAAAGTATGATAAATAGCAGGGCGCGGTGGCTCAAGCCTGTAATCCCAGCACTTTGGGAGGCCGAGGTGGACGGATCACAAGGTCAAGAGATCGAGACCATCCTGGTCAACATGGTGAAACCCCGTCTCTACTAAAAATACAAAAAATTAGCTGGGCATGGTGGCGCATGCCTGTAATCCCAGCTACTCAGGAAGCTGAGGCAGGATAATTGCCTGAACCCAGGGGGCGGAGGTTGCGGTGAGCCGAGATCGCACCATTGCACTCCAGCCTGGGTAACAAGAGCGAAACTCCGTCTCACCAAAAAAAAAAAAAAAAAAAAAAAAAAAAAGAATGATAAATACTCTGTCTCTCTGCCTAATAAATTACTTTTTCTGCAAGGAAAAAAACGATAAATATTTATTTATTTGTTTCTTTGTTTTTACAGGTAAGATCTCTTTCTCTCTGTCGTTCTGGCTGCAGTACAGTGGTACAATCATGACTCACTTCAGCCTTGAACTTCCAGGCTCAAATGATCCTCCTGGTTTAGCCTGAGGAGCTAGGACTACAGGCATGTGCCACCACCACACGAGGCTAACATCGATAATAATTTCTGATGTTGTCCCTCACTGTGTCTTTCAGTTTTGGGATGTTGAAACCACTGGAATAGCAACTCAGAAGAGTCTTTCCAGAAGGCTTTACACAATCATTTGGGGGAAAGTGTATAAAAAAAAGATGCTCACACAGTCTCAGAGTTACTTTGAGATACCTATCAATTACAAAAGGGAAAAGGTAGTTTTAACAAAATATCTGGTGGATACCATTATGGCCAAATGATCGAACTCGACATCACTAATAAACTTGGCACACTGACCTGCTGTGCTTCCTGATGGGATATAGTGAAAACTAGTTGAAAGCTTACATAGAACTTTCTTGCCATAAAAGGTTAACCCTTAACCAATCATGTGTTCATGAAAAGAGTCAACCTCTGTAAAATACTTGAAGAGATTTATTTTGAGCCAAATGTGAGTGACCATGGCCTGTGACACAGCCCCAGGAGATCCTGAAAACATGTGCCCAAAATGGTTGAGCTACAGCTTACACGTTAGGGAGACACAGACATCAATTAATACATGCATAAGATGTACATTGGTTCACTCTGGAAAGGTTGGACAACTGGAAGTGGGGGCTTCCAGGTCATAGACGAATGCAAAGATTTCCTGACTGGCAATTGGTTAAGAGTTTATCTAAAGCCTTGGAATTAATAGAAGGGAGTGTCTGGGTTAAGATAAGGGCCTGTGGACACCAAGAACCTTAGTATGCAGATGGAGCCTCCAGGAGCAGGCTTCAGAGAGAATAGACTGTAAATGCTTCTTATCAGAGATAAAGAGACAGCTTTGCAGGGCCATTTCAAAATATGTCAAAATGATACATTTGGGGTATAAAATACTCCTAAAATGCTTATTTCGGGGTCTGTTATTGGTCACGTTGGTATCTTATTGCTACAAATAATCTGTTTTGTTAGTCTTAAGGTCTCCGTTTTTATTGTTGTTTTTTTTTTTTTTGAGACGGAGTTTCGCTCTTGTTACCCAGGCTGGAGGGCAATGGCGCGATCTCGGCTCACCGCAACCTCCGCCTCCTGGGTTCAGGCAATTCTCCTGCCTCAGCCTCCTGAGTAGCTGGGATTACAGGCATGCGTCACCATGCCGAGCTAATTTTTTGTATTTTTAATAGAGACGGGGTTTCACCATGTTGACTGGGATGGTCTTGATCTCTAGACCTCGTGATCCACCCACCTCCGTCTCCCAAAGTGCTGGGATTACAGGCTTGAGGCACCGCGCCCGGCCAAGGTCTCTGTTTTAATGTTCATGCTGGTTAACTGTGCCTGAATTCCAAAGGAAAGAAATTATAATGAGGCATGTCCTATGACTTATTCCCATCATGACCTGAGCCAGTGTTTCAGGTTTACTTTAGAATGAGCTTGGCCAAAAGAAAAGTCTATCTTGTTGGCTAAAGGCTTAGAATTTTAATTTTGGCTTACATTCAGAAGACAGAGCAATGAAGAGACTGACTTTGACTCTTAAAAAATATTTATAACATAAACTATAAAGCAAAGTTTGAAAACTGTCCTGGGTTAAAGATGACTAAATTAAATGAGTGATACCAATTTGGACCCCAACATCATTGGAACTCTTGGATATGATCTATAAACTGGAGAATATTGTTGTATCATGATTAAATTTCTTGATTGTGATGATAGAACTGTTTTTATGTGGTAGAATGTTTTGTTCTTAGAAGATACCTGCCAAATATTTATATGTGAGTGTGTGTGTATGTGTATGTGTGTGTGCATGTGTATACATGCATACACTTCAATGAAATAAATTGCAAATTGTAAGGTCTTTTAGGCTGACTGATGACACCATGGACGCCATGGCAACCTCCATGACCTGCACACACACCTCTGGATGGTCTCACAGAATTAGAAAATCTGAAGTAACTGGAAGACCATGGAAAGAGGAAGAAGGATCAATCCCTGCAATGCCAAATTAACTTGAGACATTCTTCTATTGTTCCTTATTCCTGCCTCAATAGATAAGACAATTGGACTTTGTAAGGAACCTTCATCAACCTCAACCTTCCTGACTCCAAGCCCTAGGACCCCCTCCCAGCTTGCAAAAAAACACCCTAAACTGTAACTTCTGTAACTTTCCACTGCCTACCCCAAACCTATAAAACCAACTCTTATCCCACCACCCTCTGCTGACTCTCTTTTTGGACTCGGCCCACTCACGCTCCGGTGAATGAACAGCCTTGTTGCGCATACGAACCCTGTTTGGGGGGTTTCTTCATTCAGAGCACTTGTTTTAACATTTGGTGCTGAAACCCAGGACAGGGGTACTCCTTTGGGGAGAACAGCATGCTATCCTCCCACTCCCTCTGTAAAGAGATCCGCCTGAGACCTCAACACATCAGACCAGACCAGCAGCTCATGCTTAGCATGCCAAACAGCTCTCTGGCCACCTTCAGATCAGGTAAGCAGTCTCTTCCTCTTTCTCTCTCTTTTCCTTTAGAGAAAGGGAGACATTAATATTCATGCTAGTTAAGATAAGGGGCTGGTTGCATTTCTCTCTCTTTCCCTTTAAATCCTAAGGAGACAAGTCTCCCTCTCTAAGTAGAGGCAAAGGAGACTCTCTTTACCTGTGCTCAAAAACTCTGATGTCAGTCACGAACTCGGGAAGATGGTCTTCCCATGATGTCTGGTCAGTCGTGGGGACACAGGCCTTGATCGGTTATCCACGTTACAGCCCAGGACTCAGTCAGGGACACCTATTGAAAACTGTGATAGCTGGTCACTCCATCTCCTAGTCTATACTCTACTTCTCTCCTTAAAACTTATCTCCTCTGCCAGGGGCAATATTCTGCCCTCTATTCCTTTGTCTTCGCCTCTAGCCTGCATCCTAAAAAACCTAAAACATCTTCAATTGTCACCTGATCTGAAACGTAAACACTTTTTCTGTAAAACGGTCTGGCCTCAATACATGTTAGACAATGGTTCCCAACGGCCGGAAAATGATACTTTCAATTTTTCTGCTCTGTGAGACCTAAACAATTTTTGTCAGTGAATAGGCAAATGGTCTGAGGTGCCCGACATCCAGGCATTTTTTTACACTCCAATCCCTCCCTAATCTCTGGTCTCAATGCAACTCATTCCAAATTTTCCTTCTCTCTCTTCCGTCTGCCCCTCCTGCCTCTGCCAGTAACCCAGAATACTCCTTGTCCATCAACCCTTCCGACCATTCTCCTTTCTGTCTGTCTAAACCAGACCCCAGTTCAGGTCCTAACCCCCCCACACCCCGCCAGAGCCTCCCTCGTCTTCCTCTACCCACAATCTCCTTATGCCCCTCCTGTCACCTTCCCATCTCATACCCAATACAGCTTACAGTGTAGTCCCACAGCTAACTCCTCCGCGCCTGACCAACAATTCCCCCTTCCAGAGGTGGCTGGAGCCAAAGGCACGGTTAGGGTGCATGTTCCTTTCTCTTTATCTTATGTTTTCCAAATCAGACAATGGTTAGGCTACTTTTCATCAGATCCTCCAATACTTAACCCAGTCCTATAATCTCACCTGGAGTGACTTAAATGTCATCCTCACTTCTACTCTCACCCCTAAAAAACGCTTAATATTCATTTTATCACCCAATCAGCCCCTGACATTAAAAGCTACAGACATTAGAATCTGGCCCCATAACCTCACCTTCAAGGTGTTCAATAATAGGGAAGAAGCTGCCCAGCAGCAGTGCATCTCAGAACTACAGATGCTTGCCTGTGGTGTAAGACAAATCCCAGCCACACCAACAGCTCACAAAGACTTCAAAGCACCCAGACTGCAGCTTCCAGCCGCCCGTCCTGGACCTTGCTTCAAGTGTCGAAAACCTGGCCACTGGGCCAATGAATGCCGGCAGCCCAGGATTCTGCCTAAGCCCTGCCTCATCTGTGCAGGTCCCCACTGGAAGTCAGACTGTCCAACTCATGTCGCTACTCCTCAGCTTGGCAGATGAAGACTAATGCTGCCTGAATATCTCAGAGTAACTCTTAATTGGTTTTTTTTTTGAGACGGAGTTTCGCTCTTGTTGCCCAGGCTGGAGTGCAATGGCGCGATCTCGGCTCACCGCAACCTCCGCCTCCTGGGTTCAGGCAATTCTCCTGCCTCGGCCTCCTGCGTAGCTGGGATTACAGGAACGTGCCACCATGCCCAGCTAATTTTTTTGTATTTTTAGTAGAGAAGGGGTTTCACCATGTTGAACAGGATGGTCTCGATCTCTTGACCTTGTGATCCACGCGCCTCAGCCTCCCAAAGTGCTGGGATTACAGGCTTGAGCCACTGCGCCCGGCTACTCTTAATTGTTAATATCACTTAATAAACTCTTAATATCTTCAGGTAACTCTTACCATGGAGTTTTAAGTCAGTCCCCTTCTTAATCAATACGGGGGCCACCCATTCCATGCTGCCTTCTTTAAAAGCACCTGTCTCCTTGGCCTCCATAACTGTTGGAATTGACGTCTAGACTTCCAGGCCTCTCAAAACTCCCCAAGTCTGGTGTCAATTAGGCCAGCACTCCTTTCCACATTCTTTCCTAATCATCCCCACTTGTCCAATTCCCCTGTTAGGCTGAGCTATCCTAACAAAATTGTCTGCCTCCTAAACTATTCCTGGGCTACAGCCACACGTCGTTGCCGCCCTCCTCCCTGAACCCATACCTCACTCAATAGCTTCCCTATGTCGCCCTACCTTAACCCTAGGGTGTGGGACACCACCTCCCCATCCCTTGCTACAAGTCACTTACCCCTCATCACCCCCTTAAAACCTAACCACCCTTACTCCACCCAGCACCAGTACCCCATCCCAGCACAAGCCTTAAAAGGCCTAAAGCCTGTTATTAATTCCTTACTATACAACATGGCCTTTTAGTTACCAGTAACTCTCCTTAGAATTCCCCTATCCCACTTGTCCAAAAACCAGACAAATCCTACAGGCTAGTCCAAGACCTCCGCCTCATTAATCAGATTGTACTTCCCAACCATCCTGTTGTACCCAACCCCTATATCCTCCTATCTTCCATACCCCCTTCCACAACTCACCATTCCATTCTTGACCTGAAAGGTGCCTTTTTCACCATCCCCTTACACTCCTCCTCTCAGCCTCTTTTTGCCTTTACTTAGACTGACCCTGACACCCACCAATCCCAGCAGTTAATCGGGACCATTCTTCCCACAGCTTTCTGAGACAGGCCTCATTACTTTAATCAAGCCCTTTCCCAGGATACTTTCACTTCTAGACACCAGGCTTTGCCTTCCTAACCAAACCACTTTATAAACTTATAAAAGGAAACCTATCTGACCCCATAGTCCAAAAATTCTTCCCCATTCTTCCTCCCATTCTCTAAAGAAAGCCTTAGAGACTGCTCCTACTGTAGCACTCCCCAACACCTCTCAACCCTTCTCTCTCTCCACAACAGAAGTAAAAGTCTGTGCCATCGGAATTCTTCCACAGGAGCCAGGTCCACGACCTGTAGCCTTTTTATCCAAACAACTTAATCTCATAGTCCTGGGCTGATCCTCATGCCTACGTGCAGCCGCAACTGCCACCTTGATACTCTTAGAATCCCTCAAAATCACAGGCTATGCCCCATTTACCCTCCACAGCTCTCACAACCTCCAAAGTTCAGTTTCCTCCTCACACCTTACACACACACTTTCCACCGTGCCCCCCACCTCCACCTCCTCCAACTCTATTCACTATTCATCAAAACCCCCACAGTAACCATTGCTCTCGGTCCTGACTTCAACCCAGCCTCTCACTTAATACCTAACACAAACCCTAACCCCTATGACTGTATCTCCCTAATCCATATAGTATCCTTCCCATTTCCCCATATTTCTCTTTTTCCTATTCCAGACCCAGAGCACACATGGTTTATTGATAGCAGTTCCTCCAAGCCCAGTTGGTTGGCACCAACCAAAGCTGGTTATGCTGTTGTATCCCACTCATCTATTATGAAGGCTGCCACACTCCCCTCTTCCAGTGCTTCTCAGCAAGCTGAACTGATTGCCTTAACCCATGCTCTTACTCTTGCCAAAGAACTACATGTTAATATCTATACTGATTCTAAATATGCCTTCCACATCCTACACCACCATGCTGCCATATGGGCAGAAAGAGGTTTTCTTACCACACAGGGGTCCTCTATTATGAATGCTCCCTTAATAAAGTTCCTCCTTAAGGCCGCTCTTTTCCCAGCAAGGTCAGAATTATCCACTGCAGAGAAATCAGGATTCAAGCCACTCCTAAAGAACCCACAGGGTATAGCCTCTTTGAACTCCTATATGACCACACCTTTCTGCTTGGGGCTAACCTCGTTCCAGACACCAGTCCTCTTGGTGACGATATTCCAGTCCTCCAACAGCCAGACATGAAATCTGCCATGTTGCTAATCTCCTCTTACCCACTGCAGATACCCGGCCATATGAAAACACCCTAGCCGGAAGATCAGTCCTTGTTAAAAGCCTAACCCCTCTGTCTCTGCAATCTCGGTGAACAGGACCCTTCCTGGTCATCTGTAGCACCCCAACCGCTGCTCTTCTACAAGACACTCCCCGAGTGGGTCCATCATTCTCGGATAAAGCTGTGTCTATCAGACAATCGGCCTAACTCCTCCACCTCCTCCTGGAAGTCACAAGTACTCTCCTCCACTTCTCTTAAACTCACCCGTATCCCTGAAGTGGAAGAGTAACCCTATACAAACCTAACATACCTTTTACTTTCATTAGGCATCTTTTTTCTAATACCACTATTTAAGGCAGTCCCCTACTACTTAAACCACACCTCCGAAAGTCTACAGGCCTTGCTTTTGTTTAAGTTGCTGGTTTACAATTTTCTTCCAGGCAATTTCACGCTTAGTCCTCTCTTAGAGTGGACAGATAACCATCAGTGGCAGGGAACTCTCTTGGTCAACCTCCTGACTCCAGGCTCTACGACCCCCTCCCAGCTTGCAAAACATCACCCTAAACTGTAACTTCAGTAACTTTCCACTGCCTACCCCAAACCTATAAAACCAACTCCTCTTCCACCGCCCTGCAGTGACTCTCTTTTCGGACTCAGCCTACTCACACTCGGTGAATAAACAGCCTTATTGCTCACATGAAGCCTGTTTGCGGAGTCTCTTCATTCAGAGTGTGCATTTTAACACAAATAACAGCAATGAAAAGAGAGAAAAGCACATGTGTGACTCAATGTTAATTGGTGAACTAGTGCAAGATGTATTTGTGTTTATTGAACTAGTCTTCCAATTTTTAACTTTATAAGTTAAAAATATAAAGTACAGATTTAAGGGGGAGCTAAGAAATTGTTAGGGCTCAGAAAACAATACTACAAAATAAAGCTGCTTTGGCATACTGAGTGCTTTGAACAAAGGACATTGAAAGGCCTCTAAAATAAGCCTCAGAACCAAAAAGTCTCTCTCTGAGCATCCCCCTCCTTTCCCTTCTGAAGTGCGGGGACTCTCTCTACAGTTACCTTATCTGGCTGAGGGAAGTTTATCCAGAGAGAATGCACTTGTCTTGGGCCTCCTCCCTGTAGTCTACATTATCCGGAGAAGATTAACATGTATCCCAGAAAACTAAAAGTCTCCATACCCAGGACACCACACAGGACAGACTTTTCATCCATTCTTTCAACTGTTCTTCTAAGGGCTGTGACCTGAGATACCTTATTTGCATAATAAAACAACCTTCTTTCACAATACCTTTCTTCTTACCTAGAACCTAGAGAAACTTTGTCCCAGGCTACTATCTGCTCTTCATGCCTACTCATGACCCCTAAAACTTACTTTTCCTCCCACTTCCCTCTCTTCTATGTGGAGGGTATTTAAGCTTCAACTACCTGGAACTACTTTGAGTTTTGTGCACGTTAATAAATTTGTATGCCTTTTCTCCCTGCTAATTCCCATCTCTTTTAAGAATTCATCATGTGCTCCATATAAATATTTGGTGAAGACAATTTTATATAGGTCAGTTAATGTGAATTCCAAGGAGCATTTAAAATCAAATATATTTCCTCCTGAGAACCTAAGAGAATATTTATAGCTTTCACACACAGGACTTTTATTTAAACTATTTTCTAATATAAACATAAAATTGTACATTGTAGAACAGCCAGAAATTATTAAAATGTATTTTGCTTAATGACATAATTGAGAATTTGATGAAAAGTGGTTAAGTGCTTAAATTCACCATTGTGTAGATGGCTTTATGCAGATTTCCTAAATTTGACCATATAAATACAGCAAGACATATGTGGCAACAAACCATTCCCATTGCAGTGGCTAAGAATATAGTTGTGTTATAAGTAGGGTGATCTTGTACCTTACCCCTCTATATTCTAATTGTGTGACACTTTTTCTTTTCTCTTTCTATTTTTCTAATTGTGTGACTGATTTTTTCAGGACCCCTATTAGAGTCAGAGTCTGAGGAGGATAATCATACGTAATCTCTGTTGAGAGAATTTATGGAAATAAAACAATGCATGTTAGGTGTTCAGCACAGGACCTGGCAAGAATAGTAAAAGTCCATTACCTTCACTTTCATCAACATCTGCATCACATCATCATTCCTTCTGTTACCAGAAATGTCCATCCTGATTTATGCACAGTAGAACCATTATAAATAATCAAAATCTGAAGGGTAGTATTTAAATTCCAGAATGGAACTGAAATTCATAGTGTCAGAGTGATTTTTCCTTTCACTGTCACTGCATTATTACTTTTAAAGTAAAGCCCATACCATTAAATATTTCTGTCTGCTTAAATTAGTGTAGGAAGTCCATAAATATTATATTTTTTGAAAAAGGTATCACATATTTTCCAGAAAATATTTTTATTAAAACTTAGAATATTAACCACAAGTCAATTTTATATTTTAATATATTATAATACTAATGACTCCAGTGTTTGAATTTCCTATATAGTTATGTTACATAACTTAGAGAATTTCTGTGTTATGTGTTCCATGGAAGAATGTGGTCATGTCAATTTTCTATGTCAATTACTCTTTATGGGAACATCTGATATCAAATGTGGTCATTTTCAATAAAGTAGGTCTGTAACAAAAATTAGCATATTTATTCCCATCTATTCTCTGAATAAAATTTTATTTTCATTATCTTTTATATTTTTGTAAATGATTGAACTAATAATTCTCATTTTGTTCGTTCATTTTCTATTTTTCTTCAGTGAAATTGTCTACAAATGAACTTTTTTTTTTTTTTTTTTTTTTAGATGGAGTTTCGCTCTTGTTACCCAGGCTGGAGTGCAATGGCGCGATCTCGGCTCACCGCAACCTCCGCCTCCTGGGTTCAGGCAATTCTCCTGCCTCAGCCTCCTGAGTAGCTGGGATTACAGGCACGTGCCACCATGCCCAGCTAATTTTTTTTTGTATTTTTAGTAAAGACGGGGTTTCACCATGTTGAACAGGATGGTACAAATGAACTTTTAAATGGAGTTTCATAGATACGTGACATATAAAGGAAATATTCCTATGAAAAAACAGTAAAGGGGTAAGAAAATGCCTTAGTCTTTTTTGTGCTGCTAAAACAAAATAACTAAGACTGGGTAATTTATGAAGAAGAGAAATTTATTAATCAATGTTTTCATGGCTGGGAAATTGAAAATCAAGGCATCTGGCGAAGGCTGCTCTCTGCTTCCAAGATGGCACGTTGAACACTGCCTCCTTCAGATGGTAGGAATGCTGTGTCCTCACACGGCGAATGGTAAAAGGGTAAAAAAGGTAGTAATGTTCTTCATTAAACCTTTTTAGAAGGACACCTAATCCCATGCAGGAGAGAGGAATCCTCATGGCCTAATTACCTCTTAAAGGCACCATCCTTTTTTTTTTTTTTTTTTTTTCTGAGATGAAACCTTGGTCTGTCATCTAGGTTGGAGTGCAGTGGTGCCATCTCAGCTCACTGCAACCTCCGTTTCCCAGGTTCAAGGGATTCTCCTATCTCAGCCTTCTGATTAGCTGTGATTACAGCACTTGCTATCATGCCCAGCTACTCCTGACCTCAAGTGATCCACCCACCTCGGCCTTCCAAAGTGCTAGGATTACAGGCATTTAAAGGCCCCACCTTATAATACTATCATATTGGTAATATCTGAATTCTGGAGGGGACACATTCAAACATAACAGAGAAACCGATTCAACCCCTCCAAATAAGAGGGAAATTTAAGTCAAAGTACCAGCCTCAGATTGATCCTATAGGGTTCTCTAGACTTTAAATAACACCAAGTGTTTTCCTAGTTTGAGGCAAGGGAGCTGGGATTTGATTCTCATACAACACAGGTATTGGATATGGGCCTGCCCCAGGACACATAAACTGCCAGGTTCTTCTGGTTTTAAACTCCTATAGGCCAAAGATAGTTCGCTGAGGAAGGTTACAAATACCCCACTATGCCTACCCAGAGGATGGGAGCAAAACACAAGTAGAAAACATCTCAGAGAATAAGAGCGTAACGGCAGAGCATCCACAGCATTTGTTGGAGTAGTCTATCCATTCTTTTATCTTCCCTCTTTTAAGAATCACTTCTAAAACAAAAATAACACTTTTGAATCTATAATATCAATGATCATGGTGTCTGTGAATAAAAGGTTGTGTATAATAGAGGCAATTATTGGTTAAATGCAGTTGGCCAGTTATTAGAATTTTTCATTGACCACTATTTTTGCATTAAATACACAATTAATAAAGTAGTAACTCTTGCTGTCAAGAAATTTTAAGTTTTATTTGTTAATAGGACAGCATGCAAAATAATTATATGAAGTCTTCAAAAATGTCACCAAAAATGCATATTATGAAAAAGTTCTGTATGGATTTGAAAAATGTTTTGCACGAAAATAGTCTCACTAACTTGTTATAACATGTCTGATCAAGATCTAGTTTGAGGCCGTAAGAAGGACAAGACGTCGGCTTGAAAAACTAACCCTAGCAGTGCAACATGAATTCTGCTAAAGTTGAATTAACAGCAAACATAAAATTTGTGGTGAAGCCTGGGTGAAAGAATGGTGAAATCAGAGCAAAGATTAACAGCAGAAACGGTAGCCCATACCACAGGAGCCTAAAAAGTTAAGCAAACTTTCTACCCGATGGGGGCAAAACTGTTGCATGCAGATCAGCTGCAAGCAAGAAAAGAGATTTCCGTTTAAATTTTAAGCATTTCTTTGTTCTTTTCTTTCTCTCTCTCTTTCTTTATTTCTCTCTCTCTCTCTTTTTTTTTATAAGCCTACAGCACCTGGTAAGCATTTCTTTGAAGAATTAAAACAAGAGATGAAATATGGCTTTACCAGTATGATCCTGAAGACAAGGCACAATGAAAGCAATGGCTACCAAGAGGTGTAAGTGGGACAGTCAAGGCAAAGCAGACTAGTCAAGAGCAGAAGTCTAATCAGGAACTAAAGTACTGTATTTACAAAAAGACAAATAAATTAATTAAAAAGAGCAAAGATCGGGCCGGCCGCGGTGGCTCACGCCTGTAATCCCAGCACTTTGGGAGGCCGAGGCGGGTGGATCACGAGGTTAAGAGATCGAGACCATCCTCACCATGATGAAACCTGTCTCTACTAAAAATACAAAAATTAGCCAGGTGTGGTGGCACGCGCCTGTAGTCCCAGCTACTCAGGAGGCTGAGGTGGAGGTGGAAGAATCGCTTGAACTCAGGAGGCGGAGGTTGCGGTGGGCCGAGATTGCGCCACTGCACTCCAGCTTGGCGACAGAGCAAGATTTCGTCTCAAGAAAAGAAAAAGAAAAAGAAGAGTAAAGATCATGACAACAGTGTTTTGGGATGCTCAAGGCATTTTGTTTGTTAACTTTATGGAGAGCTGAAGAATAAAAGCATTGCTCACTATGAGAGTGTTTTGAGAAAATTAGCCAAAGCTATAGTAGAAAAAATGCCTGAGAAAGTTTCAACAGAGTCCTTTTCACCACAACAAGGGTCCTGCTCATGTCTGTCATCAAACAAGAGGAATTTTGTGAGAGTTTTGATGGAAAATCTTTAGGCATTCGCCTTACAATCCTGATTTGACTCCTTCTGACTTCTTTTTATTTCCTAATCTTAAAAGCATCTTTAAAGGTCACCCATTTCTCTTCAGTTAAAAATGTAAAAAAGACTGCATTGGTAATGGTTAAATTCTCAAGACCCTCAGTCCTTTAGGGATGAACTAAATGGCTTGTGTAATCACTTACAAAAGTGTTTTGAGCTTGATTGAACATATGTTGAGAAATACAGTATATATTTTGTATTTTCACCTTTTAACTCTGTATTTCCACAAACTTCTAAAAATACCCTTTTGCTTTCATACTAATTTGAGCACAAACTATGTGCCTTTAAACAACACCCACTTATTATCTTATAGTTCGGAAAGTCAAAGTCTACCATGACATGGCTAGATCCTCTGCTCGGGTTCCACAAGCTGAAATCAAGGTGCCAACTGGGCTGTATTGCTTTTCTGTGGCTTGGGTCTTTATGCAACTGCAGAATTACTCAGTAAACCATTTTCATAAACACATTCCTTCTCTGCTTAATCAGAAAATTTCCCAATTAGTGCCTGACATAATTTGGAACTGGCAAATTAGATTACGCTCATATGAAAGAGAAAGAAGCAACAAAGAAATCAAATGCATGTCTGGAGAAGCGATATGAACAGAATTTGAAATATTTCATTATGGAAGCATAAATGTCTCTTAAGATACTTGAAAGTTGAATGATACTTCATTCAGCAAAGAACTTATTAGCTATCATCCAAATAAGTGTGAGAACTATAACAGAATCTGCCCCCAATTTAAGAATGAGCAAATGTCAGGGAAGCTACTATCAATTAGGTAGAGAAGGGCAATCAAACCACTAAAACCTCAGTGAATTATTTCCTTCAAATAATTATGATGGTGAGAAACTTGGTTAATGTGTACTTGTGTCCTTATGTAAATTAGTTGATAAAGTAATTCTTGTAAAATTTAATAAGCTAATGGTAGTCAGAAGCTATTTGAGGAAAATATTGAATCAGGGATCTGAGATGAAATGACAGAATTCAGAATTTCGTTGTTAAAGGAAGAAGCAGCCCTAAAAATTAACTGGCTGTTTTAATAATTTGTTATAAATCCCTGTTGCTGTTATCTTACAGTTTCATTAAATTCTTCGAATCAAGTTATGTATTATAAAATATAAATTTAAATTCTCATGTATTATGACTTCCTTCAGGAAGGCTTTAAAGAAAACGTAAGGTCAGGGTGAATTAATTTAGTTGACACTAAAATAATATATAGAACTGTACGTGAAAAGGAGAGTAGGAGATTTGTGATGAATAAAAAACGAATATCATGCCAGTACTATTATAGCTTAGGTCAGAAATACCATATTTTCAGGCCGGGTGTAGTGCTGTAATCTCAGCACTTTGCAGGGGCCAAGACGGGCAGATCACCTGAGGTTGGGAGTTCGAGAACAGTCTGACCAACATGGAAAAACCCCATCTCTACTAAAAATACAAAATTAGCCAGGTGTGGTAGCCTGTAATCTCAGCTACTCAGGAGGCTGAGGCAGGAGAATCGCTTAAAACTGGGAGGCAGAGTTTGCAGCTGTGCCATTGCACTCCTGCCTAGGCCACAAGAGTGAAACTCGGTCTCAAAAAGAAAAGAAATAAATAACATATTTTTAATTTCTTGGTGAATTCTAAAATAACTTATATTCATTAGGACTAAGTACTCTGCAGATACTTAATTGCAACAGCTATATTGAATTTAATGAGTTTTCATCAACCACAGAGCATCCCTATTTCGATCATGATGACCATAGAAAAATGAAAAAACTTTATTTAAAGCACCTGAAGTGGACTAGTCATGACTATTTGTCTGAAGTACGATTCGGCATATTTCAATCATCAAGGATGTTGGAAATCAAAAGTACGCAAAAAAAAAAGGTTAAAAAAAATGCTAACATATGTCTAAAAATGATTGCAGCCATTTCTAGATATTATAATGTTCTTAAATGGGATATGACTGAATCAAATAATACAAACTTTCATAGTCTCTCCTAATATGTTTTTGGATAGTTTTCTAGTAAGAGTTCTACTTTATATTCCCAATAATGAGATGAATTGTTGGTCTAGTTGATTCCTGGTATAGCTAAGTGTCGTCATGGTTTAAAATCTGCTGTTTTATAAGTGAGAAATGGTCTAGAACATTGGGTACTGCCTACAAAAAGGACGTTCTAGAAAAGTATAGGGGCCTTGCTATTCATGGGAATTATTATTATTATTGCTTATTATAGCACAAATGCTAAGATAAATACTAGAGGGAATTGGTTTATAGTTAAACTTAGAGGCAAGAAAAACTGACGCCCCTCTTGTCTGGAGACTGAAGCTGAATTCATATCGCAGGTTAAAATTATGGTAGGTGCTTGAAATTTGCTAAAAAAATAGGCATAGTTAAAAAATGACCTGCCATTGCTTAATATGTTTTCCTATAAGTTGCTGGCTGTCCCAGAGTCACATAACCTGGGTTGTAAAATTTATAACTTCCGCCAGCTACTTCTATAGATATCTTCACTATTGTGAAACCTAAAGAACTGGTATTTGAGATAGTTTCAGATTCAGCGTTTTGGTGCCACCTGGTGAACCACACTCTCTTCTGGGAACTAACTAAAATGCACAAAGTTTAAGATGCTCCTGAGATTTCATCCCCAGCCAGTCAATTGTTTCAGTTCCCCAGTCCCTTGCCCACCCAAGTACCCTTTAAGAACCCTGGCCTCTGAATTTTCTGAGAGACGAGTTTGAGAAATTTCTCCCTGTTCTTGCTTGGCTGATACTGTGATCATTAAACTCTTTCTTTGCTGCAACACATAGCAGCAGGCAAGAAGAGCTCATCAGGCTGTAACAAATTTGGGGGCTCTTCCAGGATCTGCCCTAAGGGTTTCTCTCAGTTTGGCAGCCCTTTGCCAATGAAGTGGACCAGGAGGCCAGCCACAGAGTCTGTGCAGCTCTTTTTCCTTGCAGTCAAAAAAAAAAGTTTCTGGAATTGGAAGATATGCTTTGGGATTTGGGGGTTAGTATTCTAAGTGAGGTTAACATCCCTTCCCTTCTCCTGATTCCATAGCCTCCGTAGAGGCATCAGGACTCCTTTACAGATCTTGGATTGGTCCTCCCTAGATTGTAGGGAGGGTCTTGACTTGGATAAATATTCCTCAATTGGATGAAAGACAGGAGGCATGTTTGGAAGAATACCCTTGGGAAATTTGGTTTGGAGGTCTGACCTGAAAGGTCTTTTGGTTGTCTTTTCTTTGGCACCTTAGTGTCTGTGTTTTGTAATGTGTATATTACTCCCTGCCAGAATAGAAAATGTTAATTTGGTTCACCTATGCAGCCTGTTGGCTGCAACGGAGACCACCCCATGCTGTGGCCTAGTGGTTAGGATTCTGTGTTGCCACAGTGGCAGTCTGGGTTCAATTACCAACACAAGAAATTATTTATGCTACTTTTGAAATACAGCTGTTTGTCCCAGCTAATATATAGTAATATCTGAAAAGATTTATCTTTAAGAGCTCTATAGTTAAACGTTGACTTAATTATAATTGATATCTATCTCTGTATGTGTATATTATAAAATTATGTATATAATTATATATACACACACACACCCCACACATAATTTTAAGGCCTCTCTTCTATTTCCAAAAAAGAAGAATAAAAATGTCTTAAGTCAGCCGGGCGCGGTGGCTCAAGCCTGTAATCCCAGCACTTTGGGAGGCCGTGGCGGGTGGATCACGAGGTCAAGAGATCGAGACCATCCTGATCAACTTAGTGAAACCCCGTCTCTACTAAAATTACAAAAAAATAGCTGGGCATGGTGGCGCGTGCCTGTAATCCCAGCTACTCAGGAGGCTGAGGCAGGAGAATTGCCTGAACCCAGGAGGCGGAGGTTGCGGTGAGCCGAGATCGCGCCATTGCACTCCAGCCTGGGTAACAACAGCGAAACTCCGTCTCAAAAAAAAAAAAAAAAAAAAAAAAAAAAAATGTCTTAAGTCAATTAAAAATTTTGTCTGTTTCTCCATTTATGACTGTCTCCCCATCCTTCTTGCCACCCTCAATGCCCACATGAGAGGACCTAAAATAATTTCTAACAGCCTGGGATCCCTTGGGAAAAAAAAAACAACAACAGAAAAGCCTCTTCCCTAAATCCAGTAATCTAATTAAGAAACAAGTTAAAAAGACAAAATACAACTTCCTGACAGTTTGCAAATGCATCCTATAACTCTATAAGATATGCCTCTGTCTCTGTATTTATATGTGTACTGTGTGTAATGTTTTACTATCAATGTATATGAAAGAGCTCTAAGTAATTTCTTAAAAGGAAAGAATAAACAATTAAAGTATTTTATCGGAAAAATAAAAAACTTTAACTCAAATGCTTTCTGGTTCGTGTGACTTTAGTAGTCTCTGGAAAATAAAGACAATTTTAAAATTATTGAAAAATAAAATGGTCTTCAAAATTTAGACATTTGGTTTGAATGAGGCCGGTCAGATACTATCTTTCGTAGACATATTAAGGTTACAAACTGTTTGTAAACTCATTTCTGATAATTGTTTTGACTTGTCTATTTTATAACTATTAAATTCTAGGAAAGGCCTGAGGACATGTGGAGTTAGCCATGATCTCTGGCTGTAACACAGAGTCACACAGTGTCTGAAGCTCTGCCCTTGTCCTGCATTCTGCAAACTGACAGATAGTTAAAACTGCTTATTTGCCATGTTTTTCACTGAAAATAAAAGTTGTTAAAGGGTTAATATTGTAACATATGTAATTGAGACTACCAGAGAAACTCTTTTATATATAAGTTGTAAAAGGACAGTAAAATGTGTTTGATAAAAGCTTATAAGAAAACATGGAAATCAATATCATTAATTCATTTTCAACAAGAGTGGCAATAATTCAATGGGAGAAAGAATAGTGTCTTCAAGGAATGTTGCTGGGGCAACTGATACTCACAAAGAAAAGAATGAAGTTCGGCCGGGCACAGTGGCTCAAGCCTGTAATCCCAGCACTTTGGGAGGCCGAGGCGGGTGGATCACGAGGTCAAGAGATCAAGACCAACCTGGTCAACATGGTGAAACCCCGTCTCTGCTAAAAATACAAAAAAATTAGCTGGGCATGTTGGCGCGTGCCTGTAATCCCAGCTACTCAGGAGGCTGAGGCAGGAGAATTGCCTGAACCCAGGAGGTGGAGGTTGTGGTGAGCCGAGATCGCGCCATTGCACTCCAGCCTGGGTGAAAAGAGCGAAACTCCGTCTCAAAAAAAAAAAAATAATAATAAGTTTATATTAAAAGCAACAAAACCACACCAAAGAAACAAAAATCACGAGTGTTGGTAGGGATGTAGAGAAATCATCATCCTCATACATTGTTTTTGGAAATGTAAAAAGCTGCATCACTCTGTGAGTTTTGATATTTTCTTAAAAAGTCAGTAACAGAATTACCATATGCCTCAGCAATTCTATTTCTAGGTATATACCTAAGATAATTGAAAGTAAGAATTCAAACAAAAAGTTGTATGTGAATGTTATAACATCATTATTTGCAATAGCCAAAAATGTAGAAACAATAAAACTGATTAATAAAGTGCAATAAATTCACATAGTGGAATATTATTCTATTATTAAAAGGAATGGAATACTGATACCTCTTATAGCATGGATCAACCTTGAAAATACGCTAAGTAAAAGAATTTAAAACACCAAAGGGCACATAATTTATAATTCAATTTATATGAAAATTCATAAGTAGAAAATGCAAATTACTGTTTGCAGGAAGCTGAAGGAGGGGAGACTGTGAAGTGACTGATGAGTATGAATTATCTTTGAGTGTCACAAATATTCTTCAGCTGGATGTCGATGATGGTTGTGCAGCATTCTGAATGTATTAAAAGCTAATAAATTGTACACTTTAAAATGATTGAATTTTTAAATGGCGAATTTTGTTATTTGAATTTTATCTCAGTAAAAAATAATTACGGAAAAATCAAACAATTTCATACATACTAGGTATCTCTCATTTAAAAATATAAGAATAACAAACATCGAACAAGATAACATTATTTGGCAAGGTACTGCATCAGCACAGTATCTATGATTAGAAGATATTGGATTAAAATTAGACATTTCATGCATTTTACTAAACAATAAGACCTATCAGGGATTCAGACAAGAAAATTGGAAAAATGGCATCATTTAATAATAAATATAAATTATGATGTATATTATGATTATATTATGATTTATTGTTGAGAGTATCTAGAAATGGTAGTAGATACAGAATATTACATATAAGATTAGCTATAAAATGGCTGATATTTAAAACATACATTTCTATATAAAAGAGCCAATAGATATAAAATTAGGATGACTATTACTCATTATTGGAGTTCTTCATAGCATCCCTATGCGCTTCAAATATACTCACAAAGACTGATTGATCACAGATTTTTCAGAATAATCATATGTAATAAGAGACAAATCTATAGTCTCCCATCTAGACATAGAGACTAGGAGATCAGATAACTCTCTGACCTTTTCTTTACATTGCAATGAGATCTATTTCTCTCTCTCTCTCTCTCTCTCTCTCTCTCTCTCTAAATGTTTGCTTTATTTTGTCACAAGCCATGTAGTATATGTTAGGTGAAATTTATTCATAGCCATAATTGTCATAGTTACATTTTATGACACCGATTTCAACATATGTCATTAACGTAAATTTAACTATGTGTTAATTAAAGATCCCAGCTGCGTTGGCAAGATGCCAGTTGAAGACATCATGGATTGCATTCATTAAAAAATAAAATGAGATAGTTCCGAAGTTTTGTTCAATGGACATTTTAAAACACTGTAAAATGAGTTCTGTCTGAACATTTCTTCTTTACCAAAAACCAAATATAGTTCCAATGACATAAGGTAAAAATCCTTAAATTAGATCTGTGGCCAAGATTAGCTAAATCTTGCTCATTTTAATGTATAACCATATAGAACCTTTAGAAAAATTTCGCCTACTTACAGTACACAAATGAATAAACTTTTAATAGATGAGACTAGTATATTTACTGGATTCCAGCTCTAAATATTAAACCTATAATGTACCTTGATGTAAACAGAATTGTGTTCTTTAAATATGTCTGTTTGTCTTGATAGATGCTGAGGTGAAAATTAGTGTAAGACTAGAACTCGTAGTATTTTAACCTAAAATACACAACACAGACCCCATACATAGACTCACTGGAGGATACTTGTTAAAATGCAATTCTCAGGCTTTATCCAGAATGGTCTAAATCACAAGTTCTAGGATTCTTTCTTTTGTTTTGTTTTGTTTTGTTTGAAACAGACTATTTCTCTGTCACCCAGGCTGGAGTGCAGTGGTACGACCTTGGCTCACTGCAGCCTCTGCCTCCTGGGTTCAAGTGATTCTCCTGCCTCAGGTTCTCAAGTAGCTGGAATTACCCACACCTGGCTAATTTTTGTATTTTTAGTAGAGACAGGATTTCACCATGTTGGCCAGGCTGGTCTCGAACTCCTGACCTCAAGTGATGTGCTTGTCTCAGCCTCCCAAAGTGCTGGGATTACAGGCCTGACCCACCACACCCTGCCAAAACTTCTAGGATTCTTACCAGATAATTTTCTCTTATCAAATTTGCCATTGGATTCTTGTATATAGCAAAGTTTAAGAACCACTCCCCTTCATCCCCCTAGGTATATGTATATATATATATATATATATATATGGCAGCTTTATCGCTGTCTGTCTCTTTAAACATCCCTTCCTTCACTTATTCTAAATCAGCCACTAATATTCCTAGTGTGTTTTACTGCTGATAATCTCCTTTAGCCTGGGCTCATGTTATAAATTTCATGACAAGATGGAAATTTACTGTTTTTCTTATTAATTTTGGAAGAAAGGGTTTAAATTTTCCTTAGAACTAAAGGTGTTAACACTCCCCTTATTAAAAGCAATGAGGCCACACAGTACTTCAAGAATAAAAGTGAACACTGGGATCCACTTCTCTAATTCTCTAAAGGTGATAGGGAATAAAACACTCTAGAGGTATCCTTTTAAACAGAAAGTTTTAAGGCTGAAAAGTAATTTTGCTTAGACGCATCTAGGGTTAGAGGTGGATACCAAGGTATAACTGCTTAGAACTAATTTTAATAATAGAAAATTCAGAAATTCTTGTTCACAAATGTTTTCTAAGGAACCAAAGACATTTAAAGAAATCCACTGTTGCTACACTATTCTCTCATGTTCTCTGAGTTATTTTAAATCCACTGATGTAATTGTTGCCATTCCACTTAATAAACATGTGTTCATGTGAATAAGGGGTCTTCATCCTTCTATTTCCAACAGCTCATTGTGTTGTATATGCTTAAAACTCTTTTAGCATTAACACTATATTTAACATTTGTTACTAACATATTTTCACACCTGTTGACCATTGTCTTCTTCAACAAATCATGCCTATCATAAGGTGTCTTCAGTGCAATTTCTTTTGACCCTTTGCTTCAATTGCTACATTGGATTTCCAATGGAAATTTTATCATCCTGTAATTACCTGGTAGTTCTGAAAGCAGCAAACAGAGCATTTTATATTGCTAAGTGCAATTTCCAACAAAACTAAGTACTTTCATTTGACTATACTCATAGCAAAATCTAGCAACTGGGCCATTTGGAAATTTCTGCTCCAATAATTGATATTCTACAAAACAAAGTCTTATTGTTATATTTTCTTTATGCTATTTCTATATTTTTGATGAAATAATAATTGTAATTCCCACATATGAAAATACTGCTATTATGCTATTTACTCTAGTGAAGAGCTTTAAGTATATTTGGTAACATTAATGTTTTATTTTTTGTACCATCTAAAGATGCCCCTGAAATTCTGAATAAAATGTAAAGTGTTAATTTTGTAAAAGTTTGTTAAAGTAAGCAACATTTAGTGTTTCAGACCTTCTCATGACCTTAGTAGTTTTATATATTCTTAAAATCAATATGGTATTGAAGTCTTAAATTTACAGACATTGAATTATTTCAAGTATGTCTAAATTTTAATTTCATTGAACTAGAAAGGAATAATTATTTGCAGAGTGTTTCTGTTTCTTCCAGAGGTGCCAAATTGTTCCTTTAAATGTCAGTAATAAATATTTATCATTGACGTTGCAAGATTAGAATGCACAGGGACAACAGAAATAGGGTAATCTGACATTGTTACATTATGTTTACACTATTTTATTTCAGGAGTGTGACAGTCAGTCAATAGATGGATGGTGTGATTAGTGTGAAACTCAGCACTAAGTTCAGAGAAGTGCCAAAGAGACAAAATGAATGTGGAACAGAAAGGCAAACCTTCTCCAGTTGACTAGAGAGGCATGGTAATAAGCTTTGATTAACAAGGCAATAATCATCTATCCAGAAAATGCACGTATAAAAATAGACCAATTGTCAGACCTTATTTCCTCTCTTATATGCATACTTACCTGGAATCACCAAGTATTTGAAGCATGACTCCATCTGCCTTACTCATTAGGATGTGTGAACAGTAACGAATAACTGCATTAAAGTTAACAATTTAGAAGTAGATGAGAGTTTCTATTTGTAAATAAAAACTATTATCAGCACTATTTGCTAAGGTTAAATGACCAAAAATAAATATAGCTAATGATTATAACTTGTTTTCCTCTTCCTTGATCTTCTACAGCAATTATTGTCTGTACCATTTAATAGCTAATTATGGAAGGTCTTACAATGATTCTTCTGTTTTCACTTGAAACAATAGTATTTAGTTATTTAAAAATTGTCATAGTGACTTTAAAATATAATGTATATTCAATATTTAGAATTTAAAATGGCAGAAAAGTAAAAAGGATGATGTAAAAATAACCATAAATCTCACCATGCATGAATCATCAATTTCTAATGTTAAGTGAACTGCATTGCAGGCTTATTCACTGCTTATATATAAATGGATGGGTGGGTGGATGGGTAGATGGATAGACAGATAAGTAGATGGATGGATAGAAAACTAGAATTACTTTTCATAAAATGGGACTAGACTGTATTAAATCAAATGTATTAAATTTAATTCTATTTGAATCTAATAGACACAATATTCTGAAGTTAAACTGAAGAACTACTAAACTTAAAATAAATATTTGTCACCAAAATAAACACCATAATTTAAAAAATATTTCTCAAATTTAACAAAACAAATTATGAATAATGTTATAAATTATGGGGGGGGTTTGTTACCATGTTTCAATTTTAACAATACTGATGTTTTCTATAGAAGCCTTTGGGAAAATTACAAATTCTGTGACTACATCTTATAAGAATTCAGGCCCCTCCTATAATCCTAAACTTGCGGACTTTCACTAGTCTTATAATGATTATTTTGGTCCCCAAGCAAGAAGGGGATTAGTTTCAGGAAAGGACTGTTATCATTTTTGTTTTAAAGTAAACAGAGGCAGTTAGCTTGTAAAGTTAGAAGCAAGGTGGAGTCAAGTTAGATTTCTTTTTACTTCATATATAAATCCATCTTGACTGTGTATGAAATTTTGGAGTCATTGCTTTTCCTCAGAGCTGTGTAGGCAGTGTCCCATTGTCATGTGGCTTTAAAAATAAAGGTGAACACATGTTCTCATTCATAGGTGTATGTTGAACAATGAGAACACATGGACATAGGGAGGGGGGGCATCACACACTGGGATCTGTTGGGGTGGGGGGCCAAGGGAGGGACAGTGTGGGGGTGGAGAGGTCAGGGAGAGATAACATGGGGAGAAATGCCAGATGTAGGTGATGAGGGGATGGAGGCAGCAAACCACATTGCCATGTGTGTACCTATGCAACAATCCTGCATGATCTGCACATGTACTCCAGAACCTACCTAAAGTATAATTTAAAAAACTAAAAAAATAAAAAAACAGCCGGGCGCGGTGGTTCAAGCCTGTAATCCCAGCACTTTGGGAGGCTGAGGCGGGTGATTCACGAGGTCAAGAGATAGAGACCATCCTGGTCAACATGGTGAAACCCGGTCTCTGCTAAAAATACAAAAAAGTAGCTGGGCATGGTGGCGCTTGCCTGTAATCCCAGCTACTCAGGAGGCTGAGGCAGGAGAATTGCTTGAACCCAGGAGGCGGAGGTTGCGGTGAGCAGAGATCGTGCCATTGCACTACAGCCTGGGTAACAAGAGCGAAACTCCGTCTCAAAAAAAATAAAAATAAAAATAAAAATAAATAAAAAACAACATCCAAGACAAAAAATTATATATTGACAAATTATAGTTGTATATATTTATGGGGTACAAAATGATGTGATGATTTTTTAATGTAATGTGGAGTGCTTAAATCAAGCTAATTAACCTATTTATCATCTCAAAAAAAAAAAAAAAAGATTACGGAATTCACAGAGTTATTGTGGCAGTTCAATGGAACATTATTTACAAAAGCACCTGGCATATCACCATGTACAGACAGTTTAAAAAAAAAAAAAAAAAAGCTCAACAAGAAAGATCTGTTCTAAATAGAGATGTCCAACCTGTTTCCAAACTGAAAATGAATAAAATAACAGTTTCAAATAAAAATAAAGGTGAAGAAGGAAGATTAACCTGGTATTTTCTTGCTTAGTAAATAATTTGTTTTATATTGTTCTTGACTCTGTTATAATCTCAATGTGGCTGAGGGATTCAAGAGTTTTGACATCTCTTCCAAAACATCTTTATAAATTTGGCACAGTATTCCTTATGAAATCTATTGTGTTCTTGGTTGAAACTGAAAAAGGAAGAGAGTCTTTTTAATATTTTAATACCATGTTATTTAGATTCTTTGACCTTACTAATTAAATCTAGCCTTTTCTTTTCCTTTTTTATCTCTATTTTATTCATATTTTTATAAGTTTGTGAGAATATCTTTTTATTCTTTGTGTTGTAGGGGCCAAGAAACAAAAAAATGTCCCCTTCACCCTTTGAAGGTTTGCTGAAAATCAACAGACAAAAGGCAGATTAATAGGAAATATATATATATATATATATATATACATATATATATTTTTACTAATGTTGTAAACCATAAGTATCTGAGACAGATATCAATCAATTTCAAAAGTTTATTCTGCCATGCCTAGAAATACAGCTAACCGGGACATGAAAGATCTCTACAATGGAGAATTACAAAACACTGCTCAAAAAAATCAGAGAAGACATAAACATTGGAAAAATATCCCATACTCATGGACAGAAAGAATCAATGTCATTAAAACGTCCATATTACCTAAAGATATTTATAGATTCAATGATATTCCTATGAAACTACCAATGACATACTTCACAGAACTACAAAAAAACTATTTTAAAATTCCTGTGGAACCAAAAAAGAGTCCTAAAACGAAGGCAATTCTAAGCAAAAAAAAACAAAGCCGGAGGCATCACATTACCCAACTTCAAACTATTCTACAGTGCCACAGTAACCAAAACAGCATGGTACTGCTACAAAAATGAGTACATAGAACAGAATAGAGATCCCAGAAACACACCTACATCCCACACCTACAACCATATGATTTTCAACAAAGCTGACAAAAAAAAAAAAAAAGCAATGGAGAAAAGACTTCCAATTCAATAAATGGTGCTGGGATAACTGGCTACACATATATGCAGAAGACTGTAGCTGGATGCCTTCTTTACACCATATAAAAAAATCAGGCCGGGCGCAGTGGCTCAAGCCTGTAATCCCAGCACTTTGGGAGGCCGAGGCGGGTGGATCATGAGGTCAAGAGATCGAGACCATCCTGGTCAACATGGTGAAACCCAGTCTCTACTAAAAATACAAAAAATCAGCTGGGCATGGTGGTGCATGCCTGTAATCCCAGCTACTCAGGAGGCTGAGGCAGGAGAATTGCCTGAACCCAGGAGGTGGAGGTTGCGGTGAGCCGAGATTGGGCCATTGCACTCCAGCCTGGGTAACAAGAGTGAAACTCCGTCTCAAAAAAAAAAAAAAAAGAAAGAAAAGAAAAAAAAATCAACACCAGATAGATTAAAGACTTACATATAAATCCCAAAACTATAAAATTCCTGGAAGCAACCTAGGCAATACCATCTTGGACATAGGAACAGGCAAAGATTGCATCACAAAGAAACCAAAAGCAATCACAACAAAAGCAAAAGTTGAAAAATGGGATCTAATTAAACTTAAGAGCTTCTGTGCAGCAAAAAAATTATCAACAGAATAAATAAACAGTCAATAGAATGGGGAAAAAATTGCAAACTATACATCTGACAAAGGTCTAATATCCAGCATCATTAAGGAACTTAAATAAATTTACAAAAGGAAAACAACCCGTTAAACAGTGGGTAAAGAATATGAACAGACACTTCTCTAAAGAAGGCATACATGGGGTAAACAGGCAAATTTTTTAAAAACTCAATTTTACTGATCATTAGAGAAATGCAAATCAAAAGCACAATGAGATACCATCTCACACCAGTCAGAATGACTATTATTAAAATGTCCAAAAATAACAGAGGTTGGTGACGTTGCAGAGAAAAGGGAACACACACACTGTTAGTGGAAGTGTAAATTAGTTCAACCATTGTGAAAAGCAGTATGATTATTCCTCAAAAAGCTCAATGCAGAAATACCATATGACCCAGCAATCCCATTACTGGGTATATAACCAGAGCAATATAAATCACTATAAAGGCATATGTACACATTATATTCATTGCGGCACTATTCCCAACAGCAAAGACATGGAATCAACGTAAATGCCCATCAATCACAGATTGGACAAAGAAAATGTGGTATATATATAACATGGAATACTATGCAGCCAGAAAAAAGAATGAGATCATGTCTTTTGCAGAATATGGATGGAGCTAGAGCCCATCATCATTAGCAAACCAATGCAGGAACAGCAAACCAAATACTGCATGTTCTCACTTGTAAGTGGGAGCTAAATGATGAGAACTCATGCACCTACAGAAGGGAACAACAGACAGTGGGTTCCACTTGAGAATGGAGGGTTAGAGGAAGAAGATGAGCAGAAAAAGTAACTATTGGGTACTAGCCTTAATACCTGGATTATGAAATAATCTATACAACAAACCCCTGTGACACAACTTTCCATATGTAACAAACCTGCACATGTACCTCCAACCCTAAAAGATTTTTAAAAAGAGAAAGTTTATTTGGCCAAGGTTAAGGATGTGCCCATGACACAGCCTTAGGAAGGCCTGACGGCATGTGCCCAATGTGGTCAGGGTACCGCGTGCTTTTATACATTTTAGAGAGACATGCGTCATCAGTGTATTATTTCCACACGACACTTCTTTTGGTTTGCGTGGCTCTCATACCATTTGGGTTTTCAAGGTCAGGCCCAGACTATTTTTAGTTGTTAACTGGATTATGTGCTATTAAGATATAGCAGATCTTCATTTCATGAAGTACAGAGAACTTCCTGTACTTTGAAAGTGACAGAGTTGGTGGCTGAATTGGTGGCAATGTATACATCTTTTTATTCCTGCCTTACAGCAATGTTAATACTTCTTTGCAGTTAATAATTTTCCCCCACTATCTCTAGTCTTTTCATTCCAATTCTAGTTTATGTGATGTCAAAGTGAGCATATACCTCTTTCCTTTCTAGAAGATCTTAGGCACTATGTAACTGATAGAAAGAACACTCTCCTTTTCTGACCCTAGCCCTTTTTGGGCTCCAGTGTACGTGACTATTATCTCTCCTATTATTTCTCTGCATTTTTGTATTTCATCCCAAATGCATTTCAGTCACAATCTCTGATTTATCTTGTTTATCAGTACAATTACTTTTTCTGCTTTTTAATTATAGCTTTCATGGAGAAAGTACTTCCCCAAACACTACTGTCTGATCTGCCTGATTTGGTATGCTTGTCATGTTATTCTTTGTTCGTAAATAAGATCCCTCATCCTGGCATTCAAGCCCTTCATAATGTGGCCTCAGCCCTCCTAAATCTTATCACTCATTACTTACTTTCCCTTTTCTTATACATGACTCAAATCGTACTTCTTTTTTTCCTGAAAAAACACCCTTGCCTTACACCACTTTCCTTTTCTGATAGAATATAAGTTTTCTCTTGCCCTAAAACAATCCTTTCAAAATTTTAGCATTCTTCAAGGCCTATTTCAAATGTCACTTCCTCCCTTGAGCTTTTGTTTGAATATCTTGCCGTCTTTTACTTAATAACACTGTGGTTTGTCTACTTGTCATTATTCTTTTACTGAATTATGTATTTCTTTAATGCTGGGATGCTGCCTTAACCACTTTGATTATCATTTATAGTTTATAGTATTCTCTCTTACGTTTGAACGATTCTATGGAGTTTTTGAGACTGTGAGGTCAGTGGTATTTTTCGAATACTCCTAATTTACATTTTAATTCTTTAAATTACTCTAATAGTGAACATTTAGATTAAGAAATTATAATTCACCTCAATATACTGTTTGCTGTGTCTACACTTCAGTACCACTGCCAATTAGCAACATTTTTAGTATAATTTAATGATTGTTGTATATATTTCAGCTCTTTTAATATAATTTAATTCGTCTATATGTGCTCTTCATTTATATTTATTTTCTTTAAAATTATGCCATATTTTTAAGCCAGCAAAAGTCATAAAGGCATCTGTGACCCAAATGCAATCATGATGCTCACGCTTTGGGCTACAATGTAAAAGTTTTTGTAATACCTTCCCCAAAAGGTGCTGCTTTTTCATTGCACTTAACCTACCACTGCACTAACAGAGGTATGAAAATGTCCTGGCCCTAAACACACATTAAATTAAGCACTTAAGAAAAATTTAAATTTTTTTTTATAAGTCCAAATTCATTGCCAGTATCTATATGTTCCTGTAGATAAAAGTTCTAGAAGAGTAAAAGAAAAATAACTCCAGTCACAACCTGCAATAAAATGACAGCCTTGCGTTCTCCTTGAAGAAATAAATGGGTTAGGGTAAATAAAGGATTAAAGCTAAACATGTCTGAAGGTCTCATTTTTCCATGCCACTTGAGATCCAATTCATGCACAAGAGGAATGACATTGTAACTAGAAACTTGTGACCTAAATTATACAACTTTCCTTTAAGAAGCAATTTATACATCCAGATAGACTGTATTCAAATAAAGATATTGAAAAAGAAAGTAAGTGCTCTTTCACCAGGGCTAATTACCACCACACATATTTTTTTAATATATGGAAGCTGCTAATTGTGTAGAAATACAGTTTTTAATTCATAGAAGAAACTGAAAATACAATTTATGAGCTTGATGGCAATAACAGTTCTTAGAAGTATACCTGTGTTTATTACAAGTGTTCTCTTTGGTAAGAAAATATTTCTTGTCAAGGTACATTGACTTCAATTCTTTTCCTATTTCTTATTATTACTTATGAAATATTTTCTAGCATAAATTTTAAATTCTTTATGTAAGACTGTACCTTCTACTAGTTTTCATAAAATTATCAGTTTAATAGATTTCATGCTTCCTTCTCAGGACAACATAAGCTGATGTAATCTTAGTCTATGTAATAGTTAATTTACTAGTAAAGTCAGATTCATGCTTATTTCTTTCCTTCAGAAAACATAAATTACTTTTGTATATTTTTATATACAAAACATGTTGTATTTTTATATGCAAAACAGGTTGTTTTGCATATTTTTACTTATATTTTGGGGGAAGAAAAATAATTTTATACTTTTCTTACAAAGATTGTCAATATTTATTTTTGATTTGTAATTGTCATTCCTTGAAATAATATTGTAATTTCATTGTCTCAGTGAGGGTCTGAGTGATGGTTTACAAATGTTAAGTTATAAAATTAGAAAAAAAAAAAAAAAACCACATTCTTGTCTCAAAAAGTACAGGCTGGGTTTAGAGACAAGATAGCAATCACCTTCTAATTTTTTTGCTAGCAAATATTGAGATGTATTTTTTTGTAATGAAATGTTTCATTTTAATTAAGAGAAGAGCTGTAATATTTATTGGAGAATTTCCTCATTCCAAAAGAGGAAGTGTCCCCAATATTTTGTCTCCTTCTATAGAATAGTTTGCCTTTTTTCTAACCACCTGTCACTTCTGCTTCACAAAATACTAAAGTTTGGTGAAATAGATATATTCAGTGTCATAAATGTAATAAGACTGAGTGGCTTCCTTAAGATCTCAGGGCTGGTTGAGAGCTCCAAGAATATCAAACAATAACAGCTCATGTGGACTCTACTATGATTTCCAAAATTTCTTTCCTAAAAATGGAAAGTGACAACAACTATGTTGTAGATAAATATGAGAATTAAAATTATCTGGCTTCTTAATGAGCATCAGATATAAATAAATTAATTTTAAAAAGCTAACTCCTTTTATAAATGATATCTGTAAGTATTTGAGCGGCTGTCATGCTCAAATCTTCAGAGAAGTCAAAGTCAGAGATTCCAGCAGAAACACAGTAAGTTTTCTTGGTAATTACCAGAGTTCTCATTAAATTTTGTAAATAGTGATTTTCATCTTTTAACACATTCCCATTTATGGTCCATGATGCGTCCTCAGCATATGTTTGACATTGTTTGCTAGATGCATTAATGAAGGAATGAGTGAATTAAAGTACCAGAGGCTCACATTTAAAAACTCAAAATTTGGAGCTTACCATTTGGCAAGTTCTTCTGAATCTAAGAAAGAAACTATGTGTTAAGTTGTAACTGCTGACCTAACCTGAGAATTCCCTTGGGAAACTTTCCCTGGAAATATCATAATGGATCTCTCCTCCCCAGCCTAAGCACTGTCTTGGAGTTAGAGACGCCCACAGTAAGGTGATATTTTGGCTGGCTAGGTTTCCATTGGCAACCAGAGCAGCCAGTCTCTACTAACCCTTTACTATAATTCTGAGGAATACATAAATTAAACACTAAAGAACCAGAGAAACTGGTTACTGAATACAAGGGCTGGAATGTGTAAACAAACCCATTAAGACCCTCTCTGGGATTTCTCAGACCCTAACGACTGAATGATAAAAGCATTCTTAAACATAAACCTGGTACCAGGGCCCACTTAAGATGAAAAACTTTTCCCAAGTCTCTAGAGAAACTTTCCAGATGATTAAGAAAATTTCCCAAGGCCCTAGAGAAACTTCCCAGACCCCAGACCCTAGTTAAAGATTAGATATAGATTCAGTAAAACACTCCTGCTTGTAGGTGCACACGCGCATGTAGACATATATCTTAAATGTATATTAATGCTGAAGAAAAACTTGTAACTTTTAGTTGGTCTGGTGAATTTCCCTAACCTTCCCCCTGGGGCTGGTTGCAGAAATAAACTCTCTTCTTTCCCAGTCTGTGTGAATCTTGTTGGAACATTAGACCCAGCAGGTGGACCCCAGTTTTGTCTGGGTACAATGTGTGAGGCTTCCTTCATTGGGCCCCTCACATCTCATTTTCCCCTAGTCAGTTCAGAAAGCAAGAGTACAATCTTCACAGGGTCTAAATCTCTCTGGATTGTTTTAAGAGACATGTCCATACCAAGCCCAGTATCTATAAAGAAACTGAAGAAATTAGTACTAGGTAAATCTTTTCTAATTTCTTCCTTGCAGTTGGATACTGCCTTCCACTTCTCATTGGTATTTTTGATGTGTCTCAAATGTCTTTCATTACTCACTACCATTTTTATATTCCTGATGACAGTGGAGAGGGTCTACTGTACAAAGGATGAAATATACATTTTCAGCATTAATCAAGACAGGTCCAAGTCCTGATAAACTGGCAAATGTTCAGCGGACCAACCGAGTAATCAAGACACGTGGCTTTCCTAGAAATAATCAATAACGTTACTGGATATTGCAGAAGAGACAATTATCCTTTGCCTGACAGTAGACAGGAACATTCTAAAGGATGGTGGATGTCTGTAATGCCTCTAGTTTTTTCATCCAGTAGACCTGTCCACTCTGATAACCATATAACATCTAGCTATTACTTATGATCCAGAGATTCCCCAAACCTACTCATTTAAGTTGCCCTGGACTGTCCACCCAGATTCCCTACCTTCTCTCCTAGTTCTTTCTCCATCCTACACTAAACTCTGCTATATTAGTTCATTTTCATGCTGCTAATAAAGACATACCCAAGACTGGGTAATTTATAAAGGAAAGAGGTTTAATGGACTCACAGTTTGGGGAGGCCTCATGATCATGGCAGAAGGTAAAGGAGAAGCAAAGGTACATCTTATACGGCAGGGGGCAAAGGAGCTTGTGCAGGGGAACTCCAATTTATGAAACCATCAGATCTCATGAGACTTATTCACTACCACAAGAACAGTATGGGGGAAACTGCCCCTGAGATTCAATTATCTCCACCTGGCCTTGCCCTTGACACTTGGGGATTATGACAATTCAAGGTGAGATTTGGGTGGGGACACACCCAAACCTCATCATCTGCCTTCAGAATTGTGACTACCAGCATGCTCTGGGCACTCCAGACTTCGTTTTGTTAACACATGTGGTCTCTTTCATAAACCCTGAAAATTGCTTTCTCCCTGGATCCTCATCCCATACTAGGTGGGAGTGTCTCATCTGACCCCATTCCCTGTCACCTGGTCACTCTAATTGAATCTAATTTGAGAAGCACTTAAATTAAGCATTTTGGTTTATAAAATAAAATATGTGCATCTACAATATTTACATGCATTAATTTGTAAGAATATGAATGGGTAAACATTTGGGGGATGAAACATTTAAACTATTTATACAAATTTAAAATCTCCACACACTACCCACTTTGACCTAATTTCCACTTAGCTATCAGAACAATAGACTGTAGCTCAATATTTTACATTTGGGATATTTCAGTTCTATAAGTTATAGCAATAAACAGGTAAACTAATTATGTGCCCATTGGAAAGAGATGGCTAAATTAATCATGGCACATATATGCTACTGGATAGTTACAAAGGTGAAGTACATCTATGTGTATTCTCATAAAAAGATCCTGCATTCATGTCATGAAGCAAGCCACATGGCAAAATAATATGCAACTCACTAGCCATTCTGATTAAAAGTTACAATACGTTTTTGTAGCACCTTTATGTATGAGAAAACCTAGCATTCGTTTTAAAATGACATACCCTATTTATTGTGATTATCTCTGAGGATGGGCCTGAATTATAAGGCAATGTCATACAAGTAGAAATTGTGACTTATCTGTATGGTTAGAATTTGTTTTTTCAGACAGAGTCATGCTCTGTTGCCCAGGCTAGAGTACAGTATGATAAAAGAAAAACTTCAGCTGAATTAAATTTACAGGAGTTTAACTGAGTAATGAATGGTTCACGAATTGGGCAGTCCCCAGAATCACAGCAAATTCACAGAGACTTCAGGGATGCCTCATGGTCAGAACAAATTTATAGACAAAAAGGTAAAGTGAGGTATGGGAATCGAAAGTAAGGTACAGAAACAAGGAGATTCGTTACAACTCAGCATTTGCCTCATTTTAAGGCAGTTTGAACATTCTGCAGTCTATGAGTGGTTGAAGTATGGCCACTGGGATTGGCCAACACTCAGTTTTTGTCACAGTTGCATACTACTAAGTTAGGTTTTCAATTTTAACTGACTATTATGCTAGGTTACATTTCATCCAGTAGGACTCAAATACAGAAGCACAGAGTCCTTTTCAGGCCATATTTAGTTTCTTTAACAAGTAGCATGATCTTGGCTCACTGCAACCTCTGCCTCTGAGATTCAAGCAATTCTCCTACTGTGTAACAAGCGCTTTCTAATACAGCATCATAATTATTTGTCAAAAGGACCCTGTAAATATCTGCCTCATGGACTTACCAGATTTCGCTCAAAAGCATAACTCTACGCTATTATTTTCAGTGACCACTATAATCAGAATATACTGAGAATTTTCTCATTACTTTTCATAAAGGTGAAGGAAATTTCTTTTTCCTCCTCTGAAGGTTTGAGTCTTTAATTCTGATGAAATAAATTGACAATGAACAGATTAACAGGACAAAAAAGGTCATAAAAATGTATTAAGGTGCAAGAGCACTGGTGTTACCCAAAATATGAAACTCAAAGAAGGGCCAGGTAACTGAAACTTTTATACCATATGGAAAGGGATGGGGCTTGCAACTCCTCGAAATTACATAAGGTTGAAGAGAAGCATGGTGAGCAAAGGCTTTCTTGTTATGTAGATCAAGTGTCCCGGATACCAGTCCTACAAAAGAATAGATGTATCCTGTGGCAAAAGTTTCTCTGTAAGAGATTTAGAAGTATCAGACCTTTGGCCTCCTTTTTCTGTGAGTGAATCTTTTTTAGAATCTTCTTAGGCAGACAAAGGGACCTCAGAGAAAGCCTATGTCAAGCATCCTGTTTGCCTTACTAATGTCGATTTTTCTGCAGGTGTAAATCTTCCCTAAGAAAGGACAGCCTTTCAGAGCTATTTTCAGAGCTATACAGCTCCTCTGACTAGCCATCTCAAAATATGTCAAAGAAACATATATTGGGGTTGCATATTTTGATTTCCCACGGGTGAACTGGCAAAACCGTGACCTAGGATTCTCTGCTATCTACCACCTGACTAAAAATGCCTGAACATCAACAGTGGTGCAGTTATGCACAGTGAAAGCCTAGATGTTTTTAAATTAATCAATTAATGTTATTCAATGGTATCATGTCTACCAAGAAGTTATATTCTACTGCCTAGTAGGACTCCAGAATTTTCAGGACTTGAGATACCATAGATGTTTGCATAGTTATTTTGATGATCTTTTCTCACGTGTTACTTACAGGAGAAAAGCTTCGGCTTTTAAGCACCAAGGTAAGCTCATTCACTGGTTTGTGTGGTCAGCAGACAGTGTCAAACAAGAAATCCCATTAAAATTCTACTGCAACTATCAGGGCGTTTTTCAAAATCCTGTTTCTTGGGGTTATAGCCCCAAAACTAGTAGATGCTTTGCCAAATAAGATTATATTCACTAGCTCATTTGCAAATCATTTTGACAATATGTTGCTGAATCTCAGCAAATTTTTTTCCATTCAGAAGTATATCCTTCAATAATGAGAGCGAGTTTTTTCTTTAGCTGATGCAACTCCTAGAATAGTTAATAAGGACCAAAACCTCACCTCTATCCAAACTACCTTTGTTTTCATTTATTTCACCCCCATCAAAAACATACACATTCTTTAGAGTACGTAATTAAAATATGTTGAAGATAACCTATTTTAAATATCCCTTAAATGGAGTGGTACTTGGTTCTCCTTGCCCAGGGTAATGACTACCAACCCAGTGGTTTTAGTGTGTGTCACCTCAAGAAAGTGTCACTGCTATCTCTCAAAAACTCAAGACAATGCATGTAACAAGACTTGGGAACTACGTTCAGTGACACAAGGACAAGAGCAGAACAATTTCCATTCCTTCCCTGGGTGATTTTTCTCTGGCTAAACCATGATCTCAAAGTGACTGTGATGAGGAGTTTTCCATACCGGGCTTTTGGGTCTCAACTCTGAGACAAACCATCTCGAGGTCTGATACCTGATCATCACTCTCTCAGCCTCATCTTTCACCATGCCAAATTATATTAAAATTACTACTCATTGAGCATTCTAATCTCTCAAAGCCCCAAAATTCTCTGCCTCAAGGCATCTATATTTGACAGTCTCATATGGATTCCCCCAATTCATCTATTAACTCCCTTTATTTGTCCTTTAGATATTAGACAATATCCTACCATCATCATAAGATTTCCATTCCTATAAGTTAGAATTATATGAAAAAGTCCTAGGCTTTGTTTATCCTAGCATTCCAGCGTTATTCTGATTATTACCAAAGAGAAAATGCTTAATTAATATTTGGGGAATAAAGGAGACAGTAAGCATGCTGTGCAATTTATGGAGATCTATTATTCAGATATTTCTAAGTTAAGCAAATTAATGCATATATCTTTTAATTTTATAAAACATAAAACTAAAAGGCATTCAGTAAGAAATATATTGATCATCTTTTATACCTTTTATTCCAAATATTTAAAAGCAAAGTTCATAGTAATGTTATGTCATGCTATACCAGAACACAATATAGATGGATGGTTTCCCAATCTGTTTTACAAAATTAACAAAATTCTTGCTACTAAATCTCATGAAAAAACATAAAACAGATGCTTAAAAGCAGAGTTCTTAGCAATGTCATGTCATCCTATATCAGGATACAATATAGATGGTTTCCCAATCTGTTTGACAAAATTAGCTAAACTTTTGCCACTAAACCTCATGAAAAGCATTAAATGGATTACCAATAGTACTCAAAACTTACAGATCTGGAAGCTACCTAAATGTCTATCAAAAGAAACAGCATCTGAATAATATATCCATTAAAAAAATAAAAGAATACATTAAGTAACACATACAAAATGGGGACGCAGATGATATATACTGTTTTTCCTCCAACCCCACCCTGGACCTGCATCCTTGAACACCAACTGCTTTCTGCAAATGATACATAAAACATCCATCCTTGACTTCACTAGATATGGGAGAAGCTACCAGACACAGCACTGGCACTCACAGTGGCTGTGGAACTAGAGTCAGCCCTGACTCAAATTTTGGCTCCAGCTCTTTCTTCTTCGTCTTTCAGAGCCTCCTCATACTGAGATGGGTAAGAATCTGGGTGAGTCCCATGAATTTTGGCCAAAAACTCTAGGACTTTCATCTTGCTGGTTTCAGCCTTGGCTCTTGGGCCGCACAGGAATTCATATTGTGCAGGATCACTGTTGGCCACCTGCTGGTACTCCAGGTACTTCTCCTTCACAAAATCTTTGGTGATGAGCTCCCTGGGCTCTCCAAAGATGAAGTGCTTCTTCCCAGAATATACTCCTGTCAAAACTCAGTACTTCCCAGACTTCCTCTTCAGTGGCACGGTTGCCCTTCATGAAGATCGCACCCAGGACACGTATCAGGAGGCCAGTCTTGGGCATACCCTTTTTACCACTCAGCATCCCGTCATAGGTGAGGTCCAGTTTGATGAAGAGGCCATAGCTACAGGTGGTGGGGTCCACCTCCTTCACATAAAGGCCTAAGATCATCTCTAGTCGCTTAGAAGCTCTCAGGAAGATCTCAGAGAAGTGGCTCTCATCATCTTTGATGATAATCTTCAACACATCTGCCTTTGATATTGGCTCTTTCATCTGATACTTTTGCAGCATGAAATTCACCAAAAAGCTACTTTCTGGTCGAGAGCATCTGCAGGCATATTCTCGGGGTCTGATGTGGCCTCCTCCTCTTCTTGGCTGCTGGAACCCTCATCAGATTCACTGGATGAGGTGGTTGTGATGGCAATGGAAGAGGAGCAAGAACTCTGAGGACCCTCAAGAGAACTCTCTGTCTTAGCAGTAGGAGCTTCCTTCAGATTGACAGGCACTAGAGGATGGGAGGAGGAGAGGAAGGTCTCCTCCATAGCCTTGAAGACCTGGGCAACCTCCAGACTCTGGGTCTCACTGAGGGTCTGAAGGTGCTGATCATGTGTGCTTCGTGGACTCCCCTGATCCTGAGACATGACGACCCTTGTGGGTGGCAGTAGGCAGGAGTGTGGACAGGAGGGCAAGCAATAAAGAATCACTGCCTAAGGGATAGACAAAGGGTGTAAATGTCCTCAGCTGGTGAACTCAACTGTAGTGCCTCTGATGGAAGCCACTGCCTATAGACTTCTCCTGACAGCAATGTTATAGAGCCTCACAGGTCTGTTACTCCGGTTTCTGGGTCTACCAAGAACCTGAAGGATGAAGTGAGAATTCTCAGGGTGCAGCTAGCCAACCCAACAAGAGAATTTTCAGGTTCACAGAAGACACTTGTAGTTGGGCTCAGTAGAACTCCTTTTGGTTTGAGGAGGGTAATATCATCAGTTGATGCACAGAAGTGCCAGTAGCTTGGCATCTGATAGAGCCTGTGTCACTTCCCCTGTGGTAACGTGAGGCTGTGCCCCCAAGACCAAAGTCAAATCTCTAATGACAACTGAGAAGGAAGTGTCAGGTACTTCTTCCAGTTACCCAACCTGGAGTTTACTCGGGTTGACAGCAGGATCTAGATTCCGTGAGAGCCACTGTGCTGGTGTGGGTAGTCCCCTCAGTTATTTAGGTGCCTTCCCTTGAATTCAGGCAGGTCCTGGGTGGGATCTGTTTTTTGTTGTTGTTAACCTAGTGTTTCCCCCTCAGACAAAAGCTTCTACCTCCCCAAGACCCTGGGGAAGGTAGTGAGGTATCACCTCCACCTAACAGCTTTACCCATACCCTCTTAGGGCTGACAAAATTACAGTACTTGAGTCTTCATAATCCCTACTCTTCTGCAGTGGGTGGCCCTCAGTTTTCATTCACGCTCCTTGACTTGGTTAGTGATGAGGTATGCTAACTAATGCCACACTCTCCACCTTCAAGAATACCTCATCTCCCTCAGTTGCCTGAGAAGGAAGTGATAAAGAACACTACCTATCTCCAATTACCGGGGGTTCACAGTGTTATTAACAAAGGCTAGATATTGTGAAGCTTTCTTTGTTCTTGTGTGGACAGACTGTGGACCTTACTTAAGGTCCTTAGTGTGACTTTTCACAGATCCTAGCGTCCTCTGTCTACTAAAGTGATATGACACAAGTACACTGATCAAGAACCTCATAGGACAGAAACTCAAAAAAGAAGACAGTGGGTACTTGTCATCTGATCCCTGCCCAAGGATCCCTGGGCTGAAAAAGTTATCAGGGCTTTTTGGTGACAGATATCCTGGAGTGGATTCCTACTGGTCCTTACTGTGCGCCTCTATGTTAACTCCTTGCCCTTCTTGGACACCCAATCCAATGCTTATCTGAACCTTCTGTTTTCATTTCAAGACCACCACCTCCACAAGACCCCAGTGTATGAAATAAGCAGGACATGCCTCTGTGGAGACTACTCCATTCTGGGGTGTGTTCCCATCAGCCTCACTTAAGGTCCTTCCCTTGACTAATGGAAGCATCTGGGACCTGACATCACTTCCTTAGACCAAAACCTTTGTTATCCTGAGTTCCCTGAACAGGAAATCAGAAGATATCTCAGCTTGACAACCCTGGCCACAGTCTGTCTCAACTGACAGCAGGGCTAAGCAGGGCTACGTTCCTGTCCCCATTATCTGGGATGGGTGGTTCCCTGAGACCTCACTCAGGGTCCTTACTTTGACTACTGGTTGGGCTCAGTCCCCACCTTATGATAGCTAATGCCACTCCTGCCAGAAAAAAAGAAAAATCTCATCTCCCTGTGACAACTGTAAAGGAAGAGATTAGACATCTCTCAGTCTTAGGTCTGTGTCTTCACCTAGCCTCCCGGGACCCCTTATGCACCTACCCCTATATTGACTTGAGGCTGCTATTCAGGCCATGACACTCACTTCCTGAGACCCCTGAAGATGAAGACAGTATGGGAATTCTTACCACTTCTGCCTTGGACTTCCAAGGGCTGAACATAGAAGCAGAGTGGAGCTCATGAAGGTCCAAACTGTACTGGAATGGCTGTCTCCTTCATTTATACTCAATTTGTCTGCAATTTGGCTCCTGGCACTGTGAGACACTCCTCCTCTCTGCTGGCCTGATGTTCCCTCCTTATGCTAAAGATTCACCTCAGTGACCACCAAGGAAGATGTGAAGGGACACTTCATCTAGATACCTGGCCTCCCATGACTGACACCATGGGTGGAGATTGTGGGGCCACCTGTGTTCTGGGGTGGGTTCTTCTCTGAGTCCTAAGTCCACATCCTTACTTTGAATCCTTCAAGCACCCAGGAATCTTCCCTCTGATGGCCTTACTTAGCTCCTTCAAACCAAGGCCCACACCTGCACAAAACCAAAAAGGCTGACATGAAGTTGTCTGAATGGTGGACCCCCGTATCAGGGGTCTCTAAGGGTTGACCAAAGGGGCAGGGAACAGCCCCATGGTAACACTCTGTTTCAGAATACGTGGTCCAGATCTTTTTCATGGCCTGGAACTTCTCCTTCTGACTTCAGTTTTCCCTCACAGTAAGACCTCCTTCTCACTGACCATGGAGGATGTGTGGGTGTCTCATCTGGCTATCTCTGTTTGGGTCTCCCAAACATTCTCTGTGACCTGTGGGTCTACAATTTTATGTAGTGTATTTTTCCCTTCAGACAGAACTCAATGAAACCTGCCAAGGCCTGGCACTCCTTCTGCTGGCCTGATGTAATCTGCTCAGACAAAACCTTGACTTCCCTAAGACTCCAGGAGAAAGTTAGCAGTCTCTTCAGTTTGATACCCCTAGGGTGAGTCTCCCAAGGAGGGGAAAAGCTCCTTGGATCCTTCTCTGTCATCAGTTGATAATCCCATAATTCTCACACGGAGTCCCCACACTAGAAACTAGCTGGTAATGTGCTCCCTCCAGTCGGCTAAGTAATGCTGCTCCCATCCAATCAAGACTTCCCCTCTAGGAGACATCCGCAAAGGAAATGATAGAATACCTCACAAACGGACACCCAGAAATGACAACATGACCTAGACACTGTGGTACAACCTCTTTTGTGGAGACTGCAGAACCTTAAAACTCACTCAGGGTCCTCACCTAGACTCCTGCAAGGCCTGAGACTCCTTCCTCTGCCGACATGACACTGCCTATATCAGACTAATGCTTCACCTCCCGCAGACTCCACAGGCGGAAGTCAATAGCTGACACTTCTGGCTGCCTTTGCCCCAATCCTTGCAGGGCTGATGGACTGGCCGGCCGACACTCAGTGTGTCCGCCAAAGTTCTATGGTGAGTGATCTCTCAGTACTCACTCAAGGGCTTTTTTCTTTTCTTTTTTTTTTTGACTCTCGGCAAATCTGAGGACTCTTACTCTTGCCCAAAAAGGCCTTCATCTCAATCAGATTCCCCAGGGAGAAATGTGGGCTAGATTCAGCCTGAAAGTCAAGCTCATGGCCTCCCAGAATTGACTGCAGGGCCCGGGGCTCTTATCTGTGGGGCCCTCTATTCCCTTCAGTCTCAGTTAGAGTTTTACCTTGACACCTGGCAGTGCCGGCAGCAAGTCGTTCCTCTGCTGACTAGTGTGCACCTTCCTCAGATCAAAGAAGTCACGTCCCCAGACCGGAAGAGGAAGTCGGGGGCGTCACATCCAGTTACACCTGCTGGAGGCCTCCCAGGGCCAACAAAGGGGCGGGGTGGAAAGCATGAAGGCCCTGTTCACTCTGATATGGAATATGTTGTTCATTTACTTAGGATATTGTCTAATTGTGAATAGCCTTGGTTCAAATGCTCTTTACTTGGAGGACGTTTATCTGTTTTTTCTATCAACAAATGTTAACTTGTAAAAATATTTTGAATAATTTCAAATCTTTTTGGATCTTTTGGGTGAGCTTCCATAAGACACTATTTTTATGTTCTGCACATGTACCCCAAAACTTAAAGTATAAGAAATAAATTTTTTTAAAAAAAGAAAATTTTTAAATAAAATAATTCATCTTTTATTAAAAAAAAAAAACCAGACACTATTTTTTTTCTCTGAATATATAGTACAAGTGGCCTTCAAAACTAACTGATTTTCAGACTGTTTGAGGGTAACTTGATCTTTGACTACAGTTTCAGTTTGTGTTGTTTGATTATTTTTCTGTATGTTTTATGAACCTATTTATCCACTTATATTTTGCTAAAAATTAGTTCATTTCACTTCGGCTTTCAAATGGAAGGACATAATATTTATATTAAAATCGTTTATGATACAAATTCTTAAACACATGCAATAGTAGAAATGACAGTACAATGAACCAGATATACTTGATACTTCCCATGTCATCAGTAGTTAATGGTAGCAGCTAAAATTCTACTACAAGTAGAAATCTTTCCTCATCGACCACTTTGTTACTCTGAGAGAACGGTATACAGTTATTTTATATTTGAATCTCTTCTGCACCTATATTTTATGTAATGTCATTGACTATCATATTTTCTGCTTTTTTGTAATTAATAATATTTATACAATTACGCCATATAATTTTTTTTCAAATAACTAGAGCAAGAAGGAGAAAATTGCTGACCCCTCCAATTTCTGTAGACTCTAATCTCCTACTGTTGCCTCTTGTTGCAGAACCCAGTTGGCATCCAGATGTGGGGGAGCCTAGGGATTGAGAGTCAGGCTCTGCATAGTACAGAAAGAGCAGAGCAAGAGTAAACAATGGATCTGAGACAAATAGGTTTAGGATTGGCATGCCACTTAACAGATTAAATGACAAAAATTATATGCAAATTTATAGAAAAATGGTTCAAAAAATCACTCACCTATTATTAAAAAATATATTTTCTTAAACTAGATCAAGGACATCTATAAGAGAAACCTAGAGTAAAAATCATACTTCATGTAAAAATATTAAAAACTTTTTTTTTTTTGAGATGGAGTCTCACTCTGTTGCCTAGACTGTAGTGCAGTGGTATAAGCTCAGCTGATTACAACCTTCGCCTCCTGGGTTCAAGCAATTCCCCTGCCTCAGCCTCCCCAGTAGCTGGGACTACAGGTGCACGCCACCATGCCTGGCTAATTTTTATATTTTTAGTAGAGATTGGGTTTCACTATGTTGGCCAGGCTAGTCTTGAAGTCCTGACCTCGTGGTCCACCCGCCTCGGCCTCCCAAAGTGCTGGGATTACATGCATGAGCCACCACTCTCCGGCCAAAAACTTTTACATTAAAATTGAGAAGTAGGCAAAGATACCTATTATCACCATTTCTATTCTTTATTGTAATGAAGATGATAAAGTAATGGGAAACAGAGGCAAGCAAAGAGATTGGGATTGGAAAATAAGAAACGATGCTGCTATCATTAAACATAAATAGAATGTATATAAGGAAAATCTACTAAAGAAAAACTGTTAAAGCAATAAAAGCATTTTTAAAGGTTCCTGGGTGTAATAGTAATATACAAAAATACTATATTTTTCTGTACCAATTGATAGCATGAAGATTAAATTAAACATAACGTATAAGTTACCATAACAAAATACCCAGTTCCTAAAAGTAAACATAATTTGTAAAGAACAAAAATTCTATGGAACAATTATACAGCTATTATTTAGAGAAATTGCTAAAGATCTAACTAATTGGAAAAATATAATACAATCTTAGATAGAAGACTCAATATTACAAACATGTTAATTCTCCCCAAATTTATTCTACTGATAACTATAATCCACTTCTTAACAATAAAGTCATGTAGTTGTTGTTTGTGAATGACTGTGTATATGTGCATGAGTGTGTGAAACTTCACATGCTGACTCTAAAATATAAATAGACTTGCAAATGGCTAAGAACAGCCAGTATACTCTTGAGAAAGAAAAAGAAGATATGATATTAAGGATTATGAAAACATATAGTAAATAACAGTTTGTAGTAAAGATGCAGGCATAGTCAAATAGACCAAAGAAACTGAATAGAGTGTGTCAAAACATACCGTTTATACACCGTCTCCTGATTTGTTAAAAAATATGCCACTGCAAATAAATGGGGGAAAGAACAGTGTTTTTACTAAGAAATGACAATGGAACAATTTGATGCCCATATTAAAAACAAAATATGACTGAAACTCTCCTCCACATTTAACATGAAAACCAATTTCTGGTGGGTTAGAAGCATACTTTTAAATTTTTTACTCTGAAAATTTTTTTATACTTATATAACAGAAGGGAATACCACATTAACAAAAACATTTTAATTTTATCAAAGTTTCTAAACTGGTTTGCAAAAATTGGTGTTTATGATCAATGTTATCAAATTACATAAAGGATATTTACAAAACATCTATAGTAAATATACTTAATATAGAGATACTGGGATTTTTATTTTAAAATTGGGAGGAAGGTCAGGCAAGGTGGCTCACGACTATAATCCCAGCATTTTGGGAGGTTGAGATGGGTGGATCACCTGAGGTCAGGAGTTCGAGATCAGCCTGGCCAACACGGCAAAAACCTGTCTCTATACAAATATAAAAAATAGGCCAGCATGGGGGTGGGCATCTATAATTCCAGCTACTCAGGAGGATTAGGATGTATGAGGAAACTCTACTAATGATAAACTAATCAATAAAATTGTTTATAAAGTTTCTGAGAATAAGATTAATATATAAAAATACATTTTGTTTCTGTGGTAACAGTATGAAAATGAAATTAAGTAAAATATCATTTGTAAGCTATTATAAAAAATACCTCGTACCTAAAAGTAAATATAACTCAATGGAATATAAAAACTGTAACAATTTGAGCCAAGCACAGTGGCTCATGCCTGTAATCCCAGCACTTTGGGAGGCTAAGGTGGGCAGATCACCCGAGGTCGGGAGTTGGAGACAAGCCTGACCAACATGGAGAAACCCTGTCTCTACTAAAAATACAAGATTAGCCGGGCGCGGTGGCTCAAGCCTGTAATCCCAGCACTTTGGGAGGCCGAGGCAGGTGGATCACGAGGTCAAGAGATCGAGACCATCCTAGTCAACATGGTGAAACCCGTCTCTACTAAAAATACAAAAAATTAGCTGAGCATGGTGGCGCCTGCCTGTAATCCCAGCTACTCAGGAGGCTGAGGCAGGAGAATTGCCAGAACCCAGGAGGCAGAGGTTGCGGTGAGCCAAGATTGCGCCATTGCACTCCAGCCTGGGTAACAAGAGCGAAACTCTGTCTCAAAAAAAAAAAAAAAAAAAATACAAGATTAGCTGGGCATCGTGGCATATGCCTGTAATCCCAGCTACTCAGGAAGCTGAGGCAGGTGAATCTCTTGAACCCAGGAGGGGGAGGTTGCAGTGAGCAGAGATAATGCCATTGCATTCCAACCTGGGCAACACGAGTGAAATGCTATCTCAAAAAAAAAAAAAAAAAAAGCTGTAACAACTCAATGGGAAAAATACATATCTACTATTTATAAATCAATCAAGGCCTAACTAAATAGAGGAATATTATATGTTAGCAGATAGAAAATTCAATATTGTAAACATGTTAATTCTCCCTGAATTTAAACTATGGATGATTGTAATTCTTCTCCCACAAATAAAACTCTAAAGGTTTGTGTGTGAATATCTGTGTATATGTTACATTGTGAGGCCTGACAAGCTGATTATAAAATTTATACTAATTTGCAAATGGTCAAAACTATCCCATATCCTCTTAAGAAAACAAAATATGCTTTTCTCTATCAGATATTTAGAATTACTAAAAATCCATAGAAGTTAAGAACTTGTGATACAAGTGCTTGCCTAGGTAAACCAGAAGCTAGGAAACAGAAATGGAATAGATTCTCTCTGAGTCTCCAGAAGGAACCAACACTGCTGACACCTGGATTTTGGTCTTCTAGACTCCAGAACTGTGAGTGAATACATTTCTGGGTTTTTTTGTTTTTTTTTTTTTTTTTTTTTTTTTGTGTGTGTGTGTGTGTGTGTGTGTGTGTGTGTTTTTGAGATGGAGTTTCGCTCTTATTACCCAGGCTGGAGTCCAATGGCGCGATCTTGGCTCACCGCAACCTCCGCCTCCTGGGTTCAGGCAATTCTCCTGCCTCAGCCTCCTCAGTAGCTGGGATTACAGGCACGTGCCACCATGCCCAGCTAATTTTTTGTATTTTTAGTAGAGACGGGGTGTCACCATGTTGACGAGGACGGTCTCGATCTCTCGACCTCGTGATCCACCCGCCTTGGCCTCCCAAAGTGCTGGGATTACAGGCTTGAGCCACCGCGCCCGGCCCATTTCTGTTGTTTTTAACCATGAAATGTGTGGTATTTTGTCATGGCAGTCCCGGAAATTATACACCCCAGAAAGAAGTTATAGCGAGTCTCGGGCTGCAGCCTACCAGTATCTGAGGTATACTGGGGTGAGAGCACGGACTGGCAGTGGGATCGCTTAGATTCTGGGTTAGGTTATCTTGACATTTTACATTCAGAATGATGACATCAATGATTGGCAAGTCTTGGGTCTCCTCCCTTCTGTTGCTCTAAAGTTGGCACCTCAAACCAAGGCTCTTCTCAGAGATAAAAGGAAGCAGTGCTTCAGATACCATCCTTGCCATGTAGTACCCAATGCTGACAGATCTGTGGCACCCTTTCTGTCTTGAGCTACTGGGGTCTTCAGTTCTCACTGACAGTCCCCACCTTGACTCCATGTAGGGTCTGGGACAACTCCCCTTGGTAACCAGTGGCTGTACCTTCAGATCACAGATCTCACCTCCTTTAGACCTAATATTAAAAAGTGAAGAGGAGCTTCAGCCTGACAGGTCAGCCTAGTATTCAAGGGCTGGCCTTAAGGGCAGGGCCAGATTCTTTGTTGCTACCTCTGTTCAAAAGTGGGTAGTGCCACGGGTCCTCACTCAGAGTCTGCTTTCAATTCTGGCAGGGATTGGTGTTTCTCTCCCTTTTGAACTAAGGCTTATTTCATCATATTAAGACCTACACCTCCCTGAAAAAGTCCTTCACTTTCCTAAGAGGAAATGAAGGTTGTTTCATCTGGCTACATTTTTTTCTGTGGTCTCCTAACGCTTACAGCCACAGCAGGTAGGTCAAGGCCTGGAGGCCAACTTCGGTTCTGGACTGGGGGCTTACATCAGTTCTCACTCAGAATCCTTAGTTTGGCTCCTGAGAGGGTCCAAGATTCTTTTTTCTGCTCACTTGAGCAGTCCAAGGCCCTCACTTCTGTTCCTTCAAAGGAAGTTTTGAAGAACACCTCTGCCTCACTCAGCCTTCAACGTCCAAGGACTTACGGTAAGGGAGGTATTCTGTTGTACTCCCATGGATATGGTGTCATGGTTCTCTCAGTCCTCAAACATAAAGGATGATTTTAAATAAATTTCCAAAGTAAAAGAAGAGATATACTAAAAATTATAGATACATTTTAAAGGTTTAGTAGCCTACAGAGAGTGAGAAAGAGGGAAACAGAAAGAAAAACAGTGAGAAGAAACCAAACAGCTAATAAAGTGTCAGACATAAATCTTAAGGGCACTGAGTCCGAAGGCTGCACAGGACTGCAGGGCACTGGGCCTGGCCCATGAAGCCATTTTTCCCTCCTAGGCCTCCAGGTCAGTGATTGAAGAGCTTCCATGAAGGTCCCTGACATGCCTTGGATACATTTTCCCCATTGTTTTGACTATTAACATTCAGCTCCTTGTTACTTTTGTGAATTTCTGTAGCTGATTTGTATTCCTCCCCAGAAAACGGGTTTTACTACCACACTGTCAGGCATATTTTCCAAACCTTTATGCCCTGATTCCCTTTTAAACCTAAGTTCCAATTTCAGATCATGTCTCTGAAGTTCAAAGTTCCGCAGATTGCTAGAGCAGGGGAAAAATGCTGCCAGTCTCTTTGCTAAAGCATAACAAGAGTAACCTTTGCTCTAGTTTACTAGCAGTTTTTCAACTCCATCTGAGATCACCTCAGCCTAGACTTCACTTTCCACATCATCAGCATTTTGGTCAAAAACATTCAAGAAGTATCTAGGAAGTTTCAAACTCTATCAAATCTTCCTGTCTTTTTCTGAGCCCTCCAAACTGTTTCAACTTCTGACCATTGCCCAGTTCCAAAGTTGCTTCCATATTTTCAAGTATCTTTATAGCAGTACCCAACTCCTGGTATAAAGAGAATGTGGAATGCCCAGGGGAAACTGCCATTTATAAAAGCATCAGATCTCATGAGAACTCACTCACTATCACAAGAACAGCATGAGGGGAACAGCCCCCATGATCCAGTCACCTCCCACCAAGTCTCTCCCTCAAAACCTGGGGATTATAATTCAAGATGAGATTTGGGTAGAGGGGGGACACAAAGTCTAACCATATCACATGCACTTATTTTTATTTCAAGAAGACAGATTGGAAGTACTAAAATTGCTTTGTCTAGCTGTCTCCTTGGTTTCTACCTATATATTAGCTTGTGTTACTTTTCAAACTTTAATCCTTATTACTTGTGGTAGATTAAATGCAGCAATTATCAGATTGGAATCAGGCTTAAATTATATTTTAAATACCCTGGATTCAAGTTATTCCAGTTACAATCGTCTTCTTGGTTTTTGTCTTTAGACTGTGGTTGTATGTGTGTATATATATATTTATATATAAATACATATGTATTTGATCAAATATGAATAGTCATGGTTGGAAGTATAGCCAATTTAAGTTAAATATAAGAAAAAAATGCTGATCTACATTCATATTATCAACCAAATTCCAGAAAAAAATCCCTTATGGAAAAGCCCACCAGTTTTCCAGGTACGTTAGTGGTTATGCTTCATTTATTTTGATTATGAAGTATAATTTTGACAATAGGATTTGACTTCTATATATTCATAGAACCATTGGGCTTGCTGTCAGGGCTTGGAAAATCTGACGTCTATTCTTCTCTCTTAAATTGATATTAAAAAGGTAAAAAATATTAAGGTGTCCAAAAAGCAAACTTTCCAACAACTAGTAGCCTATTCCAGTACTTAAACTTCTCATTATGAAGAAATTATTTCTGATAATAACTTGACCTCTAATGTGTCAGATCAAAATCAGTTTTCCAAGTGAAAAAATACTTATCATTTTTTTCCGATTGTACCTGAGAGATCTGCACATAACTGAAAATATGAAATTTGCATCCAGATACGAAAAATACAAACTTTCATCAGATAAAACATAGTAGTGTTAATATATTGATTACTTTCTTTCCATTTCTTTTATAAGTGCATGTTTGTGTTTGTTACATTTACATATATGTATATATACATGGTAAACACATTATATTTACATATTAATTTTTATAACTTATGTAACATCTACTATATGCCAAATGTAAGGAACATGTACTTTATGTACATTTTCATATTTAATTCTCATTATAAATTTATTTGTATCTTCATTTTTTAAAAATCAAGCAGAAACATTTAAAAGATTGCCCAGTATCCCACAACTATTGTTACTAAATGTTGGAGTAGAGGTTCAAATTGGCACTTGTATTAGCCTGCCTGCCATACAGTACGTACACAGCTGTAATATATATACACATATACACACATGTATAATCACACAAATATTGGCATTGACTAAAATTTAACAAAATAATTATTTTGATTATCCGTAGGCCATCCTGAAGGTCCCGGTTTATGACACGTCATTTATTGAAACAAAGATTAACTATTCCTTACAGAACTATTTTGTGAGAATTAAAGCCTTAAGTGAACCTAAAGGATGGACTCCCTGTAAATTTCATGTACATAGAGGGAAAAGCATCCAGAGTTGAGAAAGAAATGAACTGGGGAAATGGAATGGAGACTTGTAGCAACGGGAACAATAAATATTAAGAATATGAGAAATATTTGATAAATGCAATTCAAATAGAACATGTCTATGTGTGATTTTGTATATTACTCAGAGTATATATATTTGGTATTTATATTTACAAAATAAATTATCAGTTATATCTTATGATTAACCTAGTTGATTTTTCTTTGCATACTTCTAGATTCCAAAGACTGATGATTTAAATATTCTAAATCATCCATCAGTCTGTTACAGTAGTTAAATATGCAGACATAAGCAGGGGAGGAGAGGACCCCCCTCTCACCATCAGGAATGTCAGGTGACCATCAGGAGATAGTTAGGTGGTTGTTAAACTGTCTCAAAAATAATAATTGGTTGCAGCCCGCCCAGAGAAAGGCAGGTTCCCAATAGATAGAAAACACCTGAAATTGGTGAGGAGCAGCTTCCTGATAAGATCTCAGGAGTTGGGACAGTAGGCTTAAGCATGTGCACAAAGCGGTAAAACGGCAGAGTTTAACTGGTATATGACCTTCCTCTAGGAACACACAACTGGTAAGGGGAAAACGCCTCAAGTGAGCATGTGCAGAACTTCAGTAAACACACTGTGCATGTGATGCCTCCCAAGGGCTGGCAGGCCACTGTGCATGTGAACAGCCCATCCCAAGGGAAGAATCAGGGAAGAAGCAACACAAGACCCTGGAAGCATGCCAGCGTATAAAACTCTACGCTCTTGAATCTCTCAAGTCACCTGCTTGGCTCTCTTCCAAGTGTACTTTACTTCCTTCTGTTCCTCCTCTAAAACTTTTAAATTTTCACTCCCATTCGAAAACTTGCCTTAATCTCTCCCTCTGTCTTATGCCCCTCAGTTGAATCCTTTCTTCTGAGGAGGCAAGAATTGAAGTTGCTGCAGACCCATATAGATTCGCCGCTGCTTAAGTGTAAACCTCAAGTACTTTAAAATATATATACATATTTTAATGATCATGGGGATGAGTAGGAGGATACTCTAATCATTGAAAGCCAGTCCTTTACACTCAAGCTCAATGTTTAAATTGTTTGTAGAATGTTGAGTGCTAATTGGCATTATTTTTTAAAGAATTAGCCCAGAAATTAAAAATTTGTTATTTCTGACTTTACTATCATAGCATTTGGATGCCATTACCTCACACTGTGCCTATTCTCTTTTTCATGTATGACATCTTTTTTTTTTTTTTGCCTTTAGTGTCAATTAAATTTACTCACTCTTCCTTTACCTTTACTTTAGAAAAGGTAAAGTACCTTTGACCTTTACTATAGAAAGCTGTAATGTATGAGAACTTTAGACTATGTTTTATTAAATAATATCATTTGGTTAAAAAGTGACCTCACTGAGGTCTTAATTATCCCATTGCCCCCTTCTAATTAATTGATGGTTGTTTTCCCTGCCATTTTCTTGTCCTTAATTTGGGAGCAGATTCTATTTCAGTCCTCATACTTATTTAAATGATAGCTAATAAATTCTTCTTTGCAGAATGAGGCATCATTCAATTTTCAAATGTTTCAGATGTGAACCCCAAATATCTGAGACAGGTCTCAGTCAATTTAGAAACTTTATTTTGCCAAGATTAAGGATGCACCTGTGACAGTCTCAGGAGGTCCTGATGACATGTGCTCGTGATCGGGGTGCAGCTTGCTTCTATACATTTTAGGGAGACATTAATCCATATGTGTAAGATGTACATTGGTTCAGTCTGGTAAGGTGGGACAACTTGAGGCAGGGCTTCCAGGTAATAAGTACAAAAGAGACAAAAGGTTGCATTCTTTTGAGTCCTAATCAGCCTCCACTGAATACACAACTTAGTCTGGCTCAGTGAAGCGGCATTTTTACACAAACAATAGGGCAGAGGAAGCAATCAGATATGCATTTGTCTCAGGTGAGCCTCAGAGGGAGGGCTTTGAGTTCTGTCTGTCCTTTGTCCACAAGGAATTTCCTTGCAGACAAATTGTGAATGAAGTAGGTAGCTCTTTATCTTTGTAGCTATCTTATTTAGAAATAAATATCTTTGTAGCTATCTTATTTAGGAACAAATATCTTTGTAGCTATCTTATTCAGGAATAAATATCTTTGTAGCTATCCTATTTAGGAATAAAATGGGAGGCAGGTTTCTGTGACATAGCTGCCAGTTTGACTTTTCCCTTGGCTTAGGATCCTGAGACATATTTTCGTTTCACACAGATGTTAATACTGCCATGATTAAAAATTTCAAATTCGGTTCATAGTACTGAAGGAGTCCATTCATTTCATGCCCATTTTTCCTTATTTTCCTCACAGGAGCATAGTTTATCTTTCAGTTTTGGACTATGCCAGCCACTACTTGGCACATTTTATGGTAGAGAAGTGAAAGTAATTGTTAGGAGTAGAAGGTATCCCAGTTACCAGTGGCAAAACCATACAAGTCTGCAGCAACGTCAATTCTTGTCACCTCAGAAGAAAGAATTCAACTAAGGGGCATATGTCAGAAAAAGAGAGTAAGGCAAGTTTCAGAGCAGGAGTGGGTTTATTTAAAAGGAAAAAAAAAAAAGCTTTAGAGAAGGAAAGAAAGGAGAGTACACTTGAAAGAGATCCAAGCAGCTGACTTAAAGGTCATGCGTCCCATTCAACCTGGATCTTAGAACTTCATATGCTGGCCCACCGATGGAGTCTTGCATCCCTTTCCCATGATTCTTTGCTGCCCATATGTGCAGTGCGCTTCTTACACTTGGTAAATGAGCACATGCAGTGTGTTTAGGATGTTGTACACATGCCATTTAAGTCTTTCTTCCCTTTTCCCAAGGAGTGCACCCTGAAGGTAATACTCTGCCATTTTGTCTCTTAACGCACATGCCCGGGATCACTTGCCCAATACCTGAGATTATATTGGCACCCTTTTTCCTCCCTGGTGCCTGCATTTAATTAACACTTTAATGTAACAGCTGTGAACTATCAGGAGCTTGTCTCTCACTGGTGCTGGCTGCCAAATTATCATTTTCAGAGAGGCAATGTGATAATTGTTGAACCATCACCCGATGATTGGATGATTGCCTGACATTCCTGGAGAGTCACGGGAGAGTTCTCTCCTGCCCTGCTCATGCCTAATGACCTGTAACAAAATCATAATATTTTACTCCAGAATATATTTTTTTGACGTATTTTGAAATGGCTGCAGCTTGGCCATTCTGACAGAAGTGGCCTTACAAAGCTGTCTTAAGTAGTGAAAATTTGCGTCTGTAAGGAATCTCCATTAATGCAACCATGCCCCCTCCCATTTCTATGCCTTCCTGCCATTATCCAGAAGAGATTATGAGTCTGACACCTTTCAATGTCTGAAAAGAAACATTTACCATCTATTCTCTCTGAAGACGTCTTCGTCTATACAACGAGGCCACTTTTACTAGCCAAGCTTCTTCCTTTCCCTTTCTTTTTATTTTTTTATTTTTTATTTATTTATTTATTTTATTTTTTTTAAAGATGGGGTTTCACCAAGTTGGTCAGGCTGGTCTTGAACTCTTGACCTCAGGTGATCTGCCCGCCTTGGCCTCCAAAGTGCTTAGATTACAGGCGTGAGCCACCACGCCCGGCCCTTCCTTTCCCTCTCTTAACCAGTCTTGCCACTCAACCTGATTTACCTGTTTCTAGTCATGCTCTGAGTTTGCATTCTTTAGTGTGGCCTCAGGATGATACTATTTTTTCTAAGTTGGTTTTGTTTAATCACTCCATATTCTTCATCCTAAAGACATACATCTGATTTCTCTGGTCAGTGTTGATTTGTTTTTATATGATGTGATGAGCAAAATTCCAAATATGGTCCCCAAAGCTTTCAGCCTCCTAATTGTTCATCAAACACTGATCTATGTACTGCTGGGAACCAATTTTGTAAATGTAATTAAAGTCCCAGTGAGTTTGCTTTGAAATGTCAATATTATCTGGGTAGTCCTGACTCATTCAGGTAAGAAGTTAAATATTACTCATGGAATATATTATATTTGGTATTTATATTTACAAAATAAATGATCAATTATATCTTATGGTTAACTTAGTTGATTTTTAACTAGGTTAGAAACTAGCAGAGTTTGTATGTACAAAAGTGATAGAAAGATAGAGATGCACTCCTGCTGACTTCAAGGAAGAAGGAATAAAGTGCCATGTTGTAAGATGGCCTGTGAGTATGATGTCTTTAATTATTAAGAGCCACCCCTGCCTGATGACCAGAAAGAAAATGGTGTCTCAGTCTTACAACCATAAGAAAACAAATTCTGCCAACAACCATTGTGTTTGGAAAAGGACCCAAGCCTCAGATGGGGGCTATAGCCTGACTGGCACCCTAACCCTAACCTTGATTTTAGTGTGTGGGACCTGGGCAGTGAACCCAAACATGCCACATTGGACTTTTGACCTACAGAACTGTGAGATAAAAAATAAGTGTTGTTTTAAACCTTTGAGTTTATGCTAATTTCGTATGACAGCAATAGAGAACTAACACATATACGTAATTATTTTATGTGTTGTATTTTATGTATTTATATGTATTTTATGAAGCTTAGAATCGCCTGGCATCATGAATTATTACTTTTGCTGATTGTGTGTTTATAATAAGCATAGTGACCAATCAAAATTCTATTAACCAATCACCTGTTTTTAACTAATAATTATCTAGATCATGTATAATACTTGATTCATAACATCATCCTCATTGCTATCATAGAACCAAAAAATTATTTTAACAGTGATTCCAGAAGGAGAAATAAAAAAGTAAGAAAAAGGCCGCTCTGTCAAATGTCCCCTTAAATCCAGTTTACCTGTGATGTGCTCCTGTCCCCCACATTCTACATGCTTAGTCCTAACTGTGCACTTCTAACCTTCTTCAGAAAACTCCCGTTGAATTATTACTGCTCAAAGCCTGAGGTACTGGGTGTTTACGTTATATTTCCTGTGGCAAACTCATAGCCAGTATTTGTTTGGTAGGAGAGTTTAAAATCCAAGATCTCTTGCCTCAAACAGAATGAAAACTCTGGTGTAATTTCAGTTTTGGTTTTTTTTTTTTTTTTTTTTTGAGACCGAGTTTCGCTCTTGTTACCCAGGCTGGAGTGCAATAATGGCGCGATCTCGGCTCACCGCAACCTCCGCCTCCTGGGTTCAGGCAATTCTCCTGCCTCAGCCTCCTGAGTAGCTGGGATTACAGGCACGCGCCACCATGCCCAGCTAATTTTTTGTACTTTTAGTAGAGACGGGGTTCACCTTGTTGACCAGGATGGTCTCGATCTCTTGACCTCGTGATCCACGCGCCTCGGCCTCCAAAAGTGCTGGGATTACAGGCTTGAGCCACCGTGCCCGGCATAATTTCAGTTCTAAAGAACCCCATGGGATCAGACTGACACTGACTTTGACGGAAATATTACCTTTTATTGGAGTAACTGATTCTTTGTCCTGTTTACTCTGCTTCCCCTTTCTTTTTTCTTCTGGGAGCATTTTCTTTCTTATTTTTTTTTATTGCATTTTAGGTTTTGGGGTACATGTGAAGAACATGCAAGATTGTTGCATAGGTACACACATGGCAGTGTGATTTGCTGCCTTCCTCCCCTTCGCCTGTATCTGGCATTTGGGAGCATTTTCTTAATCACATACCTATGAAATCTCATCTGCAGGTCAGCTTAGTGACAATCCACAAGCAGCAGCACATGACAACTACAAAATGAATGGAAGAAACACTAGCAAGTGCCTGTCAAATCATGGAGGGCTAAAGAAAATAAAGTTGAAAACAATAATTTATTCCCTATTCCCTATATCCAATAGGAAGAAATCTATACTATTTTCACAAAACCTGTTTGTTTATGAAGGTAACAGTTGATTTCCAATGTTCCTCCAAGAAAAGAATGACCAACTTACACAAAATTGGCTTCTGTACACATTCTTCCATGAGGTACAAGAAACAAAAATTTTACAAGTTATACAGGATGGCTATATGGACACTTAGTACAATTATTATTATTAAAAATGCATTAGGGCTGGGTGCCGTGGCTCACACCTCTAATTCCAGCACTTTGGGAGGCCGAGGCAGGTGGATCACGAGGTTAAGAGATTGAGACCGGCCGGGCGCGGTGGCTCAAGCCTGTAATCCCAGCACTTTGGGAGGCCGAGGCGGGTGGATCACAAGGTCAAGAGATCGAGACCATCTTGGTCAACATGGTGAAACCCCGTCTCTACTAAAAATACAAAAAAATTAGCTGGGCATGGTGGTGCGTGCCTGTAATCCCAGCTACTCAGGAGGCTGAGGCAGGAGAATTGCCTGAACCCTGGAGGCGGAGGTTGCGGTGAGCCGAGATCGCGCCATTGCACTCCAGCCTGGGTAACAAGAGCGAAACTCAGTCTCAAAAAAAAAAAAAAAAAAAAAAAAAAAGAGATTGAGACCATCTTGGTCAACATAGTGAAACCCCGTCTCTACTAAAAAATACAAAAATTAGCTGGGCCTGGTGGCGCGCACCTGTAATCCCAGCTACTCGGGAGGCTGAGGCAGGAGAATTGCTTGAACCCAGGAGGTGGAGGTTGCAGTAAGCCGAGATTCTGCCATTGCACTCCAGCCTGGGTAACGAGCAGAACTCCGTCTCAAAAAAAGAAAAAAAAAAAAAGCATTAAAACAGAAACATGAATAGCAGTTGATAATATTAATTCTCTGTATCTCAATATTTTGTGCTTTTAAATAAATTTAAATTTTAAATTTTGTCAGGGATGGTGGCTCATGCCTGTGATCTCAGCACTTTGGGAGGCCAACGCGGAAAGATTGCTTGAGCCCAGGCATTTGAGACCAGCCTGGGCAACGTGGCAAGACTTTGATTCTGCAAAAAATAATAAAAAATATTAGCCAGGTGTTGTGGTACCCACCTGTGGTCACAGCTACCTAGGAGGCTGAAGTGGGAGGTTATGTAAGCCCAGGAGTTTGAGTCTGCAGTGAGCCATGTTTGTATCATCGCATTACACTCCTGCCCGGGCAAAAGAGTGAGACCTTGTTTCTAAATGAATTGCTATTTATTTTATACATTATAAGGACATAATAAAATATATTACTATAAATTCTAATACATATTGTTTTTTTGTTTTTTGTTTTTTTTTTTTTTTTTTTTTTTTTTTTGAGACGGAGTTTCGCTCTCGTTACCCAGGCTGGAGTGCAATGGCGCGATCTCGGCTCACCGCAACCTCCGCCTCCTGGGTTCAGGCAATTCTCCTGCCTCAGCCTCCTGAGTAGCTGGGATTACAGGCACACGCCACCATGCCCAGCTGATTTTTTGTATTTTTAGTAGAGACGGGGTTTCACCATGTCGACCAGGATGGTCTCGAACTCTCGACCTCGTGATCCACCCGCCTCGGCCTCCCAAAGTGCTGGGATTACAGGCTTGAGCCACCGCGCCCGGTAATTCTAATACATATTGTTAAATTAAACTTAAATTTAAATAAAGTGTTTAAGAACTGTTATTTTAATACAAATATTTTTAAAGGGCAATATTTGGTACCTTGTCAGAAAATAATTGTAGTATTTATAGATTCGCTATGCCTTTCCGCACATACAGGAATAGTTGGTAGAGCATTTACTCGAGGCGGGTGGATCACCTCAAGTCAGGAGTTTCAGATGAGCCTGACCAACATGGTGAAACCCAGTCTCTACTAAAAATGCAAAAATTAGCCGGGCATGGTGATGTATGCCTGCAATCCCAGCTACTTGGGAGGCTTAGGCTGGAGAATCACCTGAACCCAAGAGGAAGACATTGCACTGAGCCGAGATCACGCCATTGTACTCCAGGCTGAGAAATAAGAGTGAAACTCCATCTCGGGAAAAAAAAAATCAATCTTAAAGTTACCAGAGGCTGGGAAGTATAGCTGGGGGGTTGAGAAAAAGGTGGAGATGGTTAATGGGTCCAAAAAAATAAGAAAGAATGAAGATTATATTCCAGGGAAGAAAGATTAAGTAAACTCATAAATAAATCAATACAGGAAATTCCAACTTTTAAAAATGTATTAAAGGAATTAAATAATGAACTAAGAAAGAAACATTCAGATATTGCATGTCCCAAAATAAGATGAGCAAAAGCCAATTTGAAGACAGGAGATCTGAGCTGAGACGTAAAAGATGAGAAAGAAGTGCTGTACTATTTGACAGCACAATCAGGGATTGACTATAGTCAGTAATAACTTAATTGTTTTTAAATAACATAAAGAATGTAATTGGATTGTTTGTAATTCACAGAATAAATGTTTGAGGGGATGGATACCCCATTCTCCATGATGTGCTTATTTCACATTGCATGCCTGTATCAAAACAACTCATGTACCCCATAAATATATTTACCTACTATGTACCCACAAAAATTTAAAAACATTTAAAGAATAATTTTTAAAAGGGACAGTGAAATGTAAAGGTACACTGACATGGTGGATTTTGATTCCATTCTGGGATTTAAATTACAATCTGGCATGATTTAGAACGGTCTCCATGGGCATAAGTTGGGAAGGATATTTCTGGTAAAAACAGAGGATTGTGTGATAAAAGTGATACTAAAGGCCTTGTACTATTTGTGCCAAGTACTGTTTTATTACCTAGCATTCATTATATCATTTCCATATAGCCTCTGAATAGTCTTAGAGAGTAGGTATTATTATTTTTCTTAGACTTTGTTTTTGATATTAGGGCCCTGAAAAAGTCAGTAGTCATTTAAAGTCACACAATTAGAAAATCATGGGGCCATGTACAATTTCCTCTTGCCTGAAATAAAGCTATGTACTTAGACACTGCATGGGAGTGGTTTGTTTCCATATCTGTCTTGCTATACATATGCTCAAGTTTGGAAAGTCTGGACAAAGCCATATAATCAATGATGAATGGAATTACTTATGACCTTTTGAATTAACTTTTTTCAATTATGTAATTCACTAATATACATTTTAATCATTTCTAGCTGTCCTAAAAATTTGCAATTGAATATGGTCATAGTAGACAGTATTTAAATAGTAAGACATATTTTAGAAGCTATAGGTAGTCCATTTGTTTTCAGGAAGAAACACATTTGAATTAAATGTTCCCCAGAGGAAAGAATAACCAACACTTTTTTTTTTTTTTTTTTTTTTTTTTTTTGAGACGGAGTTTCGCTGTTGTTACCCAGGCTGGAGTGCAATGGCGCGATCTCGGCTCACCGCAACCTCCGCCTCCTGGGTTCAATCAATTCTCCTGCCTCAGCCTCCCGAGTAGCTGGGACTACAGGTGTGCACCATCATGCCCGGCTAATTTTTGTATTTTTAGTAGAGACGGGGTTTCACCTTGCTGACCAAGATGATCTCGATCTCTTGACCTCGTGATCCACCCGCCTCGGTCTCCCAAAGTGCTGGGATTATAGGCGTGAGCCACCACGCCCGGCTAACCAACAGTTTTTAAATTGACTTGACCAAATACTTCTATGGAGCATATAGTAAATCTATAGCAAGACATACCTAGAGTCTATTACTTATTTATTTTTCTTTTTCTGTTCATGCAAACCCAACAATCCTTATTAATGGTTTCTTCCTCCATCCCAACTCTGCACTTTAAAATATTCCAAATATACAGAACAGCTGAAATGTTAGTACAATACAAACACACACACACACATTCTCCACTAGTTCAACAATTAACATTTTGTCATATCTGTTTTCTGCCTTTCTCTATTTTATTTGAAATTTATTTCTTAATCTACATATATTAGGTTGGTGCAAACACAATTGTGGTTTTTGCCATTAAAAGTAAATGGCAAAACATTTGCACCAAACTAATATGTGCGTGGGCGCACGCACACACACACACACACACACTCTCACTCTCTCACACATTTGCATTAAACTAATATGTGCGCATGCAATAACATTTGCACTAAACTAATATGTGCACGTGCACACACGCACGCACACACACACACACACTCTCTCTCATGCATTTACCCCTAAATATTCAGCATTTGTCTTCTAAGAAAAATAGCATTCTTTCAAGTCTATTCTATCATTATAACCAACACAGGTTAATTATGATAAAACATTTTTAAATTTATAGCTCAGGTTCAAGAGTCCCCATTTTACACTATATTTAAAACCACATCCTGGTAATACCTGTTTCCAATTAGGGATCACCCATTGAGTTTTGTTCGCTTTAATCTAGGACAGTCTTCCAGCCTTATCTGATCCTTCACAACACTGACCTTTTTTAAAGTGAGGCCCCGTTTTCTAAATTCTCTGGTGGTCGCTTCATGAGTGGATAAGGTTTGAACATTTCTGGCAAGAAAAAATAATATGTGCTACAGCATAGTTCTAACTTTTTTCCCATCAGGAAGTGCAGCAGGTCTGAATGCCAAGTTATTAATAATGCTGAGTTTTGGCCGGGTGCAGTGGTTCATACCTGTAATCCCAGCACTTTGAGAGGCCAAGGTGGGCAGATTATGAGGTCAGGAGTTTGAGAATAGTCTGGCCAACATGGTGAAACAACGTCTCTACTAAAATTACAAAATTTAGCCAGGCATGATGGTATGTACCTGTAATCTCTAATCTCAGCTACCCAGGAGGCTGAGGCAGGAGAATCACTTAAACCCAGGGGGCAGAGGTTGCGGTGAGCTGAGATTGTGCCATTGTACAATCTCATTGTGCCATTTTACAATCTATTGCCTGGGCAATAGAGTGAGACTCCATCAGAAAGAAAAGAAAAAGAAAGGAAAGGAAAGGGGCAAGGGGCAAGGGGAAAGGGGAAAGGGGAAAGGAAGAAAAGAAAAAAAAGAAAAGAAAAGAAAACAAAGAAAGGCAAGCTGAGTTTGTTATTTGGTTATAATGGTGTCCACCAGATGTGTTTATGTTAAACATCCCCTTGGCAATTAATAAATGACCTATGGAAGAAACTTTAAGACTGTCAACAGCCTTTTTCTTTCTTTCTCTTTTTTTTTTTTTTTTGGTTGAGACAGAGTTTTGCTCTTTTTGCCCAGGCTGGAGTGCAGTGGTGTGATCTTGACTCACTGCAACCTCCACCTTCGGGTTTCAAGCGATTCTCCTGTCTCAGCCTCCCAAGTAGCTGGGATTACAGGTGCCTGCCACCATGCCTGGCTAACTTTTGTATTTTTAGTAGAGGTGCGGTTTCACCATGTTGGTCAGACTGGTCTCAAATTCCTGACCTTGTGATCCACCCACCTCAGCCTCTCCAAGTGCTGGAATGACAGGCGTGAGCCACTGCACCCAGCCAAAAAGCCTTTTTTAAATAGACTTTTCTCCCAATGGCCCTGAAGACAAAATATACACTCTGTTTTTGAAAGGTTGTAAACAACAGTGAAATTCTAAGGTTCCCCAATATGATTTGAATGGATCCCTTCTCTCAGTCCAGGGCATTTGAGAATTAACCTGAAAATCTATTTCAGGCCATGATGGATGAGGGGGTTGGACATGCCTCATTATACCCCATCCCAGTGTTAACATCAACACAGACCTTAAATCTGATAAGAAACATTTATAATCTGTTCTCTCTGAAGCCTGGTACCTGGAGGCTTCATCTGCATGATACAACGTAGGTCTCCAAAATCCCTTATTGAAACACAGACATTTCTTATTGATAATAACTCTTTCAACCAATTGCCAATCCGAAAAATTTTAAACCTATGACCTGGTAGCCCCGGCTTTGAGTTGTCCTGCCATTCCAGATCAAACCAATATAAATCTAACAGGTATTGATTTATGTATCATATCTCCCTAAAATGTATAAAAAGCAAGCCGTACCCTGACCACCTTGGGCACATGTTGTCAAGACCTTCTGAGGCTGTGTCATGGGCATACCCTTAACCTTGGCAAAATAAAACTATCTAAGTTGATTGAGACCTGTCTCAGATATTAGGGGTTTATTTGACAACCATGAAGGGACTCTGAGTTGAAGTGCCCCTGACTTTTGACAAATCTACCAGTGCTTGGTACCAGCTTGAACTATCTTTATCTTAACTATCTCCCAGGCCTCGGCAAGTTGTCAGCCAACAGGACAACTTGCCAAGGCCTGGGAGATCCCCTCCCTCCAGAGAATTCCTGATCCCCAGATTTGGCTGAGATCTAAGGTTGATTTTGCACAACTCCTTTTCTGGAGTTTTACTTGCTTCCAGAAAGAAAGGCAAGTCTTCCTGCTTGTATGACAATGGAAGGCAGGTAACTTCTTTCTGGAGTTTTTAGCTTGCTTCCAAAAGGGAAGGTGAGTTTTAGTTTGTTCTTGCTTCTAAAAGAGTAGACAGCTGTTTTCAGCTGGGGTCCCATTCCTAGGTAAGTAGCTGAATTTTTTTTTTTTTTTTTTTTTTTTTTGTCTTGAAAGTTCTTTTTAATGACTAAAGGTTAAAATTGACAACCAGCCGGTCTTAATTTCTCCTTACCATTATAGTGCTCAGTGATCATATTGTTGTTGGTTATTTATTATTATTTTTTGTTTGTTTGTTTCAGTCTTTGTCCCATCATATTTGACCAACTCAACCCAACTTGGTCAAATCCAAAGAAAATTTTAAATTATGAGGAACAAAGGCCTCTGAATTAGCTAAATTTTCTCTCAGCTACAATAACAAAAAACAAAAAGATAAACGACACAAAACAATAAACAAAAGAAAAAACATGCGCTTGGTTTCTGTGTTTGTTTCCTGTCTTAAAAACAAACAAACAAACAAAAAACAAAAACAACTGCTTTCTGTTTTACTTTCCTTTCACCCTATTCGTCCTTTTCCCTTTGCCATCTTTGGTACCAATAAAAAATCTACAGAAGGCTTACAATGACTCAAATCCCTCACAAAACTCAAAACATTGATGCCACTCACCCGTTTTTGGAGTGTTCTGTTTTCTTTGTGGAGTTTAAAGAGTCACAGGCAGATTATTTTTAGGAATAAAGCTCTGTTTGCCTGTATTGCACTATCTGACCTCTTTGGTTCTGGGGGGTACCCAAAATTACCTTGTACCATGAGAGGATTTGACCTTAGCATGTGAAATGATGGATGGATGACAGCTACAAGGTTAGGGGTGGCTGAGGACGGTTTACAGGAAATGACCTTAAATATTTATTTCTTTTTTCCTTTAGAAAGTCATTTAGGAGCCTAATTCTAGCTCAGAGTTACATTCTAAAGAGCCTTCTCCATTGCCTTTCCTCCCAGAATTAATCCCAACTGGCTTGTCTGCACATATGCATGAGGAACTGTACTGTCATTTTCACAGATAAATGAGAGACTGAGTTTCCTCAGGTCTGAAGAGAAAGGACATTTTGATCCTCCCAGACAAAAGGTGCCCCTGGGTGACTGGGGGCCACGTGGGAGTGTCTGGGGGATTGACCCCCTTATGATATGCAGCAGCAGCCCTACAGGGAACTCCCAACAAAATTAGTTTAAAAGAGCTCATCCAGGAAATGAATATAGGAACTGGTCACTCTCATTTTTTAGCCTTCTCAGAGATGCTGGATTTCCAGGCAGAAAAATGGAGGCATGTAAGAGGGCAGAACAACTCAGTGGTGACACACTGGTAGTCTGGCACACAATCAGTACATTTTAATCCACTACACGAAACGCTAGGCCACAGCTCAGTTCCTCCTTTTAAGAAAAAATGTGGGGGCCGGGCGCGGTGGCTCAAGCCTGTAATCCCAGCACTTTGGGAGGCCGAGGCGGGTGGATCACGAGGTCAAGAGATCGAGACCATCCTGGTCAACATGGTGAAACCCCGTCTCTACTAATAGTGCAAAAAATTATCTGAGCATGGTGGCACGTGCCTGTAATCCCAGCTACTCCGGAGGCTGAGGCAGGAGAATTGCCTGAACCCAGGAGGCGGAGGTTGCGGTGAGCCGAGATCACGCCATTGCACTCCAGCCTGGGTAACAAGAGCGAAACTCCGTCTCAAAAAAAAAAAAAAAAAAGAAAGAAAAACAAAAGAAAAAATGTGGGAAACAAATATTGTAAGGAGGAAGAAAGACAAGGAAAATGAACCCCTCATTTGGTTTTATGGTGCCTCTACTTGCACATTATTGTGTAAATGGAAGGACATGCGGAGTTTTTAATACTCCAGCTGGTTACACATTAGGTCTGTTCTAGTTCACGTTTTAAACGGATGGGCAAATTACATGAAGGAAAATTAAGAGCCCAAAGGTCGTCCTGCAACTCTGAAGTTTCTAAGTTCTCTCTGTTTTCTTTTCTGCTTGCTTTAAGTCTGCTGTTATTTTCTACTGAGATAAAACGCTCTGTTTGCAACCAACTGTTACCAGATGGAAGGTCTTGGGTCCTTGGTGTGTTAAACAAAGAACTGAACCAACCACAAAGAAGCAACAAAAGAACAAAGCAATGAAAGACAAAGTAACAAAAGCACAGATCTATTTAAGCCAAAGTACCTTCCACAGAGTGGGAATAGGTTAGAGCAAGGTGCAAAGGAATTGTTCCATTTTATAGATTGGTATCATTAGCTTCTTGGGAAACCTTTACCATAAGGAATTTTAAAAATAGTTGCTGTAAGGACAAAATCCTTAATTATAAATGCTGTAGAATGAGAGAGCTTGTTTGGGTTGATGTAGGACCCCACAGCTCATTGTTAAATAATCAGTGATGGTACATGTGATCCAAATGCACACGAAGTTATTCCTGCAACCAACCTAGTGGACCAGATAAATGTCACTGTAAGATTTGTTTACCCCGAGAAGGAGACTGTCCAACTTTGTCTATAAAATCCCAAAAGGAGCACTCCAGATAAAGCAGCATGCCATGTTGAGACTGGCTTTATGATGACTGGGATGTTCTGCCACCTAACATATCTGCTTCCCAGGTCAGGCTAAATTTGGGGGTTAACATGGTTCCTTTAACATGGACACCCTGGGAAACATTACTCTTGTAGACTCATATGACTGTTTGAGTAGTCTTATCCAATTTGCTGTCCCTTATGGGTCTTCTAGATTCTTAATAAAAGAAAAGAAAAGGGAAAGGAAAAAGGGAGTCAATGGATTTGCCCCAGAAAGGCAATTGAAATTTTTGGATGGTCATTCACTATTTGCCCCAGATTGAAAATTTAAAAAGAAATAAATAGCCGGGCGCGGTGGCTCAAGCCTGTAATCCCAGCACTTTGGGAGGCCGAGGCGGGTGGATCACAAGGTCAAGAGATCGAGACCATCCTGGTCAACATGGTGAAACCCCGTCTCTACTAAAAATACTAAAAATTAGCTGGGCATGGTGGTGCGTGCCTGTAATCCCAGCTACTCAGGAGGCTGAGGCAGGAGAATTGCCTGAACCCAGGAGGCGGAGGTTGCAGGTTGCGGTGAGCCGAGATCGCGCCATTGCACTCCAGCCTGGGTAACAAGAGCGAAACTCCGTCTCAAAAAAAAACAAAGAAATAAATAGGCAAAGGTTATAATGAGAAAGCTGACATTGCCTGGGACAATGTTGAGGCAAATAAGATAAACATTAAGCAAAGGGCCGGAGTCCCTTAGCCCAACCCCTTGCTGGGACCCAAATCCTTTGGGTATAGGATCTTGCTACCTAGGGAATGCAAAGAGGAGAATAGTCATAAGCAGGGAGCCTCTTTTTTTCCCCTTGATTCTAACTGTGTGAGGGGCTGCTAGATTCTACAGTGCCTGATAGACAACTCTCAGCTAACCATAGCTGTTCGGCTTATAGACCAGCAGTTCCAAGGTGAACAAACAACATTCTGTTTGAAAGCCGCTGCTCTGATTAAAGAAGAGTCAAGCAAATCTTTTTGAGTTATTTATAATATAGAGCAATTGGATGAAGTTTAATATGTTTTTGTGAGCAAATTTACTTTTCTGTCTGTGCTCTCCAAAACTCAGAAACCGTTCATGATTATTCTGATCTTATGATAATATAGTTATTTGCATAAGTTTAGTAAGAGTCTTTTCTTTTAAAACAGGACATTTGGAGACACTGGTTACTTTATCAAGGCTTTGACCATGATAACATATTTTAAGGTAAAGTTCCAGCAAAGCCAACTTAAGGCTAAAATAATCCTCCAGAGCAGTGGTCCCCAACATTTTTGACAGCAGGGACCAGTTTCATGGAAGGCAGTTTTTCCATGGATAGGGGGCATGGTTTTGAGATAAATCTGTTCTACCTAGGATCATCAGGCATTACTTAGATTCTCATAAGGAGAGTGTAATTTAGATCCCTCGCCTGTGCAGTTCACAGTAGGGTTTGCATGCTCCTTAGAGAATCTAATATCACCACTGATCTGAGGTGGAGCTCAGTTGGTAATGATTTCTCACCTCCCACTCACCTCCTGATGTGCAGCCCAGTTCCAAACAGGACACAAACATGTACCCGTCCGTGGCGCAAGAGTGTGGGAACCCTGCTCTAGAGAGTACCAGATTATTCTTCTTATTTTTAGTTGTTCCCTAATTGAATAGGTTTCTTTTTCTGTTCTGGCACACAAAGACTCTTTGGATTGTCAAAATATTAATGTTATTTATCTCTCCTTGTTTTACTTCCAAGGAAGCCAAAATAATGGTATTCTGAAGTCCAGAGATGCAAATCTGCTTTATTTGGCATTCCACTGGGCCTGATCTGTTTTTTTTTTTTTGTTTGTTTGTTTTGTTTACTGCAAATTTCCTGGTGTTAAGATTATACAAGAACCCTCCCGCTAGACCCAGGGACTGTTGTGGAAGAGGTGGGTGCATGCGATTGTAAGGGCTGGTTTTGAGGTATAGAATTGGGGTAAGATCAGACCCTCCAAATCAATAATGGGTATACAGATGCTCAAACAGATGATAAAACAAGAGCCTTTGCTTTCTGAGCTTTTATGTGGCACCTTTTAATCCATCCCAACCACAAAGAATTTCCTGCTTCCTGTAGAATTAAAAAAATAATTACTTAGAGGATAAAGAAACCCCGTGACAAAGCCTCCTCGCTATAATACCCTCTGTTATGAGTCATGCAAATATATACATATATATGTATAATTAAAATTTATAAATTTATAAGATTTTATAAGTAAATAATAAAATTAAAATTTTCAGAACAAAGCTTATGTTTTATATACTTCATTGCTATAAGTCTATAATTAAACCAATATCGCAGTAGCTCAAAGCATAGCAATTCATGTCAGTTTTGTATCCTTGTCTTTGGTTTTTTGTTCACTGACTTTTTATTCAAAAAAAATTCAGTGCATGTCCACGTCCACTCCTATTTGGCCTAAAGCATTCAATTGGCTAAAAGTCTTTACTTTTATTTATTTTCAAGAGATATTAATACTCTAAGTTCCTCGGCCAACGGAGTCTTACCAAGAGACAAGATGGACTCGGGGCAGACAACCATGCCATCCAGGCAATGTTATAGGACTGAGTAAAAATTTGGTGGCCGCCGATGTTGCATTTGGCAAATCTTGGCCAGAAGGGGAAGAATGCAAATCAGAAATAAAATTTGAAGTCCCCCACAACCATCTGAATGGATCCCTCCTCTTGGACAAGGGCATTTGGGGAGTTAACTTGAAAATCTAGTTCAGGCTATGATTGAAGAGGGCATTGGACATGCCTTATTATACCCCTCCAGCATTCACATCAACAGAGACTTTAAGTGTGATAAGAAACATTTACAATCTATTCTCCCAGAAGCTTGTTACCTGGAGGCTTAATCTGCATGATAAGTCCTTGGTCTCCACAATTCCATATCTTACCCAGACATTCCTTTCTATTAATAATAACTCTTTCAACTAACTGCCAATCAGAAAATTTTTAAATCTGTCTATGTCCTGGAAGATCTACCCCCTCCCAAGTTATCCGGCCCTTGGAACCATTGTAAATCTTACATGTATTGACTTATATATTATGTTTCCCTAAAATGTATGAAAGCAAGTTGTACCCCAACTACCTCGGCCACATTTCATGAGGACCTCGTGAGGCTGTGTCATGGGTACGACCTAAGCCTTGACCAAAAAAAAAACCAACACCTTTCTAAATTGATTGAGACCTGTCTCAGGTATTTGGGGTTTATAGGGTGTATAAAGTATTCTGGAAGGACTCCTTTACGCAGCTAAATTGTCAGTTTTCAGGGCTAAAATTGACTGAACCAGGTCCCAAAATTGAAAAGCATGGCATAGGACAACATTATTAGCAGATGAAAAATAAAACAGATACCTCTTATAGCATTATGAGGAAGTAAATACATACATTTGTTTTATTTTCTATAAATATAAATGTACAGGATAGGTATATCTGTTTTCAAGTATCACACAAAGAACTTATCACCATTTTCTAAAAACTTCAGGCTATGCATCAGTCCTCTGGTTTAGAACTATAGGAAATCAATTGCTCTACATTGATTCAAGAGGTTGTCTAAAAATAGCAGTCTTTTCTAACTACATGAAACTAAGGATTATGAAGATAATTGACCTAATTCAATGAAAATCAATTATTCTTATGTTAACACTTTTACTATGATTATCCTTTTGTATAACGTAATTTTCAAATATTTTTATTAATTACTTATTGGTCCTTTTTTTAGAATTTGTTCATCAAACAAAATCCTTTAGCTTACTTCTGCTGAGAGTTCTATGACAGGGATCTCTTAGTCTCTGATAAAAATCAGTACACAATAAATGTTATTGATTCACAGCTGGGATAGTAGTTCTAATATCACAATTCTAAAAATGTACATTTGTACTACCTTTATTTTCACAGCATGGGTGCTTTCAATCTTAAACACAGAAAGCTAGAATTATGGGACGTTGTCTTTAGAATTCTTATGCCTAGGCTGGGCGCGGTGGCTCAAGCCTGTAATCCCAGCACTTTGGGAGGCCGAGGCAGGTGGATCACGAGGTTGAGAGATCGAGACCATCCTGGTCAACATGGTGAAACTCCGTCTCTACCAAAAATACAAAAAAACTAGCTGGGCGTGGTGGCGCATGCCTGTAATCCCAGCTACTCAGGAGGCTGAGGCAGGAGAATTGCCTGAACTCAGAGGGTGGAGGTTGCGGTGAGCCGAGATGGTGCCATTGCACTCCAGCCTGGGTAACAAGAGCGAAACTCTGTCTCAAAAAAAAAAAAAAAAAAAAAAAGAATTCTTATGCCTTAGATTCTTTTGTTTTGTTTTTGTTATATAAATAATTAAAGAAGTAATTAAGGAGCAATAATTCAGATCTGTTTCTGATTGCTTCATTAAAACGGTTTCTGAATCTGAATCAAATTTAAGAGCTATATAAATTAGTAAATAATTTTAAATTTCTATTATGAAAATGATTTTGTATTTATGCAAATTTGACTTATTTAACATATAATTCTAATGTTTGTATAAATTTTAACTAAAACTGCCATACAGAGATGCTAATATTTTCTTTCAAAGAGTTTATTAGGTTGATCCTAGATAAATATTTTTTGATGTTGCTATACTCAAGCATATCTCAATCTCTTGTGATGGCATAACAGTTAATATTTTTTTTACTAGAATGAAGTATCAGAGTTTTTGGGATATGTATTTATTTTCAGGAGATCAAAGTAGACTCAAAAGCTTCCTGATAATGATGAAATTTGAAATCCTCATGACGTTTTATGCTTGCTTTAATTTTCTCTTATAAAAAGATGTTTCTGCATGTTATAAGTGTAATAATGGAATATGCCTGAAGCTTCAGTGGCACTGTATCAGTACAAAGGCTACGGGCATCAAAAGAAGCTCAAAATATTGAGCTGAACTACATAACATCACTAACTACACAAATGGCAGTTTTATGTGATTCAGACTAACCATTTGTCTCCTTCAGTATAATGCATACACACAGAGACTTGCATGCACACACAAGTACTGTATTTCTTTTCTCAGTCCCAGGCATGCATTACTGTTTTAATTCTATTTTCCACTTCTTCTCACTGCTGAATTATAGAAAAGGGGTCACTGTCATCAATAAAAAGGGAAAACAAACAAAATTATATATATATATATATATATATATATATATATATATACACACACACACACATATATATATATATTTTTTTTTTAGACAGAGTTTCGCTCTTGTTACCCAGGTTGGAGTGCAATGGCGTGATCTCGGCTCACCGCAACCTCCGCCTCTTGGGTTCAGGCAATTCTCCTGCCTCAGCCTCCTGAGTAGCTAGGATTACAGGCACGTGCCACCATGCCCAGCTAATTTTTTGTATTTTTAGTAGAGACGGGGTTTCACCATGTTGACCAGGATGGTCTCGATCTCTTGACCTTGTGATCCACCCGCCTCGGCCTCCCAAAGTGCTGGGATTACAGTCTTGAGCCACCGCGCCCGGCTACAAAATTATATTTTAAAAGCCCCGAACACAAATGTACATCACTGAAGAATTTTTTAATTCACAGTTGAGAATAATCAATAAAATGCAAATGATGGTGTTAAGTATCAACATTTTGAAGCTGAAGGCCTAACAAGTATCTGTAACACATTACAGAAGGTGTATAGAGTCTCACCATTCATCTCCCCAGTAATTAGCTGGGGAATAATGACACTCTAATCTCACATCTTGAAGTCTTTGCTCCTCATTAGTGAAATAAGCTACTTTTAAATTTATTTTTTCCAAATTATCTTAGGGTTGAAGTTTTGAAGCTTCATATTAAATATTTGTGATAAAGAGCTTTTTAATTACATTATTTTATTGCTTTCCAATAGTATCTGAAGTACTTTGAAGGCCTATAGACAATATCTCATGTACTGTAGGATTGTAATATCATTATTTATTTCTTTCTGGTCTTAACTAAGGTTCATAAAGTTCTTAAGTATTCTTTTTTTTTTTTTTTTTGAGACGGAGTTTCACTCTTGTTACCCAGGCTGGAGTGCAATGGCGCCATCTCGGCTCACCGCAACCTCCGCCTCCTGGGTTCAGGCAATTCTCCTGCCTCAGCCTCCTGAGTAGCTGGGATTACAGGCACGTGCCACCATGCCCAGCTCATTTTTTGTATTTTTAGTAGAGACGGGGTTTCACCATGTTGACCGGGATGGTCTCGATCTCTCGACCCCGTGATCCACCCGCCTCGGCCTCCCAAAGTGCTGGGATTACAGGCTTAATGTATTCTTGAAAGACAGATGTGTTCGAAAAGGAATCTGATTGAATGTGCTTTAATTCATGGGAACAGGGTTAAAACAAGAGGAGAAAGCAGAATGCTAGGTTATGGATTCTAAGAGCAAATCTCTCTAGTCTTAATATAATTGTGTATCTATACTTTCTTCATGAGGCAACTAAACCTAAAATTATGTCAGCAAAAGTGGCAGTGGCTGTGCATGGTTAACCAAGAGTTCAATGCTAACACTGCTTTGGAGTGAAGTGCCACAGTGCTTTTTATTGTACTAAATACACTTCGAAATAGGAAAATGAAAAGATGTTACATCACCTCTTTGAAAATGTTTTCTACTGTGTACCCCACTACCAGCACTATCGTCATCCAAAAGAAGTGCTTGTTACCATCCACCTATTATTTAAGTAAAAACATAAAATCAGTGAAATAATTTTGAATGATTGTGCTTGCTTCAGGGAAAGTTATTCTAGAAAACGAAGTTTCTTCAGTAAGTTTTATAAAGAAGCTTACACTATTCACATCTGAATATTTAAAATATTTCTCAATTTAATAACTTTGAGCAAAAATATTTACCTGTAAACTTTCTTACGTACAAAACTGCTAATGTTTATTCAAATATGTAATATTTACTATAGACAGTATATTAATGTTAGTTAGGACAATTGATGGAATAAGTGCCTTTTAATTCTAGTGCTGCAATGTATATTTATAATGGTAGAGTTTATCCATGGTGTCATAAGACATAAAAATGGCTCTGTCACAAGTAATTTGGTTGATCAGGAATAAAGTTGCAGAGTTTTGATTTACTCATTCATTTTCAACATTCAAAGCAGACTAAAAATATTTCTGACAATAATGTTACTTTTACTTACATGTCTTTCAATAATCTTTTCGTTGACGGGGAAAAAAAAAGCAGATTTACGGCTAACTTCTCTAGGCATAGTAACAAAAAATACATGCTATCTGCAGGCCATAAAGTCTCTGTTATTTATAAATTTAACAGTTCTAGCAATTATACATTAATTTCGTGCTCTAAAATAGTTTTCTTACATAATCTAAATTTCCTTCAATCCCGTCCAGTATGTTGCAAATATGAATGTCTTCCATTGATTTGCAGCACAGCAGACTAAATGCAGAGAATTCTTCTTTAGATCATATAGGAGATCCACAGATATTCATCAAATATACAGATACATTTTTATTTAGCAATATCTTAAATTTATATGTTGTTTTCACATGAATTATTTCACTTGCTGGATACCCAGTAATTCGGTAAAATAAACAGAATGGAATTTCCATTAAAAATTTGAAAAATCTGAAAATCTCTCCTAGGACCCACTTTCAGTATTTTAAACCATTACCTTTGATTCATATGTATCAATATAAAATTTTCTTTCCAAGAGAATGTCCCTAAAGGAATATACTATAAGCTGTTGTTAACACAATTCAAAGTGTATGGTATGGTTTGGCTTTGTGTTCCCACCCAAAACTCATCTCAAATTTTAATCCCCACATGTCAAGGGAAAGACTGGTGGGAGGCGGTTGGATCATGGGGCAGTTTCACCTACACTGGTCTCATGACAGAGAGTGAGTTCTCATGAGATTTGATGGTTTTTTAAGGGGCTCCCCCACTTTGTTCTTCCCTTCTTCTTTCTCCTGTCGCTATGTGAGAAGGTCCGAGCTTGCTTCCCCTTCATCTTCCTCATGATTGTAAGCTTCCTGAGGCCTCTCTAGTCATGCAGAACTGTGGGTCAATTAAACTTCTTTCCTTTATAAACTATCCAGTCTTACGTTATTTCTTTATAGCAGTGTGAAAACAGACTAACACAATGTGGTTCCCAAAAATAAATTGTGAGGCTGGGCACAGCAGCTTACTCCTGTAATCCCAGCACTTTGGGAGGCTGAGGCAGGTGGATCACCTGAGGTCAGGAGTTCGAGACCAGCCTGGCCAACATGGTGAAACTCTGTCTCTACTAAAAATGCAAAAATTAGCTGGGCATGGTGGCACGTGCCTGTAATCTCACCTACTCAGGAGGCTGAGGCAAAAGAATCACTTGAACCAGGAGGCGGAGGTTGCAGTGAGCGGAGATGGCGCCATTGCACTCCAGCCTGTGTGACAAGAGCGAAACTCCATCTCAAAAAACAAAGAAACAAACAAAAATGAATTGTGACAAAAAGGAGAAATTACCAATCCCTAAATATATTTGTTTCAGCAAGATCCCATATGCGTATATGTGTGTATAAACATATATGCACATATGTATACCCTAAATTTTTAAACTTTGTATCTTTATATATGTAAATAACTATCATAACAAAAATATACAAAGGCAAAATTTATACTTCAAGTATTCAGAAAGATATACAAGATTACTTTAACCAAGTACTGAATTGCACTGTCTTAATGTCCAAAGAATAGAAATGTAATATATGGTAGATTGCTCTGGTAATGTGATCAGCCTTAAAATACTTAAGAAGGTTGAGTTTAAAAATCATTTGTAAACCTATATGAAACAATAGCTTTTCTTCTGTTTTCATCCTTACATATTTAATGGTGAATACCAAAGGATCTTGAGCAGGAACAAAAGCATTAAATATATTATGAGAATCAGTATCTGCAACCTGCTGGTAACAAAAAGCTAAAACTTTCACCATGATGACATAAACTCATATGAACACAGCAGGCACATTTTTATTAAGCTATTCATTCAAATTTTCTAATGCACCTTAAGACAGTCATGATCTATCTAAATAATAGGCTAGATAATATTTGTAGGTTATTTTCATTTTATGTCTTAGAAGAGTTTATGGTTTTTGAAATGAACTAAACAAAAGAAGTCAGTTATGCTTGGAATATCTGGAATCAAACTGTCCTAAATGAAGGCAGTTTTACAAACACGTAGTAACACAGACTAAGACCAAAGTTGTCTTTATAAGTTATTTAAAGAGGTCATGCCGGGTGCGTTGGCTCAAGCCTGTAATCCCAGCACTTTGGGAGGCCGAGGCGGGTGGATCACGAGGTCGAGAGATCGAGACCATCCTGGTCAACATGGTGAAACCCCGTCTCTACTAAAAATACAAAAAAACTAGCTGGGCGTGGTGGCGCGTGCCTGTAATCCCAGCTACTCAGGAGGCTGAGACAGGAGAATTGCCTGAGCCCAGGAGGCGGAGGTTGCGGTGAGCCGAGATCGCGCCATTGCACTCCAGCCTGGGTAACAAGAGCCAAACTCCGTCTCAAAAAAAAAAAAAAAAAAGAGGTCATACTCTTTGTATCATGATAGAACTCCATCTTATAGAATCCCTTATTAAAATATTCTCTCTAACCATCTAGTCAAATGCTTGAAACCACACCATGAAATGGGTATTCTCATTGATACAGGCGTCCCCAAACTTTTTACACAGCGGGCCAGTTCACTGTCCCTCAGACCGTTGGAGGGCCGCCACATACTGTGCTCCTCTCACTGACCACCAGTGAAAGAGGTGCCCCTTCCTGAAGTGCGGCGGGGGTCTGGATAAATGGCCTCAGGGGGCCGCATGCGGGGGCCGTAGTTTGGGGACGCCTGGATTAGAACAATGCTAAACAAGAATGTTGTTGTTTATAAATTTTTAGCTTGAAAATTAGATATTAATGCCTAAGCAAGAATACAGTTATTAGATCAACTAGGCCATAATGAAATGACCCCAGAAGCTTAGGAAGCCAGGCAATCATCTTGCATCACTTTCAGAGGGAATATGGTTGCAAAAGGTGTGATTACCCAGGGACACTTGACCACATAGAAGTGTCACAGAAGGAAAGTAAAAAATAAAATTATTTGGGAACTACAATGTATCAAGTATAGTATAAGGCTGCCTTATCACACTAATTTTCCAAAAATAAATGATCTTTTTCAGAATATTCCCACTGGATATAAATCCAATGATAGGGAAATAGACAAACTTTATTTATATTTAATTGCTTTGTTCTTTTCCAATAAGGGCTCAATGAAATCTACCCAAAACATCTCTGCTCGTTATCATTAATAGTCTTGCAATGCCAAAATTGTTAGTAAGTCTCTATCATCTTTGAAAATGGTTTCTAATTTCTGGACTGGGGACACCTGAGAGGCAGCAAAAATCATAAAAAGCAGTTGACATGCTCCGTTTGTCCTCATGCACAACAAACCGCCTGACAAACAATTTCCTTAAGATGTTTTTAAACATGATCTTATGGATTTCAGTGCATGCCCTAACAGTTAATACAATAAAAATTTCCTTTAAAGTGTTGTCGAATTTACAGTAACTTTTGGTCACATGTTTTCTCCAAACAACAACAGAGTAAAATGTTAAGTACTCTCATGCAGAGGATCTAGCAGCTTTACGTTAAAGCATTTTCAGTATTCAAAAAGTATAAAACCATTGCTCCTCAGCTGAATACAGGATCAAGTATAGTAACAGCAAAGCATTACGTCTACTAAGGCACTGGAAAAGGTCAGATTTAGATATTTACAAACATTGATGGCTACAAAATTCAGTTGGAGACTTACTCTCTGTTATAGAGGAAATATTATTAAGATCATGGAGCCAAGATTTGCTGCTGGACTTGGAAGTTGGAAAAATAAACCCGTATTAAACCTTGAATTTTAACTGTTGCAGTTAACAGTTATCAAGAGAACTATAGAGTAAAGGAAGGAGAAAGAGAGATATCAAAAAAATTTAAAATAGAATCAATGTGCATAGTGATTTCAATAAATTGGTTAAGGACGTCTGTAGTTTTACTAACCACTAGAAATGTTGTATGTGGGATATCAGTGGGATTTAGGTTATTTAATTAACAAATAAAATATAAGAAATACTTCATTGATCACAGTAAACAAACCAACAAGAAAGACCTGGGATTTTTGAAACCACATGATAGTTATAAGTACAACATGAGTTTCCTTAACAAGGTTTAAAGTTTGTTTTTTTAATGGCTAAACTTTTAAGATGTTTAGAGCAAGCTACGGTGATTGATCTATGAATGACTATATTCATCTATATGATGCTTTTCAGTTCTTTTTTTCCTTTCAAAGGATTTTAGATGTCTCACATTGCCATCAGTCACCACCTCCTGTTATTTTTTTCACGAAAAATCACTCGTTTTTCCCCGATCCTTCCGTTTTCCTTCTGACTACCACTACCGTAGTTCTGTGTTTTTATACTGTGTCAGTCTGGTAGAGTTTATTTACTTGTCTATTACTGCCCTCCTCCTTTCATAGTCATTTTGCACATAAATGTTTTATTTCTTCTGTTTGATTAAAAGCTTTGAAAAGACAGAAGCCAGCACATAGCACATACAAGATACTTGGAAGTTTTGACTGCATACGTAGGACAACAGATGGATGGATGGACAGATGGAAAGAATTTGAGATCCTCATTGAAGATGTATTTCATCTACCAGAAAACACTGTATTGTAACAATCAGCAGGGTTGCCAAAAGTGTGACATTCAATGAAAAATTTTCAGCGATTGGGGTTTTGCAGGAAGCAGACAGAGATCAAGTTGTGCTTAAGAAAATGGGAGGAAACCTATTTGGACAAAGGAAGTAGAATAGCTATGCAGGTTCCAAGAATCATTGGCCAAATCAAGTAGGAGCCGGTATTATCTTTCAGATTCTCTGCAATCAGGATAAAATGTCTGGGTCTCTCAGCCCCATCAGTCAGCAGACATGGGTTGCCAGCCAGGGTTTAACCAGGAGACACTGTGCGGCTGAGACAGACTCTATGGGAGCGGACGTGAGAAGATAGTCAGCTAAAAGAACTCTACACAGCTGGGCAGCAAGTCCTACTTATGAAGGAATATCTGAGAGGTGTAGTTCCATGTCCTCCACACTAATCAACCCAGTTTTCTTTGTGTGTGGTAAAAAAGACACTAATACATTCTCTAAACAATTTTTAGGTTGACAAGTACAGTATTTTTAACTACAGGCACAATGTTGTACAGGAGATATCTAGAACTTTTTCATCTTGCATGACTGAAAGTCTATTACCCATTGATAAAACTGCCCATGTCCCCTTCCCCATACTCTGACAACCGTAATTCAATTTTCTGTTACTGTAGGTTTGTTTTAGATGTCTTATATAAGCAGAATCATCCAGTATATGTGTTTGTGATTGACTTATTTCACTTAGCATAATGTCCTCAAGGTTGATTCATGCTGCTGTGCCACAATTTCCTTCTCTTTTTTTTTTTTTATGAGATGGAGCCTCACTCCGTCACCCAGGCTGGAGTGCAGTGGCATTATCTTGGCTCACCGCAAACTCCGCTTCCCAGGTTCAAGCAATTCTCCCTGCCTCAGCCTCCTGAGTAGCTGGGATTACTGGCGCCCACGATCACGCCTCGCTAATTTTTGTATTTTCTAGTAGAGATGGGGTTTCACCACATTGGCCAGGCTGGTCTTGAACTCCTGACCTCAGGTGATCTACGTGCCTCAGCCTCCCAAAGTGCTGGGATTTCCTTCTCTTTTAATGCTCTTTGTGTATGTACCACATTTTGTTTATCTATTCCTATATCCATGATCATTTGGGTTGCTTCCACATCTTGGCTATTGTGAATGTTGCTGCAGCGAACACAGATGTACAAAAATGTCTTCAAGACTCAATTTTAGGCCGGGCGCGATGGCTCAAGCCTGTAATCCCAGCACTTTGGGAGGCCGAGGCGGGTGGATCACGAGGTCAAGAGATCAAGATCATCCTGTTCAACATGGTGAAACCTCGTCTCTACTAAAAATACAAAAAAATTAGCTGGGCATGGTGGCACGTGCCTGTAATCCCAGCTACTCAGGAGGCTGAGGCAGGAGAACTGCCTGAACCCAGGAGGCGGAGGTTGCGGTGAGCCGAGATCGCGCCATTGCACTCCAGCCCGGGTAACAAGAGCGAAACTCCGTCTCAAAAAAAAAAAAAAAGATTCAATTTTAATTCTTTTGGATAAATACCCATAAGTAAGATTCCTAGATTATATGTAGCAGTGCTTCTATTTTCAAAGTTTTGAGGAAACATAATACTGTTTTCCATAGTGGCTGTACCATTTCACAATCCCGCCAACAATGTGCAATGATTTCTATTACTCCACATCCTCACTAAAACTTGTTATATTCTGTTTTTTTGATAGTGGCCATCCTAACAGGTATGACATGATATCTCATTGAGACAATGATTTGCATTTTCTTGATCACTAATGATGTTGCACACTTTTTCATGTGATTTTTACCTATTTGTATAACTTCTTTGGAAAAATGCCTGTTCAAGTCCTTTGCCCATTATTTTAATCTAAAATTAGATTTATTGCATTTTATGTAGTTTGAAGTCCATGCAGCAAGGTGGACTAGCAAAATTTTTAATGCATTTTAAAATAAAGGGGGTGGGCAGCAAATGCCCAAAGTTCTAGTCTTCTTGGGTCCCTGGAAAAGAAGAGTGTAGGAATGAACTCACCCACCCTCCGTGGGGAATGAATTTGTCTCTTAAATGCAAGAAATGTTTCCGTGCCCTTAGGATGCCAAAACACAGAGCTCAGGGGTGAGAGCAAAGGAAGGGGGAATCATCACTGGTGAAAACGAAGCTATACACATTCGCCTAACTCAATCTGAGGGTAGAACATGGTGGTAACTCTTGGGGACAGCAGTTGTTCCGAGGGTCAGAAAGTACAGGACACTCTTGGGAGATCTGCACCTAAAAAAAAGTGGCACGGAGAAAGGAAAAACGGGGAAGTATTTCTTAAACCACGCTCTTCAACAAAATATTATATGTTATTTCATAATTTCACTTCATAGCATTGGACACACAGCTCAACATACTGAAATATTGATTCCTTGGAGGAAAGTAAATGGAAAAAAGAAAACAAAAAGAATGACATTTTTCTGTTGAAGAATCTCAGGCCCCAGGCGTGGTATCTAAGTGCCCCAGTGTCCTAGCCTGTAGGAGGTATTGAGGTCAGCCGGGTCCTCTGGGGAGGGAGGCTGTGCCCAAAACCCAAGACTATATGGCAAAAAGTGTGTTGGATGCCCTTGGCCTTGCCAGCTCAGACTCTCAGTTGTAGGTCACCCGGGTGTCCTGACTGTAGGAAAGCTGGTTTGCTGACTTGTTGACCATGGGCTGGGTGAGGTCCCAGTCCACAGGAATGGTGACTTGCTGGATCTGATATAGCTTGTGTACATCTGTGACTTGATTGAACAGCCACTGTCCTTACTGGACCTCTGTTTGTGTAATCTGTTGGGCATTGTGGCAAGCATCTAGATGTGTTTCTGCATGACTTGAATACCTGATACAGGCTAGACTAAGTAAATATATTCTAGCTGGCCTGACTTCAGCTGCACTGGGATCTGTTGGATCTCTCCTGTTTCAGTAATAATCTGTTACATAACCTGCATAGTCACTCTGGGACTGTTAGGCTTGACCCTGTGGTTGGGCCTGGACAATCTGCACCTACTGACCTTCTCCAGCCTGCATTGTCTGGGGCATGATCTATCCCCGCAGAGGCTGCATGATGATCTACCCAAGCTGAATGGTGGTCTTAGAGCTGGTGGTCTCCTGGCCTTGCTGCTGTCCCTAGACTTGGACCATGGTAGGCTGCTAAGCCAGTGTGAAGTAATTCTAGATGGCTTGGCAGGAGTTACAAACTGGCACACTTCCTCCTGATGCTTTGGAAGGTTCGGTTCATCTGTTAAAACAATATCAATGAGAAAGTCAAACTGATCTAATTGTGTAATTCCCATGGTGACACCATTTCCCTATAGAGTCCAGCACTTTTTAGCCTCTGTGTGAATCCAGGCTCAAAGAGTCAACTCTGTGATAAAAATCTGGGCGGCCTTGACAAAGAGAACAGGAGCTTCTCTACTGATCATCTTTACATCATCCAGTTTCAAAATCTTCTTAATACCAGCCATGGAAGTTCCTGTGCTAGTAAATCTTTCACTGTTAAATTCTGGATTTCTTCCAGGACTCGAAGCCAGAAAGGACTATAGGCTTTACTAGGCATTACTACTGCTAGTACTACAAAATCCACCTTCTGTGGACATTTTGAAAAACACCTCTACACAGGAGTCCAGGGAAGAGCAGGGACTCCCTGCACTCCTGCTAAGCAGGGCAATGCAGAGGGCCCAGGCAAAGCAGAGAGGGAAGAAGCATGCATCACGGGAAATGGAGGGCATGAAGCAGGGGCTCAAACAAGATGGTGGCCATGGCATTTGCACATGGCTCTTCTTTTTCTTTCCCCCATCCTTGGCACCTGGACTCCCAGCATGGTGCAATGTGCAGAACCTTTGATCATTTTTGAATCATGCTTTTTAATGTTATTGGGTTGTAGGAGTTCTTTATATATTCTTTATATTAACTTCTTATCTGGTAAATGGTTTACAAATATATTCTCCCATTTTGTAGGCTGCCTGTTTAATATGTTAATTATTTCCTGTGCTGGGTGGAAGTTTTTAAGTTTGATGTAGTCTCATTTGCCTAGTTTTGATTTTGTTTCATGTGTTTTGAGTGTCATATCCAACAAATCATTGCCGATTCCAATTTCATGAAGCCTTTCCTTAATGTTTTCTTCTAGGAATTTTACCATTTCAAGTCTAATATTTACGTCATTAATCCTTTCTGAGTTGATTTTTGTATGTGGTGTAATACTAAGGTCCCTCTTCATTCTTTTATGTGTGGATATTCAGTTTTCCCAGAATCATTTGTTGAAGAGACAATCTTTATGCCATGGTGTAGTTTTGGTACCCTTGTCAAAATTGGCCAAATACATGAAGGTTTATTTCTGGACATTCTATTCTGTTTCATTAGTCAGCATGTCTGCCTTTATACCAGTACCATACTGTTTTGATTACCATAGAATTTTGTAATATGCTTTGAAATCAGGAAGTGCAAGGCCTTCAGCTTTATTCTTTTTCAAGGTCAGCTTGACTATTCAGAATCCTTTGAGATTACATATAAATTTTAGACGTTATTTCTTAAAAAAATGATATTTTAATAGGAATTGGATTTAATCTGTAGACTGCTTTAGGTTATATGGGTATTTTAACAATATTAATTCTTCCAACCCATGAACACAGGATGTCATTCTATTTATTTGTGTCTTCTCTAATTTCTTTCATCAGTGTTTTGTAGTTTTCATTGTACACATCTTTTACCACCTCCATTAATTTTATTCTAAAGTATTTTGTTAGATTTGATGCTATGTAACTAGGAATATTTTCTTATTTTTTAAAAGATTTTTTCATTTTTACTGTATAGAAACCCAACTGAGGAAAAATGGTGATGTAGAAATAAGCTGACTTTACAACCACCTCACCCCACAGAAAACCAAGAACAGACGTACATCACTGAGAGTATCATCAGCAATATCTCAATAGCAAAATATGGGAATAAGACAGCTCCCAGGGCCACACAGTTCTGAAAAACTCCAAGCAGACAGCAAGAGAATCAAACTTCCATATCTGCAGTGCCCCTCCTGCCAATCTCTCCAACACCAAGCATGCAAAAAATTTCCCCTGACTCAGTTTCTATACAGGAAAAAGTCAAATTGAGGTACACAATTAGGTTCTCCATTATCTCGGGTTCCAGGATAAGAGAGTTGCCCGTGACTCAATCCACAGGAAGCATTAGGAGTGCCTGAAGAGAGATATATCCTGGAGGATAACCAGAGATAAAAGGAGAAGGTATAACTACCATCCTCAGCACTGGAAAATCTGCTCTGTAATTCAGCGATTGGAGATGCCAAATCAGAGTGACTGTTCAGTAGCACTACACTGTAGGATATTAGTTACACAGGTCCTCGGGGAATAAACCCTTAGCCAGCCATGTTAGGCCATTCTTGCATTGCCATAAAGAAATACCTGAGACTGGGTAATTTAGGGGAAAAGGAGGTTTAATCGGCTCATGGTTCTGCAGGCTTTATGGGAAGCATAGTGCTGGCATCTGCTTGGTTTCTGGAGAGGCCACAGGAAGCTGACAATCATAGAAGTTGAAGAGGGAGCAGTCAGGTCATTTGGTGAAAGTAGGACCAAGAGAGAGAATAGTGGAGGAGGTGTCACAATCTTTTAAATGACCAGTTCTCACAAGTAATCACTATCACAAAAACAGTACCAAGTCATGAAGGATCCTCCCCGCATTATTCAAACACCTCCCACCAGACTTCACCTCCAGCATTGGTGATTAAAATTCAACATGAGGTTGGAGTGTGGACAATTATTCAAACCATATCTCCAGACTTCTCATACTACTGGGTTAATCCCTTTGGAACCTCTCATGTTTAGAATAGGCAACACTGTGATTTTGTGCTAAAACTGAGGTAAAACGGCTTCAAGCACTCTCTAGTGACAAAAAGGAGCCAGAAACCTGGTAGTAAAAAAGAGAAAGAAAATCAACATGAAAATGGTGAAGAATCACTGAGCAAATATACACAGTAAATAACAAAACAAGCCAGACAGAGAAGACGTGAAAAAATAACTAGCCCTTCAATGCAAAGACATAGTTGTACATACACAAAAAAAAAAAACATCAAGGAACTATGGTCTCCCAAAATGAACAAAGCAAGAAACCACTGACTAACCCTAACAAGACTGTGATATGGGAACTCTCTGACAAAGAATTTAAAATAGCAGTTTTAAGAAAAGTCATTGTTGTCCAAGATAATACAAAAGAGCAATCCAGAAATTTATCAGGGAGGTTTAACAAATAGGTAGAAATAGTAATAATAAGACTCAACAGAAATCTTCGACTTATTTATTGAAGATATATCTACTATGTATTTACAAAAATTAAAAATAAAAAATATTTAAAAAAGAAATATTGGAACAGAGAAATGTATTTGCTGAACTAAAAAATGTATTACAGGCTCTCAACAGCAGCATAAATCAAGCAGAGGAAATAATTAGCTTAAAAGCTATTTATAAATATACAGAAAAGAAAAAAACAAAAAACATATTCCATGCCAATGGATTGGAAGAATTAATATCATTAAAATAACAATGCAATCCAAAGACATTTAGAGATTCAATGCAAATCATATCAAAATACCAATGACATTCTTGACAGAAATAGAGAAAAACAATCCTATAACTCATATTGGAACCACAATATACCCTGAATAGCCAAAGCAATTCTGAGCAAAAAGAACAAAGCTGGAGGCATCACACTACCTGACTTCAAATATAATACAAAGCTATACTGATGAAATAACTATGGTACTGGCATAAAAACAGACACATAGACCAATAGAACAGAATAAAGAACCCACATATAAAATCATATATTTACAACCAACTCTTTCTTGACAAAGGCATCAAAAACATATAATGTGGAAAGGACAACCTCTTCAATAAACAGTGCTGAGAAAACAGGATCTCCATATGCAAAAGAAAAAAAAAAAAAAGGCCCCTATTTCTCCACATATACAAAAAGCAAACCAAAATGGATTAAAGGCTTAAATCTAACGTCTATGAAACTATTAGAAGAGAACACTGGGGATGTTCCAGGATATTGGTCTGGGCACAGACTTTTTTTTTTTTTTTTTGAGACGTGGTTTCGCTCTTGTTACCCAGGCTGGAGTGCAATGGCACGATCTCGGCTCACCGCAACCTCCGCCTCCTGGGTTCAAGCAAGTCTCCTGCCTCAGCCTCCCTAGTAGCTGGGACGACAGGCACGTGCCACCATGCCCAGCTAATTTTTGTATTTTTTAGTAGAGACGGGGTTTCACCATGTTGACCAGGATGGTCTCGATCGCTTGACCTCGTGATCCACCCGCCTCGGCCTCCGAAAGTGCTGGGATTACAGGCGTGAGCCACCGCGCCCGGCCTTGGGCACAGACTTTTTAATGTAAGACCTCAAAAGCACATGTAACCAAAGCAAAAATACACCAATGAGATTATACCAAGCTATAAAACTTCTGTGAAGAAAGGAAATGATGAAAAAAGTGAAGATACAACCCACAGAATGGGAGAAAACATTTTCAAACTATCTATCTGACAAGGGATTATTAACCAGAATATATAAGGAACACAAACAACTCAATAGCAAAAAGAAACCTTAATAATTCAATTAAAAAATGGACAAAATATCTAAGCAATTTTCAAAAGAAGAACTACAAATGGTCAATAGGTATATTTAAAAATGCTTAACATGACTAATCCTCAGAGAAAGGCAAATCAAAACCACAATGAGGTATCATCTCACTCCATTTAAAATGTCTTTTATCCAAAAGACCGGTAATAAAAGATGCTAGTGAGAATGTGGAGGAAGGGAAACACTCATACACTATTGGTGGGTACAGTGTAGATTAGTACTAATGTAGATTAGTACAGCCATTATGGAAAACTGTACAGAGGTTCCTCACAAAACTAAAATTAGAATTACAATATGTTCCAGACATTCTACTACTGAATATATATCCAAAAGAAAGAAAATCAACACATTGAAGATATACCTGTACTCTCATGTTTATTACAGCAGCATTGACAATAGCCAAAATATAGAATCAACCTAAGTGCTCATCAATAGTTGAATAAAAAAGAAAACATGGTATACATACACAACAAAATACTATTCATCCATAAAAAATAATAAAATCATGTCATTTGCAACAACCTGCATGGAACTGGAAACGATTATGTTAAGTATAATAAGCCAAACACACAGAGACAAATATCACATGTTCTCACTCATATGTCAGAGCTAAAGAAGTGAGTCTCATGAAGATGGAAAATAGGATAGTGGTTGCCAGAGGCCAAGAAGGGTGCTGAGGAGAGGGAAGATAAAGAGAGGCTGATATATGGGTACAGATATGGAATTTGATAGAAGAAATAAACCTAGTGTTTTATAGATCAGTAGTGTAAGGCTGGCTGCCTCGCAGAGGGTTAAACGGACACATCCATCTCTCTCCACGCCTGATAACTGCATCATCATTCAAGCTCATTATCCGGCCTTGCCACATGGCTTCCCTGCACCCGCCTCTGCATACCAGAACCAAGCCCACATTCAGCACTAAATTATGCATTCAACTCCCAGCCCGCAGTTGATAAACCCTGCAGAAAAATTTTTTAAAGAAGCCCCATCAGACCCTGCCCGGTAGCAGGCTGCTCTGTATGCCCCCAGAAGGCCCGCCTACCCATAACCACTAGCTCCAGGTATTCTCTGCTTCTTAATAGCCAATAATATTGCCTTCACTTTGTTTCCCCAACAGTCAATCAAGGCCCAAGGTCCCGCCCGCCAACCCATAACCACCAGCTCCAGGCATTTCCTGCTTCTTAATAGCCAATAACATTGCCTTCACTTTGTTTCCCCAACAGCCAATCAAGGCCCACTTACCCAAAGTCCCGCCCACCTACCAATGGCACTAGTTTCAGGTACTTCCTGCTTCCTGACAGCCAATAAAATTGCCTTTGCTTTGTTTCCCCAATAGCCAATCAATCACCTTCCCTCCCCATAAAACCCCATGACATAAACAGCCGGGTGCGACTTCTTTGGCCCCTCTCTGGACCACAGAACCTCGCCAGGGAGCTGAATAAATTAGCTTCTCACTTTCTTATACTTGCCTCAGTTTCCTCATTTTACCTCGGCAATAAATCTTACAAGTAGGGTGACTATAGTTTCCAATAATCCATTGTATATTTCAAAGTAGCTTGAATATAACAACTCAAATGTTTCTAGCATAAATAAAAGACAAGTATTTAAGGTGATTAATATTCCAATTACACTGACTTAATATTTCAAATTATATGAATACATTATCACGTGTCCTCCAAAAAGTTCCCAACTGATAAATTTGAGGGTTGAGATTTTATCCTGAAACTTTACAGAATTTGTTTATTAGTTCTAACAAGTTTTCTTTTTTTTTTTTGAGACGGAGTTTCGCTCCTGTTACCCAGGCTGGAGTGCAATGGCGCGATCTCGGCTCACCGCAACCTCTGCCTCCTGGGTTCAAGCAATTCTCCTGCCTCAGCCTCCTGAGTAGCTGGGATTACAGGCACGCGCCACCATGCCCAGCTAATTTTTTGTATTTTTAGTAGAGACGGGGTTTCACCATGTTGACCAGGATGGTCTCGATCTCTTCACCTTGTGATCCACCCGCCTCGGCCTCCCAAAGTGCTGGGATTACAGGCTTGAGCCACCGTGCCCGGCCTATTAGTTCTAACAAGTTTTCTTATGTATTCCTATGTGAAATCTTTAGGGTTCTGTACATATAAGATCATGTCTTCTGAAAACAAAAATAATTGTACTTCCTTCTTTCAAATTTGGCTGACTTTTGTTTGCTAGCTAGCCTAATTTCTGCTGCTAAGACTTCCAGTACTACATTGACTAGAAAGATGAGAGTGATAAACATTGCCTAATCTTGCAGTAAAAGCTTTTGGTTTTTCATTGCTGAGTATGATGTTAGTTGTGGGCTTTTTATACATGATCACTATTATGTTGAGGTAGCTTTCTTCTATTTTCAATTTGTTGAGTATTTTTATTAAGAAAGGGTGGGGCCGAGCGCGGTGGCTCAAGCCTGTAATCCCAGCACTTAGGGAGGCCGAGGCAGGTGGATCATGAGGTCAAGAGATCGAGACCATCCGGGTCAACATGGTGAAACCCCGTCTCTACTAAAAATACAAGAAATTAGCTGGGCATGGTGGCGCGTGCCTGTAATCCCAGCTACTCAGGAAGCTGAGGCAGGAGAATTGCCTGAACCCAGGAGGCGGAGGTTGCGGTGAGCCGAGATCGCGCCATTGCACTCCAGCCTGGGTAACAAGAGCAAAACTCTGTCTCAAAAAAAAAAAAAAGAAAGAAAGGGTGTTAAATGTTGTCAAATTGTTTTGCTGCACTAATTGAGATGATACTGTCATCTTGTCCTTCATTCTATTAACATGAAGTATTATATTTGTTGATTTTCATGTTAAAACCATCTTGCATTCCAGGGATAAGTCCCATTTGGTCATTGTGTACAATCTTTTAAGCATGTGGTGGAGGTTAGTTTGCTAATATTTGATTGAGGATTTTTGCTTTTGTGTTCTTCAGGAATGTTGTCTTAACAGTTTATTTTTGCCGGGCGCGGTGGCTCAAGCCTGTAATCCCAGCACTTTGGGAGGCTGAGGCGGGCGGATCACGAGATCAAGAGATCGAGACCATCCTGGTCAACATGGTGAAACCCCGTCTCTACTAAAAATACAAAAAATTAGCTGGGTATCGTGGCACGTGCCTGTAGTCCAAGTTACTTAGGAGGCTGAGGCAGGAGAATTGCCTGAGCCCAGGAGGCGGAGGTTGCGGTGAGCCGAGATCGCGCCATTGCACTCCAGCCTGGGTAACAAAAACGAAACTCCGTCTCAAAAAAAAAAAAAAAAATACAGTTTATTTTTATTGCACTATCTTTATTTGGCTTTGGTACTAGGGTAACTCTGGCCTCATAAAATGTCTTAAGACATGTTTCCTTTTCCATTTTTTGAAGAGTTTTAGAAAAATTAGCATTAAATATTTTTTAAATATTTGGTAGAATTCTCCACTATGACCTGGACTTTTCTTTTTTTTTTTTTTCTTTTGAGACGGAGTTTCGCTCTTGTTACCCAGGCTGGAGTGCAATGACACCATCTCGGCTCACCGCAACCTCCGCCTCCTGGGTTCAGACAATTCTCCTGCCTCAGCCTCCTGAGTAGCTGGGATTACAGGCACGCACCACCACGCCCAGCTAATTTTTGTATTTTTAGTAGAGACGGGGTTTCACCATGTTGACCAGGATGGTCTCGATCTCTTGACCTCATGATCCACCCGCCTCGGCCTCCCAAAGTGCTGGGATTACAGGCTTGAGCCACCGCGCCCGGCCTGACCTGGGCTTTTCTTAGTTTGGATATTTTTTATTACGAATTCAACCTCCTTAATAGTTATAGATCAATTCATATTTTCTATTCTTTATAATTCATTCATGGTAATTTTTATGTTCCCAGAAATTTGTTCATTTTTTTAATTATCCAGTTTATTTTCATAAGAGTTAATATTTTTAATATTAACAATATATATTTTAATATATTAAATTATAATTTTTTTATTTCTGTGGTATAAGTTCTATTGTCTCTTATTTCATTTCTGATTTTAATTATTTGAGACTTCTTGAGTCTTCTTTTTTCTAAGTTACTCTAGCTAAAGTTTTATCCATTTCTTTTTTTTTTTTTTTTTTTTTTTTTTTTTTTTTGAGACGGAGTTTCACTCTTGTTACCCAGGCTGGAGTGCAATGGCGCGATCTCGGCTCACCGCAACCTCCGCCTCCTGGGTTCAGGCAATTCTCCTGCCTCAGCCTCCTGAGTAGCTGGGATTACAGGCACGCACCACCATGCCCAGCTAATTTTTTTGTATTTTTAGTAGAGACGGGGTTTCACCATGTTGACCAGGATGGTCTCGATCTCTCGACCTCGTGATCCACCCGCCTCGGCCTCCCAAAGTGCTGGGATTACAGGCTTGAGCCACCGCGCCCGGCCCTATCCATTTCTTTATCTTTACAAAAAAGCAACTCTTGGTTTTATTGTTTTTTTTTCTACTGTTTTTCTATTCTCTATTTTATTTTTGTTCTGATACTTATTAATTTCTTCCTTCTGCTATCTTTGAGTTTATGTCATCCTCCTTTTTCTAGTTCCTTGATTTGTAAAGGTATATTGTTGATTTGAGACCTTTCTTTTTTTTATAATGCAGGCATTTATCACTGTAAACCTTCCTTTAAGTACGTCTTTTGCTGTATCCCATAAGTATTGGTATGTTGTGTTTTCTTTTCATTTGGGTTAAAATATTTCTAATTCTCTTTGTGATTTCTTCCTTGACCCATTGGTTTTTCAAGTGTATGTTTTTTAATTTTCACATATTTGTGAATTTTTCAGTTTTTCTACATGTACTGAATTCTAGTTTTACTCAATTGTGGTCCGAAAAGATACTCAGTATAATTTTAAACTTCTTAAATATATTAAGATTTCTGGCCGGGCGCGGTGGCTCAAGCCTGTAATCACAGCACTTTGGGAGGCTGAGGCGGGTGGATCACGAGGTAGAGAGATCGAGACCATTCTGGTCAACATGGTGAAACCCCGTCTCTACTAAAAATACAAAAAACTAGCTGGGCATGGTGGCGCGTGCCTGTAATACCAGCTACTTAGGAGGCTGAGGCAGGAGAATTGCCTGAGCCCAGGAGGCGGAGGTTGCGGTGAGCCGAGATCGCGCCATTGCACTCCAGCCTGGGTAACAGGAGCGAAACTCCGTCTCAAAAAAAAAAAAAAAAAAAAAAAAAATTACATTTGGCCTTTCTTTGTCTTTTGATTACAAGGTTTAATTGATGATATTTTAAAAGTACTGATAGGGAAGTCTTACTATTAATATTTTGGTAATTGTTGACTATTTGTCTTGTAGCCAACATGTCCCTCTCTGCCTTTCTTTGTGTGTGTGTGTGTGTGTGTGTGTGTTTTTTTGTTTTGTTTTTGTTTTTGAGACGGAGTTTCGCTCTTGTTGCCCAGGCTGGAGTGCAATGGCGCAATCTCGGCTCACCGCAACCTCCGCCTCCTGGGTTCAGGCAATTCTCCTGCCTCAGCCTCCTGAGTAGCTGGGATTACAGGCACGTGCCACCATGCCCAGCTAATTTTTTGTATTTTTAGTAGAGACGGGGTTTCACCCTGTTGACCAGGATGGTCTCGATCTCTTGATCTCGTGATCCACCCGCCTCGGCCTCCCAAAGTGCTGGGATTACAGGCTTGAGCCACCGCGCCCGGCCGTGTGTGTGTTTTTAAATTTTATTTTCTATATCTGTGTTGACATGCCTGGATTCTTTTCTCATCTTCTTTTTGTGTATCTTCTACAGGTATAGTTTTTGTGGTGACCATTGGACTTACCTAAACTACCTTATTGTTATAACAATCTATTTTAAGCTGATAACCTACCATCAACTGCATAGAAAACTTTTACTATTTGTGTCCCCAGCCCCACTTTGTTATTGATTTTACAAATTATATCTTTATATGTTGTGCATCAATTAAGTTTGATAATTATAACTATTTTTATGCTTTTAGTTATATACCAGAATTAAGAGAGCTTTAAGTACCTCCATTACAACATTACAGTATTCTTTGTCTACACATTTACCATTGTAAACCAAAAATAAAATTCTAAGGTCCCCAAACCATCTGAATGGATGTGACCCCCTTGGCCAAGGGCATTCCAAAGTAATACTGAAAAAAACTAGTTCAGTCCATGATGGGAAGGAGGAGCGAGACATGCCTCATTTTACCTACTTTCCTTTCGGAATTACTGATAGAACAGACGTCTGATAAGAAATACTTACTATCTATTCTCTTTGAAGCCTGCTACCTGGTATTCTCCACAATGCCTTATTGTAACACAGACATTCCTTTCTATTGATAATAACTCTTTCAACAAATTGGCAATCAGAAAATCTTTTGAGTCTGCCTATAATTTGGAAGCCCCCACTGCCAGTTGTCTTGCCTTTCTGGACCAAACCAATGTACATATTACAGTACAATGTACTGATTGATGCCCTAAATCTCCTTAAAATGTATCAAACCAAGTTCTGGCCCAACCATCTTGGGCACATATTCTCAGGATCTCCCGAGGGCTGAATCACAGGCTATTGGTCACTCATATTTGACTCAGAATAAATATCTTCACATATTTTACAGTTTGACTCTTTCTGTCATACTTTGTGTCAAATTTTATGCCTTCAGATACTTTCATGTTGCTGTCTAGGGTCCTTATAGGATTCTTTCCAGCATTTTCGTGAGGCAGTTCTAGGGGAAAGACCCTCTTCAGTTTTTATCAGGAATGATGCTAATCATTTCTAATTGTCGAAGAAAAATTTTGTCAGACCTTGTATTCTTGGTTGATTGTTTTGGATTTTTTTTTTTTTTCTCTTTCAGTGTAACGGAAACTGCCTTCACAAACTTGTAACTGAGAAAAGTAGGACTGTGAAAGAAATCAGACCTAACTGACTCCATCTTGCTTCTACCCTTTAAGCTTTCCTTGTTCATTCCCAGGGGTAGGCTGAACTAACCTTGGGAAGGAATTTTACTGAGTCCCTACCCGCCAGATTGTCTTTAAAAACTCCAATCCCCGAATGCTAGGGGAGCCTGATTTGAGTAATAATCAGGCATCCAAACTATGCTGCCTCTCTGTCAGCGCCACAGGTAAGACAAGACACAAACCAGTACCTCAGGAATCCTCTGAAGAGCTGGAACGCCAGACACTCTTCTCCTTTCTTCCCGTGGAAGAAGCTGTAAACCGCATGCTCTCTCCCCATTGTTCTGAGCTTTTTGGCCTGTCTGTAGCACTGCATAGCCTCTGGTACTACAGCAAGCCATCTTCACTCTTCCTTGCTTTCAGCGACTCCCATGCATTTAAACCAGGTTGGTTCTGTCAGCACTCAGGTGACATTAAAAAAAAAAAAATTCCTAGAATAGCCCTCTAAAAGGCCTGAATGCTTCTGTACATTCTACTCTTCTCACCCCTTCTACCCAAGAAAGAAGCCACAAGCTGTATTTGCATATCCTCTCAATCGTGTCAAATTGCCTTTGGCTTGGGGGTGGGGTGGATACTGGTAAAGCGAACCAGCCCTTCTTATCTATTTAAATGCAGCTGTTCTTAGTTTTGTGCTCACCTGGGTTACTAAAACCTCTTAACTGGTTTCTGGAATTTCCACAGAAGTATTTTAATTCTTATGTTGTTGTAAAGTCAATGTCTCTGTGGAAGAATGAAGTATGGGACTTCCTATTCTATTGTATTGCTAACGTCACTCCCCTAAGTAATCTATTAAAATTTAATCTACTATTAAAAAGTAGATTAACTTTTATCTTTATTTCCAAATCTGAGAAACTTAACAGGTGAAATGATCATCTACTAAAGTGAGGTATACAATCTGCTAACCCAAAACCGGTGTGTGTTATGACAGAACACTTACATGTGCATGTCTAAATGCACCATTTAGACATTCCAGCTTAAGTGACGAGAGACTGAGTGGCTATTCAAGGTCTTCATATCCCTCGCTAAATTTGTGAAACTCTTTGAAAGCACAGCCTTTTGAAGCATTAGTTTGAATTCTATTAACCATAAACGTAAAATACCTTTCTTAGTAAATTTTCCTCATGCTGAACTCTAATTCTGTTGATCAATATGTATGGTATATGTCGCATATCACGCATTTTTCCCAATATGTACTATTTGAATACATAATAACCAAGGCTATCCACATGGCATTAAAAGTTATAGTTTTATCGGCCGGGCGCGGCGGCTCAAGCCTGTAATCCCAGCACTTTGGGAGGCCGAGGCGGGTGGATCACGAGGTCAAGAGATCGAGACCATCCTGGTCAACACGGTGAAACCCCGTCTCTACTAAAAATACAAAAAACTAGCTGGGCATGGTGGCGCCTGCCTGTAATCCCAGCTACTCAGGAGGCTGAGGCAGGAGAATTGCCTGAACCCAGGAGGCGGAGGTTGCGGTGAGCCGAGATCGCACCATTGCACTCCAGCCTGGGTAACAAGAGCGAAACTCCGTCTCAAAAAAAAAAAAAAAGTTATAGTTTTATCAAGTGGGAACTAAATTAATGCAAGTGGAAGATACTCTTATTTTGAAAGTCAAGGCATGGACATGTCCTCCTAAGTTCATTAAAATGACATTCATCTGGCCGGGCGCGGTGGCTCAAGCCTGTAATCCCAGCACTTTGGGAGGCCGAGGCAGGTGGATCACGAGGTCGAGAGATCGAGACCATACATGGTGAAACCCCGTCTCTACTAAAAATACAAAAAATTAGCTGGGCATGGTGGCACACGCCTGTAATCCCAGCTACTCAGGAGGCTGAGGCAGGAGAATTGCTTGAACCCAGGAGGCGGAGGTTGCGGTGAGCCGAGATCACGCCATTGCACTCCAGCCTGGGTAACAAGAGCGAAACTCCGTCTCAAAAAAAAAAAAAAAAAAAAAAAAAAAAAGACATTCATCTTTAAGTAAAACCAAAGCACTGAAATGATGAATTTTAAGTGCTCTGCTGAAATTCTGAAACATTTTATTAACTCATTTTTCATATTAATTTCTATTCAGTTTGAATGCTAAAAATGTTCAGGCTATAACGAAGGTTACAAAGGTCAAATAAAACAAGAGTGAAATAATATAAAAACAGAATTAATATAATTTAATATATTTTATAAAAGTAATTAAATGGAAAATACATTTAATTTTATATTAAATGGGAATTTGTACACAGAATAAAATATTCTCGTGTTGTATCATACTCTACCTTATTCTAGGCTTGGGAGAAGTAATATAATTTTGATTTCCAAAAACACATACTTACAAAGGTAAGGTACAAAGGGTGACTCATGAAAAGGTACAGTGCCCTCCAAAATAACTACGTGAATATTCTAATGTATACAGATATAAATCTGAAGAACATATATGGCAATGGATACTGAAAGTATAAAATAGTGGAAGAAATATAAAGTTGAATCAGGCCTAATTTATTGATACGAGCTTACTAATCAGAGATTCTACATTTAATGTTGAAGCTCAGGGAGTTAAGAGTTTGGTTGGTTGGCCGAAACATGGACCAGCAAGTAGCCCACAGTGAGCAAGTTGGAAACGCCAAACCTGCTTTGGTTTAGTGTAGAGGAAGGGATTCAAAGGCTTAGAGAGCATGAAATGTTCTACTCACACTGAGAGGATACAGAAGACACAAATTTCATTAACACTGTGAGAAATTAATTCGTGAGGGGAGTCCTGGCATTACTGAAGAGTTGTGTGATCATTTTTCTCTGTAAGCCAGACATTACAGTGAGAACTGCAGTCACCAAACTGGGAAACCCTCATGCAACAGGAATAATTGGATTCCAGCCTGGCAGAGATCAGGTGGTGGCATTCAACTATCAAAGACAACGTGGGCATTGTTACCATAATGGATCACAGAGTCAAAACAGCAATCAGAATAGTCTCATTCACACAGACCTATGGTATTGGCTAGATAATTATTGTGTTCCAAAAGTAAAATAGATATAAAGCCTACTCAATCCTAACTTGACGTTATAAGAAGAAAGTTCTTACTTAAGTGAATAAAAATCTAACCTGCGTGATAAAAACAGAGAGTTATGGCTCTTGAATCAATTCCCAGACTTGAGCTAGTTTACAGACTAAGAACTACCTAAATGAAGGGGAAGCCAGGTATCCTTAAGCAAGGATCTCAATACATTGCTAAAAGTTTATACTGTTCATCTGTTCCATAGCCTTCCCAAAATGGACTTAAGGCCTTTTCTCAGGGTAACTGTACATTGGGGAAAATAAAATAATTAGACCTCTCAGGGTTTACTGGACACTGGCTCTGAACTGACACTAATTCCAGGAAGCTCAAAATTTCACTGTGGTCCACCAGTCGGAGTAACAACTTATGGAAGTCATGTAATCGATAAAGTTTTAGCTCACATTATTCTCACAATGGATTCAGTGGGTCCCTAAGCCAATCCTGTAGTTATTTCCCCAACTTAGAAAAGCATAATTGAGGCTGGGCGCGGTGACTCAAGCCTGTAATCCCAGCACTTTGGGAGGCCGAGGCGGGTGGACCACGAGGTCGAGAGATCAAGACCATCCTGGTCACCATGGTGAAACCCCGTCTCTACTAAAAATACAAAAAACTAGCTGGGCGTGGTGGCGCGTGCCTGTAATCCCAGCTACTCAGGAGGCTGAGGCAGGAGAATTGCCTGAGCCCAGGAGGCGGAGGTTGCGGTGAGCCGAGATCGCGCCATTGCACTCCAGCCTGGGTAACAAGAGCGAAACTCCGTCTCAAAAAAAAAAAAAAAAAAAAAAAAAGCATAATTGGAATAGGTATACTCAGTAGCTGGCAAAATCTCCATATTGGTTCCCTGACATGTGGAATGAGGTTCATTATGATGAGAAAAGCCAAGTGGAAGCCACTAGAACTCCCTAAATTTGGGAAAATAATCAAGTAAAAGAATACTACTTTCTGTGAGGGATTGCAGAGATTAGTGCCATCAGAAAAAAACTGAAAGAGGCTGAGGTGGTGACTCCCACCACATCCCCATTTAACTTGCCTTTTTGGCCTGTGCAAGAGACAGACCGATCATGAAGAATGACAGCAGATAATCATAAGCTTAATCAGGTGATGACTGCAATTGCAGCTGAGGTACCAGATATGGTTTTGTTGTTTTAGCAAATTAACACATCCCATGGTATGTGGTATATAGCTACTGATCTGTCAAATTCCTTTTCTCTCCGTATCTGTCAATAAGGACCACCAGAAGCAGTTTGCTCTCAGCTAAGGCCAGCAAACAACCTCCACTGTTCAGCCCTACGTTATAATTTAGTTCATAAAAATATCGATTGCCTTTCTTTTCCCCAAGATATCTATCACGTTGATCCATCACATTGGTTACATTATGCTGATTAGACCTAGTGAGCAAAAAGCAGAACTACTTCAGACTTATTGGTAAGACATTTGCATGTCAGAGCTGGGCCATTGGTCTTTTCCAGACTTCCGAATAAATCTGAAACATCAGGTCTTCTTGGGTCTCAAGCCTCCCAGCTTTTAAACTGTATCATATACCATCAGGTCTCCTGATTCTAAGGCCTTCAGACTCAGGCTGGAACTACATACACATTGACTCTCCTTGGTTTCCAGTCTGCTTACTAAAGATCATGGGACTTCTCAGTCAACATTTGTTTCTGTTTCTCCAGAGAACTTTAACATATCACCTTCTTCATGTTAAATTCCCCAAATTGTAGAAAATAATAGCTATAGAGAACCAATGCCTATAGAATTTAAACCATATTTTAACTAGAAAATGATCTATGATAAACCTCTGGGGTACTAATAATGTTCTCTTTCCTGACAAGAATTTTGAATACAAGAGTGTTTATTTTACAATGATTGGTTAAAATATGCAAATAACTTTAAGTCATTTTTTTTCCAGCATCCATTAGCTGTTCTTCCTGATGCTCTCCCTCCTTCTACTCCTCACCTCCAAGAGGCCCCAATATCTGTTGTTCTCCCCAGTGTGTCCATGTGTTCTCATCATTCAGCTCCTGCTTATAAGAGAGAATATGTGGCATTCGGTATTTGGTTCTTTTGTTAATTTGCTGAGAATAATGGCTTATAGCCCCATCGGTGTCCCTGCAAAGGACATGATATCACTTCTTTTTATAGCTGCATAGTATTTCATGGTGGATATGTACCACATTTTCTTTATCCAGTCTATCACTGATGGGCAGTTAGATTGATTCCATGTCTTTGCTATTGTGAATAGTGCTGTAATGAACATACACATATGTATATATACATATACATATGTATATATACAGATACATACATATACATACATGTATGTATCTTTATAATAGAATTATTTATATTCCTTTGGGTATATACCCAGTAATAAAATTGCTGGGTCAAATGGTATTTCTTGCCTCTAGCCTTCTGAGGAATCACCACACTGTTTTCTACAATGGTTGAACTAATTTACACTCCTACCAATAGTGTAAAAGCATTCTTTTTCTCCACAACTTCGCCAGTATCTGTTTTTTGACTTTTTAAATAATACCCATTCTGACTAGTGTGAGACAGTATCTCATTGTGGTTTTATGTATTTATGTATTTTGAGTCAAAGTTATGCTCTTGTTGCCCAGGCTAGAGTGTAATGGCACGATCTCAGCTCACTATAACCTCCACCTCCCAGGTTCAAGTGACTGTCCTGCCTCAACCTCCCAAGTAGCTGGAATTACAGGCACCCACCACCATGCCCAGCTATTTTTGTATTTTCAGTAGAGATGGGGCTTTGCCATGTTGGCCACGCTGGTCTTGAACTCCTGACTTTAGGTGATCCACCCGCCTTGGCCTCCCAAAGTGCTGGGATTACAGGCATGAGTCATCACACTCAGCCTCATTGTGGCTTTAATTTGCATTTCTCTAATGATCAGTGATGTTGAACCTGTTTTCAAATCTGTTGGCTACATGTATGTCTTCTTTTGAAAGGTGTCTGTTCGTGTTCTTTACCCACTTTTTAATGAAGCATATTTTTTTTTAATTTGTTTAAGTTCCTTAGAGATGCTGAACATTAGATCTTTGTCAGATGAATAGACTACAAAAATTTTCTCCGATTCTGTAGGTTTTCTGTTTACTCTGATAGTGGTTTCTTTTGCTATGCAAAAGCTCTTTAGTATAATTAGATCCCATTTGTCAATTTTTGCTTCTGTTGTGATTGCTTTTGGCATCTTTGTCATGAAATTCTTGCCCATGCCTATGTCCTGAATGATACTGCCTAGATTTTGGTCTAAGGTTTTTATAGTTTTCGGCCTTACATTTAAATCTTTAGTTCATCTTGAGTTGATTTTTGTATACGACATAAGGAAGGGACCCAGATTTAATTTTCTGCATATGGCTAGCCAGTTATCCCAGCACCATTTAGTAAATAGGGAATCCTTTCCACATTGATGGTTTTTGTCAGGTTTGTCGAAGATTAGGTGGTTGTAGGTGTGTGATCTTAATTCTGGGCTCCCTATTCTGTTCTATTGGTCGACATGTCTTGTTCTTGTACCAGTACCATGCTACTTTGGTTACTGTAGCCTTGTAGTATAGATTGAAGTCAGGTAGCATGATGCCTTTTACTTTGTTCTTTTTGCCTAGGATTGCCTTGGCTATTTTGGTTTCTTTTAGTCCCATATGTATTTTAAAAACAGATTTTTTTTTTTTTCTAATTCTGTGAAGAATGTCAATGGTAGTTTCATTGGAATAGCATTGTATCTATAAATTGCTTTCGGCAGTATGGCCGTTTTCACGATATTGATTCTTCCTATCTATGAGCATGGAATGTCTTCCCATTTGTTTTTGTCCTCTCTGATTCCTTTGGGCATTGGTTTGCAGTTCTCATTGAATAAGTACTTCACTTTCCTTGTTAGCTGTATTCCTAGGTATTTTGTTCTTTTTGTGGCACTTGTGAATGGAAGTTCATGCATGATTTGGCTCTCTGCTTGCTTTTTATTGGTCTATAGGAATGCTAATGATTTTTGCACATTGATATTTGTATTCTGAGACTTTGCTGAAGTTGTTTATCAGCTTAAGAAGATTTTTGCCTGAGATGATGGCACTTTAAATAAATATCCAAATAAATAAAATAAAAAATGAAAAGAAGACATTACAACTGATAGTGCAGAAGTTCTGAGAATCATTAGTGACTACTGTGAGCAACTTCATGCCAGTAAATTGGAAAATCTAAAAGAAATGGACAAATTCCTAGACATGTACAACCTGCCAAGATTAAACAAGAAAGAACAGACCAGACTAGACCAATAACAAGTAACAAAGAAAAGCCCAGAACCTGATGGCATCACCACTGAATTCTACCAAACATTTAAATGGGAGCTAATAGCAACCCCACTCAAACTATTCCAAAAAAATAGAAGAGGAGGGAATACTTCCAAACTCATTCTAAGAGGACAGTATTACCTTCATAACAAAACCAGACAAAATCACATTAAAAAAAAAGAAAACTAGAGACAAATATCTCTGAGGAATATCAATGCAAAATTCCTCAACAAAATACTAGGAAAGTTAATTTAGCTATGCATTGGAAAGGTCATTCATCACCAATTGGCATTTATTCCTGGGATACAAGAGTCGTTCAACATATATAAATCCATCAATATGACATGTCATATCAACAGAATGAAGGATAAAAACCATATGATTATTTTAATTGATGCTGAAAAAGCATTTGATAAAATTCAAAATTTCTTTATGAAATAAACTTTCAAACAGTGGTTATAGTAGGAACAAACCTCAACATAATAAAAGCCATATAAGGCAAGCCCTCAGCTAGTATCAGACTGAATAAGAAAAAACTGAAAGCCGCCGGGCGCGGTGGCTCAAGTCTGTAATCCCAGCACTTTGGGAGGCTGAGGCGGGTGGATCACAAGGTCAAGAGATCGAGACCATCCTGGTCAATATGGTGAAACCCCGTCTCTACTAAAAATACAAAAAAGTAGCTGGGCATGGTGGCACATGCCTGTAATCCGAGCTACTCAGGAGGCTGAGGCAGGAGAATTGCCTGAACCCAGGGGGCGGAGGTTGCGGTGAGCCGAGATCGCGCCATTGCACTCCAGCCTGGGTGACAAGAGTGAAACTCCGTCTCGAAAAAAAAAAAAAAAAAAAAAAAAACTAAAAGCCATTCCTCTAAGATCTGGAACATGACAAGGATGACTACTTTTACCACTGTTTTTCAACATATTACTCAAATAGCATTTTAAACAATAGCTATTTTAAGTGGCTAGAGAAATCAAACTAAAGAAAGATATAAAGGGCACCCAAACTGGAATGGAAGAAGTCAAATTATACTTGTCGGCAGATGATATGATCTTATATTTGGAAAAATATAAAGAGTTCGGAAGAAAACTATTAGAACTGATAAACAAATTCAGCAAAACTGCAAGATACAAAATCAACGTACAAAAATCAGTAATGTTTCTGTACGCCAACAGTGAACAATGTAAAAAAGAAATAAAAAATGTATTCCCATTTACAATAGCCACATATAAAATCAAATATCTAGGAATGAACTTAACCAAAGAAGTAAAAGATCTCTATTAAAAAAAACTGTAAAACACTGATAAAAGAAATTGAAAGGGACATGAAAAAGTGGAAAAAGTATTTTATGTTCATGGATTTGCCAAATCAATATTGTTAAAATATCAATACTATGCAAAGCAATCTACAGATTCAGTGAATCCCTAACAAAATACCAATGACATTTAAAAAAATCCTAAAAGTTATATGAAGCCAAAAAAGTCCTGGAAGAGCCAAAGCTAGCCTAAGAAAAAGAACAAAACTGGAGGAATCACATTACCTGATCTCAAATTACACTATGGAGATAGCTCTCTAGTCATATTCAAAATAGCATTGTAGTGAAATAAAAGCAGAAACATACAACAATAGAATAGAATAGAGAACCCAGAAATAAATTCACAAACCTACAGTAAACTCATTTTCAACAAAGATGCCAAGAAGGTACACTGGAGAAATGACAGTCTCTTTAATAAATGGTGCTTGGAAAACTGGCTATTTATATACATAATAATGAAACTAGACTTCTATCTCTCATCATACACAAAAATACAATCAAAATAGGTTAAAAACTTTAAGATGTCAAACTCTGAAACTATTACAGGAAAACATTTGGGAAAATCTCCAGGATATGGTCTGGGCAAAAATTTATTGAGTAATACCCCACAGACACAAATAACCAAACCAAAAATCAGCAAATGGTATCACATCAAGTTAAAAAGCTTCTGTACAGCAAAGGATTCAGTTAACAAAGTAAAGAGACAACTCACAGAATGGGAGAAAATATTTGCAAACTACCCATCTTACAAGGGATTAATAACCAGAAAATATAAGGAGCCCAAACAAATCTTTAGAAAAAATATAATAATCTGATCAAAAAATGGGCAAAAGATTTGACTAGACATTTCTCAAAAGAAGACATACATATGTGCCATCATTCTCAGCAAACTGACACAAGAACAGAAAACCGAACACTGCAGGTTTTCACTCATAAGCGTGTGTTGAACAAGGAGAACACATGGACACAGGAAGGGGAACATCACACACTGGGGCCTGTCGGGGGATGAGGGGCTGGGGGAGGGACAGCAGCGGGTGAGAGGATTAAGGAGGGATAGCATTAGGAGAAATACCTAATGTAGATGATGGGGTGATCATAGATGCAGCAAACCACCATGGCACATGTATACCTATGTAACAAACCGGCACGTTCTGCACATGTACCCGAGAACTTAAAGTATAGTAAATAAGTTTTTAAAAAATTAAAAAAGAAGACATACAAATGCCAAACAATGTCAAACAAGAATAGGAAAACATGCTCAACATCATTGATTGTCAGAGAAATGCAAATGAAAACTGCAAGGAAATATCTCGCTCCAGTTAAAATGACATGTATCTGAAAGACAGGCAATAATAAATGTTTGCAAGGATGTGGAGGAAAGAAACTCTTGTACACTGTTGGGGGGAATGCAAATTAGTACAACCACTATGGAGAAGAGTTTGGAGGTTTCTCAGAAAACTAAAAAAATGTGCAACTGGCCGGGCGCGGTGGCTCAAGCTTGTAATCCCAGCACTTTGGGAGGCCGAGGCGGGTGGATCATGAGGTCGAGAGATCGAGACCATCCTGGTCAACATGGTGAAACCCCGTCTCTACTAAAAATACAAAAAATGAGCTGGGCATGGTGGCACGTGCCTGTAATCCCAGCTACTCAGGAGGCTGAGGCAGGAGAATTGCCTGAACCCAGGAGGCGGAGGTTGCGGTGAGCCGAGATCGCGCCATTGCACTCCAGCCTGGGTAACAAGAGCGAAACTCCGTCTCAAAAAAAAAAAAAAAAAAAAAATGTGCAACTGTATGATCTAACAATCCCACTGCTGGGTGAATACCCCAAAGAAAGGAAATCAGTCTATCAAAGGGATATCTGCAATCTCATGTTTATTGCATCACTATTCACAATAGCTAATATTTGGACGCAACCTAAATGTCCATCAACGGATGAATGGATAAAGAAAATGTGGTGCATATACAAAATGGAGTACTATTTACCTGTAAGAAAAGAATGAGATCGAGTCATTTGCAGCAACATGGATGGAACTAGAGATCATCATGTTAAGTAAAATAAGCCAGGCACAGAAAGACAAGCATTGCGTATTCTCACTTAGTTGTGGGATCTAAAAATCAAAGCAATTGAACTCATGGACATAAAGAGTAGAAGGATGGTTCCCAGAGGCTGAAAAGGATAGTGGGAGGGTGGGGGAAGTTTGAGATGGTTAATGGGTACCCAAAAAATGGTTAAAAGAATGAATAAAACCTACTATTTGATAAATAATTGCGTACTTTAAAATAACTTAAAGACTTTAACTGGATTGTTTATAACTCAAGAGATAAATATTTGAGAGAATGGATACACCATTCCCCATAATGTGCTTATTTCACCTTGCATGTCTGTGTCAGAACATCTCCAGTACCTCATAAATATATTTATCTGCTATGTACCCACAAACATTGAAAATCTTAAAAAAATGCATCTCTTAAATGCCCGGTAAGTGTCAGGCCAAAGTTAACTTCCTAATATGTGTTACTTCATGTAGTACTTATTGCATTTTTATTATCATTTCCTCTTCTTTTTTTTTTTTTTTTTTTTTTGAGACGGAGTTTCGCTCCTGTTACCCAGGCTGGAGTGCAATGGCGCGATCTCAGCTCACTGCAACCTCCGCCTCCTGGGTTCAGGCAATTCTCCTGCCTCAGCCTCCTGAGTAGCTGGGATTACAGGCATGCGCCACCATGCCCGGCTAATTTTTTGTATTTTTGGTAGAGACGGGGTTTCACCATGTTGACCAGGAGGGTCTCGATCTCTTGACCTCGTGATCCACCCGCCTCAGCCTCCCAAAGTGCTGGGATTACAGGCGTGAGCCACCGCGCCCGGCCTCATTTCCTCTTCTTAAAACATAGTTGCTTTAAGAAAGATTGTATAATGGAAAATATAAAGTACATACAATTATAGAAATAAAACTACAATAACACTATACTGTGTCTTTCACTCCATTTCAACAGTGCATGATCAAACATATCTTGTGATGATTTTGAAGCAGATCCCAATGATCACAGAATTTCAGCCTGAAAAAGTCTAGTTTTTTTTTTTTTTTTTTTTTTTTTTTTTTTTTTTTTTTTTTTTTGAGGCGGAGTTTCGCTCTCGTTACCCAGGCTGGAGTGCAATGGCGCGATCTCGGCTCACCGCAACCTCCGCCTCCTGGGTTCAGGCAATTCTCCTGCCTCAGCCTCCTGAGTAGCTGGGATTACAGGCACACGCCACCATGCCCAGCTGATTTTTTGTATTTTTAGTAGAGACGGGGTTTCACCATGTCGACCAGGATGGTCTCGAACTCTCGACCTCGTGATCCACCCGCCTCAGCCTCCCAAAGTGCTGGGATTACAGGCTTGAGCCACCGCGCCCGGCAAGTCTAGTATTTCTAAAACAAACACCGTTTTTTTGACATGGCCATGATGCCATTACTATTAAAAATATTTTAAATTAATTTCTTTTTTTTTTTTTTTTTTTTTTTTTTTGAGACGGAGTTTCGCTCTTGTTACCCAGGCTGGAGTGCAATGGCGCGATCTCGGCTCACCGCAACCTCCGCCTCCTGGGTTCAGGCAATTCTCCTGCCTCAGCCTCCAGAGTAGCTGGGATTACAGGCATGTGCCACCATGCCCAGCTAATTTTTTGTATTTTTAGTAGAGACGGGGTTTCACCATGTTGACCAGGATGGTCTCGATCTCTTGACCTCGTGATCCACCCGCCTCGGCCTCCCAAAGTGCTGGGATTACAGGCTTGAGCCACCGCGCCCGGCTTAAATTAATTTAATACCATCAAACATCCTGACAGTGTTCATATTTCTTTGACTGTCTCGTAATTGTCTCATGTTTTCGTGGACACTTCTCCTTAAGTACGATGAATCAGCAACTAAATATAGTTCATCCTTTTGATTGTGTTATATGTCTTTTGAGCCTCTCTCTCTCTCTCCCCCTCTCTTTTTGTCACACACACTTTCAATCTTTAGGTTCCTACAAAATAAGATAATGCTCATCCCTTTTTACAGAGGAGGAAACTGGAACTTAGAAATTAAGTACACTTGCCCAAGTTTAAGTAGCTAGTAAATAGCAATGCCAGAAGTAAAACCAGTCTTATTCACCCTCTTTGATTTTTCTCTATATCATGTTACTGCACTCACCTTGTCTCCAATTTTATTTCTTTACCTCATGTAACTCACTGCCTCTTGCCTTCTTGTTTATACTAAAATATTTTTATATCTTCACATGTCCAATTTGAAAGCCCACAATTTAAACAACACACCCTCGAGGAGTCAGACACACCCCAAAATGACATCAATACCATTCAACAATAAGTGACAGAATAAGGGAAAATACCTTTTCCTTGCTTGTTTGCTAAATTGTTCCTTAATTTTATGCTTGGATTCTTTCTAAGATGATATGTCACTATAAAAATCAGTCATTGCCAATGCCGTTAGGGGACCATCTAACTCCACCTACACGTGTTGGTCCGGCTCTCAGACCTTCTGCACCGCTACCCCACCCGCAGTCTCTCAATCCTTTGTCTCTCCAAAAGCACAAGATGAAGCTGTTTTCTGAAGTTCCCTTATCTGCCTAAAGTCCAAAACTCTCAAAGAAGAAAACAATTACCTGAGATCTCCTCCCTGAGTTGTGTCAACTGAAGAATCATGAGGTTCTTAAATTTGGAAAGCAGAGCTTTATTTCTCATAAAGGGTTACAGCCTTAAGGCTGGCCATTCTGACAGGCTAGGAGGCATAGCCTCTGGCCAGAAGCCACAGTCGCTTTGAGAGAGTGGTGAAAGGAACAGGAATTTATTCTGAGTAGGGTAGCTAAATATGCATATTTAATAAGCTAAAAGAGGAGTCATGAATATTTATGAAAGGAAAAACCTGTACATGTGCAATTGAGCTTCATTCCTCTACATAAGTTGTGTGTTCAAGAAATGGCACCATTAGTACAATACAGGGATGGTTTTGGGTTGAAGGATTGCTAGTTGGTGTGTGTCAAAACTGCAAAAGAAACTGGCAGCATCAGTGGTTGGTTGGCAGATTGATAACAGCAGCAGTGGAATGAATCCATTAAAAGGGTTTTCGTTTAACTCTCAGGAAAGAAAGCCTAATAGCAGTTAATGAGGGAAGGTCTGTCTAACCTCCCTTTCTGTCAAGGCTGGAAACTCCATTTTTAAGGTGATTTTGGGGTCCCCTTAGCCATGAGGGGTCCATTCAATCAGGTGACGGGCTTAAGATTTTATTTTTATTTCTCAGTTTTTATTAACTTAACACATATCACAGAAATAAAGACTGAAGTCTGTCAACACAACTGGACAGACTTTTATCACACTGTTCTGCAGGCCCAACAGACTTTGTCCCAAACCTGTATATTCTCCAAGCCCACTGAATTGCCCTAGAATTAGTTACTATTCCCTTTAAAAATCATCCACCTTTTCCCATCTCTACTACTTCTATGAATAAGGGTATATAAGCATCTGTACCCCATTGGGTTACTGGGTAATCATTCTTCTGTGATTCCCCTGTGCTATGCACATTAGAATAAAATTTTGTATGTCACTTCTATTTATCTGTCTTTTGTCTGTTAGCTTTTCTGTGAAATTTCAGAGAGGGAAGCTTTCCTATTACCCCTACAGCAATCATTTAGTCCTTGCTTTAATACAGAAACATAGTTTTATAATTTGTTACATTTTTCTGAACTTTAAAAATTAAAAATGTTTTTAATGTTGTATATTTCATATAATTTGTGTCAGAAACAAGTGTGATCTCCTAGCCTTCCACCTTCCTTTCAATATATTCTTTAAGTACAATTAACTATAGCAGTATTTCTGAATAAATTAGACTATGCAGTCATCTCTCAGTATACACAAGGGATTGGTTCTAGGACTCCAGCATATATCAAAATCTGAGCATACTGAAGTCTAATAATCAGAACTGTGGGACCCATATATATATATATGAAATGTGGACCTTCCATATATGTCGGGTTCTGTTCCACAAATATTCAATATTTTCAATCCACATTTGATTGAAAAAATATATACATATATGTAGACACACAGAGTCCAAACCTCTGTTGTTCAAAGGCCAACTGTATATATATTATATTTTATTTATAATGCTGGAGGACTGGACTATTTCTCATATGGTCACCTAACTATTTTTATAGCAAGCTTATGTAGTATGATTTAGTGTTCTTATTCTCCTCAGGCTGGTGGTTTGAACCCATTCCTTATGGTGTTTTGATGTCATACTCACTGTATACTATGAGATGCAGAGAGCTGTGACTATTGGGAACAGGAGTCACAGACCATATTAGCTCCTGTACACATAACATTTCCTACTGTGAGTTCACATCCAATCCCATCAGGCTGAAGCAAAACATATATTCTTCATGATTGAATTCCACAGAAGAAAGGGCCCCGAAAGACTGTGGTGAGAAGAATGTAAGCAAGAGGTCATTGAGATATGCCAGGGTTAGACATCTTCATGGTTGCTCAACAGAAAGAACCCAGAAAGGTAGCCAACACAGCTTTTCCTTGAACATTGCTATCTACTGTACACTTCCTGAGCCATAAGTTCATTGACATTTTTGTGAGAAAGTTTAGTTTTTTCTCTCATAGCAAAGGATCAGTCCACTGCTACAAACAGACTGGCTGAAGAATTCTTCCTAACTGTTGAAGTTATTATGAGTAGGCGACCTTTTTTTTTTTTTTTTTTTTTTTTTTTTTCTGGGAACTTGATGCCAAATCTGCCTTCCACTCATTCAAAGAAAGAACGTGGATAAAATAGAGCATGTTCCCAGAACTCAGTGATTTCAATAACAGAGAAAGATTGTAATTTTTCCTTTGGGAACACATTCAATGTGGAACAGTTTCTTACAAACAGTAGCTAGAATGATGTCATTACAAGTAATCTCTGTAATGTACAATCCTTCTTTTAAACCAACTGGACTCTAGTATGATTTTCAGCAACAGCTGTAAGATTTGCTTTAATAATAGCCAACATCCTTTCTTAGGCTTCTGGTGGAATATACATGGATTGATTTTCAGTCTGTTTTTGTGTAGGATATATTTAAATCCTTCCAGAATCTTGGCCATCTTATTCTTTTCATTGTCGTTTTCTGTTAGAACTAGTAGTAGAATTATTAGAAGACCAATAGAACTGGCCTTTGAGGTACATGTAAGAGATAAGCTGTTACCATGAATATACAAAAACTATCTTTGCTCATGGCATGTATAAATATCTGAAGCTGAGACAGAGCTCAAAATCTTTATCTCTAAGGTACAAGATTGGCTCACAACAATGCCAGCTGGATGGATTTTCCTTCAGGCAAATTAAGTCTTAGACTTCTCAATTCTTGAACAAGTTGTTTGGCCTGGCTGGCTTTCTAAAGAGAGATTGCAAGCCTTAAAGACATGGCCAGGTAATAACTATAATGAGCTTTCAAAAGTGGATCCATAATTCTTGATTCTGTATCAGAACTTCTCAAAATCTCAAACTCTGATCATCTTAGAAACAATAGCTTGAAAATACTCCAGAAAAATTTTCTCATTGCTGACCTAAAGCATGGTTTCTGCAATTTAAGATTCCCAGAAGGCAACCTACTCTTAATGATAAAATCTTTTTTTTTTTTTTTTTTTTTTTTTGAGACGGAGTTTTGCTCTTGTTACCCAGGCTGGAGTGCAATGGCATGATCTCAGCTCACCGCAACCTCCGCCTCCTGGGTTCAGACAATTCTCCTGCCTCAGCCTCCTGAGTAGCTGGGATTACAGGCACGCACCACCATGCCCAGCTAATTTTTTGTATTTTTAGTAGAGACGGGGTTTCACCATGTTGACCAGGATGGTCTCGATCTCTGGACCTAGTGATCCACCCGCCTCGGCCTCCCAAAGTGCTGGGATTACAGGCTTGAGCCACCGCGCCCGGCAATGATAAAATCTTAAGCTCATTTTCACATTATCTATTTTGAGCTGCTAAGCTATCCACAACAGAAAAAAGTCTTTCATTTTCACCAGTTAATTTATTTTATTCCCTTCGAACCTCACATTCCTCTTTACAAAGTAATACTTTCTTCTAAAGTTCAGATTTAATTTAGAAATCTCTTGCTGATATCCTAAAGTGGCAATTTTCCTACGTTCATCATAAGGACCTCAAAGCTCACTTCTATTTGTTTGGAGTAGTTCTGTGTGTATTCACAAAGTGTGTGTTGCTGTGAAGCCTTATTAGTGGTATCCTCACGGTGAGTGTTCACCTCTTTGCTGAACATCTAAGGTTTGGAGATTTATTGTTCTATGGAGTCACTTTTCTGCATGGCCACTTTCATCATCTTTTTGTCATTAAACGTTCAGGAAATTTTCTGTTTCTGTATTCCAAACATGTTCTAATCTCTGAGAATTCTTGCAGGGCTGGCTTTTACTACTGATGGGCAGCTCTGTGTTTGGGGTCTAGGATTTTGTCCTCTCTGAAGATTCAACCAGTTGCTTATAAAAATCTTTATTTTCCTGCCTCAAGATGCAATGCTGGTTTTCTAGTCCTCTCAGTCCAGGTGTGGAATCGTCATTCTTTTGGAAAAGTATTAACGTATCCAGTTACCACTTGAGTGTATTTGAATGCGAAATTTATTATTGAAATGCGCACTTTCTTCATTCATATTTTTGATGTCTTTATCTTGGTTTTACAGCACAAAGTGAAAACTGAAGGGACTGTAGAATTTGTGTGCCTTCTTGTAACTTCCTACTCACTTGCAGTTTCTCTTTTACTTGTCTTCACACCCTTCTGTCATAAAATTCAATTTGCAAGTGAAGTAAATCAAAATATTTTACCTCAAGGGAAATATATTTCTTTGACATATTTTAAGATGGTTGGCAGAGGGTGAGAAAACTTAAGTGGTCCTGAAAAGCTAACTTTAGTCGGGGAAATTTATATCTACAGAGAATGTTCTCTAAATCCTGATGCACATCACCACCTGCGATTAATGCATTTATTTATTTATTTATTTATTTATTTATTTATTTGAGACGGAGTTTCGCTCTTGTTACCCAGGCTGGAGTGCAATGGCGCGATCTCGGCTCACCGCAACCTCCGCCTCCTGGGCTCAGGCAATTCTCCTGCCTCAGCCTCCTGAGTAGCTGGGATTACAGGCACGCGCCACCACGCCCAGCTAGTTTTTTGTATTTTTAGTAGAGACGGGGTTTCACCATGTTGACCAGGATGGTCTCGATCTTTCGACCTCGTGATCCACCCGCCTCGGCCTCCCAAAGTGCTGGGATTACAGGCTTGAGCCACCGCGCCCGGCCGATTAATGCATTTATTAAACAGCTTCAAGATAATCAGAAATCCCCAATTAGAAGAATAATTTTCCATTGTAAATGTAAACTTAATGAATTGCAAATGTAATTCTCAAAAGCCTGTATAAGAACAAGGAGGTAGTATTTCAGTATGTCTTAGCACATCATTATTCACAAAAATAAAATTATGTTAGAAGAACCCCCAACATACAAAATATAAGGTGCTTCTAGGTTTCTTATATTTTGCTAATTTAGCTGAGCACTGAGTGAGCCTAGCAGGCGTCCACGACTTTGTAACAGTGACAAGTAAGGTCAGCCACAGGCATTCATACCACCAAAAACCTGGGTTCCTCATATGTCTTGAGCCTTTGCTCCAGTGAATCTTCTTGGTCTACAAGCAGACCTTTTTCTCTTTTCTTCCTCCCTTACGTACTCCTTCCTTCACTCATTTTCTTCTTTTCACCCTTTCTCTCTTATTTCCTTCCCTCCTTTGCTTTCTCCCTCCCTCCTTCCCTTTCTCCCTTTTCTTTTTCGCTTTTTCCCTTCCTTCTTCCCTCCATCCTGCCTTCCTTTCCTTTCTTCTTTCCTTCCTTTTTACCTTCCTCCCTTCCTTATTTCCTTTTTTCTTTGTATTTAATTTGTGATTCCTATAGTCCTGGCTTTTTTTTTTTTTTTTTTTTTTTTTTTTTGAGACGGAGTTTCACTCTTGTTACCCAGGTTGGAGTGCAATGGCGCGATCTGGGCTCACCGCAACCTCCGCCTCCTGGGTTCAGGCAATTCTCCCGCCTCGGCCTCCTGAGTAGCTGGGATTACAGGCACGCACCACCATGCCCAGCTAATTTTTGTATTTTTAGCAGAGACGGGGTTTCATCATGCTGACCAGGATGGTCTCGATTTCTTAACCTCGTGATCCACCCGCCTCGGCCTCCCAAAGTGCTGGGATTATAGGTGTGAGCCACCGCGCCCGGCAGTCCTGGCTTTTTTTTAAGCAATGAAGTCGGAGCAATAAACAAGGTAGAGAAGGCCTTGCCCTTTTGGAGCTTTTATTTCAGTGGTGAAGACAGAAAAACGACAGCAAACATATAGGTAAGTGATGTTATAAAGAAAAAATAGGCCGGGCGCGGTGGCTCAAGCCTGTAATCCCAGCACTTTGGGAGGCCGAGGCGGGCGGACACAAGGTCAAGAGATCGAGACCATCCTGGTCAACATGGTGAAACCCCGTCTCTACTCAAAATACAAAAAATTAGCTGGGCATGGTGGTGCATGCCTGTAATCCCAGTTACTCAGGAGGCTGAGGCAGAATTGCCTGAACTCAGGGGGCGGAGGTTGCGGTGAGCCGAGATCGCGCCATTGCACTCCAGCCTGGGTAACAAGAGCGAAACTCCGTCTCACAAAAAAAAAAAAAAAAAAAAGGAAAAATAAAAGGGTTGGCCGGGCGCGGTGGCTCAAGCCTGTAATCCCAGCACTTTGGGAGGCCGAGGCGGGTGGATCACGAGGTCGAGAGATCGAGACCATCCTGGTCAACATGGTGAAACCCCGTCTCTACTAAAAATACAAAAAATTAGCTGGGCATGGTGGCACGTGCCTGTAATCCCAGCTACTCAGAAGGCTGAGGCAGGAGAATTGCCTAAACCCAGGAGGCGGAGGTTGCGGTGAGCCGAGATCGCGCCATTGCACTCCAGCCTGGGTAACAAGAGCGAAACTCCGTCTCAAAAAAAAAAAAAAAAAAAAAAAAAAAAAAAAAAAAGAAAAAGAAAAGGGTTTAAAGAAGAAAGAGAGTAAGACTGGTATGTGACAAACATAAATCATTATGGGAATCTAATATTTGAGTAGTTGATTATTGTGAGAACTTAACAAGAAATTCTTTCAAAGTACTTACAACAGTCCCTGACAAGCCATAATAACTGGGTAAATACACTAGCATTGACATTAGCATTGCAATCAGTACTCCGAGTTTTTTTCCAAAACAATCCCAGTGGCTATGATAGAGGCATGAGTTTTCTACTACTAGGAGTGTTACTGAATTCTCCGGGAGTATCAGGTAAGTCGTCATGGAGATACAGACTTTTGAGCAGGAGAAAAGAAGGGGCAAGAGGTAGCAATGCAATTTTCATGGAGGGCGAAGAGTGCTTTGGATAATCTCCAGATTTATTTCATGTTTCAGAATCGGTATTTATTGTTATGTTTGAAGATGTGTCTGATCTGGGATATGCACAGAGATAACATGGCTTAAGAGGTACCAGAATGCTGAAATCCCCTCTTGTGCACACTAGTTCCCATTTCAGATTGTAGAGAGGAAACATTACATTCTGAAAAAAAAAAAAATTGTAATAATGTCAACGAAGTCTCGATGCCTTCGTAATAAGTTAACTGTCAGACTGGTACTTTACCTAGATCTTGCAAAGGATTTAAGTAATGGCTCTGAGAGATTATGTTCATGGGAATTCTAAAAATGCCAAAAAGAGATTAATAGTTTTTTATGATTAACCTCCAAACCTAGACTATTTACTTTTGGAAAGGCAAGAAAATGATTTCAACTGTATGTTTCAGGTAGCCACAAGGGTAAACTGAATTAGGAGTGCCCCTGTGCTAAAACACAAGCACAAACCAAAGATTCATACTTAGCTGTGAGGAGAATGTTAAAACCCTGACATCCTCAATTTATTATTTTCTTTATTCCACAAATTTTTAAGGCATATCCATTATATTAAAACATGAGTATATGTTCCCTTTGTTTCAGTACCCAGGTTGAGATTGAACAACTTTAGAGCAAATGAAAAAAACTGAACAGTTTTATAAGAGAATTAAAATGAGATATTGGAAAGTAAAATTTAAGCTAAATGATAGAATTATAAATTACTTGACTAGATAATATAAAAAAGAGTTATTTACATACATATAGAATGGTTGTTGAAATGCTAGTTGTTTTTGTTTTCTAGACGAGTGGTTCTAAACTGTGGATGGATATTAAAAACACATAGGAGGTTTTAGAAACTACAGATGTCTTCTTGGCATCGAGGAACACTAACATAATTTGTCTAGAAGGTGACCCAGGAGCTAAAAGTTTCAAATGCTCCCCAGAGGAAGTCGAAATTGACTTTGCTCTAGATAGTGGTTATCAAACTTTACCTTGTATATGACTCACCTGGAGGGGTTGTTAAAACAGATTCTGGGCGCCACCCCCAGGGTTCCTGGTTTAGTAAGTCTTAGACGGAACCTGCAAATGTGCATTTCTTGTAAGTTCCCATTTGATGCTGAGGTTACTAGTCTGAGGATATAGACTTTGAACTTTTTTGAAAGGTAGAATTTCTGGCCCCACTCCAGATTTAAAGAATCAGCATCCATGTTTAAAAAAAAATTCCCAGGTAACTTGTGTGCATAGTAAAGCTCAGGAAGCATTTGTCAGAAGAATTGAATTAGGGAAAATGCTAACAAGTGGGATTAGATTAAAAAATGGTGCTATGGTCTGAATGTTTTTGTCATTCTCAAATGTATATGTCGAAATCATAACTGGCAAGGTGATGGTATTAGGAGGTGGGGCCTTTTGGAATGTAATTAGGTCATTAGGGCATAGCCCTCAGGAATGGGATTATTGCCCTAATAAAGGAGTCCCTGTGCTTTCCATGATGTAAGCTAGAAGATGCCATCTATGAGGAATGGGCCCTCACCAGATGCTGCTGGTGCCATGATCTGGGACTTGCCAGCCTTCAGAACTGTGAGAAATCAAGTTCCATGGCTTATAAATTACCGGTCTAAGACATTTGGTTATAGCAGCCTGAATGGACTAAGAAAACTGGTAAATATTTTGTCAGGAAATAACACTACCACTAGAAAATTGTGTTCTGAGAATCTTCAGGCTAGATTTGCATCTTCCAGACAGGAGGGTATATTTGATTTATCTTGCTAATAATTCTCTCTTTGCAAATAAGCTACTGAAGAACAAACACAAATATTATCTAACTTTATCCTTTGAAGAGCTCTACGTTGTACATTATATAAGTCCCAACTGCAGCAGAAAAATCAGGAGCACTACTAGGTAATTTACCTTCTGTATTTTCAACCAGCCCTTAAATGACAGAAGTTCGATTTAAGATCGTTTCATTATATCTAGAACAATATTTTGTCTCCTTCTACATTTATTATCTTAATAACCTTTTAAAAATTGGTATCAGTACATCAACATAAATTATGTAAAATTGTTCTGCAAAGGAGCATTACCTATTCTCCCCGTTTACTTATTTATTAAATTATTTATTTGTATCACTATGAAATCTTGGATATTTATTTCATATATTGAATTATAATTCCATGCTACTTAATTTTGTTTCTCAAGTTGTTCCAGCTTTGGCAAACAGGAACATTTTTCTGCTGGCTCCTGTGCCCCTTTGACACATCCTCATCTTTTTCATCTGTGTAGTTTTTTCTTTTCTTTTTTTTTTTTTTTTGTTTGAGAGAGGGTCTCACTTTTTCACCCAGGCTGTTGGAGTGCAATGGCTTACTACAGCCTCGACCTCAAGCAGTCCTCCCACCTCAGCCTCCTGAGTAGCTGGGACTATAGGCACATACCACCACACCCAGCTAATTTAAAAATTTTTTTGTAGAGACGGGATCTTAATATGTTGCCTATGCTGGCCTTGAACTCCTGGGCTCAAGAGATCCTCCCACTCTGGCCTCCCAAAGTGCTGGGATTACAGGCATGAACCACCACACCCAGCCTCATAGTTATTATTATCTTCTTTTTTGAGACGAAGTTTCGCTCTTGTTACCCAGGCTGGAGTGCAATGGCGCGATCTCGGCTCACCGCAACCTCCGTCTCCTGGGTTCAGGCAATTCTCCTGCCTCAGCCTCCTGAGTAGCTGGGATTACAGGCACGTGCCACCATGCCCAGCTAATTTTTTGTATTTTGAGTAGAGACGGGGTTTCACCATGTTGACCAGGATGGTCTCGATCTCTTGACCTCGTGATCCACCCGCCTCGGCCTCCCAAAGTGCTGGGATTACACGCTTGAGCCACCGCGCCCGGCCCTCATAGTTATTTTTGAGGACTTTCTTACTTTCTATCAGTACCAGATGCTGCAGGATCATCTCGCATATCTCTTGCTCCTATCCTAGAATTGGCTATTGCTACAAGAAGCCTTGGTTCTGTCTATCAAAGAATGGTATTATTTACTGGCAAATGGGTGGTCATTATATTGGAAGTCTTGATGCTTCTAGGCTCTCTCAACTGACAGAGCAAGAAAATATATATGTGTATGCTAACTTCTGCACGTACATTTATCTATAAATATTTCTGTGTATGTCAATCTACATATATTAAGCTAAACATTAGTTTTTTCTGAAATCTAAAATTCTGATTTAGTACCAAGAGGATCATTCTAGCTTTCCCCTTTGGCTTTTCTGTAACTTCCTAATCCAACAGCAACAGATTTATATCCATCATCTACTATTTATTTATTTAGTCATTAAATTCAATTTACATGTATAGCGCTACTATGAGACCCAACTTTATCAATGAATATTTTATTACTATTATGTAATCTGTTTACTAAGAAAATTGTATAAAATTATTTTAAATTTGTAATATGCCAATTGCTATAAAATATATTACTTATATAAGTCTTTGGTGTTTTAATGGATGTTATCCACATTTTTTTTTTTTTTTTTTTTTGAGACGGAGTTTCGCTCTTGTTACCCAGGCTGGAGTGCAATGGCGCGATCTCGGCTCACCGCAACCTCTGCCTCCTGGGTTCAAGCAATTCTCCTGCCTCAGCCTCCTGAGTAGCTGGGATTACAGGCACACGCCACCATGCCCAGCTAATTTTTTGTATTTTTAGTAGAGACGGGGTTTCACCTTGTTGACCAGGATGGTCTCGATCTCTCGACCTCGTGATCCACCCGCCTCGGCCTCTCAAAGTGCTGGGATTACAGGCTTGAGCCACCGCGCCCGGCCTAACACATTTATAGATAAGAGGACACATAATATATGGATTAACATCCATTAAACATCCTTCTAAATGAGAGGACAATTAGACACGTACAATAAGTTAGTATGATGAGGTTCAACTAAAATCACAGCTGGTGTTCAACTGGCACACAGTGGTAGATACTTTCCAGGGAATAAAATCTTGACATACTTCTTAGATAGTTGATAACTAGCTGCTGTTCTCAGTGCCCACATCTGGTAACAGAATTGCCTCAAAAATTTCCTCTGGATCTTGGACCCATTCAAGACCTACTAACTAAAGAGTTAAGGCCTGGAACAGCAGGGGTTCTTCAGGATCCTGCGGTATTTTTGTAAAGCCCCCTTTACATTGTAGAATTTGGTAGCACTGGTAATTAGCCATTCCAAATATCACCCCATTTTCCATATGAAACATGATTGTGTATTGAAAAAACATAGTTTTGTAGCTGTAATGACATTAGGAGCAGTGGTTCTGCACGTTTGTGATTGCAAATATGATTACACAGAAACTTCAGTGTCATTAGCAGAAAATCTGCAACTGAAATGTTTCCTCTGAATTGCTTGGCACACAAACTTTTCTGTGGTACCTGATTTAGTTGTCCACTCTGAACCAGTATCAATTGGCGATCTTCCTAATTATGAGCAAGACATGCTTTCACAGAACTCTTGTACTTTTGTGAAAGATAATTGGACACAATTATATTAACTTGTGGAAGTTGTCTTTTAGGTGCTGGATTATACATATTACATATATACATATTATATATCTTATATAATATTGCATATATACAATATATAACATGTATAATACATATATGTATATGATACGTATCATATATACATATGTAAAATGACTTTGAAACAGATATAAAAGGAACCTTACAAATACAGACTTTTTAATGTTGACGATTAGGAAGCTTAAATGATAAGCAATTATATAATAAGTTATACCTTTCTTATTATTATGTTAATTGAGCATTCTATTCTAGCTTTAAAGCTAAAGCAATGCTCAGAGCATTTAAAATAAATGCGAATATTTCACTATTTACAAATGTATTTTACAATGTGTGAATCGAATGTAAAACTTAGACTGTAAAACTTAATTACACTGACTGTTTTCTTACACTGCTGTAATATTTTCTCAACTTTTTTTTTTTTTTTTTTTTTTTTTTGCGACGGAGTTTCGCTCTTGTTACCCAGGTTGGAGTGCAATGGCGCAATCTCAGCGCACCGCAACCTCCGCCTCCTGGGTTCAGGCAATTCTCCTGCCTCAGCCCACTGAGTAGCTGGGATTACAGGCACACGCCACCATGCCCAGCTAATTTTTTGTATTTTTCGTAGAGACGGGGTTTCACCATGTTGACCAGGATGGTCTCGATCTCTTGACCTTGTGATCCACCCGCCTCGACCTCCCAAAGTGCTGGGATTACAGGCGTGAGCCACCGCGCCCGGCCCTTCTCAACTTTTTAATGAATTTTTAAAACTTTTGGATGCACAATAAAGTTTGCTATGCACATCTCATCCATATGATAAAGCATTGACACTCACTTAAATAGAAATCATACTATTAAAAAATTTCAAAAACTAAACTGGGAATGAGAAATCATTGAAGTCGATCCTAATTTTACTCAATGCATACTTAGGTATTTGTGCATGTTGGTTCAGATTCTAATATTTATTAAAGTATTTTTAAACATGCCTCTTCTAGATACCTTAGTGGGTTTTTCTGTAGATTTTTTTCATATGGAAATTTAATTTTAATTTTTAAAAACTTTAAATTACACATAATAGTTCGTATTTATGGGGTACAATGTGATATTTTGATACATGTATACAATATGTAATGATCAGATCAGTGTAATTAGCACTTCTATTACCTCAAACATTTCTTCTTTCTTTGTGTTGGAAACATTCAGAATCCTCCCTTCTAGTTATTTGAAAATACACATGCATCAAGATGGCCCAATACAAGCAGCTATCGTCCACAGCACTCACGGAGAGGAATGAAAGGGGTGAGTGAATACAGCACATTCGACTGAAATATCCAGGTTTTCACATTGGGACTGATTAGGGAAACAACTCGACACTCAAAGAAGAAAGGCCGAGTGGGGTTATAGCCCACCAGGGATTGACACAAGGCCAAGGGAACCTCCACTCCCAACCATGAAAAGTGCTGAGGGACTGTGTGACCTCAGGAAACCACACGTCTCCCATGGGTCTTTGAAACGCACAGATCAGGAGATCCCCTGGTGAGTCCATGCCACCAGAGCCTTGGGTGCGACACATAGAGTAGTGTGGAGTCTTGGCAGAGCAGTTGCTCAGGCATGCATAGAAACACAGTAGCTTTACATATTCCAACCCCAGGGTCTCCAACAAATGTGGCTGCAACTCAGGCAAGGCAGGAGGTCTACATATACCCGCTAGGAAGGGGGTGGATCTGGGGAGATGAGCAGCATCATTCTGTGGGCTCCACTTCCATGGCACGTCACAAGATAAGATCCACTGACTTGGAATTCCAGCCCACCACTGGCAAGAGTGTGGAGCCTGCCTGAGACTGGATGGAGCCCTGCGGGGGAGGGGCAGGCACCAACACTGCTGTTTGGTTGACTCAGCCATTCTAGCCTACAGGATTTAGAGTCCAACAGGTCCCTGACCAGGAAGGGTCCCCACAGCAGCACAAAACAGTAGCTTTGCCAGATTGCAGACAGGCTGCTTCTTTAAGCAGGGCCCTCATCCATTCCTCCTCACTGGTAAGACCTCCTAGCCAGACCCTCTAGCCATGCCTACCAGAACGTATTAAGGACAGAGTTCTGATATCCCCCTGAGATGGAGGGCCCAGAGGAAAAGAAAGCCACCAAACGGCTTGGTTGGATGGCACAGCAGTTCAGCCTGCGGAGTTTGGAGAGTCAAAACAGTCCATATGAGGAAGGACCACCAGCAGTGCAACACAACAGCTTTGCCAGATCACAGTCAGACTGCTTTGAGCAGGGCCTTGATCCATTCCTCCTCACTGGGCAGGACCTCCCAGCCAGACTTTCCAGCCATACCTCTCAGCACATATTAGGGACAGAGCTCTGATCTCTCCCTGGGACAGAATGCCTGAGGTGGGGTGAGGGCCACCATTTGCATTGCAAAGACAACTCAGCCATTCCAGCCTGTGGGCTTTGTAGGGTCCAAGCCAACAGGGGCAGAGGCAGTTCCCCACCGTGACACAGCTGTCTTGTCGAGGCATGGCTGGACTATTTATTTAAGCAGGACCCCAATCCACTCCTTCTAGTGGGGTGGGTACCCCAGCTGGGTCCTCCCAGCCAGGGACTCCAGCCACCCATGTTCTGTCTAAGATGGAGTGCCTGAGGGGCAGTGCAGGCCACCAGCTTGGTCATTCAGGCTTCTCAGCCAGTTTAGTCTGTGGACCTTGGAAAGCCCAAAGCAGTCAGAGGCTGAAGGGATCTCCAACACAGCACTGCTACTGTACCACGAAGCAGCCAGACTGCTTTTTTAAGTAAGTCCCGGATTCTATTCCTCTTAACCGGGTGAGACCTCCTAACTAGGGTCTCTAGTCACCTCCCACAGGCACGTCTGGGCTGGCAATAGGTCAGAATCCCCCTGAGATGGAGCTTCCAGAGGGAAGGGCAGACCGTCATCTTTGCCATTTTGCAATCTTCACTGGTGATACCTCCAGGTATGAGAAAAAACGAGGCAACTAGGGTCGGGAGCGGACCTGGAACAAAGCACAGCAACCCTACAGAAGAGTGGCTAGACTGTTAAAAGAAAAACAAACAGAAACCAACAACAACAAAAACCAAAAATCCCATGCTATGATCAGCCACCTCAGAGATCAAAAGTAGATAAGCTCCCAAGGATGAGAAAGAATTAATGCAAAAATGCTGAAAACTCAAAAAGCCAGAGTGTGCCTTTTCCTCCAAATTACTACAACACCTCTCCAGCAAGGGCTCAGAACTGGGCTGAGGCTGAGATGGCTGAAATGACAGAAGTAGGCTGCAGAAGGTGACTAATAACAAACCTCACTGAGCTACAGGATCATGTTGTAACCCAATGCAAGGAAGCTAAGAATCAAGATAAAACAATACAGGAGCTGACAGCCAAAACAGCCAGTCTAGAAAGGAACATAACTGACCTCTTAGAGCTGAAAAATACACTACAAGAACTTCAAAATGCAATCACATGTGTTAATAGCAGAATAGACAAAGCAGAGGTCATGTACAAAGGGAAGCCCAACAGACTAACAGAAAACTTCTCAGGGGAAACCATACAAGCTAACAGAGATTGGGGGCCAATATCCAACGCTCTTAAAGAAAAAAAATTTAATCCAGAATTTCATATCCTGCCAAACTAAGATTCATAACCTTAGGAAAAATAAGATAATTTTCAGACAAGCAAATGTTGAGGGAATTCATTACCAATGGACTCACTTTGCAAGAGCTCCTGGAAGAAGCACTAAATATGAAAAGGAAAATGGTTATGAGCCACTACAAAAACACACTGAAATACACAGTCAAGTGACACTATGAAGCCACTACATAAACAAGTCTGCAAAATAACCAGATAGTATCATGATGACAGGATCAAACCCACACATAACAATACTAACCTTATATGTAAATGGTATAAATGCCCAAACTAAAAGACACAGAGTGGCCAGCTGGATAAAGAAACAAGACCTGATCGTATGATGTCTTTAAAAGATCCATCTCAGGAGGCTGAGGCAGGAGAATTGCTTGAAACCAGGAGGCGGAGGTTGCGGTGAGCCGAGATCGTGCCATTGCACTCCAGCCTGGGTAACAAGAGTGACACTCTGTCTCAAAAAAAAAAAAAAAAAAAAAAAAAGATCCATCTCACATGCAAAGACATACATACGCTCCAAATAAAAGGATGGAGGAAAATTTACTAAGTGTATGGAAAACAGAAAAAAGCAGGAGTTGTACTCCTAGTTTCAGACAAAACAGACTTTAAATCAACAAAGATCGAAAACAGACAAAGAATGTCATTACATAATGGTAAAAGTTCCAATTCAACAAGAAGAGCTAACTATCCTAAATATATATACACCCAATACCAGAGCACCCATATTCACAAGGCCAGTACTAAGAGACCTTCAAAGAGACATAGACATGCATACAATAATAGTGGGAGACTTTAAAAATCCCACTGAGAATCTTAGACAGATCAATGAGACAGAAAATTAACAAAGACATTAAGGACTTGAACTCAGCTCTGGATTAAGTGGACCTGATAGATACATACAGAACACCCAAAACTACAGAATATACATTTTTGTGATTGCCACAAGCACTTACTCTAAAACTGATCACATAATCAGAAGTAAAACATTCCTCAGAAAATGCAAAAGAACTGAATTCATACCGAATATTCTCTCAGACCACAGTGCAATGAAATGAAAATCAAGACTAAGAAATCCACTCAAAATCATATAATTACATGAAAATCGAATAACTTGCTCCTGAATGACTTTTGGGTAAATAATGAAATCAAGGCAGAAATAAGTTCTTTTAAACTAACAAGAACAAATATGCAACGTACCAGAATCTATGGAACACATCTAAGGCAGTGTTAAGAGGGAAATATATAATACTAAATAACAACATCAAAAAGTTAAAAAGATCTCGAGTTAACAACCAAGCATCACAACCAAAAGACGAGAGAACCAAGAGTAAGGAAATCCCGAAGCTAGTAGAAGACAAGAAACAACCAAAATGAGAGGTGAACTGAGAGAGACTGAGACATGAAAAACCATTCAAAAGATCAACTCGGCCAGGCGCGGTGGCTCACGCCTGTAATCCCAGCACTTTGGGAGGCCGAGGCGGGTGGATCACGAGGTCAAGAGATCAAGACCATCCTGGTCAACATGGTGAAACCCCGTCTCTACTAAAAATACAAAAAATTAGCTGGGCATGGTGGCACGTGCCTGTAATCCCAGCTACTCAGGAGGCTGAGGCAGGAGAATTGCCTGAACCCAGGAGGCGGAGGTTGCGGTGAGCCGAGATCGCGCCATTGCACTCCAGCCTGGGTAACAAGAGCAAAACTCTGTCTCAAAAAAAAAAAAAAAAAAAAAAGATCAACTCATCCAGTTTTTTTTTTTTTTTTTTGAAACAGTTAATAAAATAGACTGCTAGCAAGACTAACAAAGAAAAAAAGAGAGAAGATTTAATAAACACAATCAGAAAGGACAAGAGAGATATTATCACTGACCCCACAGAAATAAAAACAATTGGCCGGGCGTGGTGGCTCACACCTGTAATCTAAGCACTTTGGAAGCCAAGGCAGGCAGATCACCTGATGTCAGCAGTTCAAGACCAGCCTAATCAACATGGTGAAACCCTGTCTTTAAAAATTAAAGAAAGAGGGCCGGGCGTGGTGGCTCAAGCCTGTAATCCCAGCACTTTGGGAGGCCGAGGTGGGTGGATCACGAGGTCAAGAGATCGAGACCATCCTGGTCAACATGGTGAAACCCCGTCTCTACTAAAAATACAAAAAGTTAGCTGGGCATGGTGGCGCGTGCCTGTAATCCCAGCTACTCAGGAGGCTGAGACAGGAGAATTGCCTGAACCCAGGAGGCGGAGGTTGCGGTGAGCCGAGATCGCGCCGTTGCACTCCAGCCTGGGTAACAAGAGCGAAACTCCGTCTCAAAAACAAAAACAAAAAACAAACAAACAAAAAAAAAAAAATTAAAGAAAGAAAGAAAGAAAAGCAATCATCAGAGAACATTATGAACACCTCTATGCATAAAAACTAGAAAATCTACAATAAATTCCTGGACACATTCACACTCCCAAGACTGAACCAGGAAGAAATTTAGTCTCTGAAAAGACCAATAACACACTCTGAAATTTAGCCACTAATAAATAGCCTACCAGCAACAACAAAAAAGCCCAGGATCAAATTCACAGCTGAATTCTACCAGATGTACAAAGAAGAGCTGGTACCATTCCTGTTGAAAGTATTCCAAAAAACTGAGGAGGAGGGACTCCTCCCTAACTCATTCTATGAGGCCAGCATTATCCTGATGCCAAAACCTGGCAGAGATACAACAACAACAAAAAGAAAACTTTAGGGCAATATCCTTTATGAACATCGATGCAAAAATCCTAAAAAAAAAAAAAATACTGGCAAACAGAATTCAGCAGCACATCAAAAAGCTTATCCACCATGATAAAGTAGGCCTTATTTCTTTGATGCAAGGTTGGTTTAACCTACACAAATCAATAAATATGACTCATCACATAAACAGAACTAAAGAAAAAAAGTATATAATTATATTAATAGATACAGAAAAGGGTTTCAATAAAACTTAACATCCTTTCATGTTAAAAACTCTCAATAAACTAGATATTGAAGGAACATACCTTAGAATAATAAGAGCCATATGTGACAAACCCACAGTTAACATCAACTGAATAGGCAAAAGCTTGAATAATTCCCCTTGAAAACAGACACGGCCGGGCGCGGTGGCTCAAGCCTGTAATCCCAGCACTTTGGGAGGCCGAGGCGGGTGGATCACGAGGTCGAGAGATCAAGACCATCCCAGTCAACATGGTGAAACCCCGTCTCTACTAAAAATACAAAAAAATTAGCTGGGCATGGTGGCACGTGCCTGTAATCCCAGCTACTCAGGAGGCTGAGGCAGGAGAATTGCGTGAACCCAGGAGGCGGAGGTTGCGGTGAGCCAAGATCGTGCCATTGCACTCCAGCCTGGGTAACAAGAGCGAAACTCTGTCTCAAAAAAAAAAAAAAAAAAAAAAGAAAACAGACACAAGACAAGGGTGCCCTCACTCATTATTCCTAATCAACATAGTATTGGAAGTCCTTGCCAGGGCAATCAAGCAACAGAAAAAAATAAAGGGATCCAGATAAGCAGAGAGGAAGTAAAACTATTCCTGTTTGCAGATGACATGATCCTATATCTAGAAAACCCCGTAGTCTCAGCCCAAAAGCTCCCTAAGCTGATAAACAACTTCAGCAAAGTCTCAGGATACAAAATCAGTGTGCAAAAATCACTAACATTCCTACATACCAACAACATTCAAGCCAAGAGCCACATCAGAAATGCAATCTCATTCACAATTGTCACATAAAAAATTAAATACCTAGTAATACAACTAACCAGGGAGGTGAGTGATCTCTACAAGGAGAACTACAAAACACATCTCAAGACATCAGAGATGACACAAAAAAATGAAAAAAACATTCCATTCTCATGGATAGGAAGAATTAGTATCATTAAAATGGCCATACTACACAAAGCAATTTCACATTCAATGCTATTCCCATGAAACTACCATTGACATTCTTCAAAGAATTAGAAAAAAAAAAATTTTTAATTCATGTGGTACCAAAGAAGAGTCTGAATAGCCAAGGCCATGCTAAGCAGAAAGAATAAACCTGGAGACATCACACTATCCAACTTCAAATTACACTACAGTAAACAAAACAGCATGCAGCATGCTACTGGTACAAAATACAGACACATAGACCAATGAAACAGCATTAAGAGTCTAGAAATGAGGCTGCACAGTTAAACTGTCTGACCTTTGACAAACCTAAAAACAACAAGCAATGGGGAAAAGATTTCCTATTCAGTAAATGGTGCTGGGATAACTGGCTAGCCATATGCAGAAGATTGAAACTGGACCACCTCCTTACCTTATATAAAAAATTAAGTCATAATGGTTAAAAACTTATATGTAAAGCCACAAACTATAAAATCCCTAAAAGACAACCTAGGCAATACCGTTCTAGACATAGGAATGAACAACAATTTTATAACCAATATACCAAAACTAATTGCAACAAAAGCAAAAATGATCAAGTGCTGTACAATTAAACGAAAGAGCTTATGCACAACAAAGGAAACTATCACCAGAGTAAACAGACAGCCCACAGAATGGGAGAAAATTGTTACAAACTATGCATCTGACAAAGGTCTAATATCCAGCATCTGCAGGAAATGTAAATTTACCAGAGAAAAACAAACACCATTAAAATGTAGTTAAAGTATAAGAATAGAAACTTTTGAAAATAAAACATACATGCAGCCAACGATTGTATGAAAAAAGCTCAACATCACTGATCATTAGAGAGATGAAAATTGCAACCACAATGAGATGCCATCTTACACCAGTCAGAATGGCTATTCCTAAGAAGTTAAAAAATGCAGATGCTGGTGAGGTTGTGGAGAAAAAAATGCTTGTGTACTCTTGGTGGGAGTCTAAATTAGTGTAACCATTGTGGAAGACTGTGCTGATTTCTCAAGTAGCTAAAAAAGTAGCTAAAAAAAGAAACACCATTCTATCCAGCAATCCCATTATGGGGCATATGTCCAAAAGAATAGAAATCATTTAATTATAAAGACACATGTGTCCATATGTTCACTGCAGCACTATTCACAATATCAAAGACATGGAATCAATCTCAGTGCCTATCAGTGGTAGACTAAATAAAGAAATTGTGGTACATATACACCATAGAATACCATACAGCCATTAAAAGAATGAAATGATCTCCTTTGAAGCAACATGGGTATAGCTGTAGGCCATTATACTAAGCAAACTAACACAGAAACAGAAAACCAAATACGGACTGTTCTCACTTATAAATGGGAGCTAAATTATGAGAAAACATGGACACATAGAGGAGAAAAAGAGACACTGGGGCCTATTGGAGGGAGGAGTGGGGGAGGAGGGAGAGAATCAGGAAAAATAACCAATGTATTCTACACTTCATACCCGGGCAACAAACTAATCTGCACAACAACCCCTAAGACACAAATTTATCTGTGTAACAAAACTGCATATATACGGGCCGGGCGTGGTGGCTCAAGCCTGTAATCCCATCACTTTGGGAGGCCGAGGCGGGTGGATCACAAGGTCGAGAGATCAAGACCATCCTGGTCAACATGGTGAAACCCCGCCTCTACTAAAAATACAAAAAATTAGCTGGGCATGGTGGCACGTGTCTGTAATCCCAGCTACTCAGGAGGCTGAGGCAGGAGAATTGCCTGAACCCAGGAGGCGGAGGTTGCGGTGAGCCGAGATCGCGCCATTGCACTCCAGCCTGGGTAACAAGAGTGAAACTCCGTCTCAAAAAAAAAAAAAAAAAAAAAAAACTGCATATATACATTTGAATTTAAAAAGTAAATTTAAAAAAGATTTGGATGACTCTACTGAATAAATTCAGTCATATTTACAGAACCTTAACTGTATGTCTGAGAAATTGTTTCACAAACACTTGCAGAAAGTAATATATGTGGGGAACATTCCCGTGTGAGACCCCCAAAAGGCGTGAGTCTCACTATACGGTGAGTTTGATCCCAAACACGGTTTCCTACTGGAGGCAGTCGAGCTATCTGGAAAAAGGAACTTAAAGATGGATGATCAGTTTCTAATATCAACCACAATATCGTTTGGGCCTAAAACTATGTGGTGCTGCTAGACCGAGTGACCAGCAACCGGTTCCTGCTTTTAACTTTTTTATGACTCTCTCTTTAAGAAGAAGTTTTAACCTTTTCTTTATTTGCCTGACTGCCTTGTACCCTAGATAATGGTTTAACTGTCAGGATATTTGCAAAGCAAATGCCACCATAAGGGATGGCTTTCATTTCTGACTCAGAGACTCCTGAATGGGGAAGTTGAGATAAATTGAGTCAGGAGTAGACAAAGGAGAATCCGGTTAAAAGATATTCTGATGAGCAAAACCAGAAAACCTTTTCACATCTCAGTTTTAAAACAAGATCAAACCAGAGATACCTGCAGCCAGGAGGAATAATGTCTGGATGTAAACAAGCTTTGTGATCACAGGAAATTCTGTTACTTTTTACAACCACTGATTGTGTATCTGATTTCTCTATTGTATAGGTCATGTAAGGTATACATTTGCATTTCCTCTTGCAACCATTGTGTATCTGATTTCTCTATTGTATAGGCCATGTAAGGTATACATTTTCATTTCCTCTTGCTATGACGTAAACCAGAGCCAAGAAAGTGTATTTATTCCTGGCCTTTGAAAAATAAAATTTGCTGTTTAGGCACGGCCTATCAGCCCTCCAGATCCCTGCTCAAGCACACTCTCTTTTCCAGGTATTGGGACGCTCTTGCAGGTCGAGAGACCCCTGGCAGACGTGACTACCCGTCCCGGACGGTCCCCGACAAATATATATTTAAATGAAATAACATATAAACAGATTGCTTAATAAAAACACCAAGTATGTGGTCTGACATTCTCTATCAAATACCAAAAAACTGTATTTAGACTCTGGATGTCATTGTGAGAATAAAAGGAACGCCCTTCCTCTCTCACCCATTATTACTCTATTTCTTGGGGAAAAAAAGTTTGATTCAAAAAATTTTCATTTATTTGCTCTCAAGTATATAAAACGTTGCCTTCCTTCAAATTTGAATATCATCCATACCATTATTAATATTCATTTTTCATCCAGATTCATCTTTACAGTTCTCCCTTATCCCCCATTTTCATCTTCCTCTTTCTTTTATGAAATCACATTTTGTCACCTCTTCTTTTACTATTGCTTCTTACAGCCCTTTCTCTGTTTCTACTGCTAGGAATCAAATTGTAGTTTTGCATTTTCCTTACCAGAATCGTAGAAAAAAAAATGAAAGAGCCGGGCGCGGTGGCTCAAGCCTGTAATCCCAGCACTTTGGGAGGCCGAGGCGGGTGGATCACGAGGTCAAGAGATCGAGACCATCCTGGTCAACAAGGTGAAACCCCGTCTCTACTAAAAATACAAAAAATTAGCTGGGCATGGTGGTGCGTGCCTGTAATCCCAGCTACTCAGGAGGCTGAGGCAGGAGAATTGCCTGAACCCAGGAGGCAGAGGTTGCGGTGAGCCGAGATCACGCCATTGCACTCCAGCCTGGGTAACAAGAGCGAAACTCTGTCCCAAAAAAAAAAAAAAAAAAAATGAAAGATAGCAGAGAATAGATTGTAAAAGCCAATTAGCCAGCCTTCCTGATTCCTGTTTTTTTTTTTTTTTTTTTTTTTTTTCCTGATTCCTGTTTTTGTCTTCAACTCAATATACTCTCAACATTGGCTACAGAGACTGTAAAACAAAGATTAAATCAGATTATATCTATGCTCAATACTTCCACTTTTTCACCAACCTAATACAATGGCTGAAATATTTTCCAGTTCGATGAAAGATATAATCATATGTAAGAAGCTCAACAACTCCAAGTAGAATGAATTTTTTTTTTTTTTTTTTTTTTTTTTTTTTTTTTGAGACGGAGTTTCGCTCTTGTTACCCAGGCTGGAGTGCAATGGCGCGATCTCGGCTCACCGCAACCTCCGCCTCCTGGGCTCAGGCAATTCTCCTGCCTCAGCCTCCTGAGTAGCTGGGATTACAGGCACGGCACGCACCACCATACCCAGCTATTTTTTTTTTGTATTTTTAGTAGAGACGGGGTTTCACCATGTTGACCAAGATGGTCTCGATCTCTTGACCTTGTGATCCACCCGCCTCGGCCTCCCAAAGTGCTGGGAGAATGAATTTTAAAAGATCGACACCAAAACATACTATAATCAAACTGTCCAAAGCCAAAAACGAAGAAAGAATTTTGAAAGCAGCAAGAAAAAAGTAAACCATCACTTAAAAGAGGTCCTCAATAAAGCTACTAGCCTATTTTTCAACAGAAAACACGGTATCCAGAAAGCAGTAGGATGACATATTTAAAGTATTGAAAGAAAAAATAAAGCTGTTGACAAAGACTGGTAAATTCTAGCAAACATTTAATCAAGAACTAAACCAACACTTCTCAAACCCTTCCAGAAATAAAAAAAAAGGAGGTAATGCTTTCTAACCCTTGTTATGAAGCCAATATTACTCTGAAAGCAAAGCCAAAGACATCACAAAAGGACAACAGACAAATGGAAGCATGCCTCCTTAACAAAATGCTAGCAAACCAAATTCAACAGCAAACTAAAGAGATTATGGATCAAGACCAAGTAAGATTTATCCCAGGAATGCCAAGGTTATTCTATGAAAAATCAATCACATAATATACTGTATTAATAGAATGAACGGAAAACTACAAGATCATCTCAAATGACGGAAGAAAATGTATTAACAAAAATCCATCAGTCTTTCATGATAAAGAACACCCAACAAAGTAGGAATAGGATGAAACTTCCTGAACCTGATAAAGGGCATCTACAAAAAAGCCACACCTCACATAATACTCCATGGTGAAAGATTTTCCCCTAAGATCAGGAACTTAAGCCACTTCTATTTAACATTGTACTTAAAGTATTATGGCAGAGTAATTAGGCAAGAAACGGAAGTAAAAGGCATTTTAATTTGAAAGAGAAAAGTAAAACAATCTCTAATGTTAAAGGACATTATCTTACATCTATTAAATCCTAAAGAATTCACAAGGATCTGTTAGAGCTGATAAATGATTTTGACAAAGTTGCAGGATACACTATTATCACTTAAACATTATTTGTATTCTATATAATAACAATGAGCTATCAAAAAGGAAATTTTTTAAATTCCAATTTTGATAATATCAACAACAGTAAAATAACTGGGAATCAATTTAACCAAGGAGATGCATGACTTATGCTAAAGCCTACAAAACATTGCAAAAAACCCTAAATTAAATCCAAATAAATGAAAGACATTTTATGTTTATGGACTGGAACACTTAATATTGTAAAGATGTAAATAACTACATTAAATAACTCCTGCAGATTCAATGCAGACTCTGTCAAAATCCCAATGTCCTCTTTTACAGAAATGAGAAAGCAGATTCTAAAATTTATATTAAATTACAAGGAACCCTGAATAACCAAAATTTTCTGGAAAATAAAAAAAAAGTTGGAAAATGAACACTTTTTTTTTTTTTTTTGAGACGGAGTTTCACTCTTGTTACCCAGGCTGGAGTGCAATGGCGTGATCTCGGCTCACTGCAACCTCCGCCTCCTGGGTTCAGGCAATTCTCCTGCCTCAGCCTCCTGAGTAGCTGGGATTACAGGCACGCACCACCATGCCCAGCTATTTTTTTTTGTATTTTTAGTAGAGACGGGGTTTCACCATGTTGACCAAGATGGTCTCAATCTCTTGACCTTGTGATCCACCCGCCTCGGCCTCCCAAAGTGCTGGGATTACAGGCGTGAGCCACCGCGCCCGGCCTAATGAACACTTTTTAATTACAAAACTTACTATAAAGCTACAGTAATTAAAACACTGTAACACTGGCATAAGAATAAATATATAGACCAACAGAATTGATTTAAGGATCCAGATATAAATCCCATTTATTTACAGTCTTTACATATTAAATGGTGCCAGAACCATTTAATATGGAAAGACTGTTTTCTTCAACAAATAGTTCTGGCATTATTGAATATCAACATACAAAATTACAAAGTTGGAACCCTTACTTCACATCATATATAAAAATTCACTTAAAATGGATCAAAAACTAAATGTAACAGCAAAAGCTGTAAAACTCTTGAAATTATAAATCTCATGGCTTTGGATTTGACAATGGTTCCTTAGATGCAACAACAAAAGCAAATGTAAAACAAGATAAGATAGGCCGGGCCCGGTGGCTCAAGCCTGTAATCCCAGCACTTTGGGAGGCCGAGACCAGTGGATCATGAGGTCAAGAGATCGAGACCATCCTGGTCAACTTGGTGAAACCCCGTCTCTACTAAAAATACAAAAAATTAGCTGGGCGTGGTGGCGTGTGCCTGTAATCCCAGCTACTCAGGAGGCTGAGGCAGGAGAATTGCCTGAACCCAGGAGGTGGAGGTTGCGGTGAGCCGAGATCGCGCCATTGCACTCCAGCCTGGGTAACAAGAGCGAAACTCCATTTCAAAAAAAAAAAAAAAAAAAAACAAGATAAGATAGATTAATTGGACTTTATCAAAATTTTTAAAATGTGTGCATCAAAAGTCATTGTGATGGTTGATTTCGTGTGTCAACTTGATTGGGTTAAGAGATATTCAGATAGCATGTAAGAGTTTCTTTCTTAGTGTTCTGTGAAGGTGTTCCAGAAGAGACTGACATTTGAATCAGCAAACTATGGTGGCTCACAGCTGTAATGCCAGCACTTTGGGAGGCCAAGGCAGGTGGATCACCTGAGGTTAGAAGTTCGAGACCAGCCTGGCCAACATGGTGAAACCTTGTCTCTACTAAAAATATAAAAATTAGCTGGGCATGGTGGAGGGTGCTTGTAATCCCAGCTACTCAGGAGGCTGAGGCAAGAGAATTGCTTGAACCCTGGGAGGTGGAGGTTGTGGTAACCCGAGATCATGCCACTTCATTCCAGCTTGGGAAACAGAGTGAGACTCCATCGCCTGCCCCACCAAAGAAAAGAAGAAGATATGCCCTCACTAATGTGGATGGACATCATCCAATCTGTTGAGAGTTCTGATGCTGGAAAGGTGGAGAATTCACTCTCTTTTCCTGGGCTAAGATGTCCATCTTATATTGCCCTCAAACATCAGACCTCCTGGTTCATGGGCCTTTGGACTCCATAACTGACACCAGCAGTGCCGCTAGTTATCAAGCTTTCAGACTCATTCTAAATTATACCAACAGCTTTCCTGGTTCTCCAGCTTGCAGATGACATATCATGGGAATTCTTCCATCCATAATCGTGTGAGCCAATTCCCATAACAAATTCCCTCTTATCTATTTATCTATCTATCCATCCATCCATCCATCCATCCATCCATCCATCTATCTATCTCTTATTGGTTCTGTTTCTCTGGAAAACCCTGACTATACATGCACTGTCAAAAGAGCAAAAAAGCCATAGTATTAGAGAAAATATTTGTAAATTATATATTTGCTAAAAAGTTAATATCCAGAATATATAAAGCACTTAATAACAACAGAAAAACAAAACAAAAAACATAAATAGGTGTAAGATTTTAATGGGCTTTTCTCCAAAGAAAATATACAAATGACCAACACACAAATAAACTGATGCTCAGCATAATTTATCATTAGGAAAATGCAAAACAAAACCACAATGAGATATTACTTTATACCCAATGGGATGGCTACAATCAAAATAAAATTATAACAAGTATTAGCAAGAATGCAGAAAAATTGTAGCACTTATACATTGTATGTAGAAATGTAAAATAGTATATCTGTTGTGGAAAATAGTTTGGAGATTATTCAAAATGTTAAACACAGAATTACCATATGACCTAGCAGTTCCACTCTGAGATATATTCTCAAAAGAACAGAAAACAGATGTTCAAAGAAAAACTTCTACATGAATTTTTTATAGCAACACTATTCACAATAGCCAAAAGGTAGAAATAACCCATGTATTCTCCTGTCAGGTTCTAATCAGCCTGGTTGCACTAACTCCATTGGAGGGGTTGGGAGGAGGAGGTTGCTGCTTTTAGCAGGACTTCCAGGCATTGCTGCAGATTTAAAAGGGCTGTTTCTGCAAACATTGGCCACGGTAAATTTCTTTGCATTTTTTATGATCCTGCAGAGAAATGTCCATAGCTATCTCAGCTGCCTTTTGGCTTGATTGTCTTCTAAGGTTTTAGGAGTGCCTGGCCACAGCAAGTGTTATCATATTACCTCAGTCCATCATGCATATACTTATTATTCTCTGGGGTCAACATTTTCACTGTGATCTGAGTCACTTGTCATAAGTGACTCCATTTTGAGACATTTAGGATCACAAAAAAAGTGTCATACATCATATGTCCATCAACTGATGAATGGATAACAAAAATGTTAAATATCCACAAAACTGAATATTATTCAGCCATAAAAAGTAACAAAATATTGCTACATGCTATGACATGGATGAATATAAAAAGAAGGCCAGGGTGAATTTCAGTATGTTTAACAACTGGCATGGTATACTCTTAGACCAAATTGTTTCATGACATAAACCACCAGAAGACCTTACAGAGTCTTCTGCCTGGGATTGAACACCTTTATCCTGTTGACCTTTTATTTGATTTAGCAAGGCTAAAACTCCCTTTTGTATGTAGATCTCTAGGGTGGAATTAGAGTAATTTGCATAAATTGCTGAGGAATGCTGACTCTCTCCTGGGCTTCCTTTAAACAGTAATGCCTGGACTATCATCTCAATTGTTTCTAACCAAAGCATTTGTGCACCAAAAAGAACAACAAAAACCTGATAGGTAGATCTAAGAAGGAGTATGAGTCTATGTTGCAAAAAAAAAAAAAGGGGCCAAAAGTTTGATGGGACAGGACTGATTATGCCATTACAAGTGGCTGCAACTAGAACCCTACCTTAACCTAGTCCGGAGATCAAGCATAGCCTTTTCTCTTTATATTAATGCTTGATATCCATACTTGAAGTTCCTTTTCCTCCATACACAACAGCTGAGCAATGTCTCTTGATTTCCTACTTTGGAAATAAGGACTAAATAGAGCAGATGTTCATATGCTTGTTACCACAGTGAAGACAGTGGCCAGGGCTGTGTTAATTCAGTGCTGTGTGTTTTGCAGTCCTTCTGTGCTGTGTTTGGGGGTCCAGTAATCTTTTCTCTCAGAAGGTGGATTTCCTCTAGGACTGAGTGATGATTCTGCCCAATGTTCTAACATTTAATTTTCTCCTGCCTGCAGGAGAGCAGACATTGCTTTAACTTCTGGCATTTAATGGTATGTATGGGGGAGCTTTTGTACGGTTTCCTCTAACCTTAGAATTTCTTTTTTTTTTTTGAGACGGAGTTTCGCTCTTGTTACCCAGGCTGGAGTGCAATGGCGCGATCTAGGCTCACCGCAACCTCCGCCTCCTGGGCTCAGGCAATTCTCCTGCCTCAGCCTCCTGAGTAGCTGGGATTACAGGCATGCGCCACCACGCCCAGCTAGTTTTTTTGTATTTTTAGTAGAGACGGGGTTTCACCATGTTGACCAGGATGGTCTCGATCTCTCGACCTCGTGATCCACCCACCTCGGCCTCCCAAAGTGCTGGAATTACAGGCTTGAGCCACCGCGCCCGGCCTAACCTTAGAATTTCTAAGAATCTTGCTGAAAATTCTTTGGAACTCTTATTATTTTTGAAGTTAATTTATATAAATCATTTCATTTTTATTTGAAACTTCAAATACATCACCTAAAACAAACCACCTTTTTTTAATAGCAGTGTTAGTAGAAATGTTTCTGTTGTACAAAGGTAAAGATATCAAATAGCTACCTCATCACTTTATAGGTTTAAGCATGTGGTTCTTTTTTTTTTTTTTTTTTTTTTTTGAGACGGAGTTTCACTCTTGTTACCCAGGCTGGAGTGCAATGGCGTGATCTCGGCTCACCGCAACCTCCGCCTCCCAGGTTCAGGCAATTCTCCTGCCTCAGCCTCCTGAGTAGCTGGGATTACAGGCACGCGCCACCATGCCCAGTTAATTTTTTGTATTTTTAGTAGAGACGGGGTTTCACCATGTTGACCAAGATGGTCTCGATCTCCTGACCTCGTGATCCACCCGCCTCAGCCTCCCAAAGTGCTGGGATTACAGGCTTGAGCCACCGCATCCGGCTGCATGTGGTTCTTAATGGCAAAATTGTTATTCCACATTTATTAGAACAGGAGCAAAGTAGACTGGGTTCTAGATTGTTTGAAATATACATGTAAGCATATAATTGCATGTTAATATACTTACCAATATAAGTGAATAAATTAATAGATGCATTTTCAACATAAGTGTTTGTAATTCACTATAATCTATTAGATTGCAAACAGTTTAATTTGACAGCAGTATAATTTCATGATTGCTCTTTTTTCATAATATTTTCTCAGGCAAGACAAAGTATGTGCAATCAAAAGTTATGATTTAATAAATTCAGGTGCCAAATTAAGTGCAATTATATCTTAACTGACATAAGAATTACAGAATAGAATGTTAATATTCCAATATTCTAATTTAAAGAATGAAATTGACTTCATTACAATGCTACTATAAATTAACATTAGCATTTTTCTAAGGCTATGTTATGAATTAATATAACAAGAGGACTCAGAGCCATTTGATCAAATCACTAATCACATTGTAGTTTTTATTTCTCACAAAATTTTATATTGGAAAGTTCAGTTAAAACAAATATTCTTTTAACTGAAAAGAGAAACAAGATTTACAATTGTATGCAACATCACTTCATATGTAATTTTTTACAAAATTAATTTTGGCTGGGTGCGGTGGCTCATGCCTGTAGTCACAGCACTTTGGGAGGCCAAGGTGGGCAGATCACAAGGCCAGGAGATCGAGACCATCTGGCCAACATGGTGAAACCCCATCTCTACTAAAAATACAAAAATTAGCTGGGCATGGTGGCATGTGCCTGTAGCCCCAGCTACTCGGGAGGCTGAGGCAGCAGAATTGCCTGAACCCGGAAGGTGGAGGTTGCAGTGAGCCAAGATCTTACCACTGCACTCTAGCCTGACGACAGAGAGAAATGCCATCTAAAAATAATAATTTTATGAAAATTAATTTTTTTTTTTTTTTGAGACGGAGTTTTGCTCTTGTTACCCAGGCTGGAGTGCAATGGCGCGATCTCGGCTCACCGCAACCTCTGCCTCTTGGGTTCAGGCAATTCTCCTGCCTCAGCCTCCTGAGTAGCTGGGATTATAGGCACGCACCACCATGCCCAGCTAATTTTTTGTATTTTTAGTAGAGACGGGGTTTCACCGTGTTGACCAGGTTGGTCTCGATCTCTCGACCTTGTGATCCACCCGCCTCGGCCTCCCAAAGTGTTGGGATTACAGGCTTGAGCTACCGCGCCCAGCTTTTTTTTTTTTTTTTTCTTTTAAGATGGAGTTTCGGCCGGGTGCGGTGGCTCAAGCCTGTAATCCCAGCACTTTGGGAGGCTGAGGCGGGTGGATCACGAGGTCGAGAGATCGAGACCATCCTGGTCAACAAGGTGAAACCCCGTCTCTACTAAAAATACAAAAAGTTAGCTGGGCATGCTGGTGCGTGCCTGTAATCCCAGCTACTCAGGAGGCTGAGGCAGGAGAATTGCCTGAGCCCAGGAGGCGGAGGTTGCGGTGAGCCTAGATCGCGCCATTGCACTCCAGCCTGGGTAACAAGAGCGAAACTCCGTCTCAAAAAAAAAAAAAAGAAAAAAAAAAAAAAAAAGATGGAGTTTCACTCTTGTCACCCAGGCTGGAGTGCAATGGCGCGATCTCGGCTCACCGCAACCTCCACCTCCTGGGTTCAGGCAATTCTCCTGCCTCAGCCTCCTGAGTAGCTGGGATTAGAGGCACGCGCCACCATGCCCAGATAATTTTTTGCATTTTTAGTAGAGACGGGGTTTCACCTTGTTGACCAGGATGGTCTCTATCTCCTGACCTCGTGATCCACCCGCCTCGGCCTCCCAAAGTGCTGGGATTACAGGCTTGAGCCCCCGCGCCTGGCCGAAAATTAATGTTAAATATAATTAAACTTAATTTTACATATTTAATAATTTATATTATTTTCCATGTGTAAATTATCTCATACATATTGGGAAATTCTGGCAAAGACCTTGATTGAAAATGTGTGAGACCCTCAGCAGATGTCCCATCCAAGACTTGCCTAGACTACTGACTCATGGGAACTGCGATATAATCAATGTGTATCGTTTTAAGCTGCTAAATTTATGTTAATATGTTACATAATTGTAAACAGCTAACATACATAATACCCAGGCAAGATTAGGCAGGCCTCCACTCTGCTCTCAGAGAACTTTCTATGAAATCATTCAGAATTTATTCACAACTCCGTAACTCTTTGCTTATCTGCCTTTCTCATTAGTATCTATGCAACCTGAGGATGGAGATTGTTTTCCGTAATTTTCGAGCCTCTCACAGTACCTGACACATAGGAGACATTCAAAAACTGTTTATTCTTAGATGTTAACCTCTATCTCACTTCTCAGCCTTCTGGCAAAAATCCAATGTAGATATTAACCTCTATAGTGAGACACATTAGGAATCCTGAGGACATCAAGACAGTGAAGAGACAGGAAGGTGCTAGGAAGAATCGTTTACAAAGAGAACAAGATTTGGTTCCTAAAATAATGGTTAAGTCACACATTTCTGCCTTTGAATTTTGGGCATGTTAGGTTGAAGAAACAAAAGCAAACATAAGGCATTAATATGTTAGATGTGACTGCAAAGCAATAAGAATAATCATAATCACAATTGAAAATTAGCTTTATTGCTTTACAGTCTTCCTATGCCTAAACAGAGAATATCTCTCACTTTATTTACTTCTTGTTTGATTTGTTTCCTGAGATTTTTGTAGTTTCCCTCATATAAATCTTTTACATATTTCTTTAGATTTATAACTATTTCCTTTTTTGTGGTGCTAATGTCACTGGTAATATGCTTTTAATTTAAAATTTTACTTGTTGACTACTGGTCCACTTTTACAAAGCAAAAAAAAAATTATGTGTTTCTTGACTTGCAGTGTATGAATGCACATAGATGCATGCAGAAAGAATACTAAAAACAAAATTAATAAATATGAAGAAATACAAAGGTCCATATAAAAATACTATGAACAGTTACGCAACAACAAATGGGATAACTTAGGAGAAATGGATAAATTCCTAGAAACAATCAAGGCTGAATTATGAAAAAGATATAAAATCTGGAAAGACCAAAAATGAGTAAAAAGATTGAATCAGTAACACAATTTTTTCCTTAAAGGAAAGCTTAGGACCTAATGGCTTCATTGCTGAATTTCATGCAACATTTAGAGAGGAAATAAAACTGTTCCTTCTTAAATTCTTCCAAATATTATAGAATAGGAAGCACTTTCAAACTTATTTTTCAAAACCAGTATTACCCTGATAATGAAGACAGATGAATACAATACAATACAAAAAACTACAGGCCAATATCCCTAATGAACATACATATAAGAATTTTCAACAAAGTGCTAGCCAACTCAATTCAACAGCACATTACAAAATCATTCTCTGTGATCACATGGGATTAATGCATAGAATGAATAAATAGATCAACATACATAAATCAATAAGTTATACATGATATTATCAGAATGAAGGACAAAAGCACATGATCATCTGAATTGATGCAGCATAGCATCTGACAAAATTCAGCACCCTTTTGTGATTTAAACTCCCCAAAAAAATAGATGTAGAAGAAAAGAAAACAACACCACAAAGGCTGTAAGTGGCAAACTCACAGTTAATGTAACAGTGATGAAAAGTTGAAGACTTTTCCTCGAAGATCAGGAACAAGAAAAGAATACCAACTCTCACGACTTCTATTCAACATAACACTGGAAGTCTGAGCCAGAACAATATGTAATGAAAAATAATAAAAGTCATCCAAATAAGGAAGGAAGAAATGAAATTGTCTCTGTGTACTGATTACATGATCTTATAAATAGAAAACTCTAAAAATTCCACCAAATAAAACTATTAAAACTAATAAACTCATTAAAGTTTCAGGATACAAAATCAAGTGCATTTCTATACACTAACAATGTACTATTCTAAAATAAATTTTAAAAAATGATTCCATTTATAGCAGCATCAAAACAAAAGTAAATATTTAAGGTAAAATTTAACCAAGAAGGTAAAAGATCTGAATACTGAAAACTCTAAAACTTTGATGAAAGAAACTGAAGATGGTATGATAAATGGAAAAATATCCAATGTTTGCAATGTTTGTGGACTAGAATAATTCATATTTTTAAAATATCCACAGCAATCTACAGATTCAATGAAATCCTCATGAAAATTCCAATGCCATTTTTCACAGAAAGAAAAAAATAAAGTAAGTTCATATGGAACAACAAAAGACCTCAAATAGTGAGAGCAATCTTGAGCAGAAAGAACACAGTTAGAGGCACCATACTTGCTGATTTCAAAATGTGTTATGAAACTATTATAACAAAAATGGCATGTTTTGGTTATAAAAACAAGTATATCAACCAATGGAACAGAATTAAAAGCCCAGAAATAAACCCATGCGTTTACAATCAATTAATTGTTTGACAAAGTCTCCTAAAACACACCATAGGGAAAGGACAGTCTCTTCAATAAATGATGTTGAAAAAACTGGATATTCAGAACAATAAAATTAGTCCTTTATCTCACACCGTATTAAAAAATCAATTTAAGAATGGATTAAAGACTTAAATGTACAACCTGCAACTGTAAAACTGCTAAAAGAAAATGTAAGGGAAACTCTTTAGGACATTGTTCTGGGTAATTATTTCTTGAATATGAGCCCAAAAGCACAAGCAACAATAAGTGAAAATAGATGAATGAAATTGCGTTAACCAAAAAGTTCCTCACAGCCAAGCAAACAGTTAACCATGAAAAGAGGCAACACAAGGATTGAGGGAAAATAACTGTGAAGCAGACATTTGATAAGGAGCTAATCTAAAAAATATGAGGAATTCAAACAACTTAATAGCCAAAAAGCAAATTATAAAATATGGGTAAAATACCTGAACAGACATTTCTCAAAGACAACAAAAATGGCCAACAAATATATGAAGAAAATCTTCAACAATACTAATCATCAGGGAAATGCAAAACAGACCACAATGAGAAGTCACCTCATACCTGTTAGAATGGCTGTTACCAAAAGGACAAAACATAACAAGTTTTGGTGAGGATGTGGAGAAAAGGGAAGGTAAGTCTGCGACATTCTTGTTGGGAATGCAAATTACGTACAGTCATTTTGGAAAACAGTGTAGAAGTTCCTCAAAAAACTAAAAATAGAATTATCATCTCATTCAGCAATCTCACTTCTGGGTATATATACAAAGGAATTGAAATCATATGTTGAAAAGACATCTGCACTTTCATATTCGTTTCAGCATTATTCACAATAGCCAAGATATGAAGCAACGTAAGTGTCCATCAGTGTGTGAACGGACAAAGAAAAGAGTATATATATAGATATACAACAAAATACTGTAGAGCCTTAAAAAATGAAGAAAATTCAGCCATTTTGGACAACACAAATTAAACTGGAGGACATTATGCTAAATGAAATAAGCTAAACACAGAAAGACAAATATTGCATAGTCTTGTTTGTATGTGCTATCTAAAAAATCTAATTCATACAAGCAGAGAGCAGAATGGTAGTTACCAGAGGATGGGATGGCCAAAAGAGAGATATTGGTCAAAGGATAATAAGTTTCAATTAGATGGGAGAAATAAGTTTTAGTGATCTATAGGAAAGCCTGATGGAATAGAGAATAATAATTTAGTTTATGTATATTTAGAAATTGCTGAAGGTAGATTTTAAATGTTCTCACACAAAAAGTAGGTGACGTGATGTGTTAATTATCTTAATTATATAGTATATAATTAATTTTACAGTGTATAATTTTTTTTTTTTTTTTTTGAGACGGAGTTTCGCTCTTGTTACCCAGGCTGGAGTGCAATGGCGCGATCTCGGCTCACCGCAACCTCCGCCTCCTGGGCTCAAACAATTCTCCTGCCTCAGCCTCCTGAGTAGCTGGGATTACAGGCACGTGCCACCATGCCCAGCTAATTTTTTGTATTTTTAGTAGAGACGGGGTTTCACCATGTTGACCAAGATGGTCTCGATCTCTTGACCTTGTGATCCACCCGCCTCGGCCTCCCAAAGTGCTGGGATTACAGGCTTGAGCCACCGCGCCCGGCCAATTTTTTGTATTTTTAGTAGAGACGGGGTTTCACCATGTTGACCAGGTTGGTCTCGATCTCTCGACCTTGTGATCCACCCGCCTTGGCCTCCCAAAGTGCTGGGATTGCAGGCTTGAGCCACCGCACCCGGCCCTTTTTTCTTTCTTGACTCATGTTTATAGTAAGAAATATTTCACATCTCTACTAATTGTGTATATATGTGTATGTGGAGGGGGTGTACACATATACCTACAACAACAACAAAAAGGTCAGCCATCATCTAGTAGAGAAGTTTCAAGTGATTTTTAGTCCTATTTCTGCAGTCATATTGCCCCAATCAATCCAATTTTGGTGTTTTCCTTATACGTATATTAGTCCCATGGATATTGGCACCTGTGGTCATAAGCACTGCTTCAAATTCCTATAGTAAATTTGTAGAAGTCTAGCTTTTCATAGTTCAGTGGGAAGAGCAAAGGCTGATTTTAAAAGTACGCCCCCTCTCCGCCCAGTCCTATCCTGTTATCAGCAATCCATTACAGAGTACAGACCCACCCCAATTCTGTGCACTTCACCGGTACCACAAGTATAAGTTCAACATATCCTTCCTGCTTCCCTGGGGATGTCTCATGTTTTGTTATTTAGATGTTGTTGATATTTTTCTTTCCACTTCCTTTATATATTTATTCTGGTGCATTAGATTTCTAGGACTGCAAAAACAAAGTAACACAAAACAGGTGGCTTAAACAACGGAAATTTATTTTCTCACAGTTTTGCAGGAATCTGTTCCAAATCACCTTCCTTTTGTTTGCTGGCAGTGGTTGACATTCCTTGGCTTATAGATGTATCACCTTGATTTCTGCCTTCATCTTCTCATGTCATTCTCACTGTGTACATCTTCATGTCTCTGTTTCCAAATTTCCCAGTATAAGAGCATCATTAGACATATCTTATATAATATACTAAAGAGAGCATTCCTAAGGCTGAAATGAAAGAATATGATACAGTAACACGAACCCATATGAAGACATAAAGACCTCTGGTACAGGCAAATACGTGAAAAAACAGAAAAACCAGTATTATTGTAAATTTCATTTTTTATCTACAACTCTTCTACAGGATTTAAAAGTAAATTGCATAAAAATTATTATGAAAATAGGTTAATTTGTATATAATAGAGATGTAATTGTGACACCAATAACGTAAAATGAGGAATAATGAAGCTACAAAAAAATAGAGATTTTATATGCAGCTGAAGTTAATTTTTCTTTTCAATTCTGAATAGATTGTTATAACTTTAGGTATGATAGGCAATCTCCATGGTAACAACAAAGAAAATACCTACAGAATATATTCAAGCAGAAATGAGACGGTGATAAAAATGTATCGCTACAAAAAAAAAAATCAGCTAAATGCAAAGGAAGGCAGCAATGGAGTAAATAAAGGGCTAAAAGCTGTAAGACCCACAGAAAAGAAATAACAAAATGGGAAATGTAAGCCCTTCTGTATCAGTAATAACTTTAAGTATAAATAGATTAACAGAATAAAAACAAAGGAAAAGCAAGAGCACAGGATCCAACTATATGCTATCTCCAAGAGATTCACTTAAGGATCAAAAGACACTTAGAGATTGAGAGTGAAATGATAGAAAAAGACATTTAATGCAAATAGGAACCCAAAGAGAACTGAGGTGATTAAAGAAATATTCAACAAAATAGACTTCAATGCTAAAACTGTTACAAGAGACAAAGAAAGACATTATACACTGATAAAAAGTCAAGTAGCCAATAAGGTAGCTCAGTTATCAACAAACATATATATAGAGATTACTACAAAAACATACATGTGTATATGCATATATATACATCCCAAATATGAAAGCTCCAAAAACATGTACTTATTGATGCAAAAGTCCTAAAAAAATATTAGCAAACTGAATTCACTGACATTAAATGTATTATACATTACGACCAACTAGAATTTATTTCTGGAATGCAAGGATTGCTCAACACATACTGATCAATCAGTGTAATTCACCACATTAATGAGACATTGATCACCACCTATGGAGGTCTGTCCTGCAGACCCTGACTCAAGATGGATGAATGAATGCACTCACACATACCAGAATACAGTGAATCTGAGCGGGCTAGGGATGGTCATCAGCTGCTTTCAGAGGGTGATTGCAGCTAACCAACCACTACTGCCTGTCCTCCTCACATGTATTCAGTATATTTAATAACAGAGGTTCTAAGTCAACATGCTTGTGGAAAATTAACAAGGTTAAAAGAGTGGTTTTACAAATGTTAAAAGGTCTTGGTTCTAGGGCCCAGAATAAACACCATTAATGGGTAGTTCCCTTTGGACCACCCCCTGAGAGGACCATCCAGCACAAAGTTTATATGAGTAAACAATTAGCGTGGAGACAAGGGATGTGGGGTAAACAGACTTAACTAGGGAAGCTTGTATTGTCCCTATCTTTTACCCTATGACTTAAAGTCCTAATGTAATGAACTGGCTGCCTTTAGCCCCTTCCATTAAAACCTTTCAGCCTTGCAAAAGGTTTGAGACTATAATCTTCTAACTTTCCCTAATATATTTTGCCAGCCACCCTGAGTGAATCCTAACACATTATTTAAATGAAAAGGAAAAAAAAGTGATCATCTCAACTGAGGCATAAAAAGCATTTTACAAAATTCAGCATGTTGTCATGATCAAAACAAAATACTAAAATTAGAAGGAAACTTCCTCAGCACAATAAAAGCTATATATAGAAAACACGCATAGCTAACATACTCAATGGTGAAATACTGAAAAAAAAAAGAGGAAGGAGAATGACAAGGATTCCTGTTTTTACCGCTTCTATTCAACACAATATATGGCAAGAATGTCTACTGTAACCATTGCTATTTAATATTATACTGGAATTTCTAGCCAGCATGGTAAGTCCATAAAAAAGAAAAGAAAGCCAGGCACGGTGGCTCAAGCCTGTAATCCCAGCACTTTGGGAGGCCGAGGCGGGTGGATCACAAAGTCAAGAGATCGAGACCATCCTGGTCAACATGGTGAAACCCCGTCTCTACTAAAAATACAAAAAATTAGCTGGGCATGGTGGCACGTTCCTGTAATCCCAGCTACTCGGGAGGCTGAGGCAGGAGAATTGCCTGAACCCAGGAGGCGGAGGTTGAGGTGAGCCAAGATCGCGCCATTGCACTCCAGCCTGGGTAACAAGAGCGAAACTCTGTCTCAAAAAAAAAAAAGAAAATAAAAAAACACAATGATTATAAAGAAATTAAACCAATTCTATTGATAGATTTTATGACTGTCTCCATGTGCATTCCAATATAATCTGCAAAATCTCCTGGTACTAATAAGTGAATTAAGTAAGGTCACAGAACACAAGCTCAATGTACAAAATTTAGTTTTTTCTATACTAGCAATGAACACATGAAAACAACATTACAAATGCAATACAGTTTGAGAATTCCTAATCCAAAAATCCAAAATATCTCCAGGCTCCTTGGTGCACTCCTGTAATCCTAACTACTTGGGAGACTGAGACAGGAAGATTGCTTGAACCTAGGAGTTCGAGACCAGCCTAGGCAATATAGTGATTTCTCATCTCCCCCCAAAAAATTAAAAAGTCTGAAATGATCCAAAATTTGAAACTTTTTGAGTTTCGACCATAAGTCAAAAGTTCTACAACTGTCCTTATGTGACAGGTTACAGTCAAAAATGCAATCAAAACTTTGTTTTGTGCAGAAAACTATTTTTAAAATGTATAAAATGATATTCAGGCTATATGTGTAAGGTATATATGAAAGAAACATAAATAAATTTCGTGTTTAGACTTGGGTTCCATCCACAGGATATCTTATTAAGTATATGTAAATATTTCAAAGTCTGAAAACATTTGAAATACAGAACACTTTGGGTCTCAATAATTTTTGATAAGGAATACTCAGCCTGTACCAATTATAATTTTTTTTTTTAAATAAAAGGAAAAAATAAAAGGAAAACTCTGAAACACTTAGGTGTAAATCTAACAAAGCATATGTAGGACTTATATTCTAAAAGTATAAAACATTGATGACAGGCCGGGCGCGGTGGCTCAAGCCTGTAATCCCAGCACTTTGGGAGGCCGAGGCGGGTGGATCAAGAGGTCAAGAGATCGAGACCATCCTGGTCAACATGGTGAAACCCCGTCTCTACTAAAAATACAAAAAAATCAGCTGGGCATGGTGGCACGTGCCTGTAATCCCAGCTACTTGGGAGGCTGAGGCAGGAGAATTGCCTGAACCCAGGAGGTTGAGGTTGCGGTGAGCTGAGATCGCGCCATTGCACTCCAGCCTGGGTAACAAGAGCGAAACTCCATCTCAAAAAAAAAAAAAAAAAAAAAATTGATGACAGAAGTCAAGGAAGATATAAATAAATAGAGACGCAAAATAGAGTCATGTATTGAAAGACTCAACAACAAAGTATTTATATGAATATGTTACAATATATAATGGGATATTAGATGTAGAGAAAATGAATGAATCAAAGCTGCTGGAATCAACATGGATACTTGTTGAAAGCATAGTATCAATGGAAAAATCAAATCACTAAAAATAAAGTCAGTTATGCCTATGTAAAATTAGGAAACATGAAAAATACTTTCTTGTATATGGACACATTTATACACAGTAAAAATGTAAAAAATGCAACAAGGTTGTTTAACACAAAATTCAGTACAGGCCTTATTTTGATGAGGTGGTCAGGAAAGATGGTATAATTGAGTGGAAGTACAGAGGGTGCCTAAACAGTATTGACAATGTTTTGTTTCTCAATTGTGATGTTGGTTACACAGGTGCTCATTAAATTACTTTGTATGCATATTCGTGTGTCTTAAATATTTCCTAGGAAATTAAAACGAAAGGGTAAATATATTTAGTGCAAAATCCAAACTCTTAAACTAATTAAAAACTGTATTAACTACAAATATATACAGCGAAATAAGTATGAAGGAAATAGTCTTGGTAATATAAATATAAACATAATGCCTGACTCTTCCTGGATTAACAAATGTGATTTGATATACCAATTGGTGTTAATGATGGTAATCCATCATATTACATAAGACAAGATTTATATTAAAATAGCCTTGTCAGTACTAAAGAGTTAACAAATTTGATTGAATTTGAGTTGTTTGCCCTCAATTATTTTTCTCAGTGAAAGGAGACAGATTATAACAACTAAAGGTACCTTGTTATTTATTTGGTATTTAACTATATTTGCCTGTCTTTTTTAACTGTAACATTTATAACTTTTAATATGTAAAACACAAAAATAATTGCATTGGGGTCAGGTTTAAATTGTAAATAAAATAACTGCAACCCAGTTGGGACAGTGAACTTGCTTTGTGTCGTTAGCCTGTGGTTGTTTACTTCAGTGTATACTTATTTCTAAAAGGATGTTACTTCATCATCAAATCTGATTATTAACGGTCAGGATTGTACTCGGATTAATTAAATTTGAGAAAAGGAATGATCTTCTCAACTATGTCCATGTTATGAATGAAATGCCAGAATTAAATTCTTATAAAAGCAACTCACTCATTTTCCAGACACATAAGTAGCTATACTTCAATATGTCTATTATAAAAGATGACTTTGATAATACAAGTTAATTTGGATATTATCCCCAAACCATTGAACTTGTTAAGGCTTTCAAAATCTGAGGTCTGTTCTCCAACCTTCAAATAGGATTATATGATTGTATAGCTTTAAGGTTTCCAAAAGGCAAAATTTCATAAACCTGATATTCCATTCCAGTAGCTAAAAGATCTCAATATGAGAAACTATTTCTGGTAACCACACTAAATCTCTAATATGTCAGCTTAATATCATTTTGTTCTTTTTCTTCTTTTTTAAACATTTATTTCAGTAGATTTAGGGTTATCCGTGGTTTTTGGTTTCGTGGATGAATTATACAGTGGTGAAGTCTGGAATTTTAGTGTAGCTGTCACCCTAATAGTATACATTGTGCCCAATAGGTAATTGTTCTGTTAATTAAACAAATGCCACATATTTTTCTGTTTACAAATAAAAACCTGGCATAGTGTTAAAAATTGAAAATACAGGCCGGGCGCGGTGGCTCACGTCTGTAATCCCAGCACTTTGGGAGGCCGAGGCGGGTGGATCACGAGGTCAAGAGATCGAGACCATCCTGGTCAACATGGTGAAACCCTGTCTCTACTAAAAATACAAAAAAATTAGCTGGGCATGGTGGCACGTGCCTGTAATCCCAGCTACTCAGGAGGCTGAGGCAGGAGAATTGCCTGAGCCCAGGAGGCGGAGGTTGTGGTGAGCCGAGATCGAGCCATTGCACTCCAGCCTGGGTAACAAGATCGAAACTCCGTCTCAAAAAAAAAAAAAAAAAAAATTGAAAATACAGAAAAATACATAAAGAAATAAAAAAATCCTCCAGAAAAACACAACTAAGCATGTTGGACCATTTATTTCCTTTTTTAATGCACATGTTTGTGCTTATAATATATATGTATATTCATATATATGATAACCACATTATATAGTAAATATTAATGTCTATATTTATTGAACATCTACTATGTACTGAATATATACAGGATACACTTTGTGTAGATTTTCATATTTAACCATTAATACAAAAATCTGCATTTTACATTTTTAATCTACATTAAATATGAAAATCTACATTTTAAAAATACAATTGAACCACAAAACATTATTTTTTTTCAAATATCCCACAGCTACTAAGTGTCGGAGTATAGATTCAAACATAGGCAATCTAAGCCCAAATCTGGCACTCTTAAAAGCCTATCTCCCATATGTTAGGGTAACTAATACGTGTGTGTAACTGAAACGGAACTTAATCATATTCGTTAACAGAGCTAGTTTTTGATAATACATCTCTTGAGTGAACCTAACAGACTGTCTCTCATTACTTTCTTAGCAGGGTTTTGTTTCTCTTTATTTACAATTTTACTTTTTATGGAACAATATATACATATATATTTGCAACTTTGAATACAATGACAAATGAACAGTGACCATATATGCATGCACAGTTATACATGTAATCACACATATATGTATTCACATTTCACTCATATTTTACTTATATTTGTTATCCTCTTATTTCCATAGTATTTGCTTTTTCCTATGTATTATAAGCATGTGCTTAAAAAATAAATGAAAAGTTTCTGCTGCTAGAAATCCACTTCACAGAGTCAACTACTTCAATTTGTCTAATTGTTTGATTTTAGTTTTTCCTGTAATAACCTCTGTATCTCTAAATAATCCATATACATGCCACTATATGTGGTGTATCAATCTTTTATATAATATATTGACTTTTATTTATACCTTAGAATCTAGTTTATTTCCCCTCAATGTTACCATCAGCTCCAAAACATTGCCTTTTTTTTTTTTTTTTTTTTTTTGAGACGGAGTTTCGCTCTTCTTGCCCAGGCTGGAGTGCAATGGCGCAATCTCGGCTCACCGCAACCTCCGCCTCCTGGGCTCAGGCAATTCTCCTGCCTCAGCCTCCTAAGTAGCTGGGATTACAGGCACGCGCCACCATGCCCAGCTAGTTTTTTGTATTTTTAGTAGAGACGGGGTTTCACCATGTTGACCAGGATGGTCTCGATCTCTCGACCTCGTGATCCACCCGCCTCGGCCTCCCAAAGTGCTGGGATTACAGGCTTGAGCCACCGCGCCCGGCCACATTGCTCTTTTTATCCTCTCTTGATTACTTTGCAATAGTAAAATTTGTACCTTTATCTATATTTTTATTCCATCAATATATACAATATATCTTCACTTCCCCACTGTAAGATGAGAATGCCAGTGAGTTTGAAAGAATTATACCTAGTCTCTGGAGTTCTTTCCTTTTTGCATAGTACCCTTCTATATCAATTTGCCCTATTCTCATTTAGATCTATTGCTTCCCCATCCTACTGGAAAGTTTACTTTAGTAGTATGACTTTTCCTCTTGGATATATAAATATCCAAGAGATAGTTTTTGGTTATCTGATTATTCCTATTTCAAACTATCCTGTTCTTAAATTGGGGTTACAATATCTGCATTCATATTCTTGACAATATTAATCATAATTACATTTTTAAGTTCTCATCTGTTAACTAAATTATATCTATTTTCTCTGAGGTTAATTGTTACATTTGTTTATCTTGATCTCAGTGTTTCATTTTGGAGTACTTACTGTAACGGTTTGTGATTCTTTCTTATCCAATTATATTTTACAAAGAAGCAACAGATACGTAAATTATGATTCTGTATTTGCACAAGTTTGTCAACTGCAAGGCTTTACTTTAGGGTGGAAAATATTCTCTTTTTATGCTCAGTTGTCTGCATAAAATGGCCTTGAGGAGAATGATATTGTCTCAGCCCCATCCTGCTCTCCCCAAATGAATGGGCATTTCTGGACATTGTTGGCTTTTCTAGGAGTCTACATGGCAGTTTTATTTCCCTTATCAGCCTCTGTACAGATGCTCATTGATGTTTTCTTCTAAATAGTTGTCCTTTTCTTTTAAATATTTTTGTTATACTTTTAATGAGGTTTCTATTTGGAAGAGAGGAGACATCTAGTTTCAGATGCAATTGTGATCTTAGCAGGCTTCTCTCATGTCATTTAATATTTAAATTCTAGGCTTCAATTCTGACATGTAGAGGGTCTATGACTCAGACACATTTTCCTTATTTATAAAATGAAAATCAGAATATTTGCCCAAAGTATTGTCAATAATAAATATGATTATGTAGGTAAAACATTTAGTGCTTTAACTGTAACTTATACGATACAATAAATAAGCATTTGTTCCTCTCTCCACTATAAATTTGAAGTGTTGGTGATTCGAAAATGAAAAATATTAAGTGCTATTCTCAAGTGTTTGCAGTCCAGCAGAGTGCCAGACAAGCAAATACACAATAAGGATATAATTTGACAATGGCTGTGGAAAAAGAAGCATTTGAGTATTTGGGGGGAAACAAATGAAGGGTTCACAGAAGAGGCAATGCTTGACAATATACAGGCAGAAAAAATCATTTGCACTTTCTAGGCTGAATTCCGTTAAATTGCTCTTTGAATGTCTCTTATCCTTGTCTAAGTACAGAATTTTACAACTTTTGACTTTTATAAGAAGAGATTGGAAAATATTTTACTTTCTGTAATAAGAAAAGAGCAATTCTGAGGTTTATCATTATCAAAATTATATAATTATCTACCAATTTATACTACTTTCTTTTTAAAATCTTGTCCAAATCACAATTAATAGTGGCTCTTTCTGTCAGCTGTGAATTCACATCTTAAGAGATAACATTTGTATAGAAAAGATTAAATAGCTACACCAGGAGGTGCACAAACATATTTATATCTCCTTCTGACTTAGTGTCTACATTTAGCTACAACCACACAGCCACTGTCATAAAAGTGAATTAGAGTTTTTAACAAAGCATTTTTTTTTTCCTCATTATTCTCATTGAGCCATAAAGGTCCGGACTTGGTATGTTATATATTTGTTCACAATCTTTTCTAAAGCCACCTTGAGGTAGATTACAAAGCATATGTATTACCGAGGAGATTTCTTTCTTAAATGAGGAAGATAGAATCAAAAGAAAATAAAAAGTAAAGAAATTAAAATGAAGTCTATAATTACGATATAAACACCTGGAGACTTAGGACACTTCCTTGAAGTGGAGCACATATTTTTGATTCTGAACTTGTTAATATCTTCAGAAAGGAGTCATTGTCATTGACATGATTCAATATGACTATACATATTTTTTAAATCAAAAGGGAATGACTATATGCAAGACAAGCCTAAATCTTCTTGGTTCTAAAACCAGTCATTGGCCTAATAAAAAATACAATGCATTATATAATGTATTTTATAGGACTTAAGTATGGAACTATAGAAGCACTTATTAAGTGCATGTAATTTAATCATTGGTCATTCCTGAACACTTCTTTTCAATCAACTTCCACAAAGATCTAATCCATTACCAGGTCCTGTTTATTTTGCCAAATATATCTTAAATTTGGCATCTGTTCCTATTTCCCATCTCTTCCACTCAAATTTGTATATCATCATCTCTAAACCGGATTGCCACAATAGACTCCTAAAAGGCTTCTTAGTAATACACCCCCTACATTAGAGTCACAGTCATTTTTAAAATGTAAATTTGATCTTATTACTCTTTTTTTTTTTTTTTTTTTTGAGACGGAGTTTCGCCCTTGTTACCCAGGCTGGAGTGCAATGGCACGATCTCGGCTCACCGCAACCTCCGCCTCCTGGGCTCAGGCAATTCTCCTGCCTCAGCCTCCTGAGTAGCTGGGATTACAGGCACGTGCCACCATGCCCAGCTAATTTTTTGCACTTTTAGTAGAGACGGGGTTTCACCATGTTGACCAGGATGGTCTCGATCTCTCGACCTCGTGATCCACCCGCCTCGGCCTCCCAAAGTGCTGGGATTACAGGCTTGAGCCACCGCGCCCGGCGATCTTATTACTCTTATGCTTAAAATATTACAATAGTTTTCCATTGCCATTAGGATATAGGCTGAATATCTCAACACAATCCACGAGGCTTCTCATGGCTTTATCTTGGCTATATCTGACATCAATAACGCCCTTGCTCTCTAAGCCTTAACTATTGGCTTTTGATTAATTCTTCAAACACATTATAATCCTCCATAGCAGAGGCCTTGGATGTCATTTTTCCTCCCCTGTTCATTCTAGCTAACTCATTCCTATCCTTCATATCCCACCTAATATAATACTTCCTCTAACCCTTCAGACTATATCACACTCCCCATTATATATTCTCATATTACTTCCTGGCATGTGCATGATTTGTAGTTTGCAAATTTATTTTGTAATTACATAATCAATATCGCCCATGTCCTAGAGAATGTAAAATCCAGGAGATTAGGAATAATATGTGTTTTTTCCCCTAATTACTGCATCTCAAAAAGCTAAAATAGTATACAGCCTATGTAGAATCATGCAAAGTTGCCAAGATGCTGCACTATGGTAATTTCCCACAAACTGATGAATGGAATGTCCTCAAACTCCATAGCCTTTTTACTATATACTGTGTTTTAGACTGCTGAATTAAAGATTGAGATGAACATATTTTCTTTATTCATTTTTATAATTCACAGTTACCATTATCTACCATTGCTCAGTTTTGAGTTTGAAATATATTTTCAATAATGGCTTTGCACATTTTAAAAATTCTTATTTTTTTCTCTATATTGCCAAATACCGGTGACATGACCAAGTATTTGCATAAACAGTAGTACAGAATGCCCTATGAATTTCAAATCCTACTCTACATATATAATTTCCTATGGCTGGCTGTTAGAAAATCCTTTATTTGTGAGATGATATATTTCTAACTTATTTTCAGGCTTTACCTACTGGATCAAGGTGTCTTAACTGATGATAATATCTACATTTTATGTTTCTTGAGAACTGCGACGGTCTGTAATTTTACTGTAGAAGTGAGTACATTGAAGGGTACAGGCACTGGCACTGGGCACCAACTCTATATTAATAAACAGATGTTCGTCATCTTTTTCAAAAAAAATTTCCTCTTTTATCTTTTATTCAAAATAACTCAAATTAATATCATTGTGACATGTGCCAGCTGCTTGTTTTGTCCTGCTGAAGCTTCACTGCTATTAATTTCCAAACCCAAGAATGCAATAGGAGGAAGTACAATGACTTTTTCTTAAAGGTGAAGTCCTCAATTTTGTATTTCTTTTCTTCTCTTCTGAAGCCAAGGAGTATCACTGGAACAGCTATTCTTCCAAGTTTTATCTCTAGGCAACTCTTGTTCCTTGAGATCATGTGTATGTACAGATATACAGATGTGCACATTATTTACATGTACATAATGATTGGCTTCTATATCTCTGACATTCTTGCTCGGATACTCTTTCTGAGAAAACAAGTCCCTAATTTTTTAGTAGAAGTTGAAATAATTTATATCAAATATTTCTTGGAGTCAGCTTTTTAGGATCACATTTGCACTTTTCATGAAAGTGTCATTCACTATACATGTAGTAACTTACATACCCTTCTGCCATGGGGACTTGTAATTTTAAGTTAAAGCAGTCCAGGACCTATTTCTATGTTTCTATTTAGATTAGGGGATGGTGATCTATAAAAAAAGACTTTTCGCCGGGCGCGGTGGCTCAAGCCTGTAATCCCAGCACTTTGGGAGGCCGAGGCGGGTGGATCACAAGGTCGAGAGATCGAGACCAACCTGGTCAACATGATGAAACCCCGTCTCTACTAAAAATACAAAAAATTAGCTGGGCATGGTGGCGCGTGCCTATAATCCCAGCTACTTAGGAGGCTGAGGCAGGAGAATTGCCTGAACCCAGGAGGCGGAGGTTGCGGTGAGCCGAGATCGCGCCATTGCACTCCAGCCTGGGTAACAAGAGCGAAACTCCGTCTCAAAAAAAAAAAAAAAGACTTTTCTCTGATGGAAACATTCATCATTTTCTGGAGGGTCCTGTGGAGCAAATCTATTATTATGAAGATAAGACTAATGCTGGCATTTATTGAGAGGGGATAATGTTCCAAACAGTGTTCTAAGTGTTTATATCTCAAAGGGTGGGGAAGAGAGATACTTTAATCTCTATAAAATCTTGTCTGAATATTAGTTTCTAGCATGAATGTATGGTAAATAAATTCATTATGTTATGGTAGGTAGGTAGTCAGACATGAGCAGGGCAGGAGAGGCCTCTGACCCCCAACACCAGGAATGTCAAACAACCATCAGGTGATGATCAGGTGGTTGTTAAACTGCCTCGCTAAACTAATAATTGGTCACAGCCAGTGCCAGAGAAAGGCAGTCTCCCAATAAATAGGAAAAACCTGAAACTGGTGATTAGCAGCTTCCTGATAAGGTTTCAGGAGTTGGGTAAATGGGCTCCAGCGTGTGCACCAAAAGGCAAAATGACAGAGTTTAACTGGTATATGACGTTCCTCTAGGAACACTCAACTGAAAGGGAACACCTCAAGTGAGCATGTGCACCAATTTGGTGAAGACACTGTACCTGTGGCCCCTCGCAAGTGCTGGCAGGCCACTGTACATGAGGACAGCCACCCCAAGGGAGGAATCAGAAAGAAAGGGATGCAAGACCACAGAAATATGCCAACATATAAAACCCAAAGTCAAAAGTCAAACCGTGCACTTGATCTCCCAAATCACCTGCATTACCCTCTTCCAACTGCACTTTACTTCGTTTGGTTCCTACTCTAAAGCTTTTTGGTTTTTTTTTTTTTTTTTTTTTGAGAGGGAGTTTCGCTCTTGTTACCCAGGCTGGAGTGCAATGGCACGATCTCGGCTCACTGCAACCTCTGCCTCCCGGGTTCAGGCAATTCTCCTGCCTCAGCCTCCTGAGTAGCTGGGATTACAGGCACGCACCACCATGCCCAGCTAATTTTTTGTATTTTTAGTAGAGACGGGGTTTCACCATGTTGACCAGGATGGTCTCGATCTCTTGACCTTGTGATCCGCCCGCCTCGGCCTCCCAAAGTGCTGGGATTACGGGCGTGAGCCACCGCACCCGGCCTCTAAAGCTTTTTTTTTTTTTTTTTTTTTTTTTTTTTGAGACGGAGTTTTGCTCTTGTTACCCAGGCTGGAGTGCAATGGCGCGATCTCGGCTCACCGCAACCTCCGCCTCCTGGGCTCAGGCAATTCTCCTGCCTCAGCCTCCTAAGTAGCTGGGATTACAGGCACACGCCACCATGCCCAGCTAATTTTTTGCACCTTTAGTAGAGACGGGGTTTCACCATGTTGACCAGGATGGTCTCTATCTCTTGACCTCGTGATCCACCCGCCTTGGCCTCCCAAAGTGCTGGGATTACAGGCTTGAGCCACCGCTCCCGGCAAGCTTTTTAATAAACTTTCGCTCCTGCTCTAAAACTTGCCTCAGTCTTTGACTCTGCCCTATGCCCCTCAGTCAAATTCTTTCTTCTGAGGAGGCAAGATTTGAGGTTGCTGCAGACCCATACGGATTCTTTGTGAGTCTCAATTATATTGCCAACTTTCCAAATGGATTATAAAGAATTTTATGTGTGTGAGTCAAGAGTGGCAAGTAGAGGGAAGACTGCAGGAGGGTTGAGTGACGGCTAATTGTGTGAGGAGGGCATTGTGATGCTCGTGTGGACAGACTGGCTTATGAGACAATGACGCTGACAATAAGAAGTGAGCATTTGTCCCTGAGATGTGTGGTGTGATCTTATTTCCTGCTGAATAATGAACAGGTACACGTCCCAATTTTCTCACACAAATTCTCTGAAATAAGACATTGCTTCATCACATGTGGCTAAGTGGCAGGGCTGGTTTTAGACTGTCATTAACCTGGCTCTGGGTCAGAAAACCGTGAAGCTCATGCAACTTTGTACATTCTTCTCCCAGCTGCCCATGCATAGTCTTAAGTTGCCAGGAAATAGATTACATCATAACAGAGAAATAAGGCAAGGATGTAATCACTCTAACTAAAATTTCTAGAAAGTTTTGTTTTTTTGGATAATTTGAAGTTTTAATTGTATTATCTGTGCTTTTATTACAATTATGTCAGTGTAGCCACCATTATAAACACAGGCATGCCACACACACACACTCTTACATAGATATTCATGAGCACACACATACACATATTCCTGCCTCTTCCTTATGTCAGGGGTGTGTGTGTGTGTGTGTGTGTGTGTGTATGTGTGTGTGTATATACATAAAACATATCTTTTCAGAAATACATAATATAACACATATTCTATGTCATACATAATTATATCATATATAAAAACATATGAAGTATCTTTGCAGAAATTATACCAGTGAGAAAATTATGACAGTGAAAGAAACCTGAGCTACCTGCCCCTCACCACCACCTATCTTGCCTTTCCCTTAATTATTCCTGGGCTATGGCACAAGCTGACTTTCAGAGACATTTAGGCTATAGTTTAAATGATAATATGTCTTGCCCCAGAACTCAACCACTTTGGAAACCTAGTGGGAGGCCATCAGGCTGGAGACAAAAGAGGAGTTTGGCCGGGCGCGGTGGCTCAAGCCTGTAATCCCAGCACTTTGGGAGGCCGAGGCGGGTGGATCACAAGGTCGAGAGATCGAGACCAACCTGGTCAACATGGCGAAACCCCGTCTCTACTAAAAATACAAAAAATTAGCTGGGCATGGTGGCGTGTGCCTGTAATCCCAGCTACTCAGGAGGCTGAGGCAGGAGAATTGCCTGAACCCAGGAGGCGGAGGTTGCGGTGAGCCGAGATCGCGCCATTGCACTCCAGCCTGGGTAACAAGAGCGAAACTCCGTCTCAAAAAAAAAAAAAAAAAAAAAAAGAGAGGAGCTTGTGTGCTGCTAAGGCTCAGACATGAATGATTGTCAGCCATTACTCCAGAGGTTTTAAGATATGCAACTTTACCAATTACTCCTGCAAATAACACCACTACTGTAGATTGGCCTTTTGAGACATATTTTCAGGTTTTTGGCATGTCTGACACCCATGGCTCCACCTGGACCTGCCAACCCGGCTCCTGTGGCCCCACCCAGAAGCAATTCAACTGGTAGGACAGCCTTGACCCCCTATGATTTCATCTTCTCTTCAACCAATCAGAAGCAAGCACCTATTACCTGGTCATCCCTACCCTTTCCCCTAAACTGCCTTTGAAAAACCCCTAACGTAGGAGCTTTGGGTGAGATGATTGGAGTCTTCCATTGGTGTAGCTGGCCTCATGTCTGTTAAACTCTTTCTATAATACAATATCATGGTCTTTCTTTATGCAGCGGGCAGGAAGAACTTCTCAGGCAGCAGGCCGTTACAGTGAACTCAGGTGGGGATGGAGCATCAGTCACTTTGTCTGGTCCTGAGTACTGGAGAAATTCCTAAGGCTCAATGTGGTCCGTGTCAATCCCAGGGAATTTAAGGAAAGGGAAGAGATCATTTGCCAGGTTGCAAAGCCTCAGGCATCATATAAATTGCTATTGCTCACTCCAGTTTGATGCCCACTCACCAGGCAAATTCTTTGTTCAGGGCTTTTCCTCATACACATAGAGATTAGCAGCAGTGTGAGCCCCTAAAATTGTAATCCACCAGTCATTGGGAACTGGAAAAAGGAGGTGAGGGGTGACTGTCTGCGGAGTCTATCTGCCCCCTTTTTGTGTCACCTTCTAACCCAATCTTGTGGAATCAGGCACCCAGACATCCAACCTACTGCTGCTTTTTTCTGCAGTGAAGGGGAAGAGGGTGATTGTCCTTAGACAACTGTGGTGAGAAGCAAAAAGACTGAGCTTAACATGGTTCTCCAGCCTCTCCTCTCATGGCTTACTTCTTGCCACCTGTAGTCACTCACTTGCTGCTCCACCTCCAACAGTTCTAAACAGCTTTCCCTTCTTTCCCGGTCCATTGCATCTGTGTGTAAGTTCCTTAAATACGTATTTCCTTTCACTTTTATAGTTTCTCCAGGATTGACACTACCTGAGAGTTAGTGGAATGCTTTCTTGAAACCATTCATACTCACAAAACTTTTACATATCCTAACATTTGTCAAAGTACTTGGTATCGCATATAATTATGTACTTAGCTAAACTTAACATCTGTGTTTCATGGATTTGCTAAGGAAACTATGGCTTTTATATGCTCCGCCAACTAAGCATGGCGTGAGAGCCTTAAGTCTGACTGCTGCAACTCAAGGAAGTTACCCGTAAACTGAGGGTTTCTTCTTCACTCAGCACATAAAGCAGTCAACACTAGGTTGGTTTGTTTTTAGATCAAGAGACTAAAATTGAGTTCTATCAACTGTTGAGTGCATTTCTTAACATAAGCTGAAAACAGAAGTAATGATGTTGGGAAGAGGGCACTTAAGAAAACTTAGAAAAGAAACCTGCTAATTAAACTTCTGACTTCAGAATTATCTGCCTTGTTTTACTGAACAGAGTCTCCATTAGCAGCGTTAAAAAGAAATTTTCTCACCTGCAAAAGCATTTGGCGAGGTGATGCAAAACTGAATGTTGTGCTTTGTCACAACTGTTTTAGCCAGCTGAAGCTGAAAACGTATCAGTACCTTTGAGTGACACTCGCTGGACCTAACTGAAGGCGCATTTCTGTCCAATGAACAGTGGGACTTGAATCAAATCCAACATGTACAGACCTATGTACTCTTCAAGTCTTCTCTAAAGTGATATTTTTCAATCCTTAATTTGCATAGTCACTAATTAACCCCCTTTCTAGCATGTAAAAATCTTTGACTCCCCATCCCCACATACACACAGCTACTTAGTTGATTTATTTGCTGTTAAGCATTTCCTTGGTGATTACGGATTAATGACTTTGACGTTATTTAATTTTAGCTCTGGGAGTGTTGTTTCATAGAGTATTTGACAAATACTTAGGTTTTAGAACCTTGCTTCTCAAAGTGTGGCCCACAGATCACAAGCATTGACCTCACCTGGAGACGTGTTCGAATCCTCACATCCCTCCAAGAACAATTGAGTCAGAATTTGCATTTCAACAACCTCAGGGGACGTCTCCACAGAATAAAGTTAGAGGACAGGCCTAGGACAGGATTTCTCAGAAGTGAACGCAAGAACAACTCACCTCAAAAGCATCTGGGGCACATGTTTTAAACGCAGGTCCTAGGATTTATAATAGACCTATCTAATCCAATTGTCTGCAGGTGAAAGCTGGGGAATCTGTGTTTTAAACAAGCACCCTGGGTGATTATTATGCACACTGCAAAGTGAGAACCACTGCTTTACAAATTTCAACCATAAAGTATTTCTTTAAATCAGTCAGTTTGCGTTTCACTTTTACAACGAATATTTTAATCTATTTTCAGGAAAACCTGTTTATTGTAATTAAGCAGGGGCTTCTCAAACAAAAGCAACTGGGATGCTATTTTCTCTCTAAATGGCACATACTCAGTATACAGCAGATCAAATACTTATTAAATTGGCTTAATCTTTTCATAAATTTCATGCCAATATGTTTTAACCGTCTGGCTGTTTAATAGACATAATAGAAAATCACCAAAATAAATTTCCCCAGAGATTCACTTTCGATTTATGAAAATAAAAAAGCATTAGAGATTTTTGGCCTCATAATTTCATAAAATTTAAATGAGAATTCAGCATCTAGCTTTAAATTTAAATTACTTTCTGGAGAGGAACACTTCCTTATGTATTTGCCTAACCCTAAGTTTACAGTGATAAAGGTACATCTGAAAATCTGTCATATGTCTCGCATAATTCATAAATTGCCTCCTGCTATGATTGTTTGAATGGTGAAAACTATTTAAGTATATAATATTGATACACATTACAACTCAAATAAGAAAGCATCCAAAATATTAAAACAAAAGAGGAGAATCTGATGCTAGTTTTCAAATATCGAGAAATGGAAAAATATTTTAATTATGTGCATGTGCCCTGTTGTGCATATAAGTGCTAATGAGTCTAAAAATAGCTGTGATTAAACTTGTTACTGACTTGTTTTTTAAGGTATTTATTAAGGTATAATTGATATACAAAAATTACACCTGTTTGACATACCCAATTTGATTAATTGAAACATATGCATATACCCCGGTTACCATTACCACAATCGAGGTAATAATACCCATCACCTCCAAAAGTTGCCTTATATCCCTTTTTTCGTAGTAAAAGCACTGAACATGAGATCTACATGAGAGCTACCCTTTTACCAATTTTTTAAGTGTATAATTTAATATTGTTAACTATAGGCACTAAACCGTACAGATGTTGACAAGAAGAGTCAAACTCTGTAAAATATTTGAAGAGATTTACTCTGAGCCAAATAAGACTGACCATGGCCTGTAACACAGCCCTCGGGAGGTCCTGAGAACATGTGCCATAGGTGGTCAGGGCACAGCTTGGTTTTATACATTTTAGAGAGGCATGGGACATCAATGAAATGCATTTAAGAAATACTTCGGGCCGGGCGCGGTGGCTCAAGCCTGTAATCCCAGCACTTTGGGAGGCCGAGGCGGGTGGATCACAAGGTCAAAAAGATCGAGACCATCCTGATCAACATGGTGAAACCCCATCTCTACTAAAAATACAAAAAATTAGCTGGGCATGGTGGCACGTGCCTGTAATCCCAGCTACTCAGGAGGCTGAGACAGGAGAATTGCCTGAACCCAGGAGGCGGAGGTTGCGGTGAGCCGAGATCGCGCCATTGCACTCCAGCCTGGGTAACAAGAGCGAAACGCCGTCTCAAAAAAAAAAAAAAAAAAAAAAAAAAAAAAAAAAAAAAAAAAAGAAATACTTCGGTTTGGTTCGGAAAGGCGGGACAACTCAAAGATGGGGGTGGGTGCTTCCAGGCTACAGGTAAATCGAAACATTTTCTTGTTGATAATTGGTTGAGTTTGTCTAAAGACCTGGGATCATAGAAAGGAAATGCTCACGTTAAGATAAAAGATTGTGGAGACCAAGGTTCTTTTGAAGTCTTACGGTGGCTGCCCTTAGAGACAATAGATGACAAATGTTTCCTGCTCAGATCTTTAGAAGGTGCTAGACTCTTAATCTCTTTAGGATTGGGAGGGCCTGGAAGAAAAAGATCTAGCTATGTTAATAGAGATTCTTTACAGATGCAGATTTTGCCCCACAAAGGACAGTTTGGCAGGGCCATTTCAAGATAAGGCAAAGAAACATGTTTTGGGGTAAAATATTGTGATTTTTTTTCCTTGTGTCGTACTGTTTTGCTAGAGTCAGGTTGGAAAGTACGTCGCAATATATAGGGTTCAATAAAACCCATGTGATGAGAATTTATGATTTGTAGGGCATGACTCCCCAGACCCCTTAGATAGGAATTTGGCAGGATAAGAATATCAGAGTTTAGTCCTTACCTGTTGCTTGTGGCTGGCTGGATTTCCAAGCTAGTGAGTCTTATCCTGTGACGTGCTGTGGAAACAGGGCCCGCAGACCATCGCTGCTCAGCACCCAAGATTCAGCCCGTTTCCTACGTACGAGGGTCTAAACTCCCAGGTTGCCTGAGTTTCAGCTGCTTTTGCCAGAAAGCCTGGTTATCTAAAACACCTGGGGCTCTGCCTGTGCCTAAGCGACTGCTCTGCCGAAACTCCGGGTATCTCTGTGTGTCACACTGAAGGCGCTGCTGGAGTGGTTTCATAATAAATCTCCTGTTACGAGGTTTGGAAAGATTCATAAGAGAAGCATGAGTCCCTGGGGTCACTCACTCACTGCTTCCCCGATTGGAAGGCTCCCCACGCTCTGTGTCACTCCCAGGTGGGAGTCATCCTGCCTTGCTTTTCTCTGTATTTAATGGGTCGAGATGTTTTCTAGGTGAATCCCAATGTATGCACCTGGATGTTTTAGTTGAAGATGCGGTATTTATTCACTCCTATTTCTCTCCATGAGAGAGATGTACACTAGCTGCTTCTAGTCCATCATCTTCGACAGCCCCACGACAAACTTCTAAATGGACCCTAAGGTCTCTCCTCTGGCAAGCAATGGCCGAGTCAGTGTGAGGAGTGATGATTGTCAGAAACAGAGGTGGCCTTTCACATCCTAAGCATAATGTTAGCTTGTCTTTTGGAACCATGTGTTATGTAGATTATGGACCTTCACAAAATTTCTTGTATAGGCTAGTTTTTTCTGCAGTTGTCCCGATATGTCTATTTTGAGGTATTTATTTTAAAAATACATTTCTGGACCCAATTCCACACCAATTAAATCAGACTTTCCAGAAGAGGAGCCTGGAAACCTATGCTTCCTCTTGTAGCATATATATTTTAAGTTGCAAAATGAGACGATTTCGACTTCTTCAACCTCTGTCTTTTCTAGACCTATAGTTATTTAACAACTATAAGTGGGAATCAAACAATGAGAAAACATGGACACAGGGAGGGGAATATCACACACCACGGCCTTTTTGGGTGGGGGACTAGGGGAGGGAGAGCATTAGGAGAAATACTTAACGTAGATGATGGTTTGATGGGTGCAGCAACCCCCATAGCATGTATATACCTGTGTAACAAACCTACATGTTCTGCACATGTATCCCAGAACTCAAAGAATAATTTTTTTTAAAAAGATTCTCTATATAGTTTGCTCTTTTGTTTCCTTTCCTTGGAGTTTTTAAAAAATAGTCTTTTGAGATGATCATGTGGCTTTTGGCTTTGGTTCTGTTTATGTGACTGATTATGTTTATAGATTTGTGTATGTTGAACCAGTCTTGGGTGTGAGTGTAAAATAGTTCAACCATTGTGGAAGACAGTGTGGTGATTACCCAAGGATCTAGAAGTAGAAGTTCCATTTGACCCAGAAATCCCATTACTGGGTATATACCTAAAGGATTATAAATCGTTCTCTTATAAAGACACATGCACACGTATGTTCATTGTGGCAATATTTACATTAGCAAAGACCCATCAATGATAGACTAAAGAAAATGTGGCACATATACACCATGGAATACTATGCAGCCATAAAAAAGGATGAGTTCATGTCCGTTGCAGGGACATGGATAAATCTGGAAACCATCATTCTCAGCAAACTGACACAAGAACCGAAAACCAAACACTACCTGTTCTCACTCATAGGTGGGTGTTGAACAATGAGAACACATAGAGGCAGGGAGGGAAACATCACACACTGGGGTCTGTTGGGGGGTGGGAGAGCTAGGAAGCGGATAGCAGGGGATGGGGAGGTTGGAGAGGGATAACATTGGGAGAAATGCCTGCTGAAGGGGGGATGGAGGCAGCTAACCACCATAGCATGTGTGTACCTATGCAACAATCCTGCCAGATCTGCACATGTACCCCAGAACTTAAACTATAATTTTTTTTTTAAAAAAAGGAACTATGTGGAAAAAGAAAGAAAACAACGGGAAAAAAAAGTCTTGATTTTATAGAGCAGTTTTATATTAATAGATAAACTGAAAAGAGAGTAAAGAACTTTTCTTTACACCCACCCTCACATAGTTTCTCATATTATTATTAACTGACCTTAGAACGATACAGTTATTACAATTAATGAACCAATGATACATTATTATTAAGTTCATAGTTTATTCATATTTTCATTGTAACTTTTTATTGTGGTAAAATACACATAATATAAAACAACATTTTAATCATTTTAAAGTGTTCAATTCAGAGACATTAAATACATTGACAATGCTGTTCAGTGTTCAGTCATCACCATTACTTTGTTCCAAAAGTTTTATCACCCGAAAAGGAAACCTGTGAAACCAGTCACTCCTCATTAATCCCTCTCCCAAATCCCTGGCAAACACTTACTTGTTTTGATAGTATAAATTTCCCTATTCTGGATATTTTATGTTAATGAAATCATATAATTTGTGGCCTTTTGTGTCTGGCTTCTTTTGTTTCACAGGATGTTTTCAAGGTTGATCCACGCTGTAGATTAATTCGTTCTTTGGACTAGGGGCATAGGGCAATGGTGAGTGATTGCTTACTGAGTACAGGGTTTCACCTTAAGGGTAAGATAAGTGTTCTAAAACTAGATAGTGGTGGTGACTGTACAACATTTTTACGTGTATTCAATGCCACTGAATTGTACATTTAAAAATGGTTTTAAAATGCATTTTAAGTTGTCTGTATTTTATCACAACAAAAAGATTTCATGTTATTTTAAGGAACTTAGATGTGTCTGTAGATGTAAACTGGCTCCCCACCCCCCCACTTTTTGCTTTGCAGTCTCATGTAGTTGTACTTACCTCATATTTCATTCTGAAGAGTTGTTCATTTTTCATTCTTTTCATTACAGTAGAATATTGAAAAGTTGCCTAAAAAGCAATAAAGCTAATTTTCTGATGTGTCTATATAATTATTGCCATCATGTTGAAGTAATATGTAGCACATTGATGCTATTTTTTTTTCAGTTCAACAGAACAGACCCAAATTCTAAGATATAGAATGGTGACAACCGTTCTTTTCAGACCCCAATCTATTTCTTTTCTTTTGCTTTCTTTTTTTTTTTTCTTTTTGAGACAAGGTTTCTCTCTGTCGCCCAGGCTGAAGTGCAGGGGCACAATCACTGTTTACTGCAGGATCAAACTCCTGAGCTCAAATGATCCTCCCACCTCAGCCCTCACAAGTAGCACACCACTATACCCAGCTACTTCTGTATTCTTTGGAGAGACAGGGTTTTTGCCATGTGGTTCAAGCTGCTCTCGAACTCCTGGGCTCAAGTGATCTGCCAACTTCAGCCTCCCAAAGTGCCGGGATTATAGCCATGAGCCACTTCACTCAGCCTGTTTCTTTTTTATAGAAAATATTTTCAGTACCTTGTTATCACTTCGCTCTCATGATGGTCTCAGTAAGAATGTTAGTTTATCCCACTATAGCAGTTAATATCCGACACCAAACAATATTGAGCACCTATTCGGTGCCAAGCACTCTGAGAGAATCTAGAAATGTAGAAAAAATCACAGTCCTCAAGTTGCTAAACAAAGAACATAACCTTAAAGATAAACAAAGACTTACACTAGTAGTGAGTAAATTTTATCACTACACCAAGAAATGCTATGATATCAAAGGGTAAGCATCCTGGCTTTGTTGTGAGCCTATGCGTATTAGTTTTCTACTATTGCATAACAAATTACCATCAATTTAGCAGCTACAAACAACACACACTTATTATGCCACTGTTTTTGTGGGTCAGGAGTCCAGACACAACTTGAATAGATCCTTTGCTTAAGGTCTTATCACTCTTTGTTCAAAGGATTGACCTGGGCTGTGTTCTCCTCAAAGGGTCAGCGAAGGAAGACTCTGCTTCCAAGCTCCCTCATGTGGTTAAAATAACTCATTTGCTTATGGCTTTGGGATTCAAGGCAGCTTGATTCTTCAAATACAGCAATGGAGGAGAGAACAACTCTTAAAGGAAGGTTTTCAGAGTTACTCTCTTCCAGAAAGGCACTGATGTTTTTTGATCTGAGAAGGTGCATAGAATACAGACCCAAATGTATTAAATATATTTACACTATTTTAAATGCATATGTAATGAAATCATAGTAACTTGAAAGAGGTATTGTACTTACCTGTTGTCTGTGAGAAATTTGTACATGAAAAATTTTGTATTATATATGTAGAGTTTGATTTTACACTTAAACTACTGCTCATGAAAAATGCTGTTTTACATTAATACTAAATTTTTTTATTCTCCATTAAAGAAATATTAGATTTAAATGAATTCTCCTGAATTTGTGAAAATTGGTAATCATAATGTGAACAGTAGTTTGAGCTAAAGCTTTTGAATCTCTTTGTAATATTAATTTATAATATAGCCTTAGGAAAAAATACTAAGATTATTTCTCAGTACCATAGTAAGAAAGTAAATTTCATTCTTTGAATTGAACTATTGGAATATTAATATTTGACTGTGTAGTTTTAAAAAATTGTTTATTTCCACAAGTTTTTGGGGAACAGGTGGTATTTGGTTATATGAGTAAGTTCTCTAGTGATTATTTGTGAGATTTGGGTGCACCCATCACCGAAGCACCTTGCCACCCTTTCCTTCTGAGTTCCCAACATTCACTGTGTCATTCTTGTGCGTTTACATCCTCATAGTTTAGCTCCCTCTTATGAGTGAGAACATACGATGTTTGGTTTTCCATTCCTGTGATTTTGTAGTTTTTATATCAATTAATCAAAATATAACTGCACTTAATGTATCATTCATATTTATTAGGTCACAGCTTTTTAACATATACTTTGCTTTTTAATAAAAAATATTAGCAAAGAGCAAAAGTTGTGAAATTATACTGCTGTCAAATGTGAAATAATGCCTTCAGTGTAATAGATTACATGGTTTGCAGTAATTTATATGTGGGAATGCATCAATTAAACTGTGCATTTAATTATATTTCCAAGTATATTGAAAAATGCAATTACGCACAATAATGTCCAAGTCACCTAGTTGACAGCTGTTCTTAATTAAATGTGTGATGTCTGCTTTGCCATTAAGAATCACCTGTTAAAGGCTGTAATTAAGCCTCCATTGGGCAGCTTTGCATATATAAAACACAAACATTTGACTAACACTGCCATCAAGAAAAGACTGGTTGTTTCATTTTGGCTGCTCCATTTGAACTTTTAAGTAAAACTGAAATGCTTTATGTAAAAGCTCTTTGAAAATATAAACAGTTCTTTAAAAATATGGCAAGATTCATACCAATTCTCAGACTAGGGGAAAAGCTACAAAAGCCTTAAAAATACATCCTATCAAATGCCAGAAATCTAAAGAAGTGTCTGCTCTCATGTGGATGGTGGCAGATTGAAGGGGGGGGCAGAATCATGACTCAGTCCTCGAGGAAATGCACCTTGTATGAGGAAAGGTTACTGGACCCCCCTTTCAAAGCACATAAATACTGTGAAGTGCACAGCACTATACTGACACAGCCCTGGGGTCTGTCTTCACTGTGGTACCCAGCATGTGACCACTTGATCTGTATAGTCATGAGTTCCCACATAAGAAATCAGCAGATGTTACTAAGCTGATCTGTATAGGTGAGGCAAGAGCATCAAGTAAAAACTTTTGATCTGGGGCTGGGTTAAGACTGGCTTCTAGTTGCAGCTACTAGTGTGGTATAACCAGTCCTACCTTACCAACCCTTAGACTTTTATTGAGACTACTTATATATTCTCTTCCCCTGGACGATTCATCTTTCAGGCCTTTGTTGTTCTTTTCTGTCTGCAAACCTATGTCAGAAGCAATTCAGATGATAGTCTAGGAATTGCTGACTTTAAAAAGTCAGGATGCGATTTAGTATCCCTGAACAACTTAGGCAAATTGGTCCAGTCTCACACCAGAGCTCCACGTACTAAAAGGAGTTTCGGCCTTGCTATGTCAGACTAAAGTCGGGAGGGCAAGCATGCCCATTCCTAAGTAGAAGACTCTGCAAGGCCTTCTTGTTGATGTACTGTATACAACGATTTAATGTGAAGCTATGTCATACCAGTTTGTGAAATATAGTGAATGTCACTCTAGCCATCTCCCATATAATTGTATTAAAAATCCAGGGCACTAGACTGATTCTTTGCAATGTTAGTTCTTTCATCCTCTCTTAGTCTCTTGAGATTTTTGTCTCTGCTACACACATTCTGCTTGCAATATGTATTATGTATATTTCCAAATATTCAACCATCAACATGTAACCATCTATTCATAATGTGTGGTGTTTAAAAAATAATATTTGGTTTCATTTTATTGAACATGAAAGTAAAAAATTACTTAAACTTTTATGTTTTATAAACTTTATACTTAAATTTTGCTGAATTTGTAAATGTAATTTTACGTTTAGGCAACTAATTTTAGTTTTACAAAAAGTTCTTTATATAGCTGAAGAGATTAGGTATTACTTGAGGGTGATTTCTCTTTTTTTCTTCATCATTTTTAATTGATAGCCTCATTCCATTTGCCCTGTGACTTTAATTCAGTTTGTTATTATTGTTCTTTTTTTTCATAGCTAAGCTCCTCTCCATTAGCCTCTTCATGCCCTGGGTAACATAGAGAAGTTGAAAACCTATCTGTTCCATGAACATTTAGAAATGTGTATGGACCTCATGATGCCTACTGGCAAAATGGGTGCAAGTTGTATGAAATCTGAAGTCTTGATCCATACATGAAATGTTCACATAGTTACACATAGTTTGAGCCCCTTACACACTGTAAAGCCTTTTGCAGTTTTACTAACACATCTTTCCCCTAATGCTGTAAAACCTTTATCCTACAATAAACACTGCAACTTTTTCAAGATATATATTAGAATTCCATGTTCATGGTTAGGAAGAATCAACATCGTGAAAATGGCCATACTGCCCAAAGTAATTTACAGATTCAACGCTATTCCCATCAAGCTACCAATGACCTTCTTCACAGAACTGGAAAAAAACACCTTAAACTTCATATGGAACCAAAAGAGAGCCCGCATAGCCAAGTCAATTCTAAGCAAAAAGAACAAAGCAGGAGGCATCACACTACCGGACTTCAAACTATACTACAAGGCTACAGTAATCAAAACAACATGGTACTGGTACCAAAACAGAGATATAGACCAATGGAACAGAACAGAGGTCTCAGAGGAAATACAACATACCCACAACCATCTGATCTTCGACAAACCTGACAAAAACAAGCAATGGGGAAAGGACTCCCTGTTTAATAAATGGTGTTGGGAAAACTGGCTAGCCATGTGCAGAAAGCAGAAACAGGACCCCTTCCTGACACCTTACACCAAAATTAACTCCAGATGGATTAAAGACTTAAACATCAGACCTATTACCATAAAAACCTTAGAAGAAAATCTAGGCAAAACCATTCAGGACATAGGTGTAGGCAAGGACTTCATGACCAAAACGCCAAAAGCAATGGCAACAAAAGTCAAAATAGACAAATGGGACCTAATCAAACTCCACAGCTTCTGCACGGCAAAAGAAACAGTCAGTAGAGTGAATCGGCAACCAACAGAATGGGAAAAAATTTTTGCAGCCTACCCATCTGACAAGGGGCTGATATCCAGAATTTACAAAGAACTAAAGCAGATCTACAAGAAAAAAACAAACAAGCCTATTCAAAAATGGGCGAAGGATATGAACAGATACTTTACAAAAGAAGACATACAGGAGGCCAACAAACATATGAAAAAATGCTCAGCATCACTGGTCATCAGAGAAATGCAAATCAAAACCACATTGAGATACCATCTCACACTAATTAGAATGGCGATCATTAAAAAATCGGGAAACAACAGATGCTGGAGAGGATGTGGAGAAATAGGAACACTTTTACACTGTTTGTGGGAATGTAAGTTAATTCAACCATTGTGGAAGACAGTGTGGCGATTCCTCAAGGACCTAAAAATAGAAATCCCATTTGACCCAGCAATCCCATTACTGGGTATATATCCAAAGGATTATAAATCATTCTACTACAAGGACACGTGCACACGAATGTTCATTGCAGCACTGTTTACAATAGCAAAGACCTGGAACCAACCCAAATGCCCAACGATGATAGACTGGATAGGGAAAATGTGGTACATATACACCATGGAATATTATGCAGCCACCAAAAACGATGAGTTCACGTCCTTTGTAGGGACATGGATGAACCTGGAAACCATCATTCTCAGCAAACTGACACAAGAGCAGAAAATCAAACACCGTATATTCTCGCTCATAGGTGGGTGTTGAACAATGAGAACACATGGGCACAGGGAGGGGAGCACTACACACTGGGGTCCGTCGGGGGGAAATGGGGGAGGGGCGGGGGGTGGGGAGGTGGGAAGAGATAGCATGGGGAGAAATGACAGATACAGGTGAGGGGACGGAAGGCAGCAAACCACACTGCCAAGTGTGTACCTATGCAACAATCTTGCATGTTCATCTCATGTACCCCAAAACCTAAAATGCAATTAAAAAAAAAAAAGATATATATTAGAAGAAAATTGGAAAATGATAACTTTTTTCCTTAAAGATCTCTTCTGGGTTCCTTATTAATGGCATTACCAGTTAGTCAATAAGATTTCACATGCCTGGGATGCCAGCATTTTAGCACCAAGGATACCATCTCAAATACCATCTAATACATGAAGGATGTAATTCCTGTTTTTCTGTAATTTGAATAATAATTTTAGGTTTTTCTACATCCATGTTAACTGATATATTTGCCCTCTAATTATCTTTGAAAATAATTCATCTTTTTATTGGTTTCTACAATGTATTTGTAGTAAAACAACAATAACAACAAAAAAATTGCTTGCTTCACATATTTTTGAGAGTACATAGCTGTTTAGAAACAAGTACTATATGAAAATCTTATGCACTATACTATTTATTTCTAGGAGTGTATGGCTTTTAATTAAAACCAGTTTAAAATATTCAAACTTTTTCATGTTCAATTTTTATGCACTAACAGAAGATAACAACGGATCTTAATTAATAATATTCTAGGGAAGTTTATCATAGAAAAAAATAACATCAAATGAATTGTATAATAAAGAGATTTTAATTTTTTGAAAGTGGTGATGACGCCAGAAATAACTTGACCTCAATCAGAAATAATTAGTTGTCACGTTTCATTATTAAATTTTCAATTTGTCATTTCGGTTATTATATAAGCTCTTTATAATATTTAAAAATATGTATTAAGTAGCATATTTACTTATCTACCATGTAAATGTATATCAAGTGCTCAAAGGTATCTGTGGAGTAACTTCTCAATCATGCAGTTAATATTGTTTTAATATTGTAAGACTCATCAAACTAGCTACAATTATTCAAAGCTGGATTTGATACCCTTTGGTTTTCTGATAGTTATTTGTATTCCTATCAAAATCCAAATCAGTTATGAGGTTCTCCATTATGTCATGCATTAGCTAGATTTAAAAAAAAAAAATGGGCCAGGTATGGTGTCTCAAGCCTGTAATCCCAGCATTTTGGGAGGCCGAGGCGGGTGGATCACTTGAGGTCAGGGGTTCAAGACCAGCCTGGCCAACAAGGTGAAACCCTGTCTCTGCTAAAAATGCCAAAAAGTTAGCTGAGTATGATGGCAGGTGCCTGTAATCCCAGCTACTCGGGAGGTGGAGGCAGGAGAATTGCTTGAACCTGGGAGGCAGAGGTTGCAGTGAGCTGAGATAGTGCCACTGTACCCCATCCTGGGCAATAGTGCAAGACTCACTCTCGAAAAAAAAAAAAAGATTCTACACTATGTAACTAAACCCCAAATTTTTAACCCTCAGTTTTGTGGATCTTCTCAAGTTTTAGTTCCATCCTAGACCTTGTACACTAAAAAATTACTGCGGTAGGTCTCAATCAATTTGTGGTTTATTTAGCCAAAGTTGAGGATGCACCCAGAAAAAAGAAGCAGAAGTTACAGAAGGATCTGTGACCTGTGGTTTTTCTAAAGAGCGTTTTTTGAACTTCAATATTTAAAGGAGAGAAAGCAAGCAGAAGGAGAAGAAAAAAGGGGTGGCAGGATAGGCCATGAGACAAGTGTTTACATTTAGGCCATGAGGCTCTGATTAGTGCTCAGTGAACCTACATTTTACATGTGAAAAGAGGGAGTAGAGAAAAAGTCAATTATGCATTTGTCAGGGGATAGAAGGAGGGATGATTTCTGGCCTTGTCCTTGTCCCATACCTGTGAAGATTAGCTGGTAATTAACATTGTCAGGATGAAATTTAACAGAACTGTTTTCCTGAAAGATTTAGAGGCCCGCAAGTAATCTCTTCCTGAGATATTTGTGAGGGAAAACATCTGGGGAGACATGTGGTCTTTTATTGTTGAGGAAAACTGGCTTAGGTATGAGCCTATGACATAGGGTTGTGAAATTACAGCTATCTGGGAACAAAAGGAAGGCAGTTTATTGTGCGATTCACTTCTCAAGCTTAACTTTGTCTTAGGCAAAGCGAGTTTGAGGTCCCCAGATTCTATTTCCTTTCATAAACTTCTTGAGTAAAAATCTGCATTTTCACAACATCTCCAGGTGATTTGTACGCACAGGAAACGCTGGGAGCCCAAGCAACTGCTCTCAAAGAATGTTCCCACTCCATTTAAATGGATCTTTTAATTGCCTGGTAAGTGCTAGGCAAAGGATTAGGTTTCTAATATATATTATCTCATGTAGTCCTCACTGAATCATTTCTAATCACCCCTATTCTTAAGATACAGATTTGATCTGTAATAAATTCAGCATTACCTGATAAGATTGTGATCAAGTGTTCACAATTGCCCATTACTTATCCTCTGCCTTCGCTTGACCAACCTTTAGTCAAATTTCTCTCCTTTCCACAGACTTCTGAACTCTGGCTTGCCTCCAAATCGGAGCAAATATTAAAAGTGCAGAACATTGCCTCTTAAAAATCTCATCCTGAGAATTGCTTGCCACAGTAAGAAACAGACACCCCTGTTCCTGCTGTCTGCTTACTTTTACTCATTCACTCAATTTCCCTTCTTAAGTTCCTGCTACCTCCACTTACTCCTTCTTATAAAAGAAAAGCATTTTTCAGTCTGATATTTAGATGTATGCAGATTTTAACATCAGAAATTCTCTTTATTTTAATACTTTTCTTGAATACATTTTCTCTTTATCTAAGTCCACGTTTGTTTTTGCTCAGCAGTTGTTAGCATCCCTGACTTGGTGGGGTAGTTTTCTTTACTTTTGAATGATTTCAATGCTTTCTTTTAATACATTTTTTTTGTCCTGATTTTTATTTTTTTACTCACTGCTTGTCAAAATAAAAGGATGAATTCTTAGCGACAGTAAACTATGAATAAAACCATGTGATGATTGGGATTCATATCAAAATAATTCTGATATTTGATTATTTTAGCCCTGTACCACTGAAGGTAGATGAAGGGCATAGAGAGAAGGACAGTTTTCTTGAATTAATTGTATCTTTACCTAAGTCCACATTTGTTTTTTCTTGACAATTGTTAGCAACCCTGACTTGGTGGGGTAGTTTCTTTACTTTTGAGTGACTTAAACAACAGAAATTAATTTTCTCACAATTCTGGAGGCTAGAAATTAAAACCCACTCAAAGTGTTGGCAGACTTAATTTCTTTTTAGGCTTTTTTTTTTTTTTTTTTTTTTTTTTGAGACAGAGTTTCGCTCTTGTTACCCAGGCTGGAGTGCAATGGCGCGATCTCGGCTCACCGCAACCTCCGCCTCCTGGGCTCAGGCAATTCTCCTGCCTCAGCCTCCTGAGTAGCTGGGATTACAGGCACGTGCCACCATGCCCAGCTAATTTTTTGTATCTTTAGTAGAGACGGGGTTTCACCATGTTGACCAGGATGGTCTCGATCTCTCGACCTCGTGATCCACCCACCTCAGCCTCCCAAAGTGCTGGGATTACAGGCTTGAGCCACCGCGCCCGGCTATCTTTTTAGGCCTTTTTCTTTGGCTTGAAGATATATACCTTCAGGCTATGTCCTGACATGGTCTTTCCTTTGTGTGCTCTAATCTCCTTTTCTTATAAGGACACCAATTACATTGATTTAGGGCCCACTCATTAGGACCTCATTTTACCTTAGTTACCTCCTTAAATCGTTTTACCTTAGTTACCTCCTTAAAGGTGCCTTTGCCACATAGTCATATTTTGAAGCAGTGAGGTTAGAACTTCTTCCACGGGGATTTGGGGGGGATATAATTCAGTCTAAAACAAGGACTATCAGGGATTAAGAAATATTTTATATGATTATATAGATTAATAAAAACTTTTCATTAGGAAAACATAAAGTATATACACTCTTAGAGATAAAATTATAGTATATTTCTCTCTATGCCCTCCATCTACCTACAGTGGTATAGGGTTAAAATAAAGAAATAATCAGGATTGTTTTGATATGAATCCCAATCATCACATAGTTTTAGTCATAGTTTACTGTCTCAAACAACAACAACAAATCACTCTTTTATTCTGACAAGGCCATACCATCAAAATTAATGGTATTATATAATTATTCCTTAGTATCATCAAATGTTCAGGTGGTATTCATAGATCTCTGATTTTCTGTTTGTGTGTGTGGGTGTGTGTGTATGTGTGCTGTATATAGGCATCTTTGTTTGGATAAGTATCTAAATATAGGTTTTGACTATTTGACATGTCTTTTAAGTCTTTCTCTTTTTCCCTTTCTCTCTCAAACTTCATTTAATCTCTAGGTTTCCCCAAATGAAGAAATTATTAATTTGATTGTACACAGAAAGAAACTGGATCTCAGAGATTTCGTAAACTTGCTTAAGGGTAAGCAGCTAATAATTGGCAGTGCCAGAATCGAAACCAAGTGTGTCCACTTCTATTGATTCTTCCCAACATCATGTGACTACCCTTGCATTGTCCCAATTTTTTTTTTTTTTTTTTTTTTTTGAGACGGAGTTTCGCTCTTGTTACCCAGGCTGAAGTGCAATGGCGAGATCTCGGCTCACCGCAACCTCCGCCTCCTGGGCTCAGGCAATTCTCCTGCCTCAGCCTCCTGAGTAGCTGGGATTACAGGCACGCGCCACCATGCCCAGCTAATTTTTTGTATTTTTAGTAGAGACGGGGTTTCACCATGTTGACCAGGATGGTCTCAATCTCTTGACCTCGTGATCCACCCGCCTCAGCCTCCCAAAGTGCTGGGATTACAGGCTTGAGCCACCGCGCCCGGCTCCAATTTTTACTTTTTTACTCACTGCTTAGCGTATTGACTTCTTGCCTTCATATTGATTTTAAAAGATATTCAGACCCTTAGAGGTCCTTTTTTGGAATCCCACATTTTAAAATATAGACTACGGATTACAAACACCTCCCTCCTCTCCAACACCCAAGTGTTTGTTTTAAGCTAGCAGTCTCACAGCAATATATGTGGCTGTAAATGTCACCTATTCTCAGCACTGTCTTGGGAACCTACTGAATCCACTGCCATCCTTAGTGGCATGCAGTTTTCCCCACATTATGGTAGGGATACATTCAAACCTTATCTTTACCCATTCATAGCCTTCGTTGCTAAGAAATGTACAATGCATAGATGTCCTTGTATTATACCAAGGAATTCATGGCAAGCATTTAGTTTTGCCTTAATATTAAAGTATAGATTTATTTTATAATTATTCATTACATTTTATGTACTCAAAAAGTTTGATCTTGTTGTGTGATTTTACTTTAGAATGAACAATTAATATACATTCTGCAATAAGCAAGTACAATCCCTTGTCTTCCAGCTTCCTTCCAATAAGTTCTTCAACCATAATAGACTACAGCAGTACTCCAAAAGGTAGAATATATACTTATTTTATTTTACTTGTAATGTTTGGGGATAAGTCTATTCCTCATATAGTAACTCAATCACTCTCATAAGCAACCGTGTAATGGAGTGTCTTTTTATCAATTAAGGAAAAAAATATCAGTTACAATAACTTTTTTTTTTTTTTTTGAGACGGAGATTTTGCTCTCGTTACCCAGGCTGGAGTGCAATGGTGCGATCTCGGCTCACCGCAACCTCCGCCTCCTGGGTTCAGGCAATTCTCCTGCCTCAGCTTCCTGAGTAGCTCGGATTACAGGCACGCGCCACCATGCCCAGCTAATTTTTTGTATTTTTAGTAGAGACGGGGTTTCACCATGTTGACCAGGATGGTCTCGATCTCTCGACTTCGTGATCCACCCGCCTTGGCCTCCCAAAGTGCTGGGATTACAGGCTTGAGCCACCGCGCCCGGCCCAGTTACAATAACTTTTAAAGCTCAAGTTTTCAATCTTGAGAAAAATATTGAAGTTGATATGCAAAATGTTTACTCAGCAAAGCTTTTCATTTCTCAAATGGATTGGACACCACTATAATCTCAGAATCTATATATTAAAATATGACCTAGATTTCTACCTTGTCCTCTAGTTCCTTCATCATTTCCTTGACCTTTCCACTTTGTTGAATATCAATTGACAGTATACGCATGGGTTTACTTCTTGACTCTACTTTGTTTGATTGCTCTATGTATCTGTTTTATGCCAGCATCATACTGTTTTGATTGCTATATCTTGGTAATATACCTTGAAATTAGAATGTGTGAAACTTCCAGGTTTTTCTTTCCCAATATGAATCCTCTGCATTAAATGGTTAGCAGGTTTCTATTTTCCTGAGCAATCACTGACTCTTACATGTGGCCAATTATATTGATTGATTGATTTTCTGTCCAATTTTTAAAATTCTTATTATTTGTGACAGCGTCTCACTCTGTTACCCAGGCTAGAGAGTGCAATGGCATGGTCTTGGCCATGCAATCTCTGCCTTTTGGGTTCAAGCGATTCTCCTGCCTCAGCCTTCCGAGTAGCTGGGATTACAGGTGCCCACCACCACTCTCAGCTAATTTTTCTATTTTTAGTAGAAATAGGGTTTCACCATGCTGGCCAGGCTTGTCTTGAACCCCTGACCTCATGATTCACCTGCCTTGGCCTCTCAAAGTGCTGGGATTACTGTTGTGAGCCTCTGCGCCTGGCCTTCTTTCCTATTTTTAAAAACTTGAGATAAAATGTACATAAAATAAAATTAAACCTTTTAAAGTGAACAATTCAGTAGAATTTAGCACGTTCACCATGTGGTGCAATCACCTTTCCTATCTAATTGCAAAACATTTTAATTACCCCTAAAGGAAATTTTGTACCCGTTAAGCAGGTGTTCCCTATTTACCACTCTTCAAAGCCCCTAAAAACCACCAATCTACATTCTTTCTCTATGGATTTATCTATTGTGAATATTTCATATAAATTGAATCATATGTGACATTTTGTGTCTAGTTTCTTTCACTTAGCAAAATGTCTTTATGGTTCTTCCATGTTGATGCATATATCAGTACTTCATTTCATTACCATATGACTCAGCAATTTCATTCCCAGGTAGGTATACAAAATAACTGAAAATTGGCACTCAACCACAAATGTATATGCATGCTCACAGCAACACTATTGACAATTGCTAAAATATAGAAGCAGCCCAAATGTCCATCAACTATTAAATAGAAAAACAGATCTGTGTGTGTGCATATGCATTATGTTTATGCAATATATTACTTATAATGTATGTATATAATATACCATATATAATGTATATGCATATATAGTACATGTGATAGTTAATACTGAGTGTCAAGTTGATTGGATTGAAGAATGCAAAGTATTATTCCTGGATGTGTCTGTGAGAGTGTTCCCAAAGGAGATTAACATTTAAATCAGTGGACTGGGAGAGGCAGATCCTCCCTCAGTCTGGGTGGGAACCATCTAATCAGCTGCCAGAGTGGCTAGAATAAATGCAGGCAGAAGAATGTGGATGCACTGGCTGAATCTTCAGCCTTAATTTTTCTCTTGTGCTGGTGCTGGATGCTTCCTGTCTTCAAACATCAGACTCCAAGTCCTTCAGCTTTTGGACTCTTGAACCTTCGACCACAGACTGAAGGCTACACTGTTGGCTTCCCTACCTGTGAGGTTTTGGGACTCAGACAGGCTTCCTTCTTCTCAGCTTGCAGACAGCCTATTGTGGGAATTCACATCTTGATCGTGTGAATCAATACCCCTTAATAAATTCCCTTTCATATATACTTCTATCCTAATATTTGTAAGCCAAATACCACCAACTGATCTTTGACAAAACATACAAAAACATAAAGTGGGGGGAAAAAAACCTATTCAATAAATAGTGCTGGGAAAACTGGCAAGCCACATGTAGAAGAGTAAATCTGGATCCTCGTCTCTCACCTTATACAAAAATCAACTCAAGATGAAACACAGACTTAAATCTAAGACCTGAAACCATAAACATTCTAGAAGATAACATCAGAAAAACTCTTCTAGACATTGTCTTAGGAAAATAATTCACAACTAAGAACCCAAAAGCAAATGTGATAAAACAAACATAAATAAATGGGGCCTAAATAAACCAAAAAGCTTCTGCACCACAAAAGAAACAATTAGCAGAGTAAACAGACAACTCACAGAATGGGAGAAAATACTTGCAAACTATGCATCTGACAAAGGAGTATTGTCTAGAATCTACAATAAACTCAAAGAAGTCAGCAAGAAAAACACAGCCACAACAACAAATAATTCCATCAAAAAGTGAGCAAACAACATGAATAGGCAATTTTCAAAAGAAGATATACAAATAGCCAACAATCATATGTAAAAAAAGATCAGAATCACCAATTATCAGGGAAATGAACATCAAAAGTGAAATGAGATGCCACCTTACTCCTACAAGAATGGCCATAACTAAAAAAAAAAAAAAAAGATGTTGGCAAAGATGTGAAAAAGGAACACTTTTACACTTCTGGTGGGAATGTAAACTAGTATAACCATTATGGAAAAGAGTATGGTGATTTTATTTTTCTATTTTTTTTATTTTTTTTTCATCAGTTATCATTAGTTTATTATAAAAGAGAGATATGGAAATTATTTACATGATGAAAGATTTCAGAACTTCAGTGGAATGGGCAGCTTCACATTGATGCCCTTTAAATAGTGACTTATTTCAGTCTACGTACTTTCCAAGAATGTCACCATCTCTAAATAGGAAATAATCCTTGTCATCTAGAACTACTTTGGTGCCTCCATATTCTGGGAGAAGAACTTTATCTCCAACTTTCACGCTAACTGGTTGAATCTCTCCACCCTTTCCTTTAGAACCCGATCCAACAGTGACTACTGTTGCTTGCAATACTTTTCCTTGAGATTTTTCTGGAAGCATAATGCCTCCTTTGGTTACAGTTTCAGCAGCACTCCTTTCAACCAATACTCGGTCAAAGAGTGGGAGAAACTTTCTAAACGCCTGTCCTGCCATGACTCCCTCAGCCTCAGACTCGTACTCTGCTCTGGCGCACCGCGGCAAAGAGAGACCCGTGATACGGCCCTCCCGACAGGTGAGTATGGTGATTTTAAATAACTAAAAGTAAAAACTGCCATTCTGCCTAGCAATTCCACTACTAGGTATCTACCCAAAGGAAAAGAAGTCATATGAAAAAGACACATGCACACATGGTTATAGCAGCACAATTCACAATGGCAAAAATATAGAGCCAACCATGAAATACTATTCAGACATAAAATGAAATGGAATAATGACCTTTGCAGCAACTTCGATGGAGTTGGAGGCCATTATTCTAAGTGAAGTAACTCAAGAATGGAAAACCAAATATCACAGTTCTCACTTATAAGAGGAAGCTAAGCTGTGAGGCTGTGAGGGCGTAAGAATGATATAATGGACTTGGCGGACTCAGGGAGAAGGATGGGAGGGGGTGAGGGATAAAACTACATATTGGGTACAGTGTATACTGCACAGGTGAAGGGTGCACCAAAATCTCAGAAACCACCACTAAATAACTTATCCATGTAACCAAAAACCAATTGTTCCCTCAAAACTATTGAAATCTTTAAAAGGGTATATGCAACTTGTGACATAAAAATTCAAAATGAAGAAAGTAAATGTGTACAGTTTTTTTTGTTGTTGTTTATTCTTTAGATTTTTTTGAAATCAAATTTAAATTAGTGTCAGTTTTATATAACTTCTTATAACTATCAGATTTTTTGTAAGCCTCACGGTAACCACAAGGCAAAATCTTATAATAGATAACATTAAAAATAAAAAGCAATGAATTAAATCATACTACAAGAGAAAATCACTTAACCACACAGGAAGACATTAAGAAAGGAAGAAAGTGAGGGGGACTAAGATATGGCCAAAAGGGAGCTTCTCCAGAGTGCAACTCCCAATGGGTGAGAACCAGAGCGATATCCACATCTCTGAACAAGGTACCGGGTTTATTTCAAAGGGACTGGTTGAACAGTGGGATTAACCCCAAAAAAGGCAGCGAAAGCAGCCCAAAGTGGGGAGCAGAGGCAAGGCAGGTCACCACCTCACCTGGGAAGTGTATCTGGCACGTAGGATGTGTATGTGTCTGTGGTGTCACTGAAAAATGTATTCATTCTAAATTATATTCTTATATATACAATACTTGTTTACTGAAAACCCATAATTAGGAAAACTTTGAAAAGCATAGTAGTTATTAATAAGGCTGGTATTCAAACATTTATGCTCTGCTTGTTAAAATATTTTAATAGTTGTTTTTACTATAGTGTAACTTTTGCCAGTCTAACACTACAACCCTTCCCCAAGGACTCCATGGGCCTCCAAACAATCCAGTAGCACCTAAATGCTTAGTACATCAGGGGGCCTCAGGACCTCAATCGTTCCTATTAGTGAGAACTCTAATCTATGCTTTTATTTTTTAACCTCTGGATACAAAGATGCATATGATATGGCTCCTTCCTTCTAGGACTTCATATCTGGTTATGGAAATAGATATTCATAAATCATCTCAATACAAGGTATACTCTAATATAATAAAAATGTAAACACAGTGCTGGATAGCATGGTGAGAAGGAGATTAATGCCAACAGTGTGGGTCTGAGAGGGATTCCTAAGAGTTATTTGGTTTTATTTGAACCATGAAGGATGAGCTGGGATTTATAAGTTATTATGGTTGGAGAGGACATTTCAGCAGAGAAAACAACCTTATTGAAAACATAGAGAAGACAGTTTCTATAAATAATGAATAGATGGGTGTGTTTGGAGTGTGTGTATATGGTGGAGAATGCAGAGTGTCATACAGTTAGAAATACAGGCAGACTTTGCAGAGTAGAATTTTGTTTTACTTTTTATTGTAGTAGGAGTTATTGACTATTTCTGAGGAAGCAAGAGATGTAAATCAACAGAGATTTAGGGAAAAAATCTGGAGGTAATATATAAAACAGATGGGTGGGGAGAGATAAGACAGCTAAATCTGGGAAATTATTTAGGGTTTTTTGGCAATAATTTAGATCAGGTAACAATAATTATTTGGTAAAGGTCCAGATGGTAAGCATTTGATGCTTGTGAGCCATATGGTCTCTGTTACAACCACAGAACTGTGCTTTCATAACATGAAAGCAGCCATAGACAGTACCTAAATGAATGTGAGTGGCTCTGTTTCAATAAAACTTGATTTACAAAAAAAAAAAAAAAAAAAAGTGGCAAGCCAGACATGGCACACAGGCCTGTTGGCCCCTGTTCTAGATCATCAGTTATCAGTGTAAGTACCTTAATTTGGCTTCTCCATAAAGTACACTCTGACACAAGAATTTTGGTGCAAATAGTTTATTTGGAAACTTAGCTTAGGACACACTGTGTTATTTTTTTTTTTTTTTTTGAGACGGAGTTTCGCTCTTGTTACCCAGGCTGGAGTGCAATGGCGCGATCTTGGCTCACCGCAACCTCCGCCTCCTGGGTTCAGGCAATTCTCCTGCCTCAGCCTCCTGAGTAGCTGGAATTACAGGCACGCACCACCATGCCCAGCTAATTTTTTGTATCTTTAGTAGAGACGGGGTTTCACCATGTTGACCAGGATGGTCTCGATCTATCGACCTCGTGATCCACCCGCCTTGGCCTCCCAAAGTGCTGGGATTACAGGCTTGAGCCACCGCGCCCGGCCCACACTGTGTTATTATACTATCTTCCACATACTTCTGATATCAATAGGCTAAGTATTCTCCCATGATTAAAAAAAAAAAGGCTTCAAGCAGAGAGATGCAAGAAACGTTTGTAAGTATGGGAATCATCTAATCATCTATGGAGGAGATATAGGCTGAGAACAGCATATGCTTTAGTGGTAATCATGGTATTTGGGTAGGTGGAGAAAATTTTAAAGAAAAGGGTGATGTTGAAATGTGTACTTTCAGGGAGTGCCAATCAAAATCCATATGTGTTTGTAGGAGGAACATTTATTTTAAAGCCCACTTGGTATGGAATGAAAGTTGAGAATGGCCAGTGGAAATGGAAGTTAATGGTAGCACCTGTAATCCCAGCACTTTTGGAAGCCAAGGCGGGTGGATCACCTGAGGTCAAGAGTTTGAGACTAGCCTGGTCAACCTGGTGAAACTCCCCGTCTGTCCTAAAAATATAAAAATTAGCTGGATGTGGTGGTGGGCACCTGTAATCCCAGCTACTTGGAAGGCTGAGGTATGAGAATTGCTCGAGCCCAGGAGGCAGAAGTTGCAGTGAGCTGAGATTGTGCCACTGCACTCCAGTCTTGGCAACAAGAGAGAGACTTCATCTCAAAAAAAGAAAAAGAAAGTTAACGGTAGGTTGAACTTGACCAATAAGAAATAGGTAGGCAGTTTTAAGAGAAATAAGAAGGTAGAACCATTCTATCACATTTTATGTTCCCTGGGAAGCAGTCTTGAAGATGAAGTTTAGCAAGCAAGATATTTATTAGGAACCGCTATTGGTATAAACTAGGTGTGTATGGATGGGATGGGGAGAGGGGTGAAATACAATTGGGGAAAGGGAGATGTTGAGCTGTGGTGCAGTCCTAACCAAGGTCTTAGTTGACCCTATGGGCAATTCTATAGCTATGATCCTTCAGAAGTAACCTGAGTTGGGGCAAATCAGTCAATCCTTTACACCACTATGTCTGACAGTCATTGGAAGTTGATTAGGTTTGGCAGGAGTCATGATCTTGGGAGAGGCAGTGTTCTTCAGCTGAGGAAACACTGAGAGAAGGTTGACAGCAGAATGCCATCTTCCCACAGGATCCCAGCCCCTGGCAGAATAGTTCCTGGTTGGTGCCTGACAATATCCATCCCAGGTACATTTAATGATGATTGGGTATGAGGAGATGAAAGAGAAAAAGGTAACACAAATGGCAATAGTACTGAGCAATTCTAAGGGAGGCGATACCATTAACTTAAAGAGAAATAAAGATAAAAAACCCCGTTAAATTTGAGATCAAAATTGTCTTTTTTACCAACATATTTCATAAAATGAAAAAGTATTAAATAAGATGACCTAGACATGAAACTATAGACTCTGATTTCACAAATATAGCATTATATTGACCAAAAAAGCAAAACAAAACAAGCAAGGAAACATACTGTGTATGAAGTCTGTTTTTCTTAAGGCCATGGTAGAAATAATTTGTTTTTTTTTTTTTTTTTTTTTTTTTTTTTTAGACGGAGTTTCACTCTTGTTACCCAGGCTGGAGTGCAATGGCACAATCTCGGCTCATCGCGACCTCTGCCTCCTGGGTTCAGGCAATTCTCCTGCCTCAGCCTCCTGAGTAGCCGGGATTACAGGCACGCACCACCATGCCCAGCTAATTTTTTTGTATTTTTAGTAGAGACGGGGTTTCACCATGTTGACCAGGATGGTCTCGATCTCTTGACCTCGTGATCCACCCGCCTCGGCCTCCCAAAGCACTGGGATTACAGGCTTGAGCCACCACACCCGGCCCAAATAATTTGTTAACATCATGTTTTAAGACATGATGAAAGTCAAGATTTTTTCCTTAATAACCATAAAATGCTGGAAACCCAGGGTGCAGGTGTTGTAGGCACCGGAGAGAATCCCCTGGTCTGCGGGATCTCCTGGTCTGAGGGTTGTGAAGACTGCGGGGAAAGCATAGTATCTGAGCCAGAGTGCCAGGAAAAGTTTCTAATGGCTTCCCTTGGCAAGGAGAGGGAGTTCTGTGGCCCCTTGCACTTCCCGGGTGAGGCGATGCCCCACCCTGCTTTAGGTCACCCTCCTTGGGCTGCACTGACTGTCTAAGGAGTCCCAATGAGATGAACCAGGTCCTTCAGTTGGAAATGTGAAGATCACCCATCTTCTACGTCATTCTCACTGGGAGCTGTGCACCAGAGCTGTTCCTATTCGGCAATCTTGCCAGAAATCCTTAAGCTGATAAGCAACTTCAGCAAACTTTCAGGATACAAAATCAATGTGCAAAAGTCACAAGCATTCCTATACACCCATACACAACCAAATCATGAGTGAACTCCCATTTGCAATTGACACAAAGAGAATAAAGTACCTAGGAATACAACTAACAAAGGACATGAAGGACCTCTTCAAGGAGAACTACAAACCACTGCTCGAGGAAATAAGAGAGGTCACAAACAGATGGAAAAACATTCCATGCTCATGGTTAGGAAGAATCAATATTGTGAAAATGGCCATACTGCCCAAAGTAATTTATAGATTCAATGATATCCCCATCAAGCAACCATTGATCTTCTTCACAGAATTGGAAAAAAACACCTTACATTTCATATGGAACCAAAAAACATTCCATGGAATCAACACAATCCTAAGCAAAACAAAATTAAACAAAACAAAACAAAAAAACAAAGCTGGAGGCATCACGCTACCTGACTTCAAACTATACTACAAAACAGCATGGTGCTGATAACAAAACAGATATATAGACCAGGGGAACAGAACAGAGGCCTCAGAAATAAAGCCACACATTTACAACCATCTGATCTTTGACAAACCTGACAAAAGCAATGGGGAAAGGATTCCCTATTTCATACATGGTGTTGGGAAAACTGGCTAGCCATATGCAGAAAGCTGAAACTGGATCCCTTCCTTATACCTTATACAGAAATAACTCCAGATGGAGTAAAGATTTAAACATAAAACCTAACACCATAAAAACCCTAGAAGAAAACCTATGCAACACCATTCAGGACATAGGCATGGGCAAGGACTTCATGACTACAACACCAAAAGCATTGGCAAAAAAAGCCAAAATAGACAAATGGGATCTAATTAAACTAAAGAGCTTCTGCAAAGCAAAAGAAGCTATCATTAGAGTGAACTGACAACCAACAGAATGGGAAATATTTTTGCAATCTACCCATCTGATGAAAAGCTAATATCCAGAATCTTCAAAGAACTAAAAAAAAAAAAAAAAAAAAAAAAATTTACAAGAAAAAAACAAACAAATCCATTAAGAAGTGGGCAAAGGATATGAACAGATGATTCTCAAAAGAAGACACTTAGGCAGCCAACAAACATATGAGAAAAAGCTCATCGTCACTGGTCATTAGACAAATGAAAATCAAAACCACATTAAGATACCGTCTCACACTAGTTAGAATGGCGATCTTTAACAGGAGACAACAGATGCTGGAGAGAATGTGTAGAAATTAGGAATGCTTTTACACTTTTGGTGGGAATGTAAATTAGTTCAACCATTGTGGAAGTCAGTGTGGCCATTCCTCAAGGATCTAAAACTAGAAATACCATTTGACCCAGCAATCCCATTACTGGGTATATACCCAAAGGATTATAAATTGTTCGGTTATAAAGACACATGCACATATATGTTTATTGCATCACTGTTCACAATAGCAAAGACTTGAAACCAACCCAAATGCCCATCAATGATAGACTGGATAAAGAAACTGTGGCACATACACACCATGGAATACTATGCAGCCATGTAAAAGGATGAGTTCATGTCCTTTCCAAGGACATGGATGAAGCTGGAAACCATCATTCTCAACAAATTGACACAAGAACAGAAAACCAAAATATCGCATGTTCTCACTCATAAGTGGGAGTTGAACGATGAGAACACATGTACACAGAGAGGGGAACATCACACACTGGGGCTTGTCGGGGTATAGGGGTAGGGGAGGGATAGCAGGGGGTCAGGGTTGGGGTGTAGGGAAGGGATAGCATTAGTAGAAATACCTAATGTAGATGACGGGGTGATGGATGAAGCAAACCACCATGGCACGTGTATACCTATGTAACAAACCTGCACATTCTGCACATGTACCCCAGAACTTAAAGTATAATTAAAAAAACATAAAATGACCTCTCTGAGCTGCATAAAAATTATAACTTGAAGAGATAATATGACTGTTCATTATTTCAGGATTTTTGTATAACAAACTGCAGAAATGTAGTACTATGGTCTTTACATGAAGGAGTAAATATGGAAAATCATTTTTATTTTTATTTTTATTTTTTTTATTTTTTATTTTTTTTTGAGACACAGTTTCGCTCTTGTTACCCAGGCTGGAGTGCAATGGCACGATCTCAGCTCACCACAACCTCCGCCTCCTGGGTTCAGGCAATTCTCCTGCCTCAGCCTCCTGAGTAGCTGGGATTACAGGCACGTGCCACCATGCCCAGCTAATTTTTTGTATTTTTAGTAGAGACGGGGTTTCACTATGTTGACCGGGATGGTCTCGATCTCTCGACCTCGTGATCCACCCGCCTCGGCCTCCCAAAGTGCTGGGATTACAGGCTTGAGCCACCGCGCCCGGTCCATTTTTATTTTTCTTAGGAAGAAGTTTGTTTTGCATAATACTAATATTTACATGAAGATGATTAGGCCTAATTGATTGACTTGTAAATTAGTAACAACAATTCTTAAATTTATTTTGATTGCAATAACATAGCATGATTCATAAACATAATTTAGAGATGGCTACAAAATATGCATGTTTATAATACAGAAACTCACTCCTAATGCAGTAGTAAGAAAATTAGCTTGTATGTGTGAGAATTAAAGTTTGTATAATTTGATATAATCTGCATATCATTTTCTAATAATTTATTCTAGCTGCCTTTTAATAATCTAGATGGAACCCATATGTCTAAATTGTGCGCCTCTGGCATGAGAATTTTGAATTCCATGTCAGGATACCACACTAATCAGCCTGATATTCTCTAGCTCCTACTATAAGGACATAATATACTTTTTTTTTTTTTTTTTTTTTGAGACGGAGTTTCACTCTTGTTACCCAGGCTGGAGTGCAATGGCGCGATCTCGGCTCACCGCAACCTCCGCCTCCTGGGTTCAGGCAATTCTCCTGCCTCAGCCTCCTGAGTAGCTGGAATTACAGGCACGTGCCACCATGCCCAGCTAATTTTTTTGTATTTTTAGTAGAGACGGGGTTTCACCATGTTGACCAGGATGGTCTCGATCTCTCGACCTCGTGATCCACCCGCCTCGGCCTCCCAAAGTGCTGGGATCACAGGCTTGAGCCACCGCGCCCGGCGACATAATATACTTTTAAAAAGAACAATCTTTTTTGAAACAGGGTCTCGTTCTTTCACCTAGGATGGAGTACAGTGGCACAATCATGTTCCACTGTAGTCTCATTCTCCTGGGCTCCAGCAACCCTCTAATCTAAGTCTCCAAGGAGCTGGGACTACAGGCACACGCCACCCCACTTGATTAAGGCTTTTTGTTTGTTTGTTTTGTATTTTTGATACATACAGGGTCTCACCGTGTTGTCCACGCTGGTCTTGAACTCCTGAGCTCAAGAGATCCTCTCGTCTCAGCCTCCCAAAGTGCTGGGATTATAGGCCTAAAACACCATGCCCAGCAGGAAAATTTTAATAACAACAAGCAGATACGTATTTTATCTTGTAGGGATACCTTCAGAACCACCTTCCTGTGTTACCAGTTACCTATTTCCATAGCACTCTAGCTACAGTGTAGCAGTTTTGAAACTATTTTCTGACTCAGATTTGTTTGGAAGCCTAAATATCTGTCCATCTTTCTATTTATAGACACACATGTTTATCAGAATATTAATAAACTACTTTTATATAAATAAAAATACATAAGATAACAGAGGAAACCAAGAATTTTGAAATAATGTCAAAATAAAAATGAAATGTATGTGTGACATAGGAATATATGCACTCTTTAACACATTGGAATAAAATATGCAGTAAAAAGTCTTATAATTTCCATAATATTGAAATACTAATGCATATCTCAAGGTATGTGACACTACTGTGACGTGATAAAAATACTTCAGATGTGTACTGGTGACATAGTCATGATGCTTACCACTCTTGGGATTCCTTGCTCATATTCATATTTGAAGGAAATAAAGCCTTATCAGTTAGAATTTAGTGAAAACACAAATTTTTTTTTAATCCAATTTTTTAGCTTTCTCCAACCCCCTAAATTCCATTGACCTTCTGGGTATTCATGGTTACCACGGTAAAAACCCACAGCTGGCCCTTCTCTATTGCCTTCTGCTGGAGCCACAACTGTGGTGAGTCTGATATTGGCAAATCTGGGCAATGGTCCCTCTGCACAGTCCACTTCAATGAAATCCTTTCCCTGACGGCACTCCCTTTAATGTAACTGAGGTCAAATGGTAAAGGAATGTAAATGCCAGAACAAGAAACTTAGACTTTAATTCATAGATATTTTTCATGCTTTAATGCTTTTCTGATAGCATGTCAACGTGATCCAAGCAGTGGTTTAGTCTTATAACTTTGTTAGTAGTAAACAGGATGGCTTAAAGCAGAGATGGGCATTGGGTAAGGCATGGGGAGGAAGTCTGAGTGGAGTTAGGATATTCCTGTCATTGTCCTGTCTCAACAATGAAAAACAAAGTGACAAACAATGTGTCATGTATTACCAAAACTTGAGTACAGAATTTGGTTGATAGAGTCAAAGCTTTCACTGATGTTTCCAAACCAAATAAATATGAAAGTTGTTGTAATGCACACAGAAGCAGGGAAATGAGAAGGAAAAACATAACTGAAAGGGACATATGTCTTTGATTTGAAATGTTCCCCATTTGATATTTTGGCTGAGAAAATTTCCAACCATCTCTTGTTAATCTTGAATTAAAATTCTTGGGGGGAGACTGATCTAGACAGCTTGGTTGGGAGCTACAGGGAACAAGTAGCTATTTGGATTTGTGAGGATAGTAGGACATCTGATGGACAATGTGCAGAAGAATACTACATAAAAGAGGGGGCAAAGATGTTGTGAAGGAAAATCTTGAAACACAGGAAACAGAGTATTGTTATAAAGCATCTGGCAAAGAGGCAATCAATTCCCTGCCAGTTACATGCTCTCATTTTCCATGGCTTTACTTTCGTCTTTGTGTGTAGTACAAATTCAGCATCGGTTTTGTCATTTATGTGTTTCATGTTTTTTTAGACTAGATTAGGCATCATGTTCACCAATTTTTTTCTCAACATGGTTTTTGAATTTCAGACTTTCTTTTTCTCTCTTTATTAAGGATGTTATTTAAATGTGCTTTTAATAAGGATATATTGGTTGCATACTGTTTTTGCTTTAGTTTATCTGAAAATATTTTAATTTTACTCTTATTCTTGAAATGTAGTATCACTAAATATAGAATTTGAAATTGATAATTTATCTTTAGCGGTATGATTCCACTGTTCTTTGGTTTGCATTTTTGCTTTTATTGGATTTCAGTCTAACTATTCTTTCTGTCCGTATTTTCTTTATAGTTCTTAAAAATATTTTTTCTTTGATTTTGCTGTTTTACAGTTTCACTCATACACACAGACATGCACAGACATAAACACGCAGATTCACAAACACAATTGGGATTAATTAGGCTGACTCTGAGAATCGGGGTCTTCCACTGTTTCGGGAAATTTCTCAGGATTTATCTTTTTTATATTATCACTCCTCCATTTTTCTATTTTCTCCTTTGGAATCCAGATTAAATATATTTAGATCACTTTAGTCTATCTCCTTGTTTTTTATCTCTGTTTTCTATTTATTAATTTCTTTGTGTTTCTGAGTTGAATTCTGATTTCCTTTCATTTTTTAAAAAAATTTTTATTTTTTTCTGAGCAAGTTAAGCCTGGAATTTCTAATTATTATCATTTTTTTTTCAAATTCTCCTTTTTTCTAACCATGTCTCTCTTCAATAGTCTTTAACATGCTGACTGACTAGGCCATTTGTTTGTAATTTTTATAGTTAAGTTTATCATTATTAGAAATTCTCATATGTGATTTCTTCCAGATAAGATTTACACTTGTATCTGCCAGAGCTGTTAGCACCACTTTCAAGTAAACAATTACTCTAGGGTTTTTGAGGCCTCAGGTATAATATGAATTGTGGGTTCAGAGTCACATGAGTATGAGGGTTTTCACCTTATATTTTGTCTCGTGATTCCGACATGTAGCCCTTAAAAACCGAGACTCCATCCAGGCCATGGTAAAGTGGCAGATACACCAAAGAACACATCAACTCCAGTGCTCTCTGACTTTTGTGTATTCACCCTTTTATAGTTTCCTACATTTTAAAAAGTGGTTATGTGTGTGTGTGTGTATGTGTGTGTGTGTGCATGCATGTGGGTTGAATGTAAAGTTTTCAGATGTATTTTACTGGGATAAGATTCTCTGAACATCCTTTTTAGCATATGACCAGAAAAGGTTGGCACTAACTTATTTTAAACAAAATTTATTTCATTATGAACTTCTGCCATGGATTTAGCTTAAAGATAAGACGTCATAATTATCTCTTATGAGTGACTTGTAGAAAACATTGCAAACTTTTAATTTGGGAATTATACTCTTGTTTCACTAGTGACATTTTACTTGTGACCTCTCAAAAAATGACATAAACCCAAGAAGGATCGTTAAGTAATAGAATGTCTTTCTGTTGCCTATGATGCTGATTGAAGTGCAACAGGGAAATGTCATAAGTATTATTTATTAAATTATGGTTTCTTTAGATGTAAGAACAAAATTCAAGTTATAAGTATTTAATATAGTGATCATGGCCTATTGTCCTAAAATTATCTCTGAACATCGCACAACAAAAATATTTTCATGTGTATGTACTTACAATAAGTCAATAGACATTACAGAACACTACAGGGACTCAGATTAATACAGTTACTAAGGTGCTTTTAACTTTGTTACTCCACATTAAAAAAATGCTAAGTACCCATGTGAAAGGTGGTTTTCACTTGTATTAGTATATTTAGTCTTTACCCTGAACATCCATAATAGTCTAAAATTATCTCTTACTATTCATGACCCTTAATAGTAACAAACAGTCATTTAAGCTGGTAACTGCAGAAAATTTGTCACAGTGACCAATTTTAACATAATTAACCAATACCTTGTATTTTTGTTCAACAGCAGCTGTAAGTGCTTTACTTGCTGAAAAGTGACTGTATTCATTTAATTCAGCACAACTGTGAATTATAGCTAAGACACATTCTAAAAATTTTCAATTCAGTAGTTAGCATACTGGAAAAAGATCTATTATGACATTGGCAAAAGAAAGTCTCATCCAAATAATTGGCAAGCAAGCTGTTATTCCACTTTGGTAAATATATAATATTCAACAACTTCTGTTTAATGTCTAGATAAAATGTTTAATGTGAGCACAATAAAGTTGTTCTTATGTTAGGCCTACATTAAAGCAAGATAAAAATAGTTTTTATAGTCATAATTCTGCCACTCTCTGAAATGATATACTTTTCAGAAATGTATTTGTTGCCAATTGCCATCTTCAAAACAGCAAATTTAATCCAAAATTTGATTTCTAACATTATGTGTGTTGAAAAGCACTGCTTGCCCCATTTATTTTTAAAAAGTGATGTCAACCAAATGTATTACCATTTAATTCTGAATTTTCATTTAACTTTGGTCAGGATATTTCTGCTCTCTACCACGTTGTAGTGACAAAATTGCATATCTTGCATACCTTATACTTTTCAACTTCCTATTTAACTGTTATTGTGTTGCAAAGAAATACATTCAGAAGTCAAACAACTTGATATTCAATGCTTTCTTAAAATATCCCTTGGAAACATTTCAAGGTAAAACCAATGTTATGTATTTTAATTGGTTTTTACCATTAGTCTTTTTCTTAAGGCAATATACCATAACCATAATAATAATCTTGAAAAATAGATTTGTTTTTTTAATACAATTTCTTTATAATAGGCTAATTTTATTACTTTTAGTAAAAAATGTTAAATATTAATTTTTAAAATATCAAGAAATCAAGAAATGCTATTTTCTTCAGCTTTAGTGAGGTATGATTAACCAAAATTGTACATATTTAGTGTGTAAAATGTGATGTTCTAATATATATGTAGGATTTCAGTCACGATGGTGGGAGAAATTGTAGGAAAAGGACATAAACCTTCTTGGAAGGCTGGGAGGTTTTTGCAAAACTTTGGAAGGAATAAGCCAAAGGCCGCTGTTCTTACCCAGAGGCAATTAGGCAGGAGTACATATAAAAAGAAATGTAGAGGAGTTTATCTAAAGATCTTATTTACTCATGTTGTCCTAAGACCAACATTTGATTATCTGTGGCCACATGACTGCTCTCTACAGGAGTCAGCTATGTTAATTACCCTCTAGTGGTGTTTACTCAAGACCTTTGTCATTTAATTTGTACTAAATAAATGCAAGCATCACTGGCTTATAAAAGTGGCTGCTGACTCTGTCAGTAGAGCCCCTTAGCTGTGCTGACAGGCAAAATATCTGTGTCAATATATGTCTTTCATTCATTGCTTGGTCAGGGTCTGTGGGTTGGACTCAACAGGTGGTGCTCCTGTGTGAGGATGCTGTAGTGGATCATGAATTGTGACAGAACCCTGGAAAACAAAAGTGAAAAGACTACACAATCAGTAAGTCAGTAAGTCATTGGTGTCCGCTCAGGATTTACAAGTTCAAGGGAATTGTTCAGGCTAGGGTTTCATCATGGGACAACAGTTATCAGCACAACAGAAGCAGTATATAAAAGTACTGAAACAGCTGCTTAAAGCTAGTGGAGCCTTGATTTCACAGGCCCAATTATGGAACCTAATGCAAACTGTTGTCTTCCATAACCCTTGGTTCCCAGCAGAAGGCATGCTAGAAGTAGAGGTCTGGAAATAAGTGGGGAGAACTCTTAAACAACATCATGCATAAAGGCAACAGGTCTTAGTAACATCTCTAATGTTATGGGCCTTAGTTAGGGCTGCTATGGCCCCACCTAAAAAGGGGAGGGAGGAGAACTGTCACCTACCTTCCTTCCTCCTTAACCTTAGCCCTGCTATCACTGGGCCAAGATAACAAAGAGGAAATGGAAGTTTTGCCTGAGCCCCCTCCTCCAATAAATTGGAAAAAAGATAAGGTACGTGCTACAGCTATGGGACCCTGTCTCAGGCAAATGACATTAGAAGGGGAGCACTTAGCCTGCCCAGTAATGCAAGATCAACAAGGAAATCTGGTACATGAACCCATTTATTTTAATACTTATAAAGAGCTAAGAAAAAGCCTTAAAGAAAAGAGAGCCAGTAGCCCATTTACAAAAGGAACGATTGAAGCTATGGCAGACAAGTTCTGTATGACCCGATAGGACTGGTCAGTGATAGCCAAAACAACTCTAGAGCCCAGCCAATACCTCCTCTGAAGGGCAAAATATGATGAGTTATGTGAACAACAAGCCAACCAGAATCAATTGGTCGGGCAAGACATAAGAGCTATATGTTCTACGAGAGGGTTCTCCATGGCAATGTACAATAACAATTAAATTTTGATCCCCAGGCCTCTGCACAGGGGTTTTTGTGCACTCTCAAGGCTTGGGGCCGAATTCCTGAAAGCAGAGTTCAACAGGGATATTCTATAAATGTTCAACAAGACCCTCAGGAGCGATTTATTGAATTTATCAATCGGTTAACCCGGGCAATTAAGAGACAAACTAGTCACACCCAGGTTGCTGAGATCTTACTGTTGCAATTGGCTTATGAAAACACTAATATGGATTGCGGACAAGTAATGCAGGCAAACAGAGGAAAGACAGCCACAGTTGGGGAACTTATATGAGCATGTCAACTGGTGGTACTGAAGCACACAAAGCCAGAATATTGTCTGTGGCATTAAGCTCTCCTAAAGTGAAAAGGGAGTGAAACCCTAATTGTTTTCTATGTGAAGAACCAGGTCATATAAAGAGGGAATGCCCCAATAATAGAGACCAAGGTAACTCAGGAAAAGAACCCCTTTCTGGGGTCGGGCACGGTGGCTCAAGCCTGTAATCCCAGCACTTTGGGAGGCCGAGGCGGGTGGATCACAAGGTCAAGAGATCGAGACCATCCTGGTCAACATGGTGAAACCCCGTCTCTACTAAAAATACAAAAAATTAGCTGGGCATGGTGGCACGTGCCTGTAATCCCAGCTACTCAGGAGGCTGCGGCAGGAGAATTGCCTGAACCCAGGAGGCAGAGGTTGCGTTGCGGTGAGCCGAGATCGCGCCATTGCACTCCAGCCTGGGTAACAACAGTGAAACTCCGTCTCAAAAAAAAAAAAAAAAAAAAAAAAAAAGAACCCCTTTCTATATGTCCCTGGTATAAAAATGGTAAACATTGGACAAATCAATGCAGGTCCAAATTTGATAAAAACAACAACCCCATAAGTAACCAGGTGGGAAACTTCATGAGGGGCTATCCCCAGGTCCCACTGTAAACTGGGGCAATGCCAGTGGCTTTCCTCAGACAGATGGAAAGCCCACTGTTCTCTCTCTCAGAGCAGCTACTACTGGGAGCACAGGACTGAACTTACTCTGCCTCAGTGAATTAGTGCTAAAAGAAGGAGAACACCCCACAAGGGTTGCTACTGGGATCTGGGGCCCACTGCCTCTGGGAACAGGATTAATCCCAGGGTAATCAAGCCTATCTAGTAAAGGAGTTAATGTACTCACCAGTGTAATTGATAATGATTATCAAGGTGAGATATTAGTAATGATGGAATGTAAAGGTCTGCATATTCTTCTCTCTGGATCAAAGATAGCACAGTTACTTCTTTTGCCATACTGTATCCCCAACGTTCAGAGAAAAGAAAGGGGAAAGGGAAATTTTGGAAGCACGGGAGCCACAGAAGTATATTGGAACCAATTAGTCACTGATCAGAGACCCGTGATTACCTTAAAAGTTGGAAATAAACATTTTACCGGCTTATTGGACACAGGGGTGGATATTTCAATCATTAGCGATCAAAACTTGTCAAAAATTTGGCCTCGGGTCACTCAAAAACAAAAAATTGTCGGCATCAGGGAAGGGCACAGAGCCAAGCAGAGCAGGCACCCCCTAACATGCTATAATTCAGAAGGAGGGCAGTTATACAACCTCTAATCATGCCCATCCCTGTTAATCTTTGAGGACAGGACCTATTAGCCCAATGTGGGGGGGGACGGGGGGGGGTCACTCTGCAGACCCCTTTCTAATAATGGCCACTGTTATAAGTTTATATGCCTCTGTCCAAAGGAATACACAGTTAAGATGTTTAATCATAGCACCTGAAAAAGTACAAATGTCCTTTCCTTGGAAATATCTTGGATAAATTATAACTTCCCAGTCAGTAAGACCTCAAAAGGTTAAATTAAATGCTAGCAACTTACATGCCTTAAATGATTATCAAAAATTACTGGGTGATATTAACTGGCTTCACCCCATCCTGAGCATAACTACTGATAAGCTGGCAAAACCTGTTTTCTATCTTAAAAGGCAATGCTGTCCTGGATTCTCTCAGGTATTTAACCCTTGCAGCAAAAAAAGGAAATTGAAGAGATAGAACAAGTTATTTCTCAAAGGCAACTAGATCTCATAGATAACCAATATTCAGTTAAATTGTTCATTTTCCCCACTAAACACTCCCCTACAGGGTTAATAGGACAGATGGTTTCAGGACTGTGTTTTCTGGAATGGGTTTTTTGCTCATATAGCAGGACTAAAACACTATCTCCTTATATCCAGCTAGTGAGTAAAGTCATCTATACAGGCTGCAGACAATGCAATAATGCAATCAGTTGCTAGATTATGACCCTGATGTCATAAAAATTCCTTTGAGTGAAAAGCAATTTGGAGCAGTATTGCCCCTCTCTTTAGATCTTCAGATAGCACTCTCTGATTATGCCAGCCATTTAGAACATGTTCTCCCTGCTGACAGATTGCTTCAGTTCTTATCTCATACTCCTGTAATTATGCCTACAAAAGTAGTTCACTCCCCTATTCCTAACTCTTTGACACTGTTAACTGATGGCTCTGGTAAACATGGAAAAGCAGTTGTTTGGTGAAGATCACATAATTCCCTCACTCAATCTGGATTTACCAGCAGTCAGAGAGCTGAGATTGGAGCTTTAATTTCTGCTCAGCCCATCAATATTGTTAGTGACTCTGCTTACTCTACTTATTGCAGAACCTTGAGATAGCCCTAATTACGTCTACTCTAGAGGCCACCCTGTGTGCCCTTTTTCTTCAACTTCAGCAATTGCTGGATCAACATCCAATCTTTATCACACATATTTGAGCCCACAGCTCACTGCCTAGCCCACTGGCTTATGGCAGTGATGAAGGAGACCTACAGGTTATGACATCACTGCTTGACCAAGCCACCTAATCACATCAATTTTTCCACCAAAATTAGAGAAACTTACCTAACAATTTCAACTTACCCAAAGACTAGCTACACAAATTATCCCGCAATATCCAGACTGCCAGCTCACAGGCACATCCCCTCCTTCAACAAGTCTTCCCTAGAGGACAAGAAGCTAATCAGTTATGGCAAACAGATGCTACACACATTCCTTAATTTGGAAAACTAAGATATATACATTATCCGTTGATACCCACACTCATCTAGCACACATGCTCTGCCTGGAGAGTCCACTCGATGTGTCATTAAACATCTTCTTTTAACTTTTGTGTTTATGGGGCAGCCCACAAAAATTAAAACTGGTAATGGTCCAGCTTATGCCACCTCACAATTTCAACAGTTTTGTCACATGTGAAACATTCAACATTCCACAGGCATCCTGTATAACCCTGAAGGACAGGCCATAGTAGAACATGCCCATTCCACCCTTAAAAATATGTTCAGAAAACAAAAAAGGGGGAGTATGAGTAAGGACCCCACAACACTACTAGCACAAGCCTTATTTATCCTTAATTTCTTAAATTTAGATGATACATTTCAATCAGCGGTAGTAAAGCACTTTGCTAAAGCCTCTCAAAACATAAAACCTGCAGTCTTATGGAAAGATGTAAATAGATGTAAATAGTAAAGAATTGTGTGGTCAAAATGATTTGCTAACATGGAGGATAGGATACGCTTGTGTTCACACCCTCTCAGGTCCTCTTTGGATTCCAGCACAACACATCAAACCTTACCATGGCATGGCTAGGACCCAACCCGGTACCAGAAATGAAGAAGATGATCCTGCAGGACCCACAGACCCAGACGATGTGGCTTCCTTGGACAACACAAGCCCCAAAACATCACCTAGGGGATGCTGAAAAAGACAACTCAGGAGGCTGAACAAATCCTTCTTCAGACACAGACACCATTTACTCCAGATAATTTGTTCCTTGCTATGCTCTCTGTTGTACACTACAACTTGCATAGGGTATTGATCCTTTTTATGCTCTCACTTTGTCTGCAACCTGTACCTGCTACACTCCATTGGGCCCACCTCTTACATCTGCCTTTCTTTTGCCCTGTCACGTGGGCAGACACCCACTTCCCAGCCTCTAATAACGTAACTGCTTGGCTGGGAGGGATAGATTTACCCCCAGTGGGGTCCCTCATTAATGTCACACATTGGACTAAGGTGCCACGTAACACTACATATCACTCCACTAACCTCCCACCATGTATAAGTTATAAAAGTTCTAACCCTTACTGTGTACCTGCCCAAACACAATTATGGCTACATCATGGCAAAGGAAATACTTTAAAAGTCTTAGTTGCAGATAACCTCAAATCGGCCAATGCAATCAATGCCACTTTCCCAAATATTCCTTCCTGTGTTAAAGAACAAAGCTGGGACAGTAATGGACTCCACTTTAGCTGAGAGGTCTGTCACGGAGAACAAGCCTGTAGCCTCCAGTTAGGCAGTTATATCATCTTAGACTGGAGCCCCCACAGCCATTTGCAGGGCTATCGTACTGATGTCTGCATCTATTGTGGCATCAGTAACAGTTTCGTAGCCACATCCCATTCCCCTATAATTTGGACTGATGGGGAATGGGATATCTCAGACCCCAAGTAGAGTTCATGCTACCCCAAGACACTCTATGGCACCTGGGACAGCTTAGTAATGCCCTGAACACCTGGCATGGAACATATAATTCTAGTCACAATTATACCATGACCCTTTTCCATAATCACACTGATCAGTGCCTGATTTGCACTACCCATCCATATGTTTTCCTTATGGAAATCAATATTTCCATTATATCCCAAAACTCCACATTTGTGACCCAAGTGCAGGGACAGGCTTGGTTTGCCTCTTGTATCTCTAATTACAATGCATCTGATTTAAATATTACTGGTGTCATGGTTTTAAGGAGACAATCTGAGGCATTCCTACCAATTTGACACAAGATTAGTTATGTTCCTCTGCTCTTGCCATCTTAGAATGTTCCCTGTCCCAAGTCAAACACAAAGGATACATAGTTACACTTAGAGCCTTTATAGTCTCAGCCATAGTCATCCTGGCAACTGATAGTGTTGCTGCAGCATCTATTACTGAATTAGTGCAAACAGCTACTTTTTTATATAACTTGGCCAGAAATGTGTCTAAGGAACTTCTCTTACAGTAAGGTATAGATCAAAAGATTCTTGCATGCCTGCAAGCCCTCAAGGCTGCCTGGGAATATGTAGAGGTGTGACAAGATGCACTGGCATTCTAACAGCAATTAAATTGACTGGGAGCATAAGCATATCTGTGTCACCTCTGTACCTTGGAATCAGTCAATAAACAGTTAGGATGAGGTGAAACAACATCTCTGGGGAACATTCCTTGATAATTTAATAGCAGACATAAAGCAACTTAAAACTAAAATTCCAGAATCCCTACATGCTGGAGATCTACACACCCAACAAATAGCCATATGGAAGGGTGTGTGAGAACATCTCTCCTCCATTGGCCTCCACTCCTGAGGGTCACTCCTTGATTGGAAAAGAATGTTACTGATTATACTCATATTTGTCTTATGTTATTTACTAATTCTAGGTTGGAAAGTTGGAGCATGAATTACAACTGCTGTGCCTGATAAAACTGCTGCTGCACACGTCTGTACTCTTCAATCAACAAAACCTGATGCAAAAAAAACAGAAAATGGGGAGATGTAGGAGTTCAGTCAGGGCAGTGGGATAAATTGCTGGAAAAGGATGCAAACCTTCTTGGATGGTTGGGAGGTTTTTGCAAAGCTTTGGGAAGGAATGAGTTGAAGGTGGCTGTTCTTACTCAGAGGCAATTAGGCAGGAGTAGATATTTTTTAAAAATGCAGGGGAGTTTATCTAAAGAGCTTGTTGACTCATGTTGTCCTAAGACTGACCTTTGATCATCCGCGGGCACATGACTGCTCTCTACTCCGGGGTCAGCAACGTTAAGCACCCTCTAGTGGTGTTTACTCAAGATCTTTGTTATTTAATCTGTACTAAATAAATGCGAGCATTGCAGGCTTATTGAGGCAGCTGCTGACTTGTCAGCAGAGCCCCTTAGCTGTGCTAACAGGCAAAATATCTGTGTCAGTATATGTCTTTTCATTCATCGCTCTGTCAGGATCTGCGGGTCAGACTCGACATATACATATACCATGAAATAATTACCACAATCAAGCTAATCAGCATATCCATTATCTAACACAGTTACCATTTTTGTGTGTAAAATACTTTTCTTTTTAATGAGAGTCTTTTGAGACTTTTCTTTGTTCTTGAATATAAGCCAAGCTACTTTTTATATCCTGAGCAAGCCATCCTTTGATTTTTGCCACTTAAATGATATGTAGCTATTTCAAGACTTTCAACAATAGTATTATAACAATTTAGTATCAGTTTTCATAAAATCTTATTTTAGTTTATGTGTAAGAGAAATATGTAATATTTTATTTTAAAATTTAGCTTTTTAAAACTCAAAGGCAACATATGATTGCTTTTTATAATCCATGTTACATGCAAGACAGACTCTGAGATCCCACCTGCCTCTGGGACCTTGGTCTAGTTATTCAACCCTTCTGATACTCAATTTTCCTGTGCATAGAATTAAAATATGATTACTCCCAGCATTACTAGTTGTTACGCTACCAAGGGGCAGTAGTGCTGTGAAGTCCCTAACAGAACATCCAGAAGGCCCTGAATACATGATAGATCTTGGCTGGGTGTGGTGGCTCACAACTGTAATCCCAGCACTTTGGGAGGCTGAGGCAGATGCATTGCTTGAGGCCAGGAGTTCTAGACCAGCCTGGTCAGCATGGCAAAACTCCATCTCTACTAAAAATAGAAAAGTTGAATAACAAAAGTTTGCCAAGCCATAAAATCTAGAAAGGTCACTCCCTCCCTTCTTCCTTCTCCTTGAAGATCCTTGTTCCAGAGGAGTCCTGCCTCATATATATGAAGATGAAATGCCACACAGGATACAAGAAGATCTATCACGTACTTACGGCCTTCTGCATGTTCTGCTAGTGGCTTCACAGCACTACCACCCCTTGATGGCATAACAACTAGTAATGTTGGGAGTATTCATATTTTCATTCCATGCTTAAGAAAATTTTGGAAAGGCCTTGTTGAGTTTCCTTCCTCAGACTATTACCACTATATCACACTTTTTGTACAATTACATTTCTGTGCATGCAGCTATTAATTCTTCATTGCACCTAAGCATAAAAAACAGACTGTTTTCCTTGGGGCAGGCATGGTGGCTCATGCCTATAGTTCCAGCTTCTTGGGACGCTGTAGCCCAAGAATTGTTGGAATCCGGGAGACAGACGTTGCAGTGAGCTGAGACTGTGCCACTGCATTCCAGCCTGGGTGATAGAGCACGACTCTGTCTCAAAGAAATGATAATAAAAAAAAATAAAATAAAAATGACATATTTTATTCAATTGAACAAGATAACTTCAACTCTTGATTATGTCATTCTCTGGTTGTGTGACCTTGGATAATTTACTTGACCTAACCAAAAGTCGGGTTTCTTATTTGTAAAATATAGGTAATATTTAACCCTTCAGGTTGATTATAGGTATTAAATAAAAATATATGAAATGGGCTTGCCTCATAAGTGCTCAATTAATGTTTATCACTCTTATTTAATACACTTGAGAGGGGAGACCCCCCTCACCTCCTTCTGTTTCCTGATCTCCACCTCCTTCCTTCCCTCCCCTCCAGATGGGAAGAAGGGTGAAAGGGGGAGAAAAAAAGCAAAGAGCTGAGAAGATGACTCCCTTTTTAGTTCCCAGTGTCTCTGCTATCTGGAAGCCTTGAAAAAGTTGCAAGTGAATGTTATCCCTACCAGCTGGAGCCTGGCACTGGTTCTCGCACCCACATTTGCACAGCCCATGCTCCCTCCTGGAAACACCTCTGTCAACAAATAGCTTAGCACCCTTGTCTTGTGTCTGTAAGCCCCCTCCCCTGCTGGTACCCGCTCACACTGCATATGAATTAGCAAATCAATGAAGCTAAAAGATTGTAAGGTCAGATGTCCAGCAAATGGACAATGACATAGTTTTGCCTCAGTTTCCGCTTTAGCATTGTAAGCCTATAAAAGGGGAAAGAAGCTGCTTCTCGGGGAGCTCAGTGAATGAGGCTGTTGCCCCTGCAGCTCCTGGCCAAATAAAAAGCCGTTTCTAGGGGCCAGATGCGGTGGCTCAAGCCTGTAATCCCAGCACTTTGGGAGGCCGACGCAGGTGGATCACGAGGTCAAGAGATCGAGACCATCCTGGTCAACAAGGTGAAACCCCCTCTCTACTAAAAATACAAAAATTAGCTGGGCATGGTGGCGCGCGCCTGTAATCCCAGCTACTCAGGAGGCTGGGGCAGGAGAATTACTTGAACTCAGGAGGTGGAGGTTGCGGTGAGCCGAGGTTGTGCCATTGCACTCCAGCCTGGGTAACAAGAGCGAAACTCCATCTCAAAAAAAAAAAAAAAAGCTGTTTCTTCCTCAGTTGAATGTTCAAGAGGTTTGTGTCTTGCCCTTCCTGCTTCATTTTGGTTCCCTGACTAGGAAACAAGTTTTGGTTGGGGAACGGCCTGGACAGCCTCCCAGGGAGCTTTGTCCTGCCCTTGAGGGGCATCCCCGTGGGGAACTCCAGCCTGCTAGGGCAACATGATCCCGCTTGGGGATCCTGAGAGCGCTACTGGGTAGGCATTGGCCCTGGTAGATCCTTCTCCAACAGCATGGCCAGGGAGGTCCGTGGGGATCCGCTGCAAGGGCTGAACACCAAGAAGAAACCAGCACACTTGGAGTCTGGACGTCAGAAACTTGGTAGGATTAATTCTGGGAAGCTTCGCTGGCCCACCTCACTGGGTGGAAGTGTGGCCTGATCACCCATGGTATGCCAAGGTAGGCACCTTGTTTTTGGTTCTGTTCTTTGTATGTGTCCTGAGAGCCAACAAAGAGCGGGATAGAGCCTGCTAAGCTGGCAGCCGACATAGTGCAGTGAGGCACACCTTGCCTGCTGCCGGAGCAGCTGTGATAGAGGACGCGGAGTCAGCACTTTGTTTTGGTTTTGTTTGTGTGTGTGTGTGTGTGTGTCTGTGTGTGTGCCAAGGTAGGCACCCTGGTTTTGGTTTTGTTCCTGTGTGTGTGCTAAGGTAGGCGCCTTGGTTTTGGTTTTGTTCTTGTGTGTGTGTGCGTGTGTGCGTGCGTCAATCTTGGTACTTTGGTTTTAATTTTGTTACTCTGTACGCCAGTCTTGGCACGTTAAACTTGTTTGTTTCTGACTTTGTTGGAGGGAGGAAAGGACTGTCGTAGAGGAGGGGGAAAATCCTGCCATAGAGGGCAGGTGAGAGCTCAATCACCTCTCTCTAGGATTAAGAGGTGCCCACTCCAGGGGGTATCTGGAGATTCTGTGGCAATCTTTATATCCTGAGAGCAAGCAAAGAATGGGATAGAGCCTGCTGAGCTGGCAGCTGACATAGTGCAGTGGGCACAGCTTGCCTGCTGCCAGAGCAGCCATGATAGAGCACGCTGAGTCAGTATATCAAGAAAGTGAAGCCACCGAAGTGCATTGGTGAGCTAGAGCTTGCTGTGTCTGTTAAGGAGTCTTAAAAGCAAAGGTGTGTGAACTGCCCTCACAGGAGGAGCCTGCTTCATCCATTGAGGAGTCTTGAGAGAAGGGAAGTGTGTGAAAGTGCACAGAAAAAGTGTTACATGGTAAAGGGTGGGAGATTGAGGGTGAAGTGCTGATTCCCGAGTTGTAACATCAGGCAGTCAGTGAGCAGTCCTTTTACCTTTTGGAGAGTGCTGTTCTTACCCTAACAAAGGGAGATGGATAAGACACAGAGTAAACCCACTCCGTTGGGAACTATGTTAAAGAATTTCAAGAAGAGATTTAGTGGAGATTATGGTGCCACCATAATGCCAAAGAAACTTAAAACTCTGAAGTAGTCTGGCCAGCATTAGAAGCAGATTGGCCCACAGATGGGAGCCTGGACAGGTCCCTTGTCTCCAAAGTGTGGCACAAGGTTGCAGGCAAGCCAGGAGACCCCAACCAATTTCCCTACATAGACTCTTGATTATAGTTAGTTTTTTATTTTTTTTTATTTTTTTTATTTTTGTGAGACGGAGTTTCACTCTTGTTACCCAGGCTGGAGTGCAATGGCGTGATCTCGGCTCACCGCAACCTCCGCCCCCTGGGTTCAGGCAATTCTCCTGCCTCAGCCTCCTGAGTAGCTGGGATTACAGGCAAGCGCCACCATGCCCAGCTAATTTTTTGTATTTTTAGTAGAGACGGGGTTTCACCATGTTACCAGGATGGTCTTGATCTCTTGACCTCGTGATCCGCCCACCTCGGCCTCCCAAAGTGCTGGGATTACAGGCTTGAGCCACCGCGCCTGGCTTGATTACAGTTAGTTTTAACCTGCCCCCGTGCCCACGCACACAGTGGTTGAGGGGCCAAACGGTGTTAGTAGCAAAGGGACAGGCAGTTAGGGAAAAATCTTCCCCACCTGCTAGGGGACGCACGCTCCTAAGATCTTGGCTGACTCAGCACCAGAGGACCCCCTTCCAATAACATCCCCTCCTTACCCAGAGGAGAGGCCCCCTGCCCCAGAACTGGAGATCTTGATGCCTCTGCAAGATCTGAACCCTCCTAGACCACCCAGAGTAGAAAGAAAAGGAAGCACAGCCTCAGGAGGCACCCCTCCTATGGCAGCCCACTTCTCAGGGGGTCCTCTTTCCTGGCAGCTTGTTTGCAGCCCAAGCCTGGAGTGCAAATGCCCCTGAGAGAGCAGCGACATATGGGAGTGGATGAGGATGGGCATATGGTTGAAAGGCATGTCTTCATGTACATACTGTTCACTTTGACCTCATAAACTGGAAGAATAACCCATCCTACACCGACAGACCACAAGCTTTAATGGACCTGATTCAGACTGTCACCCTAACTCATAATCCCACTTGGGTTGATTGTCACCAGTTCTCATGTATCTTTTTAACACTGATGAGAGGTGAAGAGTGCTCCAGGTGGCATCCAAATGGCTGGAAGAGCATGCTCCAGCTAATTACCAAAATCCCCAGGAGTCTGTAAGGACCCAGTTACCAGGAACCAACCTTCAGCGGGACTCAAAAACCCCCGAGGGCATGCAGAGGCTAACTCGGTACAGAGAGGTCTTACTGGAGGGAGTAGGAAAAGGAGCCCAAAAAGTCACAAATAGACACAAAGTATCTCAACTTAAGCAGGGGCAAGATGAAAATCCAGCCCAGTTTTATGAAAGACTGTGTGAGGCCTCCCACGTGTATACTCCTTTTGACCGTGAGGACCCTGATAATCAGCACATGGTGAACTTAACTTTGGTCAGAGTGCAGATGATATCAGGAAAACTTTACAGAAACAGAATGGGTTCGCAGCCACGAGCACTGCACAGTTGTTGGAAATAGCCCATGAGGCATTTGTAAATAGAGATACAATACAGTAAGCCACTGAGAGAAGGAGTGATGAAACTGGTGAAATATTGATTTGCTGGCAGCAGCTGTCAGAGGAATCCCTTCAAAGGGGCAGGGCAAGGGAGGCCTTCAGAAAAACACCCAGTGGAATTGACCACTTGTGCCCATTGTAAAGAAATGGGGTACTGGAAAAATGAGTGTCCTCAGTTGGCACAAAACAGGGTAACTCCAAGCAAGAAGCCTCAGGAAAGGATGAGACTACCCTGTTTAGCTTGGCAGAGGGGTCAATGGACTGAAAGGGACTGGACTTAGCTGACCCCGAAGAGCCCATGGTCAGGATGAAGGTGGGGGGCAAGGACATTAATTTCTTAATCAACACTGGGGTGGAGCACTTGGTGGTGACCCAACCTGTGCCCCCTTTGTCCAGCAAAATAATAAATATAATTGGGGCAACTGGAGTTTCAGAAAAACAGGCTTTTTGCCTACCACGGACCTGCTCGATGGGAGGCCACGAGATTATACATCACTTCTTGTACGTGATGGATTGCTCCCTACCCCTCTTGGGAAGAGACTTGCTGAGCAAACTAAGAGCTATTATCACATTTACTGATAAGAGCTCTCTGCAGCTCAAACTGCCTCAGGCAGAATTATGGCTTTCACAGTCCTGAGGGAGGAGGAGTGGAGACTCTTCCTGACTGAGCCAGGATGAGAATTAACCCCTGTGCTGACCAAGCAATGGCCACGGGTTTAGGCAGAAGACAACCCCCAAGTGTTGGCAGTAAACCAAGCCCCAGTGGTTATCATAGTAAAGCCAGGGGCACTACCAGTTAGACAGAGGCAGTACCCAGTATCAAGGGAAGCTCTTGAGGGCATCCAGGTCCATCTCAGATGCCTGAAAGCTTATGGTATTAGAGTTTCCTGCCAGTCTCCTTAGAACACACCTCTTCTGCCTGTCCCCAAGCCAGGGACTAAGGACTATAGACTGGTGCAGGATCCGTACTTGGTCAACAAGGCAACTGTGACCTTGTGCCCCACAGTGCCCAATCCCTGTATGTTGCTAGGACTGTTGCCAGCTGAGGCCAGCTGGTTTACTTGCTTAGACTTAAAGGATGCTTTCTTCAGTATCCAGTTATCCCTGAGAGCCAGAAACTGTTTGCCTTCCAGTGGGGAGATCTGGAGTCAGGCGTAACAACACAGTACACCTGGACTTGCCTTCCACAGGGGTTCAAAAACTCCCTAACTATCTTCAGAGAGGCATTGGCCCAGGACCTCCAGAGGTTCCCTGCCAAGGACGTAGGTTGTGTGAATACCATTTTGCTGGGACACACAGTAGCAGCCAGATGTGCCCAGGGAGCTCACTTGTTGCTCAGACACCTGGAAACTTGTGGATACAAGGTTTCCAAAAGGAAGGCCCAGATTTGCCAACAGCAGGTGCACTATCTGGGATTTGCTATGCAGCAGGGGCAATGAAGCCTAGGAACGGAAAGGAAACAGGTTATCAGTAACCTGCTGGTGCCTAAGAAACATAGGCAGGTACGAGAATTCTTGGGGGCAGTGGGATTCTGCAGGCTGTGGATTCCTAACTTTGTAGTTCTGGCTAAATCCCTATATGAAGCCGCGAAGCAGGGAGATGGAGAGCCGTTTGAGTGCAGAGCAGCAAGGGGACTTCTTGCAGTTAAAAGCAAAACCGATGGCTTCCCCTACTCTGGGACTACTGGACTTGATAAAACCCTTTATGATGTATGTGGCTAAGAGAGAAAAAATGGCAATGGGGGCCCTGACCCAGATTATGGCATACTTGTCCAAACAACTGGATCGAGTTTCCGAGGGATGACTCTCGTATCTACAAGCCTTAGCAGCCACTGCCCTACTGGCACAAGAGGCTGACAAGTTAACTTTGGGACAGAATTTAAAGATAAAATTCCCCCATGCCATGGTCACCTTAATGAACACAAAGGGCCATCACTGGCTCACCAATGCCCGCTTGACTAAGTACCAGGGCCTACTGTGCAAGAATCCATGCATAACCATAGAAGTTTGTAACACCCTGAATCTGGTCCTCAGACACCTTACTCTCAGTGTCTGAGGACCAGTAACACATAACTGCCTAGAGGCACTGGACTCAGTTTCTTCCAGTCAGGTGGATCTACAGGACCAGCTGTGGTCTCAAGTTGATTGGGAACCCTATGTGGACGGAAGCAGTTTTAACCACTCTCTATGGGAAAGGTGTGCTGGATATGCAGTGCTTACTCTGGACTCAAATCTAGAGGCCAAGCCATCACCTCAAGACACCTCAGCACAGAGAGCAGAGTTAATAGCCTTACCTCGTGCCTTGGAATTAAGTGAAGGGAAAACTGTTAACATTTTCACTGACTCATGGTATGCATTCCTCACTCAGCTTAAGGAGAACTGAGGCAACAAGCCCTGCTTGTAAGGCCGGTTTCCTCGCCGGGAGCTGAATGGACACACCCACCCCCCTCCCTGCCTGATAACTACCTCAAGCTCATCACCTCAAGCTCATTATCTGGCCTCGCCACATGGCTTCCCCACACCCGCCTCTGCATACCATACCCAAGCTCACACTCAGCACCAAACTATACACTCAACCCCAGCCCACCATTGAAAAACACCATTGAAAAACACCGCCAAAAAATTTTTAAAGAAGCCCCACCAAACCCTGCCCAATAGCAGTCTGCCCCATATGCCCTGGCAGGCCCACTTACCCAGAGTCCCACCCACCTACCAATGACAGCTCGCTCCATGCACATCCTGTTTCCCAACAGCCAATAAAGCTGCCTTCGCTTTGTTTCCCAAAATCCAATCAACTGCCTCCTCTCCCCATAAAACCCCACGCCCTAAATAGCCAGGTGTGACTTCTCTGGCCCCTTTCCCGGACCATAGAACCTCTCTCAGGGAGCTGAATAAATTAGCTTTTACTTTTCTTATTCCGGCCTCATTTCCTCATTTAACTCGGCAATAGACCTTACACTGCCCCAGTCACACCCCGGAAGCTGACTGGCCTATGTATGTCCGAAGCATGAGGACTACCCCCGTGGGACCAGTACTCCTTCTCTTTGGACTGTGAACTTGTATCCTTGCTACCCCAATAGATGTAAACCTCCCATCTGAGGATTGTTCCCAGTGTATACATAAGGTTACTATGGTAGGAGAAAAGGTTACCACAGTTCTCGTTTTGCGGTTATTATGAATGCACTGGAACACTCAAAGGAAACTGTTCATATAACGCTACCCAGTATCGGGTGTGCAGCCCAGGGAATAATCAACCTGATGTATGTTATAACCCATCTGAACCTATCATGTCTGCCATATTCAAAATAAGGCTAAGAACTGGTCCCTTCTTAGGGGACACAAGTAAAGTAATTACAAAAGCTGAAGAAAAAGGAATACCTAAGCAGGTACCATAAAAGTCTATGCTTGTGCCACTTTCAATAGTAACAAGCAAGGGCTAGGGTATGGCTCTCTTGGCTGGGAAAGAAGCAATATGGCAGAGCATAAATACATCTGTCATAACCAAAGGCCATGCAGTGATGATTGTGACTACTGGTCTTGTGTCATCTGGGCTACTTGGAAAATAATAAAAATGACCCAGTCTGTCTCCAAAAGGGAAGGAGTAATTCCTCCTTCACCTCTGGCCATTGTATTCCATTAGAATTGACAATCACCAATCCTCTGGATCTTCGTTGGAGGAAAGGGGAATCTGTAATAATGGGAATTAATGGAAAGAAACTGGACCCCATGGTTAACATCTAATTCGGGGAAATATCCAGAGACAATCACCCCACCCGGTGTTTCAGACTTTTTATGATACATTAAATGAGTGAGTTCCAGAACTCCCCCAGAAAGAAAGAAACTTGTTCTTTCAGTTACCTGAGAATGTGGCCAAGACTTGAAAAGTGCATTTTTGTTATGCATGTTGAGGAACTACTATGGGGGACTGGTGGCCATGGAAAGCATGCGAGCTTGTGCCTGCTGACCCTGTCCCTAATGAGACCTATGTGCAAAAGGGCCTGAGTAACAGCTTCTGGATCTTAAAAACCTCCATCATTGGACAATATTGTCTGGCCAGAATAGGAAGGGGTATGATGGTCCTGGTGGGAAAGCTGGACTGTTTGGAGCAAGAGTTATATAAGAGAACCAGTAAAACAATCACTTGGTGGAGTTTAAATAGGACTGAGGAGAAATCTTTCCAAAAATTTCCCATCTTACAGGCGGCCTGGATCCACCCAGAACTCCACTGGGACTGGGTAGTGCCTCTTGGCTTGTACTGGATATGTGGCCACAGGGTCTACATCAACCTGCCAGACCAGTGGATGGGCAGTTGTGTCCTTGTCACCATTAAGTCCTCTTTCTTTCTATTACCAATAAGAACTCAGAAATTGTTAGGTTTTCCTGTCTACTCTTCATGAGACAAGCCTAGGTATAGGGGACTGAAATGATGATGAACGTTCCCCTAAGAGAATAGTACAATACTACGGGACAGCCACATGGGCAGAGGATGGCTCATGGGACTATTGTACTCCAATCTACATGCTTAATCAAATCATCTGATTGCAAGCTGTCCTAGAAATCCTGACCAACAAAGCTGGACAGGCTCTAATTGCCCTGGCACGGCAGGAGATCAAGATGAAGAATGCCATCTACCAGAATAGACTGGCTTTAGATTACTTACTGGCAGCTGAAGGAGGAGTAGGTATGTGGAAAATTCAAGTTAACCAACTGTTGCCTGCAAATAGATAACCAGGGTCAGGTGGTTGAAAATACTGTAAGGGACATGACAAAACTGGTGCATGTACCCCTTACAGGTATGGCATGGTTTCGACCCTTGATCGATGTTTGGGAATTGGTTTCCTGCTATAGGAGGACTCAAGATCATTATCATAAGTGTGTTACTGATGATAGGAGCACGCATATTGCTCCCCTGCTTAATGAATGCTCTTGCTCCTTCAGGTGATAAAAGGATTTATTACTGCCATGGTTCAAGAACAAACGTCAGTGCAGGCATATTACATGAACCACTACCAATCTGTCTCACCAGAAAACCCCAACAGTGAGGCTGAAGGTGAGAGTGAAAATTCTCACTAAAAAAAAAAAACCGAAAACGTAAATGAGATTCTCAAAGAGTGGGGGTGAGAAGGGAGAACCCCTCACCTCCTTATTTTTCCCAATTTCCGCCTCCTCCCTCCCCTCTTCTCCAGATGGGAAGGAGGGTAAAGAAGGAGAGGGGGAAGCAAAGAGCTGGGACGATGACCCCTTTTTAGTTCCCAATGTCTCTGCTATCTGGAAGCCTTGAAAGAGTTGCAAGAGAATGTTATCCCTACCAACTGGAGCCTGGCACTGGGTCACACCCCCACATCTGCACAGCCCAGGCTCCCTCCTGGAAACACCTCTGTCAACAAATAGCTTAGCACCCTTGTCTTGTGTCTGTAAGCCCCCTCCCCTCCTGGTCCCTGCTCACGCTGCATATGAATTAGCAAATCAATGAAGCTAAAAGATTGTAAGGTCAGATGTCCAGCAAATGGACAATGACATAGTTTTGCCTCAGTTTCCCCTTTAGCATTGTAAGCCTATAAAAGGGGAAAGAAGCTGTTTCTCAGAGAGCTCAGTGAATGAGGCTGTTGCCCCCACAGCTCCCAGCCAAATAAAAAGCCACTTCCTTCCTCAGTTCGGTGTTCGAGTGCTTTGTTTCTCACCTTTCCTGCTTCACACTAACTTTAATGTTTACCTCATTTTTTTCCGCTCACATTAGGAAAATATTTAGAAAAATCATGTAAGAGCATTGTTTGCATGCAAACAACCGTGTTAATTAAAATTTACCTTTTAATTTGTAAATAAAGCAGGCCTTAGAAAAAAATCTGTTTGGAAGTTGGTTTATAATATACAAGTATAAAATAGACCACTTATTTGTATCTTTGAGAAAACTATGCATAGCATTTGAGGTTAATGAGAATTTTGCTTGTGATTATCAGTTTCATTTTTATGTTTTCTAATCGCTACTGAGCAGCATATGATTCCTTTATTAATAGTAACAACACTAACTGTATATGTATATTTTTCTCTGATTCTCAAAACATCTGATTGATATAGATCCTGTTATTTTTCCTGTTTTACAGAGGAGAATAAACTAAGGCGTGAAGAGCTTAAGTAAATTGTTGACATTCATGTGACTAATCAGTGGCATACCTGGGAGTTGAACCAAAGTCTCCAAAGTCTTTGTTATGTATCTGTGTGCCATACTGTCTCTCTTTCTTTCTTTCAGTTTTATTGAGGTATAATTTACAAATAAAATCTGGTTATACTTAAGGTATACCATTTGATGTTTTTATATAATTTCAATATATTACTTTCTGGGGAAAACAGTCTGCTTTTATGCTTAGGTACAATTAAGAATTAACAGCTACATAGAAATGTAATTGTACAAAAAGTATGACCTAGTGGTAATAGACTGAGGAAGGAAACCCAGCGAGGCCTTTCCAAAATTTTCTTCGGACAACCTGTGTGGCATTCCTTTCCTGAGAATATGAGGTAGGACCTCTCTGAAATAAAGGTCTTCAAGGAGAAGGCAGAAGGGAGAGAGTGACCTTTGTAGGTTTTATGGCTTGCTCTGGATATCTCTATATATATATACATACATACACATATGTGTTTTATAATATTTCACATACATTGTGAAATAATTACCACAAACTAGTTAACATATCCATCCTTTTTGTGTGAGGTGAGAACACTTAAGATCTACTCTCTTAGCAAATTTTAATTATACAATACATTATTATTAACTGTAGTCACAGTTGGAGCTAAAAACACAATATCTCAAAGTATGGTGCTTTGGCATGCTGAGTACTTCGATGAAAGGAGGTTGGAAGGCTTCAGATGCAGCCTTGGAAACAAGTCTGACTTTCTCTGCTCTCCTGTCTCCCTCTCCTCTTTCTCCTCCCAATCATAATTCCTTTTCTTCAAGGCAGGTCATAGGATCTGGAACTGCTCTCTACCAGAGCAAGACATAAAACCTAGAAAGGTCACTCTCTACCTTCTCCCTTCTCCTTGAAGACTCTTATTTCAGAGGGGTCCTGCCTCATGCCCTTGGCGCAGGAATGCCACACAGGGTGTTCAAGAAAATTTTGGAAAGGCCTTGCTGGGTTTCCTTTCTCAGTCTATTACGACTAGATCATGCTTTTTGTACAATTACATCTCTATGCAGCTGTTAATTCTTCATTGCACCTAAAAACGGACTGTTTTCCCTGGGTCTTCGTATGTTTATTTTGAAGCACAATTTTTCTTGGCCTTTTTACTGAACCCGCAACAGGGGTATCCTGTCTACTCAGCCAGCCATGTTCAGCCCCTTGCAGGAGGGAGTGCATGAGGAATGAGTGGGTTCAGCTGGCCACACTGAGTACCAACACAGGAGCAACTTCTGTGCCGGGCCCACAGCCAGTCCAGGTGTGTTACCTCGAGGGAAATGCAGCAGCACCTAGGCAGGGGAGCCCATAACACAGAAGCCCCAGAGGGGTGTTAGTATGTTAATTAGCTCTTTTAGTTCCACCATCCACAGCCTGATGAATGGCGCGTGTTAGCATCTGAGTTGGTCTCTCGCCCCATCATGCAGGGTTGCTGTCATCTGCCAGAGAGGGTGAAAGGCCAGTGCAACAGCCTTTCAGAGTACCCATGTTCTGTGAGTCCCAAGCTTTTGTCCAGCATCCGAGAAGAATAAGGTCATACTGACAATTGAAGGGTGATGAGAGCAGAGGATTTTATTGAGCGATGGAACAGCTCTCAGCTGAGAGGAGATGTAGGGGCAGGGGAGGTGCTCCCCCACCCCCACAGTTGGGTGGTTTCTCCCTGTGTGGCTGGGTCCCTGACTTTTTATGAACTCAGAATGGGGAGTGTGTGCTGGCTGGTTTGTGAGTATGCAAAAAAGGTTAAAGTGAAGACACCACTCAAAAGTGAGCACGACAATGTAGAAAACCAGAGAGGAAAGGGAAGGCATATGTAAAATAGGTCAAAGATGGGCATCAATCAGAGGAAAGCATGCCAAACGGGAAGATAGGTTCTCAGTCCTGTGAGGATTTAACTTGTAGCTTAGCTTTCAGGCTTTAAACTATCTTCCTTTTGGAAGTGGGGTTTCACTGGGGACTTGCCCCTATCTGCCTAGGCATTTGACTGCCTCCTGTCACTGTCAATTTCTGAGAACTCCTGTGTCATAAAAATTTAATTAAAGAAATTTGTTATACTTTCCTATTGTTAACCTGTCTTTTGTTATAGGAGTGTTGGCCTTGATCTTTATGCCCTGGAAGGAAAAGTATCACATATTTCTCCACCTACAGTCAATATGCTGTTTATTAGACCTCTAGAACGTACCCACTTTATAACTGCAAGTTTGTACACTTTGACCAACATCTTCCCAATTCCCTCTCTTCCCCAGCCCCCAGCCACCACTTTACTACTCGCTGCTTCTATAAATATGACTGAGTTAGATTCCAAGTATTAATGAAATCATATAGGTTTGTCTTTCTGTGGACACTTAGATTGTTTCCAACATACCATCTCTTATTAAAGTTGAAAGAAATTTAGTGACCATACCACCACTGGAAATGTTAAGGTATTATCCAATGTAGATTAATGACTGCTTTTTCCGTTTTCTCTTTCTTCTCAGTGTTCTCTTCTTATGTTAGCAGACAAATGCCTAGAAGTGATGGCTAGATGATTATACATCCCTTTAAAAATAACTCTCTAACATGATATGGGTATATAGGGTTTTTGGACTTCATTTGTCTCCCACCTTCTACTAGCTTGTTTCATTAGAAAGCCCAGAAGGGTGATGCCAAAAGTTTCACTGAAATCTAATTTGTATTTTGCTAGCTGGCTCCCATCACCAGTGTTGTTTATCGCATAGTTGTAAAAGCATAAAAAACAATCAGGTGCTATTTGTCTTTCAAGACAAGTGTCAGTTGCTACAAACCATTTTATGATCTGTTAGGTGAGAGGCATGGTGTGTAAAATCAGGGTTTTGATCTACTGTGGAGAGAGTAGATTAGGTTTTCTCAGATCCCTTCATGGTCCTCAAAACTCTCCTCTTTGCTTTTATCATCCCTGCTTTCCAAGGTGGCTCTGATGTTTCATTCCAGTTTTAGCTGCCTTCATGTTGTTACCCTCCAGGACTTGTGAGCACTAGACCTTTTCTTTCAGCCCCCTGATCCTCAAATCAAGATATGCACTAATACTAGTCCCAATTTCAATTTAGATGAATGGCTGAACATAAATTCTTTAGTGTTAATAGATCAATGAATCATGACACATACTACATTTTCTGTTATTACACGAAATGATCTGTCCTTTGATTGTTGTGCCAGAATTGGACTCTAGACTAACACTTGGCATGTAGCAGCAAGTAACCAGCTATTTACTAAGACACAATGCATTTCAAAAATAAAATGGTTTCTAAAATATTAAAAACATATTCAGTAGTGCAATAACAGAAGTATAATAAAATATAAAATATACAAGAACCATCAAGTAAGATTTAGAAACTTGAAGAAAAGTATATAATGGGACACACTTTATCAGGCTGAAGGAAAGACACTCCTACAACTCCAATATTTTCCATGAGACCCATATCTAAGTGGCACATCATTAACGTTTAATTCTTGATTATGTACTATAGACATACTTCTCCCTGGGAATATAAGTCAGGCTGTAGATGCTCTATTGAATAGAAATTCAGGTTGCCTTGGGAAGAAAGGCTCTAATGGTTAATGAATCCACCTGTAAAAGTCTTTACATTTGTTTTTTTTTTTTTTTTTTTTTTTTTTTTTGAGACGGAGTTTTTGCTCTTGTTACCCAGGCTGGAGTGCAATGGCGCGATCTCGGCTCACCGCAACCTCTGCCTCCTGGGTTCAGGCAATTCTCCTGCCTCAGCCTCCTGAGTAGCTGGGATTACAGGCACGCACCACCATGCCCAGCTAATTTTTAGTATTTTTAGTAGAGACGGGGTTTCACCATGTTAACCAGGATGGTCTCGATCTCTCGACCTCGTGATCCACCCGCCTCCGCCTCCCAAAGTGCTGGGATTACAGGCTTGAGCCACCGCGCCCGGCCTAAGTCTTTACATTTGAATTCACAACTACTACGATATATTTTGAATGCATATTGGGAAGATAAAGCTCGTCACATGTGTGCATGTATGTACTCACGTGTGTGTGTGTGTGTGTGTGCATGTGGGTTTGTCTCGCTTGGCAAATCAAAAATAGTTTGTATATGTTGTGAGGGGTTATTTACAGTCAAATAAAAACATGATTTGGTAGGCTTATGTATAGTATTTAGATAAGAATTTAAGATATGGGGATTTGTTATAATAAACTATTTTATTCAAATACCATACATTTTTTAGAATTTCTATTCAACTTCAAATACTCTTCAAAAACGCTTTTCTAATATATGAGGAATAAACCACCCTATTTAAATTTGAAGGATTAGAAGATCCTTCAACAATTCTGAAACTTTAAAATTGAATGTTTTACGTGGAGACTTAGGAAACCACCTTCAGAGAGCAGTGCATCCAATCAGGTGATTACAGTTGCATCTGATAACCAGTGAAACATACCTGACTAAAACATATTGATAAAACTAAAAGAGGTTAATGAATGGAGATAGATGATAGATGATAGATAGCCATGTAAAATTTCTCTGATTATTTAAATATAGAGGCTTCATTAATTATTCTGCATTAATTATCTTGCACTTGGCATTGCCCTTGCTCAGAAGAAATCTGTAAATGGTTTTAAGCTCCATTTACACCCCTATTTGTGCAGCACTTCCAATGTTGGGTGACAGTTCTCAACTACTGTCATTATGCTGCTGAGAAATGCTTCCCTGGGAATGGTGAGTCCAATCTCTGAAGCATACAGTGATTTGTAGCAGGATTATTGAGTTATAATTGACTTATGTTAAATCGCTCATATTTAAAGTATAAAATGTAAGAAGTTTCAACATTCGTATAGCCTCATGCAACTATCAAAACCATCTAAATCAAAGCAACCACTCTGGAAAGTTTCCTTGTGTCCTTATGTAAACCATTCCTTCCACACTTCCTTCATAACAATCAACCCTTTCCTCAGGCAGTAAATAATTCATTTTCTATCACTACAGTTGAGTATACACTTCTAGAATTTTATATAAGTGAAAACATACAGTATATACTCTCTTTGGTCTAGCTTCTTTTAACTGACATAATTATTTTGGGATTTGGTCACATGTATCAATCGTTCATTTTTTTTTATTGCTGAGTAAAATTCTATGGTATCAGTTTATTGATCTACCTCTTGTTAGACATTGGGGTGTTTCCAACTTTTAGAAATTACAAATAAAGCTGCTATGTACATATGGCTATGAACATACAAATGTCTATACATATATATACGTTCATTTCTTTTGGGTAAAATCCTGTGGATGGTATATGTATGTTTAACTTTTAAGGAAGAATATCTTTTAATGTACTTACTTGTTATTCATAGATATCCTTTGATAAAATGTCTACTCAAGTATATTTCCTATCTTTAACTGAGGTTTTGCTTTCTTATTGTTTTGATATTTCTTTATATGTTTAAGATAAAATTTATTTAGATGATCTATGTTTTGCAAATATTTTCTCTCAGTTCATGGCTTGTTTTTTCATGGTCTTAACTGTGTTTTTTTGAAGAGAAGTTTTAAATTTTGGTGAAGTTCAATTTATCTTTTCTCTTTTATGGATCAGAGAGAAGCATGTAGTTTTAATAGCGATCTGAACTATCACTGCTTTGACATTTTGCTGCAGAAAAAAAAAAAGCCTTTGTGTTTGTTCCTAAAATGAAAACATTACTGTTTTCTTAACATAATTCTGAATCCTGTAGATTGTAATAATCATCTTTTGTTATATATGGTATCTCTATTATGCTCATTTCATGTTAACAATGTGGTATAGAAAGAGCAATGAGTACAACTAATATATTTTAAAAAATAAAAAAAGAAGGAAAAAGAAAATGAACTTACAAAGCAAGAATTATGGCTGGCAATCTTACATACTTAGACCCTGGGATTCTAGATAGCTATGAATCTCATGTGCTTCTAAGGATGTTGACAAAGACGCCATGAGGTTCTATCCTTGTGAGAAAGCTAAATTAGATGAATTTAGTTTTGGTTTGTTAGTTGGTTTTAACTATAGGATGCTTAATAAACACCAACCTTAGGAAATAAAACATGAAGCATAGAGGTTTTGTTCAGGGGTGGTAAGAATACTTCAAAGACATACTTTCAGGATTACGCTTTTTGGGGGAGAAATTATAAACCTAAAACCAGTGAGGGATGATTGTTGTATTATGCACAGTAAAGGCAGATGTAACCCACCAATGCACTAGGTTACACTATCACTGTTCACCATCAGCCACACAATTAATTTCCTTATCTTCACATTATGTTTGATCTCCTATTGCAGGGTAGATAAAGTGTAAAAAAGCAATTTAGACATAAGGTTAAAATGTAGATGAAAGGAGATAAAGAGAGAAAATATGAAAGAAAGTGAAAAAGTGGTAAAAGTGGAAGTATTAGAGGAGGAATAGGAGGATCCTTCAGGCTTTCATTTTTAGTTTAACTACTCAGAGTTTACAGAGTAGTATGCTATTACAGAAACAAAACTTTATTAAAATTCATTTGACCCTGTGTAATATAATGTGTATAGATCAAATACTCACCAGCAACAACAACAAAAACTTTTCTACAGAATTAACCTGCTTCCACAAAATTGACAAGTTGATGAAATTGAAGCCATACAGAGGTTTTCCTTAATGGTATTCCTCAGTGATAGGGAGAGGAGAAGCATGAATCCAGTGGAAGAAGCAGGGTGGGTATGAGGGGACCAAGTACAATAATAGCAAAGACTTTGTCAGATTTTCCTGTTTCAAAGGCAAGTGGCTTTTGAAGGTTTTCTAAAAGATGAACTAGTTTAGGTGACCAATGAGCACCCTTGCTTTTTTTTTTTTAAAACCATTAAAAGCCTATTTATTCTGCAGCAGATCTGGTGATATTTGCACATGACTTAATAGTCTTTTTAAATATTCTATGCCAGGGGAAGATACATGCCTTTGCCACTTACTAACTGCACGATCTGGGCTCTTAACCAAAACTTCTCTAAGTCTCAGATTGCTCAACTTCAAAATGGGTCTAATGTGTATGTTTATTGTAGATGTAAATTAAGCAGGTAAATGGGAAATATTTAGCATATGCTTAGCATAGGACAAGCATTCAATACATATTTTTAAAATTGTATTTAATAGAAAAATCACTATTGTAAAATTATGCTTCTCAGCCTTAATCTTGAGTCTTTATATGTAGATTTTAAGGAATAGTAGAAAATAAGAGAAATAACAATCTCTAACTTTAAAAAAAGTTTGTTTACTGGGGAATCTTTATCCTGGTTTAAAAATGTGTGTGTTTTTAAAAATAATAAACAACTTTAAAAAGTGTTTAGAAAAAAAATACTTCATTTGTCACAATAAAATCTTGTGCTACTGAATATCTTAATACCAACATTTACTATTCCTATTAGATTTTCCCCCAACACTCTCTTGAGACAGACTGAACATCCCCTTTAATTAAAGAAGAGATTTACATTCTCTTATTACAATTATTTCTGTTACACATAAACCTTTTTCAAATCATTCCAGAATTTTTCCATGACTCTGAAAAACTTAAACACCTTAGCCAAGTTTTATTCTCTGCTTCCTCTTGAATAAGATTCCCATGGTCTGAGTATTAGGGATCGTTTTCCAGGAACATTTTTTCTTCTTATAATCATTACCACAACATTTAGTTTGAGGTTCATTGCAGACAGGTTTCTGGGTTTATTGTTATACTTTGTAATAATTGTACAAGAAGCAGACTGCTTGTCTCTTTCATAATATTTAATAACCAGTAAAGACCCAATTAAAAGAGAAATTGTTTAGAAATAAAATTAAAATGGCATTGCCAAAAAAAAGGTTTTCATTGGAAAAAAAACCATGTATAAATTAGTGGCATAGTTTGAAGTAGTGTACTTTGTTTTAAAACTTTTTTTGCAACTGAAACATAAGCTACTAAATATATCTATAATTGCTTCCATAGTTCTCTTAATTCATTTATTTTTTAAAGATAAATGCCTAATTTAATTTCTAATTTAGATTTACAATATATGGTCTTGTTTTACTCATATAGGGCTTTTTAAGTGTTGTACAAATGCTTATCCAACTTCTATTTCTTAGGAATGATAAAAATGCAGTAACCAGGTGGCTGACAAGATGGCTGAATAAGAATAGCTCTAGTCTGCAGCTCCCAGTGAGATCAACACAGAAGGCAGGTGATTTCTGCATTTCCAACTGAGATACCCGGCTCATCTCACTGGAACTAGACAGTGGGTGCAGCTGACAGAGGGTGAGCTGAAGAAGGGTGGGGCATTGCTTCACCCAGGAAGCACAAGGAGTCGGGTAATGCCCTCCCCTAGATAAGGTAAGCCATGAGGGCAAGCCATGAGGAACAGTGCATTCCAGGTCAGACACTATGCTTTTCCCGAGGTCTTCGCAACCCGCAGAGCAGGAGATTCCCTTGGGTGCCTACACCACCACGGCCCTGGGTTTCAAGCACAAAACAGGGTGGCTGTTTTGGCAGACACAGATAGCTGCAGGAATTTTTTTCATACCTCAATGATTCCTGGAACACCAGCGAGATAGAACTGTTCACTCCCCTGGAAAGGGGGCTGAAGCCAAGGAGCCATGTGGTCTAGCTCAGTGGATCCCACCCCTACAGAACCTAGCAAGTTAAGATCCACTGGCTTGAAATTCTCATTGCCAGCACAGCAGTCTGAAGTTGACCTGGGATGCTCAAGCTTGGTAGGGAGAGGGACATCCTCCATTAGTGAGACTTAAGTAGGTGGATTTCCTCTCACAGCATAAACAAAGCCACTAGGAAGTCTAAACTGGGCAGAGCCCACTGCAGCTCAGCAAAGCCAGTGTAGCCAAACTGCCTCTCTAGATTCCTCCTCTCTGGGCAGGACATCTCTGAAAGAAAGGCAGCACCCCCAGTCTGAGGCTTGTAGATAAAACTCCCATTTTTCTGGGACAGGGCATCTGAGGGCAGAGGCAGCTGTGGGTCCGACTTCAGCATACTAAAACATTACTGCCTGTCAGCTCTGAAGAGAGCAGTGAATCTCTCAGCACAGCACTCAAACTCTGCTAAGGGACAGACTGCCTCCTCAAGTGGGTCCCTGACACCCATACCTCCTGACTGGGAGACACTTACCAGCAGGGGTCAACAGACACCTCATATAGGAGAGCTTTGGTTGGCATGTGGCAGGTGCTCCTCTGGGACAAAGCTTCCAGAAGAAGGAACAGGCAACAATCTTTGCTGTTCTGCAGCCTCCACTAGTGATAACCCAAGCAAACAGAGTCTCGAGCGGACCTCCAGCAAACTCCAGCAGACCTACAGCAGAGGGTCCTGACTATTAAAAGGAAAACTAAACAAACAGAAAGGAATACCATCAACATCAACAAAAGGACGTCCACACAAAAACCTCATTGGAAGGTCACCAACATCAAAGACCAAGGATAGATAAATCCATGAAGATGAGGAAAAACCAGTGCAAAAGGGCTGAACATTCCAAAAAGCAGAGTGCCTCTTCTCCTCCCAAAGTATCACACCTCCTCGCCAGCGAGAAAACAAAACTGGACAAAGTATGAGTTTGATGAATTGACAGAAGTAGGCTTCAGAAGGTGGGTAATAACAAACTCCTTTGAGCTAAAGGAGCATGTTCTAATCCGATGCAAGGAAGCTAAGAATCTTGAACAAAAGTTAGAGGAATTGCTAACTAGAATAACCAGTTTAGAGAAGAAGATAAATGACCTGATGGAGCTGAAAAACACAGCATGAGAACTCCTGAAGCATACACAAGTATCAATAGCCTAATCAATTAAGTGGAAGAAAGGATATAAGGATATTAGAGATTGAAGATCAATTTAATAAAATAAAGCATGAAGACAAAATTACAGAAAAAAGAATGAAAAGAAATGAACAAAGCCTCTAAGAAATATGGGAGTATGTGAAAAGACCAAACCTACATTTGATTGGTGTATATGAAAGTGATGGGGAGAATGGAACAAAGTTGAAAAACACTCTTTAGGATCTTATCCAGGAGAAATTCCCCAACCTAGCAAGACAGGCCAACATTCAAAATCAGGAAATACAGAGAAGACCCCAAGGATACTCGAGAAAAGCAATCCCCAGACAAAGAATCATTAGATTCACCAAGGTTGAAATTAAGGAAAAAACATTAAGGGCAGCCAGAGAGAAAGGTCAGGTTACCTACAAAGGGAAGCCCATCAGACTAACAGTGGATCTCTCTGCAGAAACCCTACAAGCCAGAAGAGAGTGGGGGCCAATATTCAACATTCTTAAAGAAAATAGTTTTCTTTTCTTTTTTTTTTTTTTTTTTTTTTGAGACGGAGTTTCGCTCTTGTTACCCAGGCTGGAGTGCAATGGCGTGATCTCGGCTCACCACAACCTCCGCCTCCTGGGTTCAGGCAATTCTCCTGCCTCAGCCTCCTGAGTAGCTGGGATTACAGGCACGCGCCACCATGCCCAGCTAATTTTTTGTATTTTTAGTAGAGACGGGGTTTCACCATGTTGACCAGGTTGGTCTCGATCTCTTGACCTTGTGATCCACCCACCTCGGCCTCCCAAAGTGCTGGGATTACAGGCTTGAGCCACCGTGCCCGGCCCGTGAAAATAGTTTTCAACCCAGCATTTGATATCTAGTCAAACTAAGCTTCATAAATGATGAAAAAATAAAATCCTTTACAGACAAGCAAATGCTGAGAGATTTTGTCACCACCAGGCTTATAAGACCTCCTGAAAAAAGCACTAAATATGGAAAGAAAAAACCAGTCCCAGCCACTGCAAAAACATACCAAATTGTAAAGACCATCGACACTATGAAGAAACTGCATTAACTAACATGCAAAATAATTAGCTAGCATCATAATTACAGAATCAAATTCACCCATAGCAATATTAACCTTAAATGTAAATGGGCTAAATGCCCCAGTTAAAAGACACAGACTTGCAAACTGGATAAAAAGTTAAGACCTACCAATGCGCTGTATTCAGTAGACCCATCTCACATGCAAAGACACACATAGGCTCAAAATAAAGGGATGGAAGAATATTTATTAAGCAAATGGAAAGTAAAAAAGAAAAAAAAATCAGGGATTACAGTCCTAGTCTCTGATAAAACAGACTTTACACCAACAAAGATCAAAAGAGACAAAGAAGGGCATTACATAATGGTAAAGGGATCAATGCAACAAGAAGAGCTAACTATCCTAAATATATATGCACCCAATACATGAACACTCAGATTCCTAAAGCAAGTTCTTAGAGACCTACAAAGAGACTTAGACTCCCACACAATAGTGGGAGACTTTTACACACTTCTGTCATATTAGACAGATCAACAAGACAGAAAATAAACAAGGATATTCAGGAATTGAACTCAGCTCTGGATCAAACAGACCTTGTAGACATGTACAGAACTCTCCACCCTAAATCAACAGAACATACATTCTTCTCCATACCCCATCACACTCAGTCTAAAATTGATGACACAATTGGAAGTAAAACACTCCTCAGCAAATGCAAAAGAATGGAAATCACAACAAACAGTCTCTCAGACCACAATGGGCAAAGGACATGAACACACTTTTCAAAAGAAGACATTCATGCAGCCAACAAACATATTTTAAAAAAGCTCAACATTTCTGATCATTAGAGACATGCAAATCAAATCCACAACGAGACACCATGTCATAGCAGTCAGAATGACAATTATTGAAAGGTCAAGAAACAGATCCTGACCAGGTTGTGGAGAAAAAGGAATGCTTTTACACTGTTGGTGTTAATGTAAATTAGTTCAACCATTATGGAAGACAGTGTGGTGATTCCTCAAAGATCTAGAAGCAGAAATACCATTTGACTCAGCAATCCTATTAGTGGATATATACCCAAAGAATATAAATCATTCTACTATAGATACATGTATGTATATGTCCATTGCAGCACTATTCACAATAGCAAACACATAGAATGAATTCAAATGCCCATCAATGATACACTGGATAAATGACATGTGTATTTTATACACTTCTTAAAGATGAGTCCATCATTGCTGCTGCAGCTGTTTACTAAGCTGAGCTACAATATTTATTCTCTTTACTTTCTTTTTCTAAATTTGCCATGTAGTCTTTTAGTGAGAATTATGAAAGACCAAAAACATTTTTGCAAAGTGTCTTTTTAAACATATGATTTGCTTTTAATTAAGATCTGTGCATGACAATGCCTTTAAAACCAATAAACAAAAGAACAAATTTTAAACATAATTTTCCCAAGATATTTTTAAGAGAAAAAAAGCCCAATTTTCAGTATTTATAGCATCTACGTATTCTCTAAGCTTTCAAAGATTAATCTCAAAGGTATGACTCATTTGTAGACAAGAGAAAGAGAGAGAGACCATCTTATGCTTTTAATAAGTTTTCATAACTGTTCTGATGTCACTTTTACTTTCTGGAACTCTTATCTTCACAAAATAGCTGATTTTAAAATATTTCTAATGAACTAATTAATGGGGGAAAAAGAATATGCATGGAACATGTTATACATTTTATCATAAACAATTATTCATATCAAAAACCACTAATCTTAAAATGGTACAAAATAGTGAGATAAAACCAGAATTACAGAATACAAAGTCAAATCTATTTAACAAAAAACTAGAATAAAAAATTAGCAAATACACACACAAAATATCACATAGCAGCACTATGTATTCACTCACAAAGGGGAAAAGCAGTGGTCCATGACCACTCAACATGGCTTGTTAAAGGAAAAAACAACAACAACAAACCAAATACACATACACACCCAAAACAAAACCAGTACAAAAGCATCATTTTTCAATAATACGATCTACAACAAACAAAAACTCAAAATGATTTTATGATGTTTTCTTAACGCAAAATATGCCCATCTTTAAACATATTAATGTAACTATACACAACTGTTTCCTGTATTTAATAGTTTTTTTTTTTTTTAATTTACTTCCATGTGTTGAGCTTATACTTGTGAAGAGTTTCAGGTTGGCAGGCAGATGGGTGGCTGTTTTTTTGCGAAATTAAAGTTTTAAACACTGGCCAGAAAATGTTCGATTGCCATTTCAACACCTGTCAATAGCTACAATGATGCTTAAATCGCCATTTTCTTCAAAAAGCTGTGCAGTGCCGTTGTTAAAGTTTAAGCAGTCACGATTCTTAATGGCTGTTGCTATGTTCTTATCAATAGAGAGAGGAGTCCCTTCCCAGGTCAGTCGTCGGCAATGACTCTTCAGCTCAAGTCGGTAAACAAAACCCTCAGCATCCTGGCGTGTTCCGATCACTTGTACAACTGCGAAGAATTCCTGGTCACCATTGCGATGTTCCTGTTTCTGCAAGACTAACATGAAGTGAAAGCCATAACAGAACTGCATCATCAACCAATGAAAACCACCAACAAGATTAATGTTTGTAGCAAGAAAAATTACATGCTCTCCTTTTAGGGTGGAAGTGTCATGGTCATTTGTCAGATGATGCACTATAGTTTCCAGAGTACCATGCCATTTACAGAGAGTACTGGGAGACGGGCAGGGATAAGACCTAAACTTACAAACTTTTTCGTGATCTACTTTTTTGTTGTATGGCAGAGTTATGCGACATCCAGAAGAGGTATATGCACACGGGAAAAGTACAGAGTTAGCTAGATTCTCCATAGCCAGGTTGCGAATGTATTTCAAGGGGCCCCGGCAAACTGGACAAGAAACGAGCTTCGAGCGACAGCTGTTACAAACAATATGGCCTCTCTCACACTGAATAATTGGTGGTAACGCGTAATCTAAGCAGACCGGACACTCGAAAAGACTTGCCAATTTGTGGTTGGATGCAGTCGTGCCAGGCAGGGTAGGCACCTTCATGGCTGGCGCCGAGGTATTTAATGTAGCAGGCCGTTTACTCATTTCTGTGGGCGGAGAGCTCGCCTCAAAAGCCGGTTCTGCTACCAGCGTATTTAGTCACCAATCACCTCAGCACTGCTACCGCGGACAGCGGCACTGCCTGCCTCTTTGCGTTGAGGAAACTAACGGGACGCCCCGAGCCTCCTCTGTGGCGGACAGCGGCACTGCCTGCCTCTTTGCGTTGAGGAAACTAACGGGACGCCCCGAGCCTCCTCTGTGGCGGACAGCGGCACTGCCTGCCTCTTTGCGGTGAGGAAACTAACGGGACGCCCCGAGCCTCCTCTGTGGCGGACAGCGGCACTGCCTGCCTCTTTGCGGTGAGGAAACTAACGGGACGCCCCGAGCCTCCTCTGTGGCGGACAGCGGCACTGCCTGCCTCTTTGCGGTGAGGAAACTAACGGGACGCCCCGAGCCTCCTCTGTGGCGGACAGCGGCACTGCCTGCCTCTTTGCGTTGAGGAAACTAACGGGACGCCCCGAGCCTCCTCTGTGGCGGACAGCGGCACTGCCTGCCTCTTTGCGGTGAGGAAACTAACGGGACGCCCCGAGCCTCCTCTGTGGCGGACAGCGGCACTGCCTGCCTCTTTGCGTTGAGGAAACTAACGGGACGCCCCGAGCCTCCTCTGTGGCGGACAGCGGCACTGCCTGCCTCTTTGCGGTGAGGAAACTAACGGGACGCCCCGAGCCTCCTCTGTGGCGGACAGCGGCACTGCCTGCCTCTTTGCGGTGAGGAAACTAACGGGACGCCCCGAGCCTCCTCTGTGGCGGACAGCGGCACTGCCTGCCTCTTTGCGGTGAGGAAACTAACGGGACGCCCCGAGCCTCCTCTGTGGCGGACAGCGGCACTGCCTGCCTCTTTGCGGTGAGGAAACTAACGGGACGCCCCGAGCCTCCTCTGTGGCGGACAGCGGCACTGCCTGCCTCTTTGCGGTGAGGAAACTAACGGGACACCCCGAGCCTCCTTTGTCGCAGACAGCACCACTGCCTGCCTCTTTGCGGTGAGGAAACTAACGGCACACCCTGGACCTCCTCTGTCGCGCTCTAGAATGCGCCTAGCAACGGCCTCCCGGTTCCCCAGGGGCCCCCGTCATCTCGCGAGTCCTGAAGCCCAGTACCCCATTGGCTGCCGTTATCTCGCGATTCCTCGAGTCCAGCACCCCACCGGCCACCGTAATCTCGCGAGTCCTCCAGCCCGGCTCCCCGCCGGCCACCATAATCTCGCGATTCCTCAAGCATGGCTCCCCGCCGGCTGCCGTCGGCTCGCCAGTCCTCGAGCCCGGTTCTCCACCTGCCGCCGTCATCTCCTGAGTCCTTTAGCCCGGCTCCCAACCTGCCGCCGTCATCTCGCGAGTCCTCATGCCCGGTTCCCCGCCGGCCGCCGTCAGCTCGCGAGTCCTTTAGCCCGACTCCGCACCTGCCGCCGTCATCTTGTGAGTCCTAGAGCTTACCGCACTTTGTTTTCTTTTTCTTTTATTTTTAAAAGATGGGGTTTCACCTTGATAGCCACGCTAATCTTGAACTCCGGACCTCAGGTGATCCACCCACCTCAGCCTCCCAAAGTACTAGGATTACAGGCGTGAGCCACCGCGCCCAGCCCCTTTCTTTTCTTTTCTTTCCTCCCCCCTCCCCCCTCCGCCCTTCCCCCCTCCGCCCTTCCCCCCTCCGCCCTTCCCCCCTCCCCTCCCCTCCCCTTTCTTTTCTTCTTTTCTTTTCTTTCTTTCTCTCTTTCTTTCTTTCTTTCTTTCTTTTTTTTTTTTTTTTGAGATGGAGTGCAATGGCACGATCTCGGCTCACTCTAACCTTGGCCTCCTGGGTTCAAGTGATTCTCCTGCCTCAGCCTACTGAATAGCTGGGATTACAGACACGCGCCACCATGCTGGGCTAATTTTTGTATTTTTAGTAGAGACGAGGTTTCATCATGTTCATCAGGCTGGTCTTGAACTCCTGACTTCGTGATATGCCTGCTTTGACTTCCCAAAGTATTGGGATTACAGGCGTGAGCCACCGCGCCCAGCCCACGCGTTACTTTCTAACGGAAGCTACCACTGTTTGCAAATAACTAGCTTGACAATTGCTTACTAAGTCTTAGACATCAAACCAGAACTTACTGCTTTATGTTTCGATGCTATCATTACGAATGAAACTTTCATTTGAATATTTATAAATGAGGTTCAATATTGAGGGATTTTCTCTCAGTAGCACATGGTTTTACGCCTGTAATCTCAGCTACTCAGGAGGCTGAGGCAGGAGAATTGCTTGAACCCAGGAGGTGGAGGTTGCAGTGACCTGAGATCATGCCATTGCACTCCAGCTTGGGCAACAAGAGCGAAACTCCATCTCAAATAATAATAATAATAATAATTTCCTCAAAATTTTGTTTTACATGGAATGTATTATCTTGAACTTCATTTTATACAGTGGTCTTTGAAATCACTTTCTTTTTAATCTTTTGGAAGATTTACAGACTATTTGTTTTAAATTCTTACTCTTTCTAGAGTTGTGTCCTCAATCTTTTAAAAAATGAATATACACAGATATAGATTTGTATATATATACATACATAGAATGTGCATATATCTACTATAGGCAATGTAGTATAAATATTTGCATTCAAATTAGTTTGCTTTATCCTACAAAAGCCAGATGGTAAATTAAGAAAGCATTTCAGAGCACTGAAAAACATAGGTCAATAATTGTCTTCAGATGAATAGGAAAAAAGGGAAAAAGAAGTCTAAAGACTGTTAATGAAAAATTGTACTATAACAGTAATGCATTTTTTTACTGTTATTTATTGCGTTAAAAAATCTCAAACTTGACAGGAGGAAAAAGTAATCTTAAGGCACATTGTTGCTACTATTGTTTATAATTCTTTTTTTAATGTTTGTTGATTGTTTATAAATGGCCGTAACATTTAAATGCATTGATGAAATAATCTCACTTCTTGGAATTTATCTTAAGAAAATATTTCAAACATAAGCAATATAGTTTTTTTTTGTTTGTTTGTTTGTTTGTTTGTTTGTTTTTTGAGATGGAGTTTCGCTCTTGTTACTCAGGCTGGAGTACAATTGGCGTGATCTTGTCTCACTGCAACCTCCGCCTCCTGGGTTCAGGCAATTCTCCTGCCTCAGCCTCCCGAGTAGCTGGGATTACAGGCACGCGCCACCATGCCCAGCTAATTTTTTTATATTTTTTAGTAGAGACGGGGTTTCACCATGTTGACCAGGATGGTCTCAATCTCTTGACCTCGTGATCCACCCGCCTCGGCCTCCCACAGTGTTGGGATTACAGGCGTGAGCTACCACACCCGGCCAGCAGTATAGATTAAGAAAGTTTTGTTGTTGGTACTGCTATGGTCCAGACCTTGTCTTATCGTATTATTGGTATATGAAAAAGCTATTTTCTAAAAATTTATATTATAATTAGCCAATTTTAAAACTACATATATATGATTTTGACTTTCAATTTATCCTTTTAGATTTCCTAGATTGAAATAATATCTGCTTGAAATAACAGACATTTCCATTTTCTTTTCTTTTTATAACTAATTCATTAAGGTGTAAATGATATACTGAATACGGCACATATTTATTTATGCAATTCTAGGAGTTTGAACATAGGCATACACCTGAGAAACCATTATCACAATTAAGGTAATAAGCATGTTCATCACTCCCAAAAGCTTCTTTGTGCTCATTTTTGTTTTGTTAGTTTTTGTGGTAAGAACACATTTTAAGATCTCTTAAATGTTTTAAATGCACAGTACAATATTAACTATAGGCAGAATGTTGTATAATATTAAATAGATCCCTTGAACTTACTCATCTTGCTTAATTGAAACTTTGTGTCCATTCAACAACAGCTCCTCTGTTCTGAGGGGAGCAGGTATATGGAAACCTATCCCCAACAGCCAAGGGAGATGAAAGGTCTAAGAAGGAGGTTGACAAATCCAGTTTCTCAGAAAGAAATGTTTAATAGGGACTTATGAACAGAAGTGATACCTTGGATGGCTGCAACACAATTACCACACCTACTCTCCAGAAAGTATCCTTTATACAGCAGGCTTTTAGGGTAAAGACAGGTGCAGCTGATCACATCTCAGACTTTCTTGGGAAAACTGATGACAACTGAGGAAGTTAGATAAGCATCTTTATGAGGTGTTATCTATGCCACAGTTATTGTCTGAAGAACTTGCTGTAAAACACCTTGGTATGCCAGAGTCAATTATGGGTCATCATGGTGGTTTCACTTCCCCGCCATGCCAAAGGCTATTTTTTTTTTACATTCTCATTTCCGCCTCCACACAACCCCTGGCAATCACTAGTCTATTCTCTGTTTCTATGAGTTTGATTTATTTAAGATTTCACTTATGAGATCATACTATACTTGTGTTATTGTGTCTGGTTTATTTCATTTAGCATAATGCCCACTAGGTTTATCCATGTTATCACATATGGAAGAATTTTCTTCTTTTTGAAAGTTAAATAATATTCTATGATATACATACATATAAAATATTACTTAACCTTCATATATGTATTCAAAAAATACATATACATAATACCATATATTCTTTATCCACTTACTCCTTGATTGGCATTTAGTTTGTTTCCATATCTTGGCTATGGTGAAATTTATTCACCATAGCCAAGATATGGGGGGGGTGTGTGTGTGTGTGTGTGTGTGTATGTGTGTGTATGTGTGTGTGCGTGTGTGTGTGTACATATATATACACACACACACAAATACTTTTTTAAGATTGACTAATATTCCATGATATACATGTATATGCCATATATATGATATATAAAATATTCTGTTTTATATGGCACATACATGCCATATATAATATTCTATGATATATATATATGATTAATATAATATAGAATATTATTCAACCTTCAAATGTATATATATATTTAATGTACACACCATATATTCTTTATCAGTTTATCCCTTGGTAGACATTTAGTTTGTTTCCATATCTTGGCTATGGTGAATAAATTTGCAATAAAAATAGGCATAGAGGTAGGATTGATGCATCATATAGTACTTTTAATATTTTTTGGGAAATCTCTATACTGTTTTCCATAACAATTGCAGCACTTTACATTTCCACCAGCAGGGTACAAGGGTTCCAGTGCCTCCATATCCTCACCAACATTTATGATTAAAAAAAAAGTTTATTTTTTAATAGCCATCTTAACATGTGTGAGGTGATATTTGATTGTGGTTTTTATTTGCATTCTCCTGATGATTAGTCATGTTGAGCACCTTTTTGTATACCATTTGGCTATTTGTATGTCTTCTATAGAAAAAAGTCTATTCAGGTCCTTTGCCCATTTTTTAATTGGGTTACTTTTTGTTTTCACTGTTTTCTATTTAGTTGTATAAGTTTCTCATATATCAGATATGTGGTTTACAAGTATTTTCTCAAATCTCTAGGTTGCCTTTTTATTCTGTTGATATTTTCCTTTGCTGTGCAAGTGCTTTTTAGTTTAATATAGTCCCACTTCTCTGTTTATACTTTTATTGTCTCTACTTTTGGTGTCGTACCCAGGAAACCATTGCCAAAAATAATCTCAAAAACTTTTAAATTATACTTTGGCCTCTGGGGTACATGTGTACATCCTGCATCCTACAGGATTGTTGCATAGGTACATACATGCCCTGGTGGTTTGCTGTCTCCATCCCCCCCCGCCGTCACCTACATCAGGTATTTCTCCCGGTATTGTCCCTCCCCATCCTCCCCACCTGCTGCTGTTCCTCCTCTCCCCTCCCCTCCCCTCCCCCACCTACCCCGGTGAGTGTTCTTCTCTTCCCTGTGCTCAAGTGTTCTCATTGTTCATCACCCGCTTATGAGTAAAAACATTCGGTGTTTGGTTTTCTGTTCTGTGTCAGTTTGCTGAGAATGATGGTTTCTAGATTCATCCATGTCTCTGCAAAGGACATGAGCTAATCATTTTTTATGATTACATAGTATTCCATAGTGTATATGTGCCACATATTCTTTGTCCAGACTATCATTGCTGGGCATATGGATTGGTTCCAGGTCTTTGCTATTGTAAACAGTGCTGCAGTGAACATTTGTGTGCACAGAAACTTTTATATTAAGTTTTCTTCTGCGAGATTTATAGTTTTAGGTTTTATGTTTTACATTTTTATCTATTTCAAGTTGATTTCATTTGTGTTTGTATAAATAAGGATCTAGTTTCATTCTTTTGCATGTGAATTTTCAGTTTTTCCAAGATCATTTATTGAGGAGGCTGTCTTTTTCATATTTTATATTCTTGGAACCCCCATCCAAGATCATTTGATCATATATGTGTAGGTTTATTTCTGGGTCCTCTATTCTGTTTCATTGTAATCTGTATCTGATTTTATGTCAATAATATACTATATTTTATTACTATAGTTCTGTAATATACTTTGAAATCAGGAAAGGTTATGCTTCCAGCTTTGATCTTCTTCCTCAAGATTACTTTGGCTATTTGAAGTATTTTTGTTTCTATATAAATTTTAATTTAATGTCACTAAAAATTTTAAGATTTTTTTTTACTACATCTTTAAAATTTTCTCTTGGGATTTTGATAGTTTTGCATTTAATCTGTAAATTTCCTTGGTAAGTATGGACATTTAAAAAATATTGAGTCTTCCAACTATGACCATGAAAAATCTCTTCATTAATTTATTTTCATAATTTTATTCATTTATTTTGTCAATGTTTTATAGTTTTAAGAAAAAACTATAAAACATTGCATGCCCACACCTGTGATTCTATTCAGCATAGAACTGAAAGTCCTAGATAGAGCAATTAGTCAATAAAAAGAAATAAAAGCCATCCAGAGTCCAAAAGGAAAAAGTAAAATTATCTCTGTTTGTAGAAAACATTATTCTATATGTTTAAAAACCATAAAAATATGACCAGGTGTAGTGGCTCATGCCTGTAATCCCAGCACTTTGGGAGGCTGAGGCGGGTGGATCACGAGGTCAGGAGTTCGAGATCAGCCTGACCAACGTGGTAAAACCCCATCTCTACTAAAAATACAAAAAATTAGCCTGACGTGGTGGTGGGTGCCTGTAATCTCAGCTACTCTGGAGGCTGAGGCAAGAGAGTCACTTGAACCCAAGAGGCAGAGGTTGCAGTGAGCTGAGATCATGCCACTGTACTCCAGCCTGGGCAACAGAGCTAGACTCTGTCTCAAAAAAAAATCCAGAACTATTCCACAAAATATTACAGCTAATAAACAAATTTACTAACATTTCAGGATTAAAAAAAATATATATAAAAATCAGTTGTGTTTCTATACAATAACAACAAACTACCTGAAAAGGAAATTTGGAAAGCAATCTTATTTGCAATAGCATCAGAAAGAATAAAATATTTGCGATTAAAAAATATTTGAACAATACTCTTTTTTTTTTTTTTTTTTTTTGAGACAGAGTTTTACTCTTGTTGCCCAGCTGGAGTGCAATGGCACAATCTCGGCTCACTGCAACCTCCACGTCCTGGGTTCAAGTGGTTCTCCTGTCTCAGCCTCCTGAGTAGCTAGGATTACAGGTGCCTCTCCCACCACACCCAGCTAGTTTTTTTTTTTTTTTTTAATTAGAGATGGAGTTTCACCATGTTGTCCAGTCTGGCCTCAAACTCCTGACCTCAGGTGATCCACCCACCTGAGCCTCCCAAAGTGCTGGGATTACAGGCATAAGCCATCACACCCAGCCAATACTCCTTTTCTAAAGTGTCTTCTTACTGTCTCTCGTCCTGGTTTTGACCCTTTGAAATGAACATATAGAGCAAAGTTTATAAATGGTAATAAAAGCAGGTTCCATTGCTGGCTTTACTGGGAACCCAGTTTATATTTACCATTACATTAGTTGTTTTCTGCTGTCCTATTGTGGCTAATTTGTATCTTATAGATGTATATTTTTATTCCTTACTTAATAAGATTATTTATCAGAATTTTATTTTGAATTTTACCATAATGCTTTTTTAAAGTTGATCTACATATTGCTTGTGTTTCTCACATTTTTTAATGATAATTAGGTTAATAGATTTTCCAAAGTTAATCATTCTTGTATTTCAGTCAAATCTTACTTGACCACTGGGTATCATCCTCTTTTAAAAATATCTTTCAAGAATGTAAAATAATTTATACTAATTATAGAAAGTAAAATGGTAGAGAGTTGTGAAGTGAAAAGTTAAGGCTTTGCATATTTCAACGACCATAATTTTAGAGATAACTATTACTAAAATTTATTTACTTATTTTTGAATTGACACATTATACTTGTACATATTTATAGGGTAATAATTTTATAATTTCCTACATATATATGTTATATAATGATCAAATCAGGGCATTTGGCATAACCATCATGTCATGCACATATTTATTTGTGGTGAAAATATTCAAAAGCCTGTCTTCTAACCATTTTGTAATATAGGATACCTTACTGTTATTCTTATCATACTGTGCAATAGAACACAACTTATTTCTCCTCTCTAATTATAACTTTGACCCGTTGATCAACCTCTCCTTCCCATCCTCCCTGCCCTTCTTCTCTTCTCCCCAGTCTCTGGTCACCACTCTTCTACTGTCTACTGTTTATTATTATTATTATTTTTTGCTATTTATTCTTCTTGGTGTTCTTCTGGGTGTTCTCTGAGATTTCTGAATCTAAAATTATTAGTAGTTGAAGTAGTTCTTTTGTTCTTTTCCCTCTTCTTTCTTCTCTAAGATTCTCATTATAGATATTTTATCTTTTATAACTATCCCTCAGTTATTGCATATTCTATTCCTCTTTAAAATTTCTTTTTCTCATGACATTTCAGTTTGGGAAGTTTCTGTTTATATGTCTTTAATTTCACAAATTCTGTCCTCAGATGTGTCTAGTCTGCTAATGAGCCTATCAAAGACATTCTTTATTTCCATCACACTGTTTCAGTTTTCTAGAATTTTCTTGTGATTGTTTCATAGAATTTTACTATATTTGCTTATATTACCCATGTGTTTTTTCGTATTGTCTGCTTTCAACATCAGAGCCTATAATATGTGAATTATACTTATTTTAAACTCACAGTATGATAATTCCAAAATCTGCACCATATCTGAGTCTAGTTATGTTGCTTGATTTGTCCTTTTAGACTGTGTTTTTCTTCCTTTTAGCATGCTTTGTAATTTTTTCCCCTAAAGTTGGATATGATGTATTGGGTAATAGGGGCTAAGTTTCAAAAGTGGTTCATATCCTTATATTTTCTCTTCTTAGAGGAGACAGAAAAGCTTTTGGTTGCTGGAGTTGGCTAATAGATGACCTTACCCAGTTATAAAGTTCAAATAAAGTAGCTTTCTTTGGCTAGTAGGCTTTTATTATGGAGAATGCCCTGGAAGCATTTCAGTGTTGTTACTTTCCCTCTCCCTGTCCAAAAGTATCAGAGGATTTTTACTTTGTCTTAATCTGCAGAAAGTGGTGAGGTTGTTGGAAGTAAATCCCATGAAAGTGCTGCAGCACCCCTAAAACTGTAGTTTCTTGCTTTCAACCTAATCCACATTTAGCCTCTAGCAATTTGTCGAAATTTCCATTTAAGTTTCTGACTAATTTATGACTCCAGAGGCTTATTCTACAAGTAAGTTTATCTAGGTTGTGATCCTCTATATTCATCTTTTTCTCCAGATTCCAGAGTAGCAATTTGCCCTGTGACCTGAATTATCAGATGTGTCTAATAAAGCTATCAGTTTTCAGTTTGTCAAGCTTTTTACTTGTTTTAAGGGTGGGAGCAATGACTTCCTAGTTGTTTATTTATTTATTTATTTATTTTACTTTAAGTTGTTTGGTAAATGTGAAGATCATGCAGGACAGTTACATAGGTATACACATGCCATGGTGTTTTGCTGCATCCATCCCCCAGTCATCTACATTAGGTATTTCTCCTAATGTTATCCCTCCTCTATCCCCCCACTCTCTGCTATCCCTCCTCTCCCCTCCCTACCCCCCAACAGGCCCCGGTGTGTGATGTTCCCCTCCCTGTGTCCATGTGTTCTCATTGTTCAGCACCCAGTTATGAATGAGAACATGTGGTATTTAGTTTTCTGTTCTTGTGTCAGTTTGCTGAGAATGATGGTTTCCAGATTCATCCATGTCCCTGCAAAGGACATGAAGTCATCCTTTTATGGCTGTGTAGTATTCTGTGGTGTATATGTGCCACATTTTCTTTATCCAGTCTATCATTGATGGGCATTTGGGTTGGTTCCAAGTCTGCTATTGTAAGCAGAACCACAGTGAACATACGTGTTTATGTGTCTTTATAATAGAACAATTTATAAATCTAGTTTTTCTTAATATGTCCAAGCTGAAACCAGAAGTCCATTATTCACTTCTAAATGAAATAGACACTTTATAGAGCAATCCACATACCTGTGAATAATGCATATGCAAATCTGTGTTATATATATCTGTAAAAATTATATTTTATTACCTCATGGTTAATTTAATGTAACATACTTTTTCGATCTCTTTTAATAAAATCTAACAGTTTATAATACTTCAAACTAAAACCTGACTAGAGTTCAATAAGAAAAGTGAAAACCTTTACATATTTTTTTTATTGGTCACTCTATAAAAATTTCTGGCTAATAGGCAATAAAATGCTAGTGAGTGTCATTACAAGTTTAACATTTTAATATGCTTTTCTTGCTTCAATATGGGAGTTATTAACAATCTAACCCACGGGCCAAAACAACTGTTACTATTTTCCTTTTTATATTATAAAAACTTTTTATGAATGTTGTTAAACATCACATATTTTTATTAAAATATCAAGGAAAACTGAGATGAGGGAGAATGGGAAAACTGACAGCTTTCCTCAAGAATGAGGAATGAGTTCATCTTTTATGGGTGAGTAGTAGGGACAAAAGAAGGATGACACAATGGGAGCAATGATTTAGAAACAAAGTCACATACCCTAGAGAAGTTTTGTGCTTTCCTTTCTGAGTTTGATATGGCTATAAGATATTACATGGTAATATCTAGTTGTCAATTGAATCTCTGAAGCTGACACTAGATGGGAAAAAATTTTTTAATTTGTATATGTTTAATAGAATAGTTTTCCAGCTAAGTCAGAACTCATGCATGTGAAGCCAAGGGATAGGTTAACTTTTGTAGAGTGATTATAGTAATAGTTTAGACTTCATCATCGCCTTTATTTTCCTTTGTTATTACAAGAATAAAGAAGAAAAATAAAGTAAACATATTTAGAAGGGTTTTAAAAGATCAAATTACAGTGTCATCTGAATGAGTAAGTACAAACTAATAAAAAATACTAAATTGCACAAAACGTTTAATGATAGATTATGAGTTTAAACAATGCATCCAGTATCATTACAGACATTTTCAGTTCCTCAGACAGCCCTCCCCAAATCCCTACATTCAGACAGCGTTAACCATTCCATCACATATAATCTGTACATCCTTTGCCTCAGCAATACATTTTCTTAAAAATTGCTCCACTGTGTATTGCTTTTTCTATTGAAATAAGAAGTTTAGAGTTGAAGCAAAATATTAGGACAATTTGAGAGATGTTATCATTGAATTCTTGCAAAAAGTGTGTTGAACAGTAGTCATATTCCTGGTCCTGTTGTATCTTTAGACATAGTGACAGATTCTCATTTTCCTTACCTCCACTTCAAGTTATCTAGAATTCATGATGATTTTCTTTGTTATATATGTTTTTGCCCCTATAATATTTTTTCTCAACATTTCAGTGTACTTTCGTAAGTTGTTATATTTAATTTGTCTTTTTTTTTTTTTTTTTTTAAATGGAGTCTTGCTCTTTCACCCAGGCTGGAGTGCAGTGGCGCGATCTTGGCTCGCTGCTGCCTCCACCTCCTGGGTTCAAGCAATTCTCTGCCTTAGCCTCCTGATTAGTTAGGATTACAGGTGCCTGCCACCACACTGGCCTAATTTTTGTGTTTTTAGTAGAGACGGGGTTTCACCATCTTGGCCGGGCTGGTCTCGAACTCCTGACATTGTGAGGAGTTCAAAGTGCTCGGCCTCCCAAAGTGCTAGGATTACAGGTGTAAGCCACGTTGCCCAGCCTTAATTTGTCTTTTTACCAGTGACCAGAAGAGAGCAACCTAATGTCAACATGATCTCAATTCACATGTCTATGAAGGATTTCTGCATATGTCCTTGTTGTTACAGAAAACAATCACAGAAAAAAATGTGTTGGAAGGAAAACTGCGAGCTAGAAATAAGAGCTCCCAGTTAATGAGGAGGAGTGACTAGAATTCAAGTAGTTGACTTTAGCCAGAAGTAAACTTGTGAAAGGGGAATGAGATATATTTTTCCAATATTTTTTATTAACAAATAATTTTATATATTCATGGAGTACATATTTTAATATGTACAATATATAGTGATCAGATAATCATTTAAAAATATTTTAGTTAAAAAGCAACATGTTCTCAGTATAATCAATTAAACAATGTAAATATGCATAAATACAATAGTGACTATCTTTTTCCTTTTTTACCTATTAACACCATAAATAATGTGAACATTCTGATGTCCAGTCTTTATTTATATTTATGAACATCTAGACAACCATAAATACATTTGCATATTGCGTTTTTCAGTTTAGATAACTTTTTTGACATATGTACGGGTGGTATATGCAAGGATACATGTTTAATAATAAGTAAATGTCATACCTGTAAACAAAAGGTAACTATGAGAGGTGATAGATACGTTAATTAGCTTGATTTTGATAATCATTTCACAGTGTATACATATATCGAAACCTAAAATTAATTTTTATTTATCAATCAAACTTTAACAAAGCTGGAAAAATAATTAAATAAGCAGATGCCTGTATACACACATAGGATACTATTTATAATAGCTGCATAATATTCCATAGCATGAATGTGCTATGCTTCATTCATTCAACCCTTGTCCATGCCAGTTCCTTTTTGGTTTCATTTCTTCCAACTAATTGCAAAAAAGCACTCTTATATATGATGCTTTTATTTGTAGTAAAAATATATTGCTAAATGTATTATTTCCAGTTCAGAAAGTATGTCTTCGATATTTTTTAGTATTTTTAAGTCAATATGAACAGATTACTTTCCAAAAAAGATTGTAGCATTCCTACTCTGAAATACATGAGATTGCCCAATTACTCATATCCTTGGAGCTGGAGTTTTTGAAGGACGAAAGCAACAGAAATTATTTGGAAGCCTCAATACTAAATATGTACATTCATCATTTCATGACCTGAGGTACATGCAGTGGTAAAAGTGGGAGAGATAGAGAAGGAAAAAGTTTTCAATAGAGAAGGCTAAAAGGGAAGTAGTAAACTCATTTGATGGTTAGTTTCCATTAAAGCCTAGATATTACTAAAACCAGACATTTCTAATCATACATGAAGGACAATTTGATAACTTGCACTAAATTTCTAGGCATTTCTGAGGCAATAAATTTTGTTGAAGAATAAAAATTAATTGTAAAAGTGGTAATAATAACCACATGCTTACTATTTGCCAAGCACTATGCATATATTATCGCCAATCCTTTTAACAACCTTGAAAGTTAAGCACTGTGTTTTCTGTTTTAATTTATCTGCGCATTTATGTTTAAATTACATTTTCTTATATAAAACAAAGTTTTTCGTAAATCGTCTATGAAAACAGCTGTCTTTTGTTTGTACAATTTATACTTGAAGTAATTATTGATACATATATATGTGTATATGTATATATTTCTCTACTTATATTACCCTTATGCTTTCAAATGTTACACAGTTTTTATTAGAGGCCTTAAGATATTAATTATACTTTAAAATTGCTAATCTGAACATTCCAATATTGATTCCATGTCTGAGGCATATTAGAATGCTTGGGTTGTCTCTTCAGACTATGTCTGTTGCCTTTTAGTATGCTTTTTATTTTTTGTTGTTGTTATTGAAAGGAACTGAGGTAATAGAAGTTTAATTTGAGGTTTTATGTTTATCTTGGTAGGATTTAAATTATATTTACTGTTTGACATAATTGTGGTCTCAGAGGCTAATATACCTTCTAGTGTCCTTGTTTTTACCTCTTTGTTGCCTTTGGGTTTCCCTAGAAACTCCTTATTAAATAAAACTTGAGGCTTGCAGGTCTTTCACCTGCAATGTAGTGTTATTATTTAGGAAACCTATCAATGGAGTAGTAAATCATGGGGGAGAGTGAGAATTCATTCTGTAATCTTATGACTAGGTCTCAGTCTTTTAGAGAGCCTCCTTCCCTGGGCTCTAACCTTCACAAGAGCATCCCTTCTCCCCTATCCCTAACCTTTGTATGATACAGGAAGGCTAGAGGGAATTCGAGTTGGGAATTTCTGTTCCCCCAGTTTAGGTAGCCTCTGACAAAATAGTTTCCATTTATGTTAGGTTGCTCTTAAGGATAACAGCGCATTCTGGTTGTATAACAAAATGAGTACTTCCTGTTCCCATTGCCTGAAGCAAGAGAGAATTTTTCTTTTATCTTCACTCTGAGAACCTGTTGGTGCTTCTGGAGACAAAACTCATCAATGCGTAAGAACCCTCATAAGGCCGGATCCTTGGAAATTTTAATTTTTCAAGTTAGTTCAAGCACAGTCTTTATCAATAAGGCAATTACCCTCTAAGTTTTCCTGCCAGGTTCCAACATTGGCTTCTGTTTCCAGTAATCTGATCCTCTCTATTCGTCACTCTCTCCAATTCCAGTGTGGCAATTTGCCCAATAACTTGAATTCATTAATATATCTAAGAAGAGTTGGTGATTTTCAGTTTGTTTACTTTTTTTCTTGCTGTAGGTATGGAAGCGATGACTTCTAAGCTCTTTACATGTCTGACTAGAAAACAGAGGTCTCTATTTACCATTTTTCATTTGAAAATCTCAGAAAAATCCCTGTACTTTTTCCATTAGGTCACAGTATCTTTATATAAATAGGATTATTTTATTTGGTTCTGTACTTTATACACAAAGGTTTACAATATTTTATGACTGTTTTAAACAATGAATAAGGAAATAAAAAATTTAGTAAGCCATGTGAGTTTCAAACCAAGGATATTTGACGTAATGTTCCCAACATAGGGTTTACAAATTCAAAGGAAATGCTATGCGTTTGTTGTAATCTCTCTCCCCTTTCTCTCTACTGAAAATTTTGTACTATTTTAAATATTTATAGTGAAAAATAAAGATATCCTCAAAAGTGTTAATTTAACATTATTAGTACTTTTGAAAAAGTATATCTCAAATGATAGTTTATGTATTTACTCATGGGGGTATTGTTGAGTCTTAGAGTTTTTATTTTTATTAATAATTTAATTATGAAAATATAATAAAATCCAGTAAAAGTGAGATTTTATATATAAAAAGTAACTTGCAAAATCTACTCTGAGGAAGCACAGACAACAGGTAAGTGTATTTATATTAAAGTATTACATAATCATGGATATTGGATATTTTCTTTTTTCTTTTTTTTTTTTTTTTTGAGATGGAATTTGCTTTTGTTGCCCAGGTTGCCCAGGCTGAAGTGCAATGGCTCAATCTCAGATCACCACAACCTCTGCCTCCTGGGTTCAAGGGATTCTCCTGCCTCAGCCTCCTGAGTAGCTGGGAATATAGGCATGTGCCACCACACCTGGATAATTTTGTATTTTTAGTAGAGACAGGGTTTCTCCATGTTGGTCAGGCTGGTCTCAAACTCCTGACCTCAGGTGATACACCCACCTTGGCCTCCCGAGGTGTTGGGATTACAGGTGTGAGCCACTGCGCCCAGCCAGATATTGGATGTTTTCAACTCACATTCTATAGCTGAAGCAATGCCAAAATGCCTAAGGTAGATAACTATAAGGACAAAATTATTCTTTTTTTTTTTTTTTGAGACGGAGTTTCGCTCTTGTTACCCAGGCTGGAGTGCAATGGCGCGATCTGGGCTTACCGCAACCTCTGCCTCCTGGGTTCAGGCAATTGTCCTGCCTCAGCCTCCTGAGTAGCTGGGATTATAGGCATGCGCCACCATGCCCAGCTAATTTTTTGTATTTTTAGTAGAGATGGGGTTTCACCATGTTGACCAGGTTGGTCTCGATCTCTCGACCTTGTGATCCACCCGCCTCAGCCTCCCAAAGTGCTGGGATTACAGGCTTGAGCCACCGCGCCCGGCCCAAAATTATTCTTAATGTTTCAATCAATAAAGGTTAAACACGCTTATAGCATTAAAATTTAAAATTAGTATACTATTTTTTTTTTGAGTCAGTGTCTCCCAGGTTGGAGTACAGTGGTGTGATCTCAGCTCACTGCAACCTCCGCCTCCCAGATTCAAGCAATTCTCCTGTCTCAGCCTGCTAAGTAGCTGGGATTATAGGCATGCACCACCATGCCTGGCTAATTTTTCTGTTTTTAGTAGAGACACGGTTTCACTATGTTGACCAGGGTGGTCTCAAACTACTGACCTCAGATTATCTGCCCACCTCAACTTTCCAAGGTGCTGGGGTTTACTCTTGGTATTTTACATTCAATGAGTTTGACAAATACATAATGACATATAGTCACCATTGTAGTATTGTACAGAGTCGTTTCTATGCTTTAACAATCCCCTGTGATCCAAATATCCATTCATGCACACAATCCCCTGTGATCCAAATATCCATGACCCAAATCCCTCACATTCATTGAAACCTTTGCTGTTTCCATATTTTACACTTTTACAGAATGTCGTATAGTAGTAACAATAAAACATGCAGGCTTTTCATCTTGGAGCTTCTTTCACTTAGTAATATGCATTTAAGGTCTCTTCATTTCATTGTATGGCTTGATAGAGTATTTCTTTTGAGTGCTGAATAATATTCCATTGTCTAGATGGACCACAGTTTATTTATTCACCCACTGAAGGTCATATTGGTTGCTTCCAAGTTTTGGGAATTAGGAATAAAGATTATATAAACATTTGTTTGCAGTTTTTCTTTTTGGACATAAGTTTTCAACTCATTTGGGCAATAACAGGGTGTGCCATTGCTGGATCATACGTTAAGAATGTTTAATTTTGCTAAAAATTGCTGATCATTTTCCACAGTGACTGTACTATATTGCATTTTTACCATTAGTAACTGAGAGTTCCTGTTGCACCATATCATCACCACATTTGGTACTGTTGATGCTTTGGGTTTGGGCCATTCTAATAGGTGCATAGTAGTATCTCATAATTGTTTTAATTTGCAATTCTCTAATGATATGTGATGTTTAACAACTTGTCATATGCTTATTTTCCACCTGTGTATATGTTTTGGTGAGGTATCATTTCAGGTATTTTTCCCATTTGCTTTCATTAGGTTGTTAGTTATCTGAGAGATAGTAATGGATAGTTTTCTTTTAGTGTAATGTTTTAGTCTGGTTTTGGTGTTAGGGTAATGCTGGCCTTATAGAATGAAATAGTATTCATTCTCTCTGGTTTTGTCTTCTGAAAGAGACTGCAGAGAACTCGTATAATTTTGTCCTTAAATGTTTGGTAGAATTAAGCAGTGAACCCATCTGGGCCTGGTGCTTTTTGTTTTGCAAGTTTGTTAATTATTTCAACTTCTTTAATAAATATATTTCTACTCTGATTGTCTGTTTCTTTTTGTGTGCGTTTTGGCAGATTGTATCATTCAAAGAATTGGTTCATTTAATCTCGGTTATCAAATTTGTAGGCATAAATTTGTTCTTTATTATACTTTTAATGTCTATGAAATCTGTAGTAATACCTCCTTTTCATTTTCTTATATTAGTAATTTGTGTCTTCTCTTTTCTCTAAGACCAGATAAAGGCTTATAAATTTCATTGTTCTTTTTCAAGATCAATTTTTGTTGATTTTTTTTCGTTTATTGATTTTCTCTATTAATTTCCTCATTTTAATTTCATGGATTTCTTCTCTGTTTTTGTCATTTCTTTTGTTGTGCTTACTTTGGAATTAATTTGCTTTTCTTTTTCTAGTTCCCAAAGAGGGAAGCTTGAATTACTGATTTTAGATATTATTTTCTGATATATGCATTCAATGCTGTATTATTTCACTCTAAGCCCTGCCCTAGCTGCATCCCACAAGTTTTGATGGGTTGCCTTTTAATTTTCATTTAGTTCAAAACATTTTTAAATTTTTTTGAGTTTTATGTTTTGACCTCTGTATTATTAAGAAGTTTATTGTTTCATCTCCAAATATTTTGAGATTTACCATCTAACTTTCCATTATTTGTATTTAGTTTAATTCTGCTGTAGTCTGAGAACAGTCATTGTATGCTTTCTATTCTTTTAAATATTTAAGATGTATTTTGTGACCCAGAATGTAGTCTGTCTTGATGAATATTCTCTATGAGAAGAATGGGGGTTCTGCTGTTGTTGAATAAAGTAGTTAATAGTTGTCTATTATATCCAGTTGATTGATGACTACATCCTTTCTAATTTTCTGCCTGTTGTTTATTTCTGATAGAAAGATGTTGAAGCCTCCAGCTGTAATAGTGGATTTGATTATTTCACCTTGTAGGTCTATCCATTTGTATCTAAGATATTTTGATGCTCTGTTGTTAGGCTTATGCACATTAAGGATTGTTATGATTTCTTTGATAATTGACCCATTTTCATTCTGTAACACCCTTCTTTTTCTTTGGCAACTTCCCTTAATCTGAAGTATGCAGTCTGAAATTTATATAATTACTGCTTTCTTTTGATTAATGTTAGCATGGTATATTTTTCTCTACCTCTGATGCATGTATTGGAACAAAGATGTTATCTGTGCTCTGAAAGACCTAATTGTCAACCCTCTTATTCCTACTGGAGCCCTAGCACAACTTAATTATGTTGGAACAAACTAATCTTTTTTCTTTCTTTTAAAAAATTATATACCTCTTCTACCAGAATATACATATTTTGAAACCCATTTTAAATTTCTTCTAGTGTTCTCTGGGCTTCCTACGTTTGTGATTTGTGTATGTAATACCAATCTGGGAAAATTTGCAGTCATTATTTCTTTAAATATTTCTTCTTTCCCTTTTTCTCTTTTTTCTCCTTTCAATATTGCTAGTATTTATTTATACTCTTATACTTGTCCCACAGTTCTTGGACATTCTGTTGTTTATATTTTCCAGTCTTGTTTTCTGTTTGCTTTTCTATTTTGAATGTTTCTTGGACATGTCCTAAAGTTCAGATATTCTCTCCTCAGCTTGTCCAGTCTCCTAATGAGTCCATCAAAGCTTTGAAACTGGGTAACAGGCAGAGACTGGAAGAGTGTGGAGGGCTCAGAAAAAGATAGGAAGATGAAGTAAAGCTTCAATTACTTAGAGACTGTTTAAATGTTTGTTACTAAAATGCTGATAGTGATGAACAGTAAGATCTAGACTGATGAAATCTCAGATGGAAATGGAGAACTTATTGAAAACTGGAGTGAAAGTCACATGTGTAATATCTTAGAAAAGAATTTGACTGCATTCTGTTTATGCCCTAGGGATCTGTAGAAGTTTGGACTTGAGATTAATGACCTAGGATATTTGGTAGAAGAAACTTACAAGCAGAAAAGCATTCAAGAAATGACCTGGCTGCTTTTAACAGCCTCTGCTCCCTATGCTCAGACCATAGAAGTCTGGAAAATTTGCAGGCTAGTCATGTGGCAAATAAAGGAAAACCTTTTTCAGTAGAGAAATTCAAGCAGTCTGTGACGCCATTACTTTCTAGACATATTTTCATAACTAAAGCAGAACCAAGTGCTAATATTCAAAACAATGGGGAAAAGGCCTGAAAGGCATTTCAGAGACCTCCATGGCAGCCTTTCCCATGGGTGGAACTGGAGGGCAAGAGAGGGCTGGAATTGTTTTTTCCCCCAAAATTGGTTAGACTTTAATAAAACTCCAATAGATTAGGCTCTGGTAAGACAGTTTTTCTTGAGGGCAGACCTTGTTAAGAACATCCTGCCATTTGTGATAACATGAATGAATCTGAACAACATTGTGCGATCTCACTTATATTTGAAATCTAAAAACGATGAATACATTGAAGGAGAGAATAGAGCAGTGGTTACTAGGGGCCAGGAGGTGGGGGAAAGGGGGAAATGTTGGTCAAAGCAAAGTTGCAGTTATGTGGGCTAAGTAAGTCTAGAGATCTAATGTACAACTTGATGATTATAGTTAAAAATACTTTATTTTATGCTGAACATTTGCTAAGAGAATAGATTTCAGGTTTTCTCATTGAACATGCACACACAAAAATAGGTGAAGAGATGGTTATCTTAGCTTGACTGTGGTAATCAATTCACTGTATATGTCTATCAAGACATCAGGTAGTATACCTAAAATGTATTCAAATTTATTTTATAAAAATAAATTAACAGATAAACACAGAAATATATTTTAAAACAGAAAAAAGTGTTATTTCTGTATTTGTTAGTTTTTAAATATTTACTGCTGTGGTCTGAATGTTGGCATCCCCCTATATTATTCAGGGTTCTCCAGAGAGACAAGCCAATAGGATATATACTTAGAGATACATGAAAAGAGATTATTTTAGGGAATTGGCTTATGAGATCATGGAGGCTGAGAAAGCCCACAATAGGCTGCCTGAAAGCTGAAGAACCAGGAAAGCAAGTAACAAGGCTCATTCCAAGTCTGAAGGCCTCAGAACCAGGCCTTAAGTTAATAACAGCTTATAACACTTTACAGCAGTTTATACTCTTTTAGTTAATGGTTAATAACGTCAGTTTGAGGCAGAATGCTTATAACAGTTAACGGTTGATAACTGTCAGTTTGAGGCAGAAGGTTTATAACGGTTTAGAGTGGTTTATACTCTTTCAGTTAACGGTTGATAACTGTCAGTTTGAAACAGAAGGCTTATAACGGTTTAGAGCGGATTATACTCTTAGTTAACGGTTGATAACTGTCAGTTTGAGGCAGAAGGCTTATAATGGTTTAGAGCGGTTTATACTGTCTTAGTTAATGGTTAATAACTGTCAGTTTGAAACAGAAGGCTTATAACGGTTTAGAGCGGTTTATAACTCTTTTAGTTAATGGTTAATAACGTCAGTTTGAGGCAGAATGCTTATAACGGTTTAGAGTGGTTTATACTGTTTTAGTTAACGGTTAATAACTGTCAGTTTGAAACAGAAGGCTTATAATGGTTTAGAGCAGATTATACTCTTAGTTAACGGTTGATAACTGTCAGTTTGAGGCAGAAGGCTTATAACGGTTTAGAGCGGTTTATACTGTTTTAGTTAATGGTTAATAACTGCCAGTTTGAAACAGAAGGCTTATAACGGTTTAGAGCAGTTTATACTCGTAGTTAACGGTTGATAACTGTCAGTTTGAGGCAGAAGGCTTATAACGGTTTAGAGTGGTTTATACTGTTTTAGTTAACAGTTAATAACTGTCAGTTCGAGACAGAAGGCTTACAACGGTTTAGAGCAGTTTATACTGTTTTAGTTAATGGTTAATAACTGTCAGTTTGAAACAGAAGGCTTATAATGGTTTAGAGTGGATTATACTCTTAGTTAATGGTTGATAACTGTCAGTTTGAGGCAGAAGGCTTATAACGGTTTAGAGCGGTTATACTCTTTCAGTTAACGGTTAATAACTGTCAGTTTGAGACAGAAGGCTTATAACGGTTTAGAGCGGTTTATACTCTTTTAGTTAACGGTTAACTGTCAGTTTGAAACAGAAGGCTTATAACGGTTTAGAGTGGATTATACTCTTAGTTAACGGTTGATAACTGTCAGTTTGAGGCAGAAGGCTTATAACGGTTTAGAGCGGTTTATACTCTTAGTTAACAGTTGATAACTGTCAGTTTGAGGCAGAAGTCATAATGGTTTAGAGCGGTTTATTCTCTTCCAGTTAACGGTTGATAACTGTCAGTTTGAAACAGAAGGCTTATAACGGTTTAGAGCAGTTTATACTCTTAGTTAACGGTTGGTAACTGTCAGTTTGAGGCAGAAGGCTTATAATGGTTTAGAGTGGTTTATACTCTTTCAGTTAACTGTTGATAACTCAGTTTGAGGCAGAAGGCTTACAACAGTTTATAGTGGTTTATATTCTTTTAGTTAACAGTTTATAACTACCAGTTGAGGCAGAACGCCTGAGAACCTGGAGGGACACTGATGCAAATCCTGAAGTCCAGGGGTCAAATAACCTGGAGTGTTGATGTGCAAGAGAAGAAGGGTGTCACAACCCAGAAGAGAGAAAGGGAGCATTCATTTATTCTCTACCTTTTTATTCTATCTGGGCCTTCAAGCTTATTGGAGGGTGCCATCACATTGGGTGAGGGCAGATCTTCTGTACTCAATCTACTGCTTCAAGTACCAGTCTCTTTTGGAAATTCCCTCACAAATACACCCAGTAACAATGCTTTGCTAGTGATCTGGATCTCCCATAATCCAGCTAAGTTGCCACATAAAATTAACCATCAAATACCAAACCCCAAATGCATGCTGGAACCTAAATACTCAATGTAATCGTATTAATAAGTGGGGTCTTATGGGAAGTGATTAAGTAATGGGGGCTCCACCTTCATGAATAAAATTTGTGTTGCTACTAAAGAGGTTGGGGAGACTGCCCTAGTCCCTTCCATCACTTTCTGCTATGTGAGAATGCAGCACAAGATGTGAAATATAAAGGAGAAAGAAAGACTTTGCCAAGCACTGAATCTGTTGACACCTTGATCTTGGGCTTCTAGTCTCCAGAATTGTGAGAAATATATTTTTATTGTTTTTAAATTACCCCATGTCAAGTATTTCATGATAGCAGCAGGAGCTGACTAAGACATTTACTTACTATCACTTACGGGGTCATGTAAGGCCAGATAAATGTTTTTTTCCAAGATGTACATAATTACATAAGCAAATTCAACATTAAAACATTGGTATTCACTCCTATTCAATATAGTACTGTACCAAGATGTACATAATTACATAAGCAAATTCAACATTAAAACATTGGTATTCACTCCTATTCAATATAGTACTGGAAGTTCTAGCCAGAGCAGTCAGGCAAGAAAAAGAAATAAAGGGTATCCAAATTGGAAAGGAGGAAATCAAATTGTCTCTATTTGCAGATGACATGATTGTATATCTGGAAGACCCCATCATCTCAGCCCAAAGTCTCCTGAAACTGATAAACAACTTCAGCAAAGTCTCAGGATACAAAATCAACGTGCAAAAATCACAAGCATTCCTATACACCAGTAATAGACTTCAAGAGAGCCAAATCAAGAACGAACTGCCATTCATAATTGCTACAAAGAGAATAAAGTACCTAGGAATACAACTAACAAGGAACGTAAAGGACCTCTTCAAGGAGAACTATAAGCCATTGCTCAACGAGATAAGAGAGGATACAAACAGATGGAGAAACATTCCATGTTCATGGTTAGGAAGAATCAACATCGTGAAAATGGCCATACTGCCCAAAGTAATTTACAGATTCAACGCTATTCCCATCAAGCTACCAATGACCTTCTTCACAGAACTGGAAAAAAACACCTTAAACTTCATATGGAACCAAAAGAGAGCCCGCATAGCCATGTCAATTCTAAGCGAAAAGAACAAAGCAGGAGGCATCACACTACCGGACTTCAAACTATACCACAAGGCTACAGTAATCAAAACAGCATGGTACTGGTACCAAAACAGAGATGTGGACCAATGGAACAGAACAGAGGCCTCAGAGGAAATACAACATACCCACAACCATCTGATCTTCGACAAACCTGACAAAAACAAGCAATGGGGAAAGGACTCCCTGTTTAATAAATGGTGTTGGGAAAACTGGCTAGCCATGTGCAGAAAGCAGAAACAGGACCCCTTCCTGACACCTTACACCAAAATTAACTCCAGATGGATTAGAGACTTAAACATCAGACCTAATACCATAAAAACCTTAGAAGAAAATCTAGGCAAAACCATTCAGGACATAGGTGTTGGCAAGGACTTCATGACCAAAACGCCAAAAGCAATGGCAACAAAAGCCAAAATAGACAAATGGGACCTAATCAAACTCCACAGCTTCTGCACGGCAAAAGAAACAGTCAGTAGAGTGAATCGGCAACCAACAGAATGGGAAAAAATTTTTGCAGCCTACCCATCTGACAAGGGGCTGATATCCAGAATTTACAAAGAACTAAAGCAGATCTACAAGAAAAAAACAAACAAGCCTATTCAAAAATGGGCGAAGGATATGAACAGATACTTTACAAAAGAAGACATACAGGAGGCCAACAAACATATGAAAAAATGCTCATCATCACTGGTCATCAGAGAATTGCAAATCAAAACCACATTGAGATACCATCTCACACCAATTAGAATGGCGATCATTAAAAAAATCAGGAAACAACAGATGCTGGAGAGGATGTGGAGAAATAGGAACACTTTTACACTGTTGGTGGGAATGTAAGTTAATTCAACCATTGTGGAAGACAGTGTGGTGATTCCTCAAGGACCTAAAAATAGAAATCCCATTTGACCCAGCAATCCCATTACTGGGTATATATCCAAAGGATTATAAATCATTCTACTACAAGGACACGTGCACACGAATGTTCATTGCAGCACTGTTTACAATAGCAAAGACCTGGAACCAACCCAAATGCCCAACGATGATAGACTGGATAGGGAAAATGTGGTACATATACACCATGGAATATTACGCAGCCATCAAAAACGATGAGTTCACGTCCTTTGTAGGGACATGGATGAACCTGGAAACCATCATTCTCAGCAAACTGACACAAGAGCAGAAAATCAAACACCGTATATTCTCACTCATAGGTGGGTGTTGAACAATGAGAACACATGGACACAGGGAGGGGAGCACTACACACTGGGGTCCGTTGGGGGGAAATGGGGGAGGGGCGGGGGGTGGGGAGGTGGGAAGAGATAGCATGGGGAGAAATGACAGATACAGGTGAGGGGACGGAAGGCAGCAAACCACACTGCCATGTGTGTACCTATGCAACAATCTTGCATGTTCATCACATGTACCCCAAAACCTAAAATGCAATAAAAAAAAAGACAAAAAAAAATTGGTATTTATTTAATTGTTGTGGGTTCATAGTAGGTATATATGTTTATGAAGTACATGAGATATTTTGATACAGGCATATAATGCATAATAATCACATCAGGGTAAATGGGGTGTCTATTACCTGAAATATTTATGCTTTCTTTGTATTACAAACAAGCCAGTTATACTCCTTTAGTTATTTTAAAATGTACAATAAAATATTGTTTAATGTAGTCACCAAGTCATGCTGTCAAATACAAGATCTTATTCATTCTACCTAACTATATTTTTGTACCCATTAACCATCTATACTCCTTCACCTACTCTCCCATTACCTTTCCAAGACTCTGGTAACCATCCATCTACTTTCTTTCTTCATGAGTTCAATTGTTACAATCTTTAGCTCCCACAAATGAGTGAGCACATGTGAAGTTTGTGTTTCCCCAGTGTTTTCTTTTAATAATTTCATAGTTTAAGGTCTTAGAGTTAAGTCTTTAATCCATTTTTATTTGATTTTTGCATGTGATGAAGGATAGGGATATAGTTTCATTTTCTGCATATGGTTGCTATTTCCCCAGGACCATTTATTGAAAAGACTAGTCTTTCCCCATTTATTGAAAAGGCTAGTCTTTCCCTAATGTATTTTCTTGGCACATTTGTTGAAAATGAGTTAAATGCAGATGTATGGATTTGTTTCTGGGTTCTCTATTCTGTCCTATTGGTCAATGTGCCTGTTTTTATACCAGCACCATGCTATTTTTGTTACTACAGCTCTGTAGTACAATCTGAAGTCAGATAATGAGATTTCTCCAGTTTTGTTTTATTTTTGCTGAGGATAGCTATGGCTATTCTTGGTCTTTTGTGGTTCCATATAAACTTCAGGATTTTGTTTTATTTCTGTGAAGCATGTCATTGATATTTTGATAGGAGTACATCGAATCTGTATATTGCTTTCAGTAGAATGGACGTTTTAACAATATTGATTCTTTCAATCCATGAACATATTAATATCTTTCCTTTCTTTGTATCCTCTTCAATATCTTACAACAATGTTGCAAAAATTTCATTGTGTAGATCTTTTACTTCTTTTGTTCAGTTATTTTCCTGATATTTAATTTTATGTGGGGCTATTGTAAATGAGATTACTTTTATAGTCTTTTTTTCAGGTTTTTAACTCTTGGCATATAAAAATGCTACTGATTTTCGTATGTTTACTTTTTTATCCCATGACTTTACTGAAGTAGTTTATTAGTTCTGAAAGTTTTTTGGTGGAGTCTTTAGGTGTTTCCGAATATAAGCATCTGCAAACAAGGATAATTTCACTTCTTTCTAATTTAAATGCCTTTTATTTTTTTCTCTTATCTGATTTTTCTAGCTAGGACTCCCATTATTATGTTGAATAACAGTGGTCGAAGTGGGCACTCTGGTCATGTTTTAGACATCAGAAGAAACATTTTCAGTTTTTTCCCATTTAATAAGATACAAGCTGTGGGCCTATTATATATGGCTCTTATTTTGTTTAGGTATGTTCCTTCTATCCCCAGTTTTTTAAGGATTTTTATTATTAAGGGATGTTGAATTTTATCAAATGCTTTTTCAGCATCAATTGAAATAATTACATGGTTTCTTCCATCTTTTTAATGTATCATTGAATTCAGTTTGCTAATATTTTGTTGAGGAATTTTGCATCAATATTAATCAGTGATATTATCATGTGGCTTTTTTCTTTTTGTTACGTCTTTATCTCGTTTGGGTGTCAGGGTAATACTCACTTCATACAATAAGTTTAGAAATATTCCTTCCTCCTTCATTTTTTCAGAATAGTTGGAGTAGAATTCATATTAGTTCTTTCTTAAATGTTTGGTAAAATTCAGCAATTAAGTAATTGGGTCTCAAGCTTTTCATTGCTGGAAGTTTTTATTATGGCTTTGGACTCATGACCTGTTATTGTCTGTTCTGATTTTTTATTCCTTCATAGTCCAATATTGGCATGTTGTTTATTTCTGGAAATTTATGCATTTCTTCTAGGCTTTCCAATTTATTGGCACATAGTTTCTCATGGTAGCCTCTACTGGACCATTGAGTTTCTTCGCTATCAACTATAATGGCTCCTTTTCCATATCTGATTTTATTTAGGTATTCTCTTTTGTTTTCATAATTAGTCTGGCTGAAGATTTGTCTTATTTATCTTTTCAAAAACCCAACTTTTTGTTTCATTGATCTTTTCTAATGTTCTCTTTGTTTCAGTTTTATTGATTTCTGCTCTGATCTATTTTATTTATTTTCTTCGAATTTGAGGTTTGGTTTACCTTTGCTTTTTTATTTCTTTAAAATGCACTGTTAAGATTTTTATTAGAGGTTTTTCTTCTTCTTTTTTTTTCATCTATGCACATATAGCTATAAACTTTACTCTTAGAATTGCTTTCACTGGATTCCATATATTTTTATGTGTTCTGTTTTCATTATTGTCTGTTTCAAGAGATTTTTAAATTTTCTTCTTGATTTCTTCATTGACATACTGGTCAGTAAAGAAAATATTATTTAATTTCCATGTGTTTGTATAGTTTTCAAAATTTATCTTGTTATTGATTTTTAGATTTATTTTACTGTGTTCAGAGATGATACTTGATATCATTTCAACTTTTTGGAATTTTTAATAATTTATTTTGTGGCCTAACATGCAGTCTATCCTTGAGAATAATCCATGTGCTGTGGAGAATAATGTATATTCTGCAGCCATTAGGTGAAATGTTCTGTAAATATCTATTACTTCCATTTAGTCTACAGTACAGGTTAAGTCCAATGTTTCTTTGTTAAATTGCTGACTGGATAGTGAATCCAATGCTGAAAGTGGGATGTTTAAGTTTTCAGCTTAAAGAACATTTCAAACTGTTCCATAAAAGAAAGAAGTATGAAATACAGACACCTAATTTGGATGTATATGAAAGTTACCTTCTGTCGTTACCTTTATTAAGTATCTTTATTGAAGAACTTAGAAAACTAGATTGTTTTATTCACTATAGTTTTCATGCTGTACATTAGATATTCAGACTTGTTCATCCTGTGTATCTACAACTTTGTATCCTTTAACATAAACTTCCACAACTCCTGGTATCCATTTGTATCCATTCCCAACCTCCACCACTCCTGGTATCCATTTGTGTCCATTCCCCACCTCCCACTCCTGGTAACCATCGTTTTTTCCCTTTATCTTCTCTTTTCATTTACTACAACATGAATGAACTTGGATGACATTATTCTAAGTGAAATAAGCCAGAAACCGAAAGAAAAATACTACATAATGTCACTAACATGTGAAATTTAAAAAATAACAGTTAAAAATAAAATAATTAATGAACTATAGCATGTTATAAAAGTACATGTTAAAAATCAATAGAAATTATTATAACATCAAAAAGCAAGTTGTGGCTAGGCACGATGGCTCACACCTGAAATACCGGCACTTTGGAAGGCCCAGGTGGGAGATCACTTGAGGCTAGGAGTTCAAGACTAGCTTGGGCAACAGAGAGAGAACATATCTCTACAAAGCATATAAAAAATTGTAATTTTTTTCAGAAAACAACTAAAACAGTAATTCATGAAGAAGAGATATATTTTGAATAGAAATATTAATCCTTTTTATAATTTTATAATACAATTAATAAAGATGAATGAATAATATAAATACACTAGCTTTTTAAATTTCTAGCTGTTTTGAAAGGAAATAGTGTTATTGATGAGAGAGCTCAAAACTCATAATATGGCACTAACAAAGACATAAAAAGACTGTATGATCAAGCCAAATATTATTTAAGATTAGAAGCTGCATAGGAAAATTGTAGGTGCCCTGACATTTTACAACTCACCTATAAAGTAACTTTAAAAGAGGCATCACAAACATGACAGTCTTTTTAAGAATGTATATGATATTAATAAGTTGTAAAGCTGAAATATATAAAGATTCAATCAGCTATGTATGTAAAATGATAGCATTATCTATAGAAAATAATACTTCCTATAGAAAATGATGATACAAAAATTATTATCACATGAAGAGGGAATAAAAAATTATATAGACAAGAAATATGGGAGCTAAATGCATTTTAGAAATGTGTCAGACAGTTAAGTAAGTTATTTTTCTGAATTTTGTGAATTTGTTTTGATCTCTTTTCCCATTCTGAATAAATACTCCCTTTCATTTCATACCTTTTTAAAAATTTTTTTATTTTTATTTTTTTTTTAGTTTTAGTTTTATATTCTCCTCTGTTAAAGAGGCTATGCAAATCAAACAAGCTCCAACCACCTCAAAACCTGGATTTATCACTGGATGCACTTGCTGACAAGTTTGAAAATAATCTTATCTTTGTTTCAACAACCACTGCATAGTTAATCCTCCTAAGTAGAACTGTCAATTTTCTTGATACAGCCTGTTTTTCATTGGGTGGATATTCACCACCACTGCTGGGAGAAGGATGGATCTAGGCTGAAAGTGGTGAAAGATGGTGTGGTACACATACACATATATATACATATACACGTGTGTGTGTGTGTGTGTGTGTGTGTGTGTGTATATATAATATATATATAGTGTGTGTGTGTGTGTGTGTGTGTGTGTGTGTGTGTGTGTGTAATAACACCACAGGCCAGCCTCTGGTTTTCTACCATGGATTCTTTACATCAATAAATAAATATGCACAATCATTAATAATTAGTTCAGTCCATCATGATGTATGACTATCTCCCAGAGTGAGACTCCTTAGGTTTGTAGACTTTCTTTCAATTTTGTCAGGTTCCAAAAGCAAGAGTCATTTTGGCAAATCTGTAGCTTCATCCATTCGGGCATTTGGAATAAATGAGCTAAGAGACAATGTCATCTCTTGCTCTGCGACTCAGGTTGTTAATGTAATATTAGATTTCCCTCAATTTGTTACACATTTTATTCATTTCTTTACCCTCAGCTGTTCTCTTTTCATATGTTTTTCATTTATTTTGATTCACACTTTTCTATCTTTGGAAGGGACATCAGGCTTAGCAACTGTACTGGGCCAGATTGCTGGTAGCAATACTAGTCTAGCAAGTGCCTTCCTCTCAATCCAGTCACATTCAGTTAGGATAAGGTTACATAGGCACAGAACTAGTAGGCTGTTTCTGCCACCAGACAATATAGTTGTATTCACTCTTAGCCCTAATTTTGACAGATGGGATAAAGGCACAGTCCACTCTCATCAGGCCCATAGAAATTCTGACATAAGTTTTAAAAAAGGTTAGTTTCTTACTTAGAAATCATCCCTTCTTTTACCACTTGTAGTTGTAGCCCTGATGTTAGGACCACTGCATGAGATAGAGGAGGAAAAAAATGTTTTTTAGGTGATTTGAGGAAGAAAGGAAAAAATTGTTATACCAGTGTACTGGAAGAATAATATTAAGTTATTTTATCATTACTCCGTATCTGCAGAGCAGGGATGTTCCTGTTTTAGAGACAGAAGCAGAGGTTTGGCTTTCTGTAAGCTACCAAATGATTCTTTTAACTCTGTCTTGGAAAATAGTTTTATTTTTTAGTTTATTTATAAGAAGACATTTTGAAAAAATCATTTAATTAGAATGGCTTGTACTGTGATAAAGTAATTAAAGTTTCTGCACTATTTTGATGTTTAGCTTCCATACTAAAATGTTTGTGGTACTGCCATCTTATTCTTCAAAGGTCAGTAATAACACGGTCTTGGTACACTTTAAAACATTGATTTTTAAAAAATATTATTCCAGCTTAGGGTCCATTTTTATGTTAAGATTGATGAATTTAGCTGCCTATCAGTAACACAGTACATGCTGTATGTATATGTCACAATGTAAATATGTGTATAACATATCTACATCTCAGATTTTTGCCATTGTCTCTACTCTCATAACTCTTCATGAAAGAATCTACCTTCAATTGTAGGATAGGCCTAGGGGGCCATATTTGGGGCAAATGATTTTATTCCTTTGGTTATAGCTGCCTGGACCATGGGTGGACACTTGATTATAATACTGCTTTGGGCAATTTGAAATAAGGACAATTTAGGCTGTATTGAAGATAACAGACCTGAAACAATATATAAAGTCTAGACTGAGTACTATAACAGGTTAAAGTTTTATACAAACCAAAGTTATGGGTAGAAAGTCTTAAGTATTTTAAGGAGAAGGCATTGTTCAGAAAGGAGGCTGGAGTAGGCCCCCAGAATAAAAACAAAGTCACCTGTGGATGAAAGAGAGGGAGACTGGGAAGAGAGAGCAAGAACAAAAGCAAAGGAATAAAAGAGCAAGAGTAAGAGACTATCTGCCAGATTTTCTAGTTTCTGCAGGTAAAGTTCTACTTCTAAATATTGGGACCTATAAGGTTCTCCTCTTAAAACAAGGTAAATAAATTCCCTACTTATTTTAACTATCTTGAGTGAGTCTCTGTTTCTTGTAGTCATGTGATTGCTAACTTGAATTATAACAATTACACATTTTGTATTTAGGTGTCTGATTTAAGCTAAGCAAGACATCTTTAGAAATATAAAAGCATGCTATTATAATATGGGAAGTTTAAATTTTACATACCTGTATTTCCCATTTCAGCTCTAACAAATTGCAACAAATTTTATACTTCAAAATCAACAGAAATGTATTATCTTACAGGTTTGGAGGTCAGAAGTCAAAATGGGTCTTACAGGATTGAGACCAGTTTGTCATCAGGGCTATCTTTTTTTCTGGAGACTCTAAGAGGGAATCAATTATTTGCCTCTCGTAGCTGCTAGAGATCATCTGCAGTCCTTGGCATTGGCAACATCATTCCAATCTCTACTTTAATCATCACATCTCCTTCTCTAAGTCTGACTCTTCTTTCTCATAAAGACCTTTGTGATTAGATTGGATTTAACTAAATAATCAGGCATAGCCTCTTCATCTCAAGATCCTTACATCTGAAAAGTCTTTTATCATTTAAGGTAATGTATTCACAGGTTTTGGAGATTAGGTCCTGTACATCTTGAGGGAAATATTATTCTACCTGCTACATCATCCATGATAACATGTTAATGGTTTTATAAGTTACCTTTTCACTCATGTTTATATGCTTAATATTATTAAAATGGTTAGAATTCATAGTAATACATTTAAACTTTATAATGTTTAAAAATTTTACATAACTCTTGGAAGTTATGTTGATATAAAAAAGGTAAAGACTTACCTTTAGCTATATTTTGATAATAACTTTTTATTAAATATTTGATAATTATTCAAAGAAAAAAATAGTGGTTGGATGCAGTTAACACTGTGATCTCAATCATATGTCCTAAAGGCACTTTTAAATGTGACATTTGTTGCTTCAAATAAGTTGATATTTGATTTCCAGGTAAAAATTTAGAATATTGGTCACAAAGTGTTTCACATATCTGCAACAACTTGAAATGTATAATATGAATATTGACATTAACCCAAAAATACATACACTTTAAGCATCATCCAGGCATCTCTTATCTTTAATAAATACATAAATTAGTATCCCTATTTTAACTTAAAGATCCATTAATAATTTAAACTGAATTTTATTTAATAATTTTCTAACTTTTAATTATATCCATAATTTACTTGTGTTTTATAACTTTAGAATAATTATCATGCTTTTTTTTTTTTTTTTTTTTGAGACAGAGTTTCACTCTTGTTACCCAGGCTGGAGTGCAATGGCGTGATCTCGGCTCACCGCAACCTCCGCCTCCTGGGTTCAGGCAGTTCTCCTGCCTCAGCCTCCTGAGTAGCTGGGATTACAGGCACGCACCACCATGCCCAGCTAATTTTTTTGTAGTTTTAGTAGAGACGGGGTTTCACCATGTTGACCAGGATGGTCTCGATCTCTTGACCTCGTGATCCACCCGCCTCAGCCTCCCAAAGTGCTGGGATTACAGGCTTGAGCCACCGCGCCCGGCCTGCCTTTTTAAATAAGAGTATTGTCCTATGAAAATATTAAAGGAAAATATTAAAGGAAAGAAAATATTTCTTCTTGCTAAAGATCTGCAGATACTTACTTAAAGTAATGAAGTTGTTAGCTGCGGATTTCAGTTAGAAAATTATTAAATAAAATACAGTTTAAATTATTAATTGATCTTTAAGTTAAAATAGGGATACTAATATATGTATAAGAGGAACTCGGGTTTCATTTATTTTAAATGTGCTACTTCAAGAAAAAATAAAGGATAAAAAATCAAAGAGTAAGGTATATATATGTGTGTATATGTGTGTGTGCATATGTGTGTATATGTATGTACATACATATATACAAGCTATATATGTATTTCTACATATATAGATATACACATATCTATAGGCATACACACAAACATATACACAGTTATTAAGAGTGCCTTAGATATTTTCATTTCAACAAATGAAAACAACAATAGAGGATTATATCTCATTGGAATTTAAAATAGACTTTTTATATATTCTGAAGGTAGCAGAAATGTAATTATATGCATTTTAAATTAATTTATATCTTTTTATTAGTTCATAGTCTAATATGGATTGAAGTGGAAAGAAAAGGTGGAAATTCAAATATCCTTCTAAAGCTGAATATGCTAAATATCATGAAAACAGGAAAGCTAGTTGTCTTGGTTCGTTTTCTGTTGCTATGACAGAATATTTGAGACTGGATAGTTTATGAAGGAAATAGATTTATTTCTCAGAGTTCTGAAGGCTGAGGAGTCCAAGAGCATGGCACTGAGATCTGATGAGAGCCTCCTTGCTGTGTTAGCCGATGATAAAGGTGAGAGGGCAAGCCAGTGCATGCAAAGAAAGAGAAAACATGAGGGGCTGTACTTGCTTTCTAACAGCCCACTCTCATAGCACCTAACCCATCTCTTCTATAACTTCATTAATCCATTAATGAGAATGGGGACCTTATGAACTAATTACTTCTTAAAGGCACTACCTCATGAGTTTTGGCAGGGGCATTCATAGTACAGCAACAGGTATTTATATATATATGTAAATTTTTGATAATAAATCTTTATTAAATATTTGATAATTATTCAAAGAAAAAATAGTGGTTGGATGCAGTTAACACTGTGATCTCAATCATATGTCCTAAAGGCACTTTTAAAATGTGACATTTGTTGCTTCAAAGGCTATATGTATATAACCTTTTTCAAGAAAATATTTCTTCTTGCTAAAGATCTACAGGTACTTCTTTATTTAAAGTAATGAAGTTGTTAGCTGGGTATTTCAGCCAGTGTATAATAGATATATATAATATATATGTATAATGTATATGTATACTATACATGTATATGTTATACTATATATGTTATACATATGTTATATGTATGTACACACACACACACACACACACACACGCGCGCACTGCAAAAAGCCGGTTTTAGTAATGATGACCAGAGCAAATCTAACAGACAAGGATATGCTAAATTCTATTCTGTACATGTATAGGTAGAGAAATCTGTCTAGAGAAAATAATGAGAATTTAAGGACCATGGAGAGTTGATGAGAGATGGTGAGGCTTGCTGTAAAGAACAGAATGAATAAGCACTTCATTGCAGCACAACCCAGCAAATGAAGTCATTGATAGACCAGAGTGAATTATTACTTCCTATGCAATACTACAAACTTAATTCTACTCACATATAGCTGATGCTGTTATTGTCTGTGCTGCACCTTCTCAGTTTACTTCTGGTCTCACCTATGGCAATATTGGACGGTAACCTGCACACTCTTGGAATGCCAAGGCAGAAGCAAACTGGCCTCTTTGATTTTCTGCCTCAGGCCTTCTTTCTGCAGGTCCAATCAGGAGTTACAATGTCATCAAAGAAAAACTTTAACTGGTGGGGGATGGGGGTGTATGTTAAAAAGTGCTGGCCACCTATCCCATGAGAGAAGCCAATTCTTTAGTTCACTCTACATTGTCAATCATAGGGTTTACAGGGATACTGAGCCTGTCTGTCCACAGGAAAAATCAGCTCCTTATTGGTTTTCCTCTTTTTCACTATTATACTCCCTTCTCTCTTCTTTATGTTTCCATAGATAACCTGTCAATAAATCTCCTCTTCCCAAATAATTGTCTCATGATCTGCTGTCAGGGACATTCAAATCAAGATATACACTCAGTTTTACCTACATATCTCTACTGTTTACTCTTATATTTATAACTGCCCTGTGAGGCATGTGGGATGACATAGGATTTTGGAGATAAACTATGGAATTCTCGTCAACTCTATTTTGCTGACAAGAAAAAACCTTTAGGTAATCTGAGTGATTCTCCCCAAATCACACAACTAATAAATGGCAAAGTCTTCTTTGATGTGCTTAAGAGGACTTTGGAAGCATAAAATAGAATGAATTGTTTCCCAAATGAGTTCTGTATATTTTAATTTCATCCATAACCTCAATTTAACGTGTCAGATCTTGCTAGCTTAAAACATCCTTGCTAAACCCCATTAATTTTGGTTTCATTAACTTATACTTTGTGATAACTTGAAAGTGTAAGAATAAAACTTATTTTCTCCCTAAAAATATTATCTAAGAGTATACATTTTTAATCAGACCAAATCATTTCCTCAATCTCCTTCTTGTCTTTTCTACAGCCATCATCCTTTAATGTTCTATGATACACAATAAAAGACAACATTAGGCACACTAAATCTTAGGATGCTTTATTGATCTCATAATGCCATCCAGCATCATAAAATTAAACTCTGGTCCATCCTAAGTTATATTATGAGAAGAAAATGTTTATACCTTTTTTTCTGATATTTAATTTTTAATTAATATACACTTAGGCAGAACTAATTATATGACAAGCATTCTAAATGTTTTACAAATAACTCATTTAACTTTTAAAAAAATATTTTTTCATTTAAAAAGAATAACAAATTTATTACGTTAGTATAAACATTTCAATAAAAGATAAATACATTTTCAAACTTCCTCCAAAGATGAAAAGATTGGCATTGGTTTTTTAAAGCAAAAATTGTATTTTATTTCTTATTTCAATAGGCTTTTGGGAAACAGGTGGTGTTTGGTTACATGAATAAGTTCTTTGGTAGTGATTTCTTTGATTTTGGTACACCCATGACCTGAGCAGAATGCTTTTGCCTCATAGTTCTTAAAATTCTTTCCTTTATCTTGACTTTAGATAACTTGATGACTATGTGTCTACATGATAATCTTTTTGCAATGAATTTCCCAGGTGTTCTTTGAGCTTCTTATATTTGTGTGTCTAGATCTCTAGCAAGGCCAGGGAAGTTTTCCTCAATTATTCCCTGAAATATGTTTTCTAACCTTTTAGATTTCTTTCTCCGGGACCCCAATTATTCTTGTGTTTGGACATTTAACATAATCCCAGACTTCTTGGAGGCTTTGTTCTTTTTTTAAATTCCTTTTTCTTTGTCTTGAACAGATTAGGTTAATTCAAAAGCCTTGTCTTAAAGCTCTGAAGTTATTTCTTCTGCTTGTTTGATTATTTTGCTGAGACTTTCTAGTGCTTTTTGCATTTCTCTAAGGGTGTCCTTGAATTCTAGAAGTGGTGATCACTTCTTATTTGTACTCTATTTCACTGAAGAATTTTTCTTTGATATCCTGTATCATGTTTTTTATTTCTTTAAGTTGGATTTCACCTTTCTCAGATGCATTCTTGATTAGCTTAGTAATCGACCTTCTGAATTATTTTTCTGGCAATTCAGAGCTTTCATCCTCGTTCGGATGCATTGCTGATGAGCTGGTATGATCTTTTGGAGATGTTAACCTTGTCTTGTCATATTACCAGAATGGTTTTTCCGGTTCTTTTTCATTTGGGTAGACTATGTTAGAAGAATGATTTGGAATTCAAGGGCTGCTGTTCAGATTCTTTTGTCTTACAGGGTTGTCCCTTGATGTTGTGTTCTCCCCCTTTCTCTAGAATGGGGCTTTCTGAAAGCTGAACTGTAGTGATTGCTTTTGCTCTTCTGGGTCTAGCAACCAAGTGAAGCAACTGAGCTCCAGACTGGTACTGAGGAGTATCTGCAGAGAGTCCTGTGTTGTGATCTATCTTGAGGTCTTGCAGCCGTGGATTCCAGCACCTGCTCCTGTGAAGATAGCAGGGGTTGAAGTTGACTCTGTGAGGGTCCTTGGTTGTGCTTTTGTGCGTGTGTGTGTGTGTGTGTGTGTGAGAGAGAGAGAGTTTGTGTGTTTATGCTGATTTTTTGTTAGTTGGCCTCCAGCTAGAAGGTGGTGCTTTCAAGAGTGCATCAGCTCTGTTTCTATAGGGAGGCTGCAAACTTGTCCTAAGGATACCTGGTTAAGTATTCAGGATTCTCAAGTGGTAAGCAGGATCATAGAATACTTAAGAGATTATGACCTTTGTGTTTGACTACTAGGCCAGGTAGAGAAAGACCATCAGGTGGGAGCAGAGATAGGCTTGTCTGAGCTCAGCTTCTCCTTGGGTGGGGCTTGCTGTGGCTGCTTTGAGGCTTGAGGGTGTGGTTCCCAGGCCAATAGAGTCATATTTCCCGGGGGATTATGGCTACCTCTGCTGAGTCATACAGGTCACCAGGGAAGTGGGGGAAAGCTGGCAGTCACAGGCCTTACCTCACTCTCATGCCACCTGCAGTCCTAGAGGCCAGTCTCACTCCCACGCTTCTCCCCTCAACAGCACCAACTCTATTTCCAGGCAACCATTGACAACCAGGGCTGAGGACTTTCCCCAGACCACGAGCCTCTCCATTGATAAAGCAAGCCGACTAACCATTTTCCAGCGTTTCAGGGAGCCTACAGTGGTGATCCAGTTGCTTCAGAGAGTTTGTGTATTTTTTCAGCTTGCCCGGTATGTTCCTGCAGTAGTTCTTTGAGCAAAATTTCATGATGTGAGTCTCCACATACTGCTCTGTTAGTCCAAGTGGGAGTTGCAAGCTAGTCCTGTCTCCTATCTGCTGTCTTAATCCTGGCTTCATATAATTTATAATAATCTTTTGAGGTGTACACTGCTATTATACTCATTTTAAAGATGAGAAAACTAAGGCACAGAGAGATTAAGAAGTTCGGCCAGTGTCACATAGCTGGTAAATAACTAAGAATCAAATTAAACTCAGGAAACTTAACCCCAAAGTTAGAAGTCAATACTCTTTTCTTCTAAATGTACCTTCAAAACCTAAAAATTCCACCTAATTCAGTCACTGTAACAACAAATATACCCTAATAACTAGTAAAAAATAAAGACTGAAGAGGAGCATTATAAAGTATGTTTCCCAAGAGGGTTCTTTATTCCAATTCTATGCAAATAATTAAGTTGTTAAGTTTCAGAAACCTCTTAATGCCTTCTTTGACATTTTATGACTCCTTAAGTCCATGTCACAGCTTTTTTTTTTTTTTTGAGGCGGAGTTTCGCTCTTGTTACCCAGGCTGGAGTGCAATGGCGCGATCTCGGCTCACCGCAACCTCCGCCTCCCGGGTTCAGGCAATTCTCCTGCCTCAGCCTCCTGAGTAGCTGGGATTACAGGCACGCGCCACCATGCCCAGCTAATTTTTTGTATTTTTAGTAGAGACGGGGTTTCACCTTGTTGACCAGGATGGTCTCGATCTCTTGACCTCGTGATCCACCTGCCTCCGCCTCCTAAAGTGCTGGGATTACAGGCTTGAGCCACCGTGCCCGGCCCATGTCATAGCTTTTTAAAAATATGAATAATACTTTTTCCCCAGTATTTATATGTTTTATTTAAATAAATCTTGCTATGTATATTTAACATATACAACAGGATATTTTGTGATACACAGAGAAAAATTGGTACTATTATAAAACAAGGTAACATATTCATATTACCACATAGTTATCAACTTTTTTCCACTGTGGCAAGAGTAGCTGAAAATGTGAAACACTTGATGAATTTGCCTGTCATCCTTGTTCAGGGGCCATGCTGATCTCTTTTTTAAAACACTTTTGTGGGTATACAGTAGATGTATATGTTTATGAGGACATGAGATATTTTGGGACTGGCATGTAATGTGAAATAAGCACATTAAAGAGGATGGGGATATCCACCCCATCAACCTTTTAAATCCATTGACTTACATACAATCAAATACACTCTTTAAGTTATTTTAAAGGGTAAAATTAAGATATTAATGACTGTAGTCACCCTGTTATGCTATCAAACGTCAGCCTTATTCATTCTTTCTGACTACTTTTTGTACCCATTAACCATCCTTACCCCTCACTACTCTTTGCAGCCTCTGGTAACTATTCTTCTGTTTTCTGTGTCCATAAGTTCAACTGTTTTGATTTTTAGATCCCACAGTAAGTAAGAACATGTAGTGTTTATCTTTCTGTGCCTGGATTATCTCACTTAGCATAATGATCTCTAGTTCCATCCACGTGGTTGCAGATGACTGGATCTCACTGTTTTTATGGCTGAATAGTGCTCCATTGTGTACCATTTATCTTTTGATGGGCACTTAGGTTGCTTCAAAATCTCAGCTATTGTAAACAGCGCTTCAACAAACATAGGACAGCAGATATCTCTTCAATATACTGGTTTCCTTTCTTTGGAGTATTTTGGTACCTTGGTTACAATGTACACTATTTGGTTCATGATTATACTAAAAGCCCAGAATTCATCATGAAACAGTATATTCATGTACATACGAACAGCCAAAAAACACATTAAAGAAAGTTTCCACAATACTAATCATCAGAGAAGTATATATCAAATCCACAATGAGTTGCCATCTCATACCACTCAGAATACCTATTGTTAAAAAGTCAGAAAATAGCAGGTGCTGGCAAGGCTGTGGAGAAAAGGAATGCTTATGCTCCATTTATGGAAATGTAAATCATTTCAGGAACTGTGTAAAGCAGTTTGGGGAGTTCTCAAAGACCTTAAAACAAAACTATGATTTGACCCAGCAATCCCATCACTGAGTATATATTTGAAAGAAAATAAATTATGCTACCAAAAAGACAGTTGCACTTAATATGCTCATTACATCACTCTTCACAATAACAGACATGGAATCAACCTAGGTGCCCAGCACTGGTGGATTGGATAAAGAATATGTGGTAAATATACACCAGGGAATACTACGTAGCCTTAAAAAGAACTAAGTGATGTCCTTTGCAGAAACCTGGATGTAGCGGGAGGCCATTATCCTAAGTAAATTTACACAGGAAGAGAAAACCAAACACCACAACGTTCTCACTTATAAGTGGGAGCTAAACACTGAGTAATCATGGACGTAAAGATGGCAACAATTGACGCTGTGGACTACTAGAGTGGGGAAGGAGTGAAGGGGGCAAGAGTTGAAAAACTAGTTATTTGATACTAGGCTCATTACCTGGATGACTGGATCACTTGTACTGTAAACCTCAGCATCATGCAATATGCCCATTTAATATGTTGGGAGAAGCAGCAAAGAAGAAAAGACTTACAGAATGCCTACGTAAATTGGTTATGAGTAATATATAAACAAGGAACAACAAACCACTGCAAATTGGGGGAGGTCTCTGGGGAGGCAAATTTCTCCATGCATCATGTTCCAGCGCAGGGTGACCTAGGCTCTGTTACCATAAACGTTGTGTGCAAGGACGTAAAACCCCTTCGTAGCACTAAGACATAACCAGACTTGCAGGCTCCTTGTGAGGCCCAAGTTCCACCAGCTGCACATAGATAATAGGCTAAAGATAACCACATGTTCTTGTTTTGTGAAACTCCCAAACCACCACTGTTATCAGTCTTTAGAATGACACACCAGTTCTGGCTCACTGATTCAGTTACAGCTCACTGATCCACTCCATCATCACGTTACCCTCGCCTCACCATCACTCCACCCCTACCCTATAAATCAAAGTGATTGTTACCAATAAATACTGTGAACCTAAGCTCGGGGCCTTCACTGCCTCCAGTAATAAGTGATGGCTCCTTGGTCCCATTTTCACTCTTAATCTGTCTTTTTCTCAATCCTTTGTCATCATGGAACTTGGGATACCCATGGGTGATGTGGGGGCTGGTTCCCTACATAACCTTGTACATGTACGCCATTAATCTAAAATAACAGTTGAAATTATAAAAAAAGGTAACAAAACTTTGCTTTCTAAATCTATAAAGGTAAAAATTATTGAAACAAAATAAGAAGAGAAAGGAAAACAGGCTGCCCATCTAACTGGTACCAATCAATTGAGAGTATCTTAAGTCACCCTTTAACCCTTTGTAAATTCGAAATACGGTTTGCATTATACATATTAAACTACCAAAATGAATTGGTGTGCTGGTGGCTTGATGCAGTATTATGACTTTTTAGTTCTTTTGTTATTTAACAAGCATGTATTGAGAGTAAGACGTTGTGTTAGATGCCAGATGTAGAATGTCAAAGAAGAGACCAATACCCTACTTTTAAGGATGTTATTGTTTAGCGAAGGAGACAGTCATTAACGGAAAACCCAAACTAAATCTAAAAATACAAGGAACAGTGTATCTTTTAAATTAATATAAAATGATGCAATTGGAGAGAATATCAGTGGGAAAATAGTTAATATTGAGGGGCTCAGAATAGATAATTTGAAAAAGAGACAATTAGGCTGAGATTTGAAAAATGAAAAGAGGTTTGTCTGGGCAAGAGTAAAAGTGATTAAAGATTCCAGAAAGAAAAAAACAACATTGTAATAAGAGTGATTCAAAAGCATTATGTAAGCATTTTTCATTATAAAATATTAAGAATTGTTTTAAATAATGGAAGTCAGTAGTTTTTCCAAGAATTGCCAAGCTTTATATTGATTATTAAACCATTGTGCTAATTATCCAGTGTATTTTCATTAAATCTTTCAAGACTTAGGGGTTTTTTATTGTAATGTTTCAATTGCATCTTTCATTCAATTTTTAGTTATGATCATTTTATATTGAAATCTTATCTTCTAATTATATCCTTGTCATCAGATCAGTAGAATGTTTTCTTAGCTATGAGTTCAAAATGTCTTTCATAGAATTAAGTGTCCATTTATTAATATTGACTTACAGTATACAGTCCATCTGGGAGAATCATTCTAATTCCACAAGATATATTTGAAAAAAAGAAAATAGTCATTCCAGGCTGGAACAGTGCTATTCTTTGTGGAGTATCCTTCTGTTTTTTTCAAAGAGTTTTACCTTAGCTGAAATTTTCTTTTAAATAACTTTTCTGGTTTCCAGATATTACAGCCGACTTTACTATTTCATGTATGGTGGAATAGATGACATGACCTTGCACAGCACTTTGGTTCCTAGATGACAGATTTGTAGTTGAGTGATATCCAGAAATCATTGTAATTGCAGCCGTATTTTATGCAATTTTTGAAGAATATTCTCTGTTCAAGGATTTCAAAACAATCTTCTAATGGTAAATTACCTTCATAATATCTCTTTGTGTTAACTGTAATAAGTGAAGCAAAAGTTATAGTCTACCAGGGTCTTCTGCTGACTTTCTTTGTCAACACATTTGTTGGCTATCTGCTAAATGCTCAACACTTAGATGGATGCAGTGAAGAGATTTAAGGGAAATAAAAGCCAACGTTCCTGAAGTCAGTTGTTTGATTTTGTAAGGAAGAAAAATCAACCAAAGAAAATAACAAATACATAGAAAACATTTATAGATAAATTAAGGATGTTCCTATTAAGTGGTCTTGTGTTTAGACTGATAAAAAGACTGGAGAAAGAAGTCTCATTGTATAATTAGAATCATCGACCTTGAGAAAGTTTTTAATCATTGAGGCAGATGATTTGGCACTGCAAAGTAGGAATAACATTATGAGCAGATTAAATAGCATATTTAGGTATATAGAAGCTAAAGAGGACACAGTTTCTGTGAGGGTTGGCCTGCAGTTTTGCCAAATACAGGAGAGTTGGGTAGTCCAAAATCAAGTAGAATAGGAGGCCCTTTAGTAGAGGGAAGGGTTTCTGCCGGTAGAAATAACTGGAGTAATTGAAATGAAAAAAGAACAAAATGACACCAAGGTAAAGCCCTTACTACGCTATGGGTCAAAAATTGAATGAGTCACAGTCATACAAGAAATCCTAGAAATTACTCAGTCCACTCACAGTCTTTATCATATTATACATGTAGCAATGACATCCTAATTTATGTCTTGTTGTATTAATTAGGAGACATTTCTGAGAAATAGAGATAGAAATAGAGACATAAAATGTTAATACATAGTTTTAACTGATTATACAAGGGCTCTTCAAAAAGTTCAGAGAAAATATGTATTAGGAAAAGGCATGCATAAATTTCAAAAATTTTGTACCAAAATAAACTATACTAACTTGTTATGATGTGTCTGAAGAGAAGTTAGAGTGGCTAAGAGGGATAGGACATCAGTCTAAAAAGAGCCCTTATCAGAACAACATGAATTCTGCCATAATTGAAGCAAGAAGAATCAAATTTGTAGTGCAGCATGGGTGGAAGAATAGTCAATCTTCTTCCACTCAATGATTTGAGTGGAAATCACTGATTGTTTATAAAAGGTTTACAAATGGGTAACTTGTTTCAAGAAGGTGCAAGATGATGTTGAAGCTAAAGCCTGCAGCAGCAGACTATTCACATAAATTTGTGAGAAAAAATTAACCTTACTTGAGGCTTAATTGAAGAGTACCAATAATTAACAGCACAAGCAATAGCCACCACCATAGATATCTCAATTCATTCATCTTACGCAATTCTGACTGAAAAATTAAAGTTGAGCAAACTTTCCACTTGATGAGTGCCAAAACTGTTGCAGCCAAATCAGCTGCAGAAAACAGCAGAACTTTCAATGGAATTTTAAATAAGTGTGATCAAAATTTCAAAATAGTTATTTGAAGAATTGTATGAATGAAATGTGGCTTTACCAGTATGACCCAGGAGACAAAGCACAGTTAAAGCCATAACTACCAACAGGTGTAAGTTGTCCAGTCAAAGCAAGAAATGGACTGGTCAAGAGCAAAAAAAAAAAAAAAATGCAACAGTTTTGGGGGATGTGTAAGGCATTTTACCTTTTTACTTTCTGGTAGGTCAAAGAGCAATAACATCTGCTTATTATTAGAGTGATTTGAGAAAGTTAGCAAAAGCTTTAGCAGATACATGGCTGAGATAGCTTCACAAGAGCCCTTCTCCACCATGACAATGCACATGTGCACTTCTCTCATTAAAAAAAAAAAAAAAAGGATGGGCCGGGTTTGGTGGCTCACACCTGTAATCCCAGCACTTTGGGAGGCTGATACAGGTAGATCACTTGAGGCCAGGAGTTTCAGACCAGCCTGGCCAACATGGCAAAACCCATCTCTATTTAAAATACAAAAATTAGCAGGGCATGGTGTCACATGACTGTAGACCCAGCTACAGGCTGATGTACAAGAATCCCTTGAACCCAAGAGGCAGATGCTGCAGTGAGCTCAGATTGCATCTAGCCTGGTTGACAGAGTGAGATTGTCTCAAAAAAAAAAAGGAAAAGAAAAGAAAGGAAAGGAAAGAAAGAGAAAGAAAAAAAGGGCACTTTGGTGAGAGTTTCAATGGGAAATCAGTAAGCAAGTCCTGTTTTGGTCCCTTCTGGCTTCTTTTTGTTTTCTAATTTTAAAAAATCTTTAAAGGATACTCATTTCTTTTCAGTTAATAATTTAAAAAAGAGTGCTTTGATGTGGTTAAACTCCACTGACTCTCAGTTCTTTAGGAATGGGTTAAATGGTTAGTAATATCACTTACAAAAGTGTCTCGAACTTGGTGGAGCTTAGGTTGAGAAATAAAGTTTATATTTTTATCTCTTAATTCCATTTTTTGCACAAGTTATTAGTTCTCTCAGAATTGTATGGAACTATGTAGGAAATTTCCAGAAATTTTACTGAGACACAGTTGTCTTTGCCTCTGCCCAATTTACTAAAAGCTCTTTGTCTTATCTCATTAAACACTCTGGATTTGATGCCAGTACAAAGTCAACTTTGTTAAACAGACCAGGGGTCTGATTTCAGGCTGGGAGTATGGGGCTCTGGATGCACCTGGTGGGCAGAAACACATATTAAAAAAAAATTTATATATATATATCGGAGAATCTCCAAACTGCTTTCTACAGTAGCTGAACTAATATAGATTCCCACCAGCAGTGTGTAAGTGTTCCCTTTTCTCTGCAGGCCCAACAGCATCTGTTATTTTTTGACATTTTAATAATAGCCATTCTGACTGGTGGGAAATGGTGTCTTGTTTTGCTTTTGATTTGCATTTTTGTAATGATTACTGATGTTGAGCATTTTTGCATATTCTTGTTGGTCACATGTATGTCTTCTTTTGAGAAATGTCTGTTCATGTCCTTTGCTCATTTTTTAATAGCATTCATCGTTTTTTGTTAATTTGTGTAAGTTCCTCGTGTATTCTGCGTATTAGACCTTTGTCAGAGGCTTACTTTGTAAATATTTTCTCCAGTTGTGTCAGTTGCCTGTTTGCTCTGTAGATAGTGTATTTTACTGTGTGGAAGATCTTTAGGTTAATTAGATTCCACTTGTTAATTTTTGTTTTGGTTGTAATTGCTTTTAGAGTCTTTGTAATGAAAATTTTGCTGGGGCTTATGTCCAGAATGATATTACCTAGATTTTCTTCTTGTTTTTGTATTTTTAGGTTTGACATTTAAGTCTTTATCTTGAACTGATTTTTGTATATGGTAAAAGAGAGGAGGCCAAGTTCAATCTTCTGCATGTGGCTTACCAGTTATTGCAGCACCATTTATTGAATAGGAAGTCCTTTCTGCATTGCTTGTTTTCTTCAACTTTGTTGAAGATCAGTTGGTTTTAAGTGTGCAGCATTGTTTCTGGGCTCTCTATTCTACTCCATTGGTAAATGTCTCTGTTTTTGTACCAGTACCATGGTGTTTTGGTTATTGTAGCTTTGTTGTATAGGTTGAATTTGGGTAGTGCAATGCCTCTCAGTTTGTACTTTTTGCTTAGGATTGCTTTGACTATTTGACTCTTTTTGGTTCCATACGAATTTTAGAATAATTTTTTTTCTAACTCTGTAATAAACATCATTGGTCGTTTGATAGGTGTAGCATGTAATCTATAAATTGCTTTGGGCAATATGACCATTTTAACAATATTGATACTTTCACGAGGATGGAATGTTTTTCCATTTGTGTCATCTCTGATGTTTTTCAGCAGCGTTTTGTAATTGTCATTGTAGAGCTCTTTCACCTTTCTGGATAGCTGTAATTTATTCTGTGTATGTGACTACCATGAATAATATTTCATTCTTGTTTTGGCTTTCAGCTTGGATGTTACTCAACCCAGGAATCCCATTACTAGATATATATCCAAAGGAATATAAACCATTCTACCATAAAGACTCATGCATGTATATGTTAGTCACAATATTATTTACAATGGTAAAGACAGAATCAACCTAAATGCCCGTCAAAGATGGATTGGATAAAGAAAATATGGTACATATTAAACATGGAATACTACACAGTCATATAAAAGAACAAAATTATGTCCTCTGCAGGAACATGGCTGGAGCTGGAGAACATTATCCTAAGTGAATTAATGCAGGAACAGAAAACTAAATACCACATGTTCTCACTAACAAATGGGAGCTAAATATTGAGTACACGTAGATACAAAGAAGAGAACAATAGACACCATGCCCTACTTGAGGGTGGGAGGTAGAAGGAGCTTGAGAATTAAACGAGTACCTATTGGCTACCATTTTCATTACCTGGGTGATGACATAATTTGTACATCAGACGCCCACATCCCACAATTTACTCATGTAACAAACCTACACATGTGTTCCCTGAACCTAAAATGAAAGTTGAAATGAAAGAAAAAATATTATAATCCCAGGTGTAAACCTCATATTCTCACTATTTAGTAATTACCCCATTCAGAATTCCCTTGGGCAGAGAGCTTTGCAGAGGGCACTCTGATAATCATACAGGATGGTGCTTCTCTTATAACTCACAAACATAGCCTTTTCTTGTTGCTCTTGACAATTAAGTTTGTTAAAAAGAGTTTGAAAATTTTGTATATTCATGTTTCTTAAATTTGTATGTTAAGTAAGGTATTCTGAAGCCTATATTCAAAGTGCTACTTTTTTTTTTTTCAGGTGATGGGGTTAGCAGTTTAAGAGTCTCGTGTTATCTTGAGATCCGTATCTCTGCTGGACCACCCATAAATATTATTGCAATGAAGTGTATTGCTCCGGTAAGAGCCCATTACGTGCTCATAATTTCTTTTTGCAAACAGAACTTTTGTTGTATACTTAAAATGTTATCCAGAAAAAATAAATTATCATATTAAGATAAATTATTTAGTCATAGCTATTGCATTTTAAAATCTAATAATATGTATCACAAATACTTATTGAAAACTTCATTCAGTTATATATTATATTATATTGACTGCATTGATGAGCATGTTTTAAGCATGTTTACTTTACTAGAGTGAGCTTAACTTTAAATCCTTGCCCTCACTCATATGATAAGAGCTAAACTGAGTGCTAAAGACTATCAGTATTGATTCTTGCATGTTTCTACAGCAGTACTTTTATACTTTTACTTGGAAATATATATTTGGAGAAGTTGGTATAGACTTGGGGTTTTAAGTGATAAAGAACTAAAAATAGCATTATTTTGTTACTACATCTGTGTCCAGGATTATTTAACAAAGGCAAATTTGATGGTCTTGGTTTAAATAAAAAATGAAGACAATTTTAATTGCTATGAATATTGTTTTAATTACATTTAATTATTGTTAATACTCAACATTTTAATTGATAGTAATCTAAATATATCATTTTAATTGTCAAATATTCAACTAAAGCATTCTTATAACACATTAAGTATGAGAATAATATTTATTATATTAATGCAACTGGTATTTCCCTTTTCATTCATATTTCTTTAATATTTTGTGAATATATCTATGTTCTCAATGATCAGAGTAACTTAATGACGTAATAGAATATGTGTTTTAAGAACAGGAATTTTACCTTACCCCTTACAAATAGAAATGAATTGTTTCAGGATAGAGTTGTGATGACAATCTATTTTTTTGAAGACAAGAAAACACTTTTTTGAAATTTTTTAAAGTATGTATATAAAGAAGACGAAACAGATACTATTTCTTAGCTTTGCTAAAGCAGAATTTGTTCCTATTACTACTTTTTATCAGAACTGATATTTGAATATAATTACAACTCTGAATTACTGAAGCAGATTGTCATTTTTTTTTTTTTTTTTTTTGTGGGAGAGGGCAAACATCCCATTCAGGATTATTGGCTAAGAGAAATAAAAACAAACTGTGGTTAAATTAAGCTGAAAAGGATTTATTGAAGGAATGCTCAGAAACTCACAGAGTCAACCCAAAGTCTGGCGATTCTGGCAGGAAACAGGATTTCTTTAGTTAATTCACAGCTAATGCCACTCAATTAAGAAGTGTAAAAATAGCATAATATTTCTGGAAGAAATATTCTTAGAAGGAACAAGTAAGATATGTTTGCTAATGATAATTCCCCTCAGCCTGTGCTGCCATTGTCTGTAGATTGTCCATATGATCCACATCCTTAAAACTTTCATTGTTTTCCTGTTGCTTTCCATTGTGGAGCCATTCACTAAGGTTACTGCAAAATTATTTGGTTTTCAAGGTGACAGAACTTTTTGAGGCTATGTTTGATGCATGACAAATGTACTCTAGTCACCAGTCTTCAAATCACCATGACTCTACCTCTGCATTTCCCCATCTTTTCACCCCATACCCAATCTCAGCCAATCATTTTTGCTAACAGAACCTTGAATTACATCATGTTTTATATATCTGTGTGCTCCATGGAGGCTGGAGTGAATCCAGGTTATTCTAACCTCAAATAGCATTTTTATTCCTCATGCTATTAATTGGTTCAGGAATGGGAATGTGAAATAACACTGAAACATCACTGTCTCTTCTGTTCTGTGGATGCTGTGTAAGACCTTGGTGCCTTGGAGCTGCTGCAGCTGTCTTGAGTCCAATAGAGAGTAGCCGACATGCTGAGGATAGCAGAACAGAAAATTGGAAAGTACCCAAATCTTCGACGCTGTCAACTCTTTTTATTTTTTTTCCAAGATGGAGTCTCACTCTGTCGCCTGGGCTAGAGTGCAATGGCACAGTCTCAGCTCACTGCAACCTCCGCCTCCTGGGTTCAAGCCATTCTCCTGCCTCAGCCTCCCAAGTAGCTGGAATGACAGGCACCCGCCACTACTCCCAGCTAATTTTTTGTATTTTTAGTAGAGACGGGGTTTCACCACGTTGGCCAGGCTGGTCTCGAACTCCTGACCTCATGATTCACTCGCCTTGGCCTCCCAAAGTGCCAGGATTACAGGTGTGAGCCACTGCGCCCGGCCAATGCTGTCAACTCTTGACAGTGTTTTGTTAGTAGGTTACCTTCAATTCTACTTCATGTCATTATACTCAGATCCTAATTTCTGAAATATATCTAATTCTCTTTGTATAGCAGATAACTTTTGTTAGCACAACTTGTCTTTCTCATTCTGCTATCATTTTTTATTTTTATTTTTTGCTTTATATGTCCTCATTCTTCTCTCCTTTATTGTTTCAATGGTGGGTATGAGACCAAAGTTAAACCAATAGCATGCTTTCCTGATACTTTCAGTACTGAAAACTAAGAAAGAAAATTTGTTTCTCTTTGCCAATGAGTGTAAGATATTAGAACTATTGACCACCATACTTTCTACCCTATAAAGGAAACTGAGCTGATTTGAGAAATAATAAAGTTGAAAATGATTAAACAGGGAAGGGCACTAAAAAGAGCAAAATAGGGAACAGATATAATTGCATAAATGGGTGAAACATTGTCCTGTTGGACTTTGGTTCTCTGATCCTACATATTCCTGAAGCTCAAATGCCACACTGCATTTTTCATGCTGTAGTTATTCAATCTTTTCTTCTAATAGAGAAAATCTGGAGCTCTCTCCATTGAATTTCCTGTGGTCTTCATTGAATTTCCTGAGGCCCAGTAGAGCATCCCCAAAGCTTCCCAAATGCCAATGGAAAATTCACTATTAAATGACTAGGAAAGCATCCTTCCAAACTGATTTATCTCATAAAATTAGAATTAATATAAAGCAAAACTTATGTATATATTTTTTGAGATGGAGTCTCACACTGTCATCAGGGCCGAAGTGCAATGGCATTAGCTTGGCTCATTGCAACCTCTACCTCCCAGGTTCACACGATTTTCCTGCCCGAGTAGCTGGGATTACAGGCACACATCACCACACCCAGCTAATTTTTTTTTTATTTTTAGTAGAGTTGGGGTTTCACTATATTGGCCAGACTGGTCTCGAACTTCTGACCTTGTGATCCACCTGCCTTGGCCTCCCAAAGTGCTGGCGTTAGAGACATAAGCCACTGTGCCCAGCCAAAGCTTATATTTTTTATAGGATTATGTTGAATGGGCCGGGCGCGGTGGCTCAAGCCTGTAATCCCAGCACTTTGGGAGGCCGAGGCGGGTGGATCACGAGGTCGAGAGATCGAGACCATCCCGGTCAACATAGTGAAACTCCGTCTCTACTAAAAATACAAAAAATTAGCTGGGCATGGTGGCACGTGCCTGTAATCCCAGCTACTCGGGAGGCTGAGGCAGGAGAATTGCCTGAACCCAGGAGGCGGAGGTTGCGGTGAGCCGAGATCGTGCCATTGCACTCCAGCCTGGGTAACAAGAGCGAAACTCTGTCTCAAAAAAAAGAAAAAAAAGATTATGTTGAATGACAAGAGATGAACTTTTTTTTTTTTTCATTCAGGCTGTAGCAACCCTGCCCAGTGTGCATTGAGCTAGAGAGATTTGGCTGCAATTTGAAATTTGAGATAGTGTTATTGTTTCTCTATGTATTATTCTGTCTTCTCACACTGCTATAAAGACATAATACCTTAAACTGGGTAATTTGTGGAGAAAAGAGGTTTAATTGATTTATACTTCCACCAGCTGTACAGGAGACATGGCTGGAGAAGCCTCAGGAAACTTACAATTATGGCAGAAGGGTGGAGGGGAGGTAAGCACGTCTTTACATGGCAGCAGGAGAAAGAGAGAAGGGGGAAGTGCTACACACTTTTAAATAACCAGATCTCATGAGAACTCTTTCACTATCATGCGAACAGCAAAAGAGAAATCTGCCCCCAGGATCCAATCACCTCCCACCAGATCCCTCCCCCAATATTGGGAATTACAATTCTACATGATATTTGAGTGGGGACACAGAGCCAAACTATATAACTCTGTGTATATGTACATATTTGTGTGTGCATGTGTGTGTGTATGTGTGTCTTTATGGGTATGTTCCAATTTACATGATGAAGGTTTGTTAAAACACACTCCCAGGCCAGGCGCGATGGCTCATACCTGTAATCAAAGCACTTTGGGAGGTCGAGGTAGGACAGATCACAAGGTCAGGAGTTCGAGATCAGCCTGGCCAACATGTTGAAACCCCATCTCTATTAAAAATACAAAAATTTGCTGGGCATGGTGGCTTGTTCCTGTAATCCCAGCTACTCCAGAGGCTGAGGCAGGAGAATTGCTTGAACCTGGGAGGTGGAGGTTGCAGTGAGCTGAGATCACCCCATTGCACTCTAGCCTGGGTGACAGAGCAAGATCCCGTCTCAGGAAAAAAAAAAAAAAAGCCTCACACTCACACTTTGGGAAGGTTGAAAGGGGAAGTTATGACCATTTTGAAATATCTTTATATCCCTGAGTGGAAAAAAAAAAAAAAAAAAAGAAGTGTTCAGGGAATGGAAAGGATAGGGTAGAGTAGGAAAATCCCAAGTTTCCCAATTCTTTTTTAAAAGGCTTTCAGTTCAGGAGTATAGTATTTAGTCACAAACAACATTGCAAGTATACGAAGCACCATTATTCTAATACAAGCTTAGAAAACACGCCAAAGCAAAAGGTGAATAATTTTTAGATACTTTTTTAAAATTACAAGCTGTTCCTTTCTTCTGCCTTCTTGTATAAATGTAGCTGAGGAAGAATTGACTGAATGTGAAATTACATTTATTGATACACATCCAAATACCTGTCATGCAAAAAAAGACAAATGCCCACACATCGTATCAAGAATTACTGCATGCTGGTTCTTCAAATCACGTATACTGTATCTGAACACTGTTCTCTGTACTTATGACAAATAATATTCAAAATAACTTACCAAAATGGTAATTAAGAGTCAGAATGAGTATTTCAGTAATGCACACATAGATAAGTATACGTGGATCAACACACACACACAGACACACACACACACACACACACACACTCATACACACTCTTAAGCAGTTAAACAGAAGAGTACTTCCTAGGGATATGCCCCTGCAATTTGATATGTTTCTGTTTCTCACAGCTTTACACAATTTTCTTTTTCGCCTCTAGGTTATGGAATATGTCTGAATACTGAATAAGCCCATAGGCTCTTCCAGTGATTTCTAGCATTTTCACAACTCCCAGGTGCCTGTTAATGCATCCTCGATCTACATCTCTTCCAATGCAGCATAAGCAACTCACCTTGATTATACCCTTTGCATTCTGTATATTTCAGGTCAAATGGTGGAGGATTGCAGATGAGGGTTAGATATAAGGCCTAGCTTCTGCAGTTATGGTATGGTGCAGATGGCAGTAGCAGAGGAATGACAATGGCATTTCTAATTACAGCTACTTACCTGGTTCCTCAGTTATGAACCACTGGCACTGGCTTTTCAATTAGGAAAATTATTGAGCCAGATTATAGTTATCACTTACTCTAGATTGGATTGTACTTTTCAAAATTCCCTTTGGTACAGTTTATTGACTTGTTAATATTTTCAAATGGAGCAAAATTAAAATCAGCGGTTTCCACAATTATATATCTTACTTGAAGTAATATTATTGTTTGTTTTGGACCTCAGAAATGATCCTTTTATAATGAACTCATGATTATCTTCTGAGAGAGGATGTATTGAAATGTATTTCCCACTAGAATATATCAAATTGTTATTGACTTATTGTTTCAATCAAGCTCTTTACAAGTAAAAACATAACCTTTATTTATTCTGACCCAGTGAGAGCAGGAAGTGATGAAGTTCATCTCAGACATTTAGTGAGTGAAGGTATTCCTGTTAGGAGCAGATGTGAACGGAAACTAAGTAACAAAGTTAATTTACTATCTTTCTCCCATCTGAAGCTGCTGTCTCCACTGAATAACTTTAGCAAGAAAGAAGCCTGATTTAACTGGATATTTTGAAAATCCCCCTGAGTCAGTTTTCTACACTTTTAAAAATTATTAACTTAAAAGTTAGTGTTATCCAGAATACCAGTTATATCAATAGTTAGATTTACATGCAAACACTAACGCCTCTTATAAAATGAACATTTTATTTTTTTAACAAATATTTATTGAATGTCTCTGATATTCCTGGCACTTTTTCCAAATGCTGAGGGAACAGTGATTAACAATATAAATAAAGCCCCATATTCCTAAAGCTAACATTATAGCAGAGTTAGACAGAAAACAAATGATTGAAATGTGGTATTTCATGGATAGTTTTTCTTTTATCTTGGATTTTCAAATAAAGTAAAAAACCTGAGAACCATAGATAATCTCATTGCTATGTTATGAAAGGCATTTGGGTCCTATTAGAACTTGCTAAATAGATGTTTTAGGGTCTGTATAGCTGATACAGCAAATAAACCCTAAATTTGCAATGGCTTAACACAGTAAAAGTTTTTTTAACAATTGTAACTATCTAGTGAATATGTTCCTGGTTGGTGGGTGGCATCCTCCGTATTGTGATTCAAGGAGCCAGGCTCGTTCCATCTTGTGACGACTTCATCCTTTAGGGGCTCAGAGATTCCTGTGTATAGCTGGAGAAAGAGAAAACAGAGAAGAGAATTTCCACTAGTTTTTAATGGCCTTTTCATAGATGTGACACATCACTTTCACTCAAATACAATTGGAGAGAACTAGTGACCCAGCTATGCCCAGGTGAAAGAGGGTCTGGGAAATGATATATCTAGTTGGACAGCTGCTGCCAAGTGACATCTTATGCTGTGTGCCAGGAACATCAAAGATTTCTCCCCTTCTTGATATGCCAGAAACTTCAACTCTCCATTAAAATTTACAGAATGGAGAGATGATGTTTCTGGCGCATCAAGGGAGGGGAGAAATCTTTAACTCATCATCCACTTCCAGCCCATATATGTGATGGCCAGAGCACAAAGACAGTCAGGTAAGGAGAAAAAGCTGACAGTTTAATGTCGCTGGCTCTTGGTGAGTTCCTGCCAACAGAATGGACCGCAGGGAGGGAAGATGGTTAGACTGAGAGTAAGATGCACTTCCATTGGCACCCAACAAGATGTAGTGGGCCAAAGTGAATTCGACTTAATGACAGAAGGCTAGGCTTGGGCTTATTTGGAAGGGCCCAGCCTAAGATACGTTCTGGTAGGGTGAAATGACTCCAGGAGAGTCTACATGGGGTAATTCAAGATAGGAGAAGACAAAAGGAGCCCATTAAGTCACCTGGTGAAGATCAAGTAGCACCAGTTAAGTACATAGGTATTGTTCTTTTACCTATCATCCCACTTCCTTCTGCAACCTGAAGGAGCCACATCAGCACTATGATCACAGGAGAGGAAGTTGAAGCAGGGGGTTGAAAAGAGCAGGCTATATTTACCTCCTTCCCCAGAAGCAGTCTGCTAAATTCCCAGACAAGCTCGAGAGTGAGAATGGGGTGCCAGAAAGGGAGGATCAGGAGAAGCTTTTATTGCATGTCAGAAGAAAGTGTTGATTTGAAATTTCTGTAATACTGCTAAAGGAGACTCTTCTGGCACTGAGAATCATCCTGAGATAACAAAAGATGTTGGAGAAAGGCAGCTCCTTCATGAGTTTGGACAGTAGTGGGAGAGAGAGACTTTTCAGATTGCACTCCATCAATTTTAGTCCATCTGTTTTACCCATTATACATAACCAAGATAAATTTAGATAGTGATAATTCTACAAACAAAAATATTCTAGGGTGACACTGAGGGTAGTTTAAAGACTGGCAGTGCACCCAGCTAGACATATTAGCACATGCCCAAGCCCTTGGGACAAAATGAGCTGAGTGAAAGGAACCTAGAAGGAAGGCACTCAGTCAGTCCTGGAGCAGAGAAGCGGCTTAGGAGGCTGCAACTGGAACAGGAAAGCTTGTTGGCGGGAGGTGGGCAGGGACGGGTGACTTGTGATCAGAGGTGTTGACAGGGCCAGATCTCATAGAGCACCAAAGTGCAAGTGAAGAGATTTTAGTCCATAAGCATTTAACCAATAGAAGGTGTAAAGAAAAAAATGAATGATCTGATTTGTCTTTTTAAAACATTCTTATAACTTGTAGAGAGAATAAATTGTAGTGGGCATGAGTGTAAAGATGGAGACCTGTTAGAGACTTTTAAAGTCACCAAAATGAGCATTGATAGTGGTTTGGACTAGGGTGTTAGGGTGGCAATGGAGAGAATATAGTCTCAAGATCTTCATGGATAAAATGACTATGGGTGAGTGAAGGAGAATAACCAATATTAACTTCTTACATAAAACATGTATTTTCTTTTGGATTTCCATATTCCAGAATTATTTCTTTGTCCTGTGTTATTTATGATTACCTTGAATTATTAGTAGCCCAAACTTTCTTTGACACATAAATTGAAAGAAGCCTTTTTATTTTTTTCCAACTCTAAACAAAGGGATATTAGAAAATAAATGGTGAATTCTTGTGATTATCATCAGAATTAAAATATATATGAATCTGAAGAAGCCACTTTTATAAAAAAGTCACCAGGCATTAACATAATTCATACAAATGTATTAATTTATGCTTCATATATGTAAGTGAATACTTTAAGAGTGTTAGTGTGAACACCCAACTGGGCCTGAAGTTTGGTGTATATTTAATAGCACACAGCTTGAAGAAAAGCACAGGGCGTCGTGTTTTTGTTGTTGGTTTTTTTTTTCCCTCTATCGTTGCGTTGCCCAATATAAATATAATATGAGCCACAAATGTCATTTTTAATTTTCTAATAGTTACATATGAAAATTAATAAGCAAAATTAATTTCAAAGACATATTTAACCCAACATAACCAAAATATTGTTTCAGTGTGTAATCTACATAAATAAATGTTAATGAGGTGTTTCGCATTTCTATTTCATATTAAGGTTTTAAAATTCATTGTGTATTTGGATTTACAGCCCATCTCAATTTAGTCTATGTAAAGTGCGAAGAGGCACGTAGCTACAGTATTGGATGGCATGCTCTTGGAACTAACAATCTTTATGAGCAATTAGAAAAGACAAGACAGTCCCTTAATGTGTGTTTCTGTTTATTTACTGAAGAATCACAGCCTAACAGTCTACTCTCTCTATCAGTACTCTCATGCAAAACATCAAAGCAGTATTTCTAAGTTGCTCCAATTTGAATCTGTAGCTTCCTTTCTTGAGAGCTGTACAAGTTTCTGGATGATAATCAGAGTGGGGAGCAATGGTTCTTTGAGACTTTACTGTTAATGTCAGTAAAGCGAGTAAAATTTATTTCAATTATTTTGAGCAATAAGAAAAAATAATATTTTTAACGATCTGTACAGTTTAATATCGGATCCCTGAAAGGTAGATGTTGCATCCAGATAAGGAAATAGCCGTCCATATAGACAGTGCAGTCACTGTTTTCCATGCTTTCTGACTGTGAGTTTTATGTTTTCTGGTTTTGGTTTTTCATTAGAATAAGGAAATAGCATAATATTAAAGCACATTTGATTCATATTTTTGTTTATCTAATATTTATAGGGTACCTAAGTGATTACTTTAGGGATAACAAACTTATCTGAATATAGACAAGAATTTTTCAGAAAACCAAGTATTTTAGAAGGAAAAATATCACTCTCAGAGCCATGAGTGATATAATATTAGAACATCTATTTTTTAAATGAAAATATTTTGAAGTTACTTAAACTTTCTTTTGAGTTCTATTCTGTATTTTTTTAATCCTGTGATTTTTAATTAGAAGTGACTTTTCCAATGACCTCTAAAGTCACTGTTAAACTCTCAGTGGTTATTAGAATTTCATATAGCTTTCTTCAGTTTCATAACAATAATAGATATATTTTTATAAAAAAAAATTAGGTTCTTTTTTAGAAAAAATAATCTGTCTCAGTTTAATTAATTGAAGTGAATATTAAGCAAGAAGAAATTTTCAAAGAAAGATTCTCATTTTAGAAACAAGAATATTATGGAATATAGTTTATTCAGCCTTACACTATACTTCTTGATTCGAATTTTCATAGCAGAATGAATAAAGGAAAATAGGTTATATATATAAATTGTCTCTTTAATCTGCTTTTAAAATAGTGATTTTCCTATAAGCATTTACTTGTTTTCTACAAATTGCTCCTCTCCCATTATCCCCAATCTCCCTGAAATGCAGTTATCCACAAAAGTCACCAGCCAGGTTTTGTATTCTGGTAGCCTATGCTCATACCACCGCTATTGTTTATTGGTAGTATCTATTGTGATTGGCAGTGCTCATGGACCAGTCATTCAATATGGTAAATATAACCCTTGTCCTGACCATACATATCCACTCAAATTACCATATCTGAAATTCATCTACTTCTTTTCATTTCGGTTGCCACCACTTGAATTCAAGCCAGCCAAATTGGATGCTTGATTTAGAATTGCCAACCTATTTTTTTATTATGAAGGGACAAATGTGCACATCTGAATGTATAAATACATAAAACAAAGTGAGCCCACCTAATATCAACCCATTTTATAAATAAGATATAATTTTAATCACAGAAAGTAATGGTATAATTTTAGAATGAAGACTCATGCTTTGAATTACATTTGGTTAAATGAAAAATATAATACATGGTCCCTTGTTTTCTCTCTGATTTCACAGCTGACCAGTGAAAAATGTATAATGGGCTTGCACAGGCCAATTTTAGAACTACATCAGTCTTTCTTTCTTCCCCAATAAAATCTCAATTGCTTACCCCTCACTCTATTCATTTACTTCTCTCTAGGCACTTACATTTCAATTGGAAGAAAATGAAAATTTCTAAAATTAGAAGCATTCTCTGATTTCAGGCCTCCTTGATCTGGGATAATAAAAGCAGGAATGGGGTAGGTTCATAGTTGCTTTATGGTGGCCATTTTAAGGAGTCTTTTTTTTTTTTTTTTTTTTTTTTTTGAGACGGAGTTTCGCTCTCGTTACCCAGGCTGGAGTGCAATGGCGCGATCTTGGCTCACCGCAACCTCCGCCTCCCAGGCTCAGGCAATTCTCCTGCCTCAGCCTCCTGAGTAGCTGGGATTACAGGCACGTGCCACCATGCCCAGCTAATTTTTTGTATCTTTAGTAGAGACGGGGTTTCACCATGTTGACCAGGATGGTCTCAATCTCTCGACCTCGTGATCCACCCGCCTCAGCCTCCCAAAGTGCTGGGATTACAGGCTTGAGCCACCGCGCCCGGCTCATTTTAAGGAGTCTTATTACTGTCTAGTCTATATCTATAGCAGGGTGATCTGATCTCCCTTCAAACCTAAATGATTTTCTTTCTGGGTCACCTTTGAGATCTGCATACTTTTTCCAGTGATATCTGCAGTTCTCTAGTTACTCTTGGAACTGCTTTTTGAGAACTGCTCTTTCAGGAGAAAGAATAACTCTTAACAAATGTACCACATTATTTTATTTTCCCTTTTGCTACAATGAATGAAATCTGAAGAAAGTCAAACATTGACTCTTTATTGATGTTTCCCTAGCACCCATCTCAGAGCCCACTATATAGGATATTATATGTGTGCCTCTAATTAAAATAAACATGGTAAAGTTGTAAACATTTCAAATTATAAAGGAAAACAATAATCCCTGCCTTACACCTCCCTGTCCCATTCCCGACAGACCATTCATTACTTTGAAAAATTCCAGATTTTCAATATGTAATAACTTATTGATTTACCTACTATAGATATTATTTTCTGACTTTTAACTATGAAATATGATTATTTAGTTTAGAGATGCCACATGCCCCGTTTCTTCCTTCTTAATTATAATAATTGCATTGTTTCTGTTCATTCATCATATAAATATTTAGTTAGCACTGACTGTGTATCAGGTCCTACACTAAGAATTGTGGATATATAGGTGAATGAGACAAATAACTTTTGTACTCTACAAATTTTCATCAGTGTGCACAGAATAAACACTGTAAGTAAAACATAGTAGTTTGGAAGATACCGAGTGCTAAGGAGAAAAATAAAACACATGAAGAGTTATGGTATACCAGGCATGGGGGAAGGGTTTTAATTTTTAAAAATAGTATTATCAAAGAAGGTATCTCTGAGAAAGTAAGATTTGAGCAGAAAGTTGAAGCAGGTGGTGGAATGAACCATGTGGACATCTGGAGGAAGAAGTGTTTAGTTAGAGAAAATCACAAATACAAAATAGAGCTTGCTTGACCTGTCAGAACGAAATAAAAAAAAAAAAAAAAAAAAGGAAGGCAGTATGGGTTAGATGAAATAGGAAAAAGATGTGGGCAGAAGTAGGAATTATTATGCATCCAAATGGAGATATCATATATGTAGCAAGAGTCCAGGATATATTGTATTTTAAATGTTAAAACTTGTTGAGATTACTAGGGGTAGAAAAGTTAAGAGGATCAAGAAGAAGTGAGATTTGGTCATCCAATGTTCAGACAATTGGGACATGTAAAAAAAGCACAGCAAATAAGTTGCCAGGCTGGGAATGATATCTCATGCCTGTAATCCCAAAACTTTGGGAGGATCACTTTGAGCTCAGTAGTTTAAGTCCAGCCTGGGCAACGAGGTGAAACCCCATCTCTACCAAAAAAAAAAAAAAAAAAAAATTAGCTGGGTGTTGGTGTCTTGTGCCTGCAACCCCAGTTACACAGGAGATTGAGGCTGGTGAATTGCTTGAGTCCAGAAAGTGGAGGTTGCAGTGAGCCAAGATTGTGCCACTGCAGTCCAACCCTGTTTCAAAAAAAAAAAAAAGAAAAGAAAAGCTGCCAGCATATAAGGAGAAAAAGGGAGGAAATGCTACCTTTAAAACTAAAGATGAAAGTGATTCTACAAAATCAAATAATGCTATTGGTTTGAGTGATATGCAAACCAAAAATTGATCATCAAATATAGCAATATAAAAGTAAATGCTGGTGTTTATAAAAGCAGCTTCTGTGTAACCATAAGAATGAAATTCTAAAAAGAGTTTAAGATAAATTGTAAGGAAAGATACTGGAGACAAGGGGTTCATTCTTTAAAGAAGTTTTACATTAAAGACGGGACAAATTAAACTAGTTGGAGGAGGAAGTTGGTGTTTTAAGACTGAGTAAATAACAGGGTGTTTTTATGCTGATGAAAAGGATTCAATAAAGGGAGAAAAGTTGGAGCTGCAGCAGAAATAATTTTGGTAGAGCAAAATCCTTGGTAGGTGAGCTGGGATGAGATCTACTACACAGTGGCAGTATTGGTATTAGGTGAGAGCACTACCTAAGTTCCTTATTGGTTGTCTTTGTGTCTTTGAACATATGTACTACAACCCTTATTTTTTAGTTAACTAGACTTTAGGCAATGTCTCTTGCCTTCCCTGTCTGTAAGGTAAAGATATTTCCATCTGTACCCTACTTTTCACCTCTCTTTTCCAATTTTAATTTCTAACTCCTGTTAGATATAGAGAACATTTATGTTCTGTTCTGTAACCATAAAGAAGTTTTTCATGCTTTCAGTATAAGATCATTTCGAGGGGGACGATCCAAGATGGCCATTAGGAACAGCTTGGAGTTGCAGCTCCCAGTGAAAGCGCAGAGGGTGAGTGGATGCCGCATTTTTATTGACCACGGATCAGGAGATTCTCAGGTGGAGGAGCCCCACAGGTCACCAGCGTGGCTGTTTTGGCTGGTGTGGTTCTTTGGTCAGCGCGGCTGCTTTGCCCCGCGTGGCTGCTTTGTTGGGGCTGTGGCCAGTGGTTCTCTGTACAAAATACACTGGTCCGGGTGCCCTTTTGGCTGGCAATTGGAGCCCCGGGAAGTCGTCCATTCATCTGATTAAAGAGGAGACTGAACAGGGAGCCAGGCCAGGAGATTCCTGGGCAAAAAAAGTGCCACGAATCTCAGCGCCACTGGCGCAGTGAGTTGCCGCAGGGGAAATAACACAGATCCCGGCGCTATTTCAACAGGCAACTGGAACACCTGGGCTAGAGTCAACTGTTCAACTAAAAAAGAAAAAAAAAGGCTCTGAGGCAGGGAGCCAGGTGATCAGGCTCGGATGGTCCCACCCCCACGAAAGAACAGCAATCAGAAACCCTCTGGATTGAGAGTTTCACAGCAAGCACAGCTGAACCCGGGACGGTTCAGCTCTGTTGGGGAGGGGCATCTGCCGATACCGAGGCACTCCACCACTACAGAGGTAGTCTGCCATTGCTGAGGCAGCCTGCCATTGCCAAGGCAACCCGCCATTGCTGAGGCAGCCTGCCATTGCCAAGGCAACTCGCTGTTGCCAAGGCAACCTGCCATTACAGAGAGAGTTCGCCAATACAGAGGTGGGCTACCATTGCTGAGGCAGTTCTAACTACACCCATATAAACAGGACTGCAGGGAAGTTCACATGCAGCTGGACGGAGCCCACAGCAGTTCAGCAAAACCTCTGCAGGCAGACAGTGACTAGGCTGCCTCCTTGCTGGGCAGGGCAGCCCTGGGGAAAAAAAAAAATAAAAAGGGCAGCAGCACAATGGAAACTCAAAAAGAAAGTCTTAACTCCTTGGGACAGACCACCTGGGAACAAAAAGCGGTTTATGAGTTCTGCTGCAGCAGACCTGAATGTACCTGCCCAGTAGCCCTGAATGAAAAACGGAGCTCACAACTCAGCACTTGAGCTCATGTAAAGGACAAACTGTCTCCTCAAGCAACTCCCTGACCCCCGTATATCCAAAGAGTCACCTCATAAAGGAGCGATCGGACTGACATTTAGTGGGTATCCTTCTGGGACAAAGATAGCATAAAAAGAAACTGGTAGCAACCCTTACTGTTCTGCAGCTGCTGCAGGTGATCCCCAGGCAAACAAGGCCTGGAGTGGACCTCAGCAGTCCTACAGCAGAAGGGCCAGACTGTTAGAAGGAAAACTAAAAAACAGAAATAACTTCCATCATCTACAAACAGAATATCCACTCAGAGACACAATGTGAAAGTCAGCAACTACAAAGATGACAGGTAGATAAATAAATAAAGATGGGAAGAAACCAGCGCAAAAAGGATGAAAACACCCGAAACCAGAACACTTCTCCTCCTACAAGGGATCACAACTCCTTACCAGCAAGGGAACAAGGTTGGATGGAGAATCAGTTTGATGAAATGAAAGAATCAGACTTCAGAAGGTGGGTAGTAAGACAATTCTGTGAGCTAAAAGAACATGTTCTAACCCAATGCAAAGAAACTAAGAACCTTGAAAAAAGATTTGACAAAATGCTAACAAGAATGAACAACTTAGAAAGGAATATAAGTGAATTGATGGAGCTGAAAAACACAACACAAGAACTTTGCGAAGCACGTACAAGTTTCAGCAGCCGAATTGACCAAGCAGAAGAAAGGATATCAGAGGCCGAAGATCAACTCAAATAAAACTGGAAGGCATGATTAGAGAAAAAAGGGTAAAAAGGAATGAACAAAGTCTCCAAGAAATGTGGGACTATGTGAAAAGACCTAATCTACGTTTGAAGGGTGTACCTGAATGCGACTAAGAGAATAAATCCAAACTGGAAAATACTCTTCAGGATATTACCCAGGAAAACTTCCCCAACCTAGAAAGGCAGGCCAATATTCAAGTCCAGGAAATACAGAGAACACCATAAAGATATTCCCCATGAAGAGCAACCCCAAGGCACATAATCGTCAGATTCACCAGAGTTGAAATGAAGGAGAAAATGCTAAGGGCAGCCAGAGAGAAAGGTTGGGTTACCCACAAAGGGAAGCCCATCAGACTCACAGCAGATCTCTCAGCAGAAACCCTACAAGCCAGAAGAGAGTGGGGGCCAATATTCAATATCCTTAAAGAAAAGAACTTTCAAACCAGAATCTCATATCCAGCCAAACTAAGCTTCATAAGTGAAGGAAAAATAAAATCCTTTACGAATAAGCAAGTACTCAGACATTTCGTCACCACCAGGCCTGCTTTACAAGAGCTCCTGAAATAGGCTGTACACACAGAAAGGAAGAAGCAGTACCAGCCACTCCAAAAGCATGCCAAATGGTAAAGAGCATCAACACAATGAAGAATCTGCATCAACTAATGGGCAAAACAGCCAGCTAGCACCAAAATGGCAGTATCAGATTCACACATAACAATATTAATTCTAAATGTAAGTTGACTAAATGCCCCAATCAAAAGATACAGACTGGCAAATTGGATAAAAAGCCAACACCTATTGGTGTGCTGTATCCAGGAAACCCATCTCACATGCAAAGATACACAAAGGCTCAAAATAAAGGGATGGAGGAAGATTTACCAAGCAAATGGAGAGCAAAGAAAAGCAGGAGGTGCCATTCTCATCTCTGATAAAATAGACTTTAAAGCAACAAAGATCAAAAAAGACAAACAAGACATTACATAATGGTAAAAGGATCAATGCAACAAGAAGAGTTCACGATCCTAAACATATATGCAGCCAATACAGGAGCACCCAGATACATAAGGCAAGTTCTTAATTACTTACAAAGAGACTTAGACTCCCACACAATAATAGCGAGAGAATTTAACACCCCATTGTCAATATTAGACAGATCAACGAGACAGAAAATTAACAAGGATATCCAGTACCTGAACTCAGACCTGGACTAAGCGAACCTAATAGATATTTACAGAACTCTCCACCCCAAATGCACAAAATATACATTCTTCTCAGCACCACATCACACCTACTCTAAAATTGACCACATAATTGGAAGTAAATCACTCATCAACAAATGCAAAAGAATGGAAATCATAACAAACAGTCTTTCAGACCACAGTGCAATCAAGTTAGAACTCAGAATTCAAAAACTAACTCAGAACCACACAGCTTCAGGGAAACTGAACAACTTGCTCTTGAATGTTGACTGCATAAACAATGAAATAAAGGCAGAAATAAAGATGTTCTTCGAATCCAATGAGAATGAAGACACAACATGCCAGAATCTCTGGGACACATTTAAAGCAGTCCCTGGAGGAAAATATATAGTAATAAGTGCCCACATGAGAAGCAAGGAGAGATCTAAAGTTGACACCCTATCATCAAAATTGAAAGAGCTAGAGGAGCAAGATCAAAATAACTCAAAACCTAGCAGAAGACAAGAAATAGCGAAAATCAGAGCAGAACTGAAGGAGATAGAGATACAAAAAACCCTTCAAAGAATAAATAAATCCAGGAGCTGGTTTTTCGAAAAGATCAACAAAATAGACCACTAGCCAGATTAATAAAAAAAGAAAAGAGAGAATAAACAAATTGATGCAATAAAAAATGATAAAGGGGATATCATCACAGATTCCACAGAAATTCAAACCATCATCAGAGATTATTACAAACAATTCTATGCACATAAACTAGTAAACCTGGAAAAAAAGGATAATTCCTGGACACTTCCCTCCTCCCAAGCCTAAACCAGGAAGAAGCCGAAACCCTGAATAGACCAATAACATGGTCTGAAGTTGAGGCAGCAATTAAGAGCCTACCACCCCAAAAAAGCCCAGGTCCAGATGGGTTCACAGCCGAATTCTACCAGACATACAAAGAGGAGCTGGTACCATTCCTTCTGAAACTATTCCAGATATTCCAAAAAGAGGGAATCCTTCCCAAATCATTTTATGAGACGAACATCATCCTGATACCAAAACCCAGCAGAGATTCAACAAGAAAAGAAAACTTCAGGCCAATCTCCATGAAGAACATAGATGCAAAAATCTTCAGTAAAATACTGGCAAGCTGTTTGCAACAGCACATCAAATAGCTTATCCACCATGATAAAGTAGGATTCATCCCAGGGATGCAAGGCTGGTTCAACATATGCAAGTCCATAAACGTAATTCACCACATAAACAGAACCAAAGACAAAAACCACATGATTATCTCAACTGATGCACAGAAGGCCTTTAACAGCCCTTTATGCTAAAAACCCTCAATAAACTAGGTATTGATGTAACGTATCTCAAAATAATAAAAGCTATTTACGACAAACCGACAGCCTATATCATACTGAATGGGCAAAAACTGGAAGCATTCCCTTTGAAATCTGGCACTAGGCAAGGATGCCCTCTCTCACCACTCCTATTCAATATAGTACTGGAAGTTCTAGCCAGAGCAATCAGGCAAGAAAAAGAAATAAAAGGTATTCAAATAGAAAAGGAGGAAGTCAAATTGTCTCTATTTGCAGATGACATGATTGTATATCTAGAAGACCCCACTGTCTCAGTCCAAATTCTCCTGAAACTGATAAGCAACTTCAGCAAAGTCTCAGGATACAAAATCAATGTGCAAAAATCACAAGCATTCATATACACCAATAACAGGCTTAAAGAGAGCCAAATCAAGAATGAACTCCCATTCACAATTGCCACAAAGAGAATAAAATACCTAGGAATACAACTAACAAGGAACGTAAAGGACCTCTTCAAGGAGAACTACAAGCCACTGCTTAACGAAATAAGAGAGGACACAAACAGATGGAGGAACATTCCATGTTCATGGTTAGGATGAACCAATATCGTGAAAATGGCCATACTGCCCAAAGTAATTTACAGATTCAATGCTATTCCCATCAAGCTGCCAATGACCTTCTTCACAGAACTGGAAAAACACACCTTAAACTTCATATGGAACCAAAAGAGAGCCCGCATAGCCAAGTCAATTCTAAGCAAAAAGAACAAAGCGGGAGGGATCACACTACCAGACCTCAAACTATACTACAAGGCTACAGTAATCAAAACAGCATGGTACTGGTACCAAAACAGAGATATAGACCAATGGAACAGAACAGAGGCCTCGAAGGCAACACAACATATCTCCAACCATCTGATCTTTGACAAACCTGACAAAAACAAGCAATGGGGAAAGGATTCCCTGTTTAATAAATGGTGTTGGGAAAACTGGCTGGCTATGTGCAGAAAGCAGAAACTGGACCCCTTCCTCACACCTTTCACTAAAATTAACTCCAGATGGATTAAAAACTTAAACATAAGACCTAAGAGCATAAAAACCCTAGAAGAAAATCTAGACAAAACCATTCAGGACATAGGTGTAGGCAAGGACTTCATGACCAAAACACCAAAAGCGTTGGCAACAAAAGCCAAAATAGACAAATGGGACCTAATCAAACTTCACAGCTTCTACATGGCAAAAGAAACAGTCATTAGAGTGAATCGGCAACCAACAGAATGGGAAACAATTTTTTTTGCAGTTTACCCATCTGACAAAGGGCTGATATCCAGAATTTACAAAGAACTGAAACAGATCTTCAAGAAAAAAACAAGCCCATTCAAAAGTGGGCAAAGGATATGAACAGATACTTTACAGAGGAAGACATACATGAGGCCAAGAAACATGAAAAAATGCTCATCATAATTGGTAATCAGAGAAATGCAAATCAAAACTACATTGAGATACCATCTCACGCCAGTTAGAATGGCGATCATTAAAAAATCTGGAGACAACAGATGCTGGAGAGGATGTGGAGAAATAGGAACACTTTTACACTGTTGGTGGGAGTGTAAATTAGTTCAACCATTTTGGAAGACAGTGTGGCAATTCTTCAAGGACGTAGAAATAGAAATTCCACTTGACCCAGCAATCCCATTACTGGGTGTATATCCAAAGGATTATAAATCGTTCTACTATAAGGACACGTGCATACGAATGTTCATTGCAGCACTATTTACAATAGCAAAGACCTGGAACCAACGCAAATGCCCATCGATGATAGACTGGACAGGGAAAATGTGGCACATATACACCATGGAATATTATGCAGCCATCAAAAAGGATGAGTTCGTGTCCTTTGCAGCGACATGGATGAACCTGGAAACCATCATTCTCAGCAAACTGACACAAGAGCAGAAAATCAAACACCGCATGTTCTCACTCATAGGTGGGTGTTGAACAATGAGAACACATGGACACAGGGAGGGGGGCACTACACACTGGGGTCTGTTGGGGGGAAATAGGGGAGGCACAGTGGGGGGTGGGGAGTTGTGGAGAGATAGCATGGGGAGAAATGCCAGATATAGGTGATGGGGAGGAAGGCAGCAAATCACACTGCCACGTGTGTACCTATGCAACAATCTTGCATGTTCTTCACATGTACCCCAAAACGTAAAATGCAATAAAATAAATAAAAAATAAAAAAATTTTTAAAAAGTTCATTTCAAATAATGGGAGAGAATGTAAAATTTCAGCTTCAGGATCCAACTGATTGTATTTTCTATTTTTTACACACCATCAGTGGTTAAAAATTGACATCATTTTAATTACTCTTAGAATTTGCACCTGTTACCTTCTAGAACTGCTTTTCTTTGTTACAATTAAGTGTACTTTTATTGTCTTCCTCTGTTAGTTCCCTCATTTTTAGAGAGTCCCCCTGATGTCTTTCTTCACTGCACTGTCATTTTACTTATATTTTCAGAAAAATTCTTTAAAATATTCAGCTTTTTAAATTCTTGAATATTCCCAGAACCTTTATTATGCCCGCATACCTAAATTTTTGGTGGCTTATATAATTCTCATTCAAATTTATTTTCCTCAGGACTTTGAAAGCATTGCTCTATCTTTTCCCGACATCTAGTATTTACTGTTAAGAATTCTGAAGTACCATTTCCTTTGAAGAGATTTTTTTTCTTTCTTCTCAAGAAGCTTTTAAGCTTTTTTCTGTTTATCTGGTGATGTGAAATAATCCAGAAATTACCTTGCATGAAAATTTTGTTTATTTTTTCCAAGATGGTGTATTAGAGGCATTGCTAGCATAACTGTCTTACTGGAAAGGACAAAACAGTGTGTAGATATTTACACTGTGAACCTTTTTTCAAGATGTAATGCAAGAACTGAACAGGAATACTGAATGAATCCACAGACCCTTTGAAGGAAGCAGCAGGTGGCAGCCTACGCTGAGTCAAGTGAAGGGCTGAGAATCCCCAGAGTGTGAGAAGGGAGAGAATGCCTCTGGGCTCTGCACCCATACCATGGAGCCTGAAAGTTCAGGCCACACCACCATGAGAAGGCCTTAACACTACCCAGTGCTTCTTCCACAGGAGCTCCGCATGGGTACAGCTATTAACAGCCCTTCTGGAGAACCTCTGGGTAACTGCATCCCCTCAGTAGGAGCACACCCTAGCTTCAGGCTTACACAAGAGACAGTCACGATTTCCCTCTGCTTGAAACATCAACTTTCCTACAGATGAAAAGAGGTGCCTGTCTGACCTGAATAGCCAGACCACTGGGACAGCAATGTGTTTGAGGGGTGAATAGCTTTCCTGTTGACCTAGCAGGGGAGCTTAGATGGCTCCAAAACTTCCCGTTGATAAGCCCTCAGTATGACTCACTCAGAGCTCCTCCAGCCACCTCTGTCAAGGCTGGAACCTCTGGCCACCATTGGGTATTGTGTTTACCCACTTGCTTTAGCCACAACTGGTTCTTACCCAGGTACACACCCCTACTGGACTGAAGCCTGAACCATCAATCAAGTAAATAAAATGCTTGGGAAAAATAAATAAATGAAAAAGTGCATGCTGTGAAGGAATGAGATAAGCTTCAAAAGCCCTCTACCATTTCAACTCCACAGGAGACAGTGCACTTGCTCACACACCAAAGACTTTGCTTCTATAACCAGCATAAAGAAAAGCCATTATACAAAGACTCTCTATAACTAAGAAACTGTTACAGATTATTCACCCCTGAAAGCACCATGAACCAAACTAGGCTATAACTAACTATAAACATTAAAGTCAAATCCTTACGGGGAAAAAAGAAATTATTTCTTATTTCTTATTTTTGTCTGACTGAGTTGATCCAACACACCAAGTTTCAAGACCTGAGATTCTTTCCTCAACTTGATCTATTCTGCTGCTAGCACTTCTGCTTGTTTTATGAAATTCTTGTGGTAAATTTTTCAACTTTATCAGATCAGTTTGGTTCTTTTTTTAAATGGCTATTTTGTCTTTCAGCTGTTTTATCTTTTTATTGAATTTCTTAAATTCCTTGGTGTAGGTTTTGACTTTCTCCTGAATCTGAATGATCTTTATTACTGTCCAGATTCTGAATTGTATGTCTGTCATTTCAGCCATTTTAGCCTGGTTAATAGCCATTGCTAGAGAGCTAGTGTGGTTGTTAGGAGGTCAGAAGATACTGTGGCTTTCTGAGTTGCCAGAGTTCTTGAGCTAGTTTGGTCTTACCTGTATGGGCTGATACTCTTTTAATCTTTGATGTTGCTGTACTTTGGATTAGGTTTTGCTTTTATAGGCTTTGATGCCTTAAGCGTTTGACTGTGGTATAAGTTGGGTTCAGTCAACTGGCTTCATTTCTGGATTACTTCAATTGACCAAGATTCAGTTCAGCACTCCTGAGCTGCAGGTTTTCATCCTGAGTTTCTGTAACCAGGCCCACAGCTTTGCTCTCTGGCCACTTGGACTAAGCACCTGCTGCACTGGAGGGAACAAGGTGTTCCCTGTCCATTGGTAACAACATTCTAATGGGAGGGTTCCATCTGGGTATCATCAAATAGGTCTGCATTCATGACCACATGCCAGCAGTGATGGGGCAATAAGCAACAAGTGTACCAGCAGGGGTGGGGAAGAGGTGGTGAAATCTGTGCATGCGCATGTGCTGACAAAGCAGTAGAAAGAGACTGCAGGTGGGTGCTGTTCATTGGGGACCCATCTGCTTAAGCTCTCTGATGGTTAGGCACGGTCTTCCAGTGAAGGAGCTGTGACCATAACTGTCAGGAAGAACTCCAGTTGGTCACCTGAGTCTGCGTTGCAAGTGGGCATAACCAGGCAGGTACCCTGGAAAATACTGGCAGACAGGTTTGTGCTCATAGCAGTTTGGCTCTGTGCCACAGGCAAGACTGACCTGCTTTGTTCAGATCTGAGTCAACAAAGGCCAAAGCCATCTAGAAGAGTGTGGTGAGTCTTGGGGGATGGGCATCCTGGCAGTGATTCGCTGCTGCCATTCCTGTGCCAAACCCTCTGGATTCTGCACATACTAGAGCTGTGTACCTGCTACCTCTCTAAGAAGCTTTCGCTGTTGGCTCAAATGTCTTTAATGGTCATGGAATCTCCTGTGCTAGGATTCCTGAGGCCTGTGGTGAGAGTGGTCCACTCTTCACCTATTTAATTCATCCTTTCCTCCAAAGCTGCTGAGGGCCAGTAATGAGTCCTTAGCTCGGCAGCCCTGTGCTGCATTTCTAGCTTCCACTCTCTTTAGAATAGGGTCTGCATTCTCCCTCCATCCACTTCAAAGGCCTTTCTTCCAAGGATCTGCTCGGAGTGTGCCAGTCTTCTTGATGGTCTGGTCTCTTGGTGGGAAATGCTCAACTACCAAAACAAGTGAAATTAAAAGTCACTAAATATTATATGACTAAAATGGTCTGCTTATTTTCATATTAGTAAAATTGTATTAAACTGTACATGTGTGCTGGCATCTCAACACTATATTTTCCTAAATTGCATGGAGCATGGTGTTTAAGGTATAGTTTAAATACAACTGAAAATCTTAGTGAGTAGTGTTGCTATAGTTATTATCATTATTGTTAGAAAAGAGTTTAATCTGTGATCCAAGGGAAAACAAATACAATATACAGCAGATGTCCCTTGTCATGAGATACACTGGCTCCCAGAGCCTTCTTTCATAATTGTAAGCTTCTTAAGGCCCTCACCAGGAACAGATGCAAATACCATGCTTCCTGTACAGCCTCCAGAACTGTGAGCCAAGGAAGCCTCTTTTCTTTATAAATTACTCGGTCTCAGGTATTCCTTTATAGTGACACAAAAGGACTAACACAGTGTCTCTATCTATCTGTCTATCTATCTATATATCTGCACACAAATACACTATACTGATGACTTTCATTATATAGTATTCATGTTTACATAAACATTTTAAAATAGAGATTTCCCATTAATAGTTTAGTAAGTAAGCATAGACTTCTTATCAAGGAAAATATAAAATTTATTCCTCTTAACGTTTTATTATGAAAATGTTTAGAGAGATGTGAAAGTTGAAGGAATAATACAAAGAACAAACTCATATTTTCTTCCTAGTGTCATAAATTACTAAAGATTAGTCACATTTGTCTTTGTCTTGTTCTTCTCTTGGATTTTTTTTTTTTTTTTTTTTTTTTTTTTTTTTTTTTGAAGCAGAGTCTTGCTCTTTTGCACAGGCTGGAGTGCAGTGGCGTGATCTCAGCTCACTGCAACCTCTGCCTCCTAGTTCAAACAATTCTTGTGCCTCAGCCTCCCCAGTAGCTGAGAGTACAGGCATGCACCACCACACTTGGCTATTTTTGGTATTTTTAATGGATGGGGTTTCACCACATTGGCCAGGGTGGTCTCAACCTTCTGTACTCAAGCGATCTGCCCACCTCAGCCTCCCAAAGTGCTCGGATTACAGGTGTGAGACACTGCGCCCTGCCTCTCTAAAATTTTTTACTGTTCAATATTAAAGTAAGTTTAGGCATCATGCCTTTTTGAAACTAAATACTTCATATTATGCTTCTCAAGAGCATATTAATTTCTTACATCATCTAGTGTCAAGTCTGAATTCATCTTTACTCAATTGTCATAGTAAGTGTATACTAAATGAAAATCCTGGAATATGGAGATAACAGAGGGAGAGCCAGCTTGAAATAAAAATATAGGCTATAGATAAAACATGCATATATTTTAAGGAGGTGACCCTACTATAAATATAAAATTAATTTTTATTTGTATTTTATGATAATTATGAGAATTTATTGAGAACTAAGTGCTATATTTTATGAAGACTGATTGATGCTGCTGAATTGCAATTGTAATTTTTCAAATACTATCTGGCAAAATCCATTACTAAAAAATTGATTTACTTTTTAGATATGTATCACTTATTCTGTAAATGTTGACGTTAAATATTATATTGTGCCCATTGTGGCATTTGGATTACAGAAGATATTCTAGTTCTCATTATATTTTACTGGAGTTGCTGGATTCTTTCAGTTTATAATGTGGAAACTCAGTCTAATACTGGATGAACTCATGTTATTTTGGCTAATCACAGTTGCACCCTGAGTGTGTATTTCATAGAGGGATAAGGAAAATTTCATTGCACAGTACAAAAGTATGTTTTATCTGTGCTTATGTGCAATTTATTTTCTTTGATTTCACCAAGGCTACAATTTAAGTTCGTGATGATTTTATATGTACCATGAGATAAGCAGTATGCCATGCACTTTAACATAAAAGCATGTTTCTAATGTTGAGGTTCTAACACAGCTTTAAAAATTAATCCTGGCTTCCTTTCATATATCCAGTAACTCCATGCACTCAGTGTCTGAGGAAAAACTATACTGTAAACACCATAAACACTGTTTACCATGATCTGCCTTACCAATATTCACAGAACACGCATGCTGAGCATGGAGAATCTGTGCAAGGCGAGACATTAATCACACAAACATCAGCCCTGCCTATTCCAGTACACAAAGACTCCAATTCAAACAAAAATATTGATTTTTGTTTCTCTTTTGTTTTGCTTCTTTGCATATTTGCACAACTGATCATTCCACCTCACTTCATCGTAGAGGTATCTGCTCAGTCTTACAATTTTGCTCTCAGGAAGGCCACTTATCAGGCTTCAAACAACTTCCACTCTATTGAAGCATGATGGTGCATTTTTGGAGCAACTCGAATTAATTCAATTTCAAAATCAGTAAATATTTGAATCCTTAGATGACTTGAATCAAACAGAATCAGCATCACAATTTAAAAGATAGATATTTTGATGCAAATACCAAATTGCCAACAGTTATTTTTCTGACTTGGCTTATATTATTCAACTTTTCATGAACATAAATACAAAAATGTGGAAAGTTTGATTTTGCAAATATTGTATTATCTTCAAACTTATCTGTACAGTATGCCTAAATAATTTGGTTGTTTTTTAAATTTTTATTTATTTATTTTAAATATAGGGTTTCACTATGTTGGTCAGGCTGGTTTCAAACTCCTGACCTCAGGTGATCCGTCCACTTCAGCCTCCCAAAGTGCTGGGATTACAGACGTGAGCCACCGCGCCCGGCTAATAATTTGTTTTTTTGAGATGGAGTTTCACTCTTGTTACCTGGGTTGGAGAGCAATGGCATGATCTCAGCTCACTGCAACCTTTGCCTCATGGGTTCAAGTGATTCTCCTGCTTCAGCCTCCCAAGTAGCTGGGATTACTGGCACCCACCACCATGCCTGGCTAGTTTTTGTATTTTTAGTAGAGACAGAGTTTCACCATGTTGATCAGCCTGGTTTTAAACTCCTGACCTTAGGCAATCCACCTGCCTCGGCCTCCCAAAGTGCTGGGATTGCAGATGTGAGCCACCGCACCCAACCACCTAAATAATAGTTTTTAAAAAATAACGATAATTTCTTTACTGCATCTCCAGTTATGCTACAGACCAGCCCAAGAATTATCTCAACCCATTCTCACAACAACCTTATAAGTGAAAGTATTGTTACCATTTCCATTTTGCAGATCAGGAAACTGAGACACAGAGCAATCAAGACAAAGCCCCTACTAAGAGAGTGAGCCAAGAATTGAAGCCAGGTTGTCTGGCTTCAGCCTGTCTTCATATCTACTTTCACAGCTACCTACAGTTTGCCAAGTGATTGTAAATTTTACTGCCAATAAAAATTTTAGATAACATTTTATTGTTACTGTTAGTGACATGAAATAAAATACAGGCGTCCTGGATTCAGTGCCGGGCCTGTGGGTGAATGAAGTGTTGTCATTTAAAAAAAAAATGCGTAATTTGCTGTTAGAAAAATTGTTTTGAGACTAATAGATAACTGACTTATGTATGACCTAAACCAAACATTTTCAAAAAATTATTGATTGTCCAAAAAATTAAGGAAAGTAATCTTCATACAGAAAGGAAAATAAACACGGGGTTTTTTGTTTGTTTGTTTTTTTAACAGAAATAATTTTGTCAAGAAAAACCTTTTAAGTGATTGCTTCATGGCAGGGTTAGAATTCCTTTATCTTAATTCTTGGGGAAAATGTAATTGCTTGCATTTATGTTGTAAATATCTATTCAAGCATAGTCTGGCAAGTTACCATTGTGATGATTAGTTCTGAATTCTAAAGCTTTGGAAAATCCTAGCCTACAAATTGAAAGTGAAATTCTCTGCAAAACACAAAAGAAACCAAAGTAAATAAGCAACTCAGGTCTTTTGTGGACTGGTTGAGCACTGATGCTTGATTTTATTCTGAGCATCTTCTTACAAGTTGCAACAAATCTTCAAGAATTTATCTGTGGCTGGACTTGAATCAATAATTCATTATTTCAGTCACCAGTTCCAAACTCCTTCAACCTTTTAACTATATTACTCTAACTTTGTAAATTTTTTCTGCCATTTTCATCACTGAATCATTTGAATCTTCCTATTTTATTCAATTTATGCAGGCGTCATCCTTTGCAAACAACAACCCAGAGCTTATTACAAAGCATTAACTAAATGAAGTCTTAAAAATACAGTATAGATCATGTATATGCAGGCATCTCATTTTTTTTAAAAAAGGAAACTTGAGGGTTTTTTATTTTTTTATTTTTTAAGATCTAAGGGTTTGATATAACTTATTTTCTTCCTTCAACTTTTATTTTAAGTTCAGGAGTACCTGTGCAGGATGTGCAGGTTTGTTACATAAGTAAATGGTAGTTTGCTGCATAGATCATCCTATCACCTAGGTATTAAGCCTAGCATCCATTATCTATTCTTCCTGATGCTCTCCTTTCCCCTACCCCACCCCCAACAGGTCCTAGTGTGTTTTGTTTCCCCCTATGTGTCCATGAGTTCTCATCATTCAGCTCCCACTTATAAGTGAGAACATGTGGCATTTGGTTTTCTGTTACTGTGTTCATTTGTTGAGAATAATGGCTTCCAATTCCATCCATGTCCCTCATTCCTTTTTTTTGGATGCATAGTATTTCATGATGTATATGTGCCACAATTTTTTATTCATTCTACCATTGATGGGCATTTAGATTGATTCCATGTCTCTGCTATTGTGAATGCTGCAATGAACATACACATGCATGTATCTTTATAATAGAATTATTTATATTCCTTTGAGTATATACCTAGAAATGGGATTGTTGGAATCGAATGGTATTTCTGCCTCTAGGTTTTTTAAGATTCACTACACTGTGTTCCACAGTGGTTGAACTAATTTACACTCCTACCAACAGTGTAAAAATGTTCCTTTTCTCTGCATCCTTCAGCATCTGTTGTTATGTGACTATTTTAGATCCCATTTGTTAATTTTTGCTTTTGTGTTAATTACTTTTGGCATTTTCATCATGAAATCTTTGCCCATGCCTATGTCTTGAGTGGTATTGCCTAGATTTTCTTCTAGGGTTTTTATAGTTTTTGGCTTTTTGTTTAAGTCTTTAATCCATCTTGAGTTAATTTTTGTATAAGGTATAAAGAAGAAGTCCAGTTTCAATTTTCTGCAAATGGCCAGCCACTTCTCTCGATACTATTTATTAAATAGAAAATCTTTCCCCATTGCTTACTTTTGTCAGGTTTTCCAAAGATCAGATGGGTGAAGATGTGTAATCTTACTTCTGAGTTCTCTTGTGTTCTTTCTGTATCTATTCTTGGGTCTTTTTCTCTATTCTTGTACCAGTACCATGCTATTTTGGTTACTGTAGTCTTTTAGCATAATTGGAGTCAGGTAGCATGATAACTCCAGCTTTGTTCTTTTTGCTTAGGATTGTCTTGGCTATTTGGTCTCTCTTTTGGTTCCATGTGAATTTTAAAATAGTTTTTTCTAGTTCTGTGAAGAACATCAATGATAGTTCAGTGGGAATAGCCTTGAATCTGTAAATTACTTTGGGTGGTATGACCATTTCACGACACTGATTCTTTCTGTCCATGAGCATGGAATGTTTTTTCATTTGTTGGTGTCATCTCTTGATTTCTTCGAGCAGTGGTTTGTACTCCTTGAAGAAGTTCTTCACGTCCCTTGTTAGCTGTATTCCTAGGTATTTTATTATTTTTGTAGTAATTGTAAATGGGAGTTCATTCATGATTTGGCTCTCTGCTTGCCTGTTGTTGATGTATAGGAATGTTAGTGATTTTTGCACACTGATTTTGTATCCTGAGACTTTGCTGAAGTTGCTTATCAGCTTAAGAAGCATTTGGGCTGAGACAATGGGGTTTTCTAGGTATAGGATCATGTTATCTGCAAACAAAGATAATTTGACAACTTCTCTTCCTATATGAATGCCTTTTATTTCTCTCTCTTGTCTGAATGCCCTGGCCAGAACTCCCAACATTATGTTGAATAGGAGTGGTGAGAGAGGACATTCTTGTCTTGTGCCGGTTTTCAAGGAGAATTCTTTTTTTTTTTTGAGACGGAGTTTCGCTCTTGTTACCCAGGCTGGAGTGCAATGGCGCGATCTCGGCTCACCGCAACCTCCGCCCCCTGGGTTCAGGTAATTCTCCTGCCTCAGCCTCCTGAGTAGCTGGGATTACAGGCACGCGCCACCATGCCCAGCTAATTTTTTGTATTTTTAGTAGAGACGGGGTTTCACCATGTTGACCAGGATGGTCTCGATCTCTCGACCTCGTGATCCACCCGCCTCAGCCTCCCAAAGTGCTGGGATTACAGGCTTGAGCCACCGCACCCGGCTTCAAGGAGAATTCTTCCAGCTTTTGCCCATTCAGTATGATATTGGCTGTGGGTTTGCATAAATTTCAACTGTTAAGAAAATAACTTAAATAGATGTTATGTTTTTCCTTGATTTCACTGATTAAATGTATCTGAACTGACAAACACAACTGAGTAGCTGACTAATCTAAAATCAGCTTATGGCAGTGCTTATAGGATATACTTTAACTGTTTCTGATTGTGCCTCTTTTCTGAACTGAGGGAAATAGTTACGGATTATTATCCACTTCATTTCCTTCTATTTTGGATCCATGTAAAGAGCTCTGCATTGCAAAAAATCTTTAGGCCAGAGTTGTTTTGTGCAGATTTTGAATTTTGAAATTAATTTGGTTAAGACATCGCAATTTCAAATATCATGAACTCATATTGTTCTGCTAGAGGCTCTAAATAAGATTGCATTACTGCAAAAGAGTAAAAGGAAAAATAGTAAGCAGTAGATTTTGGAATTGAGGACTCTCTGGTCTCAAAGATTATATTCTGAGACTTTTTTTCTTTCAACAAAAAGTTGTTCCATTTTTAATTTTCAAAGAATTTCCATTGTGTATTTTATTCTCACTTCATTGTTTGACTCTGCAACCAAAGGTCAGACTAACAGAAATGAAGAAAGAAAGTGTAAAATCAGAGTGTTTTTATAACCCAGCATGAGTCTGTGATTTTGCAGACTGTCTATGGAATGCTCTATTGATTTCCAGCAGGCTGACACCCTGAAGCTTAGCTCAATGTGCAAGCCAGATTTATTCTCTTTGCCTCCAATTTGTTTTATCTTTCAGAAACATTGAAATTAGATCTTTAAAGAGTTTACTGCCTCTTCTTTAAAAGAAATCTACAATTAAGATGGGCTAAAAATGTTACTTGTTTTTCAAAATGCACATGTTCACTGGGTTACTTTTTAATTTCCCTCTCTGTGCCCAAGTGGATAATTTAAGCAATGGCTAGGGCATCTGTTGGATATTAGTGTTCTACTGCTTACAGTGTTCAATAATAGCAGCATGAGCTTTAGCATAGAAGCAGAGAAAAGCTACAGAATTCCAGGACACTTGGGGAAACAAGAAAACATGGCCTTGTTTTTTAGACTGGCTCATTTTCAATGGTTTCAACTTACCTGATTTCTGTCATCCAAGATTTATTTTACAAAGTAGCCAAAAAGTAAACAACCGTTTGTTAACTACTTTAGCGATTACAATATAATGCAGATACTTAGCATGCTTATAAAAATATTGTAACTTTTTGTTATTTAAGTCCTTTAACAAATAGAGGTTTTAGAGACACTGTGTTACTGTCACAGTAAAGTAAAAATCATTCTGCAAGGAGTGATTCCTCGTGCCAGGACTCAACAAACTTTATGTATAAGGGGCCAAGTAGTAAATATATTTGTCTTTGAGGCCCATATAATCCCCGTTGCAGTTACTCAACTCTGCTGTTGTAGTGCAAAGCAGCCATAGACAGTGCATAAACAGATGATGATGCCTACATTTCAGTAAGACGTCAATTACAAAAACAGACACAATTGGCCAAATTTGACAAGTGGGTCTGTGTACCAACTCCTTCCTTATACTCTTGATAATAAATTTTTCATTTATATATGTTGTTCTATAAATGCATTAGCCACATACGTATAGATAATTTAATCTCTGTGATCATAAATAAACATGATTTACTATATTAAATATTTTATATGTTATTGAAATTTTTTAACAAAGAAATAATAAATAAAACGTGTATAAGAAAGTATTATAAAAATACAATTGGATCAATATTTTAACGATAGAAATAAACTGTAAACTAATTTGTGGCTTCTTAATTTCCCACAACTGGTTTAAGCTGCTTTCTGCCATATAGCAGGAAAAAATAGTAAGCTTGACAATAGAAGTTACAGCAGTATTTTTCAGTTCAAAGCAATTTATTTTAAGTAAACTAACTCTGTCTTAGGTAAATCTTTAGACTCTCAGAGTGTCTCCCACTTGTCTTTCATCTAATAGTATCAGTAGGAATGAACAGTAGACAACTAGAATGTTTTCCCAGTGAAAACTAGAAGTATCTCTAGATCAGCAGTTGAGTCTTAGTGCTTTGTTCTTGGTTCAAGGTAGCTTTCTCTATTTAAATCTAAGGCTGGTAAAAGACTTGGGTGGTTCTCTCCTCATAGATAAGTGCTAAGGGCTTGAATCCATCCTCTTGCTGGCCAGGCTTTATCTCAGCTTGAAGATTTCCATGATGTTGATTACAACTCCAATGGAACCATAGAGCAGGCATTTCTGGGCGCCATAGCCCTCATCAATCAAATGAGCTCTTTGACCTACCTTGTTCTAGGAAAACCTCTAGCCTACACCATCAGCTACTTTATGTAACCACAATATGGCAATAAGAAACTCAGGATAAATTCCACACAGTTGTCACAGAGAATCCACTGGTACTAGTTCTAATTCTTTCTGCCTAAATTTTACTTTTCACACTTCTAGTTTCGTTGCAATGGGGGTGCCATGTGTTCACAAGATGCTCACTTTGAGATGCTCCCTACCCAGATTCCCAAACTTAATGTGGCACAAAATTGCTTCTGAGGTCTGATTTTCCCAGTAATGATTTTGGTTTGCCAATATACTCATTCTCTTTCCCTCTCTGCAATTCATAACAGGGATCAGGGCAAGGAAAGACACCAACTCTTAATACCTTTCCTTTTCCTATTTCCCTCTCATATATGAAAAAGATCCTTCTTCCCTTTACTCTGTGATCAGATCTCTGTCTCTGTTGTAGCCTCCTCCTTCTCTCCAATGTATTTTTTGTAGGCACTGTCTACATATCTTCTTACACTGATACTCCTTAATGAATAAGCCTTATAATGTAGTCTAAATTGTTGAAGAGCAACATGGAAACATGACTGACAAGAAGAGTAAAAATGTTTGACACATATTCCAAAGCTACTCATAACATATGGTACTAAATAATACTTTCTCATTTAAATATTTGTAAATGTCTTCAAATTATTTTATGATGAAACTATGCTGTCATTCAACAGATGATGTGAATTTTTCTGCAGATGTTACAGATTCATCTGCAGAATTCGCAGAATTGTTGTAAGTGGAAAGTTGATAGCAAGACTGAGCACCAAGAGGGAGATTCTTTGGCGTAAGTGTGGGCATAAGTGATCTTTCATCTTTTCAAATACTGTATCCTCTCTCTGTCTCTCTCTGTCTCTCTCTCTCTCTCTCTCTCTCTCTCTCTCTCTCTCTGTCTCTCTCCCCCCCCCCACACACAGACACTCAGATATATATGTGTATTTATATGTGTGTGTGTGTGTGTGTGTGTGTGTGTATATATATATATATCTATAATATATCTATATATAATTTCCTATTCTTCCAAGAAGACAGAATTTTTAGAATTGAAACTCATTATCAAACTTTTAGATTGCTTATTTCTCTAACATCTTTTCTTCTCATGTCATTTTGTGTATTTCATCCCATTTGCTATACAAGTTCTAAAGAAGCAAACCCTACTCTCAAATATCTCACAATAATGACAAACCTCCACAATAAGCATGAAAAATATTTCAATAAAGGTATGCACAAACTGTGTCATGCAGTGACAGTAAGGGAAGTAATCATTCCAGGCTTAGCAAGTGTAGAGAAGACCTGGAAAGAGATGGCATTTGAGCTAGGACCTGAAGAGAGAAGGATGACTAAAAGTGTGGCAGAAAAGAAAAGTGTGAAAGAACATTGAAGGCAAAAAAGGAGCATGAGTAGGTATATGAGAATTATTCACAGGCCATTCAAGGGAGAGGGAGAAGGGAGAGACAGACAGAGAGAGAGAGAGACAGAGAGAGAGAGAGAGAGAACATTCAAGGGAAAGGGATAAATGGTACTGAGACTAAATGGTATCGACAGGCAAAAGAGTAAATTTAGAACCCTACCTCTTATCATATACAAAAGTTAACACAAAATGGATCAATAACCTAAATATAAAAGCTAAAACTAAAAAAACTCTTAGAAGAAACCCTCTTGACTTTAGATTTGGTAGTGGATTCTTAGATATAAGCAATAAAAGAAAAAACAGATAAAATTGGACTTCGACAAAAATTTTTTTAAAACCCTTTGTGTATCACAGGATATTTTCAGGAAACTTACTAGGTAACTTGTAGATTGGGAAAAAAATGCTTGCCAAATTATATAGTGATAATATGTACTTCTTGTTAGGGAAATGCAGATCAAAATCATAATCAGATATCATTTCACATGTATTTTTAAATGAAAAATAACAAGTATTGGCAAGGACATGGAGAAAGTGAAACACTTGTACGTTGCTGGTGGGAATTTTAAATGGTTTGGCTACTGTGGAATACAGTTTGACCATGCCTTATAAAGTTAAACATATAATTATCGCATAACCCAGCAATTCTACACCTAGATTTATGCACAAAAATAATTGAATGTAGGAGATCAATCAGAATGGTGGGAAAAATTATAGGAAATATGCAAACCTTCTTTGAAGGCTGAAAGGTTTTGCAAAAGCTTCAGGAAAGATTTATGGCTCAAGGCAGCCTAATCTTATCTTGAGCTAATATCAGAGCAGATAGCAAAGAAATGTAGAGGAGTTTATCTAAATAGTTTACCTGTTTCCCTGGAAACAAGCCTTTCATGACTGCTGTCTACTAGGGGGGTTGGCAATGTTAATTACTCACAAATGATGTTTGCTATAGACCTTTGTTCTGTTCTAAAATAAATATGAGCCTCTCCCTCATATGGGGGCTGCACGGTTGGATGCCCTCTTTGGTGTCTGTAAGCTGTGGGGGCCCTAGCTGCTCTCTCACAGGAAAAACACCTGTGTCTGTGTACTTTTGTCAGAGTCTGAGGGCCAGATTCAGCAATTGAAAAACTATTATACTCAAAAAAATATTTGACATAAATATTCATAGTGGCACTATTCACAGTAGTCAAAACATCAAAACGGGCCAGGCGCAGTGGCTCACGCCTGTAATCCCAGCACTTTGGGAGACAGAGGCGGGTGGATCACGAGGTCAAGAGATCGAGACCATCCTGGTCAACATGGTGAAACCCCATCTCTACTAAAAATACAAAAAATTAGCTGGGCATGGTGACGCGTGCCTGTAATCCCAGCTACTCAGGAGGCTGAGGCAGGACAATTGCCTGAACCCAGGAGGCGGAGGTTGTGGTGAGTCGAGATCATGCCAATGCTCTCCAGCCTGGGTAACAAGAGCGAAAGTCTGCCTCAAAAAAAAAAAAAAAAGTAGAAACGACCCAAATTTTCATCAATGGATAAATAGATAAGGAAGTTGTGGCATAAAAGGGAAAGAAGTATTAACACATGCTATTATACAGTGTGGATAATCCTTAAAAACTATATTTTAAGTGAAAGAAGATAGACATAAAAGGTCACATATTGTGTAATTCCCTTTATATGAAATACCCAAAATAGGTAAATCCATAGAGACAGAAAGCAGATTGCTGGTTTTCAGAGACTGGAGAAAGGATTAGGGAGTGACTGCTTAAAAGATACACGCTTTCATTTTTGTGAAATTGACAATGTTTTGGAAGTAAACAGAGATGGTAGTTACACAATATTGTAAATGTACTAATTATCACTGAATTGCGCAATTTAAAATGAGTAATATTATGTTATGTCGATTTCACTGCAATTGAATGAAGAAGGGCCAAACTAAAAATCATTATGTCTGTTTGTGCCATTTGGAACAGAATTTAGATACCTTGGTCACACATATGTCTATGTATTACAGCAGACTCATCATTATTTTCTAAACAGATTTTTAGCTGCATTAGCTAGGTTCAGCAGAGTGAGGCAGATTGGTTTTTGCTTAAGAACAAATCTTTGCTATGCTCTTCAGTCTCCTCGTTAGGATATGAGTTCAACATTCACCTTCAAAGTTGGTTATAACATATGGTTCACTTTAAACTGAACTGTTGGATTTCAGGTGATACATTATAGTGACTAGTTATTAATATGTAATTTATGACAAGCACAATATATGTTAAACCAAAGTCAACATGAAGTCATCATAGTTATTTGGTTTATAATTACCAAGCCTCTGGAAGTTGATATCACTAAAACTAACATATTATGCTTATTGGTATACACTCCTACATCCCTGGTGTTATTCACTTTTATACTTCAGAAAATATAATTAAATCTGAATCAGAATCTACCTGTATTTAAATATCTGAATCAAATCACTAATACTGCATTTAACTTTAGGTTAGGAGAAAAGACTGAATAATCTCCAGTCTATAGCTGTATTAGTAGAAAAGTAATCAAAATTGCTACTTTAAAGGCATCAATTACTGCTTTATTCATTTATGAAACTTTAAAAAATATTTAACAGTGATATTTCACATTTAATCACTCAAAACCAAATACAATGATTATATATACATGTATATATATGAATGGTGTGTTGAAACATAATTCAAATATGAACTAATTTTTTTAAATGTACATATGACAGTGTGACAATAATCAGCAAAAAAGTAATTCTGAAAAATTATTTTATGTCTGAATATTTAAATCTTGTCTATCAACATATACATGAAAATGGAAATACATTGGTAGGAGTAAAGCTCTGGGGTGAGTTCATTTCTGACATTAATAAGGCACAAATTAGCAGGTTTGGAATCCGGTTATATTAGTTACATAAGCCAAGCCACCAAACTAGTCTGTACATTTAATGAATACATGACTTTAAAATTTTAACATTTGCCTGGTAATTAGTCACTTTCTTTTTTCTTTTCTTTTCTTTTCTTTTTTTTTTTTTTTTTTTTTTTTTGAGACAGAGTTTTGCTTTGTCTCCCGGGCTGGAATGCAGTGGCACAATCTCGGCTCACTGCAACCTCCGCTTCCTGGTTTCAAGCGATTCTCTCGCCTAAGCCTCCTGAGTAGCTGGGATTACAGGTGTTTGCCACCATGCCCAGCTAATTTTTGTATTTTTAGAAGAGATGAGGTTTCACCATGTTGGCCAGGCTGGTCTTGAATGCCTGACCTCAAGTGATCCACCCGCCTTAGCCTCCTAAAGTGCTGGGATTATAGGAGTGAGCTACCGTGCCCGGCACCTTTTAGATATTTTCAGTATGGTTAAGATCCATTGCTAGGGAACTATTGCGATCACTTGGAGGTTGTCGGGGATGGTTAGGATGGCACGTCTGCTGGGGATCTCTCGACCTGCAAGAGGGTCCCAAAACCTGGAAGAGAGCGTGCGCTTATAGAAATAAAGGGAGACAGAAAGAGCACGGGGATCTGGAGGGCTGTATAGGCCGTGCCTGAAACAGCAGCTTTATTTTTCAAAGGCCAGGATTAAATACACTTTCTTTGCTCTGGTTTACTTCATTGCAAGAGGAAATGCAAATCTATACCTTACATGGCCTATACAATAGAGAAATCAGATACACAATCAGTGGTTGTAAAAAGTAATAGAATTTCCTTTGATCACAAAGCTTATTTACATCCAGACATTATTCCTCATAGCTGCAGGTATTTCTGGTTTGATCTTGTTTTAGAACTCACATGTGAAAAGGTTTTCTGGTTTTGCTCATCAGAATATCTTTTAACCAGATTCTCCTTTGTCTGCTCCTGACTCAACTTATCTCAACTCCCCCATTCAGGAGTCTCTGAGTCATCGTTTTAACCTAACTCCCTCAATTTCTCCCACATCTCATTGTAATGATCCTTCGACATTCTCAGCAGTGTCCTGTTAAAACCCTTTAAATTGATTGCCATTCTGCCTGGAACACTTTACCCCAAATATTTGTGTATTTTATCCTCATATTTTAGGCCTCTATTCTTATCTCACCTCCTTAGAGAAATAGATCACTCTTGAAAACTCAGTCCCCACTACTTCTCTCTTGCTGAATCACTAACTTAAAATATTTTATGTACTTGTCTGAATCTGTGACTTAAAAAATCTTTTTCATTCCATTAGTAGCTAAGTTATATTAGGCCAAAATAGTTTCTAATTTGCTGTAGTATCTCATTGTGCTGTAGTATCCCGCAACTGGATCTAGTCCTGGTAGCATATAGCAGTTATTCAAATTACTCGTGCAACTAATATATATTAAGAAACGTTTGCTAAGGTACTCTCCCAAGTGCTGTGGATACAGCAATAATTCAGGGAGACAAAAGGCGTCGGTTTCTTGGAAATTACTTGCTAGTTAAGGAAATGGATAATAATAAAATAATAAAATTGGGAGAAAAATGAGCAGGCAGTGGGCATAGGAAATGTCATAATGTTGATGGTGCAATTTTGGATAGGGTGGTTAAGAAGGTCTTTAATGAGGGGTTGATATGAATAAGTAAATGAATTAAACCTGTAGGAATAGCTCCAAGGGATTGCTGAGATATTCTTACCTGAGATATTAATTTATTGCCTGAGTTACTTATGTCTTGTGTGAAACCACATAATCATTTAGAAAATTTTTGTATCATAATAAAGTAAAAGAAAGCCCATATTCTAGATGTCAAATGAAATCCTAGTATTCGGAAATATTGTATCGAAGCCTACAAAAAATTTATTAGAGAAATAATGTGATATCTGGCATGTAATTTCAAAATATCAGTAGCATAAATGGCATATGGTCATTTTTGGTTTGGGAGTACTTATTTTTATGTTGGCTGATTTTCATCTTAACAACACACTGTGCAGTCATATTAGTTGGAAATGTAAAATGAATTTAAGCAATAGTAGTAAAATTACTTTGCTCAGATCAAAGAATATTAACAATTGCTCCAAATTGCTTTGCACCGATGAGATTATGGAGTAGGAGAGAGGAAGCAACTGGTTAGGCAGAGGGTTAGGAGAAAGCTCCGTGTAGAAGTCCTTCCAACAAAGTACAGCCTGGAAGAAGTCAAGCTGCAAGGACAGATAAGGAAGCAAGGTCCAACGCCTTTGTCTTTTGTGCAGCCAGCAAGCTGTACCTATTCCCGGTTCATGGTGGGCTTCAGCGAGCACATTCCTTTCCTTTTCAGACATATTCAGATAAGGGAACTTGCATAAGGGGACCTGCCTAAGACAGGCCTGCAACTGTATAGATAAAAAAGCAAGTCTACACATCCGCATGTCCACAGTGGAAAATTCCATCATCTGACACAGGCCAAGTAAGGGAAATGAAACAATTTGTAGTAATTCAGGTTAAGTACCTGCATGTGCAGTAGAAGGATGGGGTGGAGCTAACAAGAATTCACACCTTATGCAAATAAGACATCCAACCCTAACCAGTTTTTTGTGCCCTATGCAGATGAAACACCCTACCCCATTAGCTTGTTTATAAAAGCCTTTGCATTCAAGTGTGAAACAGCAACTCTCTCAGGCCCCCTCTCTGCTGCTTAGAGCTTTTCTGTTTCCCTTATTAAACTTTCGCTCCAACCTCACCCTTGGTGTCAACACTCCTTAATTTTCTTGGCTGTGAGGCAAACAACTCCGGATAATACTTCAGAGGAGACTGCTCCAGTGACCTAGACTGCTTCAATTAAACCTGGATAATTTAGCTCAGTTAAAATGCCACATACTAAGATACTGAAAATAGAAATTGCATCCTTGGTTCCTTGGTTGTTAGTGAGTTATGAGAGTTTCTTGTAAAAGTGAATGGATAAAAGTGCCTAATAAATTGATAGACAGGCCCAGTTGATGATATTAAGAGATAGAGCCTTTGGAAAATGATTAGGTCATGAAGGCTCGGTCCTCATGGATGGGATTAGTGTTTTGATAAAAGGGCTCGACAGAGTGAGCTTTTCCCTTTTACTCTGCCTGTGATGTGAAGACACAGAGAAAGTGCCATCTATGAAAAACAGACTCTCATCAGACAGTGAATTAGCTGGCACTTTGATCTTGTACTTCCCAGCTTCCAGAACTGTGGCAAATACATTTCTAATACTTATAAAGCACCCAGTGTAAGATATTTTGTTTTAACAGTTCAACAGACTGAAATATTGCAATGGTCAATATGTTATAATCTAGGTAGAAATGGCTGTGAACCAGTGAACAGGTAGTTCATGGAAATAAAAATTCAGGGACTGTATTTGGAGATCCAGGTGATCACTCATCATTGGTAAAATGTAAAAGCAACTGTCTTACCTTATTCATTTTTGGTCTACTACAAAAGGACCTAGAAAACACAAAATAGGATCTTAAATCCTTGGAGGCCGAGCAAACTAGTATAGTATTGGAAAATTCACAGAACTCTGTTCATTGCTTGAGAGAACAAATGATAGTGAACTTGGAAAAGTGTCTTTTTAAGTGTGGAAAAGGAAGATGAATAGTATAGATTGCTCTAAGACTAGAATTTCAGCCACAGACTGGAAGTTCCAGCCAGTGAGATGTGGAACTAAAACACAAAAAGAATTGTCCAATTTTACTCCATAAAGGAAAAAGATGTGTTAGGAAATATAAACTCCTCATTAGATGCTGTTTTCAAAGAGTTGTTGGAGGACAATCCTTTAAGTATGTCTTAGGATATATTTCTGCATTCGGAAGGTGGTTATACTTGTGGATCAATTACAACTAAAAAATACTATTGTCCCTTGGTTTGGTTAATGATGTCAGTTAATAATTATAGTCTCTATAGGTTTGTTTCCTTTTTTCTAATCTTTATGCTAAGCTTAGAATACTTTTCTGTTTCTTTAAAAATGGAAAACTTAAAATTAAGTGGTAGAAGTAGCATACACAATAAGAATTTACATAAAAATGCTCAGATAGTAGAATGAAGGCAAATTAACATATTTTATCAACTTCAGAACAAAAGGAGATGTGAATAAGAGAGTGGGATTTGGTTTGCAAAATGAAACATGCTTTTTCAAGTGTTACTTTTATATCAGTATCTTTAATATGTTGAGATTATATTTGAAGTGCCTGTCTTGAAGGAAACAAAATCAAGTGTGCTAAAAATTGGGTGATTATCCACAGGCTTATGAACAAAAAGAAATCAGTGAAAGCGTAGTCGAGATCACTGTAAAATAATGTCTCCTTTGCCTGTATTTTTTCCCATTGAAATTCTTGGGTATGGTAAAATACTTTCTCACTTTAGTCTCAAGAGGTGGACAATGTACAAGAAAACTTGGAGAGAAAATAAAGGTTGTTGATTGCTTTAGCTCAAATGGGTGATATTTTTAGAAGCTTACTGTAATTTTGTAGACAGCATTTAAAAAAAAGACTTATTAGACTCTGATAAATGAACGGTTGTACTAACCCATTCCTTTTGTATCTGGTACATTCTTAAGAATCTAAAAGTCCTTTATTGTTATATATAAATATTGTTTCTCATTCTTTGTTTTTGAATATATACAATTAATGTCTTTCAAATTTCAATTCTAGCATAAATATTATATTCAGAAAAATGAAGTTAAATAAAATCTATTATTTCAAACATTTATTTTAGAGAAAAAAAGAAAAATAAAGTTTGCTTGTTAATAAGAGAGTATAAAATGAAAATAAAAAAAATCTTTCAAATATAATTGGAACTCTATCTAAAATGTCAAATATCCAATTACACATAACATGAAATGGTTGTCTTTTACTTCTTTTAGCTGGTATCACCATTTTTATAGGTCTAAAAGTAATATCAAATAAATATGAGTTGCCATAATCTCTATTAAGAAGAAATAAGTACACAAATAAAAATCTGTCATCATCAGCTCTGCAAGCCAATCATTATTTACTCTTATAGAATGGCTTAGATTTACAGTTTTCAAGTTATCTCATATAAGGGAAATGATGAATGTGTTTTATTTTTGAAAAGCATTCATTTTTGGATCTTCTTATTTTGGCTAGGTATAATCACTCCTTAACTTTTGTTGCCATCTATTTTTCCTGAGTTGTGGTAGCTAAAATGAGTATCGTTTTCTATAGCAACTGGGCAGGTACTAGAGCCCCTGCCATCTTGATAGGAACAGACAGAATAATTACTGAGTTCTGTTTATCTTGTTATCCCCTGTAAACGGTATTGTGATATTTACCACAAGTTCTGTCATGAAGAAAATTGATAGAAAAAGGCAAATGATGAGACATTCATTTTATACCCAAACACTGAACTCATGGGTATATTGACAAGATTTCCACATGTAACATTGGTTTGTTATTTGTGAGGGCTGAGTTTTGAGAATATTAAGCTCATATATAAGAAAAACTACATCTATACCTACACACACACACACACACACACACATACACACACACACACACACACAGAGACGTACACATACACCCCTGCATTTAGGAATTACGGAGTATTAAATAGTTGGTAGATTATTTTTAAACCATTAGTGGCCCCTTATATGTGGTGTCCATATGCAAAGCTCCCTATTGTTTTCTCATCCACAAAAGCTCACCCTCCAAAATAATGGGAGGTGATAAGATCTTACTATAACGATCTATCTTTCTTCCATCAGGTAACCTTTCCTTACACTTTTATCCCTGTTATATCTGTCACCACAAGAAAACAAGTCTTATTGGTCATCCCTCATTCTCTGTACTCTTTTTCTCAAGGGTAATGTACATCTACATTTCTGATCACAATTCTCACCCATCTCCTAATTCTAAAACCCACAACACCATCTTCTGTAAACTACAATCTGTCATCGGGAAAATCACCTATATCCCTATATCAACTTTTCTATATGTTCCGTGAACCTTCTTTCTCTACCTGAAAAGTGACTCTTACCTATGAGCGCAGTGCTTCCTCTGCCCAGCCATTTCATATAGCTTCTTTTCTCTTTCACAGCTTTCCTTCCTCCTAAACACTTCCCAGATTTGAATTGTAGGCCATCAGATAAAATTACCTGCTACCCCCGAAACAGTTTTTCACTTCCCTTCTAAGACACAGTACAGCCCTCGTTTTCTTCTTACCTGTCTTCTCACAGCATTAATATATTTTGCTTATTCTTCCTTTTCTCACATCCTCTAAATGTTAGAGTATTCCAGGATTCAGTCTTTCATCTTATTTTCTTTATCTACAAGCATATCTTAGGTGATCCCAACAAACCTCATGGCTTCAAATAATCATTTATATGCTAGTGACTGTCAGATTTGTTTTTTGAGCCTGTAGAAGTTTCTGAAGTTTGTGATTGAAAATTCAGTGGCCTACAAATTATCTCTATTTGGATGGCTAATAGAAATCTTAAAATTTGGGCTGGGTGCAGTGGTTCACACCTGTAATCCCTGCACTTTGGGACGCCGAAGTGAGGCGGGCAGATCACAAGGTTAGGAGACAGAGAGCTTCCTGGCTAATACAGTGAAACCCCATCTCTACTAAAAGTACAAAAAATTAGCTGGACTCAATGCCTGTAGTCCCAGCTACTCAGAAGGCTGAGGCAGGAGTATTGCTTGAACCTGGGAGGAAGAGGTTGCAGTGAGCCAAGATCTGCCACTGCACTCCAGCCTCAGTGACAGAGAAAGACTTCATCTCAAAATAAATAAATAAATAAATTTAAAAAGAAAGAAAGAAATCTTAAAATTTAACATGTTCTAAACTAACTTCCTGCTCTCCCTCTTTAAATCACCTCTTCCTGTGGTCTTTCTCATTAGTGGCAACTTCATCCTTGTCTTTTCCCTCAACCCATCTTTTAACTAATCCTGTTGACTCTATTTGCAGCATATATATCCAGAATCACTGTTTTCTTACCACATCTACTTCTACCACACTAGTCCCAGTTTTCATCTTATGACACACCTATATAATCCCAGTATCCTCCTGTCTGCTCTTCCTGCTTTCTCTGTTGTTCTCCAAACAAAGAGAAACATTTTCAAAACTGAAGTCTAATCAGGTCTCTTCCTGGCTCCATCCTCTCCTACTACTTCTCATATCATTCAAAGTTTATTCCAAAATTTAACTTAAAATTCTTTATCATAAACCTGATACTTCATTTGATTTTGAGGACTAAAATCTGATTTTTTTCTCTTGCCCAAATTCCTATCTAGGGGGTCTGGGGAGTCATGCCCTACATATCATAAATTATCATCAGATGGGTGTTTTTTTTTTTTTTTTTTTTGAGACGGAGTTTCGCTCTTGTTACCCAGGCTGGAGTGCAATGGCGCGATCTCGGCTCACCGCAACCTCCGCCTCCTGGGTTCAGGCAATTCTCCTGCCTCAGTCTCCTGAGTAGCTGGGATTACAGGCACGCGCCACCATGCCCAGCTAATGTTTTGTATTTGTCAGTAGAGACGGGGTTTCACCATGTTGACCAGGATGGTCTCGATCTCTTGACCTTGTGATCCACCCACCTCGGCCTCCCAAAGTGCTGGGATTACAGGTGTGAGCCACCGCACCCGGCCCCAGATGGGTTTTATTTAATCCTATATATCATGACTTACTTTCCAGTCTGACTCTGGCATAACGTTATGAGACAAGGAAAAAAATCAAAATATTTTACCCCACAACGTGTTTCTTTGCCGTATCTTGTATCTTGAAATGGCCCTGCAAAGTCCTTTGGGAGGGAATATTTGCATCTGTAAACAATCTCTATTAACATAGCTAGTATTTTTTCTTCCAGGCCCTCCCAATCTTAAAGAGATTAAAATTCTAGCACTTTTTAAAAATCTTAATAGGAAGCACTTGTCATTTATTGTCTGTAAAGGCTGTCACTGTAAGACTTCAAAAGAACCTTGATCTTTACAATCTTTTATGTTAACCTGAACATTCCCTTTCTCTGATCCCAGATCTTTAGATAAACGCAACCAATTGTCAACCAGAAAATGTTTAAATTTACCTATAGCTTGGTAGCCCCGGCTTTGAGTTGTCCCACCTTTCTGGACAAAACCAATGTATTTCTTATATGTATTTGATTGGTGTCTCATGCCTCCCTAAAATGTATAAAACCAAGTTGTGCCCAACCAGCTGGGCACATGTTCTCAGGACTTACTGAGGCTGTGTCACAAGCCATGTTCACTTATATTTGGCTCAGAATAAATCTCTTTGAATATTTTACAGAGTTTGACTCTTTTCATTGACAATTTTTCTCTTACTACTCTTTTTCCTCTTATTCCTTGATCTTTCCCCTGTCCAGTTGTCATAATTTACCTTGAATAATCAACCTCAGGGTTGCTGTAATTCGTTATTTTTCATCTTCCAGTCCTTTTCACCTAGATAGACATATGGCTTATTCTCTTACTTTATTTAGATATTTGCTCAAAAGTTATATTCTTAGTAAATTATTCCTTAACCTTAAATATTTCATCACAAAGTTCATATAATTTTTATTCGTTACTTTATTTTTGTTCATATCAATGTTCACAATCTGACATAAAATATATTTTGCTCACTGACTTTTTTCCACTACAAAAATTTATATTCTAAAAGATTAGGGTTAGGATAAATATCTGCTAATGCTGTATCTTTGATGCTAACACTAGCATGCATATAGTAAACACTGAATAAAAAATATTTGTTGAATGAATGAATACTCATTTACCTATTTAGTCATTAAAAACTAGAGATGAATACTGTTTTCCACTATAAAGTATTACTTGTTTTGTGCATTTTTTGCCTACACAAAGACAAATATTTATATCTACAAAGTAAAAGATTATTCCAAGATGCATGTTTATTCATTTTCATTCATTTAACCAACATTTTTTTTAGGCATTATTCCAACTTTGGAAGACAATGGAGAAGAAAACAAAACACTTTATGACACTGGGGCATATAGAATGAGACAATAATTATTCAAACACACAAATAAATGTACAATTTTTGCAATTGTTAAAAAAATGTAAAAATGAAATTTATATTGAAAATATTGTAAAATTGATTCCATTTTGTGACTGTAAGATATCTAACCGGAAGTTTTACATTTATAAATATATATATTTTTTGGTTTTTTTTGCAACTTTACTGTAAGTAGTATATAATGTATGCAAAGCCCCTTTTCAAAGCATGCAGCAGTGATTCTAGCTAGTTAGTTGGAATCTATTTCAATAATTTCACTTATTAATATATTGGATTTTGACATATATAACATATAATAATTTCCCTAAATATAATTAATTTAATTACAGTATATTTGCTTTAATTTAAATACATGTGTAACTTTTTTTTTTTTTTTTTTGAGATGGAGTTTCACCCTTGTTGCCCAGGCTGGAGTGCAATGATGTGATCTTGGCTGACTGCAACCTCCACCTCTTGGGTTCAAGTTATTCTCCTGCCTCAGTTTCCCGAGTAGCTGGGATTATAGGCATGCGCCACCACACCCGGTTAATTTTGTATTTTTAGTAGAGATGGGGTTTCTCTATGTTGGTCAGGCTGTTCTCGAACTCCTGACCTCAGGTGATCCACCCACCTTGGCCTCCCAAAGTGCTGGGATTACAGGCATGAATCACTGCACCCAGCCTTACATGTGAATTTTATATGCATTTTATTAATGCAATGAACTAATATCTGTTAGAAAAACCTTTTTCAGAAATCAAATGTTATGCAAGAAAAACACATTCTAGGAAAATTAGAACTATAGGGCGAGCGCTGTGGCTCATGCCTATAATTCCAGCACTTTGGGAGGCCGAGGTGGGTGGATCATCTGAGATCAGGAGTTCAAGACCAGCCTGGCCAACACAGTGAAACCCTGTCTTAAAAAAAAAAAAAAAAAATATATATATATATATATATATATATAGGCTCTGGGAAGGGATATAATAAGCTGAGTAAATAATCAAATGGATAAAAATTAGCAGTGTTTTTGGAAACTCTAACACTCTATTTCTAAAAGGTAAAATATGCATCATTTGTGCTTATGTAATTATTGATAATCAGAGACTGAATTGCAGGGCTTTAGTGAGTATTTAGCAAAGAGGAAATTTAATTTATCTTCCTATGAGGAATAATTGTCATCATGTCTCATAATGTTGATTTTGGTTAACATATATTATATAGTTTGACAATTGATAAGAAAAATGTTATCTGGAATAATAAGAACTTTTTGAGATAAAATATTGCTATTTTCCAATTGGAAAGTATCTTTAAGAACGCAGTGTTCAGTGACATTTAATGGTGTATGCTGTGGCCTGACATAAAGCACATCAAGGTCTAAAGATAATTGCCATGAATGTTTATTAAATACTGATAGCATTTGAGCATGGGTTTTTCATATTTTATAAAATTTACTTCTTATTACATGTAATGACCAATTCTCCCCAACTGAACTCAGATTCCAATAATATAGATTCGTAATTATTATTTACAGCATGAAGCAGTTGGATTTTCTACCTAATCAGTGAAAGAGCTGATCTTATTTTAAAACATAAGGCTATTGTTCTTGTTATTCAATGGTGCCTGGATGCCTGCTCTTTGGAAAACTCTCTACAGTCTGTAATTTAGACCTTGTTATACCAGTAGAGTATTTGTGTGTGTGTGTGTGTGTGTGTGTGTGTGTGTGTGCGCGCGCGCGCGTGTGTGTGTGTGCAGGAAATGACAAAAATGGAACCTATTAAAATAGTTTGTAAAGGTCTGTGTTGTGAAACAAAGCTTAAGGGGTAATACAGTTTCTCTTTTTTGTTATGTAATGCAATTTGCTAATCTTTAGTAACATAAGTGTTTATCGTAACAGAGAAGACTAATATCTACCTAGGAAGTTATAGGATATGAGGACACTTCAAGAGGTACATTAATAGATGTATGTATAGATGGGTAGACTGAGAAAAAAGTAAATAGATGCGTCTGTAAATTCTGATTGAGTGATGACCTTTTGATGAGAGATTGTTTTCCTTTAGTAATATTTGCTATAGTAAAGTTTCCTACAGTAATTTGAAAATTGATCACTACTAGTTACTTACAGCACCCCCTTCCTTTCTTACTCATAGCTGATATTCTTCTTTTATGCTTAACTAAGAATACAGAGAAAAATCAGAGTCAGATTGTCGTTTATTCCCTTACATTGATCAGCCTAATTTGGTTGGCATCTTCTCTATACTAATTTCAAGTTTTGACTGAATTATTTCTATCAACAATTACAATCGACATTGACTTTGCCAGAATTATTATTGTGTGGGAGTCTAAATCTCTTTGTAGGTCTCTAAGAACTTGTTTTATGAATCTGGGTGCCCCTGTATTGGGTGCATATATAATATATTAAGGATAGTTAGCTCTTCTGGTTGAATTGATCCCTTTACCATTATGTAATGCCCTTCTTTGTCTTTTTGGTATTTGTTGGTTTAAAAGTCTGTTTTGTCAGAGACTAGGATTGTATCCCACCCTTCTTTTTTTTTTTTCTTTCCATTTGCTTGGTAAATTTCCTCCATCCCTTTATTTTGAGCCCATGTGCATTTTTCCACATGAGATGGGTCTCCTGAATACAGCACACCAATGAATGGGTTTTGACTTTCTCCAATTTGCCGGTCTGTGTCTTTTAATTGAGGCATTTAGCCCATTTACATTTAAGGTTAGTATTATTATGTTATTGTGAATTTGATCCTGTCATCATGATGCTATCTGGTTATTTTGCCCACTGGTTGATGCAAGTTCTTCATAGTGTCATTGGTCTTTATATTTTGATGTATTTTTGCAGTGGCTGGTACCAGTTTTTCCTTTCCATAGGTAGTGCTTCCTTCTGGAGCTTTTGAAAGTCAGGACTGGTGGTGATGAAATTCCTCAGCATTTGCTTGTCTGGAAAGGATTTTATTTCTCCTTTGCTTATGAAACTTAGTTTGATTGGATATGGATTCTGGGTTGAAAATTCTTTTCTTTAAAAATGTTCAATATTGGCCCCTAATCTGTTTTGGCTTGTAGGGTTTCTGGTGAAAGGCCGCTACAAAGGGAAGTCTGATGGATTTCCTTTTGTAGGTTACCTGGCCTTTCTCTTTGGCTGCCCTTAATATTTTTTTCCTTCATTTTGACATTGGAGAATCTGATGATTATGTATCTTGGAGATGATCTTCTCATGGAGTATCTTAGTGGCATTCTCTGGATTTCCTGAATTTGAATGTTGGCCTGTCTTGCTATACACTCTATTCACAGTGTGCTTAACAGTTTCCATTCTCCTGGTCTTCTTCAGGTACTCCAATCAATTGTAGGTTCGGTCTTTTTACATAGTCTCATATTTTTCTGGAGACTGTTAGTTCCTTTTCATTCTTTTTTCTCTAATCTTGTCTGCATGCCTTATTTCAGCAAGGTGGTCTTCAAACTCTGATATCCTTTCTTCCACTTGGTCGATTCCACTATTAATACTTGTGTATGCTTCATGAAGTTCTCATGATATGTTTTTCAGCTCCATCAGGTAATTTATGTTCCTCTCTAAAGTGATTGTCCTAGTTAGCAGCTTCTCTAACCTTTTATCAAGGTTCTTAGCTTCTTTGCATTGTGTTGGAACATGCTCCTTTATCTCAGAGGAGTTTTTAATTACCCATCTTCTGAAGTATACTTCTGTCAATTCATCTATCGCATCCTCTGTCCAGTTCTGCACCCTTGCTGTAGAGGTGTTGCAATCATTTGGAGAGGAGGCACTCTGGCCTTTTGTGTTTTCAGCATTTTTTCATTGATTCTTTCTCATCTTCATGAGTTTGTCTAGTTTTGATCTTTGAGGCTGTTGATCCTTGGATGGGGCTTTTGTGGGAACTTTTTTTGTTGTTGATGCTATTGTCGTTGCTTTCTGTTTGTTTTTCTTTCAGTGATCTGGTCCCTCTTCTGTAGGGCTGCTGCAGTTTGCTGGGGGTTCACTTCAGGCCTTGTTTTATCTGTTTTGCTCCTGCACCTGGTGATGTTAATCAAGAAGGATGTAGAACAGCAAAGATGGTTGCCTTCTTCTTTTTCTGGGATCTCTGACCTCGAGGGGTGCCAACCTGATGACAATAGGATCACTCCTGTATAGGGTGTCTGACAACCCGTGTTGGAGGGTCTCATCCAGTTGGGTGGCAGAGGGAACAGGACCCGTTTAATGAACTTTGACTATCTCTTAGTGGAGGGGGTGTGCTTTGCTAGGGGGAAACCCACTTGTTTGGGCTGCCTGAATTCTTCAGAACTACCAGGAGGAAAGGCTAAGTGTGCTGGTCTACAGAAACTGTGGCCACTGTCCCCCTAGGGGCTCTGGCCCAGGGAGATCAGGTTCTGTCCCTGAGCCTCTGACTGGAGTTGTTGGATTTCTTTTATTTTTTATTTTTTATTTATTTTTAGAAAGAAAAAAAGAATAATAAGAAAAAGAATAAAGAGGAAGAAAGAGAAAGAGGAAGAGGGAGAGAGAATGGGGGTATTGCTTTGTTGCCTGGGCTAGAATGCAGTCTAAATATGAGTATGCCTATAATTGTCCTTAATAATGGAGACATGAAAGAAAACGAGGGAAGAAAATAACAAACAAGGAGCCAACCAACATTTCGTTTAAACTTCTAAGTTGATATGATGTGGTACTGATAAGAGTGTATATTCTGTGTAAAGTGGAGAGTTCTATAAATGTTAATTACGTTTACTTGTTCCAGATCTGAGTTCAAGTCCTGGATATCGTTGTTAATTTTCTGTCGCATTGATCTGTCTAATATTAATGTTGAAGTCTCCCACTATTATTATGTGGGAGTCTAAGTCTCTTTATAAGTCTCGTATGTCTGGGTATTCCTGTATTGGGTGCGTATATATTTAGGATCTTTAACTCTTCTTGTTGTTGCGTTGATCCTTTTATCATTATGTAATGTCCTTCTTTGCTTCTTTTGGTCTTCGTTGCTTTAAAGACTATTTTATCAGAGGCAAAAATTGTAACTTCTGCTTTTTATTTATTTATTTTTGCTCTCTGTTTGGTTGGTAAATCTTTCTCCATCCCTTGTTTTGAGTCTTTGTGAATCCTTGAATGTGAGATGGGTCTGGATGCGGCATACCGATGGGTTTTAGTTTTTTGTCCAAATTGCCTGTCTTTGAATTGGGGAATTTAGTCAATTTCAATTTAGAATTAATAATGATATATGTGAGTTTAATACTGCCATTTAATATTAGCTGGCTATTTTGCCCATTAGTTGATGTAAATTCTTCATTATATTGATGTTCTTTACTTTTTGGTATTTTTTAGAAAGGCTGATACTGTTTGTTCCTTTCTATGTGTAGTGGTTCTTTCAGAAGCTCTTGTAAAGCAGGCCTGGTGGTGATGAATTCTCTGAGTGCTTGCTTGTTCACAAAAAACTTTATTTTTCCTTCACTTATGAAGCTTAGTTTGGCTGGATGTGAAATTCTTGGTTGAAAGTTCTTTTCTTTAAGGATGTTGAATATTGGTCCCCACTCTCTTCTGGCTTGTAGGGTTTCTGCTGAGAGATCTGCTATAAGTCTGATAGGCTTCCCTTTGTGGGTAACCTGACCTTTCTCTCTGGCTGCCCTTAGTATTTTCTCCTTCATTTCAACCCTGGTGAATCTGACGATTATGTGCCTTGGAGTTGCTCTTCTTGAGGAATATCTCTGTGGTGTTCTCTGTATTACCTGGAGTTGAATATTATCCTGCCTTACTAAGTTGGGAAAATTTTCCTGAATAATATCCTGAAGCGTATTTTCCAGCTTGGATTCATTCTCTTTGTCACATTCAGGTACACCTATCAAGCGTAGATTAGGTCTTTTCACATAGTTCCATATTTCTTGGAGACTTTGCTTGTTCCTTTTTATCCTTTTTTCTCTAATCTTGTCTTCTAGTTTTATTTCATTGAGTTGGTCTTCGACCTCTGATATCCTTTCTTCTGCTCGATCAATTCGGCTGTTAAAACTTGTGCATACTTCACGTAGTTCTCGTATTGTGTTTTTCAGCTCCATCAATTCACTTATTTTCCTCTCTAAATTTTGTATTCTTGTTGACATTTTGTCAAACCTTTTTTCAAAGTTCTTAGTTTCTTTAGATTGTATTAGAACAAGTTCTTTTATTTCACAGAAGTTTCTTATTATCCACATTTTGAAGCCTGCTACTGTAATTGGAACACACTCGTTCTCCGTCAAGCCTTGTTTCGTTGCTGATGAGGAACTGGGATCCCCTGCTGAGGGAGAGGCGTTCTGATCTCGGGTATTCTCAGCCTTTTTTGACTGTTTTCTTCCTTTCGTTGTAGATTTATCCATCTGTGGTCTTTATAATTACCGTCTTTGTAATTGGGTTTCTGAGTGGACGTCCAACTTACTGATTCTCAGCGCCGAAATCTGAGCAACCCACTGCACCGACTAAATCAGCGGCTTTGAGATTGTTGGTGCTTTTCTGACTCTGCACCAAGAACCGATGCTCCGAGGCGCGAGCAAAACCGCCTCGCCCGTCACAAGAGTCGCGCTGGCGACCCGTGGGGCTCCTCCGCTGGGAATCTCCTGGTGCGTGAGCAATAAGAATTCATGTGAAGGTGTGGCGTCCTCTCGTTCTTTGCGTTTTCACTGGGAGCTACAATCCCGAGCTGCTAGTGATCAGCCATCTTGGCTCTCTCTCTTAAAATATACAAATACATTTTGAAACTAACTGAACGATAAGAAAACACACAACCAGATTAAGAAACAGGCCAGATTAAGAAACAGATTAAGAAACAAAGATCTTATCAGACACCTCACAAAAGAAGATATAAAGATGACAAATGGACTGGGTGCAGTGACTCATGCCTGTAATCCCAGCACTTTGGGAGGCTGAGGTGGGCAGATTACCTGAAGTCAGGGGTTTGAGACCAGCCTGGCCAACATGGTGAAATCCCATCTCTACTAAAAATACAAAAATTAGCCGGGTGTGGTGGTGGGTGCCTGTAATCCCAGCACTCAGGAGGCTGAGGCAGCAGAATTGCTTGAACCTGGGAGGAATACCTGCAGTGAGTTGAGGATCGTGCCACTGCACTCCAGCCTGGTGACAGAGCAAGATTGTCTCTCAAAAACAAACAAACAAAAGACAAATAAGCACAAGCAAAGACACTGCACATCACATGTTATCAGGTAAATTCATATTTAAACAACAGTGGGATACAACTACACACGTATTAGAATGGGCAAAATCTGAAACACCGACAATACCAAATGCTAGTGATAATGTGGAGCAACAGGAGCCCCCAATCACTGCTAGTGAGAATGCAAAATTGTACAACTACTTCAAAAGACAATTTGGGTGTTTCTTACAAAACTAAATATATTGTTACCATACTATTCAGCAGTTAAGTTCCTTGGTAGTTGTGCAAGAAAATTTAAAACTTATATCCACACAAAAACTTGGACACAAATGTTTATAGCAGCTTTATTCATAATGGCCAGAACTTGGAAGCAATCAAGATGTCCTTCAGTAGGTGAATGGATAAAGTATGGTATACCTAGACAATGAAATATTATTTCATGCTAAAAAGAAATGAGCTATTAAGTCATGAAAAGACATAAAAAAGATAGGAAGCTTAAATGCATATTAAGAAGTGAGAAGAGTAAATCTGAAAAGATTCCATAATGTATAATTCCAACTATATGACATTCTGATAAAGGGAAAATATGAAAACAGTAAAAAGATCAGTAATTTCTAGGAGATGAGAGGGGCATGGTTGATCTAGAGCAAAGTTTGTCCCTTAAAGTCTTATTTGTGGGCCTTTTTAAAAACATTTTTAAGATAATTTTATAATAATAGAAGAGTTTTGAAAATAATGGAGTTCCCCCAGCTTTCTCTGTTAACATCTTATATAACAATGGTATAATCCTCAAAACCAATAAATTTATCTTGGTATAATAATATCAACCATTTTACAGAATTTATTTGTATTTCAGCAGTTTTACATTAATCTTTAAAAAATTCTGATTCATGATCCAATGCAGGATCCCATGACGCACTTATTTGTTATCATTCTGTAGTCTACTCCAATATGTGACCATTCCCCATTTTTTCCTTGTTTTTCATGATCATGATACTTTTGGAGAGTACTAGTCGGTTACTTGCTAGAATGTCCTTCAATTTTTGTTTGTCTGATGTATTCCAATAATTATATTGGGGTTATGCAATTATCAAGGTAGGATACTACAGTGATGATGGGCCCTTATAAGTGCTTCATATCAGAGGTACACAATGTCCATATTCATAACTGGTGGTGTTAACCTTGATCACTTGCCTAACATGGTAACTATCAGGACACTCCAATATAAGCTTACTGTTTTTCCTTTGTATTTTCTAAATACTTTTGGGGAAAATATTTAATTTATCCTCATCATTTACAGATTTCATATTTGAGAATTTGCCTACTCACTAAAATTTATTTGTAAGCATAATATCAATCATTATGTCAATTTTATAATCATTTATGGTTGTACACAGAACAGCAAAATATTTGTAACCTATCATTCACATTCCAAACTGAGATCAAGCTGATGATCTGCCTTCTTCTTTTAGGTCTCATCCTATAAACAAATGTCTTTATTTTCAGTCTATCTAATGCCATGTTTTTAATACTGTGTTTTTGTTGGTGATTTCACTGTTTTAAATGGCCCACAAGTGTAGTGCTGATGTGCTATCTAGTGTTCCTAAGTTCAAGAAGATTGTGATATGCTTTATGGAGAAAATAACATGTTAGGTAAACTTCATTTAGGTATGAGTTATAGTGCTGTTGTTTTTGAACTCAATGTTAAATCAACAATATGTATTAGGTAAAAGATCTTTAAACAGAAGTACATCAAACAAGGTTATGTGTTGATTCATTAACAAAATGTGACCAAGATCTTGCAAGAATTTGACCCTGTTTTTTTCTTTGGGAACAATGGTTTAGTGTTTGCTACTTCAGTATTGCTGGTGATATTATAGGACTATGATATTATTACTATGAATATTGAGAACTGACTGAAATTTGAGACTATGCAAATATCCTATTTGTGCTAAACTCTGACCCACCTACTTTAGAGTGTGTCACTGGATACTACCAGCAACAATTATTACTACGTTGTTCCAACAGTAATTTTCTATTTCTCTCATTTTAAAATTGAAATTCTTCTGAGAGAAAGAGTTGTTGCTTTTTCCCTAATTATCTCTATATCTATCTCTATATCTGTTTATCTATCTATCTATCTATGTATATCTGTCTGACTATCTGTCAATCTGTTTATCTATCTCATGGACAACTACTTTGACCTTTGAGTTATAATCTGATATAAAGTTATTTATTTTGTTGCTTCGGTCCATGGCTATTGGGAACTCTTTCAGGCTGGCTTCTCTGCCCTTTCAGTATTTGATGTGCCTCAATTCCCAACTCTCTTTTTATACACTTTCTGAACTTCTTACATCACCAGATACTCCAGACTCCTCTTTCTTTCTTTCTTTCTTTTTTTTTTTTTTTTTTGCCCCAACTCTGGAATCAGTCAGTTCTCAAGGTGCACTGGTTCTTTCTATTAGAGCATGATTAGAGAATTTGAAATTCAGATCTGAGTGCTAGGAGTAGCTCATTGCTACTGGGGTATTACTGCATCACATTCTTCTGAATGAATAGATCTAAGATATGTATCTAGGAAATGAATCTAGGATATAAAAAATAAATCTAAGAAATGGCTGTGCCCACAGATATGAATTTATTTCTGCATCTATTTTTTCTCAACATTAAACTTTAAAGTAAGCTTATATTGTTGTATCTAGTTCCAATCCAGCAACACATGGTTAATTACAGATTTACCCATCCTAACTTTTAACTTCTTTCTTTGACAGGGAGAAACCTAAATCTCATTATCTACAGTGATCAACCTTAGTATACAAATAGTTTAGTCAGTGCTAAACCATACACTGGCAGAAAATAAATTTAACATCTAGAAGGTATTGTCTGTATACAGTTATTTGTCTTTATTCTTGTAGTACCCAGACAAAATAGTTTTTCAGAAGCACGTTTCTTCCTGTCCCCTTCAGTGTAATTATGTCATGAATTTGAAATGCATTTAGATTAATTTGTCCAGTGTGCATTCCATGTTTCACTGCACATGCTAATTCATTTTCCAAAAATTTACTCAGTAAAATTTACATTTTTTGATCTACATTCTGTTGCATTTTGGCAAATTTATGTAGCGTTATGTCCATCACTACATTTCCATAGACCGTAGTCCTGTGACCCTAAAAAAAGCCCTAAGCTACACTTTTATAGGTTTGCTGGCAATTAATTTTTTCCATGCTTGTTTGCTGAGAAAGACTTTATCTCTTCTATTCTAAAGAGATAAATTTGATGATTTCATGGGTATAGAATTCTGTGTGTGTGTGTGTGTGTGTGTGTGTGTGTGTGTGTGTGTGTGTGTATGTTTTTCATCAGCACATAGTATTTCACTATCTTTTTTTGCTTGGTGACTTTCAGATGGTGTCTCTGAGTGATGTCCTTTTTGTTGCTGATTAAGTTATTTCTTTCTGTTTCTTAGTTTTCCTTCTAACAGTCAAGCCCCCCTGCTGTAGGACTTCTGCAGGTCCACTCCAAACGCTGCTTGCCTGTCACCTGCAGTAGCTGCAGAACAGTGAGGGTTGCTGCCAGTTTCTTCTTCTGTTATCTTTGTCCCGGAAGGATACCCTCCAGATGTCAGCCCGAGCTCTCCTTTATGAGGTGTCTCTTTGGTTATATGGGGGTTGGGGAGCTGCTTGAGGAGACAGTCTATCCCTTATAGGAGCTCAAGGGCTGGGCTGTGAGCTCCATTTTTCTGTTCAGAGCTGCTGGGCAGGTATGTTTAAGTCTGCTGCATTAGAACTCATAACTGTCTTTTTTTCCCAGGTGCTCTGTCCTGGGCAGGCGGGGCTTTATTTATAAGTTCCTGTCATTCTGCTGCCTTTTGTCAGAGATGCCCTACCCAGCGTGGAGGTAGCCTAGTCACAGTCTACCAGCAGAGGCATTGCTGAGCTGCCATGGGCTCTGCCCATTTGCTGTGTGAACTTCCTTGCAGTTTGTTTATAGGGGTATAGTTAGAACTGCCTCAGTAATGGCGCACTGTCTCTATAATGGCAGGCTGCCTCGGTAATGGCAGATTGCCTCAATAATGGCAGACTCCCTCTGTAATGGCGGACTGCCTCTGTAATGGTGGACTGCCTAGGTACTGATGGACTGCCTCAGTAATGGCGGATGCCCTGCCCCCCACAGAGCTGGACCATCCTGGGTCCAGCTGTGCTTGCTGTGAAACTCTCAGTCCACAGTGTTTCAGATTGCTGGTCTTTGTCAGGGTAGGACCAGCCAAGCCAGATCACCTGGCTCCCTGCTTCAGCCCTCTTTTTTTCAGTTTAACAGGCGACTCTGTCTCCCTGGCGTTCCAGTCGCCAGTTGAAACGACATCCGGATTTTTGTGAGTTTTTGTGCAGAGACCCACTGCGCTGACTGAAATAGCTGCGCTGGAGACTCGTGGCACTTTTCCGTGAGGGGATTTCCTGGTCTGTGGGCAGTAAAAATTTGTTTGGAAATGCAGTGATCACTCACCCTTTGCGTTTTCACTGGGAACTGTTATATCCAGAGCTGTTCCTATTCGGCCATCTGGATTCTGATCCATGAAATAGATTATGTTCTAGGTATTGTATCATTTTGCCAAACAGCATGAGTAGATATTACTAATTTCTATGTACAAATTCCCTTAAGAACCATAGATAGATATATATTATATAAGTTCTGTCTATATGTAGTGTACATATTCTATACATACTGTATATTTATTATATACTCTGATATATATGTGTGTGTCTGTGTGTGCGCGCACGCGCGTGCGTGTGTGTGTGTGTGTGCGCACGCGCGTGCGTGTGTGTGTGTGTGTGTGTGTGTGTGTATGTAAATTTCCATTTGGTCATTCTCCATTATATGCTTGGTAGTTCACAGGAGATTATATACTTTGCCTTTTCCATTGGATTACCTGTTAATATTTTAATTTATATATTTTCATTTTCTGTATCTGTCACACAGGCTTTCAAACCCAGAATACTTTTTGTTGTTATTCTGTGAACCATCTTTTCCTTTTGTACATTCTTATCTGCTCTTACCCACTGAGTCAGATAATTGGAAAAGGACTTCACTACCTGTGACAGTGACAATACAATGAAATGTGAATCCATTGTGATTGAATGATGCATGCATTGCTAGGACACACATTTCTTAGGTGCTTATAGAATAAGACGAGTAACATTATGCTAATTGTAACTTTTACTACACTAATTTCTAATGTAATGCTTTAACACAAGGAAGGTAGTTATAACCAGAATAGCTTGTAGGCTTTCCTGGTCATCATAAATATCTTAATTTACATCTCACTTTGTATCTGTATGGTATATTTCACATATTTGTTCTAAGCCTCGAGTGTTTAATATCTATCTGTAAATTTTAGAATTAAAAAATAAATTTATTTTATATATTTTAGTATACTATAAATGCACTACATATTGCAAATATACATAAATCTGAGGATGACAACCATTTTTTTTCAGTTTAGGTGAATATATTAATATTCATTTCACAAAAACAGAATACAAAATTCCAAAAGCTGTTATGTATATTATTATTATTCTTTTTTCTTAAATTCAATTTGTATTTTCTGTGCATTTGACTTAATAAAAGTATAGCATGGCCAGACCCATGACTCATGCCTGTAATCCCAAAACTTTGGGAGGTTGAGGTAGAGACCTTGAAGCCAGGAGTTAGAGACCAGGCTAGGCTACATAAGGAGATGAGACCCTGTTTCTACAAAAATTAAATATAAAAAATTAGCCAAGCATGGTGACACACATCTGTGGTCCCAACTACTAGGGAGGCTGAGGTGGGAGGATTGCTTGAGCTTGGGAGGTCAAGACTGCAGTGAGCTATGATGGAGCCACTGCACTCCAGCCTGGGCAACAAGGTGAGAGTTTTTCTTAAAAATAAAAAAAGCGTAACATTTAACATACTTGAGAGATGTAATTTTCCTGTGTATTTGACTCTTAGTTAACATGGCTCCAGAATATCCTAAAGCTAGGCCCAGGGAAGATGTTGATATCATGTCTTTGTATAATTGCTCTCTGTACAGATAAATTATATTTTTTACCACAAGATCACTGGAAAGTTTTTATTCCTCCTTCATAGAAAACTATGCATATGCTACGTAAGTATCCCATCTCATATTTAAACATATTTTTGAGGGAGTGTCTTCTCTTCCCAGGTCCACAAGGGGGCGTAGTTTCAAAGGCAAGAACTTCCCAGCCCCATACCTCCCCAACCCCCTCTCCATCTGGGGACTAGAGGTCTTTGTTTAAACTTTGGCACATGCAGGAAAGAATAAAAGATCAATCACCCCAGCAGAAGTTTAAAGGAACTCCTTTCATAGGGCCAGAAAACCCAAAGAGGTGTGAATTTCTCCCAGGTTAAAAGTCCCCTTCTCCAACATCCGGCGGACTCCATATCTGGATCCCCTTCCATGACCTTGTGGAACCTCTTTCTCTTTCTCCTTTCTCTCTCTCTTTCTAAACAAATCACTTTCTGCAAAACTCTTTGGGGTCCAGTATTTGCTTAATCACTTACCACATCTGGCGTGCTCCCTTCTCCCATTCTTGGGTGAGTGAGGGACCAAGAGCCTGGAAGAACATCCTCTCAGTGGAGCTGAGCCTCCCTGCTCCCTGGAATTTGGTCACATTTTGAGATAATTAATTATAATTATACTTATTTTTCAAATAAAAAAGTAATAATCTATTTCGTAGTTGGAAAAACAATTCAAAAACTATAATTTACAAATATTTTTTACTAAATATGTTTATATATACATTGTTAAGGTGCATTTGAGTAAGTAGTTTAAGAATTATTTCAATAGAAAAAATGGTGTAAAACACAAACATATAGAAAACATTTGTTACAGTGTCAAATTGATTTTTGCAAAATTCTTACAGAGCTTTTTGTGGCCACAATGAGCAAATTCACATGTCCACAGTCACCAGTTGAATCCCATATAATTATATTCATGGAGCAGATTTCCTATTATCTATTTAGTCTTTTTAAATACAGTCCATATCTTTCTGATGTATTCTCTATAGTAGTGTCTTTTTGTGTATTATTTTCTTGTCATACCTCTCATCTTTACATATTCTTTAACAGGTTAGCAGTCACTTTTTTGGCAGTGTGTGTGTGTGTGTGTGTGTGTGTGTGTGCGTGTGCGCGCGCACTGTGTGTGTTTATATATTTGTATATACTCATACAGTTTTCTTTTTTTTTGATCTTGACATATCAATATACATTTATTTTTAAATATTTGTTTGATCATTTATTTATTTATAAACACCAGAGGGAATGAGAAGATACTGTATGCCAAGGAAGTTTTGTACTTCATGACAGTTTATTTTCAGATATATCAAGTAAGATCATATACACTAACAGTCAAACTAACTGGAAGTATTTCTCTCCAGTAATTAGATAGAAATAAAGTAGATGTCACATTGACTAGTAAATATTTTTGGAGTCCTGTCTCACAATTGACAGATTGTGCAGTATGTCTAAAAAGGAGTTCAGATAATTGTTATGAAGATGCTAAGGGGTAAGAGAACCACTGTCATGAATACTTTTTAAAAATATTAAAAATGCAGTTTTCTTGAGTTGCAAAGTGCTAATTGACCATTTATTTTTTTATTCAATATATTATTTGAGTAGTTCTCAACAAGTGCTCAGCTCTTACATTTGTTGTCTTTAATCGTTGTTATACTCCCAAATGACGATAATTAAAGTTATTTATGGATTTATGAGACATAGATTGTGATTCTGTCAACAGTGAAAAGAGAAAAACCTGTGATAACCACAATTTCCACTACCAGCTGACTTTAATTTCTTCCTTACTGTCTTTTTGTGATTTTTTTTTAAAGTTTAAGCAGTGACTGAGACCATGTGTTGCAGCCTTAATTTTAGAAACAGAACCTTAGATAAAATGCTTTTTATTTAAATAAATAGAAAATTTGAAGTGAATTAGATAAAATGTCCAAATATTTTTTGTAATCAAGCATAAAGAATACATTGTATCTAAATTACAGGATTTTACTTGTAAATTTGGCAGCTAATTCCAGCCTGGCGCCTGGTGACAGAGCAAGACTCTGTCTCAAAAAGAAAAAAAAATTATTTTATTTTTCAAAATACTGATATTTTTTTCTCTGCTCTCACATCAAAATGACAACAATAATCAACACAGAAGACTTATGTAACCCCCAAATACATGGAGATTTTTTCCCCTACCAGCAAACAAGAAATCAGTTGCAATGGACATCAACTGGGTGTCCTCCAATTCAATACTGACACTATCTACCTGATGATGGTGTCAGATTCCACAGGTTGGGGACTCAGTCCCCAAAACTGCTCTCCTCACATAAGATACCAGTAGTACATTCAGGCCTCTGGAATTTCTAACCCGCTAACTTCAAGTTGGGGTTCCCACAACCTCCTCTTTGGGTTCAATTAATTTGCTATAGGGGCTCACACAACTCAGGGAAACACACTTGCTAGTTTATTATGAAGAATATTACAAAGGATACAGAAGAAGAGATTTGTAGGATAAGGTATGTGGGCAAGGTGTGCAGAGCTTCCTTTTTCTCACCAGGCCTGCCACCCTCCAGGAAACTTCGCACATTCAGCTATTGAGATGCTCTCTGAACCCAGTTTTTATGGAAGTTTCATGACATCAGTATTCCTTCCCCCAGGAAGGAAATGGGGTGGGATGCTGAATGGAGTGAGTGTCTTAGGATCGACAATCAGAAAGGCAAGGGAAGATTAGAGTCCTGCCTTGGGTCAGGTGAAAGGAGAGTAGGAGAAGGTCAGAATTTGTTTTCTGAGGCCATCCCTTTGAGGCCTAACAAACCCGCCATTATACCGAAAGACTGTAAAAGGACTATGGGACCACGGACAAAATCTATCTATCTATCTATCTATCTATCTATCTATCTATCTATCTATCTATCTGTGTATGTATGTATGTATCTGGCTGTAATAGGTCCATTGCCTGATGCATAGGGCAAGTCAATACACTGAGACACTAGGTGACAGCAAAGAAAGATGTTTAAAAATGAGGCCACTGTTTGAGGAGACAGGAAGAAACTTCAAAACTGTCTCCTCAATGATTTTGGGGCTAGAGTTTTTAAGGATTTTGGAGTGGGCTAAAGTGTGTAGATCATTGATTGGTTGAACCATGCAGGGTGAAGTCATAGGACAGGGAGATGAAGAAACTGTATTCTCATGCTGATTTGGTTCCTCTGTGGGGATCTTCAAACTGGTTGGCATCCGCTCTTTTGCTGGAAATCAAGATCTGAAAAACATGTTAACAATTCTTAAACAAAAGCCTTATGATTCTAATGTCAGATATCCTGTCTGTAGGAAAAATAGGCAAGCAAATGATCATTATCTAGTGCTATGTGGCTCGTGATTGCAAAGAAATGGGTATAAGTGCAGTCTGTTTAATACTTAATTATAACTATATTTCCTTTTTTTTTTTTTTGAGATGAAGTTTTACTCTTGTTGCCCAGGCTAGAGTGCGGTGATGCGATGATCTCGGCTCACCGCAACCTCCACCTCCCAGGTTCAAATGATTCTCCTACCTCAGCGTCCCAAGTAGCTGGGATTACAGGCATGCACCGCCACACCCCACTAATTTTGTATTTTTTAGTTGAGACGGGATTTCTCTATGTTGGTCTGGGAGGTCTTGAACCCCCGACCTCAGATGATCCGCCCACCTTGGCCTCCCAAAGTGCTGGGATTGCAGGCGTGAGCCACTGCACCCAGCCAATTATAACTACATTTTTGTCCAGAATTCTTCTTAACCCTGTGTGCATGGCTTAGTGTGTGTGTGTTTATCATAACACCACATCAGAGTTTTACTTGACATAAATATGTCGCCAGCCAAAAGGAAGCACATTTTGAACAATCCATGGATTGCACACATATGTTTTGTGCTTTTGAACATATATATAAATATTGATTTGAGGTATTTTATCTTTTTAGGCAAGCATTTTGGTAATGAAATGTTTTGACCCTTGTAGTAAAAGAATTATTCATCTTTGTGTCAGTCATTATTTTTAGATGTATTTGATGCCTACCGGAAAGTCAGGTTTAATATTACAATTCCTATGTTTTGTACAATACCAATTACAATGTAAATAAAAGTTAAAATGCTAAGATAATGGCAAGGTAATCTCTTTCCCTCTTTTATGTGAAATGATTTTCTAAGATACAGTTCTCAGCAAGCAGTATGTGTTTTTTAGCTATAGATAGATGCTAATAATAATGAGAAAGATTTGATTTAAACACCTTCAACTTTAGGATTCAAATTTTTGGACCAAATTTGTCAGAAGATGAATTTGCTAAGGACTGAATATCCCACGAGTACAGAAAGAACAAACCATCTTGATTTGAATTTCATACAGTGCACTTGGGCCTTCATAATTCCTGTGACATTTAGAGTCTACGATTTTTCAAAAAGTTAATATGATGGTCTGGCAAAATGAAATCCCAATCAGGCAGACTTTGTTTCTCAACTGACTTCCAGATGAACTGAAGGGGAATGAGACTAATACACGTTGAAAGGAAAATTGCTATGGCATTATTTTATTCAATTTAAGGGCAAAACAATGTATATTTACATATTATTTAAAGACCAAGTTGATGACAAATCTAAGCATTCAATTTCTTGCAGGAACAAAATAGCTTCCCCAGTTTGCTTCATCCATATCTATGTTTCTATTTAACTTTGATCCCAATTTTATTAACTTTGTCTCTGATCTAATTATTTCAGTAGTAAAAGAATATAAACAAGATATAACTGAGGGAATTACAACAGAGTACAGTAACATAGTTTTAATATAATAGTGGACAATTCTATAGCTTAAATAAAAAATGCACATTTTTAATAATTCAAGAAATTATTGAAATAATATGGATAGTTCTTCCTGTCCCATCACAATGCATTACCACTAAGATGGTGCTACATCATAATCAATTAGGCATATGAACTCCCATGCTTCCACTCGTATTTGAGTGGCGGAAGTAATTTCTAAAGAGAAAACCATCTAGATTCCTTGTACATATTAGTAAGGAATGCACTTCAGCTGTTTTAACAGTGACCAAGTAACAATGACAAACAAGACTGGCTCATTTTTCTTTCACATGAAAACCTGTACTTGTAGGTAGTTCAAGAAGTGTAGTGCCTATGTCACTTTATATTATCCAAAGACCCAGCTGCTTTACTGTTTGTTGCCCCAGCATTCCCTAAGTTGCCTTCCTCTAAATTTTCGATTCCATAATGACACCTGCAGTGGAGAGCAAACTAGTTCCTTTTAAAGCCATGCCCTGAAGTTGCACACATGATTTCTACTTACATCCTATTCATCAGAACGCAGTCACGTGGCCTACACTGCTGAAAGTAAAGCTCTACCATGCCCTTTCCCCCAGTTTAGAACCTATTGATGTCTATGCCAATTTACTGAGGGTGTACTATGTTCCAGGAATTGTAAGAGATTTATCTGTTGTAATAATTAGACCATTATCTCATTTAATCATTTCAGAAAGCATTTGTGACAAGCAGTGTATTTAGATATTGGACAAAAGGAAGGTTATTTGTAAAGATGACTTTGATCAAGGTCAAACAACATGAAAGTAGAAAAGACTGGTAATGGGCCCAGGCTCATCTTTTAGAAAGGATCCTGTTTTTAAGTTTTAACTATCCTATCATCTCTTGCGTGGGCCACGGCAATGTCTTTGTAACTGCTAATCTCCTCAATACATCCTTCCAAGAATATGTAGGTAATAATGGCAAATACAGATGCCTTTGGATGGGCCATCAGGTAGTATAAACGTAGAAACAGCATAGGGGTGAGAGTGTAGCAGCTGAGTTTTTCATGTTGTAACCCGACCTAATACCTGTCCAGTTGCTTTGTCTTTTAAACATTGTAAGATCCAAAAAAAAAAAAGCAAAGTGCTAAAACCTAACAGTTGTAAAAGGACTCCTGTTTAAGGTATAATGTCTGTCATAGAGTGGCCAATCAGTTAGCACAAGTTGCCCCACTTCACTTTTGCCTTTTTGGATATTCTACTCAGTTTCATTCTGTCACTTTTCCCTTTTTCCATTACTTCCTGAATGAAGTATTAGGTTGTAATACAGTAAGTAGCCCGTTTTAAAGGCAAACATGGTCAACTATTGTTGATTATATATGGTTTAGCCTATATCCTAGGTCTCTAGCCATAATTTCATTAATTGGAACAACTAGCTACTTCTACACGTATGTCATTTGCTTTTCGAATATGGTAGATATCAATGGGATGGGCTGTCTAGGCTACTTTGTACATCCCCTCCCATTCTATTTTTCTGGACACTACTCCCATCCGCCACATGTTCTTAAAATATTCCTTCAATTATCTGTCCCTTTGCTCACTGCTAATTTTTCCAAGTGGATACCTGATCAGGGTTGGGCTATGAGTCCTTTCCCTCACAGCTTTTGCAGCCAGAATACAGGAACTGAAGCTATAAAATGTAAAGCTAGGGGGTCTTTTAGTCACTTTTCTCTGCATGTTTTCTTCATTTTTTTCCCCTTGCAGGCTGGCTTTATCTGCCTACTCATCAAGTTAAACATCTGGCTCCATCATAATTACTGAACCCTTTCATTCACTTCTTAAAATCCAGACTATCTTCCAATATTGTTCAAAGTGGAGTACTGTTGCTTGCAAACAGTGGTATTAACAGTACATGTGGTAGATATTCAGGAGCTATTAAATATTTCTTAAGTAAATGAATAAAAAATTGCCAGAATAATTCCCCTTTCGCCTTCACAAGATGAGATAAAAGTAATTTTTTTCTTTCTTCTTTTTCTTTTTCTTTTTCTTTTTTTAGAGATGGGTCTCGCTCTGTTGCCCAGGATGGAGTGCAGTGGCTATTCACAGGCACAATCCCACTACTGATCAGCATGGGAGTTTTGACCTGCTCAGTTTCAGAAATGAGCCGGTTCATCCCTCCTTAGGCAACCTGGTGGTCCCCCGCTCCTGGGAGGTCACCATATTGATGCCGAACTTAGTGAGGACCCCCGATTGGCATAGTGCACCACAGCCCAGAACTCTTGGGCTCAAGCGATCATCCCACTTCAGCCTCCCAAGTAGCTGGGACTACAAGCACCTGCCACCCTACCTGGCTATTTTTTTCTTAAACATGGAGAATTATAAAACAAGTATTAGTTATATGCATTCAACTACACCCCATAGGTTTTCAGGAATTACACAAAAATGTTTGAGGTCTCACACACTGCATTCCTCTTATTCATCAGCTGGTTAAGTAATATGCATTTTGCAAGATAATTATTTTTATTCTTAGGAAATATAATTAATTTTTAATTATGTTATTTTTAATAGTTGCTATTTCCCTTTGAGTAAATTTTAATTTTTAATTGCAAACTAGATAAAATTAATTACAAGACTTAAATTTATAAATAAAATTGAAATATTTTCACATAGAAAGAGTAGACTATTTTATTGCCAACTCCCTCAATTACTGTTTAAATTATTAAATTATTTGTTCAACTTAAAGTTGGACAGATGGAAACAAATTCCATTTCTCTTGGAAATGCTATTATAACGTAGGTACATAATTTGCTTTAGTAAAACCATTAGAGAAAACTTTTAAAATAAAATGTTTATTAAATTAAACCCTGTAAGCCTTTCTTCCATTTATAGCAAAAACTGATTAATAAGCACATCAGTGACAAATATAATATAGTGCATTAACCTCAGAATTGAAATGTGTAACACTTAGCTGCCAAATTGCAGGACTAAAATAAATTTCTTAAGTATTTCATAATAAAACAAAATTTTAATAAGCAAGCAAATGATATTGATGGTACATCAGAAATGTCCAGTCTCATTCAGATATGAAAAGACTGTTTTGTGTAATCTTGCTTACACCTCATCGAAGTTTAATGGTTAAGATTCAATGTAAAAACTTAATGGAGATTGTGTTCAAAATTTATTTCTATTTGAAATCTATCTTGCTGAATGAAAATGATTCTACGTACAAAGGAAAGTAGAATGAAATGTTGTATATGGCCAGTATTTTAATATGTTCTCACTACTTTACTACTTGACACTCTTGTCACGTTTTAAACTAAAGAAATTAGAAATGTGATTAATAGAACTTGACTAAAGATAGTACCTGAAAAAAAAAAACAAAAAACCTTTCCCCTGGATGATCAAGATCTACATGAAAGCTGCCAATATAATTTTGAGAAATTTGAAAGGCATATTAGTAAAAAAAAAATCTCTCAAATATTTCTTGAAAATATACTTTTTCATAGGACTTTAATTTTACTGTTTCATTAACTTTTTTTTCATAAACAATATCTAATATTGAAAATAACTATGTGATGGCCAGGTGCGGTGGCTCACGCCTGTAATCCCAACACTCTGGGAGGCTGAGGCGGGCAGATCACGAGGTCAAGAGATTGAGACCATCCTGGTCAACATGGTGAAACCCTGTCTCTAAAAAAAAAAAAAAAGAAAGAAAAGAAAATAACTATGTGGAAGGCTTGCAGGCTTATCATCACCCATTATTTCCACTAAAATATTTTTTTTCTCTGCTTAGTACTACTAAACTCAACAAGCTCATCTATTTTTTGGCTACAGACACTTCAATTTGTAAATGTTATTTTGTGTTCTCCTCAAGTTTTTGCTGCCAGACAGAAGTGGATTTTATCAGTTCCTCTCAACTTCAGCATTTTTCTCTGTCTGTATGGTACCTGAATATTTGATTGAATCAGCTGACCTCTCCTTTTCTGGACTTCTTAAAGGTATTTGATGATAACTTGGTTCTTTTCCTTGACAGGGTGTTACCAACTTGACTGCACTCTATGTTAATTCTCCCTGCCTTCCACTTATGTTTTTATGATGGGACAAGTCTAATCACAATCCTGAGTACAATTTTATTATTTGCTATATGGAAAGGCAACCAGCTGTTTTCCCTTTGTATGTAATTCAATCATAGTTTACACAGCACATTAAAGAGTGCCCAAATGATTTGTGTTGTTCATGCCATTTTGTATTTCCTGTTGTCTCCTAAATCCCTTGTGGTGGAAATTGAAGCACTATTCTCTGTGGCTTGGACTCTGATAGGGATTAAGGAGTGATAATTAATCATACCTCATCTGAATTTAAAATCAACTGAGAAGTAGACAGAAATAAGGCAGATGGAAATAAAAATGTTCTGTTAATTATTTCTAAAGATGAAATGGACAGTGGCCTAGACCTCTGGACACAATGAGCCTACTGAATGCAAATTTTTCATGAATATTGAATGCATTGACTCAAACTGGCAAGTTGTAAATTTCCTTCTGGGATAGACAACTTACATATGCAGGAGGAAGAGAAAGTGTGAATCCTGGATTCAAGACTTTGAGAAAGGAAGAAAAGAATCTGCTCCTCGGCTTCTCTTCTAGTTCTTCACCCAAATACACTACCAGTTATGTTGGTTTTCTTTCTCTGGCAAATTATGAGTGAGGAGAGTGAGGAGGCAGATTGAAACTGGGATTTTTTTTTTCCTTTATAATTTTTCCTTCTTGTGAATAAATAGGCTCCTCTACATAAACCTGATAAGGAGGAGATAAGAATCTCCACCATTCTCTTCCCATCAGCCTCCCTTTATTGTCATTATCTTCTTTCTCTCAGTCCAATAAAATTATCAAGACTTATTAAATAAAAATATCAAGACTCCTGTGATCTCTCTTCCCACCCACTCTTCTTATCCACCATTGAATTAACAAATATTGATCACTTTAATATCTTTATCATTCAACAACAATCTAGTGTACATTTTTGCTGCCAGATATGCCCAGTCCCAGAGATGCTGGAATTAACAAATCACAGACTCTGTTATAGCTGTTCAAAGGACATCTCTCCAACATGTGTTATTAATGCCTTTGTACTATTTAAACATGTTAATATTGCCCTATTATATTATTATTTTCTTTGTATATTGAGATTCTGTTTTCCCTCGTTGCTTGTACAACATTACAAATAATTGTCTGTAGTCAGAATTTTCCCTATACTTGCATTTTTTCTTCCTAACTCTTGGTCCAGGTGTTCCTTGTGCCTTTCTGGAAATTATTTCAATTGCTTTCTCTATGGGACTTTCTCCATAGGAGTAGTTTATTGTTTAAGGTCACATCAGATTCATTACTCTTCTTTTTTATTTTTCAGGTGCTTCGTAGCTCGAGGCCATTGTTCTTTGATTAACCTGTGTCTTTTTTGTGCCTGATTAGCTAATTAATGTATCACATGGATCTCATTTCACTGTAGCCAGTCATCTTGCTGTATTTTGTTTACATGTTGTATATAAACTCTCACGTTGGCTTTGGTCTGTCACCACAAATAGTTACTGAGGAAACTGTCATTGGTCCTCCTGTGACTCCACATCGGCCAGCTATCCTTAAACCTTTGCTCTGCTCCCTTTCACTTTGTTTTTCTAATCAGTTCACTCCATCAAGTCTTCTGTTCTCACTCCAGTAAGACTTCCCTTGACATGGCTTCCAACTTTGTCCAGTAGGCATGATACAATAGTGAGATTTGTATTCTAAGCTTACTCAACCCATCAGCAACATTTACCACTTGACCAAGTTGAAGCTTTTTCTGCTTTTAATTTTCATGACTAGCCTTATTAATTTACTATCTCACTGGCTTCTGCTTCTCTATCTCCACCACTGGCTCCTCTTCATCTTACCTCTGACTCTAAGGCCCACCACTTTCCTATGCACAGGTAATGTACTGCATACTTCCAGACTGTGATGCTAATTGTACCTTCTTGTATCATATGACAGACCTGATATCCTGGGATGTAAAGTTTAAAGTCAGAAAGCTTGGGTTCTTTCATTCAGTCTCTGTGGGTCCTTAAGAAAATTACTTTACCTCACTGTAAACTCAGTTTCTTCAACTGTAATGTTGACATGATAATAGTATTCATTTTATAGGATATTTTTGAGGATTAAATGTGTAAATGAATATGCAATCCTTATAAAGTGCCCATTTCTCAGTGAGTGTTCTACAAATGTTAGATATTACCATTATAATTTAAAGCTCTAGTTGGATATTATGTGATAATGATATACTACAGGGCCCATTTTTCATCTTCAGTCACTGACAATTGATGTTTATGGTTCTCTCAATGTTCTTCAGTGGGTTTTATCAGAATTACAAAAAGAAAAAAAAAGATGGTGCAAAACCATAGTATCTAAATTTTAGATTAGTCTGAAATTGAATGCTAATTGCTGAAAGCTCAGATAAAATATTTATGTTTCGGAAAGTCACTTTTTAAAAAATTTCTAGTATTTTGTTTAAAAGAAAGCAGATAAGAAGAGCACCAGATGTATACTTGTTTTCCTCCCTCAATTTTCATTTTGTTGCTTACTGTTCTTGCTGTTATATAAGAGTAAAATCAAGTTATTTTAAGCTAATCAAAATCTTGATCTGTTGAATAATCTTATGAAAGTGAAGCAAAAACATGTAAATGAAATACCCCTTCAAAAACATGCCATTTATAAAAATAATGAGGGTGCAGATGGCATTTTTAAAATTAGATGTTTCAAGATAATAGCTTCTGGTAGTTTATGCATCATCTTCTATTTTTCTTGAATACCTTACCAACTTTATTATATTTAAAATTTGTCTTCAGTGACTGCATTAATTTCTTATGTTTATTATGTTCTCCTGCCAATCAAATGTATATAATTGTTATTAAATCAGAGAAAACTGCAGCAATTTAGAGAAAGATCATGGATAACAATTTTCATTATACTTTGAAATTCATTTCTCTATCGAGACATTTTTCCTGAGTTTGCTATGAAATGTATTTATTACATATTAAAATGTATATTAATTTGTCAATAATTTGTTATAATTTAATGGTTTTTAATTATTTACCATATTTTATCAAACATTCTGTTTTTAAAAGTTATTGATATCTGAAATATTAATTAAAACTCAATCATTACCCTGAGGAAATTTACTAAAGTAACAGGAATTCTTGGTCAATATAGCTTTCATTGCATGATTTGTTGGCCCTGTGATTCTGAGATTTAAGTTGAATAGTAAGTATGCAAGGATAAACTTTCAACAAAAGACATATTTTTTTGTTGTTGAATATCATCACTGCCACATCCAAATGATCTTTAACATTATCATTTCGTGACATTATTTTGTCTGTGATTCTTTCAGTCTTTCTTACTTTAGACCAAAAAACTCCTCTGCAATTTCTGAGAATTGATTAAAATATTATGTATATTTGTTAAGAGAATGTATTCAGTACTGGAGTGATAAGCTCAGTAATTCTAATTGACATTCATGACTGTTCATATAGCTTTCAATTTACACTAGCAAGTTATTTCTTGATCTTAATCTACATCTTCTTCTCACCCTTAGGCAAGCCATCACTTGGCCTGAACTACTGCAGAAGTTTCATTAACTTCTTTCCTAATCCCCTTTCAATCCATTTACCATTAAAAAAGAACATAACGTTCATTAATAAAACATTGAGTTGTCTCTGATTGTTATAAATCTCAAATCCTCGGCCGGGCACTGTGGCTAAGGCCTGTAATCCCAGCACTTTGGGAGGCCAAGGCAGGCTGATCACTTGAGTTTGGGAGTACGAGACTAGCCTGACCAACATGGAGAACTCCTGTCTCTACTAAAAATACAAAATTAGCCAGCCGTGGTGGTATATGCCTGTAATCCTAGCTACTCGGGAGGCTGAGGCAGGAGAATCATTTGAACCTGGGAGGCAGAGTTTGCAGTGAGTCAAGACTGCGCCATTGCACTCCTGCCTGGGCAACAAGAGCAAAACGCTGGCTCAATAAATAAATAAATAAATAAATAGATCAATCCCAAATCCTCACTGTACCTTACATGGTCTCACCCTTGCCTACTTTGCCAATTTTGTTTATTGACAAGCTTCTCCCACTCCCTCTGCTCCACCCACATACATTCTTCCTCAAATGGACCCATTTAGTTTTTATCATGAACAATTTCCCCTGGCCGCTCTGGTGAGCAGACATAGCTTTCTCCTTCTCTATATTCGGCTAAACTTTGCTCACCCTTCATTTGCGTGTGTTGTTCTCTTTCTCTGGAATCCTCTCATGCTCTCATGGCCTCCTATAGTTTTCCATGGTGGAAGTTAGCACAGTGTAAATTTTAAAACTATTGTGGCATTGGCAGTTTTTTGTCAATTCCTTCCCCTTGATTAAAAGCTGTGTGGGGACAAGAACTGGACTTTTGATTTCAGTGAAAGCTCTAGATATTTGCTGAATGAATAAATAAATGAAAATTTAAATATAAATGAAAGAAAAATATTATGTCCTTAAAATATGTTTAGATGTTGGCCATGAAAACAAAATTATGTATTCCATATTAATCAGTTTCACTGTAGCTAGAAAGTTCAGCTGAGGTGGAATCCACAGGTCTTAGAGGTTCATGAAAATCATCAGAGAAAGAGAGACAATGGAAAATGGGAGATGCTTTGAGAAGGCAAGTCAGTGGTAACTATTACATTCTGTAAGAAGAAAAAACAAAACAGAGGTTAGAAAATATTTACACACCTGTTCAAATACAACTGAAGTTAAATATATATTGATTTCCTAAAGTCGAGTGTTTTCTAAGGATTTGCTAAAAGAGAACAGAAAGTTTCACTAATAATAAAAGGTTTGTTACAGTATTATAAGAGCTGTTGACTTATAACTTTGAAATTAAAATGTATATTATTAAACACTATATTTATTTAAAAACTTGTCTTAAAAAACCTGAATTTATGCTCTTAAAGCCATCAGCTATATTTATAGTAAAATACTTAACAAGTGGTTAATAATTGACTGACTTAGCTCTTATGATTCCATTTACTTAAGAAGACTAGTATAGATTATCTCCAAGTTAGGAACATAACAAAAAGCATATTTCTTACTTGGGAATACAATTTTCCAAATAAAATACCAAGACTCTAACAGATCAGCTTTAAAACACAATGTGGAATGTCAGTTTATCATGATTTTTGTCAAAGCTGATTATGTCCCTCTCGCTTAGGTTCTCTTATCTGATATATTTGAATTCCAGACAAGGGGGATACATACAGTACATAAAATACATTCACATAATTCCTATTTGTCCTATATGAAGGGAGGCCCCTTCATACCCAGCTGCTAATTACATCTTTATTTTGTACCAATGGATATTCTTATAATCAAAAGTATTATAGCCATACTGAAAGATCCCTATAGAAGGTTAAAAGCTTCTGAAACTAAAATTAACTTCTCATTTTTTTAAGGTTTATTTGGACACTGCCATTTCCATAAAGGCTTTGGTAGTTAAGTAGAAATACTGCATATCTCAACTACATATGGTATTTACATCTCTGAGTATAGATTAGTGTATATGATAAGGATGTTAGGCTGAAGGGGAGTGGAAAGATTAAGAAAGGAGAGGAGGAGGAAAAGGAGGGAATGTTTGAATTTTAAAAATGGAGGTTTTCTTGGCCAGGAGAGGTGGCTCATGCTTCTAATCCCAGAACTTTGGGAGGCTGAGGTGGGTGGATCATTTGAGGTCAGGAGTTTGAGACCAGCCTGGCCGACATGGTGAAACCCCGTCTCTACTAAAAATACAAAAATTGGCCAGGTATGGTAATGCATGCCTGTAATCCCAGCTACTCAGGAGGCTGAGGCAGGAGAATCTCTTGAGCCTAGGAGGTGGAGGTTGTGGTGAGCTGAGATCGCACAACTGCACTCCATTCTAGGTGACAGAGTAAGACCCTGCATTTGAAAAAAAAAAAAAAAGGTGTTTTTCTCTATTTCAAACTGCTTTTATATGGAGCTGGAAGGGGAACATTGTCTCCTAAAAATAAGCATTTGTATGATCCATTTTGGGAGAAACAGAATCTTAAAAGTTTTTCCAATACATTACTGAGAAGTAAATGTAAACTTTGTATGATAGTTATCACCCTGTAGTTCTTGCATAAGGCAGCTTGTACTTTTCTGATTTTTTTTTTTAGATTAACTCTTGCTCTGTGACCCATGCTGGAGTGTAATGGCAGGATCTCAGCTCACTGCAACCTCCACCTCCCAGGTTCAGGAGATTCTTCCACCTCAGGCTCCTGAGTAGCTGGGATTACAGGCACCCACCATCATGCCCAGCTAATTTTTGTACTTTTGTAGAGACAAGGTTTCACCATGTTGGCCAGGCTGGTCTCAAACTCCTAACCTCTGGTGATCTGCCTGCCTCAGCCTTCCAAATTGCTGGGATTACAGGTGTGAGCCACCACGATCGGCCCTTTTCTGATGTTTTATGTGTCGATTGGCTGTTTTTACTAAACATTTGAAAAAATGTTGAGCTCCACACACAATGATCACATGCATAAGTCTTGCAGCTCTCACAATTTTCCAGTGGTGGTTCATAACCTCTTTGCTTCAAGCAGTTGTCACTTTAGGCAGCATTTGTGTTAAAGAACCCTCCAAAAGCAAATTTTAGAATATTTACAGAAGAAAACTATAATATAATTATAGTTTGTGTATCTAATAAAAATATAATTACATTTTGCTGCTTTCAAAGCTCTAAATTAGATTTTCAGGGCAGGGTTATGAAAAGCTAAGTAAGGGACAGCAAAAGTATAGTTGCAATTGCTTCTGCTTTGGCAGTTGGACGTGTTTTTTTCCTTGAGATGTTGTAAAAATTCAAATATTTAACTCACTAGATATTTGTACACATCTAAGTTCATTGTCATCACATAGAAATCAAAGAAAAATAAACCTCAACTATAAATGCTGACTAGAACTTCAAAAATGTTCCTAAAATTGAAAAGGAAAACAAAAGATATGAATTGTAGAAACATAGTTTATCATATAAATAAAATGATTGATCTGTATCAAGGTTTCTCAAATTCAGAACTGTTGATAATTGGACCATATAATTTTTTGCTGTGGTGATCTGTACTGTGCATTGTAGGATATACAGAAGCATCCTTGGCAGCTACCCAGTACATGCCAGTAACACCCTCTCCCCCTCATAGGTTGTCATAGGTGACTATGACTATGACAACCAAAGTGTTACCAGTCATTGCCAAATATCTCATGAAGGAAGGCAAAGTAAGTCCTCCTCACTCCATGTAGAATCACTGATCCAGCTAAAAACTTATCAGTATGTTCACATGCAGGTGTATTTATAGGGTATGTTTTCAGAAGTATGACTGCTGGATCAATTGGCAGTTTTGGTAAATATTGCCAGAATACCTTACAAAAAATGTACCACACCATTTTTGGGAGGCCAAGGCAGGTGGATTGCCTGAGGTCAGGAGATTGAGACCAGTCTGACGAACATGGTGAAGCCCCATCTCTACTAAAAATACAAAAATTAGCCGGGTGTGGTGGCGGGTGCCTTAATCCCAGCTATTTTGGAAGCTGAGGCAGGAGAATCTGTTGAATCAGGGAGGCAGAGGTTGCAGTGAGCCAAAATCATTCCAGCCTGGGAGACAGAGTGAGACTGCATCTCAAAAAAATAAAAGCACCATTTTGCCCTGCCGCTAGCAATATAGGATACTACTTAATATTTAATAGCCTCACAGAAAGGAGAATGATCAAACTTTGAATTTTTATCTATCTCATAGGTGAGGGAAATTGAGAAGATGTTTCTGTGCTGCTTTAGTCATATTTTCAACTTGTTTTGATTTTTTGTATCATTCTCTTAGGCTCCCTGCTCTCTTCTCCTTTTTTCCAGTCTCTTCAAACATAAAACGGTCTGCCTTCCCTTCAACCTCCTCCTGCTTCATCAGGCTTATAGTAAGAGCTCTAAAATGAGATCTGCTGGAATTTGTTTATATACTTCCAGGTAATGTAAAATATGTATTATTCTCTACCTTTTTGTTATGATGAAGGTATGGTTTTTTTTGGTTTATATTTGTTATCTTTATTGATCTGTATGACTTCATAGGATTTGCAGAGACTAAGATTTAGGTAGCTACCACTATCTTAGGAAAACCCAGAACACATGTTTATGATAGAGGCAGGCGGTAGACAAATCTTAGGCAGACGGGATCGGGTCCCTGGGTGAAACTCCACCTTCAAACCAGAAACAGCCTTATGCCTGGAAACTGGGTTGTTGGTACAAGATGAAGCCTGTGACTCAGAGTGAAAATTTCTATTCCTGTTTACTCGCTCTGTCCTGACTGGTTCTTTCTGAATAATCGTTTAAATTCAATTTAAGCAATTGAATATTGCCTTTTCTAGTGCTACTTATGGCACACACCACCCCAGTTTTGGGACTATAAAAGCCCCACACTCAGCCACACTTGATGGGGGAGCTACCTAGCTTCAGGTCGAGGGCTGCCCCTTTCCGTTCACCTCTACACTGAAAACTGTTCTGTCACACAATGAAACGCTCTGCTCCACTCACCCTCTGGTTGTCAGCGTAACCCCATTCTTCTTGGATGCAGGACAAGAACTTGGGACCTGCCAAACATGGATACAAAAAGGCTGTAACACTGTAGCCCTTCACCCTCCTCTGGTGCAGGGTCACTATCCCACACAGTGAGAAGTAGCAGCATGCCACCCAGGAGCTGTAGGCTGAGTGGGGCAACAGGGCTGAATGAGCCCTTAACACACCCCCATCCACCAAGCTGCAGACAGCAGGAATAACACCCACTTTGTGGCTCCAAGGTTGCTGGCATCTCCAAGTTTTTCAGGCACCACCATGTTCCCCTCGTCCAGATACTGGTGCCCAAGACAGAAGCAGGTAGTGGCAACCCTTGCCCAGTGCAGGTAGAGCGTGGATCCCATGGCAAGCGCAGGATCCAGGCAGGAGTGCAAGCAAAGTGCAGCCCGCCTGACTGAGTAGGCAGGGTACCTCCTTCGGTGAGCCTGGAGACCCGCAAGGCCCTAGGCAGAAGCATCACAGGCCAAGGAGGTCTCCAGCTGTCAAAGCGGCACCAAAAATATCTTGTATCATTTCCTTATGTTTTTATAATTTCTAGTGCTATCTTAAATATTCAGTTTAAATTACTATTTGGCATTGACCACTTAATTCAATGAATTTTAAGTGAAAAAAAAAAAGGAAAATACATGAATTTGGTTTCTCCTTGTTGTCACGCCAAATTATTTATTCACATTTCACTTTTTTTTTTTTTGAGACGGAGTCTTACTCTGTCACCCAGGCTGAAGTACACTGGTGTGATTTTGGCTCACTGCACCCTCTGCCTCTCGGATTCAAGCAGTTCTCCTGCCTCAGCCTCCTGAGTATCTGGGATTATAGGCACTCACCAAAACCCCTGGCTAATTTCTTTTGTGTGTTTATTTTTAGCAGAGAGGGGTTTCGCCATTTTAGCCAGGCCAGTCTTGAACTCCTGACCTTGTGATCCACCCACCTTAGGCTCCCAATGTGCTGGGATTACAGGAGTGAGCCACCACGCCCAGCTCTATTCACAATTTTTAAGAATGTTAAATTCACAATTTTTAAGAAACTTTGCTTTTGCTACAAAAATAATGCAGATTAGTAGGCACAGCAACTGCTAACTTTGTCAACAGGATGAAAACCTGCAATTAATGACATTAGAGATTTGTTTTTAATTTGTAGAGAACAAAGAGTGTATGTGTCAACCTCATGCATTTACACAAATTAGGTTGGTTGAATAATCATTATGAGCTAAGCTACTTTTTAGAGTTCTGTAGCAGAAATTAGAATCAACTATTTCTAATAGGGAATATGGTTTCTATTAGGATTTCTTAGAGAAGGATGGGTGCTGGTTCTGAACTGAAAGAATAGAATCTAAGCAGCCATTTTTGGCTTCATACAAATAATTTTTGCCTAATTAAGTTAAATATCATGTATTTCAATATTGTTTAAGCTTAAAATCAAAATGTAAATCTCTTTATAAATGATGTCTCTTAATTTTAATACATTTCTTTTATAGATCGCTTATGTTGATGAAAAGAGTCAAATTCTAAAATATTAGAAGAGATTTATTCTGAGCCAAATATGACTGAGCATGGCTCATGACACAGCCCTCAGGAGGTCCTGAGAACATGTGCCCAAGGTGGTTGGGGCACAGCTTGGTTTTATATATATATAATATATATATAATATAGATGTACATAAATATAAAATATAGATGTACATATATATAAAATATAGGTGTACATCATATATAAAATATAGATGTACATCATATATAAAATATAGATGTACATCATATATAAAATATAGATGTACATCTATATAAAATGTAGATGTACATCATATATAAAATATAGATGTACATCATATATAAAATATAGATGATGTACATCATATATAAAATATAGCAGATATAGATGTACAGCTAATATAGATGTACAGCATACATCTAATATAGATGTACATCTAATATAGATGTACAGCATACATCTAATATAGATGTACATCTAATATAGATGTACAGCATACATCTAATATAGATGATGTACAGCATACATCTAGTATAGATGTACAGCATACATCTAATATAGATGATGTACAGCATACATCTAATATAGATGTACAGCATACATCTAATATAGATGATGTACAGCATACATCTAATATAGATGTACAGCATACATCTAATATAGATGATGATGTACAGCATACATCTAATATAGATGTACTGCATGCATCTAATATAGATGATGATGTACAGCATACATCTAATATAGATGTACAGCATACATCTAATATAGATGTACATCTAATATAGATGTACAGCATACATCTAATATAGATGATGTACAGCATACATCTAGTATAGATGTACAGCATACATCTAATATAGATGATGTACAGCATACATCTAATATAGATGAACAGCATACATCTAATATAGATGTACAGCATACATCTAATATAGATGATGATGTACAGCATACATCTAATATAGATGTACAGCATACATCTAATATAGATGATGATGTACAGCATACATCTAATATAGATGTACAGCATACATCTAATATAGATGATGATGTACAGCATACATCATCTAATATAGATGTACAGCATACATCTAATATAGATGATGATGTACAGCATACATCTAATATAGATGTACAGCATACATCTAATATAGATGAACAGCATACATCTAATATAGATGTACAGCATACATCTAATATAGATGATGATGTACAGCATACATCATCTAATATAGATGTACAGCATACATCTAATATAGATGATGATGTACAGCATACATCTAATATAGATGTACAGCATACATCTAATATAGATGATGATGTACAGCATACATCTAATATAGATGTACAGCATATATATAATATATATACATATATATACATATATATATTTTTTGAGACCGAGTTTCGCTCTTGTTACCCAGGCTGGAGTGCAATGGCGCGATCTCGGCTCACCGCAACCTCCGCCTCCTGGGTTCAGGCAATTCTCCTGCCTCAGCCTCCTGAGTAGCTCGGATTACAGGCACGCACCGCCATGCCCAGCTAATTTTTTCTATTTTTAGTAGAGACGGGGTTTCACCATGTTGACCAGGATGGTCTCAATCTCTTGACCTCGTGATCCACCCGCCTCGGCCTCCCACAGTGCTGGCTTGAGCCACACTGTGGCCTCCCACAGTGGTGGCTTGAGCCACCGCTCCTGGCCTGGTTTTATATATTTTAAGGAGGCATGAGACATCAATCAAATACTTTTAAGAAATGCATTGGTTTGTTTCAGAAAGGTGGAACAACTCAAAGCGGGAGCTTCCAGGGTATAAGTAAATTTAAACATTTTCTGGTTGAAAATTGGTTGAGTTTATCTGAAGACCTGAGATCAACAGAAAGGAAATGTTCAAATTAAGATAAAATGTTGTGTAGACCAAGATTTATTGTGCAGAGGAGTGTCTCAGATAGCAGACTTCAGAGAGAGCAAGTTGTAAAATGTTTCTTATTGGACCTAAAAGAGTGCCTGGCTCTTAGTTGATTATCTCCTGGATCTAGAAAGGAAAAAAGGAAAACAAAAGGAAAAGGAGATTCTCTATAGAATGTGAATCTTTTTCACAAAGGATGGATTTGCAGGGCTGTTTCAAGATAAGGCAGAAAAACATGTTTTGTGGTAAAATATTTTGATTTTCTTCCTTGTTATGCCTGAGTCAGACTGGAAAATAAGTCACAATATACAGGGCAAAATAAGACCCATCTGATAAAAATTTCTGGTTTATAGGGCATGAATATCTGGACCCCTTAGGTAGGAATTTGGGCAAGATAAATAAAAAAAAATCAAGGCCAGGCAAGGTGGCTCACACTTGTAATCCCAGAACTTTGGGGTCTGACGGGGGGCAGATCACCTGAGGTCAGGAGTTATAGACCAGCCTGGCTAACATGGTGAAACCCCATTTCTACTAAAAGTACAAAAAATTAGCCAGACATGGTAGCACACGCCTGTAATTCCAGCTACTCAGCAGGCTGAGGCAGGAGAAAAGCTCGAACCCAGGAGGCGGAGGTTGTGGTGAGCCGAGAATGCACCCCTGTACTCCAGCCTGGGCAACAAGAGTTAAACTTCATCTCAAAAAAAAAAAAAAAAAAAAAAAAAAAAAAAAAAAATCAGAGCTTAGTCCTCATTTACTACATAATTTGTACTTTATAATAAATATTTGTTTCTATTTTTAATTTTTTGACTTTTGAATTGTAAGGATTTCTACATAGTAAGAATTTTCTTCTTCTTTTAATATATATTTGTTATTGGGAACCATTTCAGATGGTCCCCAGTGATTTCTAACTGTTATTCACAGCCTGTTGAAATCCTTTCCCTTAATGTGGACTAGAGCTACTGGCATGCTTTTAACAATATAATATGGCTATGGATGTCACTTCTGTAGTTAGCTTACAAGACTGTAACTTTCTGTCTTGCTAGCAAACTCTCTGTATTGCCTTCCCAGATCTCACACTTTGATTAATCAAGCTGCCAAGTCACAGAGGGTCACGTAGCAAAGAAATGATGGTGATTCCAGCTAAGGCCAGCTAGGAGTCCATGCCCTCAGCTCAGCAGGCCCTAAGAAGCTCAATTTTTCTGACAATTATATAAATTTGCAAGGGGATCCTTTTCCAGCTGAGCCTTTGGAGGAGACCCTCATCCTATATCAACAACTTGATTTCAAGGTTGTGAGAGACACTGAACCAGACGACTCAGATAAGCCATATCAGTATTCCTCATCCACAGAAAATATGAGATAATAAACATATGTTTTCAGACATTAAGTTTTTGGATTGTTAGTTACACAATAATAGATAACTAATACAATGATCATTCATTCTTTCATTTATCTTTCAGCAAAAATATATTGATGACTACTATATATAAGGAACTGTGCTAGGTATTATAAACAAAAAGCTAAATAAGATACATCTTCTCCCTCTCAATTCCCATGCATAAAGTTAAGCATATAACTGATGTTCAATTATTACATATTTTAACTTAATTTTCCTCCAAATTCATAAAAATATGAACTACAAAATGAAACTCAATTTGAATGTGAAATTATGAAGTCTAATTTGAAGTCCTCTGTGGTTTTAAATGTGGTTAAAACATTTTTATGCCATAGCTAAAATAATATTAGTCTTCAATATGATATTTGCATCAAAGGAAACATTGAGGTAAATCTGAGGTTCCCCACTTTTTATAGAAAAAAATTACACTTTAAATAATTTTTTCTTTTGTCTCTTTCTGATTAGAATTAGATTAGTTCTTTGCTCTGATAAATATTTTAGACTCGATTATTTCTAGCTATTATGTTATGGCTTATATAGTCTGTTGAGAAAAAGCAATATCGCAAAAGATTAGAAGTTAAGATGTCTTTAAGCAACTCTCTTCTCCCCCAAGAATACTATGGTATAATGACAGAGAGAGAGAGAGAGAGAGAGAGAGAGAGAGAGAGAGACAGAGACAGAGAGACAGAAATTATTTTTTTTGTAGAATCTTAAAAAGTAGTAGCTTCAGGTTATACTGTAAAAAAAAGTGATATTGCTTGATGCTACTGTCAGATACAGTGCAAGAATATAAATATATCTAAATCTCTTTATTGCAGCTGCCTACATTACCCTCATACCGCTCAATATCATAATATTTTACAGCACTTTGTAAGATGTAGGTGTCTCTTATTTGAATCTTTGAGAATAGCAATCTTTTAATGTTTGTCCTCAGGGAGGTTTCATCCAGTCTTTCTATATTTATTTTTTGGCCAAGTGGCTTTTAGCAGTTGCAGATACTATATAATAAGTAACATCTGAAATAAAGTTTTATTTGTATTTTAATGCAGCATACTGGTCAAAAACCACTACAATATCAAATATATACATGAAAGTACAAAATACAGTCTGTCACATCATAATTAAGCAAAAAACTTGTTCTTCATGCTTTCATTTATGACTATAAATTGACTATTAATATAAAGTATTCACAAATGTGGTTATGATTGCATTTTAAAGGGTCATGGATATGTGTGCACAATTACTAAATGATACCTAGGTAACCTTTACAGAGCAGTAAGAAATAAAACTTTAAGAACAGTTATAAGCATTAACATTGTCCCATTTAATCTTTTCTTTGGTCTTCATAATACTCTGTTTTTAGTATTTGTTTACATTTAGTCTTTTATTGTGTTAATTTAATGATATAAAAAACCAAAAACAACTAGAAGGAAAGGAGATAATATTGGTGAATATAGGCAAAGCCAATGCAAATTTATACCCAGTCAAATTTTTGTGCACTTAGATCTTGGCAAGCATGTTGAGATGAATTAAGGCTATTTGTGTGCATGAAATTCATAATTTTCTGAGTTTTGCATGATGTGATTGAAACCATCTTTGCAAATATGATAACTGAAGAAATTATGACAGTGAAAAAGATCAGACCTAACTGACTTCATCTTCTAACCTCTAAGCTTTCCTTGTTTATTCCTGGACGAAGCCTTGGGAAGGAATTTAGTTTATAGCGTAAACTCTGAAACAAAATTGACAATAGCTCTTTCCTGTAAAAACCCCCTTCTTGGCTTTTGTAGGACTAACAAATTAGCTGCAAGATAAAAATTAAATTTTAGGAGCCATGAAGCCTCTGGCTGCAAGTCTGAACCTCCCCAAGTTGCTCCTGGGAATAATATCACTGTTGCAAAACCTGAGATCAGTGCTTGAGATGTTTTGCAGATCCTGATTTCCAAAGGAACAGATGACACCACTCAGACTGGTAATCTGGCTTAACCAGTTCTGCAATCCTACCCAGTAAGAGAAGTCAGCAAGAACTCACTTTGAACCCCTATAATTTCATCTCCAACCTGACTAATCAGCACTATTTCCCAAGCCCATACCCACCAAATTATCCTTAAAAACTCTAATCTCTTAAGTTTTCCAGGAGACCGATTTGAGTAATAATAAAACTCTGGTCTCCCACACAGCTGGCTCTGTGTGAATTACTCTTTCTCCATTGCAGTTCCCTGTGTTGATAAATCGGCTCTGTCTAGGCAGCAGGCAAGGTGAACATGTTGGGTGGTTTCTATTTTATGCATATATTAACCTGTTTACCTCTGCCTTCCTTGTTTCAAATGCATTTGATTTGGTTCACTGGAAGAGAAACAAGTAACACATGGAAATATAAAAGTAATAGTTTATGAAAAAATAAAAAGTAAATAATTATAACAAAAGCTTAGCATAAAGTATTTATATTTGACTATTCTTGGCTAACAATGCAGAAAAGAAAATACCATGCATTAGATATTCTCAAGGTTTGGTAAAAGGAAATGTTACCATGGCTTCAAAACAAATGTATCCTTTTGATAAATTCTAGATCCATTTTTTTCTATTTTAAACATTGTGAGGTGCATTGTACTGCACAATAACTTCCAAAGCTCTAAAGTGATGTGTTTCTTCTTAAATAAAAAATAGATCAATATCATCCCATTGCCTACTATTATATCTTAAGTTGTTAGGGGTAGAAGGTATTCGAGTTACCAGCCGAGAATCCCTACAGGTCCCAGTTGCATTGTGTTTAGGAAGTTGTACGCATGCCCATCTGAGGCTTTCTTCCCTTTACCAGTGGAATACCCGCAGAAGGTCATACTCCACCATTTTGTCTCTTAATGCACATACCCACCTTCACTTGCCCAATACCCGAGATTTTATTGCAAGCCGATTTCCAATCTCAAATGTTTTTATCTGTTTGGGGAGTTGCCTCTTCCTGGAGCCTGCTTTCAAATAACACTTTAGTGTGACAGCTGTGGACCATCAGGAGATTGTCCCTCCCTGGCACTGGCTGCCAAATTACCATTTTTAGAGAAGCAATGTGGTAACTGCTGAACCATCACCTGATGATCTCCTGACATTTCTAATGGGTGGAGGTGGGAGGAGAGCCCTCTCCCTTTCCACTCACACCTGTATAACTAGCTGTAACAAACTCACAGAAGATATTTTGATGGGCTCCAGAGGTCATATAGCATTAACAGTCTGATCATTATTCTAGGACAGGGGTTGGAAAACTTTCTGTAAAGAACCAAATAGACAGTTTTTAGAGTCATACATTTTTTGTCATAACTACTCAACTCTGCCATGGTAACATGAAAGGAGGCTTAAATTATTTATAGGTGAAGAGGCATGGTTGTGTTTCTATGAAATTTTATTTACAAAAACATGTGAAGTGCCAGATTTGACCACAGCCTGTAGTTTTTTGAGCATTGCTTTGTAAATTTTAAAAAGTTTTAGAAATAATACATATCATTTATCTTAGGGGATATTTTGAACTACAAATTATCTTTTCCTTGAAACTTTTTATCTGCTCAACAGTGATCTACAGTAATTTATAAACTAAAACACTAATAAAAAATAAGTGCGAAAATGGAAGGGAATGGATAAACACACTCTGATATATTTATACAATTGAGTACCATTCTCCAATAAAAATAAACTAATGATATGTAAATCAATATGGATGAATCTTATTTTGTGCTGAGTGAAAATATAGACACAAAAGAATACATACTATATGATTACATTTATATAAAGTTCTAGAAAAGGCCAAACTAACCCATGGTATTAGATACAGGAAGAAAAGGCACCTCATGAGTAGAGTGACTGGGACGTAGCATGACAAATTTCCTTTCAGTGGATGTAAAACCCACCTCAATTTTAAGACAGAAAGACAGAAAAGAAAGAGAAGAAAGAAAGAAAGGAAGAAAAAAAGAGGAGGGGAGGGAGGAAGGAAGGAAAGGAAGGAAGGAAGAAAGGAAGGAAGGAAGGAAGGAAGGAAGGAGAAAGAAGAAAGAGGTAGCTAAGGAAAGCACTTACTTGCCAAAGCCATCCTAATAATAACAAAAATGTTGCTCTTGTTATAATTAACAAGTAATGATTGTTATGATTAATAAGTAATGTTATGATTAATGTAACCTGGGATTGATGTCAAACTCATAACTTGATTCTCTGATACGCAAATTATATCATTTATTGTATTTCAGAAATTAGGGTTTTCATTTACTTAAAATTTGGCTTATTCTGCTTTTGTGTAGTGGAACATATATCAAAAAGAAAGCAACCTAACATATCTAGAGGATTGCCATGTGTCAACATTGTATAATGTGCTTTACATATGTCACTTTATCTTATAGTAAATCTGTGATATAAAAAATGTGAGTCAGTGGAATCTTTGAGGAATTATGTGGCTTGTCCAAGGGTGCATAGATACAGAAAGTGGCAAATCTATTCAATCCAGATGTGTCTAACTTCAAATTCTAGTTCCTCACAGACTTTCCCCCCTTCCATAACCACCAAATTTACCTTTTGACCTAAAAAATGCCTTGCCCTCTTGTATACTGGGCTATGCTTTTTAGCAAATTTGAGTAATGTTAATAGTGTGTCTGTGGTCATTGGTGATTATAATCTAATTTAAAAAGTAGAAATTCCTCAAGCAATGTTTAAGGCTTTGCAGCTGTTCAGAAAAACATACATTTTCTACATGAAAAAATGAAACAGTTAAAATGACTATTTCACAGTGAGCCGTATTGAACAAAAAACCCCCAAGAATTGTGCTTATTATTTTAATGCTGGGATTATTTTCCAAATTGTTATTTAAATTCTTTATAAAATACTGTCAACCTATTGTAGTAAAATTGCAGCATCCATTAGATACAAGCTTCCAGTTCTTAGTAAACAAATAGAGACTAGACAAGATGTCCTGCAAAATGATTACCCCAAAATAAAAATAAAAATATAAAATGTAATATATGAATTATTTCTATAATCTAATTCACAGCCTCTGCATTTTTTTTTTTTTAAGAATTAAAAGCTACAGTTGCTGTGTTAAAACCTCAAGCTTTACATTTTCATGTTGGATAGTGACTTAACATGCTATTGTCCTCTTTGTTTTTCTGAAGAGCATTTCTTTACACATTTCTTATTTTATTCAGTGTCTTAAGTCACACTTAGAGTGCATCATAGATAGGATCTGAAAGTTTCCTATGATGTTGGTCTCCCATTGAATTTAAAGCAGGTGGTGTCATTGACACAGAAAGACTGGGCTTCTTTAAGTCCTCTGTTACTGATTTTAGGCTGACACATCAGGGAATGTAATAAATCAAGCAAATTATGAAGCCCAGCTTCCAGAACGTAATTCATGCTCAATTGTGAAACAAAATTTAAGTTGGAATATCCTATTAGGTCATCTTTTGCTGCTTAAGCCTGAGCAGCATTGCTTCTATGCTCAAACTTCAGATATTTAATATCTTCATCAAAATGAAGAAAATATAGTGCCTGCAAAGTGAAAATACTCCACCAAAAAAAGTGGGATGCAAAGGAAATAACTGTATGTTGATAGAAGAATCTTTCTCTTAGTTTTCAATGTACATCCTGAACACATTTTTTAACATACGTTGAACATTTTCAGTAAGGTTTAAAGGTTCTAGAGTGGAAATGCTTTAACTAAGCAGAGATGAATGGGTAACACATTAATTCCAATTTTTAATCTTATTTTCCTATTCTGCCACAACTGCCCTTATTATACTTGCAATACCATGAGATACATGACAATACCACCTCAAGCCTCTCTTGTATGCCCTGGTACATTATATTTTAAATACACTTTGGTTGAATATAAATGCCCCCTGTTATCTTATTCGAAATGCTGGCTAGGGATTAGTATTGATTACTTTAATTTTCTTCAGCATGGGCTAGAGGAATAATATATTTTTGTTTGAATAGGTCAAATTGCTTCATAAAGGTTATTTGTGTCCATTCAACACAAACTGCTAAACTATGATGGGTGGAAAAATAAGGTGAGTGGATATCTCCAGGTCATATTTAATACATCTCATACACTAATGCTGGACAAGATGAGAGAAGTAAATATTTGAGAGGGTAACCCTTAGCTTATTGGTTTTCTTCATTTTATAGCTGCCATAAGAATGGTTTTGGCATAACTTGCCTGTCTGTGCTTCATGATAGCTTATGATATTCTTGTATTTACATAGAAATGAACTTTATAAAGGCACTGGGTACGTATAAATGCATTCTATGAACTTATATTAAAATTAACAAGCAATGAAATATATACTTTCCTATTATACTTGAAACTTTCACCTTTGATAGCACAGGCCATCTTTAGTGTTTTAACCATGTCATGAAACCATTTCTGGTAAATTAATCACATCAGAAATATTGTAGGTCATTCTTACTTTAAATTCATTTAATGCATTCAAAGGAGTTTATTAGGTTTGGGAAAATATTTTCAACTGGTTTCATCAATAATCAATGTGGTCATCAGAAAACATTCTGGAAACATTTTATTCACCTTGACATATTAGGAAAGAACAGTTGAAAATAGGTCATGAGAAATTATGCTTTTGGAATTATATCCAATATTGAAAGCATTTGCCACTCTAGTTTTTTATACATTTCAATCATACTGCTATTGTTTTAGCTTGGATGCTTTTCTTGTCATATTTGAGTTAACATAATCACCTCCCCATTAGTCTCTCTTATTTTCAATCCACCTTATAGAGTGCATTAAAGCTAATATCCCTAATATGTTGTTATAACCACATCACTTATTTTATTAAAAGCATTCACTGTTTCCCAGCTGCATACAAAGAGTAGCAAGTCAATTACACATGCTGAACACAGTACTAGTCCACTCAGACTTTCTAGGTTTTCTGTCTCCTGTCTAAAACAAATCCTCTGCTTCAGTCTTACGCAGAGTCACTATTTCCAGAGCCTGTGTTGTACATCCATCCTTTGTAGCTGTCTTTATTTGCTTTAGGCTCCTAAAATGCCCTTCTTGCCACGTGTTAACTTATGTAAATTCTCTTTTTCAAGTTTCCCATCCTGTTTTATACCAACACAATGTTATCCAAACAGTTCAATGCCAGAGATTCCTCTCATGTATGTCACTTATGTAAACCAAAAAGTTGTTTATTTTTAATTTAGGAAAAGAGAACTTGACTTTTTAAATGAATGTATGAAGGCATGTATGTATGTGTTTATTTGCTTATTATTTGTAGTAGATTTCTGAGTATTAAAAGTTATAAATTCCTATAACCATCACCACAATATTCAGGAAAATCCTGTAACTTCTAAAAACTCCCTCTTGTTGCACATTGGTAGTCAAACACTCCTCTGCCCTTAATCCCTGGGAGTCACTGATATTTTCTCAATCACTATAGCTTTGCTTTTCTTAGAATGTCAGGTAAATGCAATCTTATGCATCACTCATCATAATGCCTTTGAGATTTATTCAAGTTAATTTACATATCAAAAGTTTGTTCCTTTTTATTGCTGAGTAGTATTCCATTGCATTAATTTTCTATGTTTTATTTTTCTATTCACCCTTCAAAGACTTTTGGATTGCCTCTAGTCTTTAGTGGTTACTAATAGACTTGCTATAGCTATTTGTATACAGGTTTTGCTATAACCATGTTTTCATTTATTCATTTCATTGAGGTATTTCTCTGGAATAAACACATGAAAGTGGGACTACTGGGTAGGGCTGTGACAAAATATATTGAAATAGAAGCATAAGGAAGAATTGGTAACACTGGTCCTGCCTCTAACTCAAATTTTGTTATTTTATTCATCATAGATTTTTGCATTATTTTTGGTATTTTAAAATATTGCACTAAAATAATATATATATTTTTTCTTTTTTAACTTTTCTGTTAGAATCATGGGGTAGATACGCAGGTTTTTTTTAAAGGCATGTTTTATGATGCTAAGGATTAGGGTATGATTGAACCTGTCATTCAGGTAGTGAACATAGTGCCAAAAAAGTAGTTTTTCAGCCCTTGCGCCTCTCCCACTCTACCCCCTCTAGTAGTTCACAGTGTTTATTATTCCCATGTTAATGATCCTGTGTGCTCAGTGCTTAGCTCCCACTTACAAATGAGAACATGTGGTATTTGGTTTTCTGTTCCTGCATTAATTTGCTTAAGATAATGGCCTCCAGGTAGATTCATGTTGCTGGGAAGAATATGATTTTGTTCTTCTTTTTGGTTGCATAGTATGTTATGGCAGAGGTGTACCCCATATTCTTCATCAAATCCACCAATGATGGGCTCCTGGGTTGATTCATGTTGTTCACATTGCAAATAGCACTACAATGAACCTACAGGTGCATATGTCTTTTTGGTAGATTGATTTGTATTCTTTAGAGTGTATACTCAGTCACAGCATTGCTGAGTTGAATGGTAGTTCAACTCTAGATCATTGAGAAATCTCCAAACTGCTCTTCACAGTGGCTGGACTGATTTACATTCCCACCAACGATGTATAAGTATCTCCTTTTCTCTGCATCTTTCCATTATCTGATATTTTTTGACTTTTTAACAAAAGCCATTCTGATGGCATGAGATAGTATCTCATTGTGGTTTTTTGCATTTCTCCAATGAGTAATGATAACAAGCATCTTTTCGTATGTTTGTTGGGCACTTGTATGTCTTCTTTTGGGAATTGTCTATTCATATTATTTGCCCACTTTTTAGTGGGGTTATCTGTTTTTCAGGTGGTGATTTGTTTGAGTTAATTCTAGATTCTGGATATTAGACCCTGGTTGGATACATAGTTTGCAAATATTTTTCTCATTCTGTAGATCGTCCATTTACTCCCTTGACAGTTACTCTTGCTGAGCAGATGATCTTTAATTTAGCTAGGTCTCACTTATCTATTTTTGGTTTTGTTGCAATTGCTTTTGAGGACTTAAGCACAAATTATTTGTCAAGGCCATCGAGAAGGGTATTTCCTGTGTTTTATTCTAGGATTTTTATAGTTTGAGGTAAGTTAATGTTTGTATATGGTAACTGGTAGGGGTTCGATTTTATTCTTCTGCATATGGGCAGCCAGTTATCCAAGCACCATTTATTGAATAAGGAGCACTTTCCCTATTGCTTATTTTGGTCAGCCTTGTTGAAGATCAGTTGGTTGTAGGTGTGCAACTTTATTTCTAGGTTTTTATATTCTGTTCTATTAATCTATGTGTCTTTTTGTACCAATACCATGCTGTTTTGTTTACTATAGCCTTGTAGTATAGTTTGAAGTCCAGTAATGCTTAGGATTTATTTGGCTATTTGGCTCTTTGTTGGTTCCATATTAATTTTAGAATAGTTTTTCAGTATCTGAGGGAAGAGCCAAGTTGACCAACTAGACGCTACAAAGAAGAACTTCTCCCACAAAGTTCAGACCATCAGTACACCAGCAAACTCTGAACAGATCTTTGGAAAGAAGGCATTGAGACTGGATAGAGAAAGAATACAGACCCTAAGGCTGAAAGGGAAAGAAGCTGGGAGCCCTGCTTGGAGTTTCTGAGCCCGGCACTCATTGCTGGACAGCAATGATTCCTAGAGAAGGCGTTAGTGAAGTTGGCATGGGATAGCCTACTCTTACCACAGGCCTCTGGGCTACTGTCTTTGGGAGACCCTATGACCTTCACAAGCACTTGAGTTGTCAGGGAGAACTGCCAGGAGAGTTGGCACAGACAAGACTCCAGTCTACCTAGAGCCCAGAGGGTTTGGCATATTATAAAATAGTTTTCTAATTCTGTAGAAAATGACATTGGTAGTTTGATAAGAATAGTCTTAAATTTATGGGTTGCTTTGGACAGAATGATCATTTTAATGATACTGTTTCTTCCTATATATGAACATGGAATATTTGTCCATTTCTTTGTGTCGTCTCTGACTTCTTTCAGCTGTGTTTTATAGTTCTTCTTGTAGATATTTGTCATTTTCTTGGATAGTTGTAGGTATTTCATATTTTTTGTAGTTATGAATGGGATTCCATTCTTGATTTGGCTCTCAGCTTGGAAAATATTGGTGTATAGAAATGCTAGTTATTTTTGTACATTTATTTTGTATTCTGAAACTTTACTGAAGTTCTTTATCAGTTCTAGGAGACTTTGGGCAGAGACTATGGGGTTTTCTAGGTATAGTATCATACATCTCTGAAGAGAAAGAATTTGACTTTTTCTCTTATTATTTGGATGCCTTTTATTTTTATTTTTTTCTTTTGCCTGGCTGCTCTGGCTAGTACATCCAGCCCTATATTGAATAGGAGTGGTGAGAATGGGTATCCTTTTCTTCTGGTTCTCAAGGGACATGCTTCCTGCTTCTTCCCATTCTATGTGATGTTGGCTATAGGTTTGTCATAGATGTTCTTACTGTTTTGAGATATGTTCCTTCAATTTCTAGTTTGTTGAGAGTTTTTATCATGAAGCTATACTGGATTTTATCAAAAGCTTTTTCTCCATTTATTGAGATCATCACATGATTTTTGTTTTTAATTCTGTTTATATGGTGAATCACATGGATTTATTTGTGTATGTTGAACTAACCATGGATCCCAGGAATAGAGCCTACTTTATTGCGTAAATTTACTTTATAAAAATAATTTAACTTTTAACATCAGGGATACAGGTGCAGGTTTGCTATAGGTAAACTGGTGTCATGGGAGTTTGCTGTACAGATTATTTTGTCACCCATTTATTAAGCCTAGTACCCATCAGTTATTTTTTCTCATCCTCTCTCTTCTCCCACCCAGCACCCTCCACCTGCCAATAGGCCCCAGTGTGTGTTGTTCCCCTCTATGTGTCCATGTGTTCTCAGCATTCAGCTCCCACTTATGAGAACATGTGGTATATGATTTTATGTTCCTGCATTAGTTTGCTAAGAATAATAGCATCCAGTTCTTCATGATCCTGCAAAGACACGATCATATTCTTTTTATGGCTACATAGTATTGCATGGCATATATTACCACAAAGAATGACCAGGCTACCATCAATGGGCATTTAGGTTGATTTGATATTGTTGCTGTTGTGAATAGTGCTGCAATGAACATACACATGCATGTGTCTTTATAGTAGAACCACAATGAGATACTGCCTCCCACCAGTTGGAATGGCTATTATTATGAAGTCAAAAAATAACATACTAACGAGGTTGTAGAGAAAAAGAATGCTTATACACTGTTTTTGGGACTGTATATTAGTTGAACCATTGTAGTAGACAGTGTGACAATTCCCCAAAGACCTACAGACAGAAATACCATTCAACCACAATACCCATTACTGGATATATACCCAAAGCAGCATAAATCATTCTAAGGACACATGTATGTATGCCTATGCTCACTGCAGCACTATTTACAATAGCAAAGACATGGAATCAACCTAAATGCCTATTAATGATAGACTGAATAAATAAAATGTGGTACATTTTCATCATGAAATACTATGGAGCCATAGAAAAGAATGAGATCATGCCCTTTGCAGGGACATGGATGGAGCTACAGGCCATTATCCTTAGCAAGCTAACACCAGAACAGAAAATGAAATACTGCAGTTCTCAGTTATAACTGGAAGACCAATGATAACATATGGACACATAGAAGGAAACCACACACATTGGGGCCTATTGGAGGGTGGAGGCTGGGAGGAGGGAGAGGGTACTAGCCTTTATACCTGGGCGATGAATTAATCTTCACAACAAACCCCCATGACACACATTTACCTATGTAAAAAACCTGCATATGTGACCTGAACTTAAAAAAAAAGAAAGAAAAATTCTGCCAATCTCTGACTTTTAGAGTTTTTAATCTATTTACATTTATTTTAATAGTAAGTTGAGATTCATGTCTGCTGTTTTGCTATTTGTTTTTTATATGATTTATGTCTATTTTGACCTTCTATATATTTCTTTATTTTACATTAAATAGGTATATTCTAGTGTAGCATTTAGACATACTTGTTAATTCTCTGTATATTTTTGAGCTACTTTTTAGTGGTTATTCTGGAGATGCTCATCAACATTTTACCTTATATCTATCTCATTCAGATTATGTAATTTCTGTAGTGTAAAAAATTGTTCCTATATAGCTCCATCTCTATATTTCCATGCTATTATTGTAGTTCAAATTATATCTTGTGTGCCCTTTAGCACAAATTCATATTGATTGCTTTATGCAGAATATTTCAAATAAGACAAAAGAAAAAGTTTATAAGCATAAGATACATTTATACCACATTTTATAGTTGCCTATGTAGTTACTTTTACCTGTATAACATATTTCTTCATATGGTTTTGTATTAGGTATTAGAATGTTGAATAAGACTCTGATATTTTAATATAATAATTTAATATTATATATGTAATATATAATATACATCTGTATATTGCTCTTTGAGTACTGTTTTTGCTGCTTCCCACAAAGTTTGATGTACTTCATTTTCACTTTTGTTTAGTTCAAGATATTTACTAATTTATCTTATAATTTTTGTTTTATGGCTGGATTATATACAGTTGTATTATTTATTTTCTAAGTTATTCGGAGATTTTTACTCTCCTGTTAGTATGCTTTGAATTAAAAATTTTTTAAATTTTTAGGTGTCCAAATTACTTTTTTTTTATGTTGTCTGTGCTTTCGGTGTCATGTCCAAGAAATCACTGCCAAATTCATAGTCATGAAAGTTTTCTTCTAACGGTCTTATAGTTATGTCTAATGTTTATGTCTTTGATCTATTTTGAGTTAATTTTTGTATAGGATATAAAGTAAGAATTTAACTTTTCACCTTTGCCTATGGATATCTAGTTTTTCCAAAATCATCTGTAACAAGACTGCATTTTCTTTATCTTATGGTATTGGCACCTTTATCGAAAATCATTTGACCTGTTAGGGTTTATTTCCAGGCTGACTTTTTATTCTATTCCATTGATCTATGACTTTCTTTATGCCGATATTACTCTGTTTTGATTAATGTAACTTTATAATTTTTTTTAAGTTCTATTTTGTTTTTACCTGACATGAAATAATTTTACATATTTATGGGGGTATGATGTGATGTTTTGATATATATTTGTGTAATGATAACATTGGAATAACTTTTTTTTTTTTTTGAGATTGAGTTTTGCCCTTTCACCTAGGCTGTTATGCAGTGGTGTGATCTTGGCTCACTGCAAACTCTGCCTTCCAGTTTCAAGCAACTGTCCTGCCTCAGCCTCCCGAGTAGCTGAGAATACAGGCACCCCCTTACCATGCCCGGCCTGTTTTTGTAATTTTAGGAGAGACAGGGTTTTACCATGTAGGACAGGCTGGTCTCAAACTCCTGACTTCATGATCCACCTGCCTCGGACTCCTAAAGTGCCAGGATTATAGGTGTGAGCCACCACATCTGGCCTGGCATAATGTTTTTAAATCAAGAAATGTGATCCTTCAACTTCATTCTTCTTTTTCAAGAATGTTTTGGTTATTTGGGGTCCCTTATGATTCTATATGAATTTTAGGGTAGGTTTTCTATTTTTGCAAGAACCTTATTTGGATTTCAATAAAGGTTACATTGAATCTATAGATTCCTTTGTATGTCATTGTCCTTGTAACAAAATTAAATCTTCCAATCTATGATAACAGAATGTGTTTTCATTTATTTTTGCCTTCCTTAATTTATTTCTGTGATGTTTTATTGTTTCAGTGTACAAATCTTTGCTAATCTTTTCAGTTCATATATACCTGTATTGAATTTTTATTGATTATTTAAGGCTACCTTTTTTTTTTTTTTTTAAATGGAATTTCACTTTTGTTACCCAGGCTGGAATGCAATGGCACAATCTTGGCTCACAGCAGCCTGCCTCCTGGGTTCAAGATATTCAACTGCCTCAGCCTCCCAAGTAGCTGGGATTATAGGCACTTGCCACCACACCAGGCTAATTTTTGTATTTTCAGTAGAGATAGGGTTTCACCATGTTGGCCACGCTGGTCTCAAACTCCTTGCCTCAAGTGATCCACCAGCCTCAGCCTCCCAAAGTGCTGGGATTACAGGTATGAGCTATGGTGCCATTAGGGCTACCATTTTAATATTGTTTGTTTGTTCCCTCAGGTGGCTTTGCTGCTGTTGTTGTTCTTGTTCTTCATCTTGTTTTTCTTCCTCTTGTTCTCTTCCTAATTTAACTTTTCCTCCTTTTCTTTTTCTTTCTGTGTTTCCATGTTTCTCCCTTTTTTGGTATTACTTGAGTATTTTAGCATGTCATTTATTTTCTCTATTTTATATATATACACATATATATGTGTATATATATATATATTTCTTACTATATATTTTTGTGGTTTCCTCAACATGAGTTTCTATGAGTTTGTTGTGTTTGAGGTGTTACATTCTAGAATATGCATTTTTATAAGTATTTCCCCAAATCTGAAAAAATCTCAGGCATTACTTCTTCAAATATGTTTTCAGAACCACTCCTGTACACTTCTCAAATAAGATAAATAAGAAATCTCTTGGGTCTTTTCTGTTCTCAAATGGTGCTCAGTTCTGGGGTTTGAGTTATATTTTATTCCAGGTCTGGGCACAATAGAGAAAAAAAGCAAACATAGGAAACTCATCATGGAATCAACATTACTTTGAGTTCTTGTTTTCTAAATTAAACTGCTTGCTACAATTACTTTTCCGAGTAATTCAATAGCTATTTTCATCAGTTTGGTACTTTTTGTTACGTTTAGTTGAAGAACAGGGTTGAACGAACATACGTCATTATATCTAAAACAAGGAATTATTTCTCTACTTTTAATGTATCTGCCTTATAGCCCCAGCCAGTTAGAAATGTACTCCTTAGGCAATAAACAGGATTTCTCTTATACTTTAATTATTATCTTTTATAGTCCCAGATTATCTAATACTGCATTTTGTTTGAAATCCGTATAGTCATGCATCACTTAACAATGGGAATACATTCAGAGAAATGCATTATTAGGCAACCTCATCATTGTGTGAACATCGTAGAGTGTCCTTACACAGAACTAGATGGTATGGCCTGTTATACAGCTAGGTTATAGGATAGGGCCTATTGCTCCCAGGCTACAAAACTGTATAGCATGTTACTGAACTGAATAGTGTAAACAATTGTAGCACAAGGGTACGTATTTGTGTATCTAAAGACATTTAAACATAGACAAGGTACGGTAAAAATATGGCATGAAAGATAAAAATGGTACACCTGTATAAAGTGCGTATAATGAATGGAGCCTGCAAGACCAGAAGTTGCTCTGGGTGAATCAATGAGTGAGTTATGAATGAATATGAAGGCCGATGATATTACTGTATACTACTGTAGACTTTATTAATGCTATATTCCTAGAGAAAGGGGATACATTTCTGGAAACATACAATCTCCTGACATTGAACCAGAAAGAAAAGAAATCCTAAACATACCAATAATAAGTAATGAAATTTAATCAGTAATAAAAAATCTTCCATTCACAGCTGAGTTTTACTAGACATACAAAGAAGAACTTGTACCAATCTTACTGAAATTATTCCAAAAATCATGTTGGAGAAATTCCTGCCTAATTCATTCTATAAAATAAGTATATCCCTGGTAACAAGCAAGGACACCAGCAAAAAAAGAAAACTCCATGCCAACATCTCTGATAAACATAGATATAAAAATTATCAACAAAGTACCAGCAAATATAATTCAATAGCACATTAAAAAGATAGTTCATCACATAAAGTAGGTTTTATTCCAGGGGTGCAATAAGGGTTCAATATTCACAAATCTATAAATGTGACTCACCACATAAGCAGAGTTAGAAACAAAAACCATATGATCATCTGAAGAGATGCAGAAAAAGCTTTCGATAAAATCCAATATTCCTTAATGATAAAAACCTTAAACAAACTGGGCATTGAAGGAACATTCTTTTTATATCTCAAAAGAATAAAAGCCATATATGGCAAATCCAGAACCAACATCAAACTTAATAGGGAAAAGCTGAGAGCATTCCCTGTAAGAACTAGAAAAAGACAAGAATGCCTACTCTCACCACTTCTATTCAACATAGTGCTGAATGTCCTAGCCAGAGAAATCAGGAAAAATAGTAAAGGCATGCAAATTGAAAAATTTGGATAAAGCAACTCTCTTTGTCCAAAGATTTATCTAATTTCTGGAGGGGCCTGACAGCTTGATGCTGTCAGTCCGCTTCATTTTTGCTAGCTAAAGATGTAAGTCCTTCCTTCATGAAAGGAGATCTGGGCAGAATATCACAATGCCACAATATGCATTGATTTAAACACTTCTACTTATTCCTCAGGTCTTAATTTAAATGTCATTTCTTTCTGGAAACATACTAGAAAGTGAGGAATACGTATGTTCCTCAAACAACAGCACGTCATTGTTCTCTTTAGTAACACTTTGTGGCATTATCTTTAATTTTTCAATATCTCCTGTTGAGGGAATGTATTCTCTTCCCTGGTCCACAGGGGGCGTGTTTTCAAAGGCAAGAACTTCCCAGCGACATACCCAACCTGCATTCTTTCATGTCTCCATCCAGGAGCTTAGAATTTTTGCAGGCATGGGAAGATAGACTGCCAAGGTGAGCTCCCTTTGCTTAGAAAAGCCCTTGAAAAGCTATGGGAGGACTGTGGGCCAAACAACAAATCAAATGTTAGAATCAAAGATCAATCACTCCAGCAGAAACTTAAAGAAACACCTTTCACAGGACAGAAAACTTGAATAGGGCAGGAAGAACTCTCAGGTTAAAAGTCCCCTTCACCCACATCTGTGCGGACTCCATCTCTGAATCCCCTTCCATGACAGCTTGAGGGCTCGCTGTACCTCTTTTTCTCTCTCTCTGCCTAAATAAATGACTTTCTGCAAAGCTCTTTGGGGTCGGATATTTACTCAAACGAGCTCACCACACCCAGCGGGGGTCCTCTTCCCCATTATTGGGTGAGTGAGGGACCAAAGGCCTGGAAGAACACATCCTATCCGGGAGCAACCTGAGCCCATTGTCTGCAATTTGGTCACACTATCACCATTGGCCTGAGTTCAATAAGGGCAGCAATTATAACCATCTTGTTCAACCATTGTGTCCCGAGCAACCAGAAAAGTATCAAAATGTAAGAGGTGCTTACTAAGTATACTTAGAAAAAAAAACTTCAAGCACTTTGTTTTCTACAATAAGTAGCAAATAAATTGGTGATACATTCAGTAATTATTAAATATAAATTTGCCTTGGAGCATACTTAGACAAAAAACAGAGGCTTGATATATTTCCTGGGTTTCTGGAGAATTGTGGCATATATAATTAATTACTATTTCTAATAAAAGATTTTATAAAACTTTTAAAAGAGCAGTTGTAAGTTATGTTGTGACCATTCTTATCCTTATTCATTGGTTAAAACTATTATATCTGTATATATGGAACCTTTTAAAGATAAATTGTTTATTGTAATCTACAGGACCTTTTAATGGGCTAATCTGCTCCAAAGAAACACAGTTATGGCCATGGATGGAAACTCAGCTTCTTTACTAATTGATTAAATGTTTTGCATGACTTTTCCTAGTTTGTCCAGGTTTAAAATCTTCCCTTTGCAATCAGGAGTGCAAAAGTGAATTTCTACTTATTTAGTAGGCAATAGGTTGTATTATCTTACTTGTCGACTCTGATCAATTTGCCTCTTGGCTACGAAATCAATTTTCCTTCATCTACTTCTGTATGTTCACCTGACCAAAATAACATTGGAGTTTAACCAGAGCATTTGCTACTGGGAATCTATTTTAGACATTCTGCATTGCAAGTTTCCAATGTAGGTGAAAATCAACTAAACATATTGCATAAACTCTACCTAAAATATAATACGTTGAACAGATTTCATAACTTGTATGGGCCTTTAAAAAATAAAATCATATTCATTCTTTCTTGGCTGTAGAAAAACCCATAGAGTTCAGAGTTATTAAGCTATTATTTTGTGTCCTTGTTAATTAATCATCCTCTAATATTATCCTGCATGTAATTTGATGAAATAGAGCAAGTAAATTATTTCCATTAAAAATAACATAAGTTCCTTTCTCCATTGCCTCACTTGTGATTGCTTTTGACAGATAAAATTAAGTAATTCAGTCATCAATTATAAGAGAATATAATCATAAAGTCAAAATTCTGAATGACACCCACAAGGGAAAACTCTCAATAAAGATCTAAAATGAAATGTATGAGTTTTCTGCAAGAATGTTATGATTATTTCTGTCTAAATTGAAAAAAATATCTAATTAGTCTACTTTGTTTTTAAATTGGAGTGGAAACTCTCTCTGCAGAGACATAGACCACAGGCCCATATTTAGGGTCAGAAAAAAGATAAGGAAGAACAGGGCCATGTCACATTCTACTGAATATACAGTTGGATTCAGATGCCAGTATAACTCTTTCTTCTAATTTTTGGGATAATATTATCCTAACTTGGATGAACTCTACTGCATTAATAGTAATGCTATTGTTAATAGTTTACAGTTAATTGGGTGAACATGACACTTCCAGTGATAAAAGTGACAATATTAAATTTAAGTCTCAGCCTTCCCAGTAATAAATTAGAATCACAATTGTCACTTTCTTTATTCCCTCACAGTTATTCATTTTTTTCTCAATCCAATTCCAAATTGATTTCCAGATTACCTTCTACATTCCCTAGACCTTTAGAGAACGATAAGGCAATTACAAATTAATATTTTCAGACTGCCATTTGGTTTAATTATGTATTGTTATTGTGCCTCTTGATGTTCTTAATCCATTTATGATAATTGGGTTATGAATACTACCAAAAAGTATATGATGTATAAATCAGATTCTAATGTAATAAAGTCTGCTTTCTTATGCCCTAGGATTTTTAAAAAATATATAATAAAAGAAGCAAGTATGACAATATATTTGTATGGAAGAAACAAAATAGCAGCAACAATTCTGCTTTATACTTAGTAACTGAGTTCACTTTTAATTAATATTTTTAACATATTGTTAGGCACTTGATTCAAATTAGAAGCAGCTTTATCTTCTATTCAAGTGTTTGCAAGTGTTATGGTTTAGCTCTGTGTCCCCACCCAAATCTCACGCTGAATTGTAATTCCCATTGTTGAGGGAGGGACTTGGTGGGAGGTGATTGGATCATGGGGGTGGATTTCACCCTTGATGTCTTTATGATAGTGAATAAGCTCTCACAACATCCAATTGTTTCATGTAGCACTCCCTCCTTCTCTCTCTCTTGCCACTATGTGAATGCATGCTTACTTCTCTTCACCCTTCTGCCATGACTGTAAGCTTCCTGAAGGCCTCCCAGCTTTCTGTACAGCTTGTGGAACTGAGAGTCAATTAAAGCTTTTTTCTTAATAAATTACCATCTCAGGTAGTGTTTGGTAACATTGTGAGAATGAACTAATACAGCAAGTATTTTAAAAACAATCTTAAGAGAAAATAGATCTACTTTTTAGCTTTCAACAAAGATTTTTCTTGAGAATGAATGCATTTGACAGGAATTCTATGATATAGAATCATATGTATCAAATGAATTCAAAATATGAAATAAAACTTGATTTCTGCCTTGAACTCTGATGATCCTCTTATATTTAGTCAATTACTTAGAAATTTTAAGTAATCCAGAAATGTCAACAGTATAATGTATGTAGACTAATTTTGTTCGACTTTGGCTCAGAAAATATAATAATGCATTCATAGATATTAGTAATACTGGTATATTTTTAAAAAGTGCTCAGTAGCAAATGGAATTTTTCTCATTAACTACATTTGATGTCTGGACTTAAGGTATATTTTAATAACTGATATTCTCTCATGAGAGTACAATCACACATTAGCCATGTTCACAATGCTAGATGTTCTGCTAGGGCTTTCAACAGTGGTGCCTGGGTATAGTCTTTCTTTAATGGATATCCCAAGTAGCTGGATTTTGTATGTGGTGACTGGTTTTCCAAGGGAGTGTATTACAAGAAAACCAGGCAGAATATGAATGACATTTTCTGACCTAAATACAGAATTTCAACAACATCACTTCAGTGACATTCTGTTGGTATCAAGAGAGTTATTGTGTTGATCTGGATATCAGAAAGGCAACATAGACACCACCTTTTGATGGGAAGAATGTTGAATAATGCACAGGCATGCCATGGTGAAGTAGGCTTACTTAATTAAGTATTTTCAGCGTCTTCTTCTTCTTTTTCTTCTTTTTTTTTTTTTTTTTTTGAGATGGAGTTTCACTCTTCTTGCCCAGGCTGGAGTGCAATGGCGTGATCTTGGCTCATCACAACCTCCTCCTCCCAGGTTCAAGAGATTTCTCCTGCCTCAGCCTCCTGAGTAGCTGGGATTACAGGTGCCTGCCACCATACCTGGCTAATTTTTGTATTATTAGTAGTGACGGGGTTTCTCCCTGTTGGTCAGACTGGTCTTGAACTCCTGACCTCAGATAATCCACTCGTTTTGGCCTCCCAGAGTTCTGGATTACAGGCGTGAGCCACTGCGCCTGAGATGTATTTTCAACCTCTTTTAAGTCAATAAACTCCCTTGATATTCCTCTTGTGTGTTGCCAAAACTGAAAGTCTTTGAGTGGCAAGGCAGATCATGCTAGGTATAAAACCAGGCTACAGAAAGGGATGAATTTACTTTCTCTTCATTTTAATTTTCTAGGGCACTTGTAAACTAATTGTTGTACTATGTAAAGTCTGGTTTTAAATTTATTTTAGATAATCCAATGATGTAAATAAGCTACTGAATATATCCAGCTTACTTTCCAGTCCCTGGGAGGCTATACTTAAGTAGATATTAGAAATCTTAAGTCACTCTGAAGATCTAGAAGACTAGTGGAGACTATATGAGAAAAAAACAAGATGGCAGGGGAAAACACACAGACTTATCATCTTCTGGATTTGACCAGTTTCCCCGTGAACGAATTCAGTATCTCCCTTTTTCTCAAGGATCAAAAGTAAAGTGAGTTTTGATGAGGAATGACTCTCATACCCTGACAACTACACATTTGTCTCATTTCCTAAGGATACAATAAGGGGAAAAAAGGAGAAAATGCATGAAAAGTCATGTGGTGGTATCTATTTTGTTTCCTAAATTAAATGATCTCTAAAGCATCAGGGTTCTCAAGAGGAGGAGAGATCAGAGACTGAGGAAGCCTATTTTATGGAATACATTGCACTTTTATATATTTTATATATTTTCATTATGAAAAAATGTTTGTCAAGGGATAATTTTAAGCATAATGTGGGCTACAAGTGTTCTGAAAACTAAGCATTAAACACACAAGAGAGTTTGAAGTATTAAAGCAGCTCATTTATTATTATTAATAACATTGTTATAAAAAAAAACTGAAAATAATTTCTGGTGAAAGAGCTGTGTAACATTTAAGATATAAGCCTGCTTAAGTTACTATTAATGACCACCACAATTTTCCTTATTTACTTGTCTGCCCTACCTATAGACAACATTATAATAACAGGAAATCTTTGTTGCATGTCTATTAAGTGTTTAACATATATAAAATTATTTATTAATTTGTGTGATTATACTGCAAAGTAGATAAAATTGTCTCCAATTTATCTCAACACCCATCCACCACCACACACACACATACATGCACACACATAAGCACACATATTTACACAGTTGCAGTGAAGAATGAATAAGTTACCAGATTTGGCATGCATAGTTGGCAGAGTGTTCTCTTAGGTAAGATACCTCACCTCTTGCCTCTGTTCTTTTAGAGAGAACCAGAGCCAGACATGAGTTAAAGCAGTAAAGACAGGTTTTATTCAGAAACTATTACAATAGAGGAAAGGAGACTTCAGTTTAGAACTGAGCTCAATTCCAAATGCAACAAGGACAATAAGAAATTTATAGCCAAGTATTATTAAAAATTCAAAAGACGGCAGAAGCTGGTAAGGTTGTAAAGAAGAGGGAGTGCTTGTACCCTGCTGGGGGAAACATAGATTCATTCAGCCATTGTCAAAAGCAGTTTGGTAATTTCCAAAGAAACTTAAAATTATCATTCAACCCAGAAATCACATTATCAGGTATACACTCAAAGGAATATAAATCATTCTGCTATAATGACACATCCATACATGTGTTCATCTTAGCACTGTTCACAATAGCAAAGTCATGGAATCAACCTAAATGCCCATCAATGGTGGACTGTATAAAGCAAATGGAATGTATACACACTATAGAATGCTGTGCAACCATGAAAAAGAATGAGACCATGTCCTTTGCAGTCACATGGATGGAACTGGAGGCCATTAGCCTAAGCAAACTAACACAGGAACAGAGGGCCAAATACTGCATGTTCTCACTTATGGGTGGCAGCTAAACTTGGAATACATATAGGCATAAAGAAGGGAGCAACAGACACTGGGGCCTACTTCAGGGTGAAGGGTGGGAAGAAGGTGAGGATCTATAAACAACATATTAGGTACTATGCTTATTACCTGAGTGACAAAATAATCTGTACAGCAAACTCCATGACAGATAATTTACCTATATAGCAAACATGCACTTGTACCCTTGAACTTAAAAGTTAAAAATAAAAAGAAATATATAGTCAAAGAACAGCATAAGGAGGTCAGTGGATGGAAAATTACTAAGAAGAGACATCAAGGGCAAGAAGGTTCTTCCTAAATGGACTTAACAAGATTCTTGATAAAGGCAGGCCAGATGATCAGATGTGAAGTTCGGTGAATTTTCTCTAACTTGACTTAGCAAGATTCTTGCTAGGACTAGATTTGGCAAGGAAGGACATAGAAACCCAAGGTCAAGGCCTTGCTGAGGAGAAAACTTAGAGTAGTCTGTCCAAATTTTGGTCAAGAAGAGCGTTTTTGTCACTTTTCTCTGATCCCATCTCAACAGTGACACCCCTGTTTACAACTCTACTTCAGCTTAGTGTTCTGTAAACTTCAGATTCAGGCCATTCTAAACTGTGGTAAGTTAAAGAACACAGCATATTTTTAATACCAACATGCCTGAGAAAACTGTTCAACATCCCTGTTCCTTTATATTTACCTTTAGCATTATCTTAGGCAGGTTTAGGCAGAATGGATATCCTACTGGGCAGTATTTATGAAATAACACATACAGGAAGGGATAATTTTTACAAATGTCATTACATATGTGGGGTCTGAAATTACCATATCAGAGTCTCATCCTTTTGAATTAAGGTTGTTATTTTTAAAACATGCTACTTTATTTTCTCTGCCAGCAGTCCCACCAACCACCAACTCTCTCTCTCTCTCTCTCTCTCTCTCTCTCAGCATTTAAATGGAAAATACTAAATACATGCGTTTTACTCATTTGTACTTCTATGTAACTAGTTTGAGCAAAGGATTCCATACCTAAGAATATAAATAAAAAAGTAGAAGTCGTATAAACCACTAGGTAAAAAAGGAGAATCTCCTGAAAGCCATCTTGGCGTCCATTAAAATGGTACTGTTGGGACTATGTAACAATAATCTTGCTGTAGATGTGTATAGAACTTTGTAAGTTTGAAAGGGTCACATAGTTGAGACAGTGCCAACAAAGAGCAAGAAAATGAGGTATGGAAATAACCAGGGGCAATAATGTCCCCTTAGGTAGTATGTGAAAATGGATGGGGGAGTGTTGGTTTGCTGCTATAGACATTTAAAACCCCAGAGAAGAGATACTAAGGCTCCTGCCATACTCAGGGCTCCACAGCCCTAACAACATATTATAACTCCAGTAGGGCTAAAAACAAGCTTAGCTGATATTAATGAAATAGAAGAGATGATGATGAAGGGATACCTGCTAAATGCCTTTTAAATTTTATTTCTCTTGAAAGTCATACAATTTGCTGGACCTCAAGTAAAATGACTTCAATTTTCACTAATGCTTTAAAAAAAAATGGATGAGCGTATTTTCTATAAACACAGTATCCACTAAAGTCATATTAGCAAAGTTTTTTCTTATTTCCTCATATAATCTATAGGAGACCCATTCCCATCATAAATCACAAGCTGAAACAATTGCTTCAGCACTGCATTCTCTAATGTAACCAACATTTTTGTTTTCCTTCTTGAAATCATGAGTTTTACAGATTACTTCAATTTTTAAACACTAGCATCATTAACAATAGTTAATATCTTTAATTTTTTATCTAGTTTTCAAAATTACAAACTGCTTTTATAATTGCATATGGTATGAATGAGACAGAACAATATTTTTCTGGATATGCTAAAAGGGAGACGAGGCACAATAATTGTTATGTCTCCCCCAGTTGGTGCAATTCAAATGTGTGCCTCTGTGACATTACAGATTACAGATTAGTGCAACATTGGTCCTTCTTACAAGTACTTGTGATTACACAAGCCACATCTGCCAGTACCATGAAGCAAGGGTATATACTTGAGAAGTCATTTTGAAAGCTGCCATTTAAAAATATTTATCTAACCAAGGAAATATTGATCATTATATTATTATGTAATTGGATATGAACATAATAGAGGTAAAACTATAATAACTAATACACTGGTAGTTGACTGGATGACAATATTTATACAGAACCTGAACTTAAGATTATAGTCCAGATGTATATTTGTAACACATCTGTTTTTCTGGTCTGGGTTCCTCACTTCCACTCTCTTCCTCTAAAAGGGAGGGTATTTCAGGGGTGTCTCATATTTGCCATCCTCCTCCCCTCCCTACACTACCTTCCCTGACTCACATGGCTCTACTGCAGTCTTGATGTGTTTCTGGATGATTCCTTTGGCTGCTTACATTTTCATCTTTCTCAAGGCTAATACTGCCACTGCTCAGGCTTTCTCCTCCTGGGACAGGGGCCCAGGGTTCCAGTGGAGCTGGCAAATACGTATCATCACAGAGGTGATAGGGGTGGGGCACTACTACACAGTTAGGTAGTGACTTCCCCCCAAGTAGTGAAGACTCCATTGACAAGCAGCAGGTACTCTTGTGTGTTGAGAGTAGACAACCAACACATCAGGCCTGGGACTAAATCTTCCCATCAATGAGTCTCTCTCTCTTATATCAAGGGAGCAGTCCTTGGACCTTCTTCCTTCACAGAGGATCTCTCTTCTTCATTCACTCATGGTTGCAGTTCCAGGCCCCAGACTCCTATCTGCTCTGTTCTGTCCTGGAAATTAGTCTAAGCTCTCCCCATTTATAATTAAAGTCTTCTCCCAGGTTCATTTAAAATACTTGATTGAAGTTTGAAGTGGCAAAAGTTTAATAAATGAGGCTATTATTTTTATTATCCATGCATAGAGACAGTCATCAATAATATTTTTCTCAATTCAATGAGTAGCCTTCATGTTCTTGAATTTTCTTTAAAAAATTGAAAAATGTATTAAAGAACAGTCTGCATAGCACACTGTGGCCATAAATATTTTCTCTGAAGATCTCAAACTTTGTTCCTTTGACTCAACTTTAGAAATGCTAAAGAGTGGGTCATAGTTTTCAAAAAACAGTTTGTCTTTAAAATTATCCCAGCTATTCAACTTCTGCTATAAATAACATAAAGCTTCTTTGTTAGCATGTTAATTTTTAAAACTATTAATAAAGAAGTCTTATTATTTCATTAACTGATTATAGAGATGTTCTTATAGAAATAATAATTTACCAACTATCAACCCCATGGGTATTTAAATCAAGTTCTGATGTCTATAAATCTTATTTCACTAGTATGTATGTTCCATATCTACAACTTTTAAACTCCTAAATTTTTGTAGTTAACATTTTATATTTTATTTTCGCTTCTTGGACATTTTGCATATTTTTCTGTTGGATTTTATGAAAATCAAAGATAATGAAGTTGGTTCAGAGACAGGGAACTCCTTATACCCTGATTTATGAAAACATTCTAGCAAAATAGTGGATAGCATTGGTTTATCCCTAGGTCACAGGCTTATTTATTAATAATTAGGTAATTAGAAAACAAAGAATAAATAATACAATAGCACAATATATCCTGATTGATTCCCCATTACAACTTCAGTGACAGTAATTCATTTATTCATTTATATTTTATGTAACTTACATTTATCTTTTGTATTTTAAAAATGTATGTAACGCTTTTTTAAAAGATCAATTACTTTTAAACTCATAACTGAAAACCTGCAATAGATAGAGCTTTTTGAGACTAGGTACTCTATCTTATTCATCTCTCATTTATTAGATCACTTACTGGTCATAAAACGTTGAAACAATAACTACAATGATAGTGATGAATATAGTTATCTTGGCTAATCTTTATAAAGCACTTTCCACATGTTGAACATTGATTTGATGGCTTTACAGAGGTTACCAACTTCACTTAACAGACGAGGAAACTGAGGTACAGAAAGGTTACATAAATGTCCTGAAGTCATGCACCTAGGTAGAGCTATGATTCCAGTCTAGACCATCCACATCCACAGTCCATGCCATCAAACCCTCTCCACAATACTCAATACACATTTTCTGAGAAGATCAGTGAGTCTCCACTGAATGTCCCTTGTGTCTTCTTCCATGTTTTACTGTTTGGCCTTTTTGGGAGACTGTACTTTACATCCAACTGCCTCTTCCTGGTCAGTTTGGATTTCAAATTCCTTGCTTACAACCTCTTGTGTAGTGTGTTCCTCCCCTGCTTTATTCTACTAGGAAATTCCTCAACTTCTTTCACAGTTTTCAGTTTAAATGTAGTCAACCTTGGCATGAAGATGATCACTGGAATCTTAAATGTAACACAATTCATTTCAGATCCTAGCAGTTCATCTTCAGGCCAAATAATTCTTAATGAGCCTGTAAAGTTGTCATCTCAGTTATCAAATATAAAACTAAAGAAGAAAGAAGAAATATAACAATGGAATGTAGTGTAAATGAAATAGAAGGCTTTATGTAGTTGTTGTGACCAGTCATTTCATGTTTAAATGTATTTACAAATAACTACATTTTCAGTTGAGTCATTGAGTTCTTCTAAATTTTTATATGGATGTCACTGTTTCCTTGTACACTGTAAATGTAAGGTGTGTTTGGAAAAAAAACGAATATTTTATCACTCTGGGAATAATGACACACTTCAAAAATTTTAAAAATATCTCCTGATTATTATTCTTTAAACATTTCACAAATTATCAAGTATCAGGCTCAAAGCTGCATACCTGCATTAATGTTTAACCTTAGGATTTTTGCAGCAGGATATAAACCAAGAGAATGGGGAAATAATCAAATTTAATGGATTGATATTTACATTTTGTTCCATAAATCCTGAGTCATGTACCACATACTTCCTACCTGACAGCAATCCAAATATTTTTCAAAATTTCAGATTAGAGAATTTCTTCTTTTTGACATTGATAGAACTTTGATCAATGTAAAATTTAAACCTGAAATATACACTAGTAAATACAAAGCAACATTAGAAATGCAAGTGAGTTCTATAGAAGTAATAGTCAAGGATGTCTGACGTCACTAAATGCAATAAATGAAATAGGAAGAAAAGGTTTTACTCAAAGATCACTGATAAAGAAAATAATACTTTGCAAAAGTCAGCATATTCCATTGTTCTGTCTTGTTTTATTTTTCTTTTGTCCAGGAAATATATTTTAACTATAAAATATGAAAGTTTGGGCCAGACACAGCAGCAGCTGGTGGCAGGTGGATCACTCGAGGTTAGGAGTTCAAGACCAGTCTGGACAACATGGTGAAATCCCATCTCTACTAAAAATACAAAAATTATCTGGCCATGGTGGCAGGCACATGTATTCCCAGCTACTTGGGAGACTTAGGCAGGAGAATCACTTGACCCTGGGAGACAGAGGTTGCAGTGAGCTGAGATTGTGCCATTGCATTCCAGCCTGGCCAGCAGAGCGAGAGTCCATCTCAATAATAATAATAATTGTTGGGAACCCAGGCTAAGCTGATGCTATTGGAACAAAAGGTTGCATCAGCCCTCCCCGCCAAAAGCATGCCCCGGGCGTGGTGGCGGGCCACCAATGGAGGACCTGATCACGGGCAAGACATGCCTCAGGGCCACCAATGGAGGACCTGATCACGGGCAAGACATGCCTCAGGGCCACCAATAAAGGACCTAATCACGCACAGAACATGCATGGCTGCACCAATGGGGTAGCTGATCATGAGCTGAACACTCGTCTCCCAGCCTATCAGAACTACTTCCCCTTTCCCCTCTCTACCCTCTCCCCTCCCTATATAAGGAACCCATTTTGAAATAAACTTTGCAGCTTGATCAGAACTTTTGTCTTGCTGCCATTCTTCGCGCCTCTTGTCCCATCCCTTTCTCATCCACGACAGGCTTGCTCGGGTTCCTGTTTGTTGCTCTGCGGGACAGAGCAAGTGGCGCCCAGACGTGGGGCTCGATGCCGGCCTCCGTGGACCGCCGTCCCCTGTAACCGGTTCCCTGCACGGCCGTCCCGATTAACCGATTCCCCGCACGGAGCACCGCGGACCACCCGACCGCGAGCCGACTCCTGGAGTTCGTTCCTCATTTCGACGGCGGCATTACTCAGGTAAGACCCAATCATGGGACAAGCATCTTCACACAGTGAAAATGATCTCTTTATAAGTCAGTTAAAGGAATCTCTCAAGGTGCGTAGAATTCGGGTTCGCAAGAAAGACCTTGTCTCCTTTTTTAGTTTCATTTTTAAAACATGTCCATGGTTCCCCCAGGAAGGGTCTATTGACTCCCGTGTTTGGGGACGTGTTGGTGATTGTCTGAACGACTATTACCGTGTTTTTGGTCCTGAGACTATTCCGATCACCACTTTTAATTATTATAATTTAATAAGGGACGTCCTTACTAATCAGGGCGACTCCCCTGACATTCAACGCCTCTGCAAGGAGGGTCACAAAATTCTTATTAGCCACTCCCGACCTCCATCTAGACAAGCCCCTGTAACAATTACCACCTCTGAAAAGGCCTCCTCTCGCCCTCCCTCTAGGGCCCCTTCTACCTGCCCCTCGGTTGCAATTGACATTGGTTCAGATGATACAGGGCAGTCTTCACTGTACCCCAACCTTGCAACCCTTACGGACCCCCCCATTCAAAGTCCTCATTCTCGGGCGCATACTCCGCCCCAACATTTGCCCTTGCTTGCTAATTCTAAAACCTTGCATAACTCGGGTAGTCAGGATGATCAACTAAATCCCGCCGATCAAGCAGATCTGGAAGAGGCAGCTGCCCAATATAACAACCCTGATTGGCCCCAATTAACTAACACCCCGGCATTGCCACCTTTCCGGCCACCGCCCTATGTTTCTACAGCAGTGCCCCCAGTGGCAGTTGCGGCTCCTGTTTTGCATGCCCCTACTTCAGGCGTTCCTGGTTCCCCCACGGCCCCAAACTTGCCCGGTGTAGCCCTAGCCAAACCCTCCGGTCCCATTGATGAGACTGTTTCTCTTCTTGATGGGGTTAAAACCTTAGTCACAAAACTGTCCGATTTGGCCCTTCTACCTCCCGCGGGAGTTATGGCTTTTCCCGTTACCAGAAGTCAGGGACAGGTTAGCTCCAATACCACGGGCCGAGCGTCTCCTCACCCTGACACACACACCATCCCTGAGGAGGAGGAAGCAGATTCCGGAGAATCTGACTCAGAGGATGAGGAGGAGGAAAGCTCAGAGCCCACTGAGCCTACCTACACCCATTCCTATAAGCGGCTAAATCTAAAGACCATAGAAAAAATTAAAACTGCTGTTGCTAACTATGGTCCTACTGCCCCCTTTACCGTGGCCCTTGTAGAGAGTCTTAGTGAAAGATGGCTTACCCCTAGTGATTGGTTTTTCTTGTCTCGTGCTGCGCTGAGCGGAGGGGACAATATCCTTTGGAAGTCTGAGTATGAGGATATTTCCAAACAGTTTGCAGAGCGCAACGCGCGTAAGGCCTCCTCCAAAGGATGGACCCTTAAAAAATTCCTGGGCGCCAGCCCTTATCAGAGCAATGACAAACAGGCCCAATTCCCCCCAGGGCTTTTAACCCAGATTCAGTCCGCAGGCCTAAAAGCCTGGAAGCGACTCCCTCAAAAGGGAGCGGCTACTACTTCCCTTGCAAAGATTAGACAAGGCCCCGATGAGTCATACAGTGATTTTGTAAGCCGCCTCCAGGAGACGGCAGATCGCCTTTTTGGCTCCGGGGAAAGTGAGAGCTCCTTTGTAAAACACCTAGCCTATGAAAACGCTAACCCCGCTTGCCAAAGTGCAATTCGGCCTTTTAGGCAGAAGGAGCTTTGCGACTATGTTCGCCTCTGCTCTGGTATTGGCTCTGCCCATGCTGTTGGCCTAGCCATAGGAGCTGCCCTCCAAAATCTTGCCCCCGCGCAACTGCCTGGAGCCCAGGCCCGCCTTTGCTATAATTGTCACCAACCCGGCCATCTTTCAAGAAACTGCCCCCAAAAAATACAACCACCTACTCAACTCCCAACTCAACCTAATGCCCCACAGGCTAGCCTTATAAAAAATTTAGGTCCCACAACAAAATGTCCTCGCTGCAAAAAAGGATTTCACTGGGCTTCAGAATGCCGTTCTCGATTAGACATTAATGGACAACCCATTATTAGGCAGGGAAACTTGAACAGGGGCCAGCCCCAGGGCCCCACTACCGGGATGAACTCCGGGGCTTCACAGTTCACCCCCCAATACCGCCAGCCAACCCCTGCCCTCCCAGTAATCAACCACGCCGCTACGTCACAGACCTCTGGCGAGCAACAGCGGGCAGTGCAGGACTGGACCTCTGTACCACCACCGACACAATACTAACCACCCAAAATAGCCCTCTGATACTTCCAGTTGGAATATATGGACCCTTACCACCCCAGACATTCGGCCTCATATTAGGCAGAGCCAGCTCTACCCTCCAAGGGATCCAAGTTCTGCCCGGCATATTAGACAATGATTTTGAGAGAGAAATCCATATCATTCTCTCTACAACTAAAGATTTAGTCACCATCCCAAAGGGCACCAGACTAGCTCAAATAGTCATTCTCCCCCTCCAACAAATTAACTCCAATTTCCATAAGCCCTACCGCGGGGCTAGTGCCCCTGGGTCTTCTGATGTCTACTGGGTTCAACAAATTTCTCAACAGCGGCCTACCCTGAAACTTAAATTAAATGGTAAGCTCTTTTCTGGCATTCTTGATACAGGGGCCGATGCCACCGTTATATCTTACACTCACTGGCCGAGGAACTGGCCGTTAACAACCGTTGCTACTCACCTGCGCGGTATTGGCCAGGCCACCAACCCCCAACAAAGTGCTCAAATGCTTAAGTGGGAGGACTCTGAAGGCAATAATGGTCACATTACCCCTTATGTCCTCCCCAATCTGCCAGTCAATCTCTGGGGAAGGGACATCCTCTCTCAAATGAAACTTGTCATGTGCAGTCCCAACGATACTGTTATGACCCAAATGCTAAGCCAGGGGTATCTCCCCGGCCAAGGGTTGGGAAAAAATAATCAAGGAATCACCCAGCCCATTACTATTACCCCCAAAAAAGACAAAACAGGCCTAGGATTCCACCAAAATTTACCGTAGCGGCCATTGACATTCCTGTACCCCACGCTGACAAAATCTCCTGGAAAATTACAGACCCTGTGTGGGTTGATCAGTGGCCACTTACATATGAGAAAACCCTCGCTGCCATTGCGTTAGTACAGGAACAGCTCGCAGCAGGACATATTGAGCCCACAAATTCTCCATGGAACACTCCTATATTTATCATTAAGAAAAAATCAGGTAGCTGGCGTCTTTTACAGGATCTAAGAGCCGTTAATAAGGTAATGGTCCCCATGGGAGCCCTTCAGCCTGGTCTTCCTTCTCCTGTAGCCATTCCCCTAAACTATCACAAAATTGTTATTGACCTTAAGGATTGTTTCTTTACCATCCCCTTACACCCTGAAGACAGACCTTACTTTGCCTTTAGCGTCCCTCAAATCAACTTCCAAAGTCCTATGCCTCGTTATCAGTGGAAGGTTCTGCCACAGGGCATGGCCAACAGTCCCACACTGTGCCAAAAATTTGTTGCTGCCGCCATTGCCCCAGTAAGATCCCAGTGGCCAGAGGCCTATATCCTCCATTATATGGATGACATCCTTCTTGCTTGTGATAGCGCCGAGGCAGCCAAGGCCTGCTATGCTCACATTATATCCTGTCTTACCTCATATGGACTAAAAATTGCTCCAGACAAGGTACAAGTGTCTGAGCCATTTTCTTATTTAGGATTTGAGTTACACCATCAGCAAGTATTTACTCCCCGAGTCTGCTTAAAAACTGATCACTTAAAAACCCTTAACGATTTCCAAAAATTACTCGGGGACATTCAGTGGCTTCGACCCTATTTAAAATTGCCCACCAGTGCCCTTGTTCCCCTTAACAATATTCTAAAAGGCGATCCAAATCCTTTATCGGTTCGAGCACTGACCCCAGAGGCAAAGCAATCTCTAGCCCTCATCAACAAGGCTATCCAAAATCAAAGTGTTCACCAAATTTCGTATAACCTTCCCCTAGTACTCCTCTTGCTCCCAACTCCCCATACACCCACCGCGGTGTTTTGGCAACCAAACGGTACAGACCCTACTAAATACGGAAGCCCCCTCCTTTGGCTCCATCTACCTGCCTCCCCATCAAAAGTCTTACTCACCTACCCCTCGCTCCTCGCCATGTTAATTATTAAGGGTCGGTACACTGGCCGCCAACTGTTTGGCAGGGACCCCCACTCTATAATCATTCCATACACCCAGGATCAATTAACCTGGCTCCTGCAAACCTCTGACGAATGGGCCATTGCATTATCCTCCTTCACAGGAGACATAGACAATCATTACCCCAGTGACCCTGTTATCCAATTTGCCAAGCTTCACCAGTTCATATTCCCCAAGATCACAAAATCTGCCCCAATTCCTCAAGCCACGCTAGTTTTCACTGATGGATCCTCAAACGGAATTGCTGCATACGTTATTGATAATCAACCCGTCTCAATAAAATCCCCCTACCTGTCAGCTCAACTTGTTGAGCTCTATGCTATTCTCCAGGTGTTCACAGTTCTAGCTCACCAACCGTTTAACTTGTACACTGACAGTGCGTATATTGCTCAATCAGTCCCTCTTTTGGAGACAGTCCCCTTTATCAAATCCTCAACCAATGCTACCCCCTTATTTTCTAAACTGCAACAGCTAATTTTAAACAGACAACACCCTTTCTTTATCGGACATCTTCGGGCCCACCTAAATCTTCCAGGACCCCTGGCTGAAGGCAATGCCTTAGCTGATGCTGCCACACAGATTTTCCCCATTATAAGTGACCCAATACATGAGGCTACTCAAGCTCACACCCTACATCACCTCAATGCACACACCCTACGATTACTCTATAAAATTACTAGAGAACAAGCCAGAGATATTGTAAAAGCTTGCAAACAATGTGTCGTAGCCACCCCTGTACCCCATCTTGGCGTGAACCCCCGTGGTTTAGTCCCCAATGCCATTTGGCAAATGGATGTCACTCATTTTACTCCTTTTGGAAAACAGAGGTTTGTTCATGTTACTGTTGACACATTTAGTGGTTTTATCTTAGCCACTCCCCAAACAGGTGAAGCATCAAAAAATGTTATCTCTCATGTTATCCACTGTCTTGCTACCATAGGAAAACCGCACACCATTAAAACAGACAATGGCCCAGGATATACTGGAAAAAACTTCCAAGACTTTTGCCAAAAACTCCAAATCAAACATGTTACTGGTATACCGTACAACCCCCAGGGTCAAGGAGTAGTTGAACGAGCTCATCAAACATTAAAAAATGCCCTAAGTCGCTTAGCCCGCTCCCCCCTTGGGTTTTCTATGCAACAACCCAGAAACCTTCTTAGTCATGCCCTATTTCAACTAAATTTTCTACAGCTTGACAGTCAAGGTCGCTCGGCAGCTGACCGTCTATGGCATCCCCAAACTTCTCAGCAGCATGCTACGGTTATGTGGCGTGACCCTCTCACCAGTGTTTGGAAGGGCCCTGACCCTGTTCTCATATGGGGGCGAGGCTCAGCCTGCATATACGATCAAAAGGAGGATGGCCCCCGCTGGCTCCCTGAGCGACTAATTAGACACGTCAATGATTCAGCCCCCTTGTGTAATGGGCCAACTAATCCAAATACAGCCCCAGGGTCAGAAAACTCGCCCTGAGGAGCCCCCCTTTTTCTCTTCTTCCAGAAAGAATGCTCTACATCCTCATCCTCCTACTGCACCCACGCCTCTGCCCAGTCACAAAGGGAGGACTTGGAAAGCCATCCGAAGACATTTACACTGCCCTCTTTGGAGCGCCATGTGACTGTAAAGGGGGGACTCAGACCAATAATTACGCCACCCCAACTTACACTCAGGAACGTTGCTGCTTTTATGCCAACAAGTCAGGAATTGTCCGAGATAAAATAAAAAATCTACAAGAAGACCTCGAACAAAGACGCAAGGCACTTGCAGACAATCCCTTCCTCACCGGCCTCAATGGACTTCTCCCTTACCTCCTCCCCTTCCTTGGACCCTTATTCGCTATCATCCTGTTCTTCTCTTTTGCCCCTTGGATCCTAAGACGAGTAACAGCGTTAATCAGGGATCAGCTCAATTCCCTACTGGGAAAGCCCATACAAATCCACTATCACCAACTAGCAACGCGTGATCTAGAATATGGCAGACTGTAGCCGGTTCCCCTCCTACGGGAGCAGCATACCGCTCGACACTATGCTTTACGAAGGTAATGGACACCGCTAGGTGCAAGGCAAGGCACTGCAAGGAGAGGCCTTACTAAGGCTACTGTCGAGTCTCCTGAGAGGTAAGCTGGCTTGCATAGAGGTTGGTACTCGAAAAATCCTCTCCTCCCAAAAAGGTACCTGTAAGCCTGAAAATTAAGGCTCAGGAGGAGCACAGCCTCTACCTCCCCTAGCTGGTTAAGGTCCGCCTCCTCTTTTTTAAAGAAAAAGGGAGGAGATGTTGGGAACCCAGGCTAAGCTGATGCTATTGGAACAAAAGGTTGCATCAGCCCTCCCCGCCAAAAGCATGCCCCGGGCGTGGTGGCGGGCCACCAATGGAGGACCTGATCACGGGCAAGACATGCCTCAGGGCCACCAATGGAGGACCTGATCACGGGCAAGACATGCCTCAGGGCCACCAATAAAGGACCTAATCACGCACAGAACATGCATGGCTGCACCAATGGGGTAGCTGATCATGAGCTGAACACTCGTCTCCCAGCCTATCAGAACTACTTCCCCTTTCCCCTCTCTACCCTCTCCCCTCCCTATATAAGGAACCCATTTTGAAATAAACTTTGCAGCTTGATCAGAACTTTTGTCTTGCTGCCATTCTTCGCGCCTCTTGTCCCATCCCTTTCTCATCCACGACAGGCTTGCTCGGGTTCCTGTTTGTTGCTCTGCGGGACAGAGCAAATAATAATGATAATAGTAAAAGAAAGTCTGTTAACACAGTGAAAAGTTTGAAAATCATAAAGTGAATTTGATAATATAGTATTTTCTGTTAAGAAATCTTTCAAGGACTTTATAAAGTTTATAAACAAAAAAATGCTGAAGTTTTGAGAATAATATAAGAAAATATTATTTTGATTTGAAACAATATAAAATGAACCATTGATAATGGAAATGTATCTTGAAATAATTTTATTAACTGCAAAGGTATTTACAACTTTCTAAAATAGGTAAAATTTCTCTAGAAAGTGTCATGCAGAGTTTTTACTAGATCATTTAAGCTAAAGACAACTTTATAATTATTTCTGAACAAATGCCTGTTACCGCTGCCTGTTTTCAGTAGCACAGGTACAAAGGAAATGTTGTCTTGTTATAACATACAATCCTTAGTGTCAGAGTGATTTCTAAACTTTTAAATCAGATACTGTTTAGGCAATACCATGGACAGTAAAAAAGTATTGTTATTTAAATGATAGAGAAAAGGAAAAATGTTGAGTATTGCTTGAAAAAATTATTTCTATTTTTAATCTTTCTATTTTATCCCCTGCTAACAGATTGTGATTCATACATTACATAACACTGCTCAAGTTGATTTTCAGTTTTGGTTTATTCGTTCATTCTTTTCTTTTACTAATGCAACATACAATTATTTAGCACACTAGTTCAGTTTTCATTCTGGGCAGTACAAACCTGAATGAAACAATAAAAATAGAAGTGTAAAGGTTCTGGATCCTTTGCTTATATTTATATTTAATTTAAAGTGATTAGGTGGTATGTACTTTTAAAATAAATTGCTTTCTTTTTAAATAAACAGCTACGTATCACTAAATTGCAAGTGACAATAGTCATTACACTAAAAGAAACACCAGAAAGTGCCAAATATTTACATAAAATATTTACATCAAAATTATTTAATTGCACAAATATCAGAGCTACTGAATATTCTTCATTTTAACTCAGTGGTGTGTAACTCTGTTTAATCCCTAAAATTTCCACCAGAATTTTTAGTTAATGCTTTTCTCACAGTTGATATTTCTCAATTATGAAAAAAAAGTCAGACTTGCAAAATAGAGAAACACTTTGTTCTCTACTCTCCCCAAACATATTCTTTCTCTCACTTTTTCCCCTTGTCAGGTAAATAATGTTACATGCATCCTTCACTGCATGAGAGCATTTTTATGCTGATATCACCCTATTACTGCATATTACTGAGTCTATTTCCTACATGTCTTTTATGTTCTCATCTCTCAACTCTCACTTGTTTAATGCTATTATAATTAAATTTGGGTTCACATAGTGTTTTCTGATTTATTGCAACAGCCCTCAACTGGTATACTAGATTCTGATTTCTCTCCACTACCCATGCAACATCTATACCAACACCAGAATTGATTTCCTAGTATAGGTATGATCACAATACTTCTGCTTGAAAATCTTCAATGCCATGTCTCTTGTGAATAGTATTTTCACACTTAACAGACTACTCAAATAGATTCTATGTTCCTGTGAAGAAATCATTGTTTAATTCAGATTTGTACTGCCCAGAATGAAAATTGAACTAGTGTGCTAAATAATTATATGTTGAATTAATAAAAGGAATGAACAAATAAACCAAAACTGAAAATCAACTTGAGCAGTGTTATATAATGTATGAATCACAGTCTGTTAGCGGGGGTAAAATCAATTTAGATATTTCCAACTTTTTCTAATTAAGCAAAATAGATTAGAAAATAGCAGAGAGAATCACACTTTGGAAAAATATTGTTCTACAAAATTTGGTTTTGGTTTTAAGCGCACGTGTGTGTGTGTGTGTGTGTGTGTGTGTGTGTGTGTACTAGGTTAAGACAAATTATATTCTTAAATTAGGTCACAATAAAGTTGGGCATGACTGTATAAGGTACTCCAAAGACCCCATTGCCATCTCAAGTAGTGAAAATTAAAAGGAGCCATTTAAATTCTCTGAAAATGTTTCTAATGGTATACTGCAAATTAAAAAAAAAAAACAAAAACAACAAAAAAAAACCCACCACTTATTGAATAAAATCTACTAAAACATGGTAAGAATCATGAAAGCTTAATTTTTGAACCAGCATCCGTGGTTCTCTGTCACATGCATAAGCTAAGTGAGGTGGATATTCCACTGCAAACTAATAGCAGAAATAAGTAAGAACTCCCTCTCTCCGCAGCTCCTAGTTATAAGTCTGTCTTCTCAAGAGGAGCAGTATGTCAACAATTCTCATCCCATAGGTGGGGGTCTTCTTTTTCTCAGAACCCACTCATGGAACAGAAGAAAGCCCTTTACCTCTTGGCCTCATATACACAGGTCATCGCCTCAGCAACAGGTAGCTGAGGTAGGATGCACCTCTGAGAATACAGGGGACTTGATTGCCCTCACCCCAACTTAAAGACTAGGGGAGCTATGCCAAGAGAAGCAAGCCAATGAAATTTGGGGGTTCTGCTACAACATCTGCTTAGCCTTCAGCAGCTAAAGAGGAAGTTCACTCAAAGTGAAATGCATCAATATTTCTTCCCCCAAAAGTAGAACTTTGGCACAGAAATATTTCCTTAGGATGGGAGGAGGAGGGCAGCAAGACTTAGAAAAGAAACCTCTAAATTCCTTCTCTAAGGAATTCACTTTAATGGAACAGATTCTGAAGTTCATGCCTCAAAATAATGTAGAAGTTGTAATGAAAGGAAATTGGGAGAGAAAATTGATAGATTCATTGGAGATACAGGCTAAACTATAGTCTGTTTAGTATTCTGGAGAGAAACCTGGAATGAGACACCTGGGACAAGTCCTCTTGTGGTCAGAATCTTTCTTAAAATCTGACTCCTAGAACCATCTTTTGAAAGGAGTGAATATTTGTCTGTGTTCTGTGAAGCAAGTAAGACCCTCAGGGCATTGTTGAAAAGAATAAAGCAATCGGGCAGCAATTAGTGGTGCTTAACAGCTGGTTTTGGTTAAGAGAAAGAGAAAGAGCCAATTAAAGATAGCCATGTCAAAAGGATTCTTATTCCACTGATGCCTATGAATTTACCCAAGGCTATGCACCCTGAGTAGCAACAGCAGACTTCACAATGAGTCAAAGCAGGGAGTTGACTTGTACTCTTCCTAAAATGCCCCGAGGGTGTGGGCCAGATATCAGTATTCAGAGCTGCTACAACGTATTATCTGAAATGTCTGGTTTCCAACAAAACATAATTAGCCATGCAAAGAAATTGGAAAATACTATTCCTATACTGAAAAAAAAATAGCTGAAGAAACCACCTGTGAGAACAACCAGATATTAAATTTTAGATAAGAACTTCAAATTATCCATTATATGATCATAGAACTAAGGGAAATTATGATTATAAAAATAAAGCTTACTTGTATAATAAACATGGTGCAACAGATAGAGAAAATCAATAAGAGACAAAAGAAATAACCAGATGGAAATTCTAGGGTTGAAGAGTATAGTATTTAAAATGAAAAATTTACTGGAAGATCTAGAAGATGTCAAGACAGCAGAGTAGGACTTCACAGAAACATCAATTTGAATGACTGTCCGCTCACAAAACACATTCACAGGAGCTAAGGAAACTGGGTGAGAGATTGTAACATCTGAGTATAACACAGAAATAAATAAAGATGCACTGAAGAGGGTAGGAAAGATCCGTATGATCACATTGCCTCTACCTCAATATCAGGCAACACAGCTTAAAGAGAGCTATCCTTTCCTTGGTGGAAGGAAAAAAACTGAGCAATAAATTTTGCCTCAGACCCCAACATTAAGCATATCACTATGCCTTATACTCCATGCCAAGACCAAATGATAAAATCTCCAGGCCTGCCCTTATGCCAGGCTTGATACTGCAGCAGCAGGCTCCAGGCTCAACCTTGAAGTCCATCTGCAGGCTGCCCCATGCCAGCCCAATTCCAAAAACCACAGGCTCTGAAATGGTCTCAGTGATGGACTTTGTCAGGCCTCTAAGTCCAAGCCTGGCCATTTTAGCCTTGGTGACCCACATGTACACCTCTGGATGGTCCCCAGGAGCCAGAAAGTCTGAAGTAACCACAGGTAACCAGGTGACCACAGAAAAAAGTGCAACAACTTGCTCCTGCCTCAACTCATTGCTCTCCCTCTGTAACCTGCGACAATTGTTCCTGCTCAGCCTTGTGAACATCTCCCCTTGGACACTGGGTTTCCTAAGACCTCCACCCTTGTAACTATGTAATTTACCGCACCCTCCCCTCTGCTTGCAACCAATAGCCCCCACCCTTCTGATAATTCCTGTTTGTAATAAATGACCCCTACCCTTGTGATCATGCATCCCGTGACACCCTTCCCCTCTCCAAGATCGATTACCACCTTTAACTGATCATTTGCCCCAACCTATATAACCAGTCCCCTTTCCTACCCTTTTTGCCTAACTCCTTTCTCAGACTTGGCCCACTTGCACCCAAGTGTGGAAATAGCCTTGTTGTCCACACAAAGCCTGTCTGATGGTCTCTTTACGCGGGCGACGTGCCTGACAGACTAGGTGCAGAAGCCTCACGTGTCAGATTTGTCCAGGCACCAGACCAACTCTTACGGACTCAGGCTGTAGGTACACCCAGAAGACTCAGTCGCCAGTTTCTCCTGAGGGCTAGGGTAGCCCCAGGCTCTAGACTGCCCCTAGTACCAGGCTGACCCCTTGACCCCAAGCTTAAGGACTACTCCAGATTCAAGTCTACTCCCAAACTCCTAGTCATCAGGACAACACCATTGGACTTAGTTTCTAAGCTGGCCTCTGCAGATACAGGAAGGCTGATCTGGGTAGGAGAATTTATATATCTATATTGACCTGATACCTCATCCATCATGTATACCAATCTGGAAAGGAATGCAACCTTAGAGGAGATGACTGTGCAGTTGAGGCAATCAATAAAGGGAATGACAGTTAAATACATCGTGTCCACAGCACTCTCAGGAGTCCAGGTAGTAAGTCCTTGAATTGAAGAGATAACTGGGTGTACATCACAATGTTCCCCAAAACTATAGTATTCAGATATAAGCTCCTAATAGTTTCATGTCAGTAACTATTTGTGAATGTCTTCCTCAAAAATGTAGTTCATCAAAAAATGTTTATATTAGCTTAGCAATTATATCATTTTATCATTATATGTTGGTATTGATTTCTCAAGTGAAGATCAGGAATTATTCTTCAAAATCACAAAAATGTTAGTCGCTCTGTTAGAAATAGTGCTTATCTTCAGGCTATGAAAATAGAACATTAGAGATCAATGAATCACTATATTTAGAGTCTGCCTTTTAAAATTGCTAATGTTTGGCATATAGGACAAATAATGGAACTGGTTATCTTAGCTCACACTTTAGAAGCCAAAGAGAAAATACGTAAAATGATTTATTCAGAGATTGCAGTTATTGATACCATTTGGTGTGTGTGTATGAAATGTTAAAAATGGTCTTTCTTCACACTAATATATATGATGGCTGCTTTTACTCTTTATCAGTCAAAATAATCAACAAAGAAAGGCTATTGATAAATTGGATCCATTTTCAGTAAAATAGATTATGCAATATGGTTTAGATGCATAATGGCTTTGTGTCTAGCAACTGAAATGCAATTAATCCATATAATTTTATGTCAATGTAACTTTATGTAAACTTCAGTGGTAAACCTTAACAAGCAGAATCTCAAAAATGGCCTGGTAGTTTTTCCACTGCGTTTCTTCTGTTTGTTGAAATTTATCAGAGGCGACTTTATTGTTGCTGTTACTCTCGATAAGATCTTCAGAACCATTTAATTACTGATAGTATTTATAATTCCCGTTTTTAAAATAAGCAAGTAGAAAATAAAATTACTGAATTGAATGTAAAAGCACAGTGAACACCTTCTATGTTTGTGCTTTTTAAAAAATTGGTTTGTAATAGTGACTTTGAATTCCTTATTTCCTGTAATCATTTTAATACTTATGATTTTATTTTTTACACATCTATTTTCATTTGAAAAACAAATTTTTAAAAACTATGAAGCAAAAATTTAAAAAAGGAAAACACTACCAAGCAAGTAAATGAGCCCACTCATTGATTCTAGAGGCATTAAGATAGCATGTCTTTACCTTGTTTAGTTTTATTTATTTAATCCATTTTATTACTCTCTGACAAAGACTGCCAATATAGGGCTGGCATTTCAGTTCCCCAATGCATTCAGTTTATTGCCAGTGTAGCAATGTTGTTGCTGTGGAAAAGTTACTCATCAATGATCCCCAGTGTACCCCACTCCTTTTTTATCTTCTCCCTTCGTATTCTATCTGCTCATTTTGCAAATATGATTTAGTGTTTTGGTGAAATACTCATTTGTCATTTCCAAAGTAGAAAAACACATGTTACCCCAGCAAAAGTCTCATAAACCTTTGCAGAAATACTTTATTTTTTTTATCAGTGCTATCTCAATACTAAATTTGACTGTATGGTTTCCCTGTAATACTTTCTTCTAGCTGCTATCTTTCTTAACAGTATAGGTGTATCCTTTTGATGTTTATCGCTATCCCAGAGAGGAAGTTTAGTCAAACATTCTAACTGTGATATGCAGAGGAATGTTTCTTTGTTATCATTAGTTCGTTAACATTATTAGAAGAAACTGTTTCTTGTTTCTAAATGATATGTAAAAACCTCATTCATGAGGTTTTTTTTCTAACATCCTTGTGCTCGCTCCCCAACCCATTAACGTCTGTTTCACTTTAGACATAGAAAACAGCTTTGTCTTCTACGTCGTAAACCACATATTCCAAAGAGTTCTTTCTAATGCAGGCAGAGCACACTCGTTAAATAAAATATCGGTCATTTTGATTGTTTTCATAAAAATGCAGAAGGTAATGTAGAATAAATCAAAAATGAATACTAAGTCAGGTACCCTCCCATTAGCTATGTATTTGTTTTGAAGATTGTGAACCATCTGGTTTCATTTTCTCATCTATAGTACAGAGTGCCTGTCAAAAATTAAAGTTTAAATTAAAACATCTATTGTGCTTTGTAAACTATGTCATTTTGGAAGCATAACCAATTATTATCATATCTAGCCCAAATCCCTCTGCCACTTTTCAGAGCCTTCTAAAACTTGACTTCATGCTATTCATTCAGCATTACTTATCACTTCTCCTCTGTTATGATCAGTCTCTGCTGTCCCTCAACAAGGTTCCTCCTACTCCTTAACAAAATTACAGTAGTCATTTATTTTCATTTCTACACTTTTGCTCACGATCCACCTCTTTCACCTAATCATTTTCCTCTAATTTTGCCTCAGATATAAGAATATTATTGGTTGGGTGCAGTGACCCAGGCACTTTGGGAGGCCGAGGCAGGAGGATCACCTGAGGTTGGGAGTTTGAGACCAGCCTGACCAACATGGAGAAACCCCATCTCTACTAAAAATACAAAATCAGCCTGGTATGATGGTGTATGCCTGTAATCCCAGCTACTCAGGAGGCTGAGGCAGGAAAATCACATGAACTACCCAGGAGGCAGAGGGTTGCTATGAGCCGAGATCATACCATTGCACTTCAGCCTGGGCAACAAGAGTAAAACTCTGTCTCAAACAAAGAAACAAAAGAATATTATCAATGTAAGAAAGAGATATTAAATCAAGATAGAAAATTAATCTTACAGATCATTAGAAGCAATAGGTAATGAGACATCAACCAGAGGGTAGCCTTGGGAATGAAGACACTTGTGAGCTCAGTTGATCTGCCTGCCTCGGCCTCCCAAAGTGCTTATTCTTATATCAGAGGGAAAATTAGAGGAAAATGATCAGTGAAAGACACAGTATTGATAAAGAAGAAATCAAGTAGACATGCGGACTAATGAAAAGAGTGCAGTCAAATCCTGTCTCTACATTTTGACCTAGATGAGTTGGAAAGTGTCGATACTATTAACAAAGACTGGAAATAATAAACAGATCACGAGTTTGTTTTTGTTCATCTAGTGTTTAGTCACATAATATCTGTCAAGACATCCAGGATAAGACATCTGACAGGCTTGGGCTCCAACAAGGGGCAACTAAAGTTTTACATTGATAGTTATGTGACCAAATGTCATAGCTTAAATCTTCATTATATATCCCTGGTGACATAGATAAAATATTAGGAAGCATTTTCTAAGGTCCCTCCTGAATTTTTGCTTCCAACCCTCAGATGCTACAGTTGCAGTGGCATGGCTTTAGTCTCAAATAAAACAGGTAACATTTTAACACTGAGTGGTTACTATTTAATAAAAATTACCAAGTTCCTTATGGCTTCCACCTCAATTCCTCTCAGCAAATTGCATAATTTAGGATTTATCACATTCCGCTCTCCTTGTTTTGGTACTAATTTTGGAATCAGGATTGTATCTGTTGCAATTGTCAACAGACTCAAATCAGACTGGATTAAACAACAAAATGTATATTTAGCTCACATTACTGTAAGTTCAAGAAACAGCTTCAACCATGGTTGGATTTAGAATTCCAAAATGTTGTCAGGACTCAGTTTCTTTTCATTTCTTGTTCTGTGTAGACTTTATTCCAAGGTTGCTTGTGGTTGTCCCACAGCTCTAGTACCTTCCTTCATGGGGCATTTGCCTCTACTGATTCCATCCTCTTAGTAAATTCAAGTAGATCAGTAAAGTGTTTTAAGAATTTGAATGTTGGATATGGTGTGGTAAAGCCAGCATGGCCACAGGATGATATTAGGACAAGGCTTAGAAGGTAGTTTATTATCACTGGTTACAGAGAGGAGTCACCATACCACACAGGACCCCAGGGAAAACACCAGGTTTTGGTCTGGTAGCAGAAGTCAAGAGAGGAAGGTCAAAGCCAGAGTCTTTATTGGAGTTTCCATGAGAAAGGCAAGGCAAAGAAGAGGAATCAAGTTAAGATCAGCTAGTTTGAATAAATGTATTGGGCTTTGGGCTAGAGAGGTGGCTGTTTTTCTAGTACTTAGCCCTTTTGTGATTTAAGGCAAGAGAAATAGGGCTTGCTATGTGAGAGCAAATGAGGTAGTTGGATCTATAGACTGGGATTGATTGTTTTGTATATGAAAGACCTGCTATAGGCCCAAACCTTTTGCTAACACTAAGAAAGTGCTAGCTCTGAGAGGGGCAGTCTCTCCCTGGCCAGCAAGCTTTTTAAGATGTCAAGGCATCACAGCGTATAGATTTTTTTTTTTTTAAAAGATTGATACATAAGGCTTTCTTACAAAAATCCCCATTTGGTTTTTCTTTTGTCATATGCCCACTGCTTAAAAAATAAGTTTGGATCATGTGGTAGTTCTATTTTTAGTTTTTGTGGTGCTTCCATACTGTTTTCCATAATGGCAGCACTAATTTGCACTCTCACCAACATTGTATGAATATACCTCTTTCTCTGCATCTTTGCCTGAATTTTCTTTTTTTTTTTTTTTTTTGCCTTTTTAATAGTAGCCATTCTAACTAGAGTGAGATGATAACTCATTGTGATTTTGATTGCTGGGTCTATATCCAAAAGAAAGGAAATCAGTATATCAAAGCGATAACCTGTGTTCCCTTGTTTATTGCAGTACTGTTTGCAACAGCCAAGATATGGAATCAACCCTAGTGTCCATTAAAGAATGAATGGATAGAGTATATGTGGTATACATACACATTGGAATATTATTCAGCTTTAAAAACATGGAAATCCTGTGATTTGCAGTGACCTGGACAGAAATGAAGGTCATTATGTTAAGTAAAATAAGCCAGGCACTAAAACACAAATACTACATTCTTCTCACACATGTGGGAGCTGAAAAAGTGAATCTTTTGAAGATAGGGAGAAGAATGACGGTTAATAGAGGCTAGGAAGGAAAGGGGGGATGAAGAGAATTTTGTTAAGGGGTACAAAATAGAGCTATATTGAAGATATAAGTTCTAGTATTTGATAGTACAGTAAAAATATATAGTTAATAATAATTATATAACTCAAAGTAGTTAAAACAGAGAATTATAATGTTCCTAACACAAAGAAAAGATAAATGTTTGAGGTGATGGATATCTCAGTTACCCCAATTTGATCACTACGTATTGTATACAGGTATCAAAATATCAAATATACCCCCAAAATATGTACAACTATTATATGTCAATAAAAAAGGCTTTGTTCAAAGGAATGCAGAACACTTGTTTGATTCTTGTAAGAAAGATGGAATAAAAAATTTAAAATGAGAACTCTGCAGAGGTGAATCTTCAAATAAACATTGTGAATTATTGCTGAAAGAAGGAATGGGCATTTTGAAGGCAAGCATTAAATATATTCGAAGATGTGTGTAAGTAAAGTTTTACTTGTTGCTGTGAAATTAAAAATAGAAATATTTATATTTTACAAACATATTTTATTTGAATTGCTTGATTTTTTTTGAGACAAATATCACTCCCCAGAATTTCCAATTTAATTGTGTATTGGAAATCATTAGAAAATTTTATATATATATATATATATATATATATATATATATATATATTTTTATATTTATACCTTGGTTACCAGAAATTTAGAAAGCTAAAAATAAACTTATTAATCATTCTTGTTAATTTATATATCATAATGATAACCAGTGTCTATTAATTATTATGTACTTGACACTTTATGTATATACCTCAAAAGTTGGAAGCTAGCAGAGGCTAGTTCATGTTTAAGGAAAGAAGCCATCTTCATAATGTAAAAGTGCAAGGTGAAGCTGCAAGTGCTGATGTAGAAGCTTCAGAAAGTTATCCAAGAGATCTAGCTAAAATAATTTATAAAGGTCGTTACACTAAACAACAGATTTTCAGTGGATGCAAAGTAGCCTTCTGTTGGAAGAACATGCCATCTAGGACTTTCACAGCTGGAAGGGAAGTCAATGCTTGGCTTCAAAGTTTCAGAAGACAGGCTAACTTTCATGTTAGGGCTAATGAAGCTAGTGACTTTAACCCAATGCTCATTTACCATTTCTAAAATCCTAGGGCCGTAAACCTACTCTGTTTGTGTTCTATAAATGAAATAACAAAGCACATCTGTTTACACCATAGTTTACTGAATACTTTAAGCCCACTGTAGAAACCTACGTTCAGAAAAAGAAAGATTACTTTTAAAATAAGACCACTCAATTTTTTAGAATATTTCGACAGTATGTTTTTTCTAGTTTATAAATTTTATATTTATCTGTCTTAAATGGCCTCCAATGGCACCAGATATCAAGAAATATCTGAATCCTCAGGACTTAATTCACAAGACACTCAAAGGTGTCAAGAAGACATCAGAGAAAAGGCCATAATGTCAAACTCTCTACTCCCCATTACCAACTGCATACTATTTTTTTTATTTAAAACATTAGTTTTATCACTTCAAAGTAACATAAGTACATATTTTAAAAGTCAGATTATAAAATATGTATAACAAAATATTAGTTACTGCTCCTGTCCTCCTGGTCCATTTCTAGAGACAATTATTTTATATTCCCTTAGCTGTTTTTTAATGGTATTTTCCCATCTACATATTTCTTTCATTTTCCTTTTATTTTTAGTTGACAGGTAATAATTGTACATATTTATGAGATACGGGATGATATTTCAATATGTGTATACAATGTATAATGATCAAATCCAGATAACTAGGACATGTGTCACCTCATTTATTATCTCTTTGTGTTATGAATATTCAATATCCTCTCTTCTAGCTTTCTGAAAATATAGAATATATTATAAATTATAATATTCACCCTGCAGTGCTACAGGACACCAGATCTGATTTCTCTTATCTAGCTTTAATTTTGTATTCCCTCAACAATCTCTGTCCATCTTCCTTCCTTTCCCTTCTTAGAGTTTAATAACTGCAATTCTAGTCTCTAATTCAATGAGCTCATTTTTCTAACTGCAATATATGAGAACATGCTGTATTTACAGTATTTAGATTTCTGTATTTGATGTATTTCACTCAGTATAATAATGTCTCCCAGTCTCATCTATGTTGCAGCAGGTAATAGGATTTCATTCTTTTTTATAGCTGAAGAGTATTCCATTGTTTATTGGAAGAGGTTTAAAATGTCATAAGAAGTTTAAAATGTTTGTCAGGCAGCTTTTATTGTTTTCATTTTCTTGTGAAACATTGCTTAGAATGTCAATTTTTACACAGCTGTAATCCTAGTTCCTATGATTATCTATGGAGCAATGTAAAATCAATTAAGCCTTCTGAAACCTGCATGCAAGACAACTCTTGGTTGTATTTTGTTTTAATTTAAGAATCCAAAGGTTTTAGAAAAGAATTCAAGTACAGAAAGCTGTTGCATTGTAAAAATTACATATGCTGATTTGGAATTTGATTGCAGATTTTCTGAACCTTGGTCAGGTGTCTGTCAATTGACTCATGCGTTTATGCCCTTATTTAAACAGGTGCTGAGCTTTGAACTATGTTTTGTGCTCAACCTTGATACACAAAGACAAATGAACCCTGATGATTAGACCATTCCTACAAGGGCTCCCTGCCTTGTAGGGAACAAAGATGTAAGCAAGTAGTTTCAAGACCATGGAAAATATTGTAATTGGTTTTGGTGTGGAAATGCAGAGGCGAAGATCTGGCTGAGGAGAAAGAAAAGGCCTAGAGAAGGAGGTTACATTTTACCAGGAAATTAATGGAATTGCAACATTCAAGTATAGGAGAGCCATAAGACATCTGAGACTAGGAGGAGGATCATGTGTACAACAACAGAGTGCTTTTCCTACTCAAATATCACACTACATAACACTTCTGACACCAGATTTCTACAGTGGTGATTTTCCCCCACATACCTAGCAATTCTCAGCAGACACCAAATGGTTGTCCTCCAATTTAACTCAATTCAGACACTATCTAATTGGGGTTAGAGTTAGTCCCACAGGTTATGGGCTCACTCCCACAGGATTGCACACCCCAACTTTAGATGCTAATTGATAGCTCCAGGTTGTGACTTGTGCTTCTGACTGATTGGCTGTATGTTGGAGTTCTCATAACACTCTCCTCAGATTCTGTTGGTTTGCTAGACTCATAGAACTCAGGGAAACATGCCAGTTTATATATTGTTGATTTTTTGTTGTTGTTGTAGTTGTTTGTCTGGCTTTTCTCCCATTGGATTTGACCAACTCTGTATGACTTGGTCAAATCTGAATGAGAATTAGAAATTATGGGGAACAAGGCCCCTGAATTGACTAAAATTCCTTGCAGCTGCAAAAAGCAAACAAAAACCATGCACTTGATTTCTGTTTGTTTCCTTTCTTTAAAAAATTATTCTTAGGCCGGGCGCGGTGGCTCACGCCTATAATCCCAGCACTTTGGGAGGCCGAGACGGGTGGATCACGAGGTCAAGAGATCGAGACCATCCTGGTCAACATGGTGAAACCCCGTCTCTACTAAAAATACAAAAACTTAGCTGGGCATGGTGGTGCATGCCTGTAATCCCAGCTACTCAGGAGGCTGAGGGAGGAGAATTGCCTGAACCCAGGAGGCGGAGGTTGCGGTGAGCCGACATCACGCCATTGCACTCCAGCTTGGGTAACAAGAGCGAAACTCCGTCGCAAAAAAAAAATTATTCTTTTGTTTACTTTTCTTCCACCCTATTTCTGCTTCCCCTTTTACCATTTTCAGTACCAAAAAAATACACAGAGAAGGTTTCTAATGACTTGAACCCCTTAAAGAGCTGAGAGCAAAGGTCCTACTAACCCTTTTTGGAGTGTTCTGTTTTCACTGTGGAGTTTCAGTTGTCATGTGTGTTCGAAAAAGAAAGGACATTTTGCTCCTCGCAACTGAAAGGCACCCCTTGGTGACTGGAGTCCCAGTGGGAATGTCTGGGAGACTGACCCACTGCAATGTGCAGTGGCCTTACAGGGAACCGCCAACAAAATTATTTTAAAAATCCTCATCCTGGAAACACACAGGAGCTGGTCACTCTGAATTTTGAGCCCTCTTGGAGGTACTAGACCTCTGGAGAAAGAAACTGAGGCACATAAGAAGGCAGAAATGAGTCAATGTTGACAAAGTATGGAGTCCCTACAACAATCGGCACATTTTGATCAACAACAGTAAACCTTAAGCCACAGCTCAGTTCTGCCTTTAAGAAAAATATGTGGGATACAAATCATCTAAGTATCAATGAAAATAGGCCAACTCTGTAAAATAGTTGAAGAGACTTATTCTGAGCCATATATGAGTGACCATGGCCTGTGACACAGCACTCAGGAGGTCCTGAGAACATGTGCCTAAAGTGGTCAGGATGCAGCTTGATTTTATACATTATAGGGAGGCACGTGACATCAATCAAATACATTTAAGAAATACATTTGTTTGGTCCAGAAAGGCAGGACAACTCGAAGCAGGGGGACTTCCATGCTATAAGTAAATTTAAGCATTTTCTGGTTGACAATTGCTTGAGTTTGTCTAAAGACCTGGGATCAGTATAAAGGAATGTCTGAGTTGGGATAAGAGGTGGTAGAGACCAAAGTTTCACTATACAGATGAAGCTTTTAGCTTGAAGACTTCAGAGAGAATGGTTGTAAAATATTTATCAGACTCTGTATTGATGTTAATGCCAGAGAGGTATAATGAGACATGTCTGACCCCCACTTGCCTTCATAGCCTAAACCAGTCTTTTAGGTTAAATTTTAAGAGCCCTGGCTGAGGAGGAAGTACATTCAGATGTTTGGGAGGGGCTTAGAATTTTAATTTTGGTTTACATAATAATGAAGAAAGATGAGGAGAATGACCCCTTTTTGGGTACCCCGTTTGGTTTTACAGTGACTCAATTTGTAAGTGATTGTCTAAATGGAAGGAAATGCCAGGTTTTCTAATACTCCAGCTTGTTAAACATAGGTCTATTCTTGTGCACATGTCAAAGTGATAATCAAATTACGTCAAGGAAATTCCAGAGCCCAAAGGTTGACCTGCAACTGTAAAGTTCCTAAGTGCTCTATCTCTCTGTTTTCTGCCTGCATTATGTCTGCTATTACTTTTCATTGAGATAAAATATAGTCTTTGTATTTAACCATTTATTGTTGTTATTATTCTGGCATAAGAGTGAGTTGTTACTAACATCTCATCAGAGTTCTGAAAGAAAAGCTATAGAATCCTTGTTTGCATGAGTTTGTGAGAGAGGAAATGAGAAAGGAACTGGTTAGGCTGCTAGATTCTACAGTGCTGGATAGATAGCTGTACTCTAACAATAGTCGTTTGGCTTGTGGACAGCAGTTCCAAGGTTGACAAGTGATATCCTGTTAGGAAGCTGCTACACTAGTTAAAGAACATTCAAGTAATTTTTTTTTTCTGAAGTATTTATAGGTTAGAGCAATTGAATAAAATATGTTTCTGTGAGCAAATTTACCTCTCTTTGAGTTCTCCAAAATGTAGAATCTATTTGCGAGTATTCTGATGTTTATGACAATATCATCATTTGCATATGTTTCATAAGAGTTTAAAAAAAAAACATGGCAATTGGAGATACTGGTTACTTTTCTAAGGCTTTGATTAGAATAACATATTTTTACATAAAGTTCCAGCAAAGCCAAGTTAAAAGAAACCTATATGGCCAACCAATTCTTGCTGTACTTTATACAAATATTCAGGCCAAGTATAATAAGCCTAAAACTTATTTTGCATGCAAATTGGTCTTACTGCAATTTCCCTTTAATAGAAAAAGAGGGCCAGAGAGAGAGTTAAATTGTTTCAAAAGAAAAGTGTAACACTTTTTACTAGATTTCAGTCCTGATTTTTGTTTTTGAGTGCAGACTGAATCATGAATTACTTCTTGGCTACAATAAACCTCTAGAGAGTACCAGATTATAATTTTTCTTCATATTTTTAGTCAGCCCCCTGATTGAATAGGTTCCTTTTTCTGTTTTGACACACGAATAGTCTTTCAATTTTCAAAATATTAATATTAGTTATCTCTCCTTGTTTTAATTCCAAGGAAAGAAGCAGCATGATATTCTGAATACTAGAGATGCAAATCTCTCTCATTTGGCATGCCACTGGGCCTGATATGTTTTTCACTGTAAATGGCCTGCTCTTAAGGCTATACCAGTACCTTACCTCTAGGCCCATAAACTATCATGAAAGAGGTGGGTGCATGAGATTATAAGGACCAGTTTTGAGGGACAGAATTAGTTCAGAACCTCCAAATGAAGGATGGGTACACAGATGCCTAAACAGCTGGTAAAACAGGGGACTTTGCCTTCTAAGCTACTACATGGCACCTTTTCATCCACCCACCGTAATGAATTTCTTGCTTCCTGAAGAATTAAAAGAAAATAATTACTGAAAGGATAAACTTACCTCATGAGAAAGCTTCCTGGTTATAATATTTCCAGTTATGAGTTGTACAGATAGATATATATTTAAAGAAATTTTTTTTAAGAACAGTGCTTATGTTTTGTATAGCTAATTGCTACAGGTTTGTAACTAAAATCAAGATTACAGTAGCTTAATGCACGGAAGTTAAAAAATAACTTTTGTAACCTCACCTTTGTCTTTTAATTTCTTGGCTTTTTATTTTTTGATTAAGGGGTAATGAATCCCTGTGCACATCCATTTGCCTGTTCACATCCATTCCTATCTGACCAGAATATTTAATTTGCTATGTCCTCTGACTCTATATTCCTCAGCAACAGGGAATCCCATCGGGGACAGGATGGATCCAGGGCAGGCAGGCATACTAGCCCAGCAATGCTATGGGACAGAATAAAAATTTGATGCCTCTTGATGTTACCTCTGGCAAACCTTGTCCAGAAAGGGGAGAATGTAAAGTAAAAATGACATTCTAAGACCTCTCAACTATCCAAATAAACCCCTTTTCTTGTCCAAGTGCATTCCAAAGTTAAGCTGAAAAACTAGTTCAGACGATGATGGAAAGGGAGGGTCAGACATGCTTCATTATACCCTCTTCTCTTTTGGAATTAAGCATATATATAATATACTATATATATAATATACTATACTATACTTAATATATTATATATAATATATATACTATATCATGTATCTATATCTAATATATATACTATATATAATATATATCATCTATAATATATATATACAAATATATATATTTCAACAGTTTCAAATATATATATAATATATATAAAATATATATTCTACTTATAATATATATATATATACTATATATATCATCTCTCTATCTGTCTATCTATCTATTTACAATCTATTCTCTCTGAAGCCTGCTACCTAGAGCCTTCATTGGCATGATAAATCTTTGGTCTCTACACTCCTATCATCATAACCTAGGCATGCCTTTCTATATATATATTATATATATATATATATATATATGTATGTACATAATACACATTTATTATGTATACATATATAATATATATGACTTGCATTGTTTTCTCTTTTACATTCTTAGTTCATTCCTTCCTATAAAAACAGTTATGAGGCTAACTTCTATGAATATCATGGGGTCCTTCGTTGAGAAGCAGCTCTCAGGAGGAAGTTGCAGGACTCCTCTCTGGCAGGGATGTGAAGGATATACAGAACTGGTTAGTGAGCCTCAGGCAGCCCTGCCCTGAGGCTATGTCAGTATCCTCAGGCTTAAATTGCATGGCATCTCCATATAAGTTGCAGCCTCAGGCAGAAGTTGTCTACAATTTTTCACCCTACTTTAATGAATTATAGCTCCCGGATTTAAGCAGTGAAGCCAATTATATTTCCACATTTCCCAGAAAACCTCTAGCTTTTCTTACCATTAAGAAGTGAAGCTGCACCTCCCACTGCCTGCTTTGGAATATGATACTTCAAATCCATTAACCACTCCAGCTTTGTGTTTTGTCTCTGGTATATAAAGATATGTTTATTTTGTCTATGTTCCTTTGATGTTTTCTTTTTATAATTAATCCATCATTGCTAAGTTTGTAGAATAGTAAAAGGTACATCAAAGAAAGAATATAGTTTGCTATTTTTACCTGTGTTTGCAGGTTAACTTTAACTACACATTTCATCAGAATTTTTCTAAGTTTAGTAATAAAGGAAATCTTGCAACTTCCAAGTAGAATTGGCTGAAGAATTTCCATAGATTTGAGGACTAAGCTTACATTTTTTTAAAATCTTGCCCAAATTCCTATCTAAGGGGTCTGAGGAGTCATGCCCTACAAACCATAAATTCTCATCAGATGTGTTTTACTTAACCCTATATATCGTGAATTACTTTCCAGTCTGACTCTGACATAACATTAGGAGACAAGGAAGAAAATCAAAATATTTTACCCCAAAACATATTTCTCTGCCATATCTTGAAATGGCCCTGTAAAGCCATCCTTTGTGGGGGAAAATCTGCATTTGTAAAGAATCTCTATTAACATAGCTAGATCTTTTTCTTCCAGGCCCTCCCAGTCCTGGAGAGATTAACTGAAAGTCTGGCATCTTTTAAAGACTTGAATAGGAAACATTTGTCATTTATTGTCTCCAAGGTCAGTCACTATAAGACTTCAAAACAACCTTTTGTCCACAATCTTTTATCTTAACCTGAACATTTCCTTTCTAATGATCCCAGATCTTTAGACAAACTTAACCAACTGTCAACCAGAAAATGTTTAAATTTACCTATAGCCTGGAAGACCCTGCTTTGAGTTATCCCGTCTTTCTGATCCAAACCAATGTATTTCTTAAATGTATTTGATTGATGTCTCATGCGTCCCTAAAATATATAAAACTAAGCTGTACCCCAGCCACTTTGGACACATGTTCTCAGGACCTCCCGAGGGCTGTGCTGTGAGCCATGGTCACTCATATTTGGCTCGGAATAAATCTTTTAAATTATTTTGCAGAGTCTGACTTTTCATCAACAGTTTCAAAAGATGCTTAGCATATAAAGAGTTATGTAAAACTTTACAATTCAATCAACTAGATAAGGATATTGGAACTGGTATTTTCTCATCTGCTGTCACTTGAGGAGCCTTTGTCTCTATATCATAGAATTAGTTAAGCAATATTTATACCAGGCGTCCCCAAACTTTTTACACAGGGGGCCAGTTCACTGTCCCTCAGACCGTTGGAGGGCCACCAGATACTGTGCTCCTCTCACTGACCACCAATGAAAGAGGTGCCCCTTCCTGAAGTGCCGCGGGGGGCCAGATAAATGGCCTCAGGGGGCTGCATGTGGCCCCTGGGCCGTAGTTTGGGGATGCCTGATTTATATCCTTTTCTTCCTGTGTTGACAGATTATCACTGAAATGAAATTGTTGAATTTTTATACTTTTTCTTATCTCATAACAGGTTTCTGACTAAATCTCCATTTTGAAGTCTTAAACTCTTCTTTATAGAGCTTTTAAGCTGAGGGCCTTATTTTAAAATTATATCTACAGGGAGCTATTTCTTTTATACTCTGAGAAGAACCTCATTAACCTAAAGCAAAATATTAGCCAGTGATCTAACTTGTGAGTAAGGCTATATGTTAATACTTAGATGGGTTAGAAATGATACAGATGAACTAAGATTATATGATAGATTAATTCACTCTCCTAGATCTCAGCTAAGAAGGTTCTCTAATATGGCTCAAGTCACTTGACCACAGGTGGGGAATCCTATGTCTCCAGGTAGTCCAGGTAGCCTCAAGGAGGCCCTGTTCTCATTGTTTTCCAGTCTAGTAAAATTCCAAGGGAAGGTCTTTTTCAGCTAGTCTGTTACTGATCTTGCTCCATAGACTGGCTGAGGATTTTGCCCCCCACCCCCCGCCATTCTCCAACAATTATTTTATTCTGCTCTGCACAGATTAGATCTTTCTCCAATGTTTAAGCCATATATTTATTTTCTGTGCTCCAAATTACCTGGTTGCACTTTATTTTTTTATTTGTATATATTCATGGAGTACAGTATAATTTTGCTACATTGATGTATTGCATTATGATGAAGTCATTGTCTTCAGTGCATAAAGCTTTCTTATGGCTCCTGCTGATCTCTCTTATCTTTGTCAAGTACTGGCCTCCCCTGTTGCCTTCTATTATGTCGGCCCTGAGGACAGGCTATTTGGCAAGTCTCACATTGCATTCCCAAAGAAGAAAACAGATAGAAATTTGAAGGCAGATAGTTATTGGTAGTTTATTACAGGAAGTGCTATTGGGAGAATGAGCCAAGGAGAGGAAGCAAAAAAACAAAAAAAGTTGTTATTAGAAAGTTAGCACTGTTGGTAACTGAGGCCTACTTCTTATGGGGAACTTTGTAATCCAGGATAAAACATGCCTCAAATTTATCCCCCTTCTTTCCCAGCAGGAAGCCAAAAGAGTATTTACCCTTACCATTTATTATTGCTGAGGGCTTCTCCCTAACAGTGTTAACTTTCTTAGGGTGCTAACTCATACACGGCTGAAAAAAAAAGCCTTTAGGCAGAAATTGCAGTATAGTTGGGTTGTTAAGTTCTGAACACTGAATGTTGAGGAAAGATGAACGAGGTAGTAACAAGAGCTGATAAATTACTCCTATCCTCTAATACTAATATAGAGACATTTGACATCTGTATAACACATAGATGAGGCTATCCATACTCTGTGTATAGGCTATTCAAACAGCAGTGTTTGTGAGATATAAAGAAAGGGCTCATCTAAAGTTATCTGCCACATTCATGCCTAGAATCCACTTCTTATAAATTTGTTCATGTTGTTCATTATCTATTTCAGAAGGCAACTATCACTGGACTCTAGGTGGGAGTCCTTAATTTTATGTTCATCCTCCTAAATGACTCACAGACAATTAGATAAAGGGAAGGTAACTGACCTTGAAAAAATAACATCAGCTTTTTTTCCTCTGGGAATTTTGCATTGGGATGGAAATGTCTGTGTTCCTGAGTTCTTGTCTCAACTATACAGTAAAGCAAATTTTGAGACTGTGTGATGGCAATGTATGCAGAAGAAAAAACATCAATACTTCCTGACTTCAGAGAGACAAGGCAAACTTACAGAGAGAGAGAAACTAAAGAGGATTTGATTTGCCTTGATTATTGATGACACTCAAGGGACATATTCATATGTCTATCTGTGTTACTTATCCTTGGGTTTCCAGTGTTATACCTGAATTTTCTTTTTTAACTTTTGTGGGTACATAGTATGTGTATATATTTATGGGATACATGGGATGTTTTAATACAAGAATACAATATGAAGTAATCACATCATGGAGAATGGGGTATCCATTCCCTCAAGCCTTTATCTTTTTTATTACAAAAATTCAATTAAGTTATTATTGACTATAGGCACCTTGTTGTGCTATCAAATAGTATGTCTTATTCATTCATTGTAAATGTGTGTTTTTTTGTATCTATTAACCATCCTCCATACCCTCCCACCCCCATGCTCTCACTGTCTTTCTCAGCCTCTGGTAAATCTTTCTACTCTATTGCCATGCGTTCAATTGTTTCGATGTTTAGGTTTTACAAATAAGTGAGAACACCCAATATTTGTCTTTCACTGCCTGGATTATTTCAGATAACATAATAAACTTCAGTTCATCCATGCTGTTGCAAATGACAGAATCTCATTATTTTTTTTGTGGCTGAAAAGTACATCATTGTGTATATGTCCCACATTTTCTTTGTTAATTTATCTGTTGATGGACAGTTAGGTTACTTCTAAATCTTGAGTATTGAGGGTGGTGCTTCAATAAACGTCGAAGTTTAGATATCGCTTTGATAATTCTGATTTCCTTTTTGGGGGATATATGCTTAGCAGTGGGATTGCTGGAACCTATAGTAGCTCTATTTTGAGGTTTTGAGGAACCTCCAAACTGTTTTCCATAATAGTAGTGCTAATTCACATTCCCACCAACATCATACAAAGGTTCAGTTTCTACACATCCTCGACAACACTTGTTATCACCCGTCTGTTGGGTCTAAGCCATTTTAACAGAGTTGAGATGATATCAATCACATTGTAGTTTTGGTTTGCATTTCTCTGAAGATCAGTGATGTTGAGCATCTTTTCATATGCCTGTTTGCCATTCATATGTCTTCTTTGGAGAAATGTCTATTTGAATATTTGTTCATTGGATTATTATATTTTTTCCTATTGAATTGTTTGAGCTCCTTATATATTCTGGTTGTTAATCCCTTGTCAGATGGGTAGTTAGCAAATATTTTCTCCAATTGTGTGATGTATTTGTCCATTTTCACAGGGCTATAAAAAGTACCTGTGATTGGATAATTTACAAAGAAGAGATATTTAATTGGCTCATGCTTCTTCAGGCTGTACAGGAAACATAATGGCTTCTGCTTCTGAAAGGCCTAAGGAAATTTGCAATCATGGTGGAAGATGAAGGGGAAGCAGTTGTAATCCTTATGATCTAGACTGACTTTCAAGTTTACTTAGAAACACAGAGCACTGTAGCCCTTGATGACAGGGTTTAAGGGAACTCAAGTGCTGACTGCTAGGATCAGTGATTTCCCTCTGGCTAAGGCTGGTTTAAATGCTCCCTCCTTGCACTGAGTTTAATGCCTCATAATATCTGCGTTCTCCCTTCCCCAAAACCCAGAGAAGCTCTCTGTGTTGCAACTGCTGGGGAATGGGGAAGGGATGGTGATGGTGATGGTGATTCCAGACTTTTTGTACCTCTTTAGTGCCACTTAAAGTGATACAAAGTTAACACCAGGTACTATGAGGGATCACCTGATTTTTTTTGTTCTGATGAATGTGTGTGTATGTGTGTGTGTGTGTGTGTGTGTACACATTTGAGTTAACTTTGTGTCCTTGTGGGTGTACAATTGATAAGAGTTTTCTATTCTAACATATTGTTCCACCCTCCCCTATAACTGGATCTTTAATGCTACATTTCTCCTTTATACTTAAAGCTTAGGCACTAATTCTTTACTCCGTGTTAGTTTACCAGATGGACTTTCTCCTGGATATGGTTAAGAGGTATATTAGTCTGTTCTTGCACTGCTATAAAGAAATACTTGAAAGTGGGTAATTTATAAAGGAAAGTGGTTTAATTGACTCACAGTTCTGCAAGTTGTACAGGAAGGATGTCTGGGGAGGCCTCAGGAAACTTTCAATCATGGTGGAAAGGGAAGCAGGCATGTCTCACATGGCCAGAGCAGGAGGAATAGAGCAAAGCAGGAGGTCCTACACACTTTTAAACAAGTAGATCTTCTGAGAACTCACTCACTGTGACAAGAACAGCAAGGGGTGTAACTAGATTAGCTGCAGGTTCTTGGCCTCTCCAAACCCAAAGAATGGGGAAGGGGGCCTAGGTGTTGAGGGAGTGATACAGCTCAAACAGAACTCAACTGGTGAACCCAAAGAATGTGCAGTAGTGCTGTTTATTAGGCAAAATGAAAGGACAGCTTTCACATCCCGGAAGGGGACTGGGAGTGGTTGCCACTGCAGGCTTGGGTGGCTGGAGATTATATCCCTGAGTTTCTCCCTCCCCAGTCTTGTTCTCATTCAATGAGAGGGGATTTTTCAAACCTTCTCTGGATTAGTTGAGCTTTGAATCCTTTACCTGATTGGCTACTGTTTTAAAACCCTGAGTCACAGAGCCTCTGCCTCCAGGCTCCAGAGGTGGGAAAAGTCCCTGCCCTTGAACAAAGCCCCTAAGAGCCAGAGGCAGGAAAACTGAAAACAAAGCCCCTAGGCGGCCAAAGGCGGGGAAAAATCCAGCACTGGAAACAAAGCCCTAGTTGGCCAGAGGTGGGAAGAGTCCTGTGCTTGAAACAAAGCTCCTAGCTGACTTGGGAAGTTCCTCTAACATAGTCCCTCAGGGGAAATCCACTCCCATGATCCAATCACTTCCTACCAAGTCCCTCCTCCAAATTTAGGGATTACAATTTTACATGAGATTTGTGTGGGAACACAAATCCAAACCATGTCAAGAAGCAACATGACAATATTGGAATATGGATAAGAAATATAGAAGGTTGATGGTCTCCACATTTTTCCATGGTCAGACCAAATTGGGCTTAGTTGGTGAAGTATATAGCCAGATGGAGAGAGAACAAATACCTATGTGGCGACCTATTTATATATCTGAGAGACATACTTTTTAGTAGAGAGTTATAGTATTTCCACCTAAAAGAATCTTGGTATTACTCATTTGTAATATTTCTTCCCATAATATCTGTTACAGTTAAAACACATGTACTAATATTATTTTTTAAAGTATTTTTAAAAAATTAATGTAATTTTAGATTCATATGCAGTGGTACAGTTTTTTTTTTTTTTTTTAATTGCATTTTAGGTTTTGGGGTACATGTGATGAACATGCAAGATTGTTGCATAGGTACACACATGGCAGTGTGCTTTGCTGCCTTCCGTCCCCTCACCTGTATCTGTCATTTCTCCCCATGCTATCTCTTCCCACCTCCCCACCCCCCCGCCCCTCCCCCATTTCCCCCCAACGGACTCCAGTGTGTAGTGCTCCCCTCCCTGTGTCCATGTGTTCTCATTGTTCAACACCCGCCTATGAGCGAGAATATACGGTGTTTGATTTTCTGCTCTTGTGTCAGTTTGCTGAGAATGATGGTTTCCAGGTTCATCCATGTCCCTACAAAGGACGTGAACTCATCGTTTTTGATGGCTGCGTAATATTCCATGGTGTATATGTAGCACATTTTCCCTATCCAGTCTATCATCGTTGGGCATTTGAGTTGGTTCCAGGTCTTTGCTATTGTAAACAGTGCTGCAATGAACATTCGTGTGCACGTGTCCTTGTAGCAGAATGATTTATAATCCTTTGGATATATACCCAGTAATGGGATTGCTGGGTCAAATGAGATTTCTCATTCGGCTGGGTCCCCCACTTGCCTCTAGCCGGGCTGCCTCCTCCCTCCCCTAAGCGGCCCCATCCTCAAGCCTCTTGCGATCCCCAGGCCCCGCCTCTCCGGCCTTTGGTCCGCCCATCCCTCCCCCCACCCGCGCACCTCCCTGTTACCTGAGGTATGTGGATAGATCCTCCCCTCCCCTACTTGGTAAGCCCCGGCCCCCACCCCGAGCCCCGCGTGGAGGGGCGGGGCCTGGTCCAGCTCCTCCCCCGGGTCCCGAAGCCCCACCCCGCGATGGAGGAAGGGGCGGGGGAGGAGGGCCAGGAGAGTCTGTTACTAGATTCCCATGGCAACTAAGAGGGGCCATTTTCAGCCTTAGCACTGGCTTCGGGAGGTGTCCGTTGGCTGCTATTTCCATGGCAACCAGAAGTGGCAGTTCCCTGGACAAATGGGATACAAGTTTCCATGACGATGAAAGAGTGGGAAGAGCCAAGCTGGAGGAGTCCCATCGTCCCCATCCTTGGGCTGGCGCCCCCGCCTTAATGCAGGTCCAGCGGTGCCGCCACTCAATACAGTAAAACAAGAGCGAGCCTGGGGGGGTGGCGCAGTCTCAGCGGGCACCCACTGGCCCGGTCTCAGGTCTCAGTCCAAGCTGGTCCAGTCCCCTTACACTCCGGCTCCCCCAGGTCCGAGGTTCCCCCGGTTCAAGTAACACTTCAGTACAGATGAATGTTCAAGTATTGTGCGGAGAGGCAGGCAGGGGGTTGGGGAGCCCCTCGCCACTCCCCTGGGCCACGAGCTGAAGAGCGGCTGCCCGCGGCCCCCACTCCTTGCAATAGCTGCCGTTTTCAGTGACGTTCAAGGAGTCAGGGTCAGGGGGAAGGAACTGAAGCCTAGGGAGGGGGAAAGGAGAGAGGTGACCCCCAAGGGGGTACTGCTGTCCCCACACCTGCTCTCGTCCCCAACTCCCGCTCAGCCCTGGTTTGCCCCTGGCTCCCCTACCTCTGACACCTGGTTCCCCAATTGCTCCTCCGGTTTCCCTTTGTGGCCCCCCCCACCCAACCCCCAATCACGTAACTGGTCTTTGTTCCCTGAACCCTTGGTGGTCTGCTGTCTGCCCCGCCCCCCGCCCCTTCCACCTCCCCCAGCCCCTGGCCCCCGCGGGGGCCAAAACAGCCGCACCGGCTGGGACTGCGATGCTGGCGACCCCTCTACCTGGGTATCTCCTGGTCTGTGGGCAGTAAGAGTTCATCTGGAAATGCGGCGTCCACTCACCCTCTGCACTTTCACTGGGATCTGAAGTCCTGAGCTGTTCTTAGGCGGCCATCTTCCCCGCAGTGGTACAGTTTAAAAGATGAGATACCATGTACTCTTTGTTCAATTTCCTCAATAACTTCTTCCAAAATTATAGAATAATATAATAACCAGGATATTTCTATCTATGCAGTCAAAAGAAAGAGCAGTTCTAGCACCACATGTGCCTTGCATGCTGCTTTTTTTTTTTTTTTTGAGTCGGAGTTTCACTCTTGTTACCCAGGCTGGAGTGCAATGGCGTGATCTCGGTTCACCGCAACCTCCGCCTCCTGGGTTCAGGCAATTCTCCTGCCTCAGCCTCCCGAGAAGCTGGGATTACAGGCACGCGCCACCATGCCCAGCTAATTTTTTAATTTTTTTTAGTAGAGACGGGGTTTCACCATGTTGACTACGTTGGTCTTGATCTCTTGACCTCGTTATCCACTCGCCTCGGCCTCCCAAAGTGCTGGGATTACAGGCTTGAGCCACCGTGCCCGGCCGCATGTTGCTTTTTTATAGTCAAGCTTACCACACTCCTATTTCTACCCGCTTCTTACACCCTGAAAACCACTCATCTGTTCTCCATTTCTACTATTATGTCATTTTAAAAATGTTATATAAATGCAATTACAGAGTAAGTGGCAATTGGGGATTAGCTTATTTTTAACTCAGAATAATTCTCTGGAGATTCATCCAGGCTGCTGTGTGTATTAGTGGTTTATTTCTTTTTATTGCTAAGAAGTATTCCATGGTACATATACTGGATATTCTGTAATCATTCACCTGCTGAAGAACACCTGAGTTCTTTCCACTTTTGACTTACAAATAAGGTTACTATGAACTTTCATGTACAGGTATTTGGACAGAAGTTTTCATTTCTCTGTGATGAATGTTCAAAAGTGTAAATGCTAGGTTGTAGGGTAATTGCATGTTTTTTATAAGAACCACCACAATCTTTCCAGAGTGGTTGCACTATTTGATATTCTCACCAATAACATTTCTGTGATCTAGTTTCTTCACATCCTCATCAACATTTGTTATTTTCACTATTTTTGATTGTAGCCTTCTGATGGGGAATATTAGAATCTCATTGTGTTTTTTTTTTTTTTTTTTTTTTTTTTTGAGAGAGTTTTGCTCTTGTTGCTGAGGCTGGAGTGCGATGGTGCAGTCTCGGCTCACTGCAACCTCCACCTCTGGTATTAAGTGATTCTCCTGCCTCAGCCTCCCAAGTAGCTGGGATTACAGGCAGGCACCGCCACACCTGGCTAATTTTGTATTTTTAGTAGAGACGGGGTTTCTCCATGGTGGCCAGGCTGGTCTTGAACTCCTGACCTCAAGTGATCTGCCCGCCTCAGCCTCCCAAAGTGCTGGGATTACAGACGTGAGCCACTGTGCCAGGCCCCCATTGTGGTTTTAAAATGCATTATTGTAATTTTAATGAGGTTCAACATCTCTTTATATGCTTATTTACCCTTTCTATATATCCTCTTTAGTAAAATGTCTCTTCGTGTGTTTTAGCTTTTCTAATCACATAGATCAGATTTTCTTTGGTCGTTATTTTTTTTCACTACTGAGTTTTGAGAGTTTTAATATTCTGTAGACAGTAGTTCTTTGGTAGATACGTGGTTTAGTTTCTAATTGTTTTCTTTCAATTTGTAGCTTGTGTTTTAATTCTGTTAACATAGTGTTTCACAGCCCCAAATTTTCTAATTTTAAGGAAATTTAAGTTAATCAATAGTGTTTTTTTTCTGAATTTTGCTTTTAGTTAAGTTTAGGAACACTAATTAGCTTTAGATCACAAATATTTTTTACTTTTTTCTAGCAGTTCTACAGTTTTAAAGTTTATTTAAATTTGTGATCCATTTTGAGTTAATTTTTATATGTGATGCATGACTTAGGCTGAGATTGAATTTGAAAAGTTAGTTTTGTCTCCATTGTAGTGCTGATTCACAGATATCTTTGGGAGTTTTCTACTACATGTTCCTCTCCTTGACTACCCAAGAGAAATTCTGATGTGTAGGGGTCTGAGAATAAACCCAATGCAGTCAAGGTGAAGGACACTCTTGAGAGTTGACCTTCTGAATAATGGCCTCTCAAAGATTTCCAAACATTTGAAGCCAGGCCTCTCTTCATTTTTTGTGGTGATCCTGTCCCACACATGGGTTTAGGAAACCATATCCAGCATCTATCTTTATGTTTGTACAATAGCTCCAAGCAACTATACTTAAATCATTGCTACAACTTTGCAAAAATGTGTTAGCTTTAATGTTCTCAAAAAATAATTTCATTGTTCCTGATTATAAGCTTACTCACCAAAGTAAATAACCTAGTGTTTTGATTAAATAAAGGTTAGAATGAAGTCTAATATACATAATTCTACTAAACAATCCTAATTTTGTCTCAATATTTATTTCTCTTTTAGATATTCAATAATTGCATTTTCTCGACAATGACCTCTCGCACTGAAATAAATTGGTCGTGTCTTGTTTTTAACACAGATTAGAGTTTGTTGCTAATTGAATGTTAACTCCTTTTTAAGTAACTCAGAATAAATCCCCTGATCCATAAAAGATAAACTGTAAATGAATTCAATTCATTTTCTGGCTCTACCACTTCTACTGTCAGGAAATTTCTTTTATATTTTAGCTTACTTCAGCCATTGCAATACTGAGAATGGCTTGTGATAGTATGTCACAGTTAATTGGAGCACTGACACATACAATAATATGTCAAAGTTTTCATTTAAGGAACAGACACCTCCTCCAAAGAAAAAATATATTCAAGAATGTCTTCTAATACAAAAATCATTTTCAAGGGACAAGGATTTGCTCCATTTCAAAGATCAGAAAGTCAGTGCTGAAAAAGCATTCTGAGGTTTCCAAAGACAACTAAAGCCTGTGACTTCAGCTTGATTCTTAGGAATTAATTTCCTATGTGATTTTGTATCCTGGACAACCACTCACAGAAGTCTGTGTAAAACTTTAGCAAGAGTAAAATGTAACAACTCAGAATATGTCTTGGTGGATAGAATTGCTTCAGGATCCAGAGTGCCCTCCTGTTCTTGTTTGCCTTCAAAGGGTAGTCCATTCCCAGTAGAAAATAGTCCTATCCAGAGTATGTTTTAAAAATGTGGCCTGTACCTTTCTTCTGGGTCTGCACATTGTGCTTTGAAACACTGATAAAATATGTGTAAAAAGAGACAGGTATCTGAAAAAAATGAACTGACATGTATATGACATTTACTTTTTTTTTTTATTTTTTTTATTTTTTTATTTTTTATTGCATTTTAGGTTTTGGGGTACATGTGATGAACATGCAAGATTGTTGCATAGGTACACACATGGCAGTTTGGTTTGCTGCCTTCCGTCCCCTCACCTGTATCTGTCATTTCTTCCCATGCTATCTCTTCCCACCTCCCCACCCCCTCGCCTCTCCCCCATTTCCCCCCAACAGACCCCAGTGTGTAGTGCTCCCCTCCCTGTGTCCATGTGTTCTCATTGTTCAACACCCACCTATGAGTGAGAATATACGGTGTTTGATTTTCTGCTCTTGTGTCAGTTTGCTGAGAATGATGGTTTCCAGGTTCATCCATGTCCCTACAAAGGACGTGAACTCATCGTTTTTGATGGCTGCATAATATTCCATGGTGTATATGTACCACATTTTCCCTATCCAGTCTATCATCGTTGGGCATTTGGGTTGGTTCCAGGTTTTTGCTATTGTAAACAGTGCTGCAATGAACATTCGTGTGCACGTGTCCTTGTAGTAGAATGATTTATAATCCTTTGGATATATACCCAGTAATGGGATTGCTGGGTCAAATGGGATTTCTATTTTTAGGTCCTTGAGGAATCGCCACACTGTCTTCCACAATGGTTGAATTAATTTACATTCCCACCAACAGTGTAAAAGTGTTCCTATTTCTCCACATCCTCTCCAGCATCTGTTGTTTCCTGATTTTTTAATGATCGCCATTCTAATTGGTGTGAGATGGTATCTCAATGTGGTTTTGATTTGCTTTTCTCTGATGACCAGTGATGATGAGCATTTTTTCATATGTTTGTTGGCCTCCTGTATGTCTTCTTTTGTAAAGTATCTGTTCATATCCTTCGCCCATTTTTGAATAGGCTTGTTTGTTTTTTTCTTGTAGATCTGCTTTAGTTCTTTGTAAATTCTGGATATCAGCCCCTTGTCAGATTGGTAGGCTGCAAAAATTTTTTCCCATTCTGTTGGTTGACGATTCACTCTACTGACTGTTTCTTTTGCCGTGCAGAAGCTGTGGAGTTTGATTAGGTCCCATTTTTCTATTTTGGCTTTTGTTGCCATTGCTTTTGGCGTTTTGGTCATGAAGTCCTTGCCTACACCTATGTCCTGAATGGTTTTGCCTAGATTTTCTTCTAAGGTTTTTATGGTAATAGGTCTGATGTTTAAGTCTTTAATCCATCTGGAGTTAATTTTGGTGTAAGGTGTCAGGAAGTGGTCCTGTTTCTGCTTTCTGCACATGGCTAGCCAGTTTTCCCCACACCATTTATTAAACAGGGAGTCCTTTCCCCATTGCTTGTTTTTGTCAGGTTTGTCAAAGATCAGATGGTTGTGGGTATGTTGTATTTCCTCTGAGACCTCTGTTCTGTTCCATTGGTCCACATCTCTGTTTTGGTACCAGTACCATGCTGTTTTGATTACTGTAGCCTTGTAGTATAGTTTGAAGTCCGGTAGTGTGATGCCTCCTGCTTTGTTCTTTTTGCTTAGAATTGACTTGGCTATGCGGGCTCTCCTTTGGTTCCATATGAAGTTTAAGGTGTTTTTTTCCAGTTCTGTGAAGAAGGTCATTGGTAGCTTGATGGGAATAGCGTTGAATCTGTAAATTACTTTAGGCAGTATGGCCATTTTCACGATGTTGATTCTTCCTAACCATGAACATGGAATGTTTCTCCATCTGTTTGTATCCTCTCTTATTTCGTTGAGCAATGGCTTGTAGTTCTCCTTGAAGAGGTCCTTTACGTTCCTTGTTAGTTGTATTCCTAGGTACTTTATTCTCTTTGTAGCAATTGTGAATGGCAGTTCGTTCTTGATTTGGCTCTCTTGAAGTCTATTACTGGTGTATAGGAATGCTTGTGATTTTTGCACGTTGATTTTGTATCCTGAGACTTTGCTGAAGTTGTTTATCAGTTTCAGGAGATTTTGGGCTGAGATGATGGGGTCTTCCAGATATACAATCATGTCATCTGCAAATAGAGACAATTTGATTTCCTCCTTTCCAATTTGGATACCCTTTATTTCTTTTTCTTGCCTGATTGCTCTGGCTAGAACTTCCAGTACTATATTGAATAGGAGTGGTGAGAGAGGGCATCCTTGTCTAGTGCCAGATTTCAAAGGGAATGCTTCCAGTTTTTGCCCATTCAGTATGATATTGGCTGTTGGTTTGTCGTAAATAGCTTTTATTGTTTTGAGATATGTTCCGTTAATACCTAGTTTATTGAGGGTTTTTAGCATAAAGGGTTGTTGAATTTTGTCAAAAGCCTTCTCTGCATCAATCGAGATAATCATGTGGTTTTTGTCTTTGGTTCTGTTTATGTGGTGAATTACGTTTATGGACTTGCGTATGTTGAACCAGCCTTGCATCCCCGGGATGAATCCTACTTGATCATGGTGGATGAGCTTTTTGATATGCTGTTGCAATCGGTTTGCCAGTATTTTATTGAAGATTTTTGCATCTATGTTCATCATGGATATTGGCCTGAAATTTTCTTTTCTTGTTGAGTCTCTGCCGGGTTTTGGTATCAGGATGATGTTTGTCTCGTAAAATGATTTGGGAAGAATTCCCTCTTTTTGGATTGTCTGGAATAGTTTCAGAAGGAATGGTATCAGCTCCTCCTTGTATGTCTGGTAGAATTCAGCTGTGTACCCATCTGGACCTGGGCTTTTTTTGGGTGGTAGGCTCTTTATTGCTGCCTCGACTTCAGACCATGTTATTGGTCTATTCAGGGTTTCGGCTTCTTCCAGGTTTAGGCTTGGGAGGATGCAGGTGTCCAGGAATTTATCCGTTTCTTCCAGGTTTACTAGTTTATGTGCATAGAGTTGTTTGTAATAATCTCTGATGATGGTTTGGATTTCTGTGGAATCTGTGGTGATATCCCCTTTATTGTTTTTTATTGCATCAATTTGGTTATTCTCTCTTTTCTTTTTTATTAATCTGGCTAGTGGTCTGTCTATTTCGTTGATCTTTTCAAAAAACCAGCTCCTGGATTTATTGATTTTTTTGAAGAGTTTTTTGTGTCTCTATTTCCTTCAGTTCTGCTCTGATCTTAGTTATTTCCTGTCTTCTGCTAGGTTTTGAGTTTTTTTGATCTTGCTCCTCTAGCTCTTTCAATTTTGATGATAGGGTGTCAATTTTAGATCTCTCCTTTCTTCTCATGTGGCACTCATTGCTATATATTTTCCTCTAGAGACTGCTTTAAATGTGTCCCAGAGATTCTGGTATGTTGTGTCTTTGTTCTCATTGGTTTCGAAGAACATCTTTATTTCTGCCTTCATTTCGTTGTGTATCCAGTCAACATTCAAGAGCAAGTTGTTCAGTTTCCATGAAGCTGTGCGGTTCTGAATTAGTTTCTGCATTCTGAGTTCTAACTCGATTGCACTGTGGTCTGAGAGACTGTTTGTTATGATTTCTGTTCTTTTGCATTTGCTGAGGAGTGATTTATTGCCAATTATGTGGTCAATTTTAGAGTAGGTGTGATGTGGTGCTGAGAAGAATGTATATTCTGTGGATTTGGGGTGGAGAGTTCTGTAAATGTCTATTAGGTTTGCTTGTTCCAGGTCTGTATTCAGGTCCTGGATATCCTTGTTGATTTTCTGTCTGGATGATCTGTCTAATATTGACAATGGGGTGTTAAAGTCTCCCACTATTATTGTGTGGGAGTCTAAGTCTCTTTGTAAGTCATTAAGAACTTGCCTTATGTATCTGTGTGCTCCTGTATTGGGTGCGTATATATTTAGGATCGTTAGCTCTTCTTGTTGCAGTGATCCTTTTACCATTATGTAATGTCCTTCTTTGTCTCTTTTGATCTTTGTTGCTTTAAAGTCTATTTTATCAGAGATGAGAATTGCAACTCCTGCCTTTTTTTGCTCTCCATTTGCTTGGTAGATCTTCCTCCATCCCTTTATTTTGAGCCTTTGTGTATCCTTGCATGGAAGATGGGTTTCCTGGATACAGCACACTGATGGGTTTTGGCTTTTTATCCAATTTGCCAGTCTGTGTCTTTTGATTGGGGCATTTAGTCCATTGACATTTAGGGATAGTATTGTTATGTGTGAATTTGATACTGTCATTTTGATGCTACCTGGCTGTTTTGTTGGTTAGTTGATGCAGATTCTTGATTGTGTTGATGCTCTTTTACCATTTGGTGTGTTTTTGGAGTGGCTGGTTCTGGTTGTTCCTTTATATGTGTAGAGCCTCTTTCAGGAGTTCTTGTAGAGCAGGTTTGGTGGTGATGAAATCTCTGAGTGCTTGCTTGTTCACAAAGGATTTTATTTTTCCTTCACTTATGAAGCTTAGTTTGGCTGGATAGGAGATTCTGGGTTGAAAGTTCTTTTCTTTAAGGATGTTGAATATTGGCCCCCAGTCTCTTCTGGCTTGTAGGGTTTCTGCTGAGAGATCTGCTGTGAGTCTAATGGGCTTCCCTTTGTGGGTAACCCGACCTTTCTCTCTGGCTGCCCTTAGCATTTTCTCTTTCATTTCAACCCTGGTGAATCTGACGATTATGTGCCTTGGGGTTGCTCTTCTTGAGGAATATCTTTGTGGTGTTCTCTGTATTTCCTGGATTTGAATATTGGTCTGCCTTGCTAGGTTGGGGAAGTTTTCCCGGATAATATCCTGAAGAGTATTTTCCAGCTTGGATTCATTCTCTTCATCACATTCAGGTACACCTATCAGACATAGATTAGGTCTTTTCACATAGTCCCACATTTCTTGAAGATTGTGTTCATTCTTTTTTGTGCTTTTTTTTCTGTTCTTGCCTTCTCTTTTTATTTCATTGAGTTGATCTTCGACCTCTGATATCCTTTCTTCTGCTTGGTCAATTCGGCTGTTGAAGCTTGTGCATGCTTCACGAAGTTCTCATGTTGCGTTTTTCAGCTCCATCAATTCACTTATACTCCTCTCTATGCTGTCCATTCTCGTCAGCAGTTCGTCCAATCTTTTTTCAAGGTTCCTATTTTCTTTGCGTTGGGTTACAACATGTTCTTTGAGCTCATTGTAGTTTCTTACTACCCACCTTCTGAAGTCTGATTCTGTCATTTCATCACCCTCCTTCTCCATCCGGTCTGGTTCCCTTGCTGGTGAGGAGTTGTGATCCCTTTTAGGAGGAGAGGTGTTCTGTTTTTGGGAGTTTTCATCCTTTTTGCGCTGGTTTCTTCCCATTTTTGTGGGTTTATCCACCTGTTGTCTGTCTCTGTCCCCGGGAGTTGGAGCTTTATGAGTTTCCGTTGCACTACTGCCTTTTTTGATTTTTCTTTCAGGTCGGACCCGCCCAGCTAGCAGCACGCCTAGCCACTGCCTGCCCACAGGGGCTTTGCTGAGCTGCTGTGGGCTCCACCCAGCTGCCCTGAGCTCTTCCCTGTAGTCCTTTTTATATGGGCGTAGTTAGAACTGTCGGCAATGGTGGCCCCGCCTCTGTTATGGCGGACTCTCTCTGTTGTGGCAGGTTGCCTCGGCAACGGCGGGTTGCCTCGGCAACGGCAGCCTGCCTCTGTAGCTGTGGAGAGTCTCAGTAATGGCCGAAGCCCCTCCACACGGAGCCGGACTGTCCGGGTTCAGCTGTGCTTGGTTTGGAGGGCTCAACCCAGAGGGTTTCCAGTTACTGTTTTTGTTTTCGTTGTTGTTGGGGGTGGAGGGGTGGAACCAACCGAGCCTGATCACCTGGCTCCCTGACTCAGAGTCTTATAAGTTGAAGGACCCCGCGTTCGGGTCGCCTGCTGAAAAGGCGCCGGGATCTCCCGTGTTGCGACTGACGGAGTCGGCTCGAACTGTGGCGCCGGCTCCTGGCGGATTTTTTGCCTAGGAATCTCCTGGCCTGACTCTCTATTTCAGATGATTGGGCAACTCTGCCGTCTCAGGGCTCTGCTCGCCAGCTAAGAGGGCTCCCAGACCAGTGGCTTTTGTACGGAGAACCGCAGCAACAGGGCGTGGTCACAGCAGCCGCGCGGGCGGAATCAGCCCCGCGGGGGCCAAAACAGCCGCACCGGCTGGGACTGCGATGCTGGCGACCCCTCTGCCTGGGTATCTCCTGGTCTGTGGGCAATAAGAGTTCGTCTGGAAATGCGGCGTCCACTCACCCTCTGCACCTTCACTGGGAGCTGAAGTCCTGAGCTGTTCTAAGGCGGCCCTCTTCCCAGCATTCCCTGCTTTCTTAAATCTCATGAAAAATTCTGAATATTTTCTTAAGCAAAGTTCTTTCAAGAATGTGTAAATCTAGTACTTAAATGATTGCTTTTGTGGAGTTGTGCAAGTTATGATGATATATAATATATACAAGAGATATATATATAGACTGTTAATTGTTTTTAAGTTATTGACTTACATGTTTAGGATAGAAACTGGTGTTTTATGACTGCATATTAAACTGATAATGTGGGTCATGTTTCCCCTTCCATTTGGCATTTTATAATAAAAAGTGATTATACCAAATCTACATTTAAGCATGAGTTGCTCCTGAGCACAGCGTTTAAAATCTATTATCCATGTAGAACCTACAGGAACATGAGCTGGTGACTCAGAGCAGCTTTCATTCTCTAGAACGAAAATCAAACACTTTGAATCAGCCAGTTCAGAAGTGTTGCTTCAACAGGGCATATTGACCATCATGGTTACACAGTCTTCTTATTTCAATTTTTTAAAAGTGTATATATTTTAGTACGTAAATGAATATTTAGTGTAAAGCTTGATAAATTTTTACATTTATGAAATCAGTACCAAAATCAAGATACATATTCAGCACCCAGGAAAGCTCTCCTGTGCCCACTCCTAGTTAATATGCTCCAAAAGTTTTGTTTGTTTTTGAACTTGATATGAATGGAATTTAGTTCGTCCTCTTTTGTGCTTGGCTTTCTTTGGCTCAATATTATTTATGTGAGATTCATCCATGTATTCACATAAATCAGAAAATTATTATTGCTGAGTTATATCCCATTGTATGAATGCATCACATATTTATCCATTTACATTACGAGGTTATCTTTCTCATGTATTTTGGTGCATATGTATATGCATTTCTCTTGTATATATAGTCAAGTGCGGAATTACTGAAACTTAGAGTGCTTTTTAGCTATACTAGTTGCCAGCAAACAGTTTTTAAAAGTGGTTTTACCAATTTACCTCTAACCAACAACATGCAAGAGTTCCAGTCACTTTAAATCCTTGCCAACACTTGACATTGGCAGTTCTTTCAATTTTACTATTCTGTTGGTGGTATAGTGATATCTTACTAAGGTTTGAACTTGGAATCCTTGTGACTAGTAGTGTTAAACACCATTTTATATACTAATTAACGATCTGGATTGCACGCCCAACTTTTAAAATAAAAAGTATCATAAAGTAAATATTCTTACTTTTCTTCAGGGATCTTAGATAAAAATAGCTGTCAATTCACAAAATTCACTAAAATTATTCATTATTATCCCAAATTAATAAACGTGAAAGAAAGAAACCAGAATCCCATTTTTAAAAGCCACAGGTCAATAGTGAGAAAGTACTGTAACTGCTGAGCTTCATCTCAAGTAGAGCTTCTCCAATGTTTTGTTTTTCATTCTATGCTAATCATAAAAAGTCTAGAGCATGATGTCTGTCACAGAATCATAGAAACACATTATCATACTAAGTTAAACAATTATGTCTTAAAATATGATAACTGTTAGAACAGTATAAGGGTTCAAGGTTTAGAATGAGATTTCATAAGACATGTTGAATGGCATTTTATTTGGTGCATATAAATATTTAATATTTTATGGTTTTTGAGTATGAGATCATAACTTCATGTGAATTACTCCTAATGTATATGAATATATGATAGTATAGCAAACCAGTCAGAGACATGTACTACTATAAATAAATATGGATATGAAAAGCTCTTGATAGTTCATTAAACCTCATAATTTGTCGGAGGCACATAAATGACAAAGACTATCCACATTTCTGAAAGCAAGGTAGTCTCAGCGAGACTAAGGCCCTAAATGAGGGAAAAAGTTCATTCTCTGGCATAAAACGTGAGGTGGATAGTGGTGTTAAAATCCTGATAGCAATGAACCACACTGGACGTTGGACTAAAAATGCAGTCATCCTGTACTCCATCAAGAGGTCAGAATCATCCTGGGCAACCAGCCACTGAACACTTGCCCACAAGTGCTATTGGTATGTCACCATTAGTGGCTACACATATAACAATGTTTCAGTAATGTGCTTTTTCCTTAAAATCAGATAAGTTTAACTTTAATTGAAGCAATTGAATGACACTTTGCAAGGTGTGAGTTCTGGAGTCAGAGTTCAGTTTAAGTTTTTGATGAATCTCTGAATAACCACCTCAGTCTCCATGTGCCTCGTGGTAATATGGAAGCCAGTAACCACTGTTCCCCCAACCTTTTCTTGAAGTCGTAAAGAAGTTTACATTAAATAACATTACAGAATAAAAATTACTAGAATAATAATACAAGACATTAATCTTATTAGATATTTGGAATATATTAGAATACTTGTCTCTCAGAGAAAAGTGCAGAAAAACATAAAATAATATGTTAAGTCCTTTAAATTGGCCAGTTAGATGGTTGTTGGTGCTTGACACATTTATGAGGATTACTTTCACTCTTCTGTGTACTTTTTTGTATTTTTAAAATTCTTCAAATTATAACATAATAAAAAAAATTCTTTAAAGGTGAAACAGGCCAGGTGTGGTGGCTCATGTCTGTAATTCCAGCACTTTGGAAGGCTGAAGTAGGAGGATAACGAGGTCAGGAGTTCAAGACCAGCATGGCCAACATGGTGAAACCCTGTCTATACTAAGAAATGCAAAAAAAATTAACCAGGGGAGGTGGTGCACACTTGTAATCCCAGCTTCTCAGGAGGCTGAGACAGGAGAATTGCTTGAATTGGGGAGGCAGAGGTTGCAGTGAGCCAAGATCATGCTATTGCACTCCAGCTTGGGCGACAGAGTGAGACTCCGTCTCAAAAAGAAAAAAACAAAAAACAACAATTAGCCTGGCAAGTGGTACATGCCTCTAGTCCCAGCTACTTGGGAGGCTGAGACAGGAGAATTGCTTGAACCTGGGAGATGGAGGTTGTGGTGAGCCGAGATTGTGCCACTGCACTCCAGCCTGGGCAACAGAGCAAGACTCCATCTCAAAAAAAAAAAAAAAAAGTAAAACACTATATAAAAGTTAATAATAACATCAACAACAATCAACTGAGTTAAAAAATGGAAAATGGGCAAAGGACTTAAATATACATTTCCCTAAAGTAGACACAATGGCAATAAGCACAGGAAAGGATGTTCAGCATCACTAATCATTAGGAAGATGCAAATCGGAAGTACAGTAAATTACCACCTCACACCCACTTAGATGGCTACCATTACAAAATGTAGGCTGGGCATGGTGGCTCATGCCTGTAATGCCACCACTTTGGAAGGCCGAGTTGGGTGGATCACCAGGTCAAGAGATCCAGACCATCCTGACCAAGATGGTGAAACCCTGTCTCTAATAAAAACACAAAAAAATTAGCTGGGCATGGTCATGGGCGCCTGTAATCCCAGCTACTAGGGAGGCTGAGGCAGGAGAATATCTTCAACCAGGGAGGCAGAGGTTGCAGTGAGCCAAGATCACGCCACTGCACTCCAGCCTGGGCAACAGAGTAAGACTCTGTTTCAAAAAAAAAAAAAAAAAATACAGAAAATAACAAGTGTTGGTTAGGATGTAGAAAAATTAAAACTCTTGTGCACTGTTGGTGGAAATGTAAAAAGGTACAGCCACTGTGGAAAGACAGAATGGCAATTCCTCCAGAAAAAAAATAAAAATAGCACTACCACATGATCCAACAGTTCCACTTCTGGGTATTTACCCACAAGTATTGAATGCAGAGTTTCAAAGGGATGTTTGTAGAGCTATGTTCATGGCAGCAGTATTCACAGTGGTAAAATGTGAAAGCAACCCAGGTGTCCATCAACTGATGAATGGATCAGCAAAATGTGGTATATATATGCAATGGGATATTTTTCACCTTAAAAAGGAAGGAAATTATGAAATATGCTACAACGTGAATGAACCTGGAGGACATTGTGGTAAATAAAATAAGCCAGACACAAAAAGACGAATAGCGTATGATTACACTGAAATGAGGTAGTTTGAGTAGTCGAAATCATAGAGACAGAAAGTAGAATTGTGGATGCCAAGGGCCGAGGTAAGAGAGAGATGGGGAGTTATTGTTTAATGAATACAAACTTTTGGTTTTGGAAGATGAAAATAATTATGAGATGGGTGGTGGTAATGGTTGCACAGTATTAGAAATGTATATAACATCACTGAACTGTATACTTAAAATGATTAAGATGGTCAATTTTATCTTATATTTATTACAACGATTAAAAAAGAAATGAAAAGTAAAATAGTATAGATATATACAATAAAAATGCTGCAATGAAAAAATTAGCTGGGCATAGTGGCACATGCCAGTAATCCCAGCTACTCAGGAGGCTGAGTCAGGAGATTAGCTTGAGCCTAGGAGGCAGAGGTTGCAGTGAGCCGAGATGGCGCCATTGCACTCCAGCCTGGGCGCGAGTGAGACTCCATCTCAAAACAACAACAACAGCAACAGCAGCAGCAGCAAACCGCTGCAATGTAGTGGTTCTCAATGAATTGTGCCCAAGACTGTGGCATCGGTTTGAAAGGTAAAATCCTGGGTTTCACTCCAGATCAAGGGTGTCAGCAGGCAGTAGTCTGCATTTCAACATATCTTCCTGGTGATTCTGATGTACCACTAAAATGTGAGAACCACTGATATAATGAAAATAGTATTGGTCCAAAAGGGAAGAGATATTAATTTTAGTTCAAGATTAACTGGTTTTGTGACCTTGGCCAAGCCAGTTACTTTCTCTAAGCACAGTTTCCTTATCTGCAAATGAAGTCTGGATTATATGAAATCTTGGGTCCTGTCTATTCAGCCTTCCAGGATGTCTCTTATACACACTACTTAGGTAAGGAAATGTGATCTCTGAGAAACTACTCTTTAGAGTTTGACTCTGCAACTGCTAACAATGAAACCAGTTGTGTCTTTATTACTGGAGTCTTTGTATATATCTGGATGAGAGTTCATTTTCAACTCCAAATATAGTTCTAAAATGTAAATATTGGTTCATACACAGGAAAGTATTACAGGTGTTTTATTATAAAAGGCATTGGAGTGTGGATTTTACTATTAAGCTTTCATGAATTGGGCTTATGCACTTTTTTTTTTATAATTATGCATTCTATTTGATACAGATTGGTGACTTATAATTTTATATGAAACACATTGAAGAAATGTATACTTAAGCTTTTAGTTATAGCTATTTATTGGTAAAATCTTAGTATGCGTGTAAATAGTGATTTTAAATGACTTTTAAACATAAAACTTGTTGGATATTTGTGCAAGTCTGCCACGTACCTCTTTTTCACAAAATCGTGTTACACATTCACAGTATTTTAAATTTTGGCCACTCTAAGTTATTCTTAGGGAACAGAGTAGATGAACTGGGAGCAGGAGCTGAAGAATCATTTCTATGAAACCCTGTCATTAATTGCTGGGACCTTTTGGGGCTGAGCATTTGAAAAGATTATCATATTTGTGAGGAAAATAAGTCATGTTGGACTTGAAAGGGTATAAGCAAAGACAATATTCAGAAATAGAAGAAAAAGCCAGGAGTTTGTTTTCTACTCAGATGTGACTGGGCTACCTTTACTGTCATTTCACGTAACTCACAGATGCCGATAGCACTTTTGGAACCTGGGAAACACAAAGTTGGCTCTCAGGGTTGTTCCTTACTCCTTTCTGTTATTATTCAAGACCAAGATAGTGAGAGACAAGGAAAGTGCCATGCTGTTCGGCCCCCAGGGTTCAGAGACTGCAATATCCAGGACTAACAAAAAGGGTTAATACATAGTAACCGTTCACGGGAAGCACCTTCCATCTCACGGTGGTCTATTGTTTGCAGGTGTAAAGGGTCTTGTGCATAAAGGGGGTACTTAACTTTATATAACTGAAAGCATTATTATTTTTTAAATCCCTAAATAATTTGACAGCGATAAGCTGGAATGAAACTGCATAAAGAGCAAATGTGAGACTTGAAATGTTGCGTAGATGGGGATTTAAAACAAAAACAGACAGGTGTTTATTTGTGCCTTAAAGCAAGTTGAATCCCCCTGGATGCACAAAGAAGCAAAATAACAAGTCTAGGTGTTTATCACAGTTAGGATCTCTGGGTAGGCCTTATTATTTAGGGAGGAAATTAAGAGGAAAAACAATGGAGTGTGAAAATCTCATCTTTATTTTGCTCCCATTTTTGCTGATTGTGTAGGAATAGAAAGAGGGTCATCAAAAATTTAATCTAATATTGACACATGTAACCCTATTTTCTTTGATTTATAGAAACTGGAAAGGTTTAATATAAAACAATCCCTACTCTGCCTGGTGACCCTTGATTGTTCACAGTTAAAGAACAGAGCAGGGCAGAGCAGCAGACTTCTAGTTTCATCTAAGATGGAGAATCCCCTCCTTCCTTCCAGGTCCTCCCTCTTATAACTAAAACCCTAAATATAATACAACAGATAAACAAGCATAAGGAGATTCTGGCTAGCAGAAAGAAGATGGGCTGCCTAGGGACCTTGGGACTTGAAGTACAGGATAACTACGACTTCCCTGTGTTTTCTTATCACTGCCATATGTCACAAACAAGGTACTACAGAATCTCCAACCACAAATCACCAAAAGTCACAGAAAAAATAAACTTGTTTTTTGTAGCCAAAGATCTGGAAAATGGGTTCTTAACTATAGAAATCTTTTTGACTAATGGCTGCCCTACTGCAGCCAAACAAATAGAACAATGGAAAAGTTGTACCCCTCCTTCTCAGTTCCAGTGGAGCCAAGCCTAGCCAATTCTTAGTAACAGCTATTTCTGGTTAAGGGAATAATGAGTTAAATGGTTTCCGGTATAGCAACTCAAATTCTAAGTTCTGTTGGCATATTTTGAACAAAGCCCTAGATACTTATGTGTGGATCATTTTTAGCTAGGTGTGAGCTTTCAATTCACAGAAAACTTAACTGCATAAATCAATTGCAGAAGCAAAATAAAAAAAATATGAGCTGTAACATACTGACTCAGAAGGGATTTTCAGAGGCCCTTGGGTTTAAAGCAGGCGTCCCCAAACTACGGCCCGCGGGCCGCATGCAGCCCCCTGAGGCCATTTATCCGGCCCCCCGCCGCACTTCAGGAAGGGGCACCTCTTTCATTGGTGGTCAGTGAGAGGAGCACAGTATGTGGTGGCCCTTCTACGATCTGAGGGACAGTGAACTGGCCCCCTGTGTAAAAAGTTTGGGCACGCCTGGTTTAAAGTCATTTGAGGTTTAATTGTCTCTGACAATCTCAGCAATTGAATAAAACTATTTGAATAGTGTTCAATTCAGTCCTTCCTGACTTTGGTGACCATGACTAAAGATTACTGGATGAAATGTCATAATTACATTCATGAAGGCAGGAATGTATATTGATCATAGTTCACAATTAGGAAAGCTTTACTGTTTACCTTAATATAACAGGGCAGGCTGGGATAAAAGTATAAACATCATTGGAATAGATGAAAAGTTTCAGACAAAATGCCTATGATTCTTTTAAATGTAAGAAAAGCCATATATACTCAGTGCTCAGAGACTATCATGAGAAATTTGGAGCAAGATTTTCCTGTGAGTTGTCTTAGAGGGCAAAACAGTCGGTTGTTTAGGGGGTCAAAAGTCAAATTCTCAATCTGTGTAATTTGGCATTTAGTAAAAATTGTACATTTAACAAATTTATTGACCACATACTAAGTACCCAGACTATTCTAGGTGATGTGGATCTATTAGTAAACCAAGCAGACAAAACCCTTATCTCATGAGGCTTTTATTCAGGTGTTGAGATCTAGACAATAATAATAAAGATTATTAACTGATCTATGTAGTATACTAGACGGTACTTAGAATAATTAAGCAACAGTAACAAGAGCACAGTGGGAACAAATGGATGTGTCAGGTGTAGACAGTTGCAATTAAAAGGAGCGATAAAAATAGGCCTGGCGGCAAAGGTAACGTTTGCAGAAAGATAGGAACAAGGTGAGAAGAGAAGTTACCTAGATGCCTGAGATAAAAAGCCTTTCAAGCCGAAGAAATCTTGGAGCAAAATTTCCAAGGTAGGAGAGTACATGGTGTGTTCCAACAAAACAGACGTCAGGACAGAGAAAGTCGACTGAAAAATAGGAAGGAGAAAAAGATGAAGTCAGAGCCATAACAGAGTGCCACAGCATGTAAGGACGTAGGCTTTTACCCAGACAGGCATTGGAGGATTTAAGCAGAGTGATGTGATCTCATTTCATTTCTAAATGGATACCTTTTGCTGTTTTGTGGTGGTTTAGGTGAGGTGAAAGAGAGAAGTCAAGTTTTTGTCCTGAAAAACTGAAATAATTATTGCTCTCAACAAAGATTGTGAATTAAGAAGATTGCTAGATCACAGGATAGTTCTATTTTTAAGTTTTTGAGAACTCTCTATGCCGTTTTATATAATGGCTGTAACAATTTAGATTCCAACTTACAGTGTACTAGTGTTCCACTTTCTTTGTATCCTCACCAACCGCTTGTTATCTTTTGCATTTTGACAATAGCCGTTCTAACAGGTGTGAGGAGTACCTCATTTTGGTTTTGATTTGCATTTCCCTGATAATTAGTGATTCTGAGAACCTTTTCATGCACCTGTTACCCATTTATATGTCTTCTTTTGCGAAATGTCTGTTCATGTATTTTGCCCATTTGTAGTTGGGTTGTTTTTAGCTGAGTTTTACAAATGCCTGACTTGTTTTTAATATTAACTCTTTTACATATGTGTGGTTTGCAAATATTTTCTATTTTAAGTTGCAGAATACATGTGTAGGATGTGCAGGTTTGTTACATAAGTAAATGTGTGCCATGGTGCCTTGCTGTACTTACGGATCCATCACCTAGGAATGAAGCCCAGCATCCATTAGCTGTTTTTCCTAATGCTCTCCCTACTTCCACCCCATCCCCCAAGATAGTCCCCAGTGTGGTGTTGCTCTCCCTGTGTCCTTGTGTTCTCATTCTTTAGCTCCCACTTATGAGTGAGAACATTCAGTGTTTGATTTTCTGTTCCTGTGTTAGTTTGTTGAGAGTAATGGCTTCCAGCTGCATTCAGGTCCCCACAAAGGACACGATCTCATTTATTTTTATGGCTGCATGGTATTCGATGGTATATATATAGCACATTTTCTTTATCCAGTCTATTATTGTTGGGCATTTGGGTTGATTCCATGTCTTTTCCATTGTGAATCATGCTGCAATAAACATAATGCATGCATGTATCTTTATAATAGAATGATTTATATTCCTTTGGGTATATACCCAGTAATGGGATTGCAGGGTCAAATGGTATTTCTATTTCTAGGTCTTAGAGGAATTGCCACACTGTCTTCCACAATGGTTGAACTAATTTACATTCCCACCAACAGTGTAAGAGCATTCCTATTTCTCCACAGCCTTGCCAGCATCTGTTGTTTCTTGACTTATTAATAATCATGATTCTGACTGGTGCGAAATGGTATCTCATTGCAGTTTTGCTTTGCATTTCTCTAATTATCAGTGATGTTGAGCTTTTTTTCATGTATGTTGGCTGCATAAATGTCTTCTTTTGAGAAGTGTCTGTTCATGTCCTTTGCATACTTTTTAATGGGGTTGTTTGTATTTTCCTTGTATATTTTTTTAAGTTCCTTGTAGATGCTGCATATTAGATCTTTGTCAGATAGATTGCAAAAATTTTCTCCCATTCTGTAGATTGTCTGTTCACTCTGATGACAGTTTCTTTTTCTGTGCTGAAGCTCTTTAATTAGGTCCCATTTGTCAATTTTGGTTTGCAATTTTTTCTCCCATTCTACAGATTACTCTATTGATTTCTTCTTTTGCTGTGCAGATGCTTTGTAGTTTAATGCCATCTCATTTGCCTGTTTTTGCTTTTGTTGCCTATGCTTTTCATATCATATTTGATAAGTCATTGACCAGATCAAAGTCAAGAAACTTTTTCAATACATTTTCTTTTACTAGTTTAATGGTTCCATTTAAGTCTTTAGTCTATTTTGAGTTGATTTTTGTGTACAGTGTGAGATAAAGGTACAGTTTCATTATTTTGCATGTGGATATCTAGTTTTCCTAATATAATTTCTAAAAGAGAATATTATTTCTTCATTGTGTGTTTTTGGCATCTTTGTCAAAGCTCAATTTAGCGTAAATATGTGTATTTATTCCTGTTCTCTTTATTCTGTTCCATTGGACAGAGATACCTGCACTCTTAAGTTCACTGCAGCATTATTCGCAATACCCAAATAGGGAAACAACCTAAATGTCCTTTGAAGGATGAATGGATAAAGAAAATATATACAATGGAATATTATCAAACCTTCATAAAAAGGAAGTCCTGCTATTTTTGACAACATGGAGGTACCTGGAGAACATTATATTAAGCAAAATAAACTGTACACAGAAAGACACATATTGCATGATCTCACATGTAAGTGAAATCTAAAATAGTCAAACTCATAAGAACTGTGAATAGAATGGTGGTACCAGGGGTAGTGGGGAGAGAAAAATGGAGAGATGTTGCTCAAATGGTATAAAGTTTTAGTTATTCATGATAAGTGAGTTCTAGAAATTTAATGTACGGCAAGAAGGTTATAATTCACACTATCATTTAGTGGAAATTTTTAAAGAGTGTAGATCCTAAGTGTTCTTACCACAAAAGATGTTAAATATGCCAGGTAATAGATATGTTCATTAGCTTAACTGTAATGATTCTTTCATAATTTATACATATATCAAAACACCAAGTTGTACAAATTAAGTATATACCGTTCTTACTTGTCATTTGTACCTTAATAAAAGTGAAAACTTTTTTAAAAGAAGAAAATTGAGAATTGTTTGCTGGATGTAGTAAGTGGAGGTCAGTGGTGACCTTGATGAGAACCATTTCAGAGGAATAGTGAGGGAGGATGTGTAGAGGGGACCGAAGAAAGAACTGGCAGAGACAAAGGAGAAGCAGAATGGACAATAATTTCGAAAAATTGTGCTACAGATAGGAATGAAGGGATTAGGTAGTAGCTGTGAGGCAAGATATACTTTTAAGATGAAATTAGTAACATACATTTATATATGTAAAATGGGAATTACCCTGTTGAAAGATAAAAAAATGATGATATGGGAGAGAGGATGAAGTTGCTGGAATAATATTCTCGAGTAGGAGAAAGGGAATGGGATCTACTGATGAAGGTAGAGATATTGGCTATGGACAGCAGCACAGAAAGTTTATCTATAGAAATATAAGTTAAGGCAGAGTGCAAGAACACTTATGCTGGCAGGGAGAAGATTTAGTAGTACATGTTCTAGAATTTCTTGATGAGTAAGTAGAAAGCAAGGTCAACCTCTGAAAAATAGAAAAAGGTGTTTGGAAATGTGAGGCACTAAAAGAAGATGTGAAACTGTCACCTGAGAACCTGAGGGCCAAGGGAAGCCTGATGCATATATCAAAGCTTCAGAGTATCAGCCAAAAACAAACACATTTTCTAATTTACTCCCAACTTACCTACCTTAGGGGTAGGAATGATTAGGGCCAATTTAATTTTGTCTGTGTGCACGCATGTGTGTGACTGTGATATTATATATCATGGTACTTTTTTATTATTTTTGTTTATTTTTATTTTTATTTTTTAAAGATGGGGTTTCATCATGATGGCCAGGCTGGTCTTGAACTCCTGGCCTCAGGTGATCCACCCACCTCGGCCTCCCAAAGTGCTAGGATTACGGGCGTGAGCCACCATGCCTGGCCTTATGGTACTTTAAGAGAAGTGATTTTTGGAGTTAAAGTACAATCTTTTAGAGATAATTTCCTTTACTTCTGCCAAGTCACTAGTAATGTGTTCAACCACAAAAGTTGTGTGAATTTCAGCTCCGATACTTTTTAAAAGAGAAGGTGTTTTGTCATCAAAAGTGTAGCAGATAACATAAAGGGGTCAAATATTCTCCTGAGAAGATTTATATATAATCTGACTCTATTGCCTTTTGGGGTTCCACATTTTTAGAAAGCCTTTTATAAATGAACCAGGTTTGAGAACAGTAGGAAGGAATTTGGAGTGGTAACTAAAGCCTAAATCAGGCCTTCTGTAGCAGGAATGGCCATGGTAAACAGATTTCCCAAACACCAAATACAGGAGGAAAGAGTTTATTATTTGGCAGGGAGCCTGGGCATAATTTATCCAAAGCCCAGCTCATCTAACAAAGGCAGGTTCTGCCTTTATTTAGGCTTATACTTTAGATGTTACACATGGAAGAATCTTAAGTTTATAGCTTTAGAAATTACATATGAAAGGGTTCCCATTTACAGTTTTAGGACTCACATGTGAAAAGGTCTCTGTTTACAGTTTCAGGAATCACATATGAAAGGGTTCTGGTTTACAGTTTTAGGACTCACATGTGAAAAGGTCTCTGGTTTGATCTTGTTTTAAGTAAAAATAGTGTCTTCCAGAGAGTTTCCCCAAGACCAAGCATGTTATTTTCAGGAAGGAGATTCAGGAAGCGCCAGCTGGCCTGCTCTCTCTTCCGTTGAGATGCACAGAGGGGTACAGAATCCCAGATGCCTGGGTCTCCCTCCTCACTTCAACTACTAAGATATAATAATAAACCAGGACGGTTAACTGGTATATATAGCCAGTTAACTGGTATATAGCCCTCACCCCTCCCCACCAAATCATAGTTGCTTAATATAACAAAAATATAGTGCTGGCTTATGCAGTAATTCCACATGTGTGTTTGGTGGATGGCCTTCCATCGAAAGATGTAGGACCCAGGCTCTTCCTTTGTACAGCTCTGTTACCTCACAGGGCTTCAGAGTCACTTGCTGGGTTTTCTTGTGGCTGCCGAAAGAAAGTAGAGAATAGTGCAAGAGATCTGTTGATGTCCTGGATTTGGAAGTGGTTTACATTGCTTCCATCCACATGGACCCATCTACTGCAAGGGAGGTCAGAAAAGGTGGCTATGAAGAAAAGGAATTAGATTTGGTAAATAACCAGCCAGTATCTGTGATGCATGGAGTTCCAAGAAAATGAAGCTGAACCTGAAAACTTCTTATGACTAACTCAAATACCATGGGATGGCAGTGGGATTAATGGCTGTACATTAATAGTAAAATAATGGGTTATCATTGGGAGGCTATGATTGTGTGTGGTAGCCACAGCTAAATGTGACAGCAGGAAGAGAGAGAGAATTTTATTTCCACATTCTCTCATTCCCTCCCCACCTTTCATCCCCCACCCCAAATCACCACTACCACAACACAAATGAAAAGAAAACATTAGCAACAAAAGAAAACCCACAAAGAAGAAGAAACTGGACCTGCAAAGGTATAATTGTATCAGTAAATAAGAATGACATGGGACAGTTGAAAACACCTTTTTTTAAACAGTGACACTGTAAGGTTGGAGCAGCACAGAGTCAGCACTGACACTGTGGGTTCTGCTTACGGTGAATCACCTTGGCAGCACAATAGAGATTCAGGACTGTCCAGTTTTCTATGCACAGATGTTAATGCCTGGCTTCACTGTGGACTATTTAACATCTGCTTCCAGTGGTGAGTGGTGGATGCATAATTGCTAAATTTCCTATAGCTGGGTTTCAACTGCAGACATGAGATAGTTCCCTCAGAATACAGTAGTCCAGTTAAGTGTTCTCCCATCCAAATACCAGGAATTTATATTCCCCTAGTACGTACATACCAGTGGGATGATCCTGTGATGTGCCTATGATAGGAGAGGTAGATAGTCTTCGGTGCTGACAGAACAACTCACAGAAATGGTGAACTGATTATTAAGATCAATGTGACCTTATTTGGACCCCTAGTATATGAAGAGGGCTTTTTTTGTTACAGTTAGAATAAGGAAAATTATAGTACTCCCTGTTACTTTGAGAAAAAAAATTAATCACCATAAACTATAACCCAATTTTATCCCTATAATGACAGGATAAATGATGTAGTTGTGTACATCTACAGTTTGCACATCTGTTTGGCAAGGTTGTGATTCCCCCATAACTTACGAGCTGCACATAGACATCTACAGGGGCTGACTTTCCTTCACTCAAAGAGAAGCTGACCTTCAGCATTGCCATCAGCTGGCTAAGTAATGATCCGATTTCCTGTTAAAACACTATCCGTTTGCTTCAGAAATGCCCTTTGAGAAAGAAAGAGAAAAGAAAGGTAACAAATGCCCTGAACCAAGAAAGTTTGAGCTTACAAATAGCATAGTTTATATCTTGCATGTTAGAGGCATTGCCTCAGGCCAGCCCTTGTTTAGATTGTTCTTCAGGGTTACTGGGCCACCTGTTAAAACAGTGGTAAACCAATGAACTCTTGGGATAAATCTGCCCAAGGTCAGTTTTCATTTGTATATTCTACTTTCTTTTTGCCCAAAATTTTCTATTTGTGTTTTTCCAGAGCAGCTACAGCATATTCTATCTGTTCTCAGTGTATCTAAAGAAGAACCTGACTTACATTAGGTTTTTCAGCCTGATGCCTAAGTCTTAGCTTACACATTTTGTAATCTGGTTGTATATCCTTGGCTTTTCAGCATGAGGCTCTCTCTCCCCATAGCACCAAAGCATAAGGCTAACAAAACCATAGACACTTGAGATTTCACTGATTTGTTATTATGTATCATTCCTCATCTGTAACCTCTAAAGCTTCTTGACATTATAGATCATGTGGGACCAGAATTTTGGGTTCCAGAATTTGAGTTCTAATCATCCTGCATTGCATTTTGGAAGTAATCCTGAAGCACAGAAATCTATGTCAGTTCTTAAGTAAGGGAGATCCAGATCTCAGATTTTTAGAATGAGATGTCAATGGGTGCTACATTAAAATAACAAAGAGGATTGCTCGCCTCATCCTTAACTCTAGGCCCTCCTGGGTAAAACTAACTGCTTTTAGGATTGAGAAACATTTAATCAGAAATCCAAAAGAATCTCAGGAATGCAAGAGAAAGGGACACAGGAGTTCCCTCCTCTCCAAATGCCACCAATCTCTACTATGAAAACTATTCTAATTTCTCGTAAAATAAGAAAGCACTGTCTGTGTTCCAGGTTTTGTTTTTTCCATATAGGAAATGGAGATGAGGTTCAGCAACATGTGAGCATATCTTGACACAGCACTGAGAGAATGTCAAGTGAAAGAGCCCTACACAGGGTTCCTGAGGAGAAAGTCAGGATGGGCACTATGCATGTGCACTCAGGGAAGGAGTCCCAAATGAGGACCAAGTGAAAGGGGATCCTATGCAGGATTCACAAGGGGAAATCGCATAAATGGATTTGCATGCATGCACCCAAGGAATCTGCCTCCACAGAAGGCCAAGTGAAAAGAAATCTTAGGCTGGATTCCTAAGAGGAGTGCACAGGAAGTGGCCCGCTTATGTACACTCAAGGATCATGGACTAGAGAAGGCCCAGTGAAGGGGCATTCAATGCAGAATTCCTAAGATTAATCACAGGAAGCAGCCTGCATATTTTCATGGTAGATTCAGGAAAAGGGCAAGTCAAAGGAATTTTATGCTGGGTTACTAAAAGGAAAGAGAAAAAAGGCACGCGCACTTATGCTCTAGGGAAAGAGCCAGAGAGAAGATCAAGTAAAAGGGTCTTAGTTTCCTAACAAGTAGGATGGCAAGTATCTTGTATGTGTGCATTCTGGGAATCAACCCCCAAAGACTCATCATTACTAATAACATTTATTGCATTGCAGACAACATTTCGCATTTATTATACACGAGACTCCTCTGCATAATTTCTTTAATCATCATCATAATAATCCTATAGGTAGGCTATATTATTGTTCTTAGTTTACCAACAGGGGATTAGTGACATTAGAAATCTTCCCAAAACCAAATAGACAGTGTATAATGAAACTAAGATGCAAACCCAGATCAATCAGCTTTGATATCTAAAGGTCTTACTAGAAATGCTTTAAAAGTGCAAGGATGATTTTTTAAAGCAATAAGAAGTAATAAACGTCATAGAAAATAACCCTTAAAATATAAACAAAGATATTTCTAAACAGGAATATTCTGATATAGAATAATTTTGCATAAAGAATGAAGAAAGACAAAGAATTTGTTGTTAAGGACTGTGATACCAAAAAGCTATTTTGTGGTGTATGTAGTTCCAACTAAAATTCTAAGAATCTCACTGGTTTCTGACTGACAAACTAACTTTTAAACAGACACATTTATTTTGGACCTGTATAGCATCTCCCCATATGGCGTTAGGACAACTTCTGTTCACCAGTTGATAACAGATATGTCTGAGAGCTCCTACTCTCACACTCTGTCCTCTACCTGCCATTTTCTCTTCTGAATCCAGCCTAGGTTTCCTTTTCACTTGACCTCTCAGATCTGATCCCTTTAGTGCACACATACAGGACACTCTCATCCTTCCTTTTAGGAATCTAGGTTACCACCCTGCTTACCTGACCTCTTCTTGAGATTTTTCCCAGAGAACACACATGTAGGCCCCTTCCTGACTTTTCCATTGTGAGATTCTGTGTAGAACCTTCTTTCAGGCCTTTTCCCACAGCTGATTCCCTGAGTGTACAATACAGGCCTTTTCCCACACTTAACCACTTAGGAGTCCAATCTGTATCCCTTTCACTTACCTTACATCAGGGCAGTTCCTTGAGTGGACAAATGTAAGGCTTTCCCTGTTCCCTCTTCTTAGGAATTAAGCGTTAAAAGCCTTTCACTTCGCTTACTCTCTGGGCTGCTTTCCTGAGTATAAACATGTAGGTCCCTTCATGCCCTTAATTTCAGGAATCAAGCTAAAGGTTCACAGAGTTTTTTTTTTTTTTTTTTTTTAATTGAGACAGAGTCTTGCTCCATTGCCAGGCGCCAGGCTGGAGTGCAGTGGTGCGATCTCAGCTTACTGCAACCTCCGCCTCCCGGGTTCAAGCAATTCTTCTGCCTCAGCCTCCCGAGTAGCTGGGACTACAGGCGTGCACCACCATGCCCAGCTAATTTTTGTATTTTTAGCAGAGACAGGGTTTCACCATGTTGGCCAGGATGGTCTCGATCTCTTGACCTAGTGATCTGCCCGCCTCAGCCTCCCAAAGTGCTGGGATTACAGGCGTGAGCCACTGTACCTGGCCAGATTTTTAATGTCACTAAGCCCTCATTGGTAAAATAAGGACAATAATATAGCCTACCTATAGGATTGTTACGATGATTAAAGAAATTATGTGAAGGGGTCTGATGTATAACAAATGCTAAATAATGTTGTTTGCAATGCAATAAATGCTATTAGTAATGATGATGATGATGATGATTACTGTAAGAGAAGCCTAATGATAGACCATGAAAAACTTGAGAGTTCAGACTAAAAGATTGTATTTACCCACATTGTGCAGATATTGGAGAGGCAAAGTTTTAAAGTTACTCTGACATTTTTAAGTCTAGTAATGATAGTTCCATGAACAGACAATGGGAAATTAGAAAAATGGAATTAGGGCCTGGCCAGTGAGTGCCATGGGTGTTGTCACTTCACCAGGGCCATATATAATTTAGATTCTTCTCAAGCAAAAATGGAGCCTGGAAATTTCATAATCAATCAATCATCAGAGAGCTATGTAAAATGTACAATTAATAGTAGAAAAGAATATTAGGTATTATGAAATGGGTATATAACTATACCTGTCTCATATTATACAAATAAATAATTTAAGAGAATACTCTTTTTTTTTCCTTTGAGGCAGACTTCAGTCTTGTTGCCCAGGCTGGAGTGTAATGGCACGATCTCGGCTCATTGCAACCTCCACCTCCCAGATTCAAGCAATTCTACTGCCTCAGCTTCCCAAGTACCTGGGATTATAGGTGCCCGCCACCATGCCCAGCTGATTTTTTTTGTATTTTTAGTAGAGATGGGCTTTCACCATGTTGGCCAGGCTGGTCTCGAACTCCTGGCCTCAGGTGATCCACCCACCTTGGCCTTCCAAAGTGCTGGGATTACAGGCATGAGCCACCATGCCCAGCCTAGAATACCCTGTCTTTCTAGGCTCTTTTATCTAAAGAGATGGCACCCTGTCAGTAATCTAGCCCTTTGAAAATAATGGTCCTACCTTGATTAAGTACCAATCATTCCAATTTTTAGGTGTTTTTCAGCCTTCTTAGTCACCAGAGAATCCCATTTATGTGGGATCCCATGGACTGCAGCCATATGATTTTGACTTTGGCGTAAAAGGATTCTATCTAGTGGACTTGGCCCTTAGACTTCTGAACTGTCCACTCCTCTGGCCTGGGCATATGAGTTCCCAGTCAGCTCCTGTATCCAGGCCCAAATATCCTCTGACTAGCCTCATCACTCCTCTTCTAGCCAATTGATTACAGATTCCATAAAAGCTCCTTTTTGGCCTCTATTCCAGTTGCCTGTCATCTCCTGTTTTAAGCCTCAGCCCTACCCTGCCACTCAGCCTCCCACCCAGAGATTTTCATCATCCAATCTGGAATATCACCCTGATTGCTACTCCTCCTTCAATAACTCTAGATCTGAGCTTCTCCTCTGACATAATGTAACGTAGAGTTAACACACATACCTTTGATCATGCAATACCCTAGCATTCCATGGTGAAATGGAGGGAGACTGGCACTTATGGGACCGTATGGGAAGGTAAGATGGGGATTACAGCAGTTTACCTAAATTCCATCCATGAAATAGAATGGATAGTTATGGTTCCACCCAGCTGAAACAGGGAGTTAACCAAAAGAAACTTGGAAGAGGTAAGAAAAACATGTTATTGAAAAGTTATGTAACTGTATGTAGTATGTATGTAATTTATAGTAGAAAAGCATTTAGAGATTTTGGAGTCAGATAGCAGTAGCCTTCTTGGAAAAAAAATAACAAAGATTCACTAGTGGTTTGCAATTTTATGTAAAACATTCAGAATTCATTCTTATCAGATGTATTTTGTGTATGGTTCTTACTTCTTGAGATGGGACACAAGGGCTTTTAATGAAATCATTGGGAATCTCTCAACATCACCCATACTATTTTTTTCTCTCTCTCCTAGTCACTCTCCTGAAGCTGGATCAGCAAGTGAATAAACTCTCTCACCATTTAGCTTTTGTTAAACAAGGCAAACACTCTGAAATAGAACTCTCAAAGATTTCCCTAAGCAGAGGAAAGTGATAAAGTGGTGGGCAAAACACCTTTTAAGAGAGAGATGCAAAATGGTTTTACACTAGTAAGTTGTGCATTTTTAAAAATTATACGGATTTCTGCAAAACCACACTTGACATGTTTGTCTGAAGCTTGGACAGAAATGAGTTAAGATTGCTTGCAGGCCGGGCACAATGGCTCACACCTGTAATCCTAGCACTTTGGGAGGCCAAGGTGGGTGGATCACCTGAGGTCAGGAGTTCAAGACCAGCCTGGCCATCACGGTGAAACCCCATCTTAAAAAAAAAAAAAAGAATTGCTTACAAAGACATTTGTGTAGTAACTGCCACAGGGCTCCCTGTTTTGGACACTTATTATAAATGAGAGATAAAAGGTTTTTCACAATGAGAATAAACTCACATGGCTCTTGGTCTACTTGGTCATATGACCAATTTGACTCCATTTGTGTGATGCTTAATAATTTCCAAATCCATCCTACCAAATATCAAACATTCCCCATGACTAGCACTTGTCTTGCTCACCATTTAAATTCACTACAAGCACACCTCAACACATGACATGTGATATATGCAGTCTCTTCTTCCACATGCACAGCTCCTTGGAAGAGTTCAGCCTTTTGGCTAAGCAATGCGCTAAAGACTAAGAAATGTCTTCTCCATCACCATCTGTTACTAAGACTGTAACTGTTGGTGAGAATGTAGTTTTTCCAGACCTGATTTTAGATTGCCCCTCTGTCTAATGGTGCAATATGTTTCTATTGTGATTTAATTTTGTCTTCAGGCAGAATGTAAAGTATGATTTTAAAAATCCCTCCACCACAAAGCATAATTTCATTTCTCCTTAGTATTTCGGAAGGAGCAAAGCGTGGTTTCTTGTGCAGAGGCCAAGCAGAAAGAGGAAGTGACTTTATGATACTGCTTTGTCAACCAACAGTGTTGTCCATTGCCTTCAAAAACACTTTATTTGATAAGGCATTTCAATTCACAGTGGTGATTACAACAAAGGCAGAGCAAGGTATGTGAGAGAGAGAGTCACATTTCATTCCTTTAATAAAGCAAGTTAATTGAAAGTGGAAATTGTTCTAAGGCCCAGAAATAACAAAGTAGAGCAGGATGAGAGTCAGAAGGTTTTTAGAGAAGGATTGTCTCTCTTCTTCTTTTATCATTCCTAATTAATTGTCCTTCATTTTAAAAAATGTATTCTTGGTGGCCGGGCGCGGTGGCTCACGCCTGTAATCCCAGCACTTTGGGAGGCCGAGGCGGGCGGATCATGAGGTCAAGAGATCCAGACCATCCTGGCCAACATGGTGAAACCCCGTCTCAAAAAAAAAAAAATGTATTCTTTAGTTTCCACTAATCCCCTGATGACCTCCATTAGTGACCATCAGCTATTTCTTATTCTATTCATTTGCCTAATGACACCTGAATGCATCAGTTTGAGATTTGACTCATTGGTTTGCTTTTTTAACCCCACATATGTACCCACTGCTTTATTGCTTACCAGATACCTGGCCTCTTCCTTCCTCCTCTCTTTGGTTCACATGTGCACCTGAGCCACAGAAGTTCCAGTGTTTATTTTTTATTTATTTATTTTTTTGAGATGGAGATTCCCTCTTGTTACCCAGGCTGGAGTGCAATGGCGCCATCTCGGCTCACCGCAACCTCCGCCTCCTGGGTACAGGCAATTCTCCTGCCTCAGCCTCCTCAGTTTTTATTTTTAATTGCCCCACACAGAATGAGGTTCTACCTTCTCCACTCAAGCCATACTTAATAAGATTCAGAGCAAACTCAACTTTTATTGCTGTCCTCATCTTTTTTAACCTATTCCTTCCTTATTCTGCCCTGGTCCTCCAAATCTGCAGCCACGTATTTATGGAGGTTAAAAAAAATAAATAAAACAATCATGAAATAAAGTCCTACATCTCTGGAATATGACTTTGGATATCTGTAAATGGGGAGAGCCTTTCCTTCTCTGAAGTTAGGAGATAGGCAAAGAAGAATAGATAAAATTCTCTGTAATCAAGTGGATGTATCTTAAAGTAATTGTAGGTAAAATTTTCCAATAATAATGTGCAATAACTTTGGATCTGAGCTTCTCCTCTGACATAAACATAAGGTAGTATTGTAGAGTTAAAACATGTGTTTCAGATCATGCAATACTCTAGCATTTCATGGTGAAATGAAGGGAGGCTGGTACATAAGGAAGGTGAATAGATTGAGAAGTTTGTCATAAACTAGACAAACTGTCTTCACTATAGATATTATTATGTGAGTTCTAGGATATTATTAAGTAATTGAGTCAAATTCAAAAGTACAAATCATGGGATATTTTATTGAATGTTACAGATACATGTTCTCATTTTATTTCAATCTCTCTCTTTTGTCTTTTCTTTGAAGACTGTTGGCTTAAAAGGCAAAATAAAATCGATATTTAGCATTTAAAATAATTTATTTGAGAATAAATTGTAGAAAAGGCAATTGGCATGATAGATTGTAGACCTATGTAATACTTATGCCCAGAAGTTATGCAGGTTGAAGATCTGAATACATTTAAGCATGGCTTAAATAAATTTCAAATCACCAATCCATAATGGGAAAATAGGGGGTGCTAATAGATCTTTTATTTGTGAGAATAATATTATGAATAGGACTATCATCCTCCTAAGACAAGTCCTTTTATGCAGAAAAACACTGTGCCCGATGGTCTGTAGGTAAAAATTGATAACTATTTTAATGTCTGTTTTGGTTATCTATCATTGCATGACCATCCACTCTAAAGCAATGGATTAAAAAATTGTTTTAATATTCCTCAGTTTTGTGGGTTGACTGGAACTCAGATGGACAGTTCCTTTCGCTATTCTCACTTCAATGTCTTGTGGTGGTGTAGTCACATTGCGACTTAGAACATATAAGATGTTTCACTCCCAGGTCTGGCTTCTTGGGGTTACGTGGAAGTTAGAAGGCTAGGCTCAGCTGAGACATCAACATGGTTGATCTCTCTCTCTCTCTCTCTCTCTCTCTCTCTCTCACATTCTCTCTTTTCTTCTTTCTCCCTCTTCTTTCTTTCCTCTATAGTTGTAGGGCTCCTACCCCTCCACATGACTTGTCTACAAAGTCTCTCCATATGGTCTTTCCAGTAGAACTCCTTCTCACGGTGTCTACAATAAGAAAAGCAGAAGTCTCTCTGCTTTTCCATTTCCAGACTCTTTCCCAAGGGTTTCCTAAGAACTCTTCAAGTTCTTAGCCTCACAACTTGAAGAGCATCACTTTTGCCACATTCCACTGGTTAAGTAAAATACAGAAATAGCCATGATTCAAGGGGAGACTACCAAGGGTGTGAATTTACTGGGGAAATACGACTTTACAGATTACCTTAATGTTCATGTTAAGCATTTTAAGTCTCTGGGCACTGCAATGCTGACTTTTTTTTTTTTTTTCAGATGAATCTCGCTCTGTTGCCTAGGTTGGAGTGCAGTGGCATGGTCTCGGCTCACCATAACTTCTGCCTCCCGGGTTCAAGTGATTCTCCTGCCTCAGCCTCCTGAGTAGCTGGGATTACAGCTACACAGCACCATGCCCAGCTAGTTTTCGTGTTTTTAATAGAGACAGAGTTTCACCATGTTTGTCAGTCTGGTCTCGAATTCATGACCACCCAAATTCATTCCAAATTCATTCCAAATCCACCGCCTCGGCCTCCCAAAATGCTGGGATTACAGATGTGAGTCACCACGCCTGGCCTATGCTGACTCTTATACTATCTTCTTCAGAGATTTCATCCACTTCTGCAAGTTGTCTTTCACCTCTTGGGGATGTATCTCAGTTTTTTCCCCTAGTGATATATTGCCAGCTCCCTTTAAATAAGTAATTGAATACCAATTATGGGCTGGGTACTTCATATAAATTATTTCTAATTTATTGACCGCACTGGATGTAACTCATGAGAAAACAGAGGCTTAGAGAAGCTTAGTTTACAAAAGAAATATGGCTAGTGAGGGACAGAACTATGAATAAAACCCAGGCATATCTTTGTGTAAAGCCCTCACATGTTTTTTCCAAGGCCCCACACTATTTTATCTATTTTGTCAATTAGGCTTAGCTGTGTTATTTTAGTCATGATAATCAGCTTCCTAACATCAGTTTTCTCATCTATAAAGTTGGGATAATAGCATGTAACCTTGGGAAGTTAACGTATAACCTGGGGAAGTTGTTTTGAGAAGTAATATATAATAAAACTTAATACTGTGTTTGATTTTGTGACTATTATTAGTTAATAGCAAAATCAAGAGAAGAGTTAATATTTCTCAAGTCTGTTGCATTATTCTACCTCTTTAGTCTTATTTATTAACGCCCTAAATACTGTTATTCATTCCAACTTTTATTTTAGGTTCAGGGGCTATATGTGCAAGTTTGTTACAACAGCATATAGTGTGATGCTGAGGTTTGGGATACAATTGAATCCATCACCCAGGTAGTGAGCATAGTCCCCAACAGGTTGTTTTTCAACTCCTAGCCCTCTTTTTTATTTTTGGTTTCATATGAATTTTAAAATAGTAGTTTTTCTAATTCTGTGAAACATGTCATTGGTAGTTTAATAGGAATAGTTTCAATCTGTAGATTGGTTTGGGCAGTATAGCCATTTTAACAGTATTGATTCTTGGCTGGGAACGGTGGCTCATAGCTATAATCCCAGCACTTTGGGAGGCTGAGGCAGGTGGATTGCCTGAGGTCAGAAGTTCAAGACCAGCATGACCAACATGTTGAAACCCTGTCTCTACTAAAAATAGAAAAAAATTAATGGGCATGGTGCTCTGCACCTGTAATCCCACCTACTCAGAAGGTTGAGGCAGGGGAATTGATTGAACAAGGGAGGTGGAAGTTGCAGTGATCCAAGATCGCACCACTGCACTCCATCCTGGGCAACAGAGTGAGACTCCATCTCAAAAAAAAAAAACAACAACAAAAATTTGATTCTTCCAGTCCATGTGCATCAACTAATACTGATGATTAAATGAGCCCCTATGCCATATCAAACACTATGCTAGAAACCAGAGAATCATGGGTAATAAAATGAAGACTGCTCATGCTTTTAGTGAACTTATATTGTATAGGGAAATGAAAGCATCAAACAAATAATTACAAAAATAAACAAACATTTACAATTGGTGATAGTGTTTTTAAGGAGTGCAGGCTATGTCTGGGAAGTTAACCTATCTGGTGAAGGCAGTGGGTAAGAATAGCCTTCTTGTTGATGAGACCTGAACTATGAGAAGGATCTACCTGACTAAGTGCAGGGGAAGAAAGTTTCAGGCAGATAGAATATATGTGTTACCCTGATGCCAGAAAGATTTGGTATCTTTATTAAATCAAAAGAGGAAACAGTGATTGAAGGTTTTTGATTGCAAAGTAAAAAAAAGGCAAAGGAGAGGTCAGAGAAGTGGTGAGAAGTCAGGTCATGATGAACTTCTATATCAGTTGTAAATTTTATCTTGTACCTTCATCACCCATTTGAATGCCAAAAATCTTTCAACATCCACAAGAGACTCTTCCACTTGAAAGGTTTTCTGTACTCTTGTTCTTCTGTGGATCTCTCCTTCCTCTGGGTGCCCATATCACTGATGGTTTTCGTATCGTTTATTTGACATTGCCATTTCTTGCCATATACATCTCCAGATACTGAAATACCTAGTTGTGTGTGTCGTATCTCCACAACCTGTATTTAAATTTTTTTTTTAGCTAAAATACTTATGTAACCTACTTTGAATAACAAACATTTTATTGAACTTTTTATGTTTTCCTACTAACATTTAAAACATGCCTATGATAACAATGATAGCTAATATTTGTTGAGTGGTTGGGATGAGCCAGACACTTTTCCAAGTGCTTTCTTATGTTAAATTAACTCATTAAAATCTTACAATAGCCCTATTAAGTCAATGCTATTTCTTCTACCATTTTTGTGACCAATAAAACTGAGGCCTAGAGCTGGGTGTGGTGGCTCATGCCTGTAACCCCAACACTTTGGGAGGCTGAGGCAGGAGGATCACATCAGGCCAGGAGTTTGAGACAAGCCTGAGCACATAGGCGATTCCTCAAGGACCTAGAAATAGAAATTCCATTTGACCCAATATTCCCATTACTGGGTATATATCCAAAGGATTATAAATCGTTCTACTATAAGGACATATGTACACGAATGTTCATTGCAGCACAGTTTACGATAGCAAAGACCTGGAACCAACCCAAATGCCCATCGATGATAGACTCGACAGGGAAAATGTGGCACATATACAACACGGAATATTATGCAGCCATCAAAACGATGAGTTTGTGTCCTTTGTAGGGACATGGATGAACCTGGAAACCATCATTCTCAGCAAACTGACACAAGAACAGAAAATCAAACACCGCATGTTCTCACTCATAGGTGGATGTTGAACAATGAGAACACATGGAGACAGGGAAGGGAGCATCACACACTGGGGTCTGTTGAGGGGAAAAAGGGGAGGGACAGCAAGGGGTGGGGAGTTGGGGAAAGATAGCATGGGGAGAAATGCCAGATATAGGTGAAGGGGAGGAAGGCAGCAAATCACGCTCCCATGTGTGTACCTATGCAACAATCTTGCATGTTCTTCACATGTACCCCAAAACCTAAAATGCAATAAGAAAAAAAAGTTAGCTGGGCCTGGTGGCACACACCTGTAGTTCTAGCTACTTTGGAGCCTGAGGTTCAAGGATCTCTAGAGCCCAGGAGTTGGAGGCTGCCATGAGGTATGATTGCACCACTGCACTTCAGGTTGGGCAGTAGAGCAAGGCTGTGTCTCAAAGACAAATAAAGTCAAAAACAGGCCCAGAGAGATTACATAACTAGTATAAATTCACACAACTGGTAAGGGAAGATACCAGGATACAATTTCAGACAACATATACATGTGGTTTTTATTTCTTCATCTTCCAGGGTGTGAAGTTAATGTTTACATAGATTAAAATATATACCAATATTACAACTAGTAGTATGAAGAGTGACATGGTTTGGCTGCCTCCCCACCCAAATCTCATATTGAATTGTACTTCTTATAATTCCCACATGTTGTGAGAGGAACCCAGTGGGATGTTGTTGAATCATGGGGGCAGTTACATCCATGCTGTTCTCACGAGAGTGAGTTCTTGTGAGTCTGATGGTTTTATAAGGAGCTCTTACTCTTTTTCTCAGCACTTCTCCTTGCTGCTGCCATGTGAAGAAAGTGTTTGTTTCCTCTTCTGCGATGATTATAAGTTTCCAGAGACCTCTCCAGCCCTGCAGAACTGTAAGTCAATTAAACCTCTTTCCTTTATTTACTCAGTCTCTGGTGTTTCTTCGTAGCAGCATAAGAACAGACTAATACAGTAAAATGGTGCCCGGTAGTGGGGTGCTGCTGTAAAGATACCTGAAAATTTGGTAGTAATTTTGGAACTGGGTAACAGGTAGAGGCTGGAAGAGTTTGGACGACTCAGAAGAAGACAGGAAAATGTGGGAAAGTATGGAACTAGGAAGGCTCAGAAGATGGAAAGATGTGGGAAAGTTTGAAACTTCCTAGAGACTTGTTGAATAGCTTTGACCAAAATACTGATAGTGATGTGGGCAGTAAAGTCCAGGTTGAGGTGATCTGAGATGCAGATTAGGAACTTACTGGGAACTGGAGCAAAGGTCACTCTTGCTATGGAAAGAGACTGGAAGCATTTTGCCTCTGCCCTAGAGATCTGTGGAACTTTGAACTTAAGAGAGATGATTTAAGGTATCTAGGAGAAGAAATTTCTAAGCAGTGAAGCATTCAGTATGAAACAGAGCATAGAAATTTGAAAAATTTGTAGCCTGACAATGTGGTAGAAAAGAAACTCGCATCTTCTAGGGAGGAATTCAAGTCTGCTGCAGAAATTTGCATGAGTACCTTGGAGCCAAATGTTAATCTCTAAGACAATGGAGAAAATGTCTCCAGGGCATGTCAGTGACCTTCATGGCAGCACCTCCCATCACAGGCCCAGAGGCCTAGGAGGGAAAAAATGGCTTTGTTAGCCAGGCACAGGGCCCCCCTTGTTGTGTACAGCTTTGGGACTTGGTGCCCTGTGTTCTAGCTGCTCCAGCTGTGGCTAAAAGCGGCTAATGTATCCTCAGGCCATTGCTTCAGAGCAGGCATCCCCAAACTTTTTACACAGGGTGCCAGTTCACTGTCCCTCAGACTGTTGGAGGGCCGCCACATACTGTGCTCCTCTCACTGACCACCAATGAAAGAGGTGCCCCTTCCTGACGTGCGGCGAGGGGCTGGATAAATGGCCTCAGGGGGCTGCATGTGGCCCGCGGGCCGTAGTTTGGGGACGCCTGCTTCAGAGGGTGAAAACCCCAAGCCTTGGCAGCTTTAATATGATGTTGGGCCTGCAGGTGCACGGAAGTCAAGAATTGAGGTTTGGGAACCTCTGCCTAGATTTCAGACTATGTATGGAAAGGTCTGGAGGCAGAAGTTTGCTGCAGGGGTGGAGCCCTCATGGAGTACCTCTGCTAGGGCAGTGCAGAAGGGAAATGTTGGGTCAGAGCTCCCCACACAGAGTCCTCACTGGGACACTACCTAGTGGAGCTGTGAGAAGAGGGCGACTGTCCTCCAGACCCCAGAATGATAGATGTACTGACAGCTTGCACTGTGTGTCTGGAAAAGCTGCAGGCACTCAATGCCAGCCTATGTAAACAGCCAGGAGTGGGGCTGTACCCTGCAAAGCCACAGGGTTGGAGCTACCCAAGACCATGGGAACCTAGCTCTTGCATTAGCGTGATCTGGATATTGGACATGGAGTCAAAGGAGATAATTTTGGAGCTTTAACATTCGATTGTCCCACTGGATTTTATAGCTGCATGGGGCCTGTAGCTTCTTCATTTTGGCCAATTTCTCTCATTTTGAATACATATTTTTGTACCCCCACTGTATCTAGGAAGTAACCAATTTGCTTTTGATTTTACGGCTCATAGGCAGAAGGCACTTGCCTTGTCTCAGATGAGACTTTGGACTTGGACTTTTGGGTTATTGCTGGAAGGAGTTAAGACTTTGGGAACCTGCTGGAAAGGCATGAATGTGTTTTGAAATGTGAGCACGTGTGATTTGGGAGGGGCCAGGGGCAGAATTATGTGGTTTGGCTGTGTGCCAACCCAAATGTTATCTTGAATTGTAATTCCCATAATTCCCATGTGTCATGGAAGAGACCCTGTGGGAGGTAATTGAATCATGGCGGTGGTTACTTCCATGCTGTTCTTGTGATAGTGACTTCTCATGTGATCTGATGGTTTTATAAAGAGCTTTTCCCCTTTTTCTTGGCACTTCTCCTTGCTGTCACCATGAGAATAAAGATGTGTTTGCTTCCCCTTCTGCAATGATTGTAAGTTTAGTTTCCTGAGGCCTTCCTAGCCCTGTGGAATTGTGAGTCAATTAAACCTCTTTCCTTTATAAATTACCCAGTCTCAGGTATTAATAGCAGTGTGAGAATGGACTAATACAAAGAGGTAGATTATTACCTCAGAAATTTAAACCCCAGAGCTTAAGTCTCTTGCTGCACACTTAATAATACCTTGGACAATAATATCCATATACGTGTTGCCTATTAACAGCAAATCAGATATCTGTGTAGAGGAATATGATACTTCTATGCCCTATGGTTCTGTTCCCTTTGTGTAAGAGCAATGGCAAGTGCAGTCAAAACTACCTTCTGAACACAGAAACTTAATTTTTTTTTGCCATTTTATTGGTTGGTTCATTCTTCATCTTGTTATGAGGCAAATTCATTTTGACTAAAGAAATTTGATATTGAAATGATTTTATTTTTGTCAGTCTGTCAATTATTATGTTTATAAAATGTCTTCACCAGTCTAATAAGTGTTTCCTCTATTTGTATTGCCCTACTTTTTTTGTTCTGTTACATCCTCAACAATGAGAAAGGTCCCTAGTAAATGTGTGTTCTTATAACTGATTATAGGATTGAAATAAACATTTTACCTCTGTTGCTTTTGCTATGAATTTATGGTAGGCAATGCATCATGTTTGTGTATGTATACCATTGATTTGACAATCTTTCCTGCCTCCCTGTTACACATTCGTAAAATCATAAAATGGTAAGGAGGAGAGAAGGGCCAAAATTATTCTTTTTGAATCAAATTGATCATCAGATGGAAACAAATGGATTGTATTATTATCTTTTGTTTGTGTATGTGTGTGTATATGCATGCACATGTGCGTATATGTATATATTTGATGTACAGTAATTATAGGTCTGTGTGTGTGTGTGTGTGTGTGTGTGTGTGTGTATGTGTGTGTTCTGAGACAAAAAAGGATCTATACCTCCTACCTTGTTTCTAAAGTAGTACTTTTGTTTCTAAACAAAGTAGAGGTAAGGTATTATTCCTGCTCAATCCAACTTCATTGACCAAGAAACACAGGTTTGCCCAGAGATTACTCTGCTGTATATTACAGAACTTCCTTTCTTTGGGGAAAAGTTTTACCTGATATAAGGAGAAGGGCATTGTGTGTATCTGGTAATTGTTGAATAGGATTTTGTTTCTCAGGAGAAAATGAATCTTGACTAAGCTCTTTTGTTGCCTCCATTTTGATTTTTACATTCAGGAAGTAAATGTCAAAGCTATTGTTCTTTTTTTATTGACAATTTCTGAGACTTCACATTATTATTTGAAATCATGGAGCACTTTTTCTTTTAGCTTTTTGATTAAATATAAAGACTTCAACTAAAAAATATTTCATTAGATAGTATATCGATAATTCATTTCCCAGGCAGTGAAAAACAAGTAATGATGAAGCAGTCAGCCTCAGACTGCAAAGGTAGTTTGTTGGGAGACAGTATTTCAAGGGACTCTCATGTGTCTATATATCTTGTGAGCAAAAACATTGTCTTTCTTCTTACTATTGCTTCAGGAATGCTTGCATAGTGAATAACCTTGGAAAATAGAGGTAGCATTTTACATTGGATCAAAAGAAAATGTATTACTCTACAATACAGTGTTTTCATCTGGATCAAAGGGCAGGCAGGCTTACTGTTCATTATAAAAAAAGGTTTTATACTCTTAAGTTTGAAGCTGCTTCTCTGAAATGCAACCCACTATATGTGCAGACGTTTCTTTGGACCAGTTTGTGTTGTGCTTGTAAAATTTGAGCCAGAAGAACTGTCATAAATATTCTGATGATTATGCTGTCAGTGGTGTTGTGAGTAAGCTCTTATCTCTGACCAAAATGTCTAGTTTTGAAATAGTAATGAGCTAGATTATTAGCCTTTAAGCAAGGTAATTTCTGACACCCTACTCAGTATTGACACAGCCACATTGGGGAGTCCACTGCAAGGCTTAAATATAAACATATTTGTGATTTAGAGTTCTCACTTCAGTGTGTTCCCCTCTGCCGCCCTCAAATTTATTACTAACAATGAATTAAAAAATCTGTATCATATAAAATTCTATTAAAGATTTATTTACAAAAATGTTGAATTATTACTTGATCCCAAGTATTAAATTTAAGAATAAGGTGTAATTTGAGCAATAAGTTTCCTGCAAAGTCTCAGGATACAAAATCAATGTACAGAAATCACAAGCATTCCTATACACCAATAACAGACTTAAAGAGAGCCAAATCAAGAATGAACTGCCATTCACAGTTGCTACAAAGACAGCAATATACCTAGGAATACAACTAACAAAGGATGTAAAGGACCTCTTCAAGGAGAACTACAAACCACTGCTCAAGGAAATAAGAGAGGACACAAACAGATGGAGAAACATTCCATGCTCATGATTAGGAAGAATCAATATCGTGAAAATGGCCATACTGCCCAAAGTAATTTATAGATTCAATGCTATCCCCATCAAGCTACCAATGACGTTCTTCACAGAACTGGAAAAAACCACCTTAAACTTCATATGGAACCAAAAAAGAGCCTGCGTAGCCAAGACAATCCTAAGCAAAAAGAACAAAGCCAGAGATATCATGGAACCTGAACTTCAATCTATACTACAAGGCTACAGTAATCAAAACAGCTTGGTATTGGTACCAAAACAGAGATATAGACCAATGGAACAGAACAGAGGCCTCGGAGGCAACACCACACATCTACAACCATCTGTCTTTCACAAACTGGACAAAAAAAGCAATGGGGAAAGGATTCTCTACTTAATAAATGGTGTTGGGAAAATTGGCTAGCCATGTGCAGAAAGTAAAAACTGGACCCCCTCCTGACACTTTACACTGAAATTAACTACTGTTGGATTAAATATTTAAACATAAGACCTAACACATTAAAAACCCTAGAAGAAAGCCTAGGCGAAACCATTCAGGACATAGGCATAGGCAAGGCCTTCATGACTAAAACACCAAAAGCATTGGCAACAAAAGCCAAAATAGACAAATGGGACCTAATTCAACTCCAGAGCTTCTGTACAGCAAAAGAAACAATCATTAGAATGAACTGGCAAGCAACAGAATGGAAAAAAATGTTTGCAATCTACCCATCTGACAAAGGGCTAATATCTAGAATCTGCAAAGAACTAAAACAGATTTACAAGAAACAAACAAACAAAAGTGGGCAAAGGATATGAACAGACACTTTTCAAAACAAGACATACATGAGTCCAACAACCTTATGAAAACATGATCATCCTCACTGGTCATTAGAGAAATGCAAATCAAAACCACATTGAGATACCATCTCACACCAGTTAGAATGGCGATCATTAAAATATTGGAGACAACAGATGCTGGAGAGGATGCGGAGAAATAGGAACACTTTTACACTGTTGGTGGGAGTGTAAATTATTTCAACCATTGTGGAAGAAAGTGTGGTGATTCCTCAAGGACCTAGAAATAGAAATTCCATTTGACCCAGCAATCCAATATATTACTGGGTATATATCCAAAGGATTATAAATCGTTCTATTATAAAGACACATGCACACGTATGTTCCTTGCGGCACTATTTACAACAGCAAAGACCTGGAACCAAGCTAAATGCCCATCAATAATAGACTGGACAGGGAAAATGTGGCACATATACACCATGGAATACTATGCAGCCATAAAAAACGATGAGTTCCTGTCCTTTGTAGGGACACAGATGAATCTGGAAACCATAATTCTCAGCAAACTGACTCAAGAACAGAAAATCAAACACCATATGTTCTCACTCGTAGGCGGGTGTTGAACAATGAGAACACATGGACACAGGGAAGGGAGCATCACACACTGGGGTCTGTTGTGGGGGGCCAGTGTAGGCACAGTGGGAGGATGGGAAGTTGAGGAGGGATAACATGGGGAGAAATGCCTGATACAGGTGACGGGGGCTGGAGGTAACAAACTACATTGCCATGTATGTACCTATGCCACAATCCTGTATGATCTGCACATGTACCCCAGAACCTAAAGTACGATAAGAATAAATGAATAAATGAATTAAAAAAAAACAAATTAGTCAAGGTCTATGTTATAATATATTCATATTGAAATAACAGGAATAAATAATTCAAGGGCATAGAGGGAAAATTAACCAAAGGATAATCAGTGGACATAAAGCATACACACACACATTTAACTTTGGCAGATTCAACTTTATGGTTTTAGGAAACAAATGAAAGAAGAGTGAGAGGTGCTAATATGAGAGAGAGAGAGAAAGGGGAGATAAGATTATTTCAAACACTATCTCAATCAGTGTGCACACATCCTACAGAGAAAATAAGGTGAGAAACATGAGTTGGCTCAACATTGTTATAACAATGCCGTTACACTGACTGGTCTCAGTTAAGGCATGCCCTCCTTAAAGTGAGTAGCTATTTGTGTTGAGTAAAATTCTATTATTTAAAGATATTCATTTTTTATATATGACTTCTAAAAGCACGTTATTAACTTTATCTGGTGTTTAATAAAGCAACAACATGCTCACATGGTTAAAAATTATATATTGGACCTTTTAGGTAATTTTTTCTTCCCTAATGTGTCACTGTTCTATGAATTCTTCAATTATAATTTTGATTTCATATGATGACTTTTAAAAATAACTTTCCAAACATTTTCTCCTTGGCATAAGATATGGATCCATGCCTGTATGCATTAAAAATTACTGTAACAAATGCCACCCTAAGCATCTCAAGTAAAAAGACATTTAATATAGAGACTTAGAGTATTAATCACTGGACGTGCCGTAAAAGTAAAAGCCATGGAAAGAACACTTTTGGAAATGCAGGGATCACAGAAAAGCCACTCATGATGATATTGGCTGCCTATTGGACTCAAATAAGTAATTAACAGTAGTTAATTTAACGTTTACTGCAAATTCTTATATGCAGTTTCTCAAGAGTCTGCCTATAATGCTGCTACAGAATAATAGCTTGACCTTCTCTTCCACCTGCCAAATACCATATTGATTCTTCTTATTGACACAATTTAGCCCTGAATTATGTTATTAGTGGAGTCTCAGAATTACAGTTTTGAATCTTCCTCCTGTGTTGCAGAAGGAAGTGTAAATCAGCCTGTGGATTATGTCAGTTTGACCCAGTCAATATGGCATGGTCTACTCTTTAGTCAATTCAATATTCTCACACTCTTTTGCCTATGTTTAAATTTCAAATGAAGGAAACAGCAACAGATCCTGTTTCACATAACACGATATGACTATTTCCGATATAAAGAAGATGCTGTCACTTTCTACCCCTGAAATAAAATTCTAAACTCCCAACAAACTTTATCCATTAATTGGTGATGTTTATTCCTTTTCTACTTGTCACAAACACTGTTTGTTAATTTTAAATTTTAAGATGATATATTTATCTACAATTAATTATAGAAAATAGTAGATAAAGAATATAGAGAACATGGTTTTATTATTTCTTTTTTGCATATATATGTCATGGCATATAAGTGAATATATACATATGATATTTTTCATATGTACAGTGGTTATACAATATATTATATATTTTACATATATAGTATAATGTATATTTTCCATATGTAGTATAATGTAGATTGTATACTATGTATAAATATATATTACATATATTTATTATATACATTTTACATATATAATATATAGTACATGTAATATATATTATATATACTATATCTATATTTTACATTTATATACAGTTACTATGCAAGACCTTAGAATCTAGGATATATATTATACTATATATATCCACTATATATATGTAATATATACAGTGTGTATATTATATATACTATGCATATGTGCATATATAATATATATGATATATATTATATATACTACATATAATACATATATATTATATATATTTTACATATGCAGTATATATAATGTATATTAGGTCCTATGTATAAATATATATTCCATATATTATATATTATATATATTTTACATATATAGTATATATAATGTATATTATATATACTATACCTATATTTTACATATATATACAGTGAATATGCAAGACCTTAGAATCTACAATTAATTATAGAATTAATTGTAATTATCTACAATTATAGAAAATAGTAGACAGTATAGAATACATAGGTTTATTCTTTCTTTGTTAAATATATATGTAATAGCATATATGTGAATATATACATATAATATTTTATACACTTACAGTGGATATTATATATTTTACACACACACACACACACACACACACACACACACATATATATATATATAGTGAATATTCAAGACCTTAGATCTAACATGTGTGTGTGTGTGTGTGTGTGTGTGTGTGTGTGTGTGTAGCAAAGTAAGCAGAATAAAACATGCTTAAATCTAAGGTCTTGATTTCTGTGGGTTACAATAAAATAGTTGGCATTAATAACTTTATTCTTCCACTGCTTAGTCACTCTTTCTCTTGCTCTTAACTTGATCATGATTGTTTAACTAGAGATGTGAACCAGAACCTTTATTGCTAAAGTGTCAAAATCGTTGCAGCTCCTGCCTTCATTGAATTGCTATGCCTTCCATTAACTTTCACCAATAGACCCAGAATTACAAAGAAGTCTTCCAGAGAATCACTTGATTTTCATACTCATTACAAGTCCACATTGATCCCACTGTATAGCAGCCACTCTATTATCTGTTAATAATTAAGATCAATTAACAAAGCAAGTAGAATATTTTTGTTTTCCTATTAACTGGCACACTTTATCATAAATAAGACAGGTGGTAATTTCAGCTTTAACTTTAGTGGAAGGATTCTTGTGGCCCTTGTGGAAGTATTAGGTTGGAACAAAAGTAATAGTGGTTTTTGAAATTAAAAAAAAAAAAAAAAAAAGGTTACTTTTGTTAAAAAAAAAAACGGTTACTTTTTATTAGGTTACTTTTGCGTCAACCTAATATTTCTTTTTGGAGGGGATTAACATTGTACACCAGGAAAACCCAAAGTTATTTAGACTAGAACCAACATTTGTGTGCATGTGTTATCACTGGTAATAATGCCTCTTGGTACAATGCCTTGTGTATTCTGGCTGTATAACAAATGGTACTATATATTGGTGATTGTTTCAGAGCACATACTGAACCTTTAAGTGCTGATTTGCAAACTCACAAAGTATTGTCAACCAAAGGCATCATACTAAACCTTCACTAAGCTATTTTGCAGTTTAGCCTATTTCTGTGTTGTGGTACAAGGTACAATCAGTAAACTAACAATTAAATAAATTTATTTAGTTTTCTGTGAAATAAATTTGTATAATGTATGTGTGGATACTATTTATGATAAATACAGGATTCTGTAAGTCCATTGGTGGTGATATCAGTAAAAGCATTGTGAGCAGAAAAGGCAAATCCATATTCAGAGTAAGTGTCTATCCATAAGAGGACAACTCACTGTTCCCTTAGTGATGTAGGAATTATTTATAATTGACCTGCCTGGTAGATTATTACCCTCTGTGTCACAATAATGCCATTTTTCGTTTTGGGTGTTTGCTCTGCTACTGGCAGGTTGGACACTCAGAAGTGAGAGTAGATAGAAATTGTGACTTATTTATAGTAAATGAAATGTTAAGGAAAGCCTTTTTCTCATATTCAGGTCTTCTGAAATCTTTATTATTGCTTACATCACTTATGTAAAGCTGTGTCCCATCAGATACAAAAGGCTGTCAGTAAATGTTTACATCCCTTTCTCCACTCATAACCAAGGAAATTTGAAAATAAAAATCTCCTTTATAATTGCACAGGTAGATTATTTCATCCAAGTTCAAATGGCTGGATCTTCTGGCTGTCTTATATTGAAAGCGAGAAACTAGTTTCAAAATAGAAAATGTGAAATGTGTCTCAAAATAGACAAATTTCAATTGATACCATGTTGGTTTTGGCAAAATAATTTATGAATAATAATATTAAGCAATCCCATAGCACTTAAACTGTTGTAAAATTGTCACACATAAAGACTCATTTAATCATTATAAGAACCTGAGAAGGTAGATATCAAATCATACTCATTATACAGATGGTGAAACTAAGGTAAAGTGGTTAAGTTGCTTGTCAGAGGTCACACAGCTACAATCTGATCAACTGGGGATTCAAATCTAGGCTTTTTACTTTTTTTTTTTTTTTTTTTTTGAGATGGAGTTTTCGCTCTTGTTACCCAGTCTGGAGTGCAATGGCGTGATCTTGGCTCATTGCAACCTCCGCCTCCTGGGTTCAGGCAATTCTCCTGCCTCAGCCTCCTGAGTAGCTGGGATTACAGACATGCACCACCATGCCCAGCTAATTTTTGTATTTTTAGTAGAGACAAGGTTTCACCATGTTGACCAGGATGGTCTCGATCTCTTGACCTCGTGATCCACCCGCCTCGGCCTCCCAAAGTGCTGGGATTACAGGCTTGAGCCACCGCGCCTGGCCTGGCTTTTTACTTTTAAAGTACATGATTCTATCCTCTCAACTATATGACTCACACTTAACCCACACTGCCACCTTCTTGATAGCATCATTTTGTACTTTCATAATTAATATTCCTACTATTTTGCATTGAAATCTCTAGAAGAAAAATCTGAACATTGGCATGTTGAAGAAAGGTTGAACCCAATTTTATCCTAATTTAAGTCTTGATACTTTTTTTTTTTTTTTGCATAAAATATTGCTATCATTTTGTTTTGACCATTAGGGCTCAAAAAAAAAAAAAACCCTTGTATTATATTTTGGCAGTGTTGAAGTTCTTTATTGATGAGTTAATTAGATATAGTTTCAAATAGAATTGTTAATTATATGTCCAAATTTCCTGATTCACGTAGAGATTTAATTATCCAATTTAAAGAGAAAACTTTGTGCTATTTTAATTGTACATTTAAGATTTTACACACTTCTGAGCCTAGTTATATAAGCAGGTTTCAGAAAATTAAACTGGTGTAGATGAAATGGATATTTGGTCATCATTTATTTCATGAGTTAACCTTGGTTTACATGTGTTTTGGTGCTGAGAGTTGGTTGAACTTGAAATATTAAGTTACAATGATTAATAGAATGAAAATGAAATACACGTTTACCAAATATATGAGATATTTTTTATGTTCCTAATTGCCATCTTGTAGTCATTTGGTCTTTCAACTGAATTCTGAGGAAATTAATAGAAGAAAGAAAGTCATAAGAAGTACATTGCCACATTTAGTAGTACATTCCATACCTGCCTGAGGACATTTGTAAACAATGTAAAATCCCTACCAGAAATATTAATTAAGAATGTTGGTCTTGGGCTGGGCCCAGTGGCTCATGCCTGTAATCCCAGCACTTGAGGAGGCCGAGATGGGTGGATCACATGAGGTCAGGAGTTTGAGACTAACCTGGCCAACATGGTGAAACCACGTCTCTACTAAAAATACAAAAATTAGGTGGGCATAGTGGCAAGTCCCTGTAGTCCCAGCTGTGTGGGAGCCTGAGGCAGGAAAATCGCCTGAATCCAGGAGGCAGAGGTTGCAGTGAGCCGAGGTTGCGCCACTGAACTCCAGCGTGGGTGACGGAGGGAGACTCCATCTCAGGAAAAAAAAAAAAGTTAGTCTTTTTTTTTTTTTTTTTTTTTTTTTTTTGAGACAGAGTTTTGCTCTTGTTACCCAGGCTGGAGTTCAGTGGCTTGATCTCGGCTCACCTCAACCTCTGCCTCCTGGGTTCAAGCAATTCTCCTGCCTCAGCCTCCCGAGTAGCTGGGACTACAGACGCGCACCACCATGCCCAGCTAATTTTTGTGTTTTTAGTAAAGATGGGGTTTCACCATGTTGACCAGGATGGTCTCGATCTCTTGACCTCGTGATCCACCTGCCTCAGCCTCCCAAGGTGCTGGGATTATAGGTGTGAGCCACCTCTCCTGGCCTAGAATGTTAGTCTTAAACTGCCTGTAGCATCCTGCATCAGTGAATGGTCTGAAGGAAAAGGGCATTGCCAATGTAGCTGTATCCATATCAAAGAACAAAATCTAAGTGATATTCCCCATACCTGGAAATGAATTATCTTTAGGTGTTTAGACAAATCCATGACCATTGATCAAGACTTCCTTTCCTTCCTAAGTCAGTCTATGAACCTGTACCCTATTTTATAATAAAAGCTGTGTTACCTATTTGAACAACGGCAACAAAACAGTCACATTAGTAAGCTATCTGCAAATACATTATTTTCAAAGGAAGAGTATTGGCATTTATTTAATCTTGGAAATAGTTACACTTGACAATGATACAAAACTTCTTATCATTACCGAGAAAGAGGGAAGTATGGCTAATATGTAAAAGAAACAAAGAATTCCATTTCCACAGTCAAAAATAACTATTAAAGCATAGATAGTATTGTTGGGCAAGCCAGTGAAAGTTTGACAGACAACACTTCTATATTAAACATTCACTGAATTATTTATTTAACCTGGGTTTTATTTTTGTTCTCCATAAATGAATTAAGACTTTCTGTTTTCTCATTTTTTATTTTTATGTTTGATTTCATTTTTAATTGATACATCATAATTGAACATATTTATGGGGTACAGTGTGATGTTACTATATATAGTGTATCTGTATATATATATATATATATATATATATATAGTGTGTGTGTATATATACAGTGTAATGATCATATACATATATTTTAGTATATGTGCTGCCGAAGCGAGCACTGATCATATACATATATATAGGAGATATATATATAGTACAATAATCAAATCAGGGTAAACACCATATTCATCACTTCAAACACTTATCATTTCTTCATGGTGAGAATATTAAAAATCTTCTCTTCTAGCTATTCTGAAATATACAATAGATTGTTGTTGACTATAGTCACCCCACCATGCAATAGAATAACAGAACTTATTCCTCCTATCTAAGTGTAACTTTATATACATTGACCAACCTCTCCTCATCCTCCCCTCTTCCCTACTCTTTCCTGTCTGTGGTAACCACAAGTCTACTCTCTACTTCTATGAGACTAACTTATTAGATCTCAAATATGAGTGAGATCATGCAGTATTTGTCCTACTTGTGCTTGTTTTATTTCACTTAACATAATGTCCTCTAGGTTTATTCATGTTGTTGTAAAAGACAGGATTTCATTCTTTTTTTATGGTTGAATAGTATTTTATTGTGTATATATATCAGTTTTTTTATCCATTTGTCCATTGATGGACACTTTGGTTGATTTCGTACATTGGCTATTGTGACTAGTACTGCAATAAGCATGAGTGTGCAGATATCTCTAAAAGTGGGCAAAGGATATGAGCAGACACTTCTTAAAAAAAGACATGCAACCAACAAACATATGAAAAAAAAAAGTCAACATCACTGATCATTAGAGAAATGCAAATCAAAACTACAATGAGATACCATCTCACTCCAGTCAGAATGTCCATTATTAAAAAGTCAAGATACAATAGATGCTGCAAGGTGGCAGAGAAATAGCAATGCTTCTATACCGTTGAGAATGTAAATTACTTTAACCATTGTGGTAGACAGTGTGGAAATTCCTCAAAGATTTAGAACTGGAAATACCATATGACCCAGCAATCCCATTACTGGTTATATACCCAAATGAATATAGATGATTCTGTTATAAAGATGTATGCCTCTGTATGTTCATTGCAGCACCATTTATAATGGCAAAGACATGGAATCAGTCCAAATGCCCACCAGTAATAGAATGGTTAAAGAAAATGTGGTAGATATACACCATGGAATACTATGCAGCCATTAAAAGGAACAAGATCATGTTCGTTGCTGGGACATGGATGAAGCTGGAAGCCATTACCTGCAGCAAACTAACACAGGAACAGAAAACCAAATACTGTATGTTTTCACTTATAAGTGGGAGCTGAACAATGAGAACACAGAGACACAGGGAGGGGAACAGCACTCACTGGTGCCTGTTGCGGGAGGACTGTGGGGGAAAGCACTTGGGAAAAGAGCTAATGCATGCTGAGCTTAATACCTAGGTGATGGGTTGAGAAGTTTAACAAATCACCATGGCACATGTTTACCTATGTAACAAACCTGCACATCCTGTACATGTACCCTGGAACTAAATAAATACATAAATAAAAAGAAAAAAATTAATAGAAAAGTGCTCAATATCACTAATCATTGGAGAAATGTAATTCAAAACCACCGTGAGATATTTCCTCACTCCAGTTAGAATGGCTATTACCAACAAGATAAAAATAACAAATGCTGGCGAGGATATGGGGAAAGGGGAACTCTTATATACTGTTGGTGGAAGGGTAAATTTGTACAGCTATTATGGAAAACAGTATGGAGGTTCCTCAAAAAAAAAAAAAAAATAGAACTACCATGTAATCCAACAATCCTGTTATTGAGGAAATATTTGATCATTTTGCCTATTTCCTTTCTCATCTATCCTTTCTGTTCTTTTAGTCTAAGTTTAGTTTTTCTTATTTTTTTAATTCAATTATTTTTCTTATTATTCTTTAATTCTTTTGATGAATGACCATAAAAGCAATCTTAGACAGTGTTCATCCTTTTCCATGTCATTGCCACTCCAAAATTTCTTACCCTCTAGAACTTCTGCTGATAAATTTCTAACTGTAGTTCACCTCCATAATAGATTTTATCTATTGTTGTTTCCAGTCCAATGTTTATTAATAAAGAAAATCACAAAAGGGAATTAGTTTCAGATCAAAGGCAAATTCTCTAAACTCAGTAAGGCTATCATTGCTGCTCAAATACTTTGTTAAATATGCACTTACTGGCCGGGCGCTGTGGCTCATGCCTGTAATCCCAGCACTTTGGGAGGCTGAGGCTGGCAGATCACGAGGTCAGGAGATCAAGACCATCCTGGCCTAAATGGTGAAAGCCCATCTTTAGCTGGACGTGGTGGCATGTGCCTGTAGTCCCAGCTACTCCAGAGGCTGAGGCAGGGGAATCACTGGAACCCAGGAGACGGAGGTTGCAGTGAGCCGAGATTGTGCCACTGCACTCCAGCCTGGTAACAGAGCAAGACTCCATCTTAAAAAAAAAAATTGCACTTACTGTGATATTATTTCTCTTTCATAAGTTATTCCATACTTTTAATTTCACTTCTGAAACTCCACATTTGACTTCTGTAAAATTTTACTAGTTGCCTTAGTTGCAAACCTACTCTACACAGAATACTACAAAACATTTCTGAAAAACAATTTGATAAATCAAGATAAATGCTGAATTATTATATTTTCACAGATGGAGAATTCAATACATCAAAGAGATTATTCCTTTCAATTTGATCTGCAGGGTGAATCAAGTCCCAATCAAAATTCCAAGAAAAAAATCTTTTGGGGGTAGAAATTGATAAGCTGATTTAAAAATGTACATACAACTGCAAAAAGCCTAAAATAGCTTAGAATATTTGAAGAAAAACAATATGGGAGTGTGTGTAATACCTGATCCAAGATTTAGTTCAAAGCTACAATATTAAGAAGTATATATGAGAGAGCGAGATGGGTATTCGGTGGGGCTACAAATGACAGGAATAACTCTGAAAAACTGTCCTTATGTGGGGGAGATTTGCATCTGTTAAGGAAATCAATCTATATTAGTGAAGAAAAGCTGATGAAAACGGGCTTTTTCTAAGGCTTCCTTTATCAAGATCTAGACTTTTTCCATTTTTTTTTGTGAAAAATGACATTGGAATTCTGATAGGAAGTGCATTTAATTTTTAGATAGCTTTTGATAGTATGGGCATTTTAATAATATTCATTCTTCCAATTCATAAACATAGGATACCTTTCCATTTCGTTGTGTGTTCTATAATTTATAGTTTTCATCATCAATGTTTTAGTTTTTAGTATATAGATCGTTTAATTCCTTTGTTAAATTTATAATACCCAAGCATTTTTTGATGCTGTTGTGAATGGGATTGATTTTTTTCTTTTTCAGATAATTTATTGTCAGTATAGATAAATGCTACTGATTTTCGTGTGTTGACTTTCTACCCTGTCACTTTACTAAAATTATCACTCCAGACAATTTTTTGGGTTTTCTATAGATAGGATCATGTCATCGGCAAACAGAAATAATCCCACTTATTTCTTTCATATTTGGATACATTTCATTTATTCTTCTTGTCTAATTGCTATTGCTAGAACTTACAGTACTATATTGAATAGAAGTGGGAAGAATAGACATCCTTGTCTTGCTTCTGACCTTAAAAGAAAAGCTTAAAGCATTTTATCATTGAGTATGTTGTTAGCTATGTGCTTTTTATATATGACCTTTTTTGTACTGAGGCACATTTGTTTTATGCCTAATTTATTGAAGCTTTATCATCGAAAAATGTTGAATTATGTCAAATATATTTTCCGCACCTACTGAGATAATCATAAGATTTTGGTCCTTCATTCTGTTAATATGTTTCACATTTATTTACTTATATACCTGTGCTGAACCATCCTTGCATCCCAGGGATATATCCCTGTTGATCATGGTGAACGATCCTTTTACTGTGCTGTTGAATTTGGTTTGGTAGTATTTTGCTGAAGATTTTTGCATTTATGTTTCTCAGAAACATTGTTCTATAATTATCTTTCCTTGTAGTGTCCTATCTGGCTTTGGTATTAGGTAATTCTGTCCTCATAAAACGAGTTTAGAAGCATTCTCTCCACTTTTATTTAATGGAAGAGATTGAGAATGATTAGTATTAGTTCTTCTTTAAATGTTTGGTAGAATTTTACTATGTAGGATCTGGTCCTGGGCTCTTCTTTGATAGGACATTATTATTGATTCTATATCCCTACTCATTATTGGTCTGTTAAGATTGTATAGTTCTTCTTCATTCAGCCATGGTAGGTTTTATCTTTCTAGAAATTTGTCTATTTCTTCTAGATTATCCAATGTTTTGGTGTATAATCATTCATATTAGTCTCTTAAAATCTTTTGTATTTCTGCAGTATCAGTTGTAGTATCTCCTCTTTCATTTCTGATTTTATTTTATTTCTTTATCTTTTTTTCCTGGTTACCATGAAGTTTTTATAAAATATCTTTTATCAATTTTGTTTATGTTTTCAAAGAACCAATTGTGAATCTTAGGGCTTTTTCTATTCTTGATTTCATTTATTATTACTCTGATCTTTGTGTTCCTTTTACTAATTTGGGGATTAGATTGTTTTTATTTATCTAGTTCCTTTAGGTGTAACATTACGGTATTTATTTGAGCTTAGTGTTATAAACTTTCCTCTTAGAACTGCTTTTTCTATATCCCATAAGTTGTAGGATGTTGTGTTTCTATTTTTAATTATTATTAGATATTTTATATATTAGGTATTTTTTAGTTTCTCTTTTAATTTCTTATTTCACCCTTTTTGTTAAAAGGGCATGTGATTTAATTTTAGTGTATTTGTGAATTTTCTAAAATTCCTCTTGTTATTGATTTGTAGTTTTATTCTGTTACGGTAAGAAAAGATAAATGATATATTATCAGTGTTCTTAGATTTTTAAGACTTGTTTTGTGGCCTAACATATGATCTATTTTAGAAAATGTTTTGTGGGTGCTGGAGAAGAATGTGTACTCTGCTGTTGTTAGATGAAATGTTCTTTATATTATTGACTGTCCCTTTGGTCTAAAGTGTTGTTCAAGTCTACTATTTTCCTACTTATTTTCTGTCTTGATAATCTGTTTGTTGTTGAAATTGGCATACTGAATTACTCTACTATTAATGTATTATTGTCTATCCCACCCTTCAGATCTATTAATATTTGCTTTATATATTAGGTGTCTCAATGTTAGGTGCCTATATATTTAAAATTTTTACATCTTTTTGATGAAATGACTTCTTTATCGTAATATAGTGACCTTCTTTGTATCCTTTTTTATGGGTTTTGACTTATAGGCTGTTTTGTCTGTTAAAAGTTTACCTACCCCTGCTCTCTTCTTGTTAGCATTTGCCTCTCTCTTTCTCTCTCTCTCTCTCTCTATATATATATATATATACACACACACACACACACACACACACACACACACATATATATATATATATATATATATATATATATATATATATATATAATTGCACTTTAGTTTCTGGGGTGCATGTGAAGAAAATGCAGGATTGTTGTATAGGTACATACATGGCAGTGTGGTTTGCTGCCTCCATCCCCATCACCTATATCTAGCATTTCTCCCCATGTTATCCCTCCCCAACTCTCTACACCCCACTGTCCCTTTCTTAGTCCCCACCAACAGTCCCCAGTGTGTGATATTCCCCTCCCTGTGTCCATGTGTTCTCATTGTTCAACACCCTCGTTTGAGTGAGAACATGCAGTGTTTGATTTTCTGTTCTTGTGTCAGTTTGCTGAGAATGATGGTTTCCAGGTTCATCCACGTCCCTACAAAGGACACCAATTCATCATTTTTTATGGCTGGATAGTATTCCATGGTGTATATGTGCCACATTTTCCCTGTCCAGTCTATCATCAATGGGCATTTGGGTTGGTTCCAGGTCTTTGCTATTGTAAGCAATGCTGCAGTGAACATGCATGCACATGTGTCTTTATAATAGAATGATTTAAAATCCTTTGGATCTATACCCAGTAATGGGATTGCTGGGTCAAATGGAATTTCTATTTCTAGGTCCTTGAGGAATTGTCACACTGTCTTCCACAAGGGTTGAACTAATTTAAACTCCCACCAACAGTGTAAAAGTGTGCCTATTTCTCCACATCCTCTCCAACATCTGTTGTCTCCAGATTTTTTAATGATTGCCATTCTAATTGGCATGAGATGGTATCTCAATGTGGTTTTGATTTGCATTTCTCTAACAACCCGTGATGATGAGCATTTTTTCGTATGTTTCTTGGCCTCACATATGTCTTCTTTTGAGAAGTGTCTATTCATATCATTCACCTACTTTTGAATGGGTTTGTTTGTTTTTGTCTTGTAAATCTGTTTTAGTTCTTTGTAGATTCTAGATTTTAGCCCTTTGTCAGATGGGTAGATTGCAATTTTTTTTCTGTTCTATTGGTTGCCAGTTCACTCTAATGATTGTTTCTTTTGCTGTACAGAAGCTCTGGAGTTGAATTAGGTCCCATTTGTCTATTTTGGCTTTTGTTGCCAATGCTTTTGGTGTTTTAGTCATGAAGGCCTTGCCTATGCCTATGTCCTGAATGGTTTTGTCTAGGTTTTTTTCTAGGGTTTTTATGGTGTTAGGTCTTACGTTTAAGTCTTTAATCCATCTGTAGTTAATTTTAGTGTAAGGTGTCAGGAAGGGGTCTAGTTTCTGCTTTCTGAACGTGGCCAGCCAGTTTTCCCAAGACCATTTATTAAACAGGGAATCTTTTCCCCATTGCTTGTTTTTGTCTGGTTTGTCAAAGATAAGATGGTTGTAGATGTGTGGCATTGCTTCTGAGGCCTCTGTTCTGTTCCATTGGTCTATATCTCTGTTTTGTTACCAGTACCATGCTGTTTTGATTACTGTAGCCTTGTAGTATAGTTCGACAACAGGCAGCATGATGCCTCCAGCTTTGTTCTTTTTGCTTAGAATTGACTGGCTATGCGGGCTCTCCTTTGGTTCCATGTGAAGTTTAAGGTGTTTTTTTTACAGTTCTGTGAAGCGGGTCAGAGGTAGCTTGATGGGGATAGCATTGAATCTATAAGTTATTTTGGGCAGTATGGCCATTTTCACAATATTGACTTTTCCTAACCATGAGCATGGAATGTTTCTCCATCTCTTTGTGTCCTTTCTTATTTCCTTGAGCAGTTGTTTGTAGTTCTCCTTGAAGCGGTCCTTTCCATCCTTGTTTAGTTGTATTCCTATGTATATTACTGTCTTTGTAGCAACTGTGAATGGCAGTTCGTTATTGATTTGGCTCTCTTTAAGTCTGTTATTGGTGTATAGGAATGCTTGTGATTTCTGCACGTTGATTTTGTATCCTGAGACTTTGCTGAAGTTGCTTATAAGTTTAAGGAGATTTTGGGCTGAGAGACAGGGGGGTCTTCTAAATATACAATTATGTCATCTGCAAGTAGAGACAATTTGACTTCCTCCTTTACTAATTGAATACCCTTTATTTCTTTTTCTTGCCTGCTTGCTCTGGCTAGAACTTCAAATACTATATTGAATAGGAGTGGTGAGAGAGGGCATCCTTGTCTAGTACCAGATTTCAAAGGGAATGCTGCCAGTTTTTACCCATTCAGTATGATAATGGCTGTTGGTTTGTCATAAATAGCTTTTATTATTTTGAGATACATTCCGTTGATACCTAGTTTATTGAGTTTTTAGCATAAAGGGCTGTTGAATTTTGTTGAAGGCCTTCTCTACATCTATTGATATAATCATGTTTTTGTCTTTGGTTCTGTTTATTTGCTGAATTATGTTTATAGACTTGTGTATGTTGAACCAGCCTTGCATCCCCAGGATGAAGCCTACTTGATCATGATGGATACGCTTTTTGATGTGCTGTTGCAATCCATTTGCCAGTATTTTATTGAAGGTTTTTGCATTTATGTTTATTTGACGTTTTCTTTTCGTGTCCTTTAACGTGTTTTGGTATCAGAATGATGTTGGTCTCATAAAATGATTTGGGAAGATTCTTTCTTTTTCGATTGTTTGGAATAGTTTCAAAAGGAGTGGTTCCAGCTCCTCTGTATGTCAGGTAGAATTCGTCTGTGAACCCATCTGGACCTGGGCTTTTCTTAGTTAGTAGGCTATTATTTGCTGCCTCAACTTCAGCTCTTGTTATTGGTCTATTTAGGGTTTCAACTTCTTCCTGGTTTAGGCTTGGGACACTGCAAGTTTCCAGGAATTTATCCATTTCTTCCAGGTTTACTAGTTTATGTGCATAGAGTTGTTTGTAGTAATCTCTGATGGTAGTTTGCATTTCTGTGGAATTGGTAGTGATACCCCCTTTATTGTTTTTATTGCATCTATTTGATTCTTCTCTCCTTTCTTTTTATTAATCTGTCTACTGGTATGTCTATTTTGTTCATCTTTTCTAAAAACCAGCTCCTGGATTTATTAATTTTTTAAAGGTTTTTTTTTTTGTGTCTTTATCTCCTTCAGTTCTGCTCTGATGTTAGTTATCTCTTGTCTTCTGCTAGCTTTTGAGTTTTTTTGATCTTGCTCCTGTAGCTCTTTCAATTTTGATGATAGGGTGTCAATTTTAGATCTTTCCTTGCTTTTCATTTGGGCATTTATTACTATAAATTTTCCTCTAGACACTGCTTTAAATGTGTCACAGAGATTCTGGTATGTTGTGTCTTCATTCTAGTTGGTTTTGAAGAGCGTCTTTATTTCTACCTTCATTTCATTGTTTATCCAGTCAATATTCAAGAGCCTGTTGTTCAGTTTCCATGAAGTTGTGCAGTTCTGAGTTAGTTGCTTAATCCTGAGTTCTAATTTGATTGCACTGTGGTCTGAGAGACTGTTAGGATTTCCATTCTTTTGCATTTGCTGAGGAGTGATTTACTTCCAATTATGTGGTCAATTTTAGAGTAGGTGTGATGTGGTGCTGAGATCTATATTCTGTGGATTTGGGGTAGAGAGTTCTGTAAATGTCTATTAGATCTGAATTGAAACCCTGGATAGCCTTGTTAATTTTCTGTCTTGTTTATTTGTCTAATATTGACAGTGGAGTGTTAAATCTCCCACTGTTATTGTGTGGGAGTCTAAGTCTCTTTGTAGGTCCTTAAGAACTTGCTTTATATATCTGAATACTACTGTATTGGATACGTATATATTTAGAATCATTAGCTCTTCTTGTTGCATGGATCCTTTGACCATTATGTAATGTCCTTCTTTGTCTCTTTTGATCTTTGTTGCTTTAAAGTCTATTTTATTAGAGATGAGAATTGCAACTTCTGGTTTTTTTGCTCTCCATTTGCTCGGCAAATCTTCCTCCATCCCTTTATTTTGAGCCTTTGTGTATCCTTGCCTGTGAGATGGGTTTCCTGGATACAGCACACCAATGGATTTTGACTTTTTATCTAGTTTGCCAGTCTGTATCTTGATTCGGGCATTTAGCCCATTTACATTTAAGGTTAATATTGTTATGTGTGAATTTGATCCTGCCATTTTGATGCTAGCTTGTTTTTTTGCCCATTAATTGATGCCGTTTATTCATTGTGTTGATGTTCTTTAACATTTGGTATGTTTTTGGAGTGGCTGGTACTGGTTTTCCTTTCTATGTTTAGTGCTTCTTTCAGGAGCTCTTGTAAGGCAGGCCTGGTGGTGATTAAATCTCTGAGCAATTGCTTGTTCATAAAGAATTTTATTTTTCCTTCACTTATGAAGCTTAGTTTGGCTAGATATGAAATTCTAGGTTGAAGGTTCTTTGCTTTAAGGAGGTTGAATATTGACCCCTACTCTCTTCTGTCTTGTAGGGTTTCTGCTGAGAGATCTGCTGTGAGTCTCAAGGGCTTCCCTTTGTGGGTAACCTGCCCTTTCTTTCTGGCTGCCCTTAGCATTTTTTCCTTCATTTCAACCCTGGTGAATCTCACAACTATGTGCCTTGAGGTTGGTCTTCTTGAGGAATATCTCTGTGGTGTTCTCTGTATTTCCTGGACTTGAATATTGGCCTGTCTTGCTAGGTTGGGAAAGTTTTCCTGGATAATATCCTGAAGAGTGTTTTCCAGCTTGGATTCATTCTCTCCATCACATTCAGGTACACCTATCAAACGTAGATTAGGTCTTTTCACATAATCCCATATTTCTCTGAGGCTTTGTTCATTTTTTCACTCTTTTTTCTCTAATCTTGTCTTCTTGTTTAATTTCATTGAGTTGATCTTCAATTTCTGATATCCTTTCTTCTGCTTTGTCGATTTGGCTACGGAAACTTGTGTATGCCTCGCAAAGTTCTTGTGTTGTGTTTTTCAGTTCCATCAATTCATTTATGTTCTTCTCTGTTTATTCTCATTAGCATTTTGTCAAACTTTTTTTCAAGGTTCTTTGTTTCTTTGCATTGAGTTAGAACATGTTCTTTTAGTTCAGAGAAGTTTGTTGTTTCCCAGTTTCTGACGCCTGTTTCTGTCAGTTCGTCAGACTGATTCTCTATCCAGCCTTGTTTCCTTGCTGGTGAGGAGTTGTGATCCCTTGGAGGAGGAGAGGAGTTATGGTTTTGGGTGTTTTCATCATTTTTGCACTGCTTTCTTCCCATGTTTGTGGATTTATCTACCTGTGGTCTTTGTAGTTGGTGACTTTCGGATGGGGTCTCTGAGTGGACATCCTTTTGTTGATGATGAAGTTATTTCTTTCTGTTTTTTAGTTTTCGTTCTAACAGTCAGGCCCCTCTGCTGTAGGACCGTTGGAGTCCACTCCAGTCCCTGCTTGCCTGGGGATCACCTGCAGTGGCTGCAGAACAATAAGGGTTGCTGCAAGTTTCTTCTTCTGTTCTCTTTGTGCCAGAAAGATACCCACCAGACGTCAGTCAGAGCTCTGCTTTTGGAGGTGTCTTTTGGTGGTTGGGGAGCTGCTTGAGGAGACAGTCTGTCCCTTATAGGAGCTCAAGTACTGAGCTGTGAGCTCCGTTGTTCATTCAGAGCTGCTGGGCAGGTATGTTTAAGTCTGCTATAGTGGAACTCATAACCACCTTTTTTCCCAGGTGCACTGTCCTGGGAAGGTGGAACTTTATTTTTAAGTTACTGACATGCTGCTGCCTTTTTTCAGAGATGCCCTGCCCAGCGAGGAGGTAGCCTTGTCACAGTGTGCTAGCAGAGGCATTGCTGAGTTGCTGTGGGCTCTGCCCAGCTGCTGTGTGAACTTCCTTGTGGTTTTGTTTATAGCGGTATAGTTATAACTGCCTCAGTAATGGCAGTCTGCCTCAGTAATGGTGGACTGTCTCTGTAATGGTTGACTGCCTCAGTAATGGTGGATGGCCTTGGTAATGACAGAGTGCCTCTGTAATGGCGGAGTGCCTTGGTAATGGTGGATTGCCTTGGTAATGGTGGACTACCTCGGTAATGGTGGACTGCCTCAGTACTGGTAGACTGCCTCAGTAATGGTGGACTCCCTTCCCCCCACAGAGCTGGACTGTCCAAGGTCCAGCTGTGCTTGCTGTGAAACTCTCAGTCCAGAGCATTTCAGGTTGCCGGTCTTTGTGGAGTGGGACCCGCTGAGCCAGATCACCTGGCTACCTGTTTCAGCCCCCTTTTTTCAGTTGAATGGGGGACTCTGTCTTCTGGGTGTTGCAGGTGACATTTGAAATAGTGCCCAGATTTGTGTGAGTTTTTGTGCAGAGACCTGCTGTGCCAGCTGAAACAGCCATACTGGAGACTCATGGGGCTTTTCTGCCGAGAATCTCCTGCTCTGTGGGCGGTAAAAATTTATTTGGAAATGCGGTGATCACTCACCCTCTGCGTTCTCACTGGGAAATGCACTCCAGAGCTGTTCTTATTCAGCCATCTTGGATCCAGTCTCACCATTTGCCTTGAATAATATTTTCTGTTTGTTCACTCTCAGTACATGTGTGCCCTTAAGGCTCAAGTGAGTCTTTTGTATGCAGCATATTATTTGATCTTTTTTTTTTTTTTTCTCTTTTTTTTTTTTTTGAGACGGAGTTTCGCTCTTGTTACCCAGGCTGGAGTGCAATGGCTCAATCTCGGCTCACCGCAACCTCCGCCTCCTGGGTTCAAGCAATTCTCCTGCCTCAGCCTCCTGAGTAGCTGGGATTACAGGCACGCGCCACCACGCCCAGCTAAGGTTTTGTATTTTTAGTAGAGACGGGGTTTCACCATGTTGACCAGGTTGGTCACAATCTCTTGACCTCGTGATCCACCCGCCTTGGCCTCCCAAAGTGCTGGGATTACAGGCTTGAGCCACCGTGCCCGGCCTATTTGATCTTATTTTTAAGAATCCATTTAGTCACTTTTAAAATTTTGATTGGATAATTTAATCAATTTTTTACCTATAATTGATAGGTATATACTTATTATGACATTTTGTTAAGCTTTCACTGACTTTTTTAGTTTTTCTTTCTTCTTGCTTAAATTTGCTTTCTTTGTGAATCATTGTATTTTTGTAGTGGCATGCTTTAATTCCTTTCTCTTTATCTTTTGTGAATCTACTAGTTGTTTTTTCCTTCTGGTTACCATGAGAGTAACATGAAATAGCTTATAATATCCTAATTTAAGTTGACAGTACCTTAACTTCATTCACCTACAAAGACTCTACAGTTTTACATTTCTCTGTCTCACATTTTATGTCATTGGTGCCAGACACTGCATCTATTTATATTGCCTGCCTGCTAATTGTTTACAGCTATAACTATTTTTAATACATTTGTCCTTTAACTCTTAGATGTTTAACTCTTATAAGGAGTTTAGTGTGATTTACATACCACATTTACAGTATTAAGGTATTCTGATTTTGACTATATGTTTATTTATATCAGTTAGTTTTATATTTTCATGTTTTCAGATTGTTAGTTATTGTCCTGATGTTTCAATACAAAGAACTGTCTTTAGGATTCCTTGTAATACTGATCTTATGGCAATGAATTCTCACAACTTTGGTTTGTCTTAGAATGTCTTTATCTCTTCTTTTCTGAAAGACAACTTTGCAGAGCATAACATTTGATGTTTTAATGTACATATAGATAATGAAATTGTTACTGTATTCAATCGATTTAAGTAATACATCATGTCACATGGTTATCTATTTTTGTGTGTGTGTCATGGGCACATAGGATCTACTCTTTCAGAAAAATCCTAGATACAATATAATATCATTAAGTATAGTAATCAACAAGGCAGTAGATAAACAATTGTGACATATTTATCCAATGGAATACTTCATAGCAATGAAAAATAAAATACTGATATAAGGAAAACAGTGGATAAATTTAAAAGCCATTACGTTGTATAAATAAAAGCAAGCCATGAAAGTCTATTCTATACTTGGTTTTGCAATGTACAAGGATAACTTATAGTGTTAGGAATCAGATGAGTTTTTGCTCAGGAGGGAGTATAGTTTGGCAGATTAATAGCAAAGAGGACACACAGTAATTTTCTGCCTTGACAGGAATGCTTAATGTTTTGACAGAGTGATGGCTACATAAATACATATATGTATCAAAACGTACATTTAAAATGGATACATTGTATTTTATGTAAATTATACTTCAATGAAGATGAGTGAAAACTCACTGAACTCGTTGAACAGTAGACTTTTAATGGATGCAGTTTATTCTATGTTTTATTCTATGTAAGTTATGTATTAATAAAGTTAATTTAAATAATTGTGTTAAATTTAAAGAGTGTTAAAGAAGTAAAAAAGATGAAAACAAGTATTTATATTTTAGAATATTAACCTGTTACTACATTAAATGCCAAAATTATTGAAAAAAGTTTAAATATGTTTAAAATCATGGTGGCTTCATCAAGCCAAATATCACTCAGCTATCATAAATTCTATTCTCAATTATAATTATGAATATTGGATACATATATAGTGTATAAATTCCTTGACTATAATTCTGTACAAAGTATAGATAAAAATATAAATGGTAAAAACAGTGATATTTTAATGTTAGTGGTGTAAATAGTCTTTCTTGCTACTCATGTCTGCACTTGTACCATGAAAGCAGCCATAGACAACATGCAAAAAAGTTGGCATGAGTGTGTGCCAATCAAATTTATTAGTAAAATAAGCAGTTGTGGTGAATTTTCTTCATGGGTCATAAGTTGCAGAATCTGGTTTAGATAACAGTTGGATGCTCTTTTATCACATAGAAATAATCTCTATGAATGGGCCCCTGTACCACTGTTTCAAAGAATGTCCTACAAACGTCTTTATGTGTTAGGAGTATAATGGAAACAGTTTCTTTTAGATAGACCATATCAACTGATGAAATGTTTTATGACAGTTTTGCTAAATCTAAAAATGTATAGCCTGTAAACATGAGTCAACAAATTCCTTTAAACACCAATTTAGACTACCACTATTTTATTCATAATATTGGCACAGAAAAGAGAGTATAGTTGAATTTTTCAGGAAAGCAGAAACCAAGACTGGAACTCTCAAAAACATGAAGACTCACTGAGCAAAACAATATCCATTTTTCATTCTACATATACTTTAAACATTTTCATTTTTTTGAACTATGGAAGAGAAATTAAGGAAGAGAAAAGGCAATGGGACAGTTATTAGCAATAGAAAAGAAAGCACATATTTTAATGTTCATAAAATTCCTTAAGTAGATTTTTAATCTAACAGATTCTAATAAGCCCTTGCAGTTTCTGCAACAAAATTGAGAACAGAGAACAATCCAGGTCGAGAGAGAAAAAGAAGCCTGAAAGTTCAAGGTTTATTTAGGCACACATCATGGGCACTATGTCCATCTATACAGTCCTAGACTCTGTGCTGTACCACCATTTAATTTACTATGAAGAAAACAGGCATGGTAATTACTCATGATTTTCTTATTTCAACTTAAATCAGAATTGCAAAATTACATTAAAAATGTATATCTGAAAAAATAGTACCATATTGGCCTTTGCTTTGATTGCACAGGGACTAAAGTAATACCTGGGAGCACCTAGAAGTTACCAAGTAAAAGGCCAGGACTGTTTTTGGCATCACTTATAAGGCTACAAATTTAGATTCTATATCAGTTATGGCCATAACATAGCCCCATTGATAAACATGTTATCCTAGGGAATGTCAGGTATTTGACCATTTTACTAAGATTATCTTTCCATTCTTCATATGTTATCACCTGTTCCTTCATCATTTATTCTCTCATGTTCAAAAAGGAGATTTCCAAAATGCAAATGTGGTCATGTGATCTCTATGCTTACAAATTCATCCATGGCACCCCATGACAGAGAATAAATTCAATTTCTCAGTATGACTTATGTAACCTTTCATGAGCTGGGTCTTGCTAGTCCTAGACTCTTGTTTTTACACCCCAGAACTGTTGGTTCCGTTTGTTCTAGCCCTCTGCAGCACCTTATTGTTTCCTGAATACTTCTGATTCTCTAATCATCCAATGTTTGCATTTGCTGCTGTCACTGCATAGGTGCCTGGCACTACAGAGAAACTTATAGGATGGATTTACTTATTACTTGAGCAAAATGAATGATCCCTCATTTTTAGATCTGGACCTATACAGGGATTAGACTTACAGGGACATATAGGGAATAATAATAATATAGTTGGGGAGACAGACAAGAGAATATCTTCTCGATTTTTCTTGTAGAAACTTAAAAGTGTCTTCTTGGAAGTCTTCATTGATTTCCTCCACACTCGGTTATGCCTTGGGGCCTCTTCTGAGAGCTTTGCCTTACTCTCTGCTATTATTATTTTGACAAGCAGGTACTATAGCTATCTTTTTGTTTATCTGTTTCCAGCTAGATTATTCATTCCTTATGTATCCCTGTGATTCCAGTCTCTATAGAGGTAGAGACTAAGGGTTATTCATTTTGCTAAACTAATAAGTCAGCCCATCCTTTGATTTTATCTGTAGTTTTGGTATAATTGACCACCTTTCGTGTTTGATTAATACATTTATTTTTCCCAGAAAGTGATACCAGACATCACCTGGTCCATTTCTTCATATTTTAAAATGAAACTGTATCTAGAGATGTTAAATCATTTACTCAATGCCAATCACTGCATGGATATAAATTTTGGTATATTCACCTGATACTAGCTCTTCTATACCAGGAGAATTTGTATTCTTAACTCACTCAGCAGTTACAGCTACAGCAATACAGCAGCCTACATACACAGTTCTCTGTTCCCAAAGTATTTCTCCAAGAACCTCTGCATGGGACTGAACCTGTGGCAGTGTGGATGGGAATGGAATTCTCCATATATTTTGTTATGTTATTATATGTGAATTCAATATAATTACATTTAAAAATCCTTTACCCTTAAAATGGATACAAACTAGGTTTTCAATATATCTTATTTTTCTCTTTCATGCTCTCTCATGTTTCCGTCCTTGAATACTGAGTCTGATGCCATGAATAATTATTGTTCATACTGTAAATACTTGATAAAGGTGAATGTCTTTACTATGTACTCAAGATAGACTGTGATTTCACCTAATTTCTCGACTCAGTCTTACAACCAGCCATCACATATATTTTGCTATACAAATACTACAGTAGTTTCGATTCTTTCAAAACACTGTGCCTTCATACAATAACATAATTTTATAAATGTAATTCTCTCTGCCAGAAATACCCTTTATCTTTGTCTTCTTAATGATCTGGAACTTCTATACTCAGCAACAACCTCACCTTCCCTGTGAAAAGTTTTCTGAATACTCTTCTGCCAAGCACTTAGTCTCTCTCCTTTACACTTCTGTTTGCCTCATGCATTCCTAGTTCTCCCAATAGGCTGTAAGATCTTCTGTCTGAAATATACCATCTCCCTCATGTATCCTTGTCTCCTGCGCTAATAAGGGTTATCAATGCTCAGCAGATGTGTTTTAAAATAATTTCCATTGATTAAACATTAAAAGTAAAATATATCTGATTAAAAGACTGAAACAAATCAAGATACTGTACAAATATTTACAATAGTGAAAGTATACAATGTATGAAGAATACACAGTGTTCACCAGTAAGTCAGTGCCTTAAGTCAAGAAAGGAAAAATATTTAAAGTAATTTTGTGTGCAAAACAGTTCCATGCAGGAGGGTGATGAATGGATCAATTAGCATTAAAATAATAGCAGTACAGAGCCATAATTTAATTAGGCTTATGAGTGAGACATTATTGTCATCACCACATTACAGACAAATGTACTGAGACCCAAACTCACCCTGCTAGTAAGAGATAGGAAAAAACAAAAACAAAAACAAAACAAATAAAAACTTGAACAGGGATTTCTTTGACTGTGGAATAATATCCAAAAGTAATATGCTAGTGTAACTACTCCATGGGTTTTTCCTGCCCACTGCACAAGTAAAGACCACAGGACTGCAGTGAAGAAAGAATTTAATAGACATGAGATCCACCATGCTATGTAGGAGATGGAATTATCACCCGAATCAATCTCTGTGAAGGCTCCAAAGATTAGTGGTTTTTCAAAGGCAGTTTGGAGGAGGGGTGAGTATGGCCAGGTAATAAGTGCTTGCAGCTGATTGGTTGGGTCAGAAATGAAATCATAGGGAGTTGAAGCTGTCCTCTTGCACTGAGTTGTTTCCCAGTGGGGGCCATAGAAGCCATAGATTGGTGGGTCCAGGTAGAGTCATGGGTGTCAAACATGCAAAAAACTTGAAAAGATATCTCAAAAGGTCAATTTACAATTGTGATATCATCTGCAGAACTTCCAGAATAATGACTGGTAATTGTTTATGTCTACATCTTAGCAGAATTCAGGCTTCTCTCCTCCTGCTTACCTGATGGTCTCTCCTAAGCTTTACAAAGGTGGTAGAGTTTTGCAGAAGGGCTATTATCATTTAAACTATACCTAATTGCCTCCCAAATTTAGCTCTGGCTAAACCTAGGGATAATTAAGGCAGCTTGGAAACTAAAGGCAAGAGGGGTTGGGCTAGCTCATATCTCTCCTACTACCATAATTTTCTCACTGACATAATGTTTGCAAAGGCAGTTTCACTAGCTCCTAAAGGAACTTCCGCCAAAAATTTCAAAGCAATATTAAATGAAATAAACAGAGAAGCCAAGTTCAATAAAAAATTGTTTTTTATAAGTTGAAAAAATTTATTGTGATGGATCAGTTCACTTAGCAAAATACTCCATTCTAATTAAGTATATATATTTAGAAATAACATCATGAATATTTCATAATTTGCTCACTTGTATCATTCAGAATTTTGTTGAAACAAATAGAAGCAATGAACTATCTCTATTGTTTTTTTTTTCCTCTTACCATAAGTTTCCATGTAAGGACTCTGACTGGACTATAAACCCTAGAGGGTCTGCCCTCTCTCTGGACAGTGCTCCTCTCATGCCTACATACGTTGTGTCACATGAAATGAGACTGTAAGCAAAGAGAGTTTCTTGTTCTTGTCAGCAGTGATGAATATAATACCCAGTGAGTAAATCTGTATATCTGAAAACAGAAATTGTTTTGAAAACTCTATTGAAGTCTCAATTTATAACTAAACATGTTGCCAGAAATTTGCTAAAATAGTTTTCTATAGTTTGTCTTAGTTTCTGTATAGATTTCTGAAAGTTACCTAATGTATTCAGTGATATAGTTAAAGCTAGGAAATGCAATAGTCAGTATATGAGCCCAGCACTATTCTCATCTATTAGAAGTCACACTCTCCAACGTGTCAGCTTTGACAGAATGTTCTCCGTAGGATTCTTGAGAACCTTACTAACTAGTGTATTGGTGAAGAACACTGAGAAAACCTCACTTACTGCCTAGAAAATTCCAACAGGTATGTAATCCTCAGACTCTCCAAAATCAACATGAAAGAACAAATCTTTGAGAACACAGGGACACAGGGAAGGGAACATCACACACTGAGGTCTGTGGGGGTGACTACGGGAGGGACAGTGGGGTGTAGAGAGTTGGGGAGGGATAACATGGGGAGAAATGCTAGATATAGGTGATGGGGATGGAGGCAGCAAACCACTTTGCCATGTATGTATCTATACAACAATCCTGCATGTTCTTCACATGTACCCCAGAACCTAAAATGCAATTATACATATATATATATATATATATATATATATATATATATATATGTCTTCTGGCTTGTAAAACTTCTACAGAGGTGTCTGTCATTAAAGTGATGGAGCTTCCTTTATATATAATTTGATGCTTCTCTCTAGTTGCTTTTAAGATTTAAGCTCCATCACTTTAATGACAGACACCTCAGTAGAAGTTTTACAAGACAGAAGACATTAGAGGCCAATCTTTAGCCTTTAAAGAAAAAAAATGCTAGCCAGTATTTCATATCTTGTCATACTAAGCTTCATAAATATAGAAATAAAATCTTGGCCCGTAAAAGACCTGTACAACAAAACTATAACAAATCAATGAAAGAAGTTTAGCCAGGTACAAATAAATGGAAAAACATTCCATGTACATAAATTTGAAAAATTAATATGGTTAAAGGTCCACACTACCCAAGGCCGTCTATGGATTCAGTGCAATTCCTATCAATGCCATCCCCCCTGCTATTTTTTTTTACAGAAATAGAAAAACTGTCTTAAAATTCGTGTGAAACCACGAAAGTCCCCAAATAACAAAAGCAACTCTAAAAAAGAAAAACAAAGTTTTAGGAATCACATGTCCTTACTTAAATATATATTATAAACCTACAGTAATCAGAAAAGTATGGTACTGGCAAAAATCAGACATATAGACCAATGGAATGAATAGAAAGTACAGAAATAAACTTACATGTACACAGTTAACTGATCTTCAACAAAGTTACCAAGAAGATACAGGGGATAAAAGATAGCCACAGCAAATGGTATGGGGAAAGCTGTATATTTACATGTGAAATAATAAAAATGAATCTTTTCTCACACAATAAACAAAAATCAACTCAAACTGGATTAAAGACTTGAATGTAAGAATTGAAACCATAAAAGTCCTAGAAGAAAACATTAGACAAAAGTTTCGTGATATTGAACCTGGCAATGACTTTTTGGATGTGACATTAAAATGAAAGGCAACAAACACAAAAAGTAGACAAACTGGTTTACATCAAAGTAGAAGATTTCTACCCAGCAAAGGACATTAGCAAAATGCAAAGGAAAACTATAAAATGGGGGAAAATATTTAGAAGCCATAGATCTGATTAAGGGTTATTATTTAAAATACACAAGAAAGCCTTACAACTTAATATCAACAGAAGAAATAACCTGATTATAAAATGGGCAAAGAACCTGAATGATCTTTTTTTTTCCACAGAGGACATATAATGGCCAATAGACACATTATGAAGCATCAGGGAAATGTAAATAAAAACTGCAATAGTATATTACCTTATACCTGTTGGAATGCCTATCATAAAAAAAAAATAAGTGTTGTTAAGGATTTGGAGGAATGGGAACCTTCGTACACTGTTGATAGGAATGTAAATTGGTATAGGCACTGTGGAAAATAATACAAAGAATCTTCAAAAAATTAATAATAAAACTAGCAAAGCATCCAGGAGTCCCACTTCTGAATAAATACCCAAGGGAAATCAAACCAGCATCTCAAAGAGATATCTGCATTCTCTTGTTCATTGCAGAATTATTAATAACTCCATAGATAGCTGTCTTAATTTGCTTTGTACTGCTATAATGGAATACTTAGGACTGGGTAATATACAATAAACAGATAATTATTTTTTGCAGATCTAAGGGCCGGAAAGTCCTAGGTCAAGGAGTCAACAAGTAGTCATGATCTTTTTTGTTGTTGTTGTTGTTTTCTGAGACGGAGTTTCACTCTTGTTACCCAGGCTGGAGTGCAATGGTGCGATCTCGGCTCACTGCAACCTCCGCCTCCTGGGTTCAGGCAGTTCTCCTGCCTCAGCCTTCTGAGTAGCTGGGATTACAGGCACGTGCCACCATGCCCAGCTATTTTTTTTGTATTTTTAGTAGAGACGGGGTTTCACCATGTTGACCAGGATGATCTTGATCTCTTGACCTCGTGATCCACCCACCTCGGCCTCCCAAAGTGCTGGGATTACAGGCTTGAGCCACCGCGCCCGGCCCTTCATGATCTTATTGTTATATCATTCCGTTGTGGTGGAAGGATGAACAGAGAGAGAGACAGAGAGAGAGAGAGAAAGGGGTTCAAATTCATTCTTTATTAGGAACTCACTCTTTTGATAACAAACCCACTCCTATGTTAATGACATTAATCCATTTATGAGGGCAGAGCCTTCCTCATGACCTAACCTCTTCTTAAAAGGCCCACCTTTCAACAATGTTGCATGGAGGATTAAGTTTTCCTTTCAGAGACATACTCAATCCATAGCATATGTTTTATTACCTCATGAGAAACTTTCTCACTGGTACTCTTTGAGAGATTGGAAGTGTGTTATGTGAATCGTGAATACTGCCCTTCTCATGGTAACATGATGCTTTCCAGATTTTGATTCACTTTCTCTTCTTTTAAATATGGCTACATGCTTTTGTGGAAAGATGCTGACCTTGAATTAATCCCATTCTGATATCGGCTGGCTTTGAGACATGGGGATTTTCTCTCCCTCTCAATCTTTGTATACCTTGAAGAGCTCTGCAAGTTATTTGTGAAACTGACTGATAAATTCTCAAAGATCCTTTTTATTGTTAATATTCTATACTTTTCTATTAACTTCTTTTGCTCTTACTTTTTCTTTTCTTCTTCTGGACCCAATTTACAATCTTTTTAATTACTCAGCCTCAATTTAAAACTCAGTGGATGTGAAAAAATATACTTCATAATGAGCAGCTTTCATCATTTGGTAGCTTGGTGTCTCATGGTCAGATGTTCAGTCTTTGTTAAGATACAGTGGCACACCATTGGTCACTTAAAGAAATTTTTTTTTTTCATTATGTAGAGCAAGACTGTCCAGTAGAATTTTCTGTAATGACAAAATAGTTTATAGCTATACTGCCCAATATAGTGGCCACTAGTCACATGCGGCTATTGAGCATTTGAAATGTGGGTTGTGAGATTGAGAAATTATATTTTCAATTAAGCCAGTTTAATTAATTTTGTTGATTGAATTATTTTTGCTTGGTTTTATGATTATTTTAAATTTAAGTGGCCACTGGTCGTCTGTTTTGTGACTCCCTTACTAGGGCTTGCTAGGAATTCTACAAAGTATCCTTGACATGCTAGAATCATCAGCACAAATGACTATGCTGTGACATCTCCAAAGTGGCAGGGCACCTTTTATCTCATGCTGCACCTAATCAGAGCCTTGTTTTGCATTGGAAGCCACTCAAAGTGGCAGACTTCTAATCACCAGAAATATGAATAGCAGTACCTATGAAGTGCTATATACACCCTCAACATACATGTTATTGTATGATGGTGTAGCTCTAATAGGTAGAATACACTGGTTTGGGAATAAAGGTGGGATATAAGATAGGCTCATCTCATCATCACGCTAACTGATCCAGTTGTGCAGTCTGTCATTACTGTCTCACAATTTTAGGCGCTGACTGGAAGCCATGATTTTGAGAGGAAACACTCTGTGATGTCAACTGTGAAGAGCAAGAATGCTACTGCACAATGAAAACAGGGAGGAATATATGCCTCACCCAGAGGTTTGACTGGGATATCTCATAATATTTACATGCATAGAGATTGGTATAAATGGGCAATTTTAACAACAATAGCTCATTAAGGGCAAGACTACTAAGAGCTTAGCCCTTCAGGATGAATTTCTGGTTCACCCTGCTAGGCAAGCATCCTAAAGGAGAGTAAGTGTCAGAGTGACAGAAGTATGGAATGCTGATGAAGGAGAAAATATTTATTGCAGCCCCAGGAACAAGTACAGCAACAGTCATAAAAGTTTTTATAACTTTTTAAGTGTTTAAAACTCAATTTAATTTTCATTTCCACTTTCAGTGTGCAATTAGATAGGAGGGGTATAATCGGTTGATCTAGTTTGTGCACCTCCCCAGATTCTCTTGTAACTATATGTATATGTCACTATCCCTGTTGCTGTTTTAAAGATTTGGGGAAATTTGGCTTTTTCTAATGGTTGCCTGGTTAAGCTCAGTATGACCACCTGTAGGTTTAGGGAGTTAATGCCTTTTGCGGCATGCTTGAACCTGTGTGATACAGTAAAGAAGCAGGTTTGGTTAAATTCCACTACTTTTCTTCTTCCTACATGCTAATCCAAGGTACAGTGGCTCCATATAGCCACATGGTCATAGTCCATGGAACAATTATGTTTTCTACTGAACCTGTGGTCAACTTAATAACATTTTATCTTATACTTGCTTCCTTTCTTGCCTCAGTTTTATGAATCCTTTCTCCCCTAGAAATGTAAACACTCAGTTCACCACCAGTAAAACGTTAGTATTAATCTTTGCTACAGGGTCTGTTTTCTAAAGAACTTGGACTAAAATGGTGGCACTTAATGATTCTGCACATGCATTAAATGGGTTGTCTATAGGAGTAATCCTAGGAAGATGAGTGAGTCATCTTGCCCTGAAAACGGAAGAGGAGGTAAATCGCAAGAAAAATTACGGTAATGTGAGGTGATGTGAGGTGCAAGAAGCAGAAGCAGAAGAAGAAAACAGAAACATGAGTAGCATAAAGATGGGAAATTGGGAATAGGAAATTAAGAGTGTTGTTGACAGAAAATGAAGAAATGGACTCCTAGAATTTAGCAGGCTGATAGGAATCTGTCTCTCTTCTTACCTTTGTAGATCTCTTTAGAATTCTATGTAGATATATATCAAGATCAACACGGTTATAACTTCAGATAAAGAAAATGCATGGTGTATGATCTTGGCTACTTGCAAAATGAATGAGAAGCTAAGAGTATAATGTAAGTCAAAGACTATTAAAAGTATCATGTAATAGCCTTGTGGCCCTGGCTCCTTTAAGAGTTTTCTTTACGAGTCTGTTTGACTCTGGTTCAGAAACAGCAACAGATAGACTAATTTTCAGAATTGTATTTTGACCCTCGTCAAGGCAAAAAGTTTTCTAGGGTGAGGGTGTAAATATATGTCAACCTGTTTGCTATATGTTAATATTTCTCAACTTTTACATGCATCAGAATTACCTGGAGGGCTTGTAATAACATATTTTGGCCTCCTCTATCTATCTGCACAATTTGCATTTCTGACAAGTTCCTAAGTGAAACTGATTTTGCTGATCTGAGAAACAAACCGATAATCACTGTTCTATGTTATTTGGAGGAGTGATGTTATAGCCTAAAGACATAATTTAAGAACTATGATGGTCATGGAGAAGTAATTCTGTTGCTGAATCTATATGGAAGGCTGTCACAAGAACAAATTTGAAATTTAGGATGAATCATTTTTTACAATTTTACATTTGAATACAAAAACTTAATTCCCACTTAGTTTATTAAAAAGTTAGAAATTTTGAAAAGTTATTTTATAAGCAGCTAGCAGTGATATTGCTATTCTGTTTGTAAAAGAGGTCCATGATTTTTTTCTACTATATAAGCATAAAAAATCCTTATGAAAAACTACATGGGTGAATTAGCTGAGATCTCTTGACTTTCTCTCATTCAATGCAGGAAAATAATTGCTGACATATGTATATACTTATTATATATTTTTCTTAAGATAATTCTGATGCCTAAAGTATCATTCTATCTGTCAGAAATCAAAGAGACATTTAAAATTTATAATTTGAAATGATTAACCATAATGATAGCAATTCTACCATAAGGCAGAGTTTATTTATAAATTTAAGCTTCATTTTATTCATAAATCACAACATCACTTTATATTGGATAAATTTATACAATTATAAATTATCAATTTATATTTAAAAATCTAGAAATTTAAGCTGTATGGAACATGATATGAGAAAAACATCTCTTTTCCATGATTCAAAAAGGAAGTGTATATAAATAGGCTAGTGGTCTTGACCTTGGCTGCATTTATTCTGCATTTATTCTAATATCCAACCAAGATCAGGGCCACTGGCCCAGACTATTAGAACTTTTTAAAAATGTGATTCTCTTACTTGAACCTGGGAGGCGGAAGTTGCAGTAAGCTGAAGATTGCGTCATGGCACTCTAGCCTGTGCGACAGCGAGACTCCGACTCAAAAATAACAATGTGATTCTCATGCCTCATTCCATGTCAATTCAGTCTGGGATTATGCATTGGTTACATACTGCTACATACCAAATTACCACAAACTTAGAGCACAAAAGCAACAGAAATATGTAATATCACAGTTTTTATGATTGGGGCATGGGTTAATTGGTTTCTCTGATCAGGTTCTCAACAGGCTGAAATCAGTGTGCAAACCAGAGAGCTCTGATCTTATCTGAGTCTCAGAGTCCTCTTACAAGCTCAATGGTTGTTGGTACAATTCAGTTCTGTGTGGTTGTTGGACTGAGACCCTCAGGTCATAGAGGTCAGCCACTTTGTGCCTGGTTCCAGTTCCACAGCACAGCAGTCTGTTTCTTCAAGGCCAGAAGGAAAACATATATGCTACTTTTAACTCTTACTTCTTCTGTATCTGATTTGCAGAACTTCTTTTAAAAGGCTCACCTCATTAAATCAGATCTACTAAGAATAACTCCTTATTTACTAACATAAGATAAACTAGGGTTTTTATTACATCTGCAAAATATCTTTACTCTTGTTATGTAATGTAACTTAGTAATAAGAGTCACATCCTACCATATTCATAGGTCTCACCTAAATTCAAGGAGAATAGATGATTACAGTTTGTTTACACAAAGGGGTAAAGAATACAGGAGTCAACTTAAAGTTTTGACTACTGCACAACTCTGAGGTATATATTTTTAAAACCTGTATTTTCAATGAGAAACCAAGGTTAAGAACTACAGATGTGGTCTAGAACCTATACAGACGAGAGCTTACCTCTACACTAAGGGAAGTACAAGGCAGAACGTCTTATACAGTCTTTTTCTACCAGTGGTGTGGCAGCATTTTGCATTGGCTAAAGCAATTTTCAGCTTTTGTGAGAGTCTGTCTTCATAAATTGCATTCAATAGTTTTACTTGAAGCCTGCTGATAATATAATTTTATTTTTCTTATGAAACTAGTGGCAGAATGTTATTTTTCAAATTGTGCATTTATTTATGCATTCATACTAAACTGGGGGAAAATAAAATACTTTTGCATTTTATTTTGCAATTTTGCCTTTTATTTGCTGAATATATACCTACAGAAAGGAAATCAGTATAACCAAGAGATATCTGCACTCCCATATTTGCTGAAGCACTGTTTACAGTAGCTAAGATTTGAAAGCAACCTGTGTCCATCAAGAGATGAATGGATTAAAAAAAAGTGGTGTATACATACACAATCAAGTACTATTCAGCTACGCAAAATGAGATCCTATTTGCATCAACATGGATCAACCTGAAGTCATTGTGTTAAATGCAATAAGCCAGGCACAGAAAGATAAAAATTGCATGTTCTCCCTTACCTGTGGGATCTAATAATTGATATAATTGAACTCATGGGCATAGAGAGTAGAAGGATAATTACGAGAGGCTGGGAAGGGTAGCGTGTTTCTGGCAGGGAAGTAGGGATGGTTAATGGTTACAAAACAAAATAGTTGGATAAAGTGAATATGATCTAGTATTGGATAGCAAAATCAAGTGTCTATAGTCAATAATAATTTTATTGTACATTTAAAAAGAACTAAAAGGGTACTTTAAGCAAGAGTGTAATTGGATTTTTGTGATGCAATATAAATGCTTGAGGGGATGGATACTCCGTTTCTTGTGATGTGATGATGACACATTGCATGCCTGTATCAAAACATTTTATATACTCCATAAATGTATATATGTGCTGTGTGCCCACAACAATTAAAAACTAGAAAAACAGAAGTATCAGAAAATAACTTTAATAAAATAGAAAAGCAGAGAGCACTTTCCAACTTATTTTCTGCATCCAGCATTACTCAGATTCCAATACCTGACAAAGATCTTACAAAGAGAGCTAGAGATCATTATCTTTCATGAACATAGATGTAAACGTCTTTAATAAAACACTAGCAACTTTAATCCAAAGTATATAAAATTGGTAATGCGTCATGAAAAGGTAAAATTTGTCCACAAATGCAAGGCTATGTCAACATTCAAAAATCAATCACTGTAATTCATCATATCAATACACAAAATGAACAAAATAAGATCATTTTAGATGTTAAAAAAGTATTCAGTAAAAATTCGCATTTATTTATGACAGTCTCAACAAAAACCAAGCATAAGGAAACTTTCTCTATTTGATAAAGAACATTTGCTGAACTATACAACTAACATAATACTTCCTGCTGCAATACTGTATGCTCACATAAGAAAGAAGATAAGCTTATCCATATTCACTACACTTATTCAGCATCATACTGGAATTCCTAGCCCATATATTAAGTGAATAAAAAAATTAAAGACATATTTATCGAAAAATTAGAAAGAAGAATATCTTTTCATAAGCAACATGTTTGATTTTCTACCATTAACATCTGAATAAAATTGTTGCTTGAACAAATTAAGTGAATTAAAAAGTCACAAGTAATGAAGTCAATATAAAATATCAATTTAATTTCTACCCTACCAATGAAAAGCTGCAATTAATGTTTTTAAATATCACTTACCAGGAAACAAAATATATGAACCAGTGTGGTGAAAAACTTACAAAATATCTGCAAGATTCATAGGCACAAACCTACAAAAATCTTTTGAGAAATATCCAAATAGATTAGATAAATATATATGAGATAATCATGGATTTTTTTTTTAGATTCAGTATTATTAAAATATTGATCATCCTAAACTTATGAATTCAATGAATTTTAATCAATGTCCCCACAGGGAATAAGGTTGAAATCAACAAGCTGATTTAAGAATACATATAAAAATCCAAAGAAACAAGAAGTGCCAAAACAATTATTATTATTATATATTTTTTAAAAAAATTTATAGGCATGTAGGTCAACTAAACAGAATTGAAGTATAAAAATAAACCCCAAAATATATGGTAAGCTGATTTTTACCAAGGTACAATGACTTATCAATGGTTAAAATAAAGTCTTTTCAAAATATTTTGGTAGGACAATTTTATACCGACTATACACTATATGAGGCAACTACAACAACAAAAATAACTTTAATCTAGACCTTACACCCTACAAAAATGTAACTCAAAATATTATATATAAAAATGTAAAACTCAATACTATTAAATTTCTAGAAAAAAATATATAGAACAATCTTTTTGACCTTGGGGTAGATAACAGAAATATAGTACTTAAAGCATAATTCATAAAAGATAAAATTGAGAAATTTGACTCTACAAAAATTAAGGATTTTTACTATTTGAAAGACACTGTTAAGAGAATTAAAAGACAAGTGACAGATTGGGAGAAAATATTCACAAATCACGTATCTGTTAAAGGATTTTATAGCCATATAGAAAAATTCATAAAAATCAGTAATAAGAATACAAACAAATAGAACATAGGCAAAATATTTAAAGAGTCAATTTATGGAAGAGGATATGCAGTTTGCAATAAACACATAAAAATGTAACATTGATCACTAGTAAATATAAATTTAACACCACAATCAGATACTATTACACATATATTAGAGTGGTTTAAAAAAAAAAAAAGGCAAAGCTATTTGCAACTGGAAGGTCATAAATTCGCAATAGAAATGCAACATAGTAAAACCACTTTGAAAAACTATGGTTCAGTTTCTTAAAAATTTAAACATATACTTACTAAATAAGCCAGCAATCTTACTCCTATTTATTGAAGTAAGTAAAACCTATTTTCACACACACACACACACACACACACACACACACACACTCCTTTATATGAATTTTGTTTGCAACCATCAACAACTGGAAAAAAACAAAAAACAAAAAACAAAATGTTTCTTTACTGGGGAATGGTTAAACAGATTGTGATTCAGCCATAAAGTAAATAACTACTCAGCAACGAAAAGAAACAAACTACTTATATATGCAGCAACAGGAATGAATTTCAAATGCATTATAAAAAGTGAAAGAAGCTAGTCTCAAAAAGCCAATATTGTGTGATTCCATTTATGTGACATTTTTAAAGGGTATAACTAAGGATCAAAAAAGGGATCAACAGTTGTCAGGAGTTGGTGGATTTAGAGAGAGAGGAACTCAGGAATATTTGGGGTTTGGTATGATTGCTCTGTACATTACTCTAGTTTTGGTTACACAACTGTGTATGTGTCAAAACTTAGAGAACTATATATAAAAGAGAGTGAATTTGATTATATGTCAATTATATCTTAGTAAAATTTGTAAAAAGAACTAAAAAATTGTTTTGGCACTAATCTATTATGAGAATCTTTCACTTAGATGAAGAAAATATGAGCCCCAATCACTAGGAAGTAATGTGAGTTTCCACTTAATAAATTATAAAAGTCAAATGCATTTGGTTTTTAAGAATGAATAATTATATTCAGAATATATATCTGGATTTCCAGAAACTATTAGAAAGTGATACTATGTTTCTACAAAAAAAAAAAAGGAAAACAATTGACTATTTTTAAGTGATTTTGTAACAGACTGATTTATCCTGACTAAATTGATAGTAAAAAATCAGTTGGCAATTGCTGTAGTACAAATCTACCACAGGAGCATTACTCCAGGCCTTTGTCCTCAGCAGTGTCCTCTTCATGTATGTCGGTGTTTTGAATGCAGACTTAAAGAATTATTCTGTGTTTTTTAGCTCCATCAAGTTGTTTATGTTCTTCTCAAAGCCAATTTGCCAGTTTGTGTCTTTTGATTGGGGCATTTAGCTTATTACATTTAAGGTTAATATTGTTATACGTGAATTTGATCCTGCCAATTTGATACTAGCTGGTTGTTTTGCCCATTAGTTGATGCAGTTTCTTCATTGTGTCGATGGTCTTTACCATTTGTTATGTTTTTTTAGTTGCTGGTACTGGTTGTTTATTTCAATGTTTAGTGCTTCCTTCAGGAGCTCTTGTAAGGCAGGTCTGGTGGTGATGAAATCTCTGAGCAATTGCTTGTTGATAAAGGATTTTATTTCTCCTTTACTTATAAAGCTTAGTTTGGCTGGATATGAAATTCTGGGTTGAAAGTTCTTTTCTTTAAGAATGTTGAATATTGACCCCCACTGTCTTCTGGCTTGTAGACTCACAAGAGATCCGCTGAGTCTGATGGGCTTTCCTTTGTGGGTAACCCGGCCTTCCTCTCTGGCTGCCCTTAGCATTTTTTTCCTTCATTTCAACCCTGGTGAATCTGACGATTATGTGCCTTGGGGTTGCCCTTCTTGAGGAATATCTCTGTGGTGTTCTCTGTATTTCCTGAATTTGAATGTTGGCCTGCCTTGCTAGGTTGGGAAATTTCTCCTGGATAATATCCTGAAGAGTATTTTCCAACTTGGTTTCATACTCTTCGTCACATTCAGGTACACCAATCAAGCATAGATTTGGTCTTTTCACATAATCCCATATTTCTTAGAGGCTTTGTTCATTTCACTCTTTTTTTCTCTAATCTTGCCTTCTACTTTTATTTCATTGAGTTAATCTTCAATCTCTAGTATCCTTTCTTCTGCTTGATAAATTCAGGTATTGAAACTTGTGAATGCTTTGCGAAGCTGTGTTTTTCAGTGGCACTGTTTACAATAGCAAAGACTTGGAACCAACCCAAATGCCCATTAATGATAGACCGGATAAAGAAAATGTGGCACATATACACAAGGAAATACTATGCAGCCATAACAAATGATGAGTTCGTGTCCTTTGCAGGGACATGGATGAAGCTGGAAACCATCGTTCTCAGGAAACTGACACAGACAGAAAACCAAACATCACATATTCTCACTCATAAGTGAGTGTTGCACAGTGAGAACACATGGAGACAGGGAGGGGAATATCACACCCCAGGGCCTGTTGGGGGATGGGGGAGCTAGGGGAGGGATAGCAGGGGGTGGGGGCATTGGGGAGGGGTAACATTAGGAGAAATACCTAGTATAGATGACAGGGGTATGGATGCAGCAAACCACCATGGCATGTGTATACCTATGTAACAATCCTACACGATCTGTACATGTACCCCAGAACTTAAAATATAAGTCAAATAAAATAAAATAAAGTGGAAAAAAAGAATTATTCTGTGTGTAGATAATGATAATCAGTTTGATATATAGTCTGTGTTTAATGTATGAATAGAAATACAAAAAGACATTGGGATTGGAAAGTTGAAATGGACCTACAGGTAGTTACTTTTTTTAGTGCTACAGAGAGACAGATTACACTCATGATAAGAACTGTTTAAAGACAGAATTTATTTCGCTGAAAACTGTGAATTTTTCTGTGGTTACACAGAATAATCAAGTGGTAACCATGTGGCTTACCTAGCAGATATTAAGGAATATTCTAACTCAGAATACTGAATATAGCTGAACTGCCTACCATGAATGTGTCATTACTTCTGGTCCTGTACTGAATTCAAACAAGCACAGAGCCTTTGCTTTTAAATATCTCCCAAATATTTTTTCAACATATCCTGTCAGCTCTACCTTCAAAAGATATTGAAAATTGAACCACATCTCCACATTTCCACCTTTATCACCCTGGTCTAAGTTTGTCTCTGGTCTGAATTCCTGAATTCTTGTCTCTAAACTGATCTCCCTACTTCTGCCCTCTCCAGTTTAGTCTAATTTCAACAAGGCAGCTTCATTTTTATCCCTAGAACATGCCAGTCAAGTTCCCGACTCAAAACTTCTTCTGCTGTTTACTTTACCTGAAATGATCTTCTCCCAGATACCTGCATAACCCCTTAATCTCTTTCTTACTGCTTTTACTCAAAAGTCTTATTTCAGTGATTCAAAAGTCCCTGGCCACCCAAACTAAAAAGGTAAGTCTTCATACTGACACTTCATACTGCCCTTTATCATTTTTATTTCTATTTAGCAACTTATCACTACCCAACATATCATCTGCATCATATTATTTTAAATCTTAATTATGTGTTTCGTCCACCAACATATAAGCACTATAGTTTTTATCTGTTTTGTTCTTTGTTATATTCCCGGTATCTACAATAATTCTGAGCAAAAACTTGACAACCAATAAATGTTTGTCAAAGGAGTGGAAGAAATGATGGAAGTTCATAATGGGAACAGTCACGTTTATAAAGCACTTTCTCAGGGCCTGGCACGGTGCTAAACACTATGCATGCTAATATTTCCTTGAGTCCTCAAGATAACAACTTTGCCACAGGAACCTTTCCCACGTAGCAGGTGAGGAAACTGAAGTTCCAACAGGTTAGAAAAGTTGTCCAAGGCCCCAAAGCTGGTCAGTGTTAGGCCAAGATAATGCCCCCAAATCCAAAGTTCTATTATTGCCCAGCTCACTAAATCAACAGCAGGTCGTACCTTTCTCCTCTCAGCATCCTCAGCTTTATCAAGAGTGAGGCAAATACCTCCCAGGGAGAGCTGGCCTATTGACTGTGAGACTGTTACGGGGGAAGAATTAAGCACATTTTCTCCAGTATAGATTTGGTAGATTGTACTTAGCGCTGTGTCTCAGGGTGGTCAGAATCTCCAGATTGCCATGGCGACAGAAAGCAGGTGCTCACAAACTCATTTCCTGTGGAGTGATAATCTCTTCTTTCTAGTTTTAGCTGGAAACGAATTTGGTAACTTGTTAAGATGTGGCTGTTGCCAATGCTGCTGGTTCTGTTTAGACCTACATATAATATTTGCTTTTCTCTTTTTCACTGTAAATGTTAGTTAACCACATTATTAAAAATTTAGAAAAGGGAAAAAATAAAACCCATAATGACTCATATCAATACAAACTTACTGTCATTTATTTTGATTATTAATTCTCAAAGGGAAATTCTGGCTTTGCCTTCTACGAGCCTTGGGAAACTTTCTTAACCTTTATAAGTTAAAATAAATATCAGCTCTTAATTATGCTAATAATCATTATTTCATGTTTATTTTTCTTAAGCTTTAGTGTTTATCTTTGACTATTAAGTGAAATAAAAGATACAAATAGTGTGGTGATTAGAGGCTTTTTAGGAATATTTTTGTCTCTCCGTCTCCCTTTTCTTCACGTTGTTCACTATCCCGACACACCACAGACGTGCCACAGTGAGCACTAGAGGTGCATTTTAATGTTTTAATCAGAAGATAATATGTAACCACTAGGAAGAGAGTAATGATATATGAAATTTAAAATGCTCCCTGTGATCTTGACTTGCCCAAATACCAATTTCTTAAAAGCCCTCTGCTTCTTTGTATCGTTAGTGCTGAGGACATAGGGCTTCTCTTTGTCTCAGATCCAGCATATCACTTGAAGCTTATGGGGCAGTCTCGCCTGCTTGCACTGGACTCAGAATCACCATTCTCAGAACTTACCTAGAAATCCAAGTAGCTCATATCCTCTGATCTGTGTTCAACCTCCACAAAGCCTCTGAAAGCTAGCATCCCAGTGCTGTCCTTTATTAGCTGTAACTTCAATGCCTTAGTTTTCTCATCTATAAAATTGAAATGATAATAGATGTAAGTTCATAGTTGTTGTTAGAATTAAAGGAAATTACACTTGAAATCTCTTCACATTATAGTTGGCAAATATGGCCCCCACGCATGATGAACACTAGAGCCCAGAGGAAATAGTTATAGGAAAATATTAGTTCCATTCTCTCACAGCTCACACTTCTTTTCTTTTCTTTTTCATGTAAGGACTAATTGGTTCATCTTATTCATTGTTTTTCTTTACAGAAAAATTCTTATTTCCTGCTGAGCCTTGGGACTGTTTCTGCAGGCTGCAGCCCAAGGTTCTAGATCTGGTTAGTGTTTTTTTTCTTTCTTTTTTGTATTTAACCATTGAGATATTGATTATTCACAGTATATTTTAGAACTTTAATTCCTTCCTCTATAAAGCAAAGGTGGTCAATACCTATATTACAAGGAAGCTGTCAAAATCAACCAGAATAATTTATGTAGAGCAATTTTGAAAACTACATAGAGCCATGTGTAAAGCATTATTAGGATTTTAGGATTTCACTCTTGTTAAATGAATAATCAGTTACCTCTAAGAAATATTTCTCAGAGGCCTGAAAACCCATCACACATTATTTTTATCTACAACATTTTCAAAGCCTCAGTTAGATAGGAGGGATAAGTTCAACTTTTTTTTTTGATATCTATAGCACATCATGCTTGATATAGCTAATAATTGAGTACTATACATTTCAATAATGCTAAAAAATAAATTCTTAATTTTCTTATCACAAAAATGTGAAGCATTTGAGATGATATATTAATTAGTTTAATTATTCTGTATGTTATTCAAAAATCATAAAGCCACTTTGTGCCTCATAAATATATATAACTATAATTTGTCAACAACAAAAATATTGGCGGAAGGTGGCCAACTAGAAGCAGTTAGTGTATGCAGCTCTCCTGGAGAGGAACAGAAGGGGCAAGTAATATAGCACCTTCAACTGAAACATATAGGTACATGCAGTGGGACTAATCAAACAACCCACTGAGAATGGAGAAAAGTAAGGCAGGATAACAGCCCACCTGGGAGTCACGTGGAACTAGGGGAACCTCCCCCACCCAGAGAAATGGTGAGTGAACGTGCAACCCCAGGACTCCACACTTTCCCACAGATCATTGCAACCCTCAGGTCAGGAGATAACCCTTGTGAACTCACTCCAGCACAGCCTTCAGCCTAATACACAAAATGACTTAGAGTCTTGGCACCTTCTCAGGCACACCCAGACACCCAGGAGCCTTAGATACCTGGGCTTTCTGGGCTTCCCAGCAAAAGTAGATGCAACTCTGGCAAAATGGTAGGTTAGACCCATGCATACCCCTAGAAAAGAGGCCGAATCCATGGGCTGAGCAACAACAGTCTGGAGGCCCCACTTCTGTTGCAGGACTTTTCCTTAGTCCAGCTAAAGATGGGGATTCTTAACACACGGCCATGAAAATTTAGGCTAGCAGACAATTTCAAGGGTGAGAGGTAATTGATTATTCATTTGAACAGAAACACTGGATTGGGCGAAAAGGAAGAAAAGGGGAAACAGGGGCCCCCTGCAAATCCTGAGCCCCTGCTGGTGCACTTCCTCCTTGCAGTTTGAATCCCAGGTTCCACACAGGAAGAGGAGAGGCCAGGCTCTTCCCTGCTGCAAAGGGCGGAAACTTCTGTGGCTCCACCCCAGTGCAGATTTCCAGTGTGGAGGCCAGTTGGAGTTTTGCCAGGGAACACATTCCACCTGGCTGTCTCACTTCCATGGTACCTCACAGGATAAATCCCACTGACTTGGAATTGCAGCCACCTACTGGTAGCAGCATTGCACTTCCCTGAGATGGAGCTTCCAAGGGAACGAGTAGGCCTCCATCTTTGCTTATTGGACAACTTTGCTGTTTCAGCCTTTGGGCTTGGAGAGTCCAAGCTGACCAGGGACAGAAGCCATCCCCCAGCACAGTGTAGCTGCTCTATGAAAACATGACCAGACTGCTTTTTTGGGACCCTAATCTCACTGGGTAGGACCTCCCAACTGAGGTCTCCAGCCACCTCTGCTGGTGTTCTCTAGCCAGAGATCTAAAACCTTTTTGGGACAAAACTCCTAGAGGGAGGGGTGGGCTACCATCTTTGCTGTTTGAGTGACTTAGCCATTTCAGCCTCTGGGCTTTGGAGAATCCAAGCTGAACAGGAGGAGAAGTGGTCCCCTTCCAGCAGAGCTGTTCTTTAAAGCATGCCCAGACTTCATTTTAAAGCAGATCCCCAATCCTGTTTCACCTCACTGGGAAGGATGTCGCAACTGGAGTTTGTAGCCACCCCCACCAGTGTTCTCCAGCTGACAGCTCCCAGAGGGAGGGTCAGATAGCCATCTTTGCTCTTTGGGCAAATTAGCCATTCTAGTCTTTGAGCTTTGGAGAGGCCAAGCTGACCAGGGTTGGAAGCAGTCTCTCAGCACAGCACAGCTGCCCTACAAAAATGTGGCCAGACTGCTTTTGTGAGCAGGTTCTTGATCCTTTCCTCCTCACTTGGAGGGGGGCACCTCTTAATCAAGGTCTCCAGCCACCCCCTATAGATGTGTTCAGGCTGGCAACAGGTTTGTACCTCCCTGAGATGGAGCTCCCAGAGGGAGGGGCAGGCCACCATCTTTGCTGTTTTGTAGGCTTCAATGTTGATACCTCCAGGTTTTGGAAAATCTAAGGTGACTAGGAAATAGAGTGGTTCCCATGGACTAATGAAGGAGCAAAGGCTCTAAGTGTTATATCCATACCTGTAACAAACTACCAAAGCTACAGTCCACCAAAGGAGAGCGGGCCAATCTGTCTCCCGCAGGCCTCACCCATCCCACAATGCTCATCACCAGACAGGGAACCCCCAGCTTGCACTCACAGCACAGATCTTCCATCCTGGATTGACTGCACTGAGCAATTGCTGACCTGAATCTCTCCGTGGTGGAGCCTCCATCAGACAAGCAAAAGATCATTGGGCACAACCACTATTAAGGTCCCTTCTGCTACCTTCTATTTGGGGAATAAACATAAATACTAGATTGTCCCAGAGCTGCAGTGGGCAGCCCAGGAGAGCCAAGTCACAATCTATAGCCAGCATTCAATGGGGAGAGGAACCCACACTTTTAGAGCATTGAGAGTTACACAGCTGAAACCATGAGGAAACACAGGGGAGGCACACAACTGAGCAAGAGTCTACCAACTGATCATTAAACCTAAATGCTACCTACTGCATCACATTCCAAAGCTTCATCACCAAAAACACCTTGCTAACATACCATCCTCGGAAACGAGAGATGAGAAATCAGCTGCAAATAAAGACCCTGCACAAATGCCCTGTGAAAACATCCAGAAAAGATGTCTATTAACTGTACTCAATTTACACTGTAGTTAAAACACATACAGATATGAGAAAGACTCAATGCAAGAATTCTGGTAACTCAAGTGGCCAGAGTGTTGTTTGTCCTCCAGGCAACCACTCCTGTTCTCAAAGAATAGTTCTTAACCACGCTGAACTGGATGGAAAGACAGAAATATAATTCGGCATATAAATAGGAACAAAGATTATTGAGAGAGATTCAGGAGGGCAGCAAAACCCATTCAAGAAAACTAAGAATAAAAATAAAGTGTTAAAAGAGCCAAAGGATGAAACAGTCTGTTTGAAAAATAATTGAATGGGTCTGACAGAGCTGAATAACACAATATAAAACTTTTTAAATACAATCACAAATATTGACAGCTGAGTAAACTAAGCTGAAGAAATATTCTCAGAACTTGAGGACTGATTCCCTGAAATAGGGCAGTCAGACAAAAATAAATAAAAAAGAATAAAATGAACAGAATGTCCAAGAGTATGGGATTATGTACAGAGGCCAAAGCTATTAATCACTGGCATCCTCAAAAGTGGGAGGGGGACAAAGCAAACAACCCGGTGAATATATTTCAGGATATCATCCATGGAAACTTTCCTAACCATACTAGAAAGGCCAACAGTCAAATTCAGGAAATACAGAACACTCTTGCAAGATTCTAACAAGAAGATCATCTCCAGGACACATAATCATCAGAATTTTTTAAGATTGAAATTAAAGAATGTTAAAGGCAGCTATAGAGAATGTACAGGTCACCGACAAAAGGAACCCCATCATGCTAACAGAAAGCTGTTTAGATGAAACCCTACAACTCAGAAAAGATTGGCAGCCTATCAGGTGTTGAACAATGAGAACACATGGATGCAGGGAGGGGAGCACTACAGACTGGGGCCTGTTGGGGGGAAATAGAGGAGGGACAGTGGGGGGTGGGGAGTTGGGGAGAGATAGCATGGGGAGAAATGCCAGATATAGGTGATGGGAGGAAGGCAGCAAATCACACTGCCACGTGTGTACCTATGCAACAATCTTGCATGTTCTTCACATGTACCCCAAAACCTAAAATGCAAAAAAAAAAAAAAACGATTGGGAGCCTATATTCAATATTTTTAAAGAAAAAAACTTCCACCAATAATTTCATATCCAACCAACTAAACTTCTTAAGTGAAAGAGAAATAATATCCTTTTCAGATAAGCAAATGTTGACAGAGCTAATTGCCACCAGGCCTGTCTTGTATGATCTTGAAAGGGTCACTAAATACAGAAAGGAAAGACTGCTACCAGCTAATATAAAACATTTTAAAACATACAGACCAGTGACACTCTAAAGCAACCACACAAACAAGCCAATGTAATAACCAGCAAACAGCACAATAACAGAATCAAATCCACACATAACAATACTAACCTTGAATGTAAATAGGCTAAATGTCCCACTTAAAAGGTACGGAGTGGCATGCCAAATAAAATAGTAAGACCTAATGGTTATGCTGTCTTCAAGAGACACATCTGACACGTAATCACATCCACAGCCTCAAAATTAAGGGATGGAGGAAAATCTACCAAGCAAATGGAAAACATAAAAAAAACAGGAGTTGCAATTCTAATATCAGATAAAGCAGAATCTAACCAGAAAGGTAAAAAAAGACAAAGAATGATATTACATAATGGTAAAGGAGGGTTCAATTCAACAGGAAAGCCTAACTATCCCAAATATGTATGCACCCAACACAGGAGCACACAGATTCATAAAGGAAGTTTTTAGAGACCTACAAAGAGACATGGACTTCTACAAAATAATAGTGGAAAACTTCAGCACTCCACTGACAACATTAGACAGGCCATCGAAGCAGAAAATTATCAAAGATCTTCAGGACCCGAACTCGATATTGGATCAAATGGATCTGATAGACCTCAATAGAACTCTCCACCCCAAACCAAGAAAATATACATTCTTTTCATTCTCATGTGACACATACTCTAAAATTGACCACATAATTGGACATAAAACAATCCTCAGCAAATTCAGAAGAACCAAAATCATACCAAATTAAATAGAAATTAAACAACCTGATCCTGAATGACTTTGGGATAAATAATGAAATTAGGCAGAAATTTAAGAAATATTTGAAACTAATGAAAACAAAGATACAGCATACCAGAATCTCTGGGATACAGCGAAAACACTGTTAAGAGGAAAGTTTATAGTGTTAAATGCCTATATCAAATGAGAAAGACCTGAAATAAACAACCTAACATTACACCTAGAGGAATTAAGACTGACCCTAAAGAAATAAAAATAACCATCAGAAACTACGAAAAACATCTCTACACACACAAATTAAAAACCTAGAAGAGATAAATTCCTAGCCACTTACTCCAGCAGCATTTATTGAATAGAAGATCCTTTCCCCATTGCTTGTTATTGTCACCTTTTTCAAAGATCAAATAGTTGTAGGTGTGTGCCTTTATTTCTCTGTTCTCTAACCAGGTCCAATGGCCTAGGTGTTTGTTTGCATGCCGGTACCATGTTGTTTTGGTTCCTGTAACCTTGTAGTACAGTTTGAAGTTGAGTAGTGTGATGCCTACAGCTTTGTTCTTTTTGCTTAGGACTACTTTGGCTATTCAGCCTCTTTAGGTTCCATATAATTTGTAGAATTTTTTTCTAATTCTTTAAAGGTACAGAGTGGCATTTTCATTTATTTGTGTTATCTCTGATTTCTTTCAGTACTGTTTTGTAATGCATATTGTAAATATCTTTTACATCTCTGGTTAGCTGCACTCCTAGATACTTTATTCTTTTATGGCTATTGCGAATGGGATTGCATTCTTAATTTGGTTCTCAGCTTGGATATTATTGCTGTATAGAAGTGCTACTAATTTTTGTATGCTGATTTTCATGCTGCAACTTTACTGAAGTTGTTTATCATTTCTAGGAGCCTTTGGGCAGAGATTAAGAGGTAAAGAATCATATTTCAAACAGTGATAGTTTGGCTTCTTCTCTCCCTATTTGGATGCATTTTCTTTCTTTCTCTTGCTTAATTGCTCTAACAAGGCCTTCCAATACTATTTTGAACAAAAGTGGTGAGAGTGGGCATTCTTGTCTTCCTCCAGTTCTCAGGTGGAATGCTTCCAGCTTTTGCCCATTCAGTATAATGTTGGCTGTGGGTTTTTCATAGATGGCTCTTCCTACTTTGAGGCATATTCCTTCAATGACTAGATTCTTGATTTTTAGCATTAAGGGATGCTGAATTTTATTCTAAGCCCTTTTCTGCGTCTGTTGAGGTGATCATGTGGTTTTGATGTTTTAGTTCTGTTTAGTACTGTTTAATTCTGATCATAAGATCAGATTTCTTGATTTACCTATGTTGAATCAAACTTGCATCACAAGAATAAAGCCTACTTGATTGTAATGGACTTGCTTTTAATATACTATGGAATTCAATTTTTGCATCAGTGTTCATCAAAGATATTGGCCTGAAGTTTTGTTGTTGTTGTTGTTGTTGTTGTATCTCTGCCAGGTTTTGGTATCAAGGTAATGCTGGTTTTATAGAATGAGTTAAAAAGACATTCCTTCTCCTCAATTTTTTGGAATACTTCCAGGAGAATTGGTAGACGCTCCCATTCTTATTTCTGTTAGAATTCTTCTGTGAATCCATCTGGCTCACTGCTTTCTCTATTTGGTAGGATTTTGTTACTGATTTAAAGCCAGAGCTTGTTATTTGTCTGTTCAGTATTTTAGTTTTTGCCTGGTTCAATCTTGGGAGGCTGTGTGTTTCTAATAATTTATCTATTTCTTCTAGGTTTTCTAGTTTGTGTGCATAGATGTGTTCATAATAGCCTCTGAGGGTTTCTTTGTATTTCTGTGGGGTCAGTGGTAGTGCTACCTTTGTCATTTCAAATTTTTTTATTTGGAACCTCTCTCTTTTTTCATTATTAATCTAATTAGCAGTCTGTAAATCTTATTTATCCTTTCAAAAGCCAACTTTGGGTTTTGTTGATGTTTTGTATGACGTTTTGTGTCTAAATTTTGTTCAATTCAAATCTGAATTTGGTTATTTATTTTCTTCTGCTTACTCCAGGGTTTGTTTGCTATTTTTTTTCTTTTTAATTCCTCTAGGTGTAATGTTAGGTTGTTAATTTCAAGTCTTTCTCACTTCTTGATATAGGCATTTAACACTACGTATAAACTTTCCTCTTAACAGTGGTTTGGCTGTGTCCCAGAGATTCTGGTATGCTGTATCTTTGTTTTCATTCGTTTCAAAGATTTTTAAAGTTTCTGCCTTAATTTCATTATTTACCCCAAAGTCATTCAAGATCAGGTTTAAAATTTCTATTTAATTTTATGGTTTCAAGAGAGATCTTAGCATTGATTTTTGTTGTTGTTGTTTCTTTGTTTTAATTTTACTGTGGTCCAAGGTTGTGGTTGACATGATTTTGGTCTTTTTGAATTTGTTGGGAATTACTTTATGGTCTAGTATAAACCACAATTACTTTACGTGGTTGATCTTAGAATATGTGCTGTGTATAGATGAGAAAAATGTGTATTCTGTTGTTGTTTGGTGGAGTGTTCTGTAAATATGTTAGGTTCATTTGGTCAAGTGTTGAATGTAGGTCCCAAATATCTTTGCTGGTTTTCTACCTTGATGATTTGTCTAATGCTGTCAGTGGTGTGTTGAAGTCTTCCACTATTATTATGTGGTTATCTAAGACTCTTCAAAGGTCTCTAATAACTTGTTTTGTGAATCTGGATGCTCTAGTGTTGGATGTGTGTATATTTTGGATAGTTAAGTCATCTTTTTCATCATTATTGGTTTAACGTCTGTTTTGTCTAAAATAAGAACTACCACTGCTTTTTCTTTTTCTTTTTTTTTTGATTTTCCATTTGCTTGATAGATCTTTGTCAGTCCCCTTACTTTGAAACTATAGGTGTTAGGGTATGTGAGATGGGTCTGTGGAAGATAGCATAGCATAAAGTTGAGTCTTAACTGTTTATCCAACTTGCCACTCTGTGTCTTTGAAATGGGTCATTTAGTTTTTTACATTCAAGGTTAATATTGCTATGTGAGGATTTGATCCTGTCATCATATTGTTAGCTGGTTGTTATATATATTTGATTTTATAGTTGTTTTATAGTGTCAGTCAGCGATTTACTTAAGTAAATACTGTTCTTTTGCTTTCATGTTTAGCCTTCCATTAAGGAACTTTTGTAGTACAGGTCTGGTGGTGACAAATTCTCTTAGCATTTGCTTGTCTGTAAAGGATTTTATGTCTTCTTCGCTTATGAAGCTTAGTTTGAGTGGGTATCTAATTCTTGGTTGAAAATTGTTATCTTTTAGAGGATTGAATATAGACCCTCAATCCCTTCTGGTTTGTAAGATTTTTTCTGAAAGATACTGTTAGCCTGATAGAGTTTCGTTTGTATATTACAGACTCTTTCTCTCTAGCTGCCTTTATGATATTTGTTTTGCACTGACTTTGAATCATCTCATGACTATGTGTCTTGGGGATGGCTGTCTTGTATAGTATCTTGTAGGGATTTTCTGAATTTTCTGAATTTGTTTATCATCTTCTCTTGCAAGGTTGGAGAAATTTTCATGAACAATATTTTCAAATATATTTTTTAAGTTTCTTGGTCTCTCCATCTCTTTCAGGAATACCAGTGAATTAAAGATTGAGTTTTTAAAAAAAATCATCCCATATTTCTCAGAGGTTTTGTTTATTTTTTTAAAATATTTTTTCCTTATTTTCATCTATCTGCATTGATTCAAAGGAACCATATTTGAGCTCTGAAATTCTTTCCTCAGCTTGGTGTATTCTGTTTTTATTTCTTCCATTTGCATTTAAAAAAATTTCCTGTAGTGAAATTTTTTTCTTTCCAGAAGTTTAGTTTGGTTCTTTCTTATAATGGCTATGTCATCTTTCATCTCATGGACTGTTTTACTTTATTCTTTTGATTGGGTTTCAATTTTCTCTTGTGTTTTGATGAACCTTCCTGCTATCCAGATTCTGAGTTCTATGTCTCTGATTTCAGGATTTCAGTCTGGTGAAGACTGATTGATGGGGAGCTATTGTAGTCATTTGGAGTTAAGAAGACACTCTAGCTTTTACTGTTGCCAGAGTTCTTGTTCTGTTTTTTTCTTCTCATCTATATGTTCAGATGTTACTTTAGTTTTTGGAGTTGCTGGGTTTTTTTGTTTTTGTTTTTTGAATAGGGTATTTTGCTTTTATATTCTTTAATCCCCATGAAGGTTTGACTATAATATATGTTGGATTCAGCTGATTGGTTTTATTTACTGGTGTTTTCAGTGGGACAAGCTTCAGCTCAGCACTCTTGGGCTACATGTTGTAATCCTGGGGGTCTAGAACCAGGCCCTCAGCTTTGTTCTCTGGTCCCTTGAAATTAAGCACCTGCTGCACTGAAGGGGCCAAGGTATCTCCAGTCCACTGGCACCAATTCTCCAATGGGAGCTGTAGGCAAAAATGTGCCAGTGAGGTGATGGGGTTTCTTGCATGTATGTGCACCAGCAGAGCAATTGTGGGTTCCTGTGTGCATGTGTGCCAGTGGGGTGTGAGGCATCCCTGTGTGCTCATTTATACCGGCAGGGCAGTGGGGGTTCTGCATGCACATGCCTGCTGGTGAGGCTGGGGGGCAGGCTGCAAGAAGGCTGCAAGCAGGTGCACACCAGCAGTAGTCCATTTGGAACAGTACTCTGACAGGTATGCAGTGTCTGCTAGAGAAAGAATTATGGCACTGACTGCTAGTAAGCATTTAGGCTGGGCAGCTGAGGTTGTGCTCTACACAGGTACAGCCAGGCAGGGACCCTGGGAGAGACGAGCAGACAAGGGAACTCTCACATCAGATTGACCCGGTTTCATAGGCAAGACAGCCCTTTTCTGAGCAGGATCAGAAACTTACAAAGTCTAAAGCTGCCCAGAAAAATATGGTCAGCCTTGTGGGATGGGTGCCCATGGCCGTGCTCCACTGCAGCTGTTCCAGTGCCAAACCATCTGTGCTCAGCATAGGTTGGAGTTCTGTTTTTGCCAACTCTCCCTGCCAGCTCAAATGTCAGTGGGGTCATGTGGTCTCCCACAGCTAGGATTATGGAAATCTGTGGTAGGAGTGGGCCACTCCATGACTATTTCACTCACCCATTCCCTAAGAGCAGCTGAGAGCCAGAAATGAGTCCTGCTACTTGGCAACTTCTTGCGGGGTTCTCAGCTATCTTTTCTTTCAGCCCAGGGCTTGCATCCTCTATCTTTCCACTCTTAATGCTTTCTTTCTCAAGATATGTTCAGTGTGCCAGTCTACTGGATAGCTGTGTCTGTTTTTATGTGTGAAGCTCTTTCTGGCTGCATCTAGTTGGCCATCTTGGCTCTTTCCTACCTCCTGTTTTTTTCATTTTTTTTGAAAACCGAGTTTCCCGTTAAATAAATTCGTGAAACAAGGCAACTTCATATGGTTAAGATAAATCATCATATATTGCTATTACATTTGATACCTCAGTTGATAAAATAAAATATTCTCTCTCTTTTATCTCCTTGAAATTTTAAAAATATTGCCTTTTACATTTGCATTTTTTATTGAGCTATGGAATATATACAGAAAATTTCACCAATGATAAATGCATAGCACAAATAATTTCATGGTTTGAACACATCTGCTATGGTTTGAATGTGTTCATCAAAGTTCAGGTGTTGGAGAATTCATTTCCAATGCAACAGTTTTGAGAGGAGGGATCTTTAAGAGTTGATTAGGTCATGAGGGCTCTGCCCTCATGAATGAATTAGTGTTGTTAACAATGAAGTGGGTTCATTATTGCTAGAGTGGGTTTGTTATAAAACTGCGTTTGGTCCTCTCTCAGTTCTACGTGTGCTGTCTTGCCCTTCCACATTCTGCCATGGGTTGCTACCACAAAAACTCTCTTACCACATGTGGCCTCTCAGTCTTGGACTTCCCAGCCTCCAGATCTGTAAGAAATAAATCTCTGTTCCTGTAAACTATTCAGTCTCATATATTCAGTTACAGCCACACAAAATAAACTTAAGTTGATACCTATGCAGCCTTCCTGCCTCTCTAACTCTGGAATGGAAGAACAGAAGTCTTTAAATCCTGCAGTTCTCATCATTCTGTTTCTCTTTTGACTTCTCCTCCTCTTTTTAATCTCATTCAGAATATGAGAGCATTTCCTACTAAAACTTGGGACATTAATGGTGCATTAATGTGACAAAGATGAAGTCCAGATGTAAAAGGCTGCTTTATGTTTCCACTATGTTTGGGTATAGAATCTCGCTTTTTAATAATAATACTACTATATTGTAGACTTTATTATGTATATAAGAATAAAATGCATACAAACAAGAGCAGAAAGATCAAATAAAATGGTAATTCTATATATGAAAAAAATCTATTTTCTTTTTTCCTATATTGCAACAATTATTTTTGATTTACTCATACCTTGTACTAAGTTTCAGGCACTTGAACTGATAGAAAATGACTGCCTGGTTGCTGAAATATTTTGCTCATCTGCTTGATAAATAGTGAGAAAAATACCTCCTTTTGGAGAGATTGTGAATAAATGATTGCAGTAACTTCTTTTGGGGATAGTCCCTTTTATGATTTAAAATTTTTTTAAGATTCCTCTTAAAAATAAATCTTCATCCCAAAGATACTTTTGCAGAAATTACTGTTTTTGAAAAACTTACGGTTTCTTTGGGATGAAGGAGAGGTGGTTTGAAAGTGAATGTTGCTAGGAAGCAGGGCCCTGTAATACCTGCCGGCCTTGAGTTACAAGGCAGGAAAGGAGAAATGTCTTCATTTAAGAAAGATGAACTTTACAGCTTAGAAAGTTCTTCCATACATAAACTTTACTCCCTCAACATTATATGAAGTCTGTCCTGGATATAATTGTACCCAGGTACAAATGTTCACAAAAAACTCTATAAAGGTAGTGTCATAAAAATATTTTACTATACTCATGGATTCTGTGGGTGAGAAATATACAATAGGTATAGCAGAGGACTCCTGCTGCTTCTCTATGATGTCAGGGCTCTCAACTGAAATGCCTGAGGGCAAATTGTGGTCAGGGGCTATTTTAATGTGAGGCTCATTCACCTGGGTTCACCATACCATTCTGAACTCAAATACTCTAAAATTCAAGTATTCCCTAGACTGGGAGGATTTGAAGACTGGGACTGCCAACAGAAGGAACATGTCCTCATTCATGATTTGGCTTCCTTATAACATGGAAGCCTCTGGGTGATTAAATTTTGAATGTGGTGGCCCAGGAATCCAGGAGCAAAGGATCTAGTGAGAAAAGCAGAAGCAGCATTGTCTTTTATGACTTAGCCTTAATAATCAAGCAGCATCACTTCTACCTCTCCCTTTTGGTTAAAAATAAGTCACAAACCCATACAGATTAAATAAGAGGGGAATAAGAGTCCATGCATTGAAAAGAAAGTGACAATGTTCTAGAAGGGGTTGGGGATATTGTTGTAGTCATCTTTGGAAAATACATTATGCCACAGAAGCTAACATTCAAAGAAAGTGAATAACTTGCTGAAGCCAAACAATAATTGATAAAATAAACAATAAGGTTTTGACTTCAAGAAAACATTTGTCATCTAAAAATCATGGTTTAATTTTTTAAATAAAACAAATGAGATGAAGTTGTATCACAGCCACCAAAAGGAGGTATGGGCCACAATATAATAACAATACTTTAAAGCTTCAAAATTTAATACTTAATCTCCGAAACATGTTTTTCCCTTGAGGACCCTTTCCTTCCCCCTTTCTATACTAAATTCTTATATCCTCATTGTGCTGAGCTGTATTCAACATTCGGAAACCATCTCAAACTAATGCTATATTAGAGCAGATTTTTCATTGCCAAAATAAAAAAAAATGATATTTGTGTTGTACAATGCAAAGGTATCTACTGAACAGCAGACTTGTTTTTCCTGGAGGTTTTCATTAGTACTGGGTCAATTTTTGTATGATGTATTGCTCATTTCTCAGCATGCTGGATGCTGGAGGTTTTCCCCTGCAGAAACTTAATGTCATCAGTGAGGACATATGTCTTCAGAGTAGCCAAAAACAAGAGAGCTTTTCCATGCCATTGTGTTCGAGTTCCTGAGAAGAAAACGAGCCTCTTGTAGGGGTACCATTCAAAGAAGGACAATGAAGATTTTCCAGTTCAGCAGCTGAAGGAGAAGGCTTGTTGTTCCCAGAGAAGCAACTAGCATCCCATTTAAACTATAGCATGGTGTTTTTCAGGAGCATGGATGACGTGGTTAGTGCCCTGACATCTGAGAAAGGAAAAGACTCAATAGAAAAAGCAAACATTATAAACCTCTGACTTACATAAATAAATGTTTCATACCTTGCATATAAAATTGGAGTCCACTAAATTATATGTTGTTAAACCCAGGTTCAGATTCCCTCAGCCTTCATAAATAGAGGCACTACAGTCTTCTTACTCTCAGTGGATGCTTAACTAACAAAGTATCAAGATGAAGAAAGGATTTTTCAAATGACTTCTTATGTTCTTTTGGATGACTTCTTACTGTGATCTTCTTACTCCATACTTAAAGTTTCTAACCACATTTGTCTTTACCAGGACATAGCTGTTCTTTTCAGGCAGTCAGTATTTTTCTCAGCCTTAACAAATACAGCACAGCTACTCCTATTTGACCTAGACCAGAGTGCAGTAGCTTCTAGGAAGATAAAACCTAATAGACATTAGCTTAACCATTTATGAAATTCTGACATATTAAAACATAGAGGAGAAATCACATATTTGAGAATCAGTCTACATTTGTATTTCTCTCTCCTTGCAAAGTTTTTCAGTCTTACTGAATTTCAGTTCATCCTCTTTAAAAATCAGTTTAAAAATACATTCCATAAAATTCCTATAAGCTTTACATTAAAGTATAAATAAAACAAATATGACAGAGCTTCAAAAATTATGTATTTAATATATACTCAGTAAGTTTGATAAATAATATTTACAATAGCAAAGAGATGGAATCAACTTAAATGTCTATCAGTGGATGAATGGGTAAAGAAAATGTGGTACCTGTACTAAATTCAATACTATTTGGCCATGAAATAAAACAATAAAATTATGTCATTTGCACCAACATGGTTGGAATTGGAGATTATTATGTTAAGTGAAATAAGCCAGGCATAGAAAGCCAAATATTGCATGTTCTCACTCATATGTGGAAGCTAAAGAAGTTGATTTCATGGAGGTTGAAAATTAAATGATAGATAGCAGAGGCTTGGAAGGAACCAACCTGTGAACTGAAGCCAGACAACTTAAACTTCAGAAGAAAATAACAGCAGCTTATTTACATACATAAGCTGCTTTCATACTTGCTTACTAATGTATGGACTTCAGAGTAATGTGACCTATATTGATTTTTCCAGGACTGTTCTTTTGTTTGTTGTGTTTTCTCCCTTCTCTTCCCTATTTTATCTTCATAGGAGATAAGACTTCACAACCTGCTAAAAATGAGCTTTTGGGACCTATCCATCTAGGGATATACTGTCCTAGCCATGAGAGATCAGATGAAACCTGAGACCAGAGACTAAATTTCTTGTAAAATGGCTTTCTCCAAAAGACTTTTTTTTTTTTTTAAAAAAAGAAGGGGGGGATATGAAAGGAAAGTATCTTGGACCCCCAAAATCACTAAGGAAAACTCAAGCTGGAAACTGCTTATGGCAAAGCTCCGTCCCATTCTATTCAAAGTCACCCCTCTGCTCACTGAGATGGATGCATATCTGATTTGCCTCATTTGGAAAGGCCAATCAGAAACTCAGAAGAATGTAACCATGTGTGTATGACCTATCTGTGACCTGGAAGCTCCCTGCCCGCTTCCAGTCTTCCTGCCTTTGCTTCAAGTTGTCCTGCCTTTCTAGACCAAACCAATGTACTTCTTAACATATAGTGATTGATGTCTCATGTCTCCCTAAAATATATAAAACCAAGCTGTGCCCGGACCACTGTGGGCACATGTCATCAGGACTTCCTGAGGCTGTGTCATGGGCACATCCTCAACTTTGGTAAAATAAACTTTCTAAATGAACTGAGATTTGTCTCAGATTTTCTGGTTTCACACCTATCTGGAATGAAAGGTGATAGAATGAAAAAGGAAGATGCATGTGCAATTTGTTTCCTTAGGATGTGAGCACCTCCTCTTGATGTGCAAACCAACTTAAGAAGAAAATAAAGGCAAATTGAGTTATTTAGACTCCAAGATGCCTGGGTTGGTCTGCTCTATTATTTGCTTCTGGGGTTAGAGATGCTGGTAATATTAGCAGATTCACTCCATGAAATATATTCTTGAAGAAAAAATTCTTTACCACAGCCACAGATGACACCACTACTTAGAAGGCAGCTGTTAGCCCAAGGAGATTGGGAAGACTATCAGCTGTGAAAGAGTAAAAAATAGTGCAAACTCCGAACTTCTGAGCTGAAACTCTCTTAGAACTCAAGTTGTGAGCATCTTATCATGATTTTACTCCCACTGCACATATAGGAGTGCTCAAAAATATGTTTGAAATAAATGATTTAATGGATTGCCAATTCTAAAAAAGTTAAATTCAAGTGCCTTTTTAAAACCATTATATTTATATTCAAAAGTTAGAACTCTAAAGATATGGTACAATATTTTTTTTTTCCTTTTGTAGAGATGAATATCTAAAATATGTGTGGAAATGATCTGAACATTTCAATTACCTATCCTCTGGGCTAAAATCATATCATTTAAGTTATAAAAAAACTTCTCTCTACAACTGCATCTTTCAGTAAATTCCTGACTTTTATTAGGGGCAGCTTTGTCTGCTTTAGCAGACAAAATAACATCATATTAACTTTCGTTTTCTTTTGTTTTCCTGCAAAACTCAGTTCGTCATAATGATCTCTAAAGAAATTATACTAGCATTTTATAAACAGTCATAGTTATATTTCCATATTTACTGAGGAATAAAAGAAATATTAGACACTACCTGTATTACACATATAAGACTAAGTCAAGTAAATCATGATGTGTGCCAAAAAATAACTTCTAAGAAAATTTTTTCCACTGTTTCACTTAAAAACTGTTTAAATAAAGATGACTCATTTTATTCCTTAATGATAAAGAGATAGATACATTGAAATGAAATGGCATTTATTTTCAATGGGCCCAAGTTTTTTTTCTCTTCACTTGTGCCAGTCACACTATGTTTTTTTGACAAGTAATATGAATTCAATGAGTTTTTAGATCTGAGGCTCCTCACTTAGCAGACAAGTTCAATCAATATAAAAAGCACAATGAGGCTTGAAATTATTATTCAGAATTATGCATCAATATAATTTATTACTGGAAACACCTAAAATGGACAAATGTGTGTCTGAGGCACAATAATATATATTCAATAATGTAGGCTAAGATTAATTCAGTATTACCAAGTTTTGAAATCATATTGGGGAAGTATGCCTGTTTAGATGGTTTAAGTGTAAAGTTTATGACTTTATAAGGGAATAAAGGATTGTATGCAGAAGGTAGCCAAAATGGGACAGAAATAAAGAATTTCATGTAAATAGCCCATTACTATAAAATTATTCAGTGCCCCCCACCCCTTTTTTTCTGTTCATCCTGGGAAGATTTTCCCATTCTGTGAACTCTATTTTAAAAATGTACTTAAGGTGCAGTTATGATTTAAAAAAAAAAGGTGGAGCAGGAAATTGGATTGTAAACATCCATCAAATTATCTCTACAGTACCTTTGAAGAAACGTTCAAATTCTGTTTTCTTTATTTTCTGTCTCTGTTGAATAATAATAATATTAGACCTTTTTATTTGTTTCTTTTTCTTTGCCATTTTCCTGCAGTGAGAGTCTTTCCAACTTAATGATGTTCTCTCCTCTGTAATTAGTGGTGTATAACATATTGATACTTTCTCTTTTTTCCTGCCTGATCGTTTACATAAACAAAGTGATGTAATTAGAAATATATATTTAGTAACCCATTTAGGAAAATGTTGACTGTAAGAAAAAACAGGTTTATTGTTCTCCCTGGTTTTCTTATAACTATTCCACTGACCCCTAATGAAAGGGGGAAAAATAAGACAAAGATAATTGACTTTTAGTACTGAAAGAGTCAGAATATGTATTGTGAAATGCAGTTTTAAGTCTTAAGTAAGCAGACCATCTTTGCACAGATTAAGCTTGTTGAAGTGAGAAGGAGGAAGAGAGGAAAATGGCAATGAGGAATAGGCATTTCAGAAAGCACTGACAATAATCTCTAATGCTCTGAGTGTAACTACCACAGTATCTTGAGTATTGGTGTCACCAAGAGACCCATGAAGGATATACAATAGGAAGTGAGAAATTTACATTATATGTGATGCTGATTTGCGAATAAGCCAAACAAGAAGCAAATATCGAGAATGTATGAATTCAAAGGCAGCATGTCAAGTCAGCTTCTCCACAGGACATGGCACAGAAATTCAGTGGATTCATCCCAAGTCAAGCCTGTTGGGGCATGTCTTGAAGCCAAATCTCAGATCTAAACAAGTTGCTGTCATTTTGTCTTTATCTCTGGAATTACTTCCACTGAATTAAACCACACTTGCTGTTGGACCAGGATTAAGCCAGCGTTCTAGCCTGTTGCTGGACCTCTGATTTTATTTGTCACACACTTATTTGAATTGGCAGGTCTAGCAAACAACTGAGTTAAAGAGCCTGCCTGTGAAATTCACGAGAGAGCCTTCTGGGTTTTGCCCCTTCACCTTTCAATATCTAAGTAAATCATTCCTGTCTAGATTGAGGAGTACCACATAAAACTGCTTAAGAGACTGTGTCTAACACAATGTGAAAGAATTATGAGGAATTCTCCAGTTATGGGGAATCGAGCCCTATTTAGGGTATCAAAATATGTAAAAGGAGGAATTTCTGTCCTGCCTTGGGGAAAACTGTCACAGTTACATCAGATCACCTTATGCTCTAGTGCTTTTATTTTACTCTACTGTCATGAGAATGAGGACTTGTCTGTGAACTAGAGTCCTCGTTTTTGATCCCGCCAATTATTTTTAACCACTTTGAAATAGACTTTTTTAATCCTGTGTTTATTTTACTCAGATCTTAGGAATTCATAGCGTCATTAATGTTTAAAAGTCTATCATAGGTCTCTTTAAGACTCTAATGATTTTTCTTTGGTTTTCACTTTCTTAAAAAATTGTGTGTTAAAAATGAGAATCACATTAAGTATGAAAATATTAATTATATGTATGAGATATATGCATATGTATATATATTTTATAAGATGTATGCATGTAAGATATATATACATCATAAGATGTATAAGATATATATACATATTATACATATATATAAATACACATACCTTTGCTAGGCATCTTGGATAAAAATAAAACTCAGACTCTTACTTTCTCAGAAGAGTTTAAAATTTTATCTGGGAATACACATAAACACTTAAATGGAGAGTCATGTAATAGGACAGTATGGATATTAGTAATTATTATTGGAATAGTGTACATTTAAAAATAAATTGCCTTTGCTTATTTGTGCAGCTATGTAAATATTGGTAACAGACAATCCCTTTCTTAGAGTGCAATGATCATGAATGTCTTGTGAGTCATTTCTTATTTAATAAGAACCAAAAGATCAAAACAGAATAATAGTATATATTTCCCCTTACAAATTGCTTTAAACCTCTTCAGTGAGACTATCATTTGAGTAAACACCAGCTATCTGCTCCTTTACAGAGGTCCTGACTACTGGGGCAAGTTTCAACCTTTATTTTTAATGTCAGAAAGAACACCCAAAGAACCCCCTAAAAGAGAGCGTCTTATTTTCTGTGGGGCAACTTAGTGTGTAGATTTCCCTGCACTCTGATGAGAAGGCAGCACCAATGAAGGGAGAGAGGAAACATTCCTGGATGTAATACAGTCATGTTCCATATAATGATGTTTTATTAGAGAAAAACAGGAAAAAAAACAACATGAAAGAAAATGATTCTCCCCAAATATGTATGTTGCAAAATGTGTTGCTGGTTTAGAAGTCTTTTTTTTTTTCTTTCTTTTTTTTTTTTTTCTGAATGAAAAGTTATTCTAAGAACCATCAAACATAAAACCAGGGTCTCCAGGAATTTTTCCAGAGGAAAACCTAGTTTTCACTTCGCTTCAGGGGAAAAAAGTAGTATTAAGTGGGGAAAGGGACATAATGGCCATGAATAAAGTGGAAGAGCATTGAAGGAAGCATACAGAGCTGACATTATCTTGAATCAATTTGCTAAGAGAAAGGCCAGGACCTGGGAGGGGCATGTGAGGGTGGCTGTGGCTGTGTTTTCTGGTGTAATGTGATCTGTCTTATAGAAGAAACAAATGGTCAGAGTAATCACTGGAAGGACATATTGTGGAGACAGTTTATATTACAGAAAAAAGGACCAGTCTTAATTCTGTATTATTTCAGGTGATCTGTTATTTTATATATAATAAGGATTAACAAGGATATTGATCATATGGACTGCCAAAAATTAATAATATAAAATTTAAACATAATATATATTTTTCCCGCTTGGGAAACATCTGAAATATTTAGCTTTCTGCTGTGGTAAAATATATACAAGATAAAATTTATCATTTTAAGCATGTTTAGGTGTCCATTTCAGTGCCATTAAGAGCATTCTTACTGCTTGTTCAATCATCACCCCCATCTACCTCCAGAGCTCTTTCATCGTCCCAAACTGAATCTCTGTACCTATTAAACAGCAACTACCCATTATTCCCTACTGCGGTCTCCTGGTAATCACCATTTTATTTTCTGTGTCTATGAATTTGACTACTCTAGGGACATCATGTAAGTGGAATTGCATCGTATTTGTCCTTTTGTGTCTGTCTTATTTCATTTGGCATGCTGTTTTTGAAGTTCATCTACATTGTAGCATATGTCCTAATTTCTATCCTTTTAAAAACAAAAATATCTTCTATTTTATGTATCTGTTCATCTGCTGATAGGAATTTGGTTTTCCCCACCTTTTGGCTATTGAGAATAATGCTGGTATGAACTTAAGTGTACAAATATCTGTTCAAGTTCCTGCTTTTTATTTATGTTTCCAGTATATACCCAGAAGAGGAATTATGGGATCACACAGTAATTCTATGTCTAGTTTTTTGAGAACAATCATACTGTTTTCCACAAGGTCTATACCACTTTATGTTCCCATTAGGAATACACAAAAGTTCCAATTTCTTCGCATCCTCAACAACAATTTCCTTTTTCATTTTTTAAAATTTTTCTTTTAAAAATAGCCATCCTTATGGGTGTGAAGTGGCATCTTATTGTGATTTTGATTTGCATTTCCTAATTTCCTAATAATTAGTGATGTTGAACATGTTTTCCTGTACTTACTGGCCATCTGCATATCTTCTTTAGAGAAGTCTATTCAAGTCCTTAGCCCATTTTTTGACTGGGCTGCTTTTTAAAAATATGTTTGAGTTGTGGGAGTTTTCTTTTAATGTATTTTGGATATAAATCCCTTATCCGATACATGATTTGCAAATGTTTTCTCTCATTCAGTGGTTTGCCTTTTCACTGTCAATTGTGTCCTTCGATGCACAAAAGTTTTAAATTTTAATGATGATGTTCTCATTTACATATCTTTCCTTTTGTGGTCTATGCTTTTGGCATCATGTCCAGTTAATCGTTGCCAAACAGTGTCATGAAGCATTTCCCCTGTATTCCCTTCTAACAATTTGATACTTTTAGCTTTTCTGATTTCCATCCCTCTCTCTGAGATATAGAGGATCTCACCCAAAAGGAATCTTCTATGATGCTGTCCGGTAGAAATTTTCCCTTAATCTGAGAGCCTCTGTCCTATGTCCAGGACTATGCAATAAATTAAGCATATGTTTAATTTTTGCCCCCTTTTTACCAGTATTTGCCTGGAATTGATGCATTGATGGATCTCATCTATAGATCCAGCTCCATCCTTTTCTAGAGTAGGGTACACATAAAATCCATGATGGCCAGGTTTTCTCATTGCTGGTCAGCTGCACATACCCAGAATTTGGTGTGTCAAGAGGAGCTTTAATAACCACACAAACTCCCAGTGTGGTTTTCCCATACTCTTCCCTCAAAGGCAAATATTGTTCATTTTGGATAACAGGGCACAGACCCAATCTTTCTTCAGTTGAGTTCTCCTCATTATCGTGACTCATATACCTTAACTTCTTACCAAGTGAAAGCTACAAAATATGCTGTGCTATTTAGTTCTTGCCATTTGTCATTTGGGGCCTGTTTTTTATACCCACCCTTGACTGTCCTGAAATACCAGAAAAATACCACATGCCAGACTACCAGCTTGGACATCCAAACAGAACATTTCAATGTCATTGTCTACTACTAAGACTGCTATAATTGTTTCTCCCTTTTCCCTACCCTGATTTTATGATATTTCTACCTATCCTACCTACCTATCACAATCTAGACCAACAGAAGTATCTGGGTGAATGTTTGAATAAATTCATCATAAATAAGAAAACAACAAATTAATACAGAGGTAATCAAACATATTCTTTCCTCCATTTTTCCTAACAATTAAAAATAAATGTTTTCCATTTCAGATGCTTCTAATCTCTTTCTTGGACAATTGCAGTGGTTTACTGATTAGTCTTCCTATGTATAATACTTTCAGTCTTCAACACTTTCTATATGTTGCTACTGCATATACGTTCTATATAGAAACAACATATAGAAAGTATACATATAGTTTCTATATAGTAACAGCATATAGAAAGTATACATATAGTTTCTATATAGTAACAACATATAGAAAGTATATAACATATAGAAATATAGATTATATTTGCTAAAATACAAACATGATATTGTGACTTTCTGCTTTTCTGCTTAAAACTTTCCACTTCTACCCATTATTCATAAATTGAGTGTCCGCAGTGTAAGAAACCAACCTTAGAGCAAGGCTTTCATTGACAGTCAATCCAAGACGTTAATCTGAGACTCATCTTCTTACATTATTCTTTAAACACTAAGTTATTCATCTATAGTGAGCTAGTCCTTTTTATGTATCTTTTTTCTCCTGCAGTTTCTTCTACCTTTTCCACTTGTATCGTGGTAAAATACTCTGTTAAATGTGAATTTTAATCTGCTTTATGAAACCATTTCTACTGATCTCAGACCATTGCTTCCTCTCCTGTACTTCTAGGATCCTTTATCCATAAAGTCACTATGTCATTGATCACATCCTGATATATTTAGATGGGAAGCCATGTGCTTGTCACACTGAGTGTGACTTCATTTAAGACAGGTTAAGTAGCTTCCTCATCTTTATATTCTAGATCACAGAAGATTGCTAGCACATTGTAGGCACTCAGTAAATATTGGGGAAACAAATAAAATAAAAGCTTAGAATTATAAACAGTCTTAAACCCAGATGTATATCATTATTTGGAGAATTTCAGAAACCTATCTGTGGCAGACTCTCCTTCATTATTAGTAGAGTGTAAATTAATATTGTTATCATGGAATAGAATTTGACAATATGCATCAAGAGTCTTAAAACTCTTATTCTTTGAGCAAAAAATGATATTTCTAGAAATGAATTTTCAAAAGGAAATTGGAGATGCTAAATTAAAACAGAAGTTTTTGAGTTGTAAGTGATGGATATCAACTCAAAATAATTTAAACAAACAAAAAAAAAACCAAAATGGAACTAGGCTGCTCCTAAAGTTTAACTGAAGAAGGTTATAAAATTGAAGAGTTACAGTACGTAGTGCCCAAAGTCAAACAGTAGAAACCAGTATATGCCAGAGCTCTCCCAGACTCGATCTATCATTCCACTTTTCTAATTTCATTTAATTTCATTCTTCAGGTAGGTTTCTTCTCATGAGTTAAAATATGCTTCTTAGCAATTACAAATTCTCATCCTCTATGCTTAGCAATTCCAGAGGCAGAAAGTCATTTCTTCCTATTTTTTTTTTTAATAATCTCCCTATCAGTCCAGAAAAGGTACTGGATTGACCTACTTAGATCATGAGAACACCCTTTGATCAATCACTGCTTCCATGAAAGTAGGGTAGAGTGTATTGGTTAGCCAAGTCAAGTATACTAGAAGATAAAAAAAAAAATAAATGAATATATACATAAAGGATATATCTACTGTGAGTCAAATGATTATGTTCAAGGGCACATATCATATTATAAAACTGAAAAAAGACACAGATGCCCAAGATAGTGGTGCAGTTTGAATAAATTATTTATTGTTGTACACTCTGAAACATAGAATAGTTTCATATTGTGTTTCTCTAGAATTTTGATTTTTCCCGTCTGTTTGTTTTTTGTGTTCTTCTGTGCACATTCTTTAAGTTTAGGGGTCAGATGGCGAGACTCAAAACACAATGAAGTTTGTAGTCAAACATCAATAAATTCAGGGTAGGGAAGATGAAAGGATGAATTTTTAAAGTAGTACCTAGACTGGTGGTAGTTGCACTTTCAAAGGGATAGGAGCTCTACAAGGGAGCTCAGATCAAAGTAGTTGAATGTAAATACAAGCCCATTTTCAGTGGAGATTTATCAAGATGTATTTCATTCTGTATTATTTTAGGTTCTTATAACTAAAACTATAGTGAAAGAATGGCAATTGTTCACTGAGTTGAGGTAGTAAATAATTCAGCCGCAATCTCAGTATGCCCTCCATATTTTAAATAATAGAAGTGCAAACTAGGCATGTAAGAAATAGTTCTCACTTGTCCTTGTTTGTGGTATTTTCTTCTTACCATTATCAGTTACCTAAGTAAGAAGAAATTTCAAAAGCTATCAAAACTTAAATATCTCTACAATAAATAAGATAACTTCTTAAGTTTCAGCATAAATCTATAGATATCTCTTCCCACAAAATGCGGTTTCATGTTTATGGCTTTCATTTGCTCATTTATACCTGGGATTTCTGCCAGTCTTCTAGTGAATTAACACATATTTATGACTAAGACTGAAATTCACAGCTTCAAACAACTTCAGCTATTTACTTGAGAAACTTGACATCTAAAACTCGATACCTGAGATATGTACCTCTATGAAACTTGACAAGATTTACTGTCTAATCTTTTAATGTATCCAGCGTGGGTCTAGATGGAGAGGTAGAGCTCTGGTTTGAAAGCCTTCAACACTGCATGTCACAAAGGCACGTACTGGACCCTCTTGTAACTATATTCACTGGCTGGCCAATACTGTCTCTGTGGAATCTCAATAGCTTGCCCACTGCAGAATCTAGAATTCAAAGGCGAATTAAGGGAGCAACTATCTGAAACAGTAGCACAGATTATGCCAAGAGTTCTAACTTCCTGCACTTTTTGACAGCCTTCATAAGAGGGCAGTATGAAAAGTGGAAAGGAAAATGGCACTGCTACATTGGCCACAAGCTTTGGCATGAGCCTTGAGGCAGAGAAACAATTGCTATTCTCTGAAGAAGACTCTGATAAGTCAACTACTTGAAAATATATCTGACTATTCATTTTTTTTTTATTTTATCAAGCAAAGAAGAACAAATGATGGTCCTCCTTAGTAAATGATTTATAGATGACTTCTTAGAGGGTATAAAAGTAGCAGACACCAATGTTAAATTATCAAGAAAACTCAGTACCCCTGGTATAGTTTGTAAATAAGGCAAATGTTATTTAGGAAGATGCAAAAAAATTACGTAGATGTCCCTATGCCTGTTGCTGTTTTAGAGATTTGGGGGAATCTGGCTTTTCTAATGGTTGCCTGGATAATCTCAATATGACCACCTGTAGGTGTTAAGGGAGTTAATGCTTTTTGTGGCAAGCTTGAACCAGTGTGATACAGTAAAGAAGCAGGTTTTCTTTGGATGTGTACTCAGTAGTGGGTTGCTGGTTCATATGGTAGATGTTTTTAATAAGGCAGAAGGATTGCTGGGTTATATGGTAACCTCATTTATGATAGCATCAAGAAGAATGTAATACTTAGGAATAAGTTTAAATAAGGAAGTAAAAGCTGTATTCACTGAAGTCTATAACATACTGAAGAAAGAAATTGAAGAAGAGCCTGGGAAACATAGTGAGACTTCATATTTACAAAACAATTAAAAAATAAATAACTAGGTGTGGTAGCACATGCCTGTAATCCCGGCTACTAGGGAAGCTGAAGTGGGAGGAAATCTTAAAACTGGAATGTTGAGGCTACAGTGAGCTATGATCATGCTATAGCACTCCAGCCAGGGCAACAAAACAAGACCCTGTTTTAAAAAAATTGTTTTTAAAAAGACTAAAGAAAGACTAAAGGAGAATTGCAAACCACCGCTCAAGGAAATAAGAGAGGACACAAATGGAAAAACATTCCATCCTCATGCATATTAAGAATCAATATCATGAAAATGACCTTACTGCCCAAAGTAAATTACAGATTCAATGCTATTCCCATCAAACTACCATTGACATTTGTCACAGATTTAGAAAAAAATACTTTAAATTTCATATGGAGTCAAAGAAGACACCATATAGCCAAAAAAAAAAAAAAAAAAAAAAAAAAGAACAAAGCTGGAGGCATCATGCCATCTGAATTCAAACTATAGTACAAGGCTATAGTAACAAAAACAGCACGATGCTGGTACCAAAACAGATATATACATCAATGGAACATAACAGATATCTCAGAAATAACACCACACATCTACAATCATCTGATCTTGGACAAACCTGTCAAAAACAAGCAAAGAGGAAAGGATTTTCTATTGAATAAATGGTGCTGGGAAAACTGGCTAGCCATATGCAGAAAACTGAAACTGGATTCTTTCCTTACACCTTATCCAAAAATTAACTCAGGATGGATTAAAAAATGTAAAATCCCAAACCATTAAAACCCTAAAAGAAGACCTAGACAATATCATTCAGGACATAGGCATGGACAATGACTTCATGATGAAAATGTGAAAGGCAATTGCAACAAAAGCCAAAATTGACAAATGGGATCTAATTAAACTAAACAGCTTCTGCACAGCAAAAGAAACTAGCATCAGAGTGGGATGCTACAACCTAGAGAATAGGAGAAAATTTTTGCTATCTACTCATCTGACAAAGGTCTTATATCCAGAATTTACAAGAAACTTAAACAAATTTACAAGAAAAGAACAACTCCATCAAAATATGGGCAAAAGTATGAAAAGACACTTCTGAAAAGAAGATATTTACATGGCAAACAAACATGAAGAAAGGCTCAACATCACTGATCATTAGAGAAATGCAATTGATCAAAACCACAATGAGATACCATCTCACACCAGTCAGAATGGCCATTATTAAAAAGTCAAGAAACAATAGATGCTGGCGAGGCTGTGGAGCTATAGGAACGTTTTTACACTGTTGGTGGGACTGGAAATTAGTTTAACCATTGTGGAAGACAGTATGGCGATTCCTCAAGGATCTAGAACCAGAAATACCATTTGAACCAGCAACCCTATTACTGGGTATGTACCCAAAGGAATATAAAGCATTCTACTATACAGACACATGCACAAGTATGTTTATTGCAGCACTATTTACAATAGCAAAATCATGGAATCAACCTGAATTCTGATCAATGATAGACTGGATAAAGAAAATGTGGTACATATACACGATGGAATACTATGCAGCCATAAAAAGGAATGAGGTCATGTCCTTTGCAGAGACATGGATGAAGCTAGAAGCCATCATTCTCAGCAAACTAACATAGGAACAGAAAATCAAACACTCTGTGTTCTCACTGTTAAGTGAGAGTTGAAAAATTAGAACATTATGGACACAGGATGGGGAACAACACACACTAGGGCCTGCTGTTGGTGGGTGGGGGACGAGGGGAGGGAAATTAGAGGGCAGGTCAATGGGTGCAGCAAATCACCATGACATGCATATACCTATGTAACGAACCTGCACGTTCTGCACACGTATCCCAGAATTTGAAGTACAATTTTTAAAAACTGAAAAATTATAATAAAAATTTACTTATTGCTTTTTTAAAAAAGACATTGAAGAAGACACAATTAATTGGAAACCTGTCCTGTGACCTCTTCTATATAATTTTAATATGGAAAAAATAAACTAAAAAAAGAACTAATTTAAAAAGTTTTAATGTGTTTTTAATATTTTTGAAATACTAGATATAGTTTTTATCTATTTTGTATAGATAAATCTCTGGTGTTCTTTTATGCAATGCAGGAGTATAATTGTGGTTCCAAATAATTTCTGTTTCTCTCAATATTTAGGATATTAAAGAATACATTGAAAAACTATTAAGGCAATGAGATGAAATACTAATTATTATTATTCTATTGCATTTAATGACAATTTAATAGGTTTTTAAGATGAAATACTAATTATTATTATTCTATTGCATTTAATGACATAATAGGTTTTTAAAAAATGAGCTGCTTCATCATATCATGTTACAATATGTACACATTTATCTTTATAAATGGAGGATGATTGACAATCTAAATATCCTTTATCTCTTTGTGTATTAGAATGACTTATGTTCTTATCATCTGTGGGCTTTCTATTCTGTACTGGGATTTTAAAATATACAAACACATATCATTTTCTCAGCAAGCTTACCAAGTTTTAATATATACATTTTATAGAATATGCTTTTAGATTTGGAAATATTAATTACTCTTACCCAAGGTTACACAGTATTAAGGAGAAAAGCCCAGTTTTACTTCCAAAATTCTATCTTCTTAGTCACTACTGATAAACCAGTTGCCAAGGTGATCCTCAAATCTATTACAAAGATACAAGTTCTTCTTTTAGGAATAATTTCTCTTTCTCTAAAATAGCCCATCCAGCGTCCTGGGGCCTTATCAATTGGTCTGTACAAGTAGTACCATATTCTTAAATAATGAAGTCTGGCAACATAGGATTATAGAATAGTTCTTATAAATACACACACACACACAAACACACACACACACACACACACACACACACAAATAGTAATTACATGAATGACTAACATTAAGAAATTTTCTAGAAAAATATCAGTCTTAAACGTTCATCAGTATTCAGTTTTACATTTAAATGTATCTTCACAGATAACCGAGACTAGGAAGGGTGAATGGAGAGGAAGGGGGAAGATGAAGTGTAGTGTGTTGAAGTATACAAACAAAGTTAGATAGAAAGAATAAATTCAATGTTTGATAGCAGAGTAGGTGACTATAGTTAACAAAAATGTGCAGTACTTGAGTGATGGTGACCCCAAATACCCTGACTTGATCACTATGAAATATATACTTGTAAGAAAATTTCACATGTACCCCATTAGTTTGTATAAATAAAAATAAACAAAGTCCCAATGTGACTACGTTTCAACACCTTTACAACTATCACCTTTACTGCAGGCTACCTTTGTCTTCCCCTTAGTTTTCTGTAATAGCCCTATAAATGACCTCACTACTTCCACTTTTGGTGCTATTTATAGCCAAGGCAGTCCTTAAGAGCATAAATCAAGTCATGTCAATGACTTCTTAATATTCTCAAATGGCTGCTCTAATGTATAGGAAAAGGCAAGTCCTTTTGTTTCTCTAATTGGTTTTCTTTTTATCGTTGACTTGTAAGAAGATGTAAAATATATTTTGGATATAAGAACCATATCAGATATATGATTTGTAAATATTTGGTCTTTCTTGTTATAATAAACTGTTTTCTCAACTTAATTTTCAGAAATTTCATTGTTATTGTATAGAAATAAAATAGATTTGTATATATTGATCTTATATCCTGAAAATGACTGAAATAATTTATTAATTATAACAGATTTGTAGTGGGTTCCTTAGATGTTTCTATACACAAGATCACATCAACAGCAAATAGATACAGTTTTACTACTTTCTTTCCAATTTGAATGCCTTTATTTTTTTCCCTAAGCTGCTCTAGTTAGAGGCAATAAAATATTAAATAGAAGTGGTGAGAGTGAATATTTTTATTTAGTTCCCAATCTCAAGGGGAAAGGAATTCATTCTTTTACCATTCATTAAAATTTTAGACACTTCAAAAAATGTAGGCATTACATTTTCTTATTTATTTTCTTGGGTATTAAACATTTTAGGTAACATATAACAATCCTGGATACTGGTCACCTCTCTAAGGCTTGCTGGTTTTTGCTTATTACTTTGGTAACTTTAGTGAAATAGCTAGACTATTTTAGTGAAGTTTTTTTCATCCCTTCAACAGGTTACATCATGTGATGCCACCCTTCAGAGTGTACAGCCCTAGGAATATACACACTTACCCTAACATGACAGTGACTTCAGCAGGGCGCTCTTTATTTTTTTCCCAGATCTCTTTGCTAAGCTCTCTTCTTCAGTTTGATTATCATGCAGCTGTTTCCCTTCACAAATTGCTACTTAATTTTGTTATTGTTATCAATAGCACTCTGAGGGGATAGATTGCACCACTATCTGATCCTATTAAATTGTGTCCCTTTTGTAGAGGTAATCTTTGAGGTTTGTTCTAACTACAGGAGGATTCCTCTTAGTTATCTCTTTTTCTCTATTTCTCTGGTATATTTCTAACTGGTTTAGAGTATAGCTTGCTGCTCTTATTGAGCAAGCAGCTTCTTAGTAAATGATTACCACCATCTTTTTTTTTTTTTTTTGTAGTGCCTTTAGCCTTAACCTAAGCACATTCTGTTCCAAATGAAATCATTTATCCTAGAGAGGGCTTTTGAACTCTGTTCTTACTGCTTGCTTCTTTCCCTGAGAAAACCCACTACTAATGTAGAACTCAGGCAGGGGGTATGGTCCACTTGTCTCAGAGTGACACTGATGCTTCATTACAGGGTACTGGGCTCAGACACCCGTCTTTGGTCCGCTTGGTTTACTCCTTCCAGTTTCTAAGCTGATAAACCCAATAAGTGATCTGGAGTGTTGGTGATTTAAGCCCCACTCTTGTTGACCTGCAAAGTCTGGAATAAAGTTATTCCCTAGAAGTGGGATCTGGGTGAAAAAAGGGAGCCCCGACATTTTAGCCTTCTTTCCTGGAATAAAACCTCTGCAACTTTGAGCTGAGGGAGTTGAGAAATTCTGGTGACCTGCGCTTCGTAGGGGAGATATCATAGCCCTCAAGAGGAACCTGGTGAGAGAGAGACTTCTATGTTCCTGTCTGCAACTTGCCGTAGTGGAGTTTCCAGCACACTGACCTAAAACTGGGACATAGGGAGGACATTGTGATTCAAATGCCATAGACTTCCACTTTACTTAATAAGATTTGTTAGTTTTTCTGGAAGATATAATTTTTACTTGAATACATGCCCTTAGAACAATATTTAGCAATATCCAGAGATGCTATGGTTGTTTCACGTGGCATAGGATCTACAAAGCCATTCATGCCATCATTCCAGAAATCTTGTAATTCTTAATAATTTTATCTTTGAGTTTGTGCTTTGTAAGTGAAACTCCATGGCACAATGGAGCATGTATCAGGAATTGAAACCTTTTCTCAGACACAGCCCCACTCTTGTCGCTTTCTAATCTCCTTGAGATGGGTTCTCAGCAGTCCGTTTCCTATCCCAGGTTCCCTGGGCCCCATACAGCTTCATCCTTTCCACATCCATCCAGAAAGGACTGCCGTCCCGCCCATGCTCTCCAAAGTGGAGGGGACCTGGATACTGATGCAGAGAGGATTAGGAAGAGGTGAGTCTGTCCCACGGCATCCTGAAATAGGGTGTGTTGACAGCCATCACTGACCAAGCTGTCAGTGCCTTCCTACACTAAGAGTCAGCGTAGAGGATCTGACACCTTCATCCACCCTTAATTCTTCAGGAACTGAAAGTGTCATAGTGTGGTGGTTGCAATCTCTTAGAGGTTTCTCATCTGTGACATAGGGAAGTGAGATACCTGGCTCAACTTCCCCACTTTCAAAAAGTTCTTTGGTTTGGCTGATTGTGGGAGAGGGAACCTGCACCCAATGGGTCACGTTTGTTTATCTTGCCAGGCCCCTTGGCATCTATAAGGCTCAGCACAAAAACCACTGTGATAAGTTGAGAGAGAAACCTTTGAAGAAAGGAAAAGCTTTTATAACTTAATATTATTAAGAACTTACTTTTTCTCTGCTTTTTTGAATAAGGGACCCAACATTTTCGTTTTTCACTGGTCCTGCAAATTACGGTGCTATGTCTAACTTTAGACCTTGGCATAGGCTGTTACCTCTATCTAGAGAACTAGTTTTCCTCTCCCTTTCTTTCCTTCATCTGGACAGTCCTATTTATTCTTCAGGTCTTGAAGTAAGAAGCTTTCTTTCCATTTTGGATTAAGTTCTGCCAAGTGCTCCAGTACAGTCTCCTTCACCAATCTAATTACCTATATTCAATTGTCTGTTTAATCAGTTATGTCAAAGCAAAATTGAGGGCAAGTACTATTTTCTTATTTGTCATTATATCTTTAGGCCCTAGCACAGTGTCAAGCATAACATGTTTAATATATTGGTGATTAATAATGATTAAATGGACAAATAATCCTTTTAGTTGTGGTGTCTAGTCTGATTTCTGAATGATGACAAGGAAATAATGGGAAGTAAAGTAGGAGAATTGTGCAAAAATGGAGAAGGGAGGGTGTAGCCAGTGCATCCAGGAGGTAGTTGACTGTTGCTTGGGACTGGAATGAAAAGCACAAGTCAATATTCAGTGTGCACAGACATGCCTCATGTGTGGTATTAATAAGACTGAACCCAATCTGAGAGGTAATATTGAGCCACTGGAATGATTTCAGACATGAACTGAGTACATCTTAGTGAAGTTACTCTGAGTTTAACATCAGAAAGTCTGGCTATTGAAGTCCTCATTCAGGGGAGAAAATGAGGGCCTGGGTTAGGTCAGCAAGAGGAAATGAGGAAGTAATGGATTAATGTGACCTTCAGAGAGAATCCAGTGGACTTGCTGACTCATGGAACACGGGCTATGAAAGAGTAATGACTGTAAGTGTTCCCAACTAGGTGTCTGAACTAATAGGGATTTTGTTAATCAGGACAGAGGCAGAGGGGATAAGCAACCTGCAGTCAGGTTTATGATGGAAAATGAGGACTTGGTTGTATGTATGTTGACTTGGACATGCCTGTGGTCCTCGCAGGTAGTGAGATGGCTTAGTTATAATCAAGACATACATGGCAGTAGGGATACAGAATCACTGTTTCTCAAACAGATCACAGGCCAGATGGTCCTGAGACATGCTCCTGGGACTTTTTCCTGCCTTTTGTAATACTATTTCTATGGGCAAATACAAATAGGCAGACCTGAACATTTAAATATATTGCATTCCTTAAATGCAATTTCTAGTGAGCTATTAGCTATCAATGGGATTTGGGGAATGCAATATATTTAAATTTTGGGTCTGCCTGTTTCTGGATTTTTTATTGTATATTGAAATTGACATGAAGAGCAATGTAAACATGGAGGATGTCCCAAAATAATAATTACCATAACGATAATAATAAGCACACTGCAAAGATCCATCGTAAGAGGGGCTTAGAAACTGCCCCTCTACCTCAGTTCTTAACTTCTTCTCTCTTTCTCTGGATTTTTACTCATATAAAGACAATCACATGCTACTTCATTTTTTTCCATTGTGATGTCCATATTCATGGAAGAACAGAAATGTTTTCATATGTGTTGTTTGGAGTGAGATTACTCCCTATGCCCAGGAAATATTTGAACACTGTATTGAGCCAAGTAATCTGTAAGGCCACAGATTTCCACTGCATTATCACCACCACCACTGCTGCATGGACACACATGTGCACACACAAACACTTACATGCACATACTACTTGCTTCAGACCCACTAGTCTATGTTTGAATATTTCACTGTGCTGACATCCTTCAAACGGCCATGTCTTTGTCAATGCTTTTCCACTTACTGGAAATTATTTTCCTGCCCTGCCTTTATGCTGACTCTTCTGGCTAATCCCTTTTCTTCCTTTAAGAACCAGCTTGCTTGATGCTCCCCTTCCTCATAGGCATCTTCACAGTCCTCTGGCTGAGTCTGGAGATCTTCTGTCTTAGGCTCATTACATAGCACTGCAGTAACATATTTTATTTCACATGTTTTCTTCTCTATACTAAGAATCTTGAAAGACAAATCTGCCCAGTGCCTAGTCCTTAATATGTGTTAAACAAGTAGATAATATGGGTTACTCTGGAGAATAAGAAGCCATGGCTGAGGGTTAAGGAAACTTTCAAAGTGCTCTTGCAATGAACTAACAGAAAGTTCCCAAGAAAAAAAATATCAACAAAGAACTAATAAGTTTGCTTCTGATAATATTGATATATTACATGTATACACTCTTTAAAAAAAGGCTTGATCACGTGAGTAGACACATATACTACTGGAATTAATTGGCCCAGATATAGTTTTATTTCCCAAGAATAGAGTATTAAATTTCCTTATGAGAAAAGGAAGAGACAGCTTTATTTGCTGGTTCTGTTATTGGTAGGTATTTGCAGGGCTGTCTTGATGACATATGGTTATTTGCTTCTTATAAACAAGCAATTTTCTTTTTATTTTTTTCTTTTTATTTTTTTGTGAGCACATAATAGGTGTATATATTAATGGGCTACATGAGATGTTTTGATACAGGCATGCAATGTGAAATAAGAATATAATGAAGAATGGGGTATACATCCCCTTAAATGTTTATTCTTTGAGTTGCAAACAATTCAATTATACCATTTAAGTTATTTAAAAAATGTATAGTTATTACTGACTATAGTCACCCTGTTGTGCTATCAAATAGTAGGTCTTAATTGTTCTATTTTTTTTGTACCCACTAACCAACCCCACCTCTCCCCAACCCCATGCCCCTACTACCCTGTCCAGCCTCTGGTAACCATCCTTCTATTCTCTATGTCCATGAGGTCAAATTTTTAGATCCCACAAATAAGTGAGAATATGTGATGTTTCTCTTTTTCTGCTGGCCTTACTTCACTTAATGATCTCCAATTCCATCCATGTTGTTGCAGATGACTGGATCTCATTCTATTTTGTGGCTGAATAGTACTCCATTGTGTCTATGTGCTATATTTTCTTTATTTATTCATCTGTTGATGGACATTTAGGTTGCCTCCAAATCTTAGCTATTGCAAAGAGTGCTGAAACAAACATAGATGTGCAGGTGTCTCTTCAATGTACTGACTTCCTTTCTTATATACCCAGTAGTGGGATTGCTGGATCATATGGTAAGCTCAATTTTTAGTTTTTTTTTTTGAGGAACCTTCAAATTGTTCTCCATGTTAATTCTACCAATTAACATTTCCAGCAACGGTATATAAGGGTTCCCATTTCTCTACATCCTCATCAGCACTGGTTATTGCCTGTCTTTGGGATATAATGCATTTTAACTGGGGTGAGATGATATCTCAATGTAGTTTTGATTTGCATTTCTCTGATGATCAGTGATGTTGAGTACCTTTTCATATCCTGTTTGTCATCTGTATGTTTTCTTTTTAGAAATGTCTATTCATATCATTTGCCCATCTATTGATCAGATTATTGCTTATTTTATATAATATTATTTGAGCCCCTATATATACTGGTTATTAATTCCTTGACAGGTGAGTGGTTTGCCAGTTTTTATTTTCCATTTTGTGGGTTGTCTTTTCAGTTTGTGGATTGTATCTTTGGTTGTTCAGAAGCTTTTTAACTTGATGTGATCCCATTTGCCCATTTTTGCTTTGGTTGCCTGTGCTTATGGGGTATTGCTCAATAAATTTTTGCCCAGACCAATGTTCTGGAGATTTTCCCCAATATATTCTTGCAGTGATTTCATAATGTGAGGTCTTATATTTAAGTATTTAATATATTTTGATTTCATTTTTGATTTCACGCTTTTGAAAGGATCCAGTTTCATAAATATCCAGTTTTCCTAGCACCATTTATTGAAGAGAATGTCTTTTCCTCTGTGGATATTCTTGACACCTTTGTCAAAAATGAGTTTATTGTAGGTATGTGGATTTGTTTCTGGCATCGCTATTCTGTTCCATTGGTGATGTGTCTGTTTTTATGCCAGTACCATGCTGTTTTGGTGACTATAGCTGTGTAGTATAATTTGAAGTTAGGTAATGTGATTCCTCCAGTTTTCTTTTTTTGCTCAGAATTGCTTTGGCTACTCTGGGTCATTTATGGTTCCATTTAAATTTTAGGATTGCTTTTCCTATTTCTTTGAAGAATATCATTGGTATGTTGAGAGGGATTGCACTGAATCTGTAGATTGCTTTGGGTAGTATGAACATTTTAACAATACTGATTCTTCGTATCTGTGAACATGGAATACCTTTCCATCTTTTGTGTCCTCTTCAATTTCTTTCATCAATGATTTATAGTTTCCATTTTATAAGTCTTTCACTTCTTTTGATAGGTTAATTCCTAGGTATTTAATTTTATGTGTGACTATTGAAAATGTGATTACTTTTTTATTTCCCTTTCAGATTGTTCACTGTTGGCATATAGAAATACTACTAATTCTTGGGTGACAACTTTGTAGCTTGCAACCTTACTGAATTTGTTTATAAGTTCCAATAGTTTTCTTGTGTAGTTTTTACGTTTTTCCAAATATAAGATCATATCATCTGTAAACAAAGATGATTTGATTTCTTCCTTTCCAATCTGTATGCCCTTTATTTTTTTCTCTTGTCTAATTGCTCTAGCTAGGACTTCCACTACTATGTTGAATAACTGGTGATAGTGGATATTCTTAATTGTGTTCCCAAGCTTAGAAGAAAGGCTTTCAGTTTTCCCCATTCAGTATGATACTAGCTGTGGGTCTGTCATATATGGCTTTTATTATGTTGAGGTATATTTCTTGTATCCTCAGTTTTTTTTAGGGTTTTTGTCATGAAGGATATCAAATTTTATTAAATGCCTTTCCAGCATGAATTGAAATGATCATGTGGTTTTTATCCTTCATTATGTTGACATCATGTATCACACTGACATATTTGCATATGTTGAACCGTCTTGCATCCCAGGCATAAATTCCAATTGGTCATGATTAATGATCTTTCTAAAGTATTGTTGAATTAGGTTTGCTAGAAATTTGTTGAGGAGTTTTGCATCAATATTCATCAGAGATACTGTTTTGTAGTTTTCTTCTTTTCATTTGTCTTTGTCTGGTTTTGATATCAGGGTAATATTGACCTTGTAGAATGAGTTTGGAAGTATTTCCTCCTCCTCTATTTTTCAGAATAGTTTGAATAGGATTTTTGTTAGTTCTTCTTTAAATGTTTGGTAGAATTCAGCGGCGAAGTCCTCATATCCTGGGTTTTTCTTTACTGGGAGACTTTTTACTACAGCTTCAATTTTATTACTTGTTATTGGTCTTTTCAGGTCTTATATTTCATCTTGGTTTGATCGTGGCAGGTTTTATGTATCTAGAAATTTTCCTATTCTAGATTTTTCAGTGTATTGGAATATAGTTGCTCATAGTAGCTACTAATGATCCTTTGGATTTCTGCAGCATCAGTTGTAATGTCTCTTTTTCATTTCTGATTTAATTTATTTGGATCTTCTCTTTTTTTTCTAATTATTCTGGCTAAAGTTTTGTCAATTTTGTGTAACTTCTCAAGTGACCGACTCTTTTCTTATTGACCTTTTATACTTTTTAAATTTCAATTTCATTTATTTCTATTCTGAGCTTTTAATTTTCTTCTAATAATTTTGGGTTTGGTTTACTCTTACTTTCTTAGTTCTTTAAGATTCACTGCCTGTAGAAAATTATATTCAGAGTGGGGAAAATTGAAAAATTGTGGGGCATTTGTAGATTCAGTGTCTGTATGGCATTATCTCTTCTAGTGCATTTTCCTTGAGAATGTTTTTATAATTCAGAAATCAATCTACCACATTCAAATCAACCATGTATCAACTGGTTCAAACACCTATCATGTGGCAGTTTACTTTTTTATGCATAGTGTTGTCAAGCAAATACCTCAGCATACTTTGCTGTTCACTATTTAGGGATGTTCTTCTTTGGTCAAACAAACCAAAATGCTATTTTTGGGTTTCCCCATGCCACCATCAAGAATCCTCCTCCCTCGTTCCCTCGTTCTCTTACATTCTCCAGTGATTGTTTTATTCCTTTGGAGTTTACAGTTAATATTTCTTTTAGAAAGAGATCTGTAAGTCATCACATTTCACTTTATCATGAAACATGCTATATAAGAAAAGGAATACTTGCAATCAGTCACATGAAGGATATTAGAATGAATGCTGAATGCAACATTCTATAAAATGGTTTATCTTTCCTGTATGGAATAAGTTAACAAAATTGACCTGAATAGATGCATAAATGGAAAACAGCATCATCAATATTCAATTACACTGAAAAGAAGATAGGAGAAAGAAAATCCTGCAGGATCCAAGCAGTAATTTTAACCAAGGACTTGCAGGTTAATGAATGGTCTTTCAAGAAAAATTAGTATGTCCAAATATAAAACTACATATTTAACTCTGAACAAAGTTGTTCTAAAATTTTGCCTTGAATTGGAACACTATCTGGTTAAAAATCATCTTGGAAAATGACTCATTTGATAGTATTAAAATCTATCCACACCTTTTTGTCTCAACTGTACATAGGCATGGGAAATGGGGAAATAAACTTTCAAATACTTTTATCTCACAGAATACTTAGTAACATTCAGAGTATAAGCCATAGGTCAGTCTTTCACACTTATAAAAGGAAACACCCTTTCACTTTAAATTATGCAAGTGTTAAAGACACACTGCCTTCATTAACAGCATCCCATACTTGTGAGTATTCTAATCACTAGAAAAGCTGTGTGTGACCACACGGAATTAATTTTGCCCAACACAAATGAACCTGGTGGTCTTTTCAAGCCTAGAAATATCTAAAACTCTTCTCAGCAGACATTTGTGACCCACTTAAGTATTTACTCTTTTGAGAAATATGGGTTTTAAAAAATTATCTTACATTGGATTTGTGCAATAGTAAAATTCTGCTGTCTCCTTCTCAGGCCACTGGCCCCTCACTTCCAACAAGCTCAGAAAACTTCTCTGGAGAAGCCTTATGTTCTCTCACACCATTACCTAAAGAGCTTTCCAAGAGAATCATTAGGAAATTTCAGCATGAAAATGGCTAAGAGCTCTCTAAAGTCCTCATACCCTGCCCTGTCACTGGTGTAAGGGTCTGGGGTAGGCAAAGGCTTGAGAAGTCCACAGGATTTTGCTAATCTGAGTTCAACAAACTGTCTATATGGCTACAACTTCCAAGAGAAACCCAGAAATACCCCTCTCCCTTGGAAAGTAACTTACCTTTTGGAAAACAAGACTGACTATCTCCCATGCTACAAACAACTTTGATAATACCAATTATTATGACTATTTTTCAGCTCCTGTCATTAAGTTAGAAGATTTCAAGGACCTGCCCCCCTCCCAAGAAAATTTGATCTAGCCCTCTGTTTTCAAAATAAAAAGTTATATTAGCTTTCTTTAATAGAGATATTGAGATCACTTAGCCAACATAAAGGACATGATAATTAGAATAAAAGGTCTTACCTACAGTGCCATTAATACATGATAGGCACTGTGCCTGAGGCATTTGATCCTGTGTATCCGTATTTTTCATATAAGGAGACTGAGGCATAGGAGTAGCACATCCCAGCCTGGGCAAAATGGCAAAAACCCTGTCTCTACTAAAAATACAAAAAATTAGCTGGGCACGGTGGCATGTGCCTATAGTCCCAGCTACTCTGGAGGCTTAGGTGGAAGCATCACTTGAGCCTGGGAAAATTCAAGGCTGCAATGAGACAAAATCATGTCACTGCACTTCAGCCTTGACAATTAAAGTAAATAGAGTGAGACCCTGTCTCAAAAAAAAAGAAAACCTAACAAACAAATAAATGAGTAGCACATCATTTATCCATGGGCACAAGGACTGAAAATTGGGAATTCATAACATAAGTTCAGTCATATGGACACCAAGTCTACCTCCATACCTCCATATGTGTTGTTGAATCTCCCCAGCAACTCCCTCCCCCATTGTCTAGAAGCATCACCTTCAATCTTCTAGTGAACTATCTCCTTCTTCACTGTAACTGAAGGATTTTAATAGAGACTGACAATCACAGTTGTCTACCTTCTAAGACACAAAGACAGATATGGGCTCTAGGCTAGAGTGTCAGTGTTATTCTCTGGGACTTGAGCTTTGTTTAGCCCATCTCTGACAATGAATCTGTGAGGACAGGAGCTGCCAGGGTCAAGACAAAGAACATCTAAAAGACACTGGCTTGCAATAGACAATAAAGACCACCACAACAACATGGATGGAGCTGGAGGCCGTTATCCTAAGTGAACTAATGCAGCAACAGAAAACTAAGTACAGCATATTCTCACTTATCAGTGGGAGATGAACACTGAATACACATAAACACAAAGAAGAAAACAGCAGACACTGGGACCTACCTGAGGGTGTAGGGTGGGAGGAAGGATAGGATTAAAGAACTGCCTATGCTTGTTACCTAAATGATAAGATAATAGGTACATGAAATCCCCATGACACACAATTTACCTATATAATAACAAATCGCCACGTGTGCACCTGAACCTAAAATGAAAGTTAGGAAAAAAGATCACGACAGAGAAACAAGGCGTGGCAAACAGTATGCCACTGTTCCTGCTGCCTTTGAGGCCTGGCTGCACCACTGCCCACTTCTAACCTGGATGCTTGGATACTGGAGTCAGTAATATCCTCTTTGTGAGCATATGTTTTCAAGATGGGTTTCTAGTATAGTCCCTAAGATCTTCAAGAAAAAAAAAAGAATTTTTTAAAGTTTTTTTTTTTTTTTTTTTCCAGGGGATTAAGTATAATACCCTAATACAGTGTTTAGCATAGAACAGAAAATCAAAATAAGAACACATAAAATAATAAAATGAAAAGAGGACCTCCAATACTGACCCCTGCTTTCTGTTTCTTTAATAAGTATTCATAGTGGAGTCATATGCTTAATACACTAATAATCTGAGTAAAACAATGGAGCTGTTACTTCTAAGTGGAAATGGGAAACTTGACTTTACAAAGTCAAGTCTAACTTAAATCCTGTGTTTTTCAGTGAATTTTCACACCAGATAAGGAAGTTCACAAGATAGGTTTCAAAGAGGCAGGAGACCAATTGGTAAAAATATAATCTAAATAGGGCACTAGTGTCAGGATGTGGATATTCTATGTTTTATGGTAAGAATTAAGTCACAGAGAGAAAAGAAATAATTTTTATAAATTGAATAATTATAACAGGTTCCACAAGCTTGACACAATATATAATAAAATTTTTACAACTCTCTCAATAAGGATTACAAATACGACTTTCCCAATTTAGCAAATAAGAAAACTGAAAGAGACAGTTTAACAAGGTAGGCTGAAAGCACCTTTCTAATAAATGGTAGAAACAGGATTTGCAACAAAATTATGTAGATTAATGGATCATGGGCTTAACGGTTTCAAATACTTTAGTATTTGAAACTGATGGATTAGATAAAAGCTCCCCCCCACCACCAAAAAAGAAAATAAAAACCAAGCAGTAATTTAGTGAGTTAATATATGTTTTATTGCTTAACATTATAGGAAATCAAAAAGTCATATGCAATGAAGCATTAAATAACTCAATATAACAATACATTTATAAGATCACATTTTCAGAAGTCCTTAGACTGTGAGGGAGGAGAAGTGATTGACTTAAAGCTGATTTAATATGATAGGTTTCTGAGTCAAAGAGAAATGGAGAAATTGATTTCTACTAGTTTCTTCATGGAATTACAGTTCTGTCTCCTAATGTGAAACTGGCTACCCACTAGAAAAGCTTTGATTAAAGGATTTTAACAAGCTCTATATATGTTTGGTGGAGGAAATCTCAGTGCACGCCCCAGGGTAATTTTAGTAATACAAACCTAGTCAGATACACAAAGTTACAGCACATTAGTTCCCTACAGGGTAACTTCATGTTGGACCTCACAAAACTCAGCAAAACATTATAAGCTGGTTATCTCCACTCCCTTACCAAAGTCTAATTCAACCTTCCCACAGGTTACAATTACATGAGTAATTTTGTCATTTCCAAGACTGAAGACTTAACTTCACTGGGCTCTTTGATTATTGCAAATCACAGAAACAATTTCAAAAGCAGATTACATTGGTGAATTCTCTTTAACTACCTATTTTTCTTTTTTTTTTTTTTTTTTTTTTTTGAGACGGAGTTTCGCTCTTGTTACCCAGGCTGGAGTGCAATGGCGCGATCTCGGCTCACCGCAACCTCCGCCTCCTGGGTTCAAGCAATTCTCCTGCCTCAGCCTCCTGAGTAGCTGGGATTACAGGCACACGCCACCATGCCCAGCTAATTTTTTGTATTTTTAGTAGAGACGGGGTTTCACCATGTTGACCAGGATGGTCTCGATCTCTCGACCTTGTGATCCACCCGCCTCGGCCTCCCAAAGTGCTGGGATTACAGGCTTGAGCCACCGCGCCCGGCCAACTACCTATTTTTCTTATTATACATTTTGTTCCTTCCTTTAGTTGTTGTTAATAGTTTCAGCACTTCCTACAAAATGGGAGAAAGACTGAAGAGAATTTCCCAGATATTTTTGTTAGATATAATTTTATGTTCTAAGCATTCCATCTGAAGTTCTAGTACTTAAATAATACTCAGTTTATTTCTCATGTGTTAGAAGGACCAAAAAAAACTAAGATAATTATGGGTCAGAATTTTTAAATTCAGCATTATGTTTTTTGCTTATAATTTATCACTTTCTTGATTATCACTCATGAAGAACTTAACACACGTAAGCAAATGGCCTTCAAATTATTCTACCTGCCTGCAGAATTTCTCCTTCCAATTATTTAAATTAAATTGCATGAAGTGAAAATAATTATTAAAGGTAAAAAAAAGTTAAAACAGGTTTTCCAAGCATAATTTCTAATAAACGAAGTACACACATGCAAGTAAATAAAAATATAAAATACATTTTATATGAAAATAAAAACATAAAAAATATCAACAGTATAGCAAAATTTGAGGTGAACTTCAGATGTTATTATTCAATATTGCTGAACAAAGTCAGGCCTCGATAATTTCAAGTAAAAGTAAGAATATGCACTAGAGAAAAGCAGGTTGGTCAGTTACTCACATTGCTTCCCATTCTGTTAGCACACATTGCCATTTCACTTCACTTAAAATATAAAATGAATAAATGCTTTGTACTAGTCCTTGGAAAATTTTCTCAGTTCATTGAATGCCGTTTAATTTGCCCTCATCATTACCTGTGAAATACTATAGAGTATCTATTATTAGTATCTATTATTATTGTTATCTATTATTAGTGTTAATATTACTGGGTAGGACTGAGGCTAAGTAATTTGTCTCTAGGATACAGAGAGGCTGTCGGAGCCCTCAAGATAGTCAGGTGTTCTACTTCCTGAAATACTGACTTGACAATATAAAAAATGAGATTATAACTATGAATGTGTCTACATTATATCAAAGTAACTGATTAATCAGGGGTAAAACATGCACATTTATGGCATTGTATAGCAATGCAAATATGCACTGATAGATGTTTTAAAAATATTTTCATTTTGATTTTGGTGCTGTGAGAATCCAGCTGAAGCATGACAGGGATCAAGTTAGTAATTGAAATTAAGAGTGGCCAATTTTGAGAAACCTTTATTGTGTTGACAGTCCATGCATATTGTAATTTTTGACACACATATTAACAAAGCCTGTTTTCTGTTACTCATGTCTGTCCTTTCAATGACCATCACAGCCAAGCATTTTCTATGCCTGAGATAGAATAGAATATGAAGTGCCAGTAATTTTTTAAGATGCAGTCATTTCTGTGCAGTGCATAGAGACTAATGAGGAGTTTCATTCAATGTCATGGTGACAGCTTAGCTCTCTTTGATTTTACATGAATCTAGAGAGCCTTTAAGTAATATGGTGAAAAGATACCTGGTTTGAGAGGTTTGTCATTGTTCTACCATTGCCTTATGAAAAAAATCTGGAGAAATAATTTAGCCTCTTTTAGCCTTTTATACTTTACCATTTTCAGAAGAAGGAAAAGAGGGGGAGAGAAAATTAAATTAGGAAGGAAGCTGAATAAAAAAAGGAAGAGAAAGAAGAGAGAGAGGAAGAAAAAGTGTAAAGAGAAGGGAAAGAAAGAATAAAATAATTATGGGAGTTAGAAAGAAAAGGAGAAATAAAATGGGTAGGTTTGGCTAAATAAGGTTCCCAGAAGATGTTATGATTAAATCTCTTGAACCTGTTAACAGACATGGCAAAATAAACGTTGCAGATATAATTAAATTTGGAACCTTGAGATTGGGAGAATGCCCTGGTTTATCCATGCTACCCCTAGATGAAATCACAAATGTCCTCATAAGAGAGAAGTTGAGGGAAGTTTTACAAGCAGAAGACTAGGCAATGTGACCACAGAGTCAGAGATTAGAGAAATGAAACCAGGGAATTCTGACAGCCACAAGAAGCTAAAAGAAACAAAAAACGGTTCCTCCTCTAGAGCCTTTGGGGTGGTCGTGGCCCTGTAGGCACCTTGATTTGGGACCAGGAATACTGATTTTGGGCTTTTGCCCTCCATAACTGTGAGTGAATAAATATCTATTGTACTAAACCATAAACTCTCCAGTAATTTGTTACAGCAGCCATAGTGTAACTGGATTAGATGCACCCGAATTTTCTGGAACTCAGATTCTTGGCCTCTCCAACCCCGACGAATGGGGAAGAGGGCCTCGGCCTCGTGGTGAGTGTTACAGTTCAAACAGAGCTCATGGACCCACAGGGGGTGCAGCAGTGCGGTTTATTAGGCAAAGTGAAAGGACAGCTTCCAAGCTATGAAAGGGGACCCGGAGGGGCTGCTGTTGCAAGCTTGTGCAGCTGGAGCTTATACCCTTGAGTTACTCCCTCCCCATTCTTGTTCTTGTCCAATGAGAGGGTTTTTGTTTTTTTTGTTGTTGTTTTTTTGTTTTTTTCAAACTTTCTCTGATCAGTTGACCTTTGAATCCTTTACTGGATTGGTTTCTGTTTTAAAACCCTGAGTCACTGAGCCTCACCTCCAGGCACCAGAGGCAGGAAAAGTCCCTGCCCTTGAACAAAGCCCCTTGGAGCCAGAGGTGGGAAAACTGGAAAGAAAGCCCATAGCTGGCTAGAGGCTGAAAATTCCTGCCCTTGAAACAAAGCCCATAGCTGACCCAGAAGTTCCTCTAACACAGTCCCTCCACAGGAAGCTAATACAAGTAAGGGATAAAACTGTATATCACTACTGTCATATGCCCATATACACTAGTTTACTAGGGGTGTCATAACAAAATACCACAGATTAGGTAGCTGAAACAACAAAAATTTATTTCTTGCCAGTCTAGAGTCTAGAAATTCAAGATCAAGTTGTTGGGAGGTTTAGTTTCTTCTGAGGCTATGCTCCTTGGCTTGCAGATAGTGATCTTCTCTGTGTCCTCACTTGGTTTTCTCTGTGTCCATGTGTCTGGATGTCTACAGTTCTTTTTCTTATAAGGACACCAGCCAAATTAGATTGGTGCCCTTTAATGGCCTCAGTTTAACTTAATCACCTCTTTCTGGCCCCATATTCAATTATAGTCACATTCTGAACTACTGGAGGTCAGAACTCCAACATAGAAATTTGGGGGAAATACAGTTTAGTTTAGTTTATTTTTAAAATAACAGCACGTAAAAGTGATATCCCATCTTCTACTTCTCTCAATATTTCCACTGAAACAGAAACAAGATATGTTCAATTCCTTCATTTTGTAAGCAACCACTTATTAACCACTTGCTATATGTGGAGTGGCGTGTTTTGTGTTGGTAATAACGTGATATCGTACTTCCACTCAGAGTTTTCAGAGAGTAGTTAGACTAACAGGTAAAACAATCATTACAATAGAATGATATTGTGACAGGTAGTTAGGCATGAGCAAAGCAAGAGAGGGCTCTCCCCCCCACCAACTACAAAGGTCTGATGATGTTTCAGCAATTATCACATTGCCTCTAAAAAATGGTAATTCAGCAGCAGCCAGGGAGAGGCCATTTCCTGATGGTCCACACCTATTGGCATCAAAATGTTAATTGAATGCAGACCTCAGGGAGAAAAAACATCCTGGGCATTCCTGCTAAGAGACAAAAACAGCAAAGTTTGATCTTTTGAGTACATGTCACTGGACAAAGGAAGAAAGACTCAGAAGGGCATGCATATAACTTCCTAAACACACTGCACATGCTTGCTTCAAAAGGATAGCACTGGGCAAGCAGAAAGCCCACCCCAAGGTAAGACTCATGGGGAAAAGGTGGGTCTATAATGTCCTAGTATCAAGGTTAAAGGTGCTTTCCTTTTTGCTGACTTCTTTTGCTCTTTTTTCTCTTGGAGCTACATACACCCACCTGGGTCTCTTTCAAGTGAATTTTCTTATCTTTTATGTTCTAAAGCCTTTTTAAATAAACTTCCGCTCCTGCTCTGCAACTTGACTTGGTGTCTTTTTCTGCTTTATGCTCTTCAGTCAAATTATTTCTTCTAAGGAGACCAGAGCTAAAGCTGCTACAGACCCATACAGATACTTCCACCGGTAATGATATATTCTAGGTACACGTCTGGCTTAGAATAAAGAGGAATCAACTGTGTCTGAAGATTGGAGGCAGTAGGAAATAAACATTATAGAGAAGAGAATTATCAAACTGGGTCAGGAGGGGGATTAAGATTTCACTCATGGAGGAGCTAGGGAATGGTAATCCTCTAAGAAAGAACATGTACAAAATATGGAGATGAAAATATATAGAAATTTAGATAGCTGAATAAAATTTAGATAGCTCAATAGAAGCTAGATCCTAGGATGACAAAAGAAGTAAATAAGCTGGGCATGGTGGCTCACGCCTGTAATGTCAGCACTTTGGGAGGCTGAGACGGGTGGATCACGAGGTCAAGAGATCGAGACCATCCTGGTCAACATGGTGAAACCCCGTCTCCACTAAAAATACAAAAATTAGCTGGGCATGGTGGCGCATGCCTGTAATCCCAGCTACTAGGGAGGCTGAGGCAGGAGAATTGCTTGAACCCAGGAGACGGAGGTTGCGGTGAGCTGAGATCGCGCCATTGCACTCTAGCCTGGGTAACAAGAGCAAAACTCTGTTTCAAAAAAAAAAAAAAAAAGAGGTAAATAATAAGAGCTGAAGTGAGAGACTCCTCATAAATATACTATTATGCCAGTTAGAAATTCCAGTTCCTTGCAGGAAATGATGGATAACTAAAAAGTTTTAGCAAGAAAGTGATATGATTAGATTTTTATGTTAGCAAAATAGTTTGGAGGATTCAGTAGTTTGAAAAAGAATTCAGACTAAATAATGTGAATGCAGTAAAGAGGTAAAGAAGTAATTACATAGAACAAGGGAGAAATAATCAGGGCCAGCATTAAGACAAGTTCAGCAAGGTAGAGGATGTGAAGATAAAATGGAAGATAATTGACTCCATTTAGAACCACCCAACATAAAATAGGGAGAATGAGGCAAACAGATTGAATTCAGGCTTTCATGGATGATGATGGCCTCAGTAAGAAAAAGGAATATTGTGTCAGGTGTGGTGGCTCACGCCTTTAATCTCAGAACTTTGGGAGACCGAGGTGGGTGGATCACGAGGTCAGGAGATCAAGATCATCCTGGTCAACATGGTGAAACCCCGTCTCTACTAAAAATACAAAAAATTAGCTGGGCATGGTGGTGCGTGCCTGTAATCTCAGCTACTCAGGAGGCTGAGGCTTGCGGTGAGCCGAGATGGTGCCATTGCACTCCAGCCTGGGTAACAAGAGCGAAATTCTAGCTCAAAAAAAAAAAAAAAAAAAAAAAAAAAAAAGAAAAGAAAAAGGAATATTGTCAGACCAGTAGATTTACATTTGTTTTTAATTTTTAACTTTTATGGATACTTGGTAAGTGTATATATTTATGGCATATGGAAAATATTTTGATACGGGCAGATGATGTGTAATATACACATCAGGATAATTGGGGTATCTATCACTTCAGGCATTTATCATTTCTTTGTATTGTAAACATTCTAATCATATGCTGTTATTTCAAAATTTACAATAAATTACTGTTGGCTGTAGTCACACGGTTGAGTATCAAATATTAGATAGCATGTATTCTATTTAACTACATTTTTGTACCCATTAACCATTCCCATTCCCCTCACTTCCTCCTTATAACACTTCCCAGCCTCTGGTACTCATCCTTCTACTCTCTGTCTATATGAATATAATAGTTATAATTTTTAGCTCACACAAATGAATGAGAACAGGTAAAGTCTGTCTCTCTGTGACTGGTTTATTTTACTTAACATTGTGCCCCCCAGTTCCATCCATGTTGTTGCAAATGATAGGATTTCATTTTATTAAGGCTGAATAGTACTGCATTGTCTAGGTGTACCACATTTTCTCACTACATTTATCTGCTTATGAGCACTTAGATTGATTCAAAATCTTTGCTATTATGATTAGTGTTACAGTAAATGAAGGAGCGTAGGTATCTCTTTGATACACTGATTTCCTGTCTTTGGGACATATACCTAGCCAAAAGATTGCTGGATCATATGGTAGTTATATTTTTAGTTTTCTGAGGAACCTCTAAACTGTTCTCCATAGTGATTATACTAATTTAGATTGCTATCAACAGTGTGTGAAGGTTCTGTTTTCTCCAGGTATTTCTTCATTAGCAGTGTGAGAACAGACTAATACAGTAAACTGGTACTGCAGAGCATGGGGTGCTGCTATAATGTTACCTGAAAATTTAGAAGCAACTTTGGAACTGGGCAACAGGCAGATGTTGGAACAGTTCAGAGGGCTCAAAAGAAGACAGGAAAATGTGGGACAGTTTGGAACTTCCTAGAAACTTGGAGGGCTCAGAAAGCAGGAAGATGTAGAAAGCTTTAGAACTTCCTAAAGACTTGTTGAATGGCTTTGACCAAAATACTGATGGTGATGTAGACAATGAAGTCCAGGCTGAGGTGATGTCAGATGGAGATGAGAAACTTTTTGGGAACTAGAGCAATGGTTATTCTTGCTATGCTTAGCAAAGAGACTGGTAGCATTTTGCCCTTACCCTGGACATCATTGGAAATTTTAACTTGCTAAGCAGCAAATCATTCCAGAGGAAGCAGAGCATAAAAGTTTGGAACATTTGCAGCCCGACAATGTGATAGAAAAGAAAAAAACCATTTTCTGGGGAGAAATTCAAGCCAGCTGTAGAAATTTTTATAAGTAATGAGAAGCCACATGTAAATCTCAAAGACAATGAGAAAAATGTCTCCAGGGGATGTAAGAGACCTTCATGTCAGCCCCTGCCATCACAGGCCTGGAGGCCTAGCAGGGAAAAAATGGTTTTGTGGGCTGGGCCCTGGGCTCCTCTGCTATGTGCAGCCTAGAGACTTGGGCTCTAGCCATGGCTAAAAGGGGCCAAGGTACAGCTCAGGCTGTGGCTTCAGAGGGTACAAGCTCCATGCCTTGGCAGCTTCCATGTGATGTTGAGCCTGCGGGTACACAAAAGTCAAGAATGATAGTGAGTGAGTTCTCATGAGATCTGATGGTATCATAAGGGACTTCTTCCTTCCCTCAGCATTCACTCATTCTCTCTTTTTCCCCACTGTGAACAGGTGCCTTCCACCATGATTGTATGTTTCCTGCAGCCCCACAAGCCATGGGGAACTGTGAGTCAAACTTATTTCCTTTATAAAGTACCGTAAGAACAGACTAATATCTATCTATCTATCTATCTATCTATCTATCTATCTATCTATCTATCAATCTAATTTTCTTTGTTCATCTACGGATGGTTATTTAGTATGATTCCATATCTTTGCCATCGTGAGTAGTGCTGTAATGAACATGGGTGTACGGATACCTCCTTGACATACTGGTTTTCTATCGTTGGATATATACCCAGGAAGGAGATTATTTGATTATATGGTAGTTCTATGTTTAATTTTTTTGACATACCTACTTACTGTTTTCCATAGTTGCTGTACTAATTTATATTCATACTAAGAGTGTATTACGGTTCCCTTTTCTCCACATCCTTGCCAGTGCTTGTTATCTATTGTCTTTTCAATAATAGCCATTTTCAGTAGCCATCTAACTGTGGTTTTAATTTGCATTTCTCTGATAATTAGTGATGCTGAGCATTTTCCTCATATACCTGTTGCCCATTTTCATGTATTCCTTTGGGAAATGTCTCATTTTATAAAATAACTTTTTTTTCTTACTGTTGTTATTTGAGTTCCTCACATATTTTAGATATACTACTTATCAGATGATGGTTTGAAAATATTTTTCCCCATTTGTAGGTTGTCTCTTTACTTTGTTGATTGTTTGCTTTGAAGAAGCTTTTAAAAGTGTAATATAATCTCACTTGTATACTTTTTCATTTCTAGCCTTTGCTTTTGCGGTCATATTTAAAAAATCTTTGCCTAGACCAATACCATAGAGTTCTTCCGTATGTTTCTGTCTAGTAGTTTTGAAATTTCATGGGTTTTATTTAAGTATTTACTTTGAGGGTTTTTTTTGGTATATGGTGTGAAATTAAGTTATTTGATTTATCTGCTTGTAAATATCTAGTTTTCACAGCACCGTTTATTGAAGAGATTGTCCTTTCACTATTGTGTGTTCTTGGAATTTTTGCTAAAATCCATTGACTATAAATGTTTGAATATATTTCTGGACTCATTATTTTCTTCCAATTGTGTCAGTTTTTATACCAGTAGCTCCAGGCTGTATTGATTACTATAGCTTTGTAGTAGATTTTCAAACCAGGTAGTCTGGTGACCCTGGCTTTATTAGTTTTGCTCAAGGTTGATTTGGGCCATAGTTTTAATGGGTATAGTTTATTATGTATCTTTGAAAAGAAAACAGAAATTAGAATGCTTGTGGTATCGTGATAGCTTTAATTGTCATGGCTATGCTTTACCAGCCCCTAGAAACTTAACTTTTTAGTGTAGATATGGAGTTTTGCTTTTTTACAGAAAGCACAGGTTTTCAGGTAATACCTTTAAACCTGATTTGGAACTCACTTTTTTTTTTTTCCAGAAGAAGTTAAGTACTCACAAGATAAATTATGAATCCACACAGAAGCTTTTATGAAAACTTTTTTCATAAACTTCTGTTGGTGTTTTCCTTCTGCTAATAGTCCAGTGGAAGTAGTATGTTCTGTAATACACTTACACTCAATCTCATTAAAATCCAGTGTTTGCGAATCAGTAATAAATTCTGGGAGTCAGTCTAATTTCTATCATAAGATCTGTGGCTTGGTCTCAAGTTGACTTCACTTCCTATCTAAGATTGGTATTAGTCCTTGAGCCAGGTATATACCTTACTGAAATTCTTTCGATTAACATCATGGAAAATGGGCAGATTAAGGTACACAAATATTGTTTCCTCCACTGAAACAGCAAGCTGAAAAGGAGTGATAGAATCAAATTCTCCATAACTTTGAAAAATCTAATCTAAAATTTTAAGTAATATAGAATTTCTACGTGAATAAAAACAGAGTTGAAATTTGGTAAGAGAATATTGTAGCACTTTTGATCATCTCCTTACCATCCCCTATTTTCCAATGGGGCAGCAGCCTAGTGGCTAGCCACCTGCATTCTTGTTGTATCTTGCTAGTGCCAGGAGCCTAATGTGGACTTTCTTAAAATAACACGTTCTTATCATGGATGTACATGTGACCTTTCTGGTCGTTCCCTGAAAGACTAGGAGTGAGGCTGACCTTTGTTTTGCATCCCTCTATTAGAATGAAGCAGTTTTTGGACAGCGATGGCAGTTATCAAAATATTTAAAGATACAATGTAGACCTTCTGAGGCAAGTGATGGCAGCTGGGGCAAGTAGCAGACAGACCAAATAATCTGTGAAGCTGGAGGCTAAGATGGAAATGTACTGGGGAAATAAAATTTCTGAATGACCACTGTGTACATGCATGCTCAGGATCAAATACATGCTTGTTAATGACCTAAAAGGATGTAGGCTTGCACCTCTGTCAGATATGTGCTTCAGACAAGCAGGATATGAGTACTAATGTAGATTTTAAGGTAACTTTGAGTAACAACTGAGAAGGTCATCGGCTCAGAGCTAAGCTGCAAAGACTAGGAGAATGTTATTTTTATCATTGGCTTCAGGCATTTAAGGAAATCAGTGTCAGGTAACCAAGTGCCCAACTGAGATATCAGACAGAAACTTCAATGACCGCACATAACATGGAAGATAGTCTTTGCAAATACAATTTGAAAAATCACTAAAGAAATAGACAACAGTCCCCAAGAATCAACAACAGCAAACCCTGGAGAAAGGGAAAGATAGTATATCCAGTTACCACATCAAAATATGGTATATGCCAGTTTGCAAGAAAAATTAAAAGGCATACAAAGAACCCCAGAAAAGTATTGGCCCATTCACAGGAATAACATAAATTGACAGAAACTGTTCCTTAGGAAGCCTAGATATTTGATTTTCTAGACAATGACTTTAAATCAATAGTCTTAAATATGTTCAGAAAAGTAAACTGTTTGTGAATAACTAAAGTATACCAAAAGAGAAAAACACACAATGTCTGAACCAAATGAGAATAGGAAAAAAGTGGTGAAAATTATAGAAAGGAACTGAATTAAAATGCTGGAACTAAAAAGTACAAATAAGTAAAAGGAAAAAAATTACTAGAGAGATTCAACAGCCAAGAGAAAAACAGATGAAGGTAAAGATTTAGAATTTCCTCCCTAAATAATGAGAAAAATCCAGAAATTTCTGTTTTTACCATAAAGTTTTTAGTTTCTGTTTTCTTTGTCTGCAAATCGGAAAATAGATTGTAAATTTGTTACTTTAATTGATAGTTTAAGTTAGATCTTTGAACACAAAACTTTATGACTGTGAAATTTATTGTACCCTAAATGGGAGCTGGTCCTAGAAACCAAAGATTTTTAATTCCTTTTCAAAAATTTATTATTGAAGTGCGAGTCACACAACATAAGGTTAACCATTTTAAAGTGAGCAATTTAGTGCAATGTAGTCCATTTAAAATTTTGTGCAACTACCACCCGAATCTAGTTCCAAAATATTTTAATCACACGCCAAAAATATCCTGTAGCCACTCAGCATTTGCTTACAGTTCTTTTCTCCCCACTGCTTCTAGTAACTACCAATTTGCTTTCCATGTGTTTATTTAGTGTGTGTATATCACATTAACTGAATCATACAATGTGTGAACTTTTGCGTCTGGCTTACTTCATTTAGCATAATGTTTTGAGGTTCATCCACATTGTAGCATGTGTCAGTACTTAATTTTTTTAATGGATGAATAATATTTTATGTACCAATATTTCTTCATCTATTTGAACATCTCTGCCACTTTTCTATTGTGTATAGCGCGGTATGAACATGCTAGTTTATATATTTGTTTAAATACATCTTTCTACTTATCTTGGGTAAATACTTCAGAGTGGAATTTTTGGAACATGTTGGAATTCTATGTTTAACTTTTCGAAGAACTGCCAAACTGTTTTCCACAGTAGCTGAACCATTTTACATTTCCACCAGCAATGCACAAGAATTCCAATTTCTTCACATACATGCCAACACTTATTTTCTGTTTTGTTGAGTATAGCCATCATAGTAGGCGTGAAATGGTATCTCATTGTGGTTTAATTTGCATTTACCTAATGACTAGTTATATTGATGTTGAACATTTTTTATGTACTTGTTGGCTACTTGCGTACTTTCTTTGAATACCTGTAATTTGAATGTTATCACAATTTATAGATGTTTACATTTTGATTATTTCTTAAGCTGTACTTTAGCTCATAATAAAAATAACTTAATAAGTTAGGATACCTTATTAAAAAACCACTACAATATTCCAAAGAAACACATAGAATTGTTTAAGTCATTATGAACTCTTGAATGTCAGGGATTTAGACTTGTAACTTTTAGGTTCCGGTCTGAACACTGCCATTTTAGTAGCTGTTCACTCTTCAAAAGTTTGTTAACCAAGAAAAATTTTAAATAATTAATCTTTAAAATGGAGAAAATAGTGACATTTTTTCCAGTTTCACAGAACTATTGAGTGGTACAAATCAAACAAAATATGTGAATAAGCTTTATAAAACACTTTTGTAACATCTAATTTAAACTACTCTTATTTATGTAGAGATGGAGAAATAATGAAAATCAAGTGTTTTTGTTAAACTCTAAGTGAGGCCATATTTAAGTATGCAGTGAAACATTGTAATAATGATAATAGCAGGATTTTCTGAGTCAGATACTACTTCTTGCAGTAAGTTTCTGCTATACTGCCTACTGCTTCTATAATATCTTACAAGTTATATTTTCTGTTTCCTTATCTGTAAAATGAAAACAATAATGCCTCATGAATAACGTATTCATTGTTAAGATCAAAGAAGAGGCTGTGTTTCACTGAGCCAGGTGGGAGGGAGTCCTCAAAGAATCTTGTGAGAGTCCCTATTTTCCCTTTTCTCTCAATTAAACGCTGCTTTATTCACTTTTCAAACTGTCTGCAAGCCTAAATTTTCATGGCCATTGGACAGAGAAGGGCTCCATCTTTAGCTGAAATAAGGAAAAGTCCTGCACCATTTTTGGCATGCGATGCGGGGCTTGAAAAGTGGTAAGTGAGATGCAAAACAAAAATTCTTTTCCCCTCTCCCTTCTGAACCTTTTCATCCTCATGGCCTTTTTCTTCCTTTTTTTTGGAATGAACTGGTGAGCAGCAGCTCCCTGCAGCTCCCTGCTCCCTGCTGGGCCTGGGATGCATGGTCCAAGGGTCCTGTACCGCCAGCTGACTGATTCCTAGCCAGGTACCACTGCAGCCTTCCCCTTCCCCAGCCAAGAGATTCGGCTCCACTGGAAGTCATTACAGTGGTTCAGCTTTTCTCCCTGGTGGAGTAACCACTTGCATTAAGAATATGAGGTTCTTTCCCAAGCAATTTAAAATTGTTTCTTTTCTTTCTCCTTCTCTACCCCATCAGCAAGTTAACTTTTAAAGTTTTTTCTTTCTTTTAGAATATGTTTTGCTAGGCCAGGCCTCCCCAACTATCGCTGTTGATATTTTCTGCACAGCTTGTGTGTGTTTGTGTGTGTGTGAAATCCGGCCTCCTTCTTGTTTTACATCCTGAGAGCATGGCTTGTAACTCTGGTGGCAAGGCTTTGTTTGGCAATCTTGCCTTAGGGAATAAGTTTCTTTCTGGTTTGATATCTGCATGTTTTCCTAGCCCTGTCTCTTAAAGGGCACCACCCAGTGACTGGGTTTGCTTCTGCCTGTCTTTGTGTGTACTGTGTGTGATGTCTATAAAAAGAGCTCTAATTAATTGGACCTAATGAAAGGCAAATACTTGGATCTAAAATTTTTTAAAGGGAGGTTAAAAGTTGTGGTACCTGTCCGTCCACATGACTTTAATCTTTGAGAAGTAAAAACAGCCCTAAAGACTGTTGGCAAAATTCAGGTCAGATGTAGGGTTTACTAAGTATTTTGAGGTTATAAAATGCTTTTTGTGTTTTGAGAACTATTTGACTTGCTGGCTTCACAGCTGGTAAGGCCTGGGGACTAGGGAACTAACCGTACCCTTAACTAAGAAAGCAAACTGGTTGAAAAGTGGTAAGTGAGATGGCTGTGGTTAGCACACAATTAAAGCAAGTTACCAAGTTTTACTTTAAAGTTATAAATTTATAGGAGTTAACTGAAACTACTAGAAATAGATTTACATAGAAGATGTATAAGAACAGTAAAATATATTTTTTAGTAAAAGGTTATAAGAAGGCATGGAAATGTAAACTTTTGCCTAGGGTTAAAGGATTGTTTTAAGTTAATTAGAAAAAAGCCGAAGGTTCGAAGAAGTGGTGATGGTGGGGAAATTCCAGCTGAGAAGAACAGAGAGGCCAAGAGATACAAGAAAATCTCTTTATTGGAGCTCCAGCTGATGGTGGCTTCACTGCCCATAATGGCCACCAGCCCTGAACAAACAGAACCATTGCTTTTATACAATTTGAGGTGGGAAAACAAGGCAAGAAACAGGTTTTGGACAAAGACAGTTAAGTTTTACAATCTTGGGCTGTGTGATTTGACTTTATAACCTTGAAGCTGAGGTAAGAGGTCAAAGGTTGAGGAAGACACTCTAGGAGACCAGAAGAATAGGAATTGCAGAAGTATGTGCGGGCTACCAACCTAAAGATGTGCTCTGGTGCTCTTATCTATGTAGAGAGAGGGTGGTACCAGGTCTGCTTTGCCTCTGCTTTTGCTAAATGCAGGTTTGGTGACTAGCCTGGAATGTGGGCTGTGAGATAAGTTTGCAGCTGCAGTTAGTTGGGCTACGCTGGGAGGGGACACTTATTTTTGCTTACTATGATTTTTCTTAATGACCTAGTCCTAATGTTAACTATTACTTATTCTATTTCAATTCTGTCTTTAATTTTATTTTCCTCCTCAGTGGAACAATTGTGGAAATTAATCTTGCAGAAAAGGTTCTCTGTGTGAATATATTGACTAAATTCAAAAAACAGTATTAGGTGTTTTTTTCTGTCAATTGAGCATTGAAATAAAAGCATGACAAGGTTCTCCTAAGGTGCTAATCTGCTCTTTGGCAAAATCTGTACAGGGTTATGAAAGGTTTTTGCTTCTTTAGTTTCTGAGTCATCATTTTGGCAATATAAATAACATGATAATCTAGAATTATATTTCATAATATCAAATATTTTAAACCTCGAACATTTAACAGCCTTCCTCAAATCAAAGTTCAGTTTCAAAATTGTCTTCTATGACACCGGGCTTTTTGAATACCTCAGAGCGCCCCTGAAGTGTCCAGAAAAGAGAAGTAAACAGGATTATTTGACGCGTTTAGGTACATGGAATTGCCAAAATGATGCTCAATCTTCTTAGGGTATATCTTGGTGAATAATGCTAATAAATGTTCCAAAATTACAAGGAATTGCTGAAATTCTAATATGTGAGTATATCCTATCCATCATAATTAGGTTTTTATGTTAAGTTATTGTAAACCACAGAGATAACCAAACTTCTTTGTCATTTGTGTTTCTAAGTGTAACTGCCCTGGACATTTGTTATTCATAGGCTAGTGTCTTGTTTTAATCCTCTTCAAAAGATGGTTTAAAATAAGCTATGGAACTTTAACAGGTACTCTCAAATACAGGCTTCTGATAATTTTGGAGATTTTAACATTAGAATAAAGGAAAACATACAGGACTCATGAAAAGCTGAAATGTTCACGAATATCAAGCAAAATAAGAGTTAACTAAATGGACTGAACTCAGAAAACTGAAGCAACGTTTTTTGGTTGGAATTTTGCTGATCCTTGTTTTGTTTTTCATGGTCAAGGCAACTTATTTTGAACTGTTTAAGTCCTTTAATAATTGTGTAAGGTACACTCCTGTGAACCAGATTTGGAGCTTGTTTGTTTCTCTCTGCCTGGTTCCTCTAGAATTTGGAAACGCTCTGTGAGTATTTTTAACTTATGGCAATATACTTGTTTGCATCAGTGCGATAAGTATCTTTTTCTTTTTTGGCAACAGAACACAGTTGGAGAAAGTGGTTATTTTACCAAGGCTTTGACTGAAAGGGTATACTTCCCTTTAAGGAGTCAAGGTTGACTTACAGAGCTGATAGAAGCCCAGTGGGAAAACTGACCTCATACCCTTGTCTACACAGTTCCTGTATAGGCTTCCTGACCTGTGGTCCGTAAAGAATGTCACTTTCTAACAGATCTAGGAAGTCCTCCAAGTTTATCTTGGAACCTTAAGAGGACAAGATCACCTAACTCACAGGTATTTGAGGATATAAACCCGTGGTTGGGCTTGGCCTTTAAAAGATCTTATATGAGATTCTTTGTGGAACAGAATTCCATCAAAGCCAATCCAAAAGACCTACATAGAAATAATTATTCTTGTTGCCCTTTATGCAAATAATCGGGCCAAGTATAAGATTAAGTCTATTTAAACAACTCAGTCTTATGATCATTTGTTTGTTTTCAACAAAATTGAAGACTGTAGAGATAAATTATGTTCCAAAACTTATCATACATATGTCCCTAAATTCTAAACTCATTAGTTGTTTTTAAGTTTTCACCTATGTTTTAGACGAATCCTGCTTGTTCCTGTGAACCAACCAGCAATCTTTGGCTGCAGCTCAAAAAGAACAAGAGGGATGGGTGACATAAAAATCTGGATCAGTATTCTAGAAATGAGCAATTATTCAGCAAATCCTGCCAGGTGATTTGAATAAATAGGATACCAATCACCCAGAGGTTTCCTTTTGGGAAAGTAGAACAAAGGGAAGTAACAAAAGCCAAGCACATTGCACCAAGATCCTAGCACGCGTAACTATAGCTGCCACTTATCTGCGTATATCATAGGACATACATTTCTCTCCCTTGTTGGAGAAGGACTCAGTTTCACAGTTTCACCTTAGCATTTGGATTATGATCAGGAGTCTATGCAACCCCCTCGAGATGCATTTTCTTGTCCCAGACTAAATTTCAAGCTTCAGATCAGGAAAGAAAACTGGACTTGAGGGATCTAGATGCAAATGACAGCAGAAATTAAAAGGCACGGTGCAGGGGAGCATGGCTGATTCCTGCCAATTAAGCCAACTCCTAGCTTCCAGTTTCATGGATAAAGGCCATGTTAATATCCATGGCATAAATGAGGTCTAGGGGGCTTTAAGGCTACTGATGGCAGGGGGGAAAGAGACATAGGTGATAAATTCCTGTTCTCTAGGCCCCCTGCTTCATGGGTACAAGTTGCTTTGACACCCATGGCAGCTCCTGCTAAGGTTGCTGGAACTGGAGGATGCAAGAATAGAAAAAGAAAATAGGACACTCTTCTCTTTTTCACTCCCTAATCCCCAGGTATCTGCTAGGAAGAGAAGAGAACCAGGGTCATCTGCTCCCTTCTTTCTAGCTAGGTAACCATTCTTCTTCAGTCTGTACCCCTTTAGAATGCATCCTGAAGTCCTGGAATGCCTTTGAAAGAAGCGCCTTCTCTTTATTCCTTTCTCCTCCTTACTCTTCTCTTCACTGATAGGTAATTGTGTCTCTGTACTATGGGACACTCTTCTCAGTTGCATCCTCCAAACTGGAAAGAGATAATTTCCCAAACCTTAAAGTGGTTGGCCTAGGATTGTGCTCAGGGGAAGGGAACCCAGAAGCCCAACAAACAAGCTGGAAAAGGGTGAAGTTTTTTACCAATTGAGTTTTTGGCCTCCCTCTGCCTGTGCAAACTAGTAAAAGGCCTTGGAATTTTTGAGCTCTCCTTACCCCTCCCCTTGTTCACATTTCCTTGGAATGGTGAACATATAATCCCTGGGAATCTTGTTAAAAAAAAGGAGATTCTGATTTAGTAAGTGTGAAGTGAATTGAGTCTGGAAGAAATGAGGACTAGTATTTCTAATGCTTTTTAAAAGAACAACAAAAAAGCAAATAATTTTCGTTACTCTTCTATATTTATTTTCTTTGTTCTTCCAATGGGAGATTCCTGGAAAATGGATTAGGATTAAATTTTGTCAGATACCAGTGGCAAAAGGGCCTGGTTGTCTGTTGTGAAACCATATAACATACAGAGCATATCTCTAGTTCTAGGACAGTGTAGGCTAGATGAATGCTTCATTGAGAACCGTGGAAGGGAAGATAAAGATAATGGAATAGGATGTTCCGGCGCTCATCCCCTTGTAGAATATCAATTTGAACAACTACTAATATATGAAATACCTTTTAAGAGCCAAGTAATCCAGATGTGAGATTATAGCACTTGAGTGTAATACAGAAATAAAACAAAGATGCCTGGAAGAGGGTAGAAAAAACAGTTTCACATTGCCTGAATGAATCACTCCTTCTACCAATATGGGCAGCACATTACTGGAAGAGATACCCTCCATGTGGGGTAAGGAGAGTGAAGTAAGCTCCTAATCTTGCTGTGGACCACAGCAGTGAGCCTGACCATTGAAATCTGGCACTAGGCCAGCTCCCAACACCCAAGACTTCAAGCTAGTACCACAGACCAAGCTTTCTGACCCACTTTAGTACCATATTAGCTACAGTGACACCCAACTTCAGGCCCACCCCAAGCCAGGCCAGCTCCCTCAGCCTCAAGCTCCAGACTTGTCCTACTTCCAGACCAGCCCCAGTAGCCCAATGGTCCAAACTGTCCCCAGGAACTCAGAATCCAAGCCCTCCCTTCCCTCCAGACTGGTGGCAACACTGGTCTGGGCCCTGCAGCCTCAATTTCAGGCTGGTTTCCATGGTCCAAGGCACCAGACAAGAACCCTTAATGCAGGCTTCAGGCCTTCCCAGTGCCAGGTCAGCCCCTGCCACCTCAAATTCCAGGCTGGCCCTTGCAGTTCCATGCTCTCATTGAACAAAAAGGCAAAGAAAAAGTAAATTCTTGCTCTCTCTTCTGCAGCCAACACCCGACTTTTCTCTTGTCCTTAGATGTCTGAATTCCAGGTTTTCAGCTTTGAAATCAGATACTGGCACCAGCAGTCCCCTGGGCTCTCAGGTTTTGGACCATAGATTTAGAGTTACATCACTGGCTTCCTTGGTTCTAAGAAATTTGGACTTGGTCTAAGTTACACTACCAGCTTCCCTGGTTCTTCAGTTTGCAGATGTCCTATCATGGGACTTCTGAACTCCTGAGTCATGTGTGACAATTCCCCTAATAAATCTCCTCTGATATGTCTATCTCTATATCTCTATACCTCTCTCTCTCTCTCTCTCTCTCTCTCTCTCTCTCTACCTAATCTATCCATTTATTATTGTTTACTTCTCTCTGGAAAACCACAATAGAAGTATCTTTATGACCACAGTGATATGAAACTAAAAATCATTAAAAGGAAGAGAAATGGAAATTTTGCAAATATTTAGAAATTAAATAAAATACTCCTGAAACACAAATTGCTCAAAAAAAAAAATCCAAAGGGAAACAAAAACATTTCTTAAGACAAATGAAACTAGAAACACAACTTACAGAACTTACTAGATGCAGAAAAATCAGTCCTGAGAAGTTTATAGCAATGAATACTAACATCATGAAAAAAGAGGGAGTGGCCAAGATGCACACAAACTAGAAAACCTAGACGAAATGGATACATTCCTGGACACATACACCCAGGTAGAAATTGACCCAGGTGGAAATTGATTCATTTAACAGACCAATAATAAGTTCTGAAATTGAATCAGTAATAAATAGCCTGCCAATCACACACACGCACGCACGTGCGCGCGCGCACACACACACACACACACACACACACACAGCCCTGACGGATTTAAAGCTGAATGCTACCAGATGTGCAAAAACAGAGCTGGTACCATTCTTACAGAAACTATCCCAAAAATTGAGAAAGAAGGACTCCTTCCCAACTCATTCTGTGTGGCCAGCATTAGCTTAATACTAAAACCTGGAAGACACACAACCAAAAAAGAAAAATTCAGGCCAATATTCTTTTTTTATATTATTATTTTATTTTATTTTTCCATAAGTTATTGGGGTATAGGTGGTATTTGGTTACATGAGTAAGTTCTTTAGGGGTGATTTGTGAGATCCTGGTGCACCCATCAGCCAAGCAGTATACACTGCACCATATATGCTATCTTTTATCCCTCATCCTCTCCCACTCTTCCCCCCAAGTCCCCAAAGCCCACTGTATCATTCTTATGCTTTTGCATCTACATAACTTATCTCCCACATATCAGTGAGAACATACAATGTTTGATTTTTCCATTCCTGAGTTACTTCACTTAGATTAACAGTCTCCAATCTCATCCAGGTCATTGCAAATGCTGTTAATTCATTCCTTTTTATGACTGAGTGGTAGTCCATTGTATACATATACCACAGTTTCTTTATCCACTCACTGACTGATGGGCATTTGGGTTGGTTCTGGGCCAATATTATTGATGAACATCGATCCAAAAGTCCTCAACAAAATACCAGCAACTTGAAATCAGCAGCATATTAAAAAGTCAGTTCACCATGATCAAGTAGGCTTCATCCCTGGGATGCAAAGTTGGTTCAACATATGCAAATCAATACATGTGTTTGATCACATAAACAGAACTAAAGGCAAAAACAAACAAAAAAATTAAGTGGATATGGTGACACATGTCTGTATTCCCGCCTATTCAGGGGCTGAGGCTTGAGAATTGCTTACACCTGGGAGGCAGAGGTTGAAGTGAGTCAAGATTACACGACTACACTCCATCTTGAGTGCCAGAGTGAGGCTCTGTCTCCAAAAATAAATAAATAGATAAATAAAGACAATAGTCACATGATTATCTCAGTATATGCAGAAAAGACCTTTGATAAAATTCAACATCCCTTCATGTTAAAACCTCTCAATAAACTAGGTATTGAAGAAACACTTCAAAATAATGATAGCCGTCTATGACAAACCCATAGTCAACAAAACAACGTAACATTTCAACCCACAGAACTAGAAAAAAAGTAAACTAATTCCAAAGTTTGCAAAAGGAAAAAGATTAAACATAGGAGCAGAAATAAATGAAGTGGAGGCTAGAAAAAATAATGGAAAAGACCCAGGAACTAGGAGCTAGTTATTTGTAACAGTAAACCAAGTTAACAAACTTATAGCTAGAGTAACAAAGTAAAAAGGAGAGAAGACTCAAACAAATGAAATTATTAATAAAAGAGAAGACATTTCCCTTGATACCACAGAAATACAGAAGAGTATAAGAGATTACTGTGTACAGTTATGTGTAGTTAAAGGGGATAACCAAGAAGAAATAAATTTCTTGAAACAACCTAGTAAATTAAGTCATAAAGAAATAGAAAATTTGAGCAGAATATTAACAATTATAGAGATTAAATCAGTAATAAAACACTTTCAAACAAGGAAAAGCCCAAGATCTGATAGCTTCAATGGTTAATTCTATCAAACATATGAGAAAAAATGAATGCCAATCCATCTAAAACTCTTCCAAAACATTGAAGAGGAGGGAGGACTTCCAAAATTATGTTAAAATGCCAGCATTATACTGATACCAAAGTCAGACAATGACACTACAGGGAAAAAAAAAAATTACAGTTCAATGTCCCTGGTGAACATAGATGAAAATATTCTCAACAAAATGCTAGCAAACTGATCATTCTCAGCAAACTGACACAAGAACAGAAAACCAAACACTGCATGTTCTCACTCATAAGTGGTGTTGAACAATGAGAGCACATGGATACAGGAAGGGGAACATCACATCACATACGGGGGTCTATTGGAGGGTGGGGTGCTAAGGGAGGGATAGTAGTGGGTGGGGAGGTTGGGAAGGGATAACATTAGGAGAAATACCTGATGTAGGAGATGGGGGGATGGAGGCAGCAAACCACCATGGCACGTGTATACCTATGTAACAAACCTGCATGTTCTGCACATGTACCCCAGAACTTAAAGTATAATTAAAAAAAAAGATTTAAAAACATACTAGCAAACTGAATTCAGCAGCCTATAAAAAGCATCACACACTATGGTCAAGTGGGATTTATCCCTGAGATGCAAGGATGGTTCAAAATACAAAAGATGCAGAAAAAGTATTCGATTAAATTTAATATTCTTTTATAATAAAAACTCACAAAAAATTAGGTATAGATGGACAGTACCTCTGCGTGATAAAGGCTACATATGACAAGCCCACAGCTGACATTATACTTAAGTGTGAAAAATGAAAGCTTTTTAAGATCAAAAACAAGACAAAATTGCCTTCTCTCGCCATTTCTGTTCCATGTAGTACTGGAAGTCATAACTAGAACAATTAGTCAAAAGAAAGAAATACAGGCATCTAAATTGTAAAGAAATAAGTTAAATTGTCTACACTTGCATTTGACATGATTTCGTGTGTAGAAACCCTTAAATACTCCACTAGAAACCTATTAGAACTAATAAATTCAGTAGTCACGTGATACACGATCCACTTTCAAAGATAAGTAGCATTTCTATGTACTAACAACCAACTCTCTGAAAAACCTAGAAAATCTCATTAACAATAGCTTCAAAAATTGTTAGGAATAAATTTAACCAAGAAGGTGAAAGATCTGTACACTGTAAACTATAAAACATTAAAGGAAATTGAAGAAGGCACAAATAATTAGAAAGATATTTCATATATTTTGATTAACCGTGGGATATAATTGAGGCATGGTAAAACAAAAGCCTTGTTTGATTACTGCTTCTGTGACCAGCAAATTTTCCGGAGAGTTTGGACAAGGTCTTGTTCAGCTATGTGGACAAACCAACAGGAATTGAGACGTGGGGAGAACTGTCAACCCAGCCATAAGCCTGAGTTTCTAGTTAGAATACCAGTATCTAATAAGACATCTAGCAGGAGTATATTACAAGTCCTAGATTTTAGTAAAGACATCAGTATTTATAGGCAATTATGGCAGGAATGTAGAGATAAAGATTAAAAGTTCAGGTACCAGCAGTACAGGTAACTCAATTCTGAGCCCTGGTGTGGTAAACATTTTCCCCTCTGAGGAAATGCAAAATTATTCTTTCATTATTTTATCAGCCTTACGATATTTGTCAAATGGTAAATGAAAATATATAATGAAAACACTAACTTTACTAGCTGTAGTCTACATTGGTTCTTTGCTTACTTTTCATTGTGTAAGAAATAATATATGTTTTGTTTAGAAATTAATGTATTTGATTCACAATTTTGTTTTTTGTAAATAGGCTTCAAAGGATACATTTAAAGCTTTCTAATAGAGAAGTAAACAGATATGTTACACATTTAACAAGGATAGGCATAGAAAATAAACTAAACATCAGAGTGCTAGTTGTACTTTACAGTTTGTATGAGTTAATTCAATTATCTGTAATAAATACTCTTAACATATTACATTTTCCATAAAAGGCATAACATGCTCCTTGTAATTATTTTCTTGAGGCTGAGGATTACAGTGCACTAAAAATAAAAATAAAAATCTTAAAATGAAAACAAAATGTTACAGAAGAGTTTATTTCATTTGCAACAAACTTGCCTAAAATCTATTATACAGTGACAGAATAAAATATGTATCTGTTGCTTTATGGTAACTGCTCTGTAAATATTTTCCAATCTTCTCCATTATCTTCCCAATAAATATTAATGAACAGCCCTATATTCTGATATACTGAATTACCAAAAGTATTTATGTCAAAAACAATGACCTTTCCTAAATGTTTGCCACTAAATTCTATTGAAACACTTTTTCCTATTGTTTTATTTTAATCAAAGTGAATCACAATATCTGGTACTTAAATATTTTCAATTCTGTATTATATTCTAGAAACTGTGCTTGGGTATTTTCTAAGTACCATCTCATTTTATGTTCCTTAAACTTTATGAGATAGGTATTTTCATTGTACCTTACAAACAAAAGTACTGAGGGTAGAAAGGATCTGCTCAGTTAGTATGTGCCAGAGCAGCGATTGGAACCCAGACTGTTGATCTCTAAAGCCTTCCCTCAGAGATGCAGAGGGGAATGTCTCATGATAGCATATGATGGTAGAGACCGAAGTCCAGTTTGTGAAAATGCATTCATACTCAGTGCTCCATACAAAGTATGGTCTCAGTACGCTTGTTGAATGGTGTAGCAATGTCAGCTATATGCATTTGACCAGATGTAACTCTAGTACATTATGGGGTTATCTGGAGAATGTGTAATTTTATAGGTGAAGTTTTTTATAGGTGAGTTAACTTAAAAGCTGACCAGTCTTTGGCAATTGAGACAATTCATCAGCATCCTTAATGATACTGCTCTTTTCAGTGTAGTAATAAGTTTCCTTTACTTTAGAATGGATATATCACTGACAAACTTTCTGGTGTCATTTATGTACATTATGTGGCATTTTTATTGAATTTTAATTCAATATCAGAGTAACGTTTATGTTAAAATATAATTTTCACTTGATAAGTTAACTTTCTTTGACATATTTAAGCAGAAAGTTGATAATTTGGGGATAGTATTTGAATAATAGTCTAATTTACATGGTCCATATCTTTATAGGTTAATAGCTTACTGTCTGTACAGAAAACAAGAATTCTATCCATTGGAAGGACAGGAGAACTGAGTGATATTTGAAGGCCCTTTTAAACCTCTAATTTTATAAATATATTTTTCAAAAGAATTACATAGGAGTATATACAGTAGATCAACTGAGAAAACATGTGGCTCAGAGTCATGAAACTGGTATTCTAACTCCAGGATCTTTCAATAACTGAAGAATGTGGAGTAAGTTATAGCCTCATTTGACCTCAGTCTCCTATATTCAATAATAGGAGACTGAAGTAAATCATTTTAAGATGACTTTTGGCTTTAAAATTCTACAACTTTAAAGCATTTGTATCTCATTGCATTCAGATGGTTTTGGATCACTTTATTCCTGAGTTTATGATTTTCAATTTCCATATCAATAATGTTAAGGAAATATAGCAATAAATAACACTTTTTTTACATTTTTATGTGCCTACACATCTGTTCTATGAATAGGATTCTAGTCTATGTTTATAAAAACATAAAAAGTAGGCATCCAATAGAATATAAAAATGTATTTATACAAAAAAGATTCTTAATGTATGCAACCTGGGAGATATGTAAAATAATTAGGTGTAGATACCAATAGTGTGGTGAAAAGAAAGCATCTGAAATGAATATGAATACGCCTTCCTTGTTCCTAGGAGGCAATATCACATATGGCTGAGGGTACTCAGCATTATTAGTACAGGTATGAAAAGTGTTTAAATGTTTCAAACAGTACCAGTACAAATCACCTGACAGTACAACAGAGAGAAAGCAATTTCAATTTCTGACAAATCTCACTAACCTGAGCACATGAATACATGCCAATTTTCAAGATATTTCCCCAGTATTTTACCATCATGACTCATTGGCATTTCCAGGGTCTCCTTTGATCACCCTGAGAGGAATCCAGTCTACCCTGACAAGAATAGCACGATGTGAACAACCGTATGGGATGGTTAACAGCACTGCCTGCCCTTTGAGGCTAAGTATAGCATTCCTTGAACATGATTTCAAAACGAACTTTTATAAGTTTTATTTAACTCCATCAGGGACCAAATAAGATTAGACTTTGACTATAAAATATATGTTTAACAATAAAATTTTACAACTATATTAACTAAGCCAATGATTTTGTTGTTGTGGATTGGATCAGATACATTTCTCCTGCTTTCCTTCCAAAAGGAATACCCTGCCTCCCTATCTTGTCTGTCTGACAACTTCCTCTTCATTATTCCATTCAAGATCAAATATTACCTCTATCTGGAAGCCTCTTAAGTTCCACCAGATAGAGTTAACCTCTTCTTTTTCTAGCATCCCATAACATGTTGCATATACCTTCTTTAGAGCACTCACCTGCTATGTTAGTCAGTTGATTAGATATTGCTTGTCACTGCTCAGAATTTGATCACAAAGTGATTCACCAAGGTACATTCCTGGGAAGTGGCAAGGTATGAGGGAGTGATGAATGCACCACTGAAATAGACTTTAATTGAATTGGTAGGTAATTCGGGTTTCGCAAAACCACTTGCACGAATGAAGGAATATAAACCAATATAGACAGCATCCTAACATGAACAACGAAGAAAGGATGAAAGGAATTCATGAAGGAAGAAAAGAGGAATGGAAGGATGAGAAGGAAAAAAAAAGAAAGGAAGTAAGGAAGGATAGAAGGAAGGAAGCAAAGAAGGTGGGAAGAAAAGAAGAAAGGGAAGAAAGAAAGAAGCAAGGAAGGGAGGAAAGAAAACCAGAAGGCAAAAAGAAAAGAGAGAAATCATTTGTCATATTGTGATTCATATATCTATCTATGTATACATATATATGTGTATATCTATATCGATATATGTATATCTATAGATATACACACGTGTGTGTGTGTGTGTATATCTCACATGTGATTTCATGGTGTAGCTGCATGACATTTTACTATCCCTGATATGGGTCACCTAGTAGTTGACTAAATCTAACAGCTACAGCCACTGAAATTATGAAATCAAGTAATGCAAAATAAAATCATTTTTTTTTCTGAGAATGAGTGCTTTATTTTCTTACTCTATTTAAATATTGTAATGGATTTTTTAAGGCTTCTAATTCAGAAAACTGAAAAATAAAACTAGAGAATAGAAAGAGAAACAGAGAACTAGATATTAGAAAGCTTATAGAAAACTAAGATATTAATTTCTAAGTTGAAAATAAGGAGAAAAACATCTTTTTTTTTTTTTTTAAGACGGAGTTTCGCTCTTGTTACCCAGGCTGGAGTGCAATGGCGCGATCTCGGCTCACCGCAACCTCCGCCTCCTGGGCTCAGGCAATTCTCCTGCCTCAGCCTCCTGAGTAGCTGGGATTACAGGCACGCGCCACCACGCCCAGCTAGTGTTTTTTTTGTATTTTTAGTAGAGACGGGGTTTCACCATGTTGACCAGGATGGTCTCGATCTTTCGACCTCATGATCCACCCGCCTCGGCCTCCCAAAGTGCTGGGATTACAGGCTTGAGCCACCGCGCCTGGCCGGAGAAAAACATTTTAAGCATACTTTGATCAAGATTTTTCAACTATATGTAAGATAATTTTAACTCTAATGATAATAACTAATGTTTTTAGTTATTAGGTGTGTCTTTAATAAAATATAGTTCCAAATAAATAAACATATGAATATAATAATAAATCTCTCATTTGAAATACAAAAATAGAACCAATGTTGGTGGCCAAAAAAAAAAACCAGCTTTGTAATAAAATGACAATAATATTTGGAGTCTAGAAGGAGCTCATTTTTCTCATTTCTGCTCTGCTCTTTCCAGAATGGCGCATATATTTTTGTCCTTAGGATACAGCAAATGTAAAGTAATTGTTAAATGAATGTTTTTTGAAGGAATAAATTCCTGTTGTCTTACTTTATTCTCAGTTCAACGACTAAGCCAAGACTCATCACTTCATTATAATTGCTATTGGCACCATCATCAAATTAAAATTAATTAGCTCTAGTTATCTATAGATAAGTGATTATGGTTTGTGATAGAGCAGAATTTAAAGCACATTATGGAAGAAAATAATAATCTTAAAATATATTGTATTTAAAATAATACATTGCATATCATACTCATATATATGATAGAACCAGTGATATTAAAAATTATTCCCCCTACTCTAGCCAACCTAAAAAGTGAAATTTTCTTAAAAATTTTTCTTTTGTACAGGTGTAGAAATGCTTTTAGCCCTAGAAGCCTTGTTACCTGTTCTTTTTGATGGGCATTCATTTTTGCAGAAAATTTTTATATTCCATATATTCAGTGGACTATGGGATTGGTATGATATACATGTTATTATGACAACACATCAGAAAAGCAAGAAATAAGAGTGTAATTTTGCAATTTATATATTCAGGACAAGTAAAATACTTTTTGAAACTGAAAATGTTCATTCATATTAACAGAGACGTGTTTTCAAAGTAACTGTCATCAATCTTCCCCTGAGAATTTAGTCCTGGCTGGGCGCAGTGGCTCATGCCTGTAATCTCAGCCCTTTGGGAGGCTGAGGCAGGAGGACCACCTGAGCTCAGGAGTTTGAGACCAACCTGGCCAACATGGTGAAATTGCATCTCTACTAAAAATACGAAAGTTAGCTGGGCATGGTGGCAGGTGCCTATAATCCCAGCTACCTGAGAGGCTAAGCCAGGAGGATCACTTGAACCCAGGAGGTGGAGGTTGCAGTGAGCTGAAATCACACCACTGCACTCCAGCCTGGGTGACAGCGTGAGATTATAACTTGAAAAAAAAAAAAAAAAAAGAATTTAGTCCTGTTTTTGTTTTGTTTTGTTTTGTTTTGTTTTGTCACATGGATCATTTTGCCATTCCACTTAGTAGCCCCAATGGAATATTCCTCCTGCAATGACTTTTTGGTTAACTTTCACATTTTCTTTCTTCATGCTGTATCCTGGACATAATGAGACATGGATCATGTAACATTTTTATCAGTGTTTATAATATGTGCACTTTTCTGGCAAAGTTGATAATGAGTGTTTGGGAAGGTAACCTGTTAACTTTTCTTATTAATAATGTCCCTCCAGGTTTCAATAATTTTTATTGTATCTTATCAATCTTTGATGTGAATACTGAAATGCATATCAAGCAATTCTGCCTTATTTTCAGACTTCTCCCTTTCTGAAAACAAACTCCTATATGTTGGCTTTTGTTACCAAAGATTGCTGACGTTAATGCTAACATTCATGACTATAATCATTGGTGATATCTGCAAGATTTAATCTAAACAATGGGTGGCAATGCCAATATCCAGTGGGAATAAAGCATATATTACAAGTCTACTTTCCAATAGAATGGTATTATGTATAATCTGTTTACAAAAAGGTCGTAACCTATTTTATCACATCAGATTTCAGTGTTAGAACTTGTTTTAAGATTACAGCGAAGGCTTCATGGCAGCATTTTAGAATGCAGGTGTGGGTACAAGAATTCTCTCAAAGCTAGACCATCCAAACAAATTTTTTTGGCCTTTGAAATGTCAGGTTGTGATGTCAGGAATCTTAACAACAAAGGAAATTTGAAACAAAGCTATTGTTATATTTCATCTAAACTGAGAGCTAAAATAGAACCTGACACACAACAAACACAGGTGAAAAAGTCAGGGGACCACTTCTGCCCCACTTGTTGCTTCTGATGGGTATCATTTCTGAAGCTCTGTGCCCATTGAGGTGGCAATGGCATGGTTATGGGGTCTTGGTAACATTTTAGTTGAGTTGTGCCTGTGACACCGGTTTAGCCTTTTCAGACCTCAAATTTACGATCTGCAAGATATGACCTAAAAGCCCTGCCTTTTTATGAGTATTGTGAAAAATATGTAAAGTATTTAAGCTAACACATTTCAGAAACAGTAAGATGTTATAAAATGTAGTTTGTTACCACATATCGTTTAATTCTTCTACCTATTCAGTATTTGTTGAACATCTCCCCTGTACCTTTGTTCTTTCCATGTTGTCTCTCAGGTAGCTGACAATTCACCCTAACCTCCCTAGCCATACCCACACCTGCCACTCTGCACCTCTGTGTCTTCACCTTCCCTGACACATCCTTCAAGACTCTGGTTAAATGGTATACTTGCATTTCTTATCCAACGTGTGCCCCTCTAAACAGGCAGTTGATTATTCCTTCCTTAGGCTGATCCTCTACCAAGTGCATACTTAAAATTTTATGTTTTATTATCATTGTTTTGTGCCCTCCTTGTATTTTCAAAGTGTCTGCTGTCAAAAAGTGCAATATTTTCATTTTATATTGCCAATGCTGAGCAGAGGATGCTGGGAGACTGGGAATGTTCAATGAAAGAACACTGCAGGAAGAGGCTGGTAGGTGTGGTCCAGATTACTTCAACTTCAATATATATATTTCAAGATTGGCAGAGGAGGCATATACCTATGTAATTCATGCCTGTCTAGTCCCATGGACCACCAGAGTCCTGTTGACAAGAGGGACTTAGGAATGCTCTCAAAGATAATGTTTTTAAAGTAATCCTTAATCAACCATGTGTGTTTAACCTTTATCTGTTAGCAGAGGAGTAATTCTAAACCCAGAGTGGAGTGATACTCAGATTGTCTGTAGAGCAGCCCTTTATGAACTCCTATCTGAACATGAGGGACAAAAGTGTGATTAAATTCTCAAAGAGCTAATTTTAGTAAAACACCTTTTTATGAAATAAAAGGCAAAATGCATTGGGGCCATGTTATTTCCCAACTCCTACCCAACACAGTATATAACAAAGAAGGAAAGAGAAAATCTCCCTAAGTTATCTGCAGAATAGAGCTTTGGCACCTTAGGGGCCATGGAAAATCAGCAGTGATAACTAGCAGAAGCATGGGATATGGTTATAGCTACAGTGCCCTGAAGAAGGGAAGAATTACCAAGCACAGGCAGCAGCCTGTGGCAGCCATACCCATCTCTTCAGTGTCTCATCTGAGGACAGGTGAGGGCAGTGAAATTTAAGTGGCTTAGGACCCAGTTCCTAAGCAACCACCTATTGGTTCTCAGATTTCCCCTTCCCCTTCCATTTTCCCCAGCCAATGCCATGCCCCATTCCAGGTACAAAGCTCTCATCTCACAATTTAGTGACTTCTTTTATCCTTCAAAGCTGTTGTCTAAGGCCCTTTTAGATTCATTCCTCCCTCTGCCAGGAAGACACTGTCAGCATCTTTGTGCCCCCTAAAACCCCAAATAAATCTTTTATTGTAGACTGAACTTGAATGACTCCTTAAGGAAGATCTAGGAGACGCTAGGATTGCAGGGGGCTTGGATTCTAGCCTCTGTGCCAGGGACTGGGCATATGGGTTATAGAGCCAGTGTGTCCTGGTTGCAGTGGGAACTCCACAGTTTATCTGCTTTGTGAACAAATCCCTTTCTCTAAATCTCAATTTTCTTATCTGTAAAATGAGGCCCCAGATTGTATCCACTCACAGCCTATCGGCTAGATTAGCTGAGTTCATGTAGAAAGCAGTTAACACAGTAAGCATCACATTGGAACTGTTCAAGAAAAGTTAGCCATGCTTATTATTCATTTACCAATGGTATTTTGTGACCCTACAATTGTTGTTCTAGATAGGCTGGGTACACTTGGGGAGGAGACATTGATTTCTCTATTTCTTTCATCTTTATTTATGTATGTATTTATTTATTTTGAGATGGAGTCTCGTTCTGTAGCCCAGGCTGGAGTGTAGTGGCGTGATCTTGGCTCATTGCAACCTCTGCCTCCAGGGTGCTGGTTCAAGCAATTGTCCTACCTCAGCCTCCCAAGTAGCTAGGATTACAGGCACGAGTCACCATGCCCAACTAATTTTTGTATTTTTTAGTAGAGATGGGGTTTCACCATGTTGGCCAGTCTGCTCTTGAACTCCTGACCTCATGATCCACCCACCTCAGCCTTCCAAAGTACTGGGATTACAGGCATGAGTCACCACGCCTGGCCTTCTTTCATCTTCGTATCTCCATTAGTTAGTAGATGCCTGGACCTGGCTCATAATACACATCCAGTGGTTGCTAAGATATGTGTGTAATGGCATAAGTAACCAAATGAAGAATGTGGTAGTAGAGGGACATTTTTTATTTGTGCGCCAGGTGCAGCCTTCAGGGATCACAAACAGGCAAATAGAAGTATGCCACAAAAAGACATTTGCAGGAAAGCAACTCTGAAAAATGAATTTTGAGGTGATATTTTTGTTACCTTGGGACTCCATTTGCACAGTTGAACCTCTTGTGGTCAATGGAATCTGACCAGGCAAGAATTTGGTGTCTTATCATTGTTCTCTTGGTTGTCTATCCCTTAACCACTTTTAAAAATATGTGGATTCTAAAAAAAAAACGAATAGTGACCCATTGTCTAGAAGGGAAGTATATAAAGGAAAACTGAGAAGTATGTATGTGCCTCAGAGAAAGCAGATTGTTTCATGTACAATGCGCCATTTTCAAAGGATACATGAGAGAAATCTTTTATTTAGATAAAACAATAAATATTGATGTGAACAGTTGCCTAGAGCTCTCCCCGAACCTCATATCCCATTGTTTGTTCTGTTCTTCATGTCCTTTGCTGTTCTTTCTTTATATGAAGAAGGAATACTGATGTTTTAGTTTGGACAGGGAAAAGTTTTCTTAGGTACTATGGGAAACACACCTCAAATACTTTTTAACAGCTTCCCACCAGTGGAAAAAGGAAATACCACTTTTACCTCTGACGTATAGAAATTTATTCACTTTCCTCTTTCAATTCTGTCTTCTGTGTCCATTAAAAATGATATATGGCAAGAATTTAGATGTAATTTCTGAAAAAATTATAGATAAACTATTGTCTGTGCCTAAATTACTTTGTGAAGGAGGATCAATTTGTAAGTTATTTAGCTATTTGGGACAATTGGTCTGTGATCATACTGAGAGATTAATGTGTTAACTCCTTCATATGACAGAAATGTCCACTTTGAGCAACTATGTGAATATGTACAAAAAGGATATTTAGTATGATCTTTTTCATACTACTTAAATCATTGAAATATCACTGGTACACTTAGTCAATCCCATGAAGCAATGTAAAATTTTAGCTAGTTTTTTGTCTATTGAATTAATATACTTTTAGGACTTGACATATTTCAATATGCATAAAAAACTTCCCAATTGACAATTTCTCCGAGTTTATATAAACTTTTAGTTTGGTAAAGTATATTTGCTTTTTCAATAACTCAAACAAACATCAAAATGTATTTTCTCTGGTATTAAAAATTATAAAATTTGAGCTTATGCATATATTTTTATTTTCGTCCTCTTTCTTTTTCTGATTCTTTCCACTTAGGCAAAAATCTATTTTTTCTCATTTCTCACTCTTCTACCCAGAGACTTTCCATTTGTGAAACACAATTTTGTGAATAAATATCACAATTTTAATATGTAGTATCTCTTTATTTTTCTTCATGGTCTTATCTTTTTAGATATCATCACATTTCCAAATATGAGCATCACTTTGCTCCTGCTGAAATCTGTGCTTCCAGTAAGTCATTAGCATATAAACTGCATTTCGAATAATAGAAGTGTCTCTGTAGCTCACTTCTCAAATGAAATTAATTTGCAGTGAGGAGCACATATTTCTAATTACCTGATAAGGGTTATAGGGCTAATTATCGTTTCTATTTTCCGGGGGTAGAAAATTACAATCAGCTTCTAGATTCGCAGTTTTTGTTGAATAACTGTTGCATTTTCAGAGGTCCCTGCATTGCTAATTTTCATTGGCAAACCTCCTCTAAATTACGTTAGAGGTTTAGTATTTTAAAGTTTCTTTTTAACAGCTTTATTGAGGTATTATTGACACACACTGTAGATTGCATATATTGAAACTCTACAATTTTATAAATTTTAACATGTCTGTGAAAACATCAGCAAAATCAAGATTAAAGAACATATTCTTCACCCACAAAAGTTTCCTCATACCGTTTGTAACCCATCTATCATTCCTTCCCCACCCCACTGTTGTTTCCAGGTAACCACCAACTTTTCTATCACTATATATTGGTTCGCAGTTCCAAGCATATTATATAAAAAGAATCATACAGTATGTAATTTTGTTGTATGGTTTCCTTCAATCATCATCATTATTTTGGATTCATCTATGTTGTGTCAGGTAATAATAAATCATTTATTTTATCTTATAGTAGTATCCAATTTTATAGATATACAACAATGTGTTTATTCATTTGCCTGTTGATGGACCCTGTAATTGTTTCAATTCTGGTGCTGTAATAAATAAACCTGCAATAAACACTCATGTACAAACGTTCATGTAGATATACACTTTCATATACTTTATGTAAATACCTTGGAGTGAAACAGATATAACTGGTGTCTGTTTATCTTTAAACTGCCACACCAGTTTTCTAAGAGAAAAAAAAATTTACATTAGAGTTTCAGTTCCTGCATGTATTCACCAACACTTGATATTATCATTTTTAAAATATGTATTTTGGTTATTCTCATAGATGTGTAATGTGATGGTGTGGTAGCTTTATTTTGCATTGCTGGAAGGATTAATGGAGATAAATATCTTTTCCTGTGCTTATTTGCCCTCTGTTTGTCTCCTTTATTCAAGTGTCCATACCAATTTTTTCCTCTTTTATATTGAATTGTTTAATATCTTATCAATTACTCTTGAGAGGTATTTACATGTTTTATATGCAAGCCCCTTGTCTGATGTATGATTTGTAAATGATTTCTCTCAGTTTGTAGCTTATCTTTTCAGCTGTTAATGGAGTATTTCTCTAAACATGAACTTCTCATTTTGATGACATCCACATTGTCAGTTGGTTCTTTTGTGGACAATGTGCCTTTGGTACCATAACTAAGACATATTTGTCTAACCCAAGGTCACAGTGGTTTTCATATGGAAGTTTTACAATTTAGGTTTCACATTTAGGTATGATCCGTTTTGAGTTGCTATTTGTATGTATGTCTGTGTGTGTAACCCAATGTATGTATCAAATTCCACTTTTGGTATACAGATAGCCATTTATACCCACACAATGTATTGAATAGATTTTCCTTTCTCTACTACATTTGCATATTCCTCAAAAATAATTTTTTGAAATATGTGTGAGTGTATTTCTTAAATTTCCATTTCATTTCATTTATCTATCTATCTATCTATCTATCTATCTATCTATCTATCTACCTACCTACCTACCTACCTACCTACCTATCTATCTTTATGCCAATCCCACTCAATGTTGATTCTTGGAGCTTTATATGAGTCTTGAAATTACATATTGTGGGCAGAGAGCATACTTTGTATAACCTGAATACTTGTAAATTTACCAAGGTTTGTTTTTATAGCTCAGAATACCATCTATCTGTGTAAATACCCACTATGCAATTGAAAAGACTGTATATTCTGTATATTATTCTTTATTTTATCTTCTGTATACTATTATTTCTGTATATTATTTTTGAAACAGTTGTAGGTTCACAGAAACTTGCAAAAGTAGTACAGAAAGATATGCTTTATCTAGTTTTTCCAAATTGTTACATATAGCAAAATTAGAGTAAATATTCAAACTAGAAAATTGATGTTGGTAAAATATTTGTGCATAGTTCTATATCATTTTATGACATGTATAGATCTGTGTAACCAACACCAAAATCAAGTCACAGAAGTATTACTTCATGGTTAATATCTTATTTATGCTACTTCTTTATAGTCACACCCACCATCTCAACGTCCCTAGCCACCAGGAACCACTAACCTGCTTTGCATTTCTATAATTTTGCTATTTTGAGAATATTATATAAATGAAATCATACAGTATGTTACCTTTTGAGACCAGTTTATTTTCATTCAGCATAATACCCTTGAGATCCATGGAAGCTGTATGTATCAAAAGTCAATATCCTTTCATTTGTTAAGTAGCATTTTACCATATGCATGTGGCACAGTTTCTTTAACCACTCACCTATTGAGTAATATTAGAGCTATTTTGAGTTTTTGATTATTACAAATAAAGCTGATTTGGACAAATATATATATATTTCTGTGTACACATACATTTTAATTTCTCTGGAAAATTCCCAGTAGTACAATTGCCGGTTGTATGAGTTGTTAGTTTAGGTTTAAAGAAACTGTGAAATAATTTTTCAGAGTGGCTGTAACATTTTATATCTTCATCAGCAACATGAGAAATCCAGTGTCCTCCACATTTTTGCCAGCTTTTGGTATTGTCATTACATGTTATTTTTGACGCTTGATGGATGTGTAGGAATATCTCATCATTGCCTTGATCTATATATTTCTGAAATGTAGTGATGTTGAATATCTTTTGTATGTGCTCATCTGCCATCCATGTATCCTTTTCAGTGAAAAGAACATTCATAAAGTCTTTGCCTGTGCCTATGTCCTGAATGGTATTGTCTAGGTTTTCTTCTAGGGTTTTTATGGTTTGGGGTTTTACATTTAAGTCTTTAATCCATCTTGAACTAATTTTTGTGTAAGGTGTAAAGAAGGGGTCCAGTTTCAATTTTCTGCATATGGATAGCCCATTTTCCCAGCACCATTTATTAAATCCTTTCCCTATTGCTTGTTTCTGTCAGGTTTGTAAAATATCAGATGGTTGTAGATCTGTGGTTTTATTTCTGAGGTCACTGTTCTGTTCCATTGTTCTACATGTCTGTTTTGGTGCCAGTAGCATGCTGATTTGGTTACTGTAGCATTGTAATACAGTTTGAAGTCAGGTAGTGTGATGCCTCTAGTTTTCTTCTTGCTTTGGACTGTCTTGGCTATATGGGCTTTTTTTGGTTCCATATGAAATTTAAAGTAGTTTTTTCTAATTCTGTGACAATTATCCATGGTAGTTTAATGGGAATAGCATTGAATCTATAAATTACTTTGAGCAATATGGCTATTTTCACGGTATTGATTTTTCCTATCCATTTGCATGGAATGTTTTTCCATTTGTTTGTGTCCTCTCTTATTTCCTTGAGCAGTGGTTTGTAGTCCTCTTTGAAGAGGTCCTGTACATCCCTTGTAAGCTGTATTCCTAGATATTTTATTCTCTTTGTAGCAATTGTGAATGGGAATTCATTCATGATTTGGCTGTCTGCTTCATGATGAAAACACCAAAAGAATACAACAAAAACTAAAATTCACAAATGTGATCTGATTAAACTAAGGAGCTTCTGAACAGTAAAAGAAACTAGGATCAGAGTGAACAGGCAACCTACAGAAGGGGAGAAAATTTTTGCAAGCTACCCATCAGACAAAGGTCTAATATCCAGACCTTTGTCTGGAACTTAAACAAATTTACAAGAAAAAAACAACGTCATCGAAAAGTGGGCAAAGGATATGAATAGATAATTCTCAAAAGAAGACATCTTTTAAGAACATTGAATATTGATTCTCCAATCTCTTCTGGCTTGTAGGGTTTCTGCTGATAGGTCTGCTGCTAGTCTGATAAGCTTCATTTTGTAAGTGACATGGCCCTTCTCTCTGGCTTCCCTTAACATTTTTTCCTTCATTTTGACCTTGGAGAATCTGATGATTATGTGTCTTGAGGCTGATCTCTTGAAATATCTTACTGGGGTTCTCTGGATTTCCTGAATTTGAATGTTGGCCTGTCTTGCTAGGTTGGGGAATTTCTCTTGGATGATATCCTGAAGTAGATTTCCCAATTTGGTTCCACTCTCCCCATCTCTTTAAGGTACCCTTATCAGTCATAGGTTCTGCCTTTTTAACATAATCCCATAGTTCCTGGAGGTTTTGTTGGTTCCTTTTGATTTTTTTCCCTTATCTTCTCTGCCTGCCTTATTTCAGCAAGATAGTCTTCAAGCTCTGATTTCCTTTCTTCTGCTTGGTCTATTCAGCTATTGATACTTGCGATTGCATTATGAAGTTCTCGTGTTGAGTTTTTCAGCTCCAGTAGATTATTTATAGTCTTCTCTAAACTTGTTATTCTGTTTAACAATTTCTGTAATGTTTTGTCATGGTTCTTAGCTTCTTTGCAGTGAGTTAGTACATAATTGTTTAGCTCAGTGAAGTTCATTATTACTCAACTTCTGAAGCCTACTGCTGTCAATTTATCCATCTCAGCCTCAGCCCAGTTTTGTGCCCTTGCTGGAGACATGTTGCAATCATTTAGAGGTAAACAAGCACTCTGGATTTCTGAGTTTTCAGCATTTTTATGCTGACTTTTTCTCGTCTTCATGGGTTTATCTACCTTTGATCTTTGAGGCTGCTGACTTTGGGATGGGTTTTTTGTCGGGTCTTTTCAACTGATGTTGTTGCTTTGTGTTTGTTTTTCTTTGAGTAATCAGGCCCCTCTTCTGTAGGGCTGCTATGGTGTGCTTGGGTTCTACTCCAGACCCTATTAGCTTGGGTCCCTCCTGCCCCTGGAGATATCACCAGTGGAGGCTACACACCAGCAAAGATGTCAACCTGCTCCTTCCCCTGGGAGCTCTGTCCTAGAGGGATACTGACCTGATGCCAGCTGTAATGCTTCTATATGAGGTATCTGAGACTCCTGTTGAGAGGTCTCAATCAGTCAGGAGAAGCGAGGTCAGAGACTCATTTAAGTAAGCAGTCTGTCTGCCCCTTGGCAAGGCAGGTGTGCTGCGCTGGGTGAATCCCCCTCATCTGGGCTTCTCTGACTCTCCAGAACCAGCAGACAGAAAAGACTAAGATCACTGATACACAATACCGCAACTGCTCCTTCTCCCAGGGACTCCTCTCAGAGTTTTCAGAGTTCTGTCCATAAATCCCTGGTTGGGGATGCTGAGATCTCCATAGTGAGACCTTGCCCAGTGAGGAGTGGATCCAGGTCTTACTTAAAGAAGCACTCTGGCCACAAACTGATCCAGCCTCTGTGCTGTGCTGTGGGGAAATGCTCTAGGTCGAGACTGCTCCATCTCACTGGCACTGATGGCAGTGGAAAGTGGCTGACTGGAGCCACAGTGATGGCAGCTGCCCATCCCCAGGGAACTCAGTCTTCTTAGGCAGTCTTAGCAGTGCTGGCAAATGAGGATTTCAAGCCAGTGGGTTTTAGCTTGTGGACTTGTGTGGGAGCAAGATTGCTTGGCTCCCTGACTTCAGTCCCCTCCCCATAATAATGGACAGATCTTCTGTCTCACAGGAATTCCCAGAGTCAGAGTACTCCTGTATCTCAGTGCCTACTCTGTATAGCCGCCCACTTGAGCAGCTGCTGTGAATTTCCACAGCCTGGTGCTTGGGACCCAAGGCTCTGGTGGCATGGGCTCGGGAAGGGACCTCTTAATCCACAAGCTGCAAGAATCCATGGGAAAAGTCTGGTTTTCAGGGAGGAAATGCACAATCCTTCACCATCTCCCGGGTGGAAGTTTCCTTTGCCCCATGCAGCTCTGGGGTGGGTCCTTGCTTCTACCCTATTTTACTCGCTCTCTGTGGATAATACCAGCCCCCTAGTCAGTCCCAATAAGAGAACTTTGGTAAGTCAATTGAAGATGCAGATTTAACTCACACTTTTCATCCTTCTCAGTGGGAGCCACAGAGTGGAGCTGCTTCTATTCATCCATCCTGGCTGCTCTCTATTCCATGTTTTTCTCCAGAATTTTTATGGTGAATTTTTAAATGTCTCTTGTACTTGAAGTTTGTTGAATTTTTATATTTATGAATATATAATCTAAAAAAGGGGAAAATGTTGCTATTAAAATATACAATTAAATGTCATGGAGAGGAAGCAGACATTTCAGGGATTCCAATTTCATGTTATTTTGGCCATGTAAAAATGTTCTTACAGCTCACTTATATTCTTTTCATTTTTAAAAATCCATTCCATTTTCTATTGTGTTATATTTTGAATAGTTTTTATTGTTTGTCCTTAAGTTTACTGATATTTCATTCTGCCAATCCAGTGTGTTTTTTGTTGTATACATCTCACACATTTTAGTTTTCAGCTCTAGAAGTTTTACTTATGGTGTCTTTATATCTTGCATTTCTGTATTTAACTTTTAAAATATGTGAAATAAAGTTAAGACAGCTTTTTGATGTACTTGTCTACTAATTCTAATACATATTTTAGTTCTTTGTGGCTTTTAAAAATATTTGCAAATCATACATCCAAAAAAAGGTTAATACACCAAATATGAAAGGGACTCATACAACTCAATAGCAAAAAAATAAATAATATAATTAAAATATGGACAAATTAACACAACAGATTTTTTTTTTTATAAAGAAGACATACAAATGGCCAACAGGTTTATAAAAAAGGTGCTCCACATGACTAATCATTAGGAAATTAAAATCAAATGCCCAATGAGATATCATCTCAGACCTTTCAGAATGACTGTCATCAAAATGACAAAAGGTAACAAATATTGATGAGGATGTTGAGAAATAGGAACCATTGTACACTGTTGGTGGGAATGTAAATTGGTACCGCCATTGTGGAAAATCATATAGACATTCCTCAAAAATTAAAATAAAATTATGATGTGATCCAGCAATTCCAGTTTTAGATATATATCCAAAGGAAATGAAAATGCTATCTTGAAGAGATATCTACACTCTGACATATTGCAGCACTATTAACAATAGCTAAGAAATGGAATAAACCTAAGTGCTCATTAGTAGATGAATGAATAAGTAAAATTTTATATAGACATGCATATAAATACATATATGTATATGTCTGTTTGTGTGTATATAATTCTGTAGCTCAGTGAAGTTCATTATTACCCAGCTACTGAAGCCTACTTCTGTCAATTCATTCTTTATCCTTAAAAACAATGAAATCTTGTAATTTGTGTAAAAAATGGGTGAAACTGGAGGACATTATGCTAAATGAAATAAGATGAACACAAGTGGACAAATACTGTATAATCTCACTTATATATGGAATATAAAAGAGTTGAAGAGAGGAGAATGGTGGTTACTATGGGTTGGATGAGTGAGGAAAATGGAGGGATGTCAGTGAAGGGTACAAATTTTAAGTTATAAGATCAATAAATTCTGGACACCTAATGTACACAATGGTAATGATAATTGGTAATAATGTATTTTGTACTTAGAATTTGCTGAGATTAATCTTATGTGTTCTCATGCTCAAAATGAGTATGTATGTTAGGTGATAGACATGGTTTAGCTTGATTGTGTAATTAATTCACATTTTACATATATACCAATCCATCATATTTTGTATCTTACATATATACAATTTTTATTTGTCAGTCATGCCTCAATAAAACTGAAAATAAGAAAACAAGTAACTACTTTAATCAGCCTACTCTGGCTTCTAGAGAAGCTGAATTGGTGACTAAGTTACCTGTCTATTCTCTTCAGTAGGGATATTCAAGGGAGAGAGGGAGGATAAAGAGCTTTTCAGTTACCAATCCACATTATCTGCCACTGTGGCTGTCTGTTAGAGCAAGTTCAAAGCACTTTGAATGAATTCAAAAAACTCATCAAACATGATTTTTATTTGATAATTGATGGTAGGTTTACCCAACAGCACCACACCAATTAGCAGTTTTGAAATCTGGAGTAATACCTTCAGAAAGAATACTCCCTGTGGGAAAATGAAAGAGTAGCAAAATCTTTTAAATTGACTTTACAATCTGGGCCAGAAAAAGACTCTCATAGGATTTTGCTGCCATTACCAGGCAGAAATGTGAGAAAATTCTCTAGCTCAGATTGAAATTTTTGTTAGGCTTTACGCCAAGCTATTTGTACCATAAGAAGGTGTGTATTTTTGTGTCTTAACGAACCAAGACTCATTATACAGTTCCTTTCTAAGATGCAAAGAGCATTCATTTAAATTTGGAAGCCATTTAATATGTTTAGAGTGTGATTCTGTGAAATGAATTCGTACTTTTAGAATATGGTACCTGTATTAGTCTGTTTTCAGACTGCTGAAAAAGACATAATTGAGACTGGAAAGAAAAAGAGGTTTAAAAATAGAGTCATAGTTCCACCTGGCTGGGGAAGCTTCACAATCATGGTGGAAGGCAAGAAGGAGCAAGTCACATCTCATGTGGATGGCAGGCAAGAGAGAGAGCTTGTGCAGGGAAACTCACATTTTTAAAACCATCAGATCTTGTGAGATGTATTCACTATCACGAGAACAGCACAAAAAAGACCCGCCCCCATGATACGATTACCTCCTGCTGGGTTCCTTCCCATGACATGTGGGAATTGTGGGAATTACAGATCAAGATGAGCTTTGAGTGTGGATACAGCCAAAACATATCGCTACCCGTTGAAGAAAGACCTAGACTCAATATTATTCATTACTTTAAAGATGAAATAAAAATGAACTCAAAGAAAGGTTTTCTGAGAACCTACAATTTATTCAATTGCCCCCCGAAATTGTTCCTTGTTTTTGTTTTGTTTTGTCTCTTGACTATGTGGTGATCTAATTTTCAGAATTGGTCTCTCTCATCACGTTACATAATGTCATCCAGTAGGAGATCTATATTATTTAGTTGTACTTCCTTTTGGATATATCAAACCTGTGACTTTAATTTATTTTCTTGTCAGTCATGACTTCAAGAGCAAATGAACCTATGTGCCCAAGGCACCTGTGTATGCTACCCTCATATACCCACACACTAATACATGTGTAGAGAACCAAAGGTGGTAAGTTATTACAAGCATTTGACACAATATTTTAATAAGTTGGCCTTTCTAACATGTTTGATGCTTTCCAGTGTTTTACCCTTTTTGAAACCAAACCATATAATAAATAGTGACTAGGAGATGGTACTTGCTAACTGATTAATAAAATTCTGATTAATAAATTCAGATGAAATTATGGAAACAGAGAATATTCATTAAGTAAACTGCAGACAATAATCATTGGATGCTAAATTTAATAGAAGAGAGTATGACAAAAAAGGTATATTTGCCCAATCTCAAAATATCTCCCCACAAAATACAGATTAACATAAAGTGAAAAATGGTAACTTTACAGTAGAGGAATATGGCAGACAGCAACTTACCCACCTGATTAAAGTTCACATTGCCAGTAATGAGACAGTCTTTCTGCATCTCTTCCTGACAGGATGCAGAGAAGGGCACAGCATCACCTGACATCCTGATGGCTCTGCCGCCTCTCAGAATACTGGGTTCCTTCACATTCCCTTCTGTTAAGGTGATCTCCAGGCTCGTATTTTAACATCATAGGTATATCTTGTCTCAAGGCCATTTACCAGGAAATTTCTATGAATATTTTATATACAGAAGGCTGTTAGTATAATAAGAGATATAAACAGAGTGAAACACACTATTCAGTCTCCACCAGTTTAGAGATTAGCCAAGGATGCACAAATCTGGGTATGTAAATATTAAAAAAAATGTAACCAAGTTCTATGAGTCAGGTAGAAGCAATATCAACAGCACTGGTGAGCTGGACCTGGACATAATGAGCACTGGTTACTATGTCTAGAATCTTCCATGGCCCGAACTCCTGGAGAAGACATGCATTCTCACTTAACCATAAAAACACAAGACAACATGTACAAAGGAAGGAAAAGTAGAAAATTTAAGGTATGCCTGTTCACATCCCTGCTAGACTCTCATTGTCATATAATACCAAATGTTCTCCCCTTTATTTCCCTTTATTGATTTTCTTCCTCAAATTGTGCTTCCGTGATCTCTTTCCTCTTTTCAGAAGCACCCTTTCTATTTTTCCACTTTCAACATATTCATTAAAATGTCACATCATTTCCTAGGTAAAGTAATATATATGGCCTTGTAATCTTCATGTAATTTATGCTTGAAAATTATAATTTTCTGATCTTTTGAATTATTATGACTGAAAAGTTTTTATACTCCTATATGTGTGTGCATAGTCTCTTTCCCTGTGGGACTATAAAAACTAAATTACCATTGGTGTTAGGGACTGATTTAAATATTTTCTTGACTGAAGGCTAAGGCATCAGCAGGAAATATCCTTGAAGTGCTGCCCAACCCTGTTTCTTTTTCTCTTTCAAGGCATTTTGGCAAGGCATCACCTTGCCCTTACACAATGGCAGTGACTATTGATATCACTTATCATTGATTAGTAGACTGTTTCTCAAAACTCTGTGTATCAATTACATTGTACTGATAGTATTAGTAAATCAAGGATGAAAGAAAGTCATTCAGTTGTCTAGACAATGAGTTATAGAGGTTAGGTTACTGTTTCCCTGGGAGGATGTAAATTAAAGATTAGCAAACAGACCAAGTACAATACACAAAGAACGTCATCTGTTTGCTCTTGAAGAGAATAAATAATAATACAAAAATTAAAGGATAAGAACCATTGCTATCTAAATTGAATTTCCTCATTTTGTTCTAGGATAATTAGGTCTGTGTCCTAGTCAGATCTTTGTCTTGTTGTATCCCAAAATGTAAAATCTATTTAATGGGTATTTGTGTGGTGCTTTACCTTGTACAAATGGATTTCTCTCACACTTTCTTGTGTGTTTCTCATAATAGTTTTGTGAGATTAGCATGGAAAATATTATCACTTTATACATAAAAGAGCTGAGTATTAGTAAGGGTTGAGACTTTGTCGAAGTGAAATTTGTCTAACACATACCAAACTGAGTTCTCAAAACCAAACATTCTGCTCCAAGGACATTGCTCTTTTCATACCACTCAACTCCTCAGAAACTTGTCAGAGCAATAAGCTGCCAATAGTTGTTTTCTGTTAAGTTATTTATGTAGACACTCTGTTTAAATTATTAGACTCAAACAACTCGAAAAGAAATGATAGAAAATTTCAAGACAATACAGCTTTGATGGTGTTCCAATGGAATAAATTAATAATCAATTATTTTTCCTTCCACTCCCCTTCACTTTCTGCTTAGCACCAATTATGGATGTCATTACTATCCTAGAGAATCATGAAGAGTCTGACAAATGTGTCATTCCTCCCACAAGCTGCTCATTACTTTATCAAACTTTTAATTTCTATATTAAGTGTGTGCTGCAGAATGGTTTTTAGATATATTCTTTCTCTGATATTCTCCAGGGAAGACAGAATAAAATTCAGTCAATTCAATAGATTGTTTTCATGAAGCTGTCATATCTTCAAAGGATGACTAAAATATGCTACACTCCTAGGAGATAGCAGAGAACAATGCAAAGCGGTGACAAAAGAAACCATGCAGATGCCCTTTCGATGGCAGCGGCAAGCCACCTGGGGTGACTGCTGCCATCACACTGGCCACTGCAGGGTGGGGGAGCGGCGGGGAGGAGGCAGACAAATGCTTGCAGTCCTCCACCCTAGGGGCTGCCATGATGGTATGCGGCCGGGATGGCCACTGGCAGGGAAACAATGAGGTCGGGCAGAGAGGGACCCTGAAGCAAAGCTGGTCCCAGGGTGGTGCCGAATTTGCACACCAAGTGCAGGGGCCAGGTCATGCTTCAGGCAACCGTGGCAGAAAGTGGGAGTGGTGCCCACTTTGAGTAGCCACAGCCACAGCTCCTACTCTGCCGAGGGTGACAGATTCCTGTGCCTCTGGAGGAGGCTGTGCGTGGGACCTCTGGGGGTCTCATCTCTGAGGTCCACCATGTGTCAGGGTGATCACTGAGCTAACAATCCTGACTGTTGGGCCTGGAGTCTCAATTTGCTCTTCCCTGGGCCACCCCTGAGCATCAGGGCAATGGGGGCAGCTTGTGCAGATATTGCACCTGCCCCGGATGGCAGACTGAGCCCAGTAAGGACCTGGAGCTCTGGCCCCAGGCTGCAAGGGGGTACAGCCATGGCAGCAGCCCCACCCTTCCAGGCACAGGTGTAGCCACCCAAGTCTGGATTAGGGACCCGGGCCTCTATGTGCTCTTCGGAGCCCAGGAAAGCCATCTCCTGCCCTTGCAGGCTTGGAAGTGCCTGCTTCCACTTCCTGGCTTCTCCCCACTGCCAATGCCTTCTCTGATCTCAGAGCAACATAGGGCCAATCCCGAGCACCGTCACAGACCAAATAGAGGTGCACCCACTGGAGGAAGTTCTGACATGCTAGTCCCTGGCTATCTCAGTCCCTTCCAGACTCTGTGCACCAATGAACATGGTGTGGCAGAGGAAGTGGGGGGACTGAGGGCGTCTTGAGGGCTCCCTGATCCGGGTCTGTGATTCCCTCCTTGGGATCCTGCAGTTCCTGGCATCTCCAAGCTTCCAGGTTCCACTATGTTCCTTAGTGCCAGCTGTGAAAGCTGCATGTAGTGTGCCTGTTCCCGCTGTAGACTCACAGAGAGCTGGTACCTGTGCCAGCACTTGGAGATATCTACCCTACTGTAGCAGCTGCACAGAGGTTTCCAGCCAGGAAAGTGACACCCCAGAGATCCCATAACACTTTCGGAGACTTTCACTCATAAGTCAATGCCCACCTCCAGAGTCAATTCTATTCATAGCACTAAAATATATAATTATCCTGTACAATGTATTGCTGGTTAAAAAAACCTTCTCAAAGTTGTTTGGTATTATTTAGTTTCAGTATCATATTTTTATACCCTCTTCCTTTAAGGAATTCGTTACTGTTAGATTTTTATTTTAAACCAGTACACTGGTGTTAACTGGAGGCTCATTGATACATAGGTCTTACCTTAACCAACAGAAAATTTCATCTTCTGACTGATGCATCCTGTAGACTCCTGGAGTTTTCCTGAGCCAATCACTACTTATACTAGTCAGTCCTCACATGACTATAAACAACTATCTGAGACTAGGCAATTTATTAAGAAAAGAGATTTAATGAGCTCATGGTTATACAAGCTGCACAGGCTTCTGCTTCTCGGGAGGCCTCACAAAACTTACGATCATGGTGGAAGGTGATGGGGAAGCAAGCGTGTCTTCATATGGCCAGCAGGAGAAAGAGAGTGAAGTGGAAGGTGCTACACACATTCTTTTTTTAAAACCATTTATTTCTTATACTTTAAGTTCTGGTGTTCATGTGCAGAATGTGCAGGTTTGTTACATAGGTATACATGTGCCATGGTGGTTTGCTGCATCCATCACCCTGGCATCTACATTAGGTATTTCTACTAATGCTATCCTTTCCCTATCCCCCCATCTCACTACTATCCCTCCACTGGCCCCCCACCTCACTGCTATCCCTTCCCTATCCCCCACACCCTGAAAGGCCCTGGTGTGTGATATTCTCCTCCCTGTGTCCATGTGTTCTGATTATTCAATACCCACTCATGAGTGAGAACGTGTGGTATTTGGTTTTCTGTTCTTGTGTCAGCTTGTTAAGAATGATGGTTTCCAGCTTCATTCATGTCCATGCAAAGGACATGAACTCATCCTTTTTTATGGCTGCACCGTATTCCATGGTGTATATTTGCCATGGAACATTTTCTTTAACCAGTCTATCATTGATGGGCATTTGGGTTGGTTCCAAGTCTTTGCTATTATGAACAGTGACACAATAAACATATGTGTGCATGTGTTTTTATAAGAGAATGATGTATAATCCTTTGGGTTTATACCCAGTAATGGTATTGTTAGGTCAAATGGTATTTCTGGTTCTAGATCTTTGAGGAACCACCACACTGTCTTCTACAATGGTTGAACTAATTTACACTCCCACCAACAGTGTCAAAGCGTTCCTATTTCTCCACATCCTCTCCGGTATCTGTTGTCTTCTGGTTTTTTAATGATCACCATTCTAACTAGCATAAGATGGTATCTCAATGTGGTTGTGATTTGCATTTCTCTAATAACCAGTCATGATGAGCTTTTTCTCATATGTTTGTTGCCTTCATAAATGTGTTCTTTTGAGAAGTCTGTTCATATCCTTCACCCACTTTTTGATGGAGTTGTTTTTTTTCTTGTAAATTGGTTTAAATTCTTTGTAGATTCTGAACATTAGCCCTTTGTCAGATGGGTAGATTGCAAAATTTTTTTCCCACTCTGTTGGTTGCCAGTTCACTCTAATAATAGTCTCTTTTGCTGGGCAGAAGCGCTGTTGTTTAATTAGATCCCATTTGTCTATTTTGGCTTTTGTTGCCAATGTTTTTGGTGTTTTAGTCATGAAGTCCTTGCCCATGCCTATGTCCTGAAAGCTATTGCCTAGGTTTTCTTCTAGGGTTTTTATGGTGTTAGGTCTTATGTTTAAATCTTTAATCCATCTTGAGCTAATTTTTGTATAAGGTATAAGGAAGGGATCTAGTTTCAGCTTTCCGCACATGGCTAGCCAGTTTTCCCAACACTATTTATTAAACAGGGAATCATTTCCCCATTGCTTGTTTTTGTCAGGTTTGTCAAAGATCAGATGGCTTGTCAAGGATTAGATGGTGTTATTTCTGAGGTCTATGTTCTGTTCCATTGTTCTGTATGTTTGTTTTGGTACCAGCTGGGACTACAGGGACGTGCCACCACACCCAGCTAATCTTTTATTTTTTTTTTAGTGGAGACGAGATTTCAACATATTGGTCAGGCTTCTCTTGAAATCTTGACCTTGTGATCCACCTGCCTTGGTCTCCCAGAGTGCTGGGATACAGGCCTGAGCCACTGCACGTGGCTGATAATGGTTTATTTTAATGAGAAATCACCTTTCTCTTAACATTTTTTAAAAATTATTTTTGTGTGTTAGTTTAATTGCTGTTAGTTTTCACTTTTAAGATAACACCTCACCAAACAAACATACAAAAAGATGCTATACATCATATTTAATTAGCAAATTGCAAATTAAAATGATAAGCTACCACTGCACACATATTAGAGTTGCTAAAATTCAAGACACTGACAACAAAACCAATGAGGTTGTGAAAAGACAGTAAGTCCCATTCATTGCTATTAAGTACAGTTTCTTTGAAAAAAGTTTGGCAGTTTCTAATAAAACTAAACACAGTAAACTAAACTAACATCCAACAACTATGCTCCTTGGCATCAACTCAAATAAGTTGAAAACTTACATTCATATAAGAACTTGAAGATAGATATTTATAGCAGTTTTATTTATAATCTCCAAAATTCAGAAATAAGGAAGAGGTCTTCCTTCATAGGTAAATAGGTAAATTGTGATACACCAAGACAATGAATATTATTTCATGGTAAAAAATAAAAAGTGCTGTCAAGCCATGAAAACACATAGAGGAATATTAAATGCATCATACTAGTGAAATAAGCTAATCTTAAACAGCTACATGCTGTTGATTTCAATTATGTGACATTCTGAAAAAGGCAAGACTATGGAGACAGTAAAACATCAGTAGCTGCTAGGAGTTAAGATGGAGGGAGGGATGACTAGATGTACCACAGGGAATTTGGGGGTAGTAAAACTATTTTGCATGATATTATAATGGAGATTATGCCTTTATCAAAATACATGGAATATATAATAGCAAGAGTGAATGCTAATGTAAATTATAAAATGTAGGTGATGATCAATCAACATAGGTTCATTGATTGTAACAGATATATCACTCTGGTGTGGGATATTGTTAGTGAAGAGATGCTGTGCACTGCGGGGAGGGAGTATATGAGAATTCTCTGTACTTTCTACTGAAATTTTTTATGAATCAAAAATTTATTTGAAAAATAAAGTATATATGTATATATATAGTTGAAAGACCAAGTGTTCTAACATCTGATGGCAACACAATTCTGTCATTCCCACCACTCACAGAAACTTCTCTGTTGAGGCTATTAGATCTGCTCAGATCATTAACTCCAATGGCCATTATTCAGTCCCCATCTTTACTCTCATGGCATTTGACACTATTGATCACTCCTTCCTGAAACACTATTTGGCAAAACAGTAAGACCACATAGTCTTATTTTTTTCCTACTACTTCATTTGTTGTTGCTTCAGTCAACTTTGCTGTGACTTCTTTACCTCAAAACGATGAAATGTTTTAGAGCTCAGGTCCCAGATCTGTTATTTTCTCTTTCTATGTTTACTCTCTAAGTAATCTCATTCTCAGCACTAACTGTAAATGTCCATCTGTATCTCAGAACTCTCAAAGGTAATTCTGATTTGATCTTTATCATGCAAAAAGTCAAGAATAAAATAAGAAATAAGAATTAAGGATCTAAAGCCTTCTATTACAAAATTGTGTTACAGATTGCTTTAAAATAGATGATGCACATTGTATTTTCTATTACACACCATCTGTGATAGTTAATTTTGTGTCAATTTGAAGGTTGTTTTTGAATGAGATTAACATTTAAATAAGTGAACTTTGAGTTAGCAGATTGCTCTCCATAATGTGGGTGGGCCTCATCCAATTTGTTGAAGGCCTGAATAGAACAGAAAGACCAGCCTCCTGGAGCAATAAAATTCTCCAGCAGACTGCCTTCAGACTTCATCTGCACCATTGACATTCCTGTCTCCAACCTTTGGCCCACACTTCAAATTTGGGCTTGGTAGGCACCATATTTACATGAGCCAATTCCTTATCATAAAATCCTTTTCTACACATATACACATCCTATTGGTTCTATTTCTGGAGAATGCTGACTCTAGTTATATAGAACTCTGACTCTGATGCTATCCAAATATTTAAAACAAAGCCAACAAATAAGAGTAGGTGAAAACTCTAACATTTTTTACGTATTTATCAAAGCTCTGATAATGTGCTTTGACATAGCCAGTATTCTATACAGCTGTCAGACTGAAGGCAGACATCAAGGACATAGCGTGAGGTCTTTTCTTTAACCAAAAACAAGCTCCACTTGGTGATACAAATGTGCTGTGATCATGGGAAGAGAAAACATTGACACAAAACATCAAAAATAAGGGTCATTATGCTAAAGATTGAAATCCTTTGAGTATTGTAATATATAGGTGGAGAGAGAGTAGTTTTAATCTGTTTTGAGAGTTTTGAACTTGATGAGAAAGTTTATTATTGCCTTAGAAGCTCTAACTTTTGGCCTTGTCTAACAAAAAGTATGGAAACAAGAATAGGCAGATCTAGCTAGCTTGAAAAACAAAAACTTAGTTACCATTTGTAAGATAATTTTCTGGTTTCAGTATGGAGAATATTCACTCTTGGGCAAATTTAAACTATCAAATATCTTTTGCAGAGCTGTAGCTTAAATAAGAGACAAAAATAATACACAACAATTATTAAACTCTTACTATGCAATAGGATTTTAAGAAAAACACTATTATCCGTTATGTAACTTGGAACTTAATGCATGCTGAGGCAATTACCTTCATTTCTTCCATTTTACAAATGATTAGATTTAGAAAATGTATTCATGGTCATTTGTGAATTTTGCTGATATTTCAGATGATAAGATAAGTTAAAAGTGGTTAGGTGACTTTCCCATGGCTATATGTCTGGTTAATAATAAATTATGCCAAAATCAAAATGCTGGTTAGTAACTTTAATATCATTACTGTTTGGACGATTCATGGAAAATCACTAGTATGTCATATATTTTACATTATAATAGCATTTCTCAATGAGTATTTCTCAAAATAATTAAGCCCTATGGCCCCAAAATAGTAATTATAACAAGGGATAAAGTTTTCTCCCATGTATCTAGAATGGTGCTGGCATCTTTGGGAGAGTTGATAAAATAGTCAGTTTTTTAATAGAATTAAATTATCTTAAACAAGGTGATACCTCTGAGACATTGATAAGAATAAGTAACACCTAAGAGTCTTGCAAAAATAGGGATGTTATGTCCCACTTCAGAGATTCTAATTTATTCGATTTGCCACGAGGCCTAGGAATCTGTATTTTTAAAAATCGTCCCAAATTTAGATGAATCTCTGCCCATGTTTGTTTCGCCTTTTACTTTGTTTGTTTAAACAACAGAAATTTATTTTTTTTTTAAAGTTGTGGAGGCTAGAAGTCTGAGATCAAGGTGTTGGTAGGTTTAGCTTCTCCTGAAGCCTCTCTCTCCATCGTGCCAATGAGAACACACATGGAAGGTACACAAAGTCCTGCATTCATCAGCACCCCACCTCCAGTCCCCCACTGTGAACAATGTGAATACCATCACCAGCGTGAATGTAGGCACAATTGGAAATATTTCAAATTAGCAACCTAACATGACAACTAAAAGAACTAGAGAAGCAAGAGCAAACCAAACCCAAAGGTAGTAGAAGACAAGAAATAACCAAAATTAGAGCTGAAATGAAGGAAATTGATGCATGAAAAACAATTCAAAAATCAACGAAGCCAGAAGCTGGATTTTGGAAAGCATTAATAAGATAGGTATACCACTAGCTAGACCAGTAAAGAAGAAAAGGGAGAAGATTCAAATAAAGACAGTCAGAAATAACAAGAGGGATGTTACTACTGATCCCACAGAAATACAAATAACCACCAGAGAGTATTATGAAGACTTCTTGATATAGTTTGGCTATGGCTCCGCCCAAAATCTCAACTTGAATTGTAATAATCTGCACATGCCAAGAGCGGGAGCAGGTGAAGGTAATTGGATCATGGGAATGGTTTCCCCCATGCTGTTCTCATGATAATAGTGAGTCTCACGAGATCTGATGATTTTATAAGTGTGTCTGGCATTTCTGCTGCTTGTACTCACTCTGTCCGGCCCCCTTGTGAAGACAGTGGCATGTTTCCCCTTCACCTTCTGCCATGATTCTAAGTTTCCTGAATTCTCCCCAGCCATGCAGAACTGCGAGTCAGTTAAACCTCTTATCCTTTATAAATTACCAAGTCTCAAGCAGTTCTTTAGAGCAGTATTAAATGGACTAATGCATTTCTATTCACAAAAATTAGAAAATCTAGAAGAATTGGATAAATTTCTGGAAACATATGCTGTCCCAAGACTGAACCAGGAAGAAACTGAATCCCTTAACAGATTAATAATGATTTCTGAAATTGAATCAGTAATAAATAGCTTAACAACAACAACAACAACAACAACAACAACAACATCCCTGGATCAGATGGATTCACTGCCAATTTTTACCAGATTCTGTAAGGAGTTGGTGCCGTTTCTATTGAAAAAATTAAGGAGGATGAACTCCTCCCCGACTCATTCTCTGAGGGCAGCATTATCTTAGTACCAAAACTTGGTGGATGCACAACAACAAAAACCAACTCAGGCCATATCCTTAATGAACATGGATGTAAAAATCTTCAACATAATGCTTGCAAACTAAGTCCAGAAGCACATCAAAAAGTTATTCCACCACGATCAAGTAAGCTTTATTCCTGGGATGCAAGGCTCATTTAATATACATAAATCAATAAATGTGATTCATCACATAAACAGAACTAAAAACAAAAACCACATCATCATCTCAATAAATGCAGAAAACTCTTTCAATAAAATTCAATATCCCTTTATGTTAAAAAAAAAAAACCTCTCAAAAAACTAGGTATCAAACATAAATCAAAATAATAATAGTCTTCTATGACAAACCCACAGCCAACATTATACTGATTGGGCACAAGCTAGAAGTATTCCTTTTAGAACTGGAACAAGATAAGGATATCCTCTCTCATCACTCATGTTCAACATAGTATTGGGAGTCCTGGCCGGGGCAATCAGTAAAGAGAAAGAAATAAACGGCATCCAATAAGAAGAGAGGAAGTAAAACTATCTCTGTTTGCAGATGACCTGATTCTATATCTAGAAAACGTCATAGCCTCAGTCCAAAAGCTCCTTGAGTTGATAAGCAGTTTTAGCCAATTTCAAGACACAAAATCATTCTACAAAATTCACTAGCATGCCTGTACACCAACAGCAGCCATGACAAAGGCCAAATCAGGAATGAAATTTCATTCACAATTACTACAAAGAATAAAATACCTATAAATACAGCTACTAAGGAGATACAGTATCTCTACAATGAGAATTACAAGGCACTGCTCAAAAAAATTAGAGATGACACAAACCAGTGGAAAAAAGAAGACATTCTATGCTTATCGATAGGAAGAGTTAATATAATTAAACTAGCCAAACTGCCAAAGGAGTTTACAAATTCAATGCTATTCCTATCAAATTACCAATGACATTCTTTACAGAATTAGGGGGAAAAAAAAGCCTCTTTTTAATTGATATGGATCCAAAAAAGAGCCAAAATGGCCAAGGCAATACTAAACAATAAGAACAAAGCAGGAAGCATCACACTATCTGACCTCAAACTATATTACAAAGCTACAGTTACCCAAACAGTGTGGTACTGGTACAAAAACAGACACATAGACCTAGGGAACAGAATAGGGAGCTGAGAAATAAGGCTGCACATATACAACCATTTGATCTTCAACAAAGTTGGCAAGAACAGGCAACAGAAAAAGAAATTCTTATTCAATAAGCAGTGCTGATGTAACTAGCTAGCCATATGCAGAAAATTGAAACTGGACCCATTCCTTTCACAGTATACTCAAATTCACTGAAGATGAATTAAAGGCTTAAATATAAAACCCAAAACTATAAAAACCCTGGAATACAACCTAGGCAATCCATTATGGACATAGGAACATGCAAATATTTCATGATGAAGATACCAAAAGCAACCGATACAAAAGCAAAAATTGACAAATGGGATATAATTACACTGAGGAGCTTCTGTACTTTCACAAACTATTCATCTGATGAAGGTCTAATATCTATCATCTATAAGGATATTAAACAAATTTAGAAGAAAAATCAGACAACCTCATTAAAAAGCAGGCAAAGGACATGAACAGACACTTTTCATGAGAAGACATACAGTCAGCCAATGAGCATATGAAAACAGTTCAATATCACTGATTATTAGAGAAATTCAATTGGAAATCACAATGAGATACTATTTCTCACTATTCAGAATGGCCATTAGTAGAAAGTTAAAAAATAACAGATGATGGAGAGGTCGCATAGAAAAGGGAACACTTACACACTGTTGGTGGGTGTGTAAATTTGTTCAACCATTGTGGACATTCAGTGTGGCATTTCTTCAAAGAGCTAAAAACAGAACTATCATTTAACCCAGCAATGCCACTACTGAGTATATACCAAAAGAAATATAGATAATTATATCATAAGAGAATCATGAAAAGGTATATTTATTGCAGCACTATTCACAATAGCAACAACATAGAATCAACCCAAATGACCATTACTAGTAGACTGAGTAAAGAAAATGTAGCACATGTAAACCATAGAATACTATGCAGCAATAAAAAATGAACAAGATCATGTCTTTTGAAGGAACTTGGAAACAGCTGGCGAGTATTACTCTTAGCAAACAAATGTAGGAATAAGAACCCAAATATCACATATTCTCACTTATAAGTGGATTTGAAATAATGATAACACATGGATACAAAGATGGGAACAACAGGCAGAGGCCTACCTGCTGGTGGAGGGTGGGATGAAGTGGAGGGTGGAATGAATGAAGGAGCAGAAAAAATAACTATTGGGTATGAGATTTAACCTGGGTCTCAAAATAATCTATACAGCAAACACCTGTGACATGAGTTTACCTCCATAACAAACCTGCACATGTACCCTTCAACCTAAAAGTTTAAATAAAAAATAAAAGATAAATGTTGGAAATAGTTAAGTATTCATGAGGAAATGTTAACTGGTGAGTAGAAAGCAGCATGAATATTTTGGTCAGTGTTCATCCAGTTATGATGTTGATTAGTGCTGAGCTTTGTTTATACCAAAGAATGAAAGAGCAGGAAGATATTCAGAAAACAAAAGAGCAGGAAGGTATTTAGAAAACATCTTCATCTCTTCATTTTATAGATCAGTGATGGCCAGTAGTAACAGGTAAACCACAAATCATCATGTAAAATTTCTAAAATACGGGGCTCAATTCTGGTACACTTTCTTAACTGTTATATAATTTATAGTTTCTCTAATCTCATTTACAGAATAAAAGATTATAAAAGAAATAGACCAATGGAATAAAGACAGCTTAGAACCAGACATATGTGTCAATGAGGACTTTAGATAAAACAAGTAATTGATTTCTTATTCAGTGCTCTTCAAAGCTGATACCAGAGCCATGGGAGTCCCTGATACTCCTTTAGGAGATATTTAAGAAAAAAAAATTTAGAAATAAAGTTATACATAAATAATTAAATTACTTTTCATTTTAAATTATAATATTATAAATATTGATAGATATAACCCATGGAAGCAAATAATCTTTTTTATTTTTATCAATTTAAACTTATAAAGGTTGGATGAGACCAAAAATATTGAGAACCACTGGCTTAGTGACAGATTACTTAGTTTGGGAAAAACTGGCTGGCTTTGGGAAGAAATAAAGCTAGACCCTACATAAACTACAAAACAAAACACATATAAACATCATTGGTATGTATTTTATAAGCATATTAAAGATATATAAAGTACAGTGGATATTTGTGTATGGAAGGGAAATGGAAACATATTTTGGGGTTCAAGATAGGAAAATAAGAGGAAAACGCTGTTTAAATGGAGTAGTAATAGTATAGTATGTCATAACTTCTGTGTAGTATTCATTCCACTTTCTGTAACTGAAGCTGAAATAAAATCAAATAATTCATAGAAATCATGGTTTTGTGATATTGGATAATGTGATTTCAGCTTCCCCTGAAGCAAATACAAGAGATTGTTAGAAGAAAAGATTCTTGTATAACAATGAAGTTATGAATCTGGTTATGAAAATGTCTCTTATAAATCATAATGTAAAACATAGCTAAATATTTATGATGTAGAGATTAATGATTCACCAACATATAAAAAAATTACACTCAGCCCTCCTACTTCCTCAGTATTCTGATGCTAATGTTCTTTTCAGCTTCTACGATACACGTTGTCAAAATTCTCTCCTTATCTATCGATAAAAAATCTTTTTATCAAGCTCAAACAAGTGCCATTTTGTTTTCTTACAAAAAGCAGTAAATATTAATTAAGAGAAATGTATAGCATTAAGGCAAAGAGGTGAAGCAAGAGGATGCCATTGAAAATATTGGTATTAGAAAGTTATGTTTGCCGTCTATTTTTATCTCCTTGGAATATGGATAAATATTTTATTAAAATTTATAAATTCATTTTTGTCTCAAAGAAAGCAATTTTTGTTTGCTCTTTCTGAGTTTAAGCATTGCATTCTAAAAATGAGACTAAGAATAATGATATCCGAAGTGGAGACTGCAAAACATTTATTGGAGTACAGAAGAAAAATAATAAAAGTTATATTAATATTAAAGTTTTATCTTCTATTAAGTTTTATATGAATGTTTATACTTATATAATTTATCATATATAAAATATTATGTTTATAATAACAGATACTTATATCCAATGTAATGTAAAAATAAAATACATACGTAAAAATATACTAATACGGCTGACTCAAGGTTTGCTGCTTACTGCTCAGAGACCAAAACACAAGAAATGAGGTGTGGTGAAATGAAAGCAACTTTATTCAAATGCTAGCAGCTGGGCAATGGCCAGGCTTTGGCTCTTAAAAGAACTTAGCAAACTTTAGGCAGGGAAGGGAGATTTAAAATGGGGAATTTGGAACCAGAGGCATGCAGGATTTGTGCTGGGTACAAGGTTTGTGCATCTTTTATTGGTAGCTACCTTGAGTCCTGGTCCACCTGGAGCATGGTTTGCATCATCTCAACAATGGCTGGGTAGTAGACTCACCACCTTGAGGTAATCTCTGGAATTTTGCAGCTAGGTCTCCATGTATGGTTTGTTTCAAAATTATCCTATGGAATAACTAAATGAGCACATAATTAGATAAGTGAGTACTGTATACAGGGTGTAGGGTAGGAAAGGATGTAAACAAAAAGTTTTAAAATATGTTTCAAGGCTGAAAGCAAGAAAGGAAAAACAGCTCTAAAATGAATTTCGAATCTAAGCTACTGGGTTGCACTGAGCGGAATGTTCAAATATATATATGTATGTATACATATATATATGTATGTATATGTATACATACATATATGTATATATATGTGTGTATACATACATATATGTGTATATATATGTAAATGTATACATACATATATGTGTGTGTGTATATATATATACATATATATATATATATATATATATATAAAATATATATATACACACTTTTTTTTTGAGACAAGAGTCTTGCTCTGTCACCCAGGCTGGAGTGCAATGGTGAGATCCCAGCTCACTGCCACCTCTGCCTCCCAGGCTCAAGCGATCCTCCTGCCTCAGCTTCCTGAGTAGCTGGGATTACAGGCATGCACCACTATGCCTGGCTAATTTTTGTATTTTTAGTAGAAACGGGGTTTCACCGTGTTGGTCAGGCTGGTCTTGAACTCCTGACATAGTGATCAGCCTACCTTGGCCTCCCAAAGTACTGTGATTACAAGCATGAGTCACCACAGCTGGCCATGTTCAAATATTTTAATGAATAATTTTTAAAGTTCACAGGACACTTTAGGACATTGGTATGGGCAAAGGTTTTATGGCTAGAACCTCAAAAGCACAGACGTCTAAATAAAAAATTTAAAAAGGGACTATATTAAATAAAAAGCTCCTGTAGAGCAAAGAAAAAAAAAAACAACAAAATGAAGAGATAACTTGTTGAATGGGAGAAAATATTTGAAAACTATTCATCTAACAAGGACTAATATCCAGCATATTCAAGGAACTCAAACAACTCAACAATAAAAAACAAATTATTCTATGTAAAAGTATGTAACAGACATGAATAGACATTACTCCAAAGAAGACATACAAATGGTTAACAGGTATATGAAAAAACGCTCAATATCACTAATCATCAAGAAAATGCATATCAAAACCACAATGAGATATAATCTTACTCCAGTTAGAATGGCTAGTATGAAAAAGACAAAGTAAAAAATGCTGGTGAGGATGTGGAGAAAAGTGAATTCATACGCTATTGGTGGGAATGTAAATTAGTACAACCACTATGGAAAACAGTATGGGGATTTCTCAAAACAATAACAATAACAACAAAACAACATCAGCAGAAGTACCATATAATCCAACAATCCCACTACTGGTTATCTATTTAAAGGAAAAAAATTAAAATCAGTATATCAACAGGATACCTGCACTCATGTGTTTGTCACAGCACTATTCACAATAGCAAAGATATGGAGTCCACCTTGGTGTTCATCAATGGAGGAATGGATTTAAAAATGTGGTATATAATTATACATAATGAAATATTAATCAACCATAAAACTATAAGAAAATCATGTCATTTGCAGCAAGGATGGAATGGGGGTTCATTTTATTAAGTGAAATAACCTGGGTACAGAAAGACAAATGCCAGATGTTCTCATTCATGTGTTGGAGTTAAAAAGTTGATCTCATGGAGCAAGAAGATAGAGAATAAGGTGATAAATACCAGAGGTTGCAAACAATGTGAGAGTAGGAGAAGGAAATGAAGAGAGATTGGTGACTGGGTACAAACTTACAGATAGAAGAAATAAGTCATATGTTCCCTAACAGACTATGCTGACTATAGTTAGCAGCAGTATATTATATATTTCAAAGTAGCTGCTAGAAGAGGGACTTGAACTATTAGCAGCACAAAGGATAAATATTCAAGGTGATGTATACCCCAAACACCCAGACTTGACCATTATACATTCTGTACATGTAAAAAATAACCACGTGTTCCCCATAAATATGTAAAATATTAAGTATAAATTTTAAATATGTTCAGGATACTTTCCAGGGTACTTACATTTTGTTTTAGAGTTTTATTAAGAGAAAGGCTGAGAACAATTGGATCAGCAATTCCAATTCCCCTGCCTAATGACCTTAGCTCTGCTCTAGCATATCAGAATGTATCAGAACAGTGGTTCTGGATGGAAACATTTGTCTTCTTTCCTTATAGAAAATGTGAGAGAGTATATAGTTCAAGTCTTGAAAGTACTCAGTTTTCTGTATTGGTCTTGAAGTGGTTCATCCACTACCTCCATCAACTCATCCATCTTACACCTCTGCTTCTGTACTATCTCAGATTCATCTTATCTAAAATTTCCATATGCATCACTGCCTTCACATATAATGTTTAATGTCTTCTGTTTTTAATTTCAAAGGAGTTCTGTATTTGTGGGATGAGCAAATAGAGAGAGAAAAGAAATGGCAAGAGTTAATAAATAATAAAACTAAGAAGCAAGTGCCCATTCATGAAATAAACTACTCTCAAGTATTCTGGACAGTTAACTAATATATGTAACATAGCCTCAGTAAAGATCTAAGAATAACTTCTTCTTTCAAAGTACATAACATAACCTTTAATTTCAGATTAATAGTGAGGAGTCTGCATCTTTTGAAGAAAATCTGGTAATGCTAATAAATTATTTCCTAAAATCACAGATACAGGCACTAAGTTTTATTTTTGTTACATTTGTTTTCTTCTTTGTCAAGAATTATCAAAAATTTAGGTCAAAATAAAAGAGTACCAATCAAGGTGTGTTATGAAGATAATAACAATCTTGCATGTTCTTCACAAGTACCCCAAAACCTAAAATGCCATAAAAAAATAAGACAGGACATGGAAACTTGTATAGTTTCTCTGACAAAATGTGATGAGTGTATGTATTTGTTATTATCAATGAGATGGTTTAATACGTGTAGTGACTTGAGATATGGTTTGAACAATATAGCCTAATTCACCCCTGTCCATCTCTAAGAACTTTAGATTGCAACTACCTCAGGAACAGGGAGTAGAGCCTGTTAAATTTTATTTCCCCAGAGCTTAGTAACTTAGTAAGTCTTATATTACCACTAAAAACAAAACACTTAATAATAAATACTACTTAAATAAAAGAAGAAAAAGAAGGAAACAGAAAAGAAAGGAAAAAAGGAAAAAGGTAGAAAGGAAGAAGGAAGAAATAAAGAGAAAGGAAAGAAGGAAGGGAGTGAGGGAGGAAGAGAGAAAGAGAAAAAAAGAATACTATTACTATTAGAAAAAAATAAAAACAAAAAACGGTGACATAGCCCTGAGGTATACAGCAAAACTATGAACTTAATGAAAGCAAATGCTCAAATTAGTACTAATCACCCATAGGTGTATACTGGCAGAGCCATAAGGATACAGAGGCTGGTCAGTGGTTGTTAAACCTGGCTGAATTGTAGGGCCACCCATAGAACTTATACTGATGCGAAGGCCTTACTTCAGAACAATCACATCCGAATTCTGGGTTGGGGACCAGGCATTGGTAGCTCTCAAAGCTCTCTAGATGACACTGTTGTGTAGCTACGTTTGCGAAACTTAAACTTGCTATTAAAAAAAAAAAATGCTTCAAAGTGTTTTGCTCTATTTCATTCTCTTAACTTTCCATGGCTGTTCTTTTCTGATACAATTCCTGCTCAGCAGTCATCAAAGTATTAGTGTTATTTTACTCATTTTAGAAGGTCTTGTTCATGTTCATGTTTCAAATGCTGTCTGATTTTTCCTAATCATCTGTTTCAGAACAAAAATTTCCTCTGCTCCTTCCTATGAGAATTCACATGTGTCAGTATAAAACAGTGATCTGAAGAGTAATAGATATGCAAGAAGAAGGAAACTAAGTCATTTCCCCAGTATTCCAAAACGTTAAGTAAACCTTCTTTTTGCATCTATAGCTGGTGAAGAGGATATCCTGTCAAGGCCCACCAGAGAATTAGACGCGGCCAAGCCTGCAATTTGAGAATTTGAGGGTCTAAAGAGTGGAACTCTCCCACACACATTTTAGTTTGTCTTTTACCAAGCAAAAATTACTTTGATTTAACTTAGCTAAATGGCAGGCCTTCCGACAAATTTGCACCACTGTGTTTGGAAGCGTGTATATGGTAGTTCTTGGATAATAAATGTTTCATGTAAAACTCTTAAGTATTAGGTACTGGTGAGTTGCCAGATTAAAAATTTCTTCAAGTATAAACAAAATACCCATGGACTGAACTTGAAATATGTTAGAAAAGTAATTCTAATCTTCATTAATACAAACCTCATTTCCAAAGCAAATTGTTGATCAACAAATACTAGATGGTATAAATTTATATATTTATATAGAATTCTACAAAATATTTTGCAGAGTTGACGTTCTCCTTGTATTATTTGTACAAAATTATGATTGAACAATAGCAACTGCATGAAGATATTTTCCAGACATAATGATGTTTATCAGAGTATCTTAGAGGTTATCAACTGCATCAGAAGTAATGCTTCAATTTAAAACTTATATTTTGTCACTCTGGAAAAATTATTAAGTAATGTAATCTTCAACATAATTATGCATGTATATTAATACCCTAAGTGAAATATAAAAGAAATAAATTCATAATAAAAATAATATATATTTGTCCTCAGCATAACCAGACTAGAAGAACTGAATAACTGTAGTCAGATATTGTTCTTAAACCATTGAAACAAATGTTCCCTGAAACAGTTGTGTTGTTTTGGTTTTAATTATGTTTAGTGTAGTCATAAATTACATGATTTTCTAAAGATGAGCTATTATGCTCAATATCCCTTGAAAATGAATATATTCACTTCTAGGCTCAGAGACTGGATAGCCACCTATAAGAATATCTAATGAGATAATTAAAATTTTTACACAGAACATGAGAAGTATTTGCTGTGTGACACTGCCCTGTGAAGAAGATTAATGATTCCTCCCACTAAATAGCAATAGTGCCTTCTGATCATTCTGGCAGCAAAAATGTCATGCAATATTTCCCAAATACTTCCTTGGGGCGATCACACTATCATTGGAAATCGTTGATATGGACATTTCTTTGTTTCAAATGAGAAAACACCTGTCAAATGTGGAGGAAACTAGGTTTAAAAATTGAAAAAGGAAACATCTGAAATTAGGTATGGTCACTTTAAATATATCAAACTCTCAAATCTGCAGGCTCCCGCTGCTTTCATGCAGGTTGTACTTATCTTAAGCTCCTATTGCACCTGCCTAAATTTGTATTCTTTCCTGCCCATTGCCATTTTATTTCAATCATGAATGCCACTGTTTCCTTGGCCTATGTTTAAGTCTTGAGTTTCCTTTTAGTTGTGTACTTAATAATATTATTTAACCTCTTTGATTCTCAGTTTTCTCATATATAGAGATAATAACAATACTTATAGGGTTGTTATGAAGCTAAAGATGACAAAAGTCTTCTAAGTGTACAACTCAAAAGCAAGAACCGACTTTTACTTGCCTATTCTAGGCAGAAGAAGCTGACATTTGAGGAGAGAGGATTTGATATTTGAGTTCCTCTTACAATAGTCAAGGGGGATGTCTGAGCAGTAATCAGTAGGAAATATGTCCAATTGTCCCGCAGAACTTATATTTATGGTTTCTTTACAATGAAAATAGAGATTGACCCCACTAGTCTTAAAACTTGAGAAGCTTACATTTGTCTTATCTGAGCTCCTTTCTCAGGAAATAAACCATCAGTCCTCCCAGACAGTATTCAGGAACTGAAACTAACCAGATCACCACATCTGGACAGTGATACATCAGACTCCTCATCCATCCTGATTGCCTAACCTACCACCTGCTTTCTGTTGACCAACTCATCTTCTTTATCCTTCCATAATTTCTACTTTTCCACACATAGTTACATTTCTTCCCTGCTATATAAACACCTAATTTTAGTCACTTGAGGAGCTGTATTTGAGACTGACCTCCCATACTCCTTGGCTGCAGCACGTGAATACAGCCTTCTTTCCTAGCAATACTTGTTGACTCAGTAATTGACCTTCTGGTGTGTGAGTAGCAGGACCTAGATTGAACCCTTGGCATTTAAGTCACAAGTACATAGACATGCATGAGAAAGCGAATAAAAACGATCAGAGCACAGAAAGGCAGCTATAAATTATGAATAATTAATGCCATACATCAGTTTCAGAAAACCTACAGAAGTAATAGACTTGCCACTGGGACTTTAATAACTAGCCAAATTCATTAAGCAAAATGGTGCCTCCACTGCAAATAGGTTTGAAAATCATTGCCAATTTTGCCTCCCTTTGTTCTATGCTTCAGTTGTTGACCTGCTCCACCTTTAATTAACATATTATCTTTATTGTGTCTTTGAAGAGCATTCAGAAGACAATTACTTTTCTTTTTATGTTCAAAGGGAGTTCTCTCTGCCTCTCCTTATATACTGGCTACAAGTATTATTGTCCACTTATTTACAGGAGGAAAAAGGGGTTAAAAATCCTAACTCTTAACTTTATTCCTTTATTAATTCAGATAAACTGTATTAGTAATGTAACAGTTATGGCAACGTTCATTTCTTCGGGCTTTTCATTTACTCTATGCCAGCGAATGTGCTATTTTGTGCTAAGACAGTGGGTTTCAAACTTTAGCGTACATCAGAATAATAAAATATTTGTAAGACACAGATTCAGAAGCCTCACCTCCAGTTTTTAATTCAGCAAGTCAAATGAAGCCTAGTAATTTGCTTTTCCAACCAGTTCTCAGGTGATGCTGTTGTTATTAGTCTGAGCATCATAATTCAAAAACCACTATACTAGTGTTACCAAAACACCGGAGGTGTGGTCTTGGTCCTACTGCTTGCTAAAAAGAAAGCCAATCACTGAGAAAATGATTACACTTTAATTGGGTGCTGCAGCAGAGGAGATGGAGCTTATTCTCAAATCTGTCTCCCTGACTGACTAAAATTAGAAGGTTTATATAGCAGGGAAGAAATGTAACACTGTGTAAGAAAATAGAAAATAGGGAGAGGCAAGGAAGCAATCATGATAAATGAGAAGTCCAGTATCTCATCGTCTGGACATAGTGATCTGGTGAGTTTTAGTTCTTTGATACTTTTTTGAGAGGCCTGAAAGTTATTTCCTGAGGAAAGAACTCAGATAAAATAAATATAATTTTCAAGCTTTAAGAGGAGAAGGATCATTTTTTATGTTTATTAAAAACAAAAACAAAAATTATCTATGGAACTATTGTGTCAGTTTCATTTCCCCTTTTCTATTTATAAATTCCTTAGTCATAGGGAATCTGGTCTTGATCTTTCTGGCTGCTTGATGCTGGAGGAGGGGTGTTGAAGGCATCTCCATAGCATGGGTGACCACATGGCCATATAGGAATTAAAGGTTAATCTAATACTAGAGTTTTCTTCCAAAAGACAGTATTTCTGTCTCCAGTCTCCCACTTCCACCAAAGACAAATCACAGCAGAACTAATCTACCTGCAAAATTAGCTGCAGTCCCATATGCTTGGCCTGATTGCTTATACAAAGTGTAACAATAATCATTGCCCAATAGGTTCTCCTAAATTGGCTTTGCTAGAACCTTTCACAAGGCCATTTCAGTCAAAGCCCCAGAAAAATAACCAGTTCCTCCAACTGTGTCCCATTATACAAGCAAACTGATTCTTATTGAACTTATGCAAATAAATACATTGCCATGAATTAAGAATTTCACAAATAATTAATGAATTCTGGAGAAATTGGACCAAGAGAAAAAAAAATTGACTCAAATTCTGTTTACAAGCATATGCTGTATTCAGTACACTTCAAGTATATTTCAAGGTCATAAATAGCGTAAGGGAAACAAATTCTCCAGACTCTGAAACACAAAACGAAAGGAATCAGCAATATTTCAAACAAAAAAGGCATAAAAATAATTGTAGTCCTCCTTTTGTTCAGTCCACACAGTTAACTCCTGCTCTCCTTCATATTTGATTAGCAATCTTTATGAACATATCAGCCTTTCAATTAGTGCTCTGAAAGTTTTCTCTCTAATCCAATTTCACAATCTCCAGTGTTACCAGAATCCATATTAAAGAGTCCTTTTCAAGAATTCCTCTGAAAAAGCAAGCCCTAAACAGTAGCTGATTATAAATCACTTTTTTGAGAAGGATCAAAGCAAAACATCAATTATGGATGACAAATGTCTTTGGACAACTATAGTCAAAGACACAGTTGACAATAAAATTTGGTTACTTCTGTAGTATACAATAATTTACCATAACAACCATGATTAATACCAATAACATATATTAAGATATATCAGAATTTCAGGAATGTCATGTAATCCTGAAACATGTATTAACAACATATCCATATAAATATAACCAGAAAAATTAAGTACAACCTCATGTTTAATAATGCTTCCTGTATAATTCTGACATAACAAATAAGCCTAATAAGCATAATATATCTCTCTTGTATTTCAGGAAACCTAATATCCAAAAAAACTAGTTTTAGGTCAAGAAGACTGAATTTAGAACTTTAAATTTTGTTCATGAAAGGTATTCTAAATATCAAAAGTTTAAGATACTTGATATTAAAAATAAGATTACAGGTTACTATAAAATAGTTATTCATTTAGCCAAAATGATAATACAAAAATTTTATTCTTTGATAAAGTGGAGACTCAGTTTCCTAAACAATGATACTTAATAAATACAGCATGAGGCCAACTGTATCTGTCCCTTTCTCTCCATTTGGCCTTTGCAGTTTATTCCAAATGTAAACAAAAATCTTATATTTTCTGTTACATGAAAAATTTTGTTCAAAAGAACCATATTTTACCTTTGTATGGTGTATTAATGTTAAAGCTAATTTTAATAAAACCTTATAAAAATTTACCTAATTTTAATCAGTTTGACCCTAAGGTAAGATTTCCACAAATCTTTTATAACATTTTACAATGTTCTATTAAAGAGCAGATCAGTGATCCAAGAAAACCCTATTATTCTGACACATAACAGTCACCACCAAACTGGAACCCATGAGATGGAATGGTTGCCACCTCAACAGTATAATTAGACCCTTCTTTTAACAGGCCAAATGTGGATAGGATGACAATATAATTGACAAAAACCAGGTGCCTACATTTTCCTTGGGGATGGTTATGGGCGTGTGGAACTCACAGCTGGCCATACTTATAATTGAACTGGAACATGTATGTGAATTAGACTTGTCTCCCCAGATGTATTCTCTCCAAATTAGATTCTCTCCCATCGAACTGCGAAATTGTAAAGGCTCACCATAGCCAACAAAAATGAGTATCTTGGAGGTTTTACTCCATAGCTATATTTTTCCCATAGACAGCCACAATTGATATCAAGCTGTAAGTTGAAGCCCTAGCAAAACACATTGCTGCAGCTTTCAGTAATACACATCATGACCCTACGCTCTAAATTGAGGAAACTTCTCAAATTAGGCAGGTGGTCTTACAAAATCATATGGCTTTGAACATTTTAGCAGAGGCTCAAGGGAGAACTTGTGCTTTAATCAAAACTGAATGTCGTGTGTATGTTCCAGATTATTCACGTAATGTTACCCAGGCTATGAAGGTTTTAGACACTTGTGTCTCTGCCATTGATGCACTATTAGTCTGTCTCTCTCTCTATATATATGAGATTCAAATTAATAGGAGTCTAGAAATAAACCCTTATATTTATGACCAATTGAGTTTTGCATATTTTTCAAGACAATTCAGTGGGTGAAAGTGTAGCCTCTTCAACATATGATGTTGGAAGGATTAAATATCCACAAGCAAAAGAATGAGTTTGGACCCCTGTCTCACACCATACATAAAAAACTAACTCAAAATGGTTCATAGACCTAAATGTAAAGGCTAAAACCCTTATAACAAAGCATAAGGGTAAATATCTGTGATTTTTATTTCTGCAACAATTTCTTAGATATAGTACTAAGAGCACAAGTGATTTAAAAGATAAGCTGAAGTTTATCAAAATTAAAAACTTTTTGCCTCGAAGAAACTGTCAAGTAAAAGGAAAAAAAGCTACAAACTGGAAGAAAATACTTGCAAATCATATATCCAGTAAGAAATTTGCATCCAGAATATATTACAAACTCTTACAACTCAATCATTAATCCAATGTTTTTTGTTTTTGTTTTTGTTTTTGTTTTCGTTTTTGTTTTTGTTTTTTGAGATGAAGTCTCACCCTCTCACCCAGGCTGGAGTACAATAGTGTGATCTCGGTTGACTGGAACCTCTGCCTCCCAGGTTCAAGTGATTCTTGTGCCTCAGTCTTCTGAGTAGCTGGGATTAAAGGCGCTTACCACCATGCCCAGCTAATTTTTGTATTTTTGTTAGAGACGGGGTTTTACCATGTTGACCAGGCTGGTCTCAAACTCCTGACCTCAAGTGATCTGCCCGTATCTGCTTCCCAAAGTGCTGGGATTAAAGGTATGAGCAACTGTACCCAACCAATAAGTAATCCAATCTTAAAATGGGCAAAAATGTTTGAGTACACACTTTACTAAAGTATATACAAATCTTCTCCACATTATTAGTCCTTAGGAAAATTCAAATCAAAAGCACAGTTAGACACTAATCATAGCAACTTGACTGGCAATAATAAAAAATGAACAATTTACAGGTGTCGGTAAAGACATGGAGAAATTAGGACTAGATACCTAGGAGTGAAGTTGCTGGTAAATCTATGTTTAATATTTGAAGAAAAGAAAAAATTGTTTTGTAGGGTAGCACAACCATTTTGTATTCCCAGAATCAATCTTCAAAGGATCCATAATTCTAAGGTGTTATTTATATAAACTTTTAGTTGGGTTCAAGCAGCCTCCATAAATTTGCCCCTGGATTCAGGATAATTCAAAATTCAACCTCAGGAAAATTCCCAAGTGTACACAAACTGATAGTTACTTTTTTTTCTGTTCATATAAGATTGAAGGCCCTGAAAAAATATTTCTAGCCAAGTCATATGTTTCATATCCCTAACTCTTCAGTGGAAATGATTTTAAACAACTATTATATAATTGCAAATCATCTGATATTAAGATAGATGGAGGCCTGAAGTGCCTCCCTCCGAAGTGTGGCTTTTTGATCAAATTGTACTTACCCAAACCAATAATCGGTGTTCTTAATTAGACAATAAAGTATTTTAGGGATAGCATAGATGTAAATACCATGTCACTCTAGGCTAAATTATTTAAGTAAATTACAAACTCATAACACCAATTATAAAAATAAAAATTTAGAGAAAAGGGTAATATAATTATATCAACCAAAGTTAAAAGGAATCAGAAAATTCATCATTTGTCTTTTAAATCAATTATTATATTTTCTTTAGTACTTATTTTATTTTTGACTCAACTAGTGTGTTTTAAGTATATTGCATATTGTTTCCATTTTTCCAATTGTCATTGCTTAAAAATTTAAAAATACCAATTTAAAATTTAAGTAACCAATAAATAAAAAAGAAATTATAAGTGAAAATACTCTGAGATAAATAAAACAGAAAACACAGCATACCAAAACACGAGATTCAGTGAAAGCCATACTCAGAAGGAAATTCATAGCTTTAAATACCCCAATTTTTTTTCAAAAGAAGAAAGATCTAAAACCAATAATCTAACTCTATAGGTGTTAAGGACCTATTCATATATATATATATATATATATATATATATATATATATATCTTTTTGTTCTTTTTTTGTGGGGAGGATGAGGTATGTGTGGGTGTATGCATACCCTATTCTTCCACTTAAAAATCAGAAAGTGGTTTGGACAAACATCAGATTAATTTTTTTAGGTGGAGGTGCTCCATTTTTCTCCACATTAATTATATGGAATTTGCAATCCAGTTGTGATTTTTCTATCTTGGATTATTTTATAATTGCTTTTAAGTACCTTTAGTTACATTCCCTCTTTGATTTAAATTTCACTAAACTGTTATCTTCTAGAAAAACCAAGTACCCAGTGACACTTAATAACAAACTTCTGAATGATTTACTAATTAAAATTAATTATCTTGATTTCTCGATGATAGGAAAGTTGAGTTTGAACTTCAATTTTACTGTCACGTGGATTTAAACATGATAGAAATACCTTTATGTATTCCAATTTATAGGATGAATAATGGAAGCCTTTGGAGTGGAGGAAGTCTCTACTCTTCTAAACAACTCCACTATTAATGGATCATACCCTGCAAGTGAAGGATATTACCTCAAAGCAGAGAAAAACATGGGAAAAACTAAAGATAAAACACATTACTTCAGTAGTCAGTGAGCCTTAATTTTAGATTTAAAGATCTTCCTGGGGTACTGAAGCTGGGCAACCATGTAGGGTTTCCATCTTCAGTGAGGAAAGTGCATGATGACATCCAGCCGGACCCCCAAGCACTTACATTGGCTGCAGGCCTGTTAATGAATTAGACTCAATAGCTTGGCTGTCTTTTCATAAAACACCTTTCAAGAAAATGTTGAAAAGAAATACAATCATGCTCCTCTCCCTTCAAACATTTATCAGAGAGTAAATCAATTTTTAGCCAAAATATGACAGCTGCAACATATTTACTAAATATGCAAGCAATCATGAGGAATTTTCATATAGTGAATGCAAGAAGATGCAAGGACATTTTATTAATTGAAATTAATAGATTTGTCTAAGAGATTTGAAAGCAAGGTTTGTGTTATACTATGACAGAAAAAATACATGATTTATATGTAAGACCTTCAAGATGGCTGATCTCTTGAAGCATGTCCCTTTCTTCCTGTAGGAAGTGAAAGATTCTTTGGCAGAATTTCCAAAGAGTACAGACCTTCCACCTCAATTCTATACAGTAACTCAAGTAACTCTTGAGTACTCCGTCTTTTTACCATTAGATTCTAACTCATTCCACTATAAATCACTTTAAGGTAAACGCATTGAATAGAAAAAACACATAATCCTGTCAAACATTTGTCAAGATTCTACTACCCAATATGTGTAGCCTCCAGCTAGTTGAACATCACTATATTATCAAGGACTAGGGGAAAAAATGCTGATCAGATACAAACAGTTGAGTTTGATGTCCTAAATAGTATGCACCAAGGAACACTTATGGGCCTACATTAAACAAATCGAGAGGCTTTTATCAATCTTGAAAGATAATTTTATCTAATGTATGATAAATTAAAGCAAAGTTGTAAAAATACGCTTCTGGTGAAAATTACACTCGATTTTGGTCAAATTTATATATTTTTACTCTATTTCCATGACAAAACATAATTTATTTAAGGTAATAAATACCATATTAAGAGTTTCACAAACGAAGTAAATGTATCTATTAGACAAACATAAATATTTTCAGAGTGCAGTTGCTTCTTTCAGAACCCTTCCCTGAATCCATTTTTTGAAGAATGTCTTCTAAGAGAGTGAAAACATTTTTCATGTATTTATAGACTTTAGGGTATCAGAGAGCTTGAAAGATTATAGAGATCCATGTAGAAATAACATGTCTAATGTTGAAAAAAATAAATAAAATTTAAAGGATTTAATTAATGTCTTTAATATTTGAGTATCGAAGTCAGGAGCAGTAGCTGAGGGACAGCAAGAACTCACTGATTACTTACTTCTGCTGAGCTTTACATAGATAGACGAACAAGCCTATGAGGCAGACATCATTATCCTCTTGGTACAGATAATATAGAGAGGGTATGTCATGTATCTAAGGTCACAAAACTGCTGATTAGCAGAGCCAGAATTAAAACCCAGAGAATTAGGCTCCAAATCATTTTTTATTAGTCTTTCTTTTGTGGGTAAGTGGATACGATTATTTAATAAGCCTTATTATTATTTATATAGTGATATGGTTTGGCTGCATCCCCACCCAAATCTCATCTGGAATTATCATTCCCATAATCTCCACATGCTGTGAGAGGGACCCAGTGGGAGCTAATTTAATCATGGAGTAGTTACCCTCATTCTTTTCTCATGATAGTGAGTTCTCACAAGATCTGAGGGCTTTATATGGAGCTTTCCCCACTTTTGCTTGGCACTTCTTGCTGCCACTATGTGAAGAAGGATGTGTCTGCTTCCCCTTCCACCATGATTGTAAGTTTCCTGAGACCTCCCCAGCCAGACTAAACTTTGAGTCCATTAAACCTTTTTCCTTTATCAATTGCCCAGTCTCAGGTATGTCTTTATTAGCAGCATTTAAATGAACTAATACAATAAATTGGTACCACAGAGAATAGGGCACTGCTTTAAATGTAGAAGTGACTTTAGAACTGGGTAACAGGCAGAGATTGGATCAATGTGTAGGGCTCAAAAAAGACAGGAATATGTGGGAAAGGTTGGAATTCCTAAAGACTTATCGAATGGCTTTGACCAGAATGCTGATGGTAATATGGACAATGAAGTACAGGCTGAGGTGGTCTCAGATGGAGATGAAGAACTTGTTGGGAACTGCAGTACAGGTCACTCTTGCTATGTAAAGAGAGTGGCAGCATTTTGCCACTGCCCTAGCAATGTGGTTTGGCTGTGTCCCTACACAGATCTTATCTTGAATTGTGGCTCCTGTATTTCCCACATGTTGTGGGAGGGACCCAGTGGGAGATAGTTGATTCATGCTTTTCTCATGGTAGTGATGTCTCATGAGATCTGATGGTTTTATAAGGGGTTTCCCTTTTCACTTGGCTCTTATTCTCTCTTGACTGCCACCTTGTAAATGTGTCTTTCAGCTCACAACCATGATTGTGAGGCCTCCCCGTCCATGTGAAACTGTGAGTTTATTAAACCTCTTTTTCTTTATAAATTACGCTGTCTTGGGTATGTCTTTATCAGCAGCGTGAGGGAACAGACTAAGACAGTAAATTGGTACCAGTAGAGTGGGGTTCTGCTGTAAAGTTACCTGATAATGTGGAAGCAGCTTTGGAACTGGATAACAGGCAGAGGTTGGAAGAGTTTGGAGGGTTCAGAAGACAAAAAAAAAAAGTGTGGGAAATTTTGCAACTTCCTAGAGACTTGTTGAATGGCTTTGACAAAAATGCTGTTAATAATATGTACAGTGAAATCCAGGCTAAGGTGGTCTCAGATGGAGACAAGGACCTTGTTGGAAAGGAGCAAAAGTGGCACTTGCTGTGTTTTATTGAAGAGACTGGTGGCATTTTGCCCTGCCCTGGAGACTTATGGAACTTTGAACTAGAGGAAGATTATTTAGGGTATCTTACAGAAGAAGTTTCTAAACAGCAAAGCATTTAAGATGTCACTTAGGTACTCTTAAAATCATTCAGTTTTAAAAGAGAAACAGAGCATAAAAGTTTGGAAAATGTGCAGGCTGATAATGCAATAGAAAAGAAAAACTCATTTTCTGAGGAGAAATTCAAGTGGACTGCAGATATTTGCATAAGTAATGAGGAGATAAATGTTAATCTCCAGGACAATGGGGAAAATGTCTACAGGTCATGTCAGAGACCTTTGTGGTAGCCCCTTCCATCACAGCCCCAGAGACCTAGGTGGAAAAAAAGGTTTCATGGGCAGGGTTAAGGGCCCTCCTGCTATGTGCAGCCTGGGGACTTGGTGCTCTGCATCCCAGGCACTTTAGCTATGGCAAAAAGGGGCCACAGTATAGCTCATGTCATTGCTTCATAAAGTGCAAGCCCCAAGCCTTGGCGGCTTCAACATGGTGTTGGGTTTGAGGGTGCACAGAAGTCAGGAATGAAGTTTTGGATCCTCTGCCTAGATTTCAGAGGAAGTATGGAAACACCTGGATATCTAGGCAGAAGTTTGCTGCAGAGTCAGGGCCTTCATGGAGAACCTCTGCTAGGTCAGTGCATAAGGGAAATGTGGGTATGAAGCCCCCACGCAGAGTCCCCACTGGGGACTGCCTCTTGGAGCTGTTAGAAGAGCGCCATTGTCCTCCAGACCCCAGAATGGTAGATCCACTGACAGCTACCATGCACCTGGAAAAGCCACAGGTACTCAATGCCATCCTGTGAAAGCAATCAGGAGGGATGCTGTACCCTGCAAAACCACAGGGGTGGAGCTGCCCAAAGCCATGGAAACACTCCTCTTGCATCAGCATTTCCTGGATGTGAGACACGAAGTCAAAGGAGATCATTATGTAGCTTTAAGATTTGACTGCTCTGCTAGATTTCAGACTTGGATGGAGGCTGTAGCTCCTTTCTCTCAGCCAATTTCTTCCTTTCGTCATGGGAGGAAGCTGGTGGGAGGTAATTAAATCATGGGGGCAGTTACCCTCATGCTGTTCTCATGATAGTGAGTTCTGGCAAGATCTGATGGTTATATAAGGGGCTTTTCCCACTTTTGCTTGGCACTTCTCCTTGCTGCTACATGTAAAGAAGGATGTATTTGTTTCCCCTTCCACATATGGTTGTAAGTTTTCTGAGACCTCCCCAGCTAGGCTGAACTGTGAGTCATCAAACGTCTTTTCTTTACAAGTGACCCAGTCTCAGTTATTTCTTCATTAGCAGCATGAGAATGAAATAATACACATACAGTCCAATTCACCAGTTTTAAATGCATCATTAAATGAGTTATAACAAATGTAATACATTTATGTAACCAGTACCACAATGAAAACATAAAAGCTTTCCAGCATCCTAAAAAGTTCTGGTGCCTCTTTGTAGTCAGTCTCCTTGCCTGGCTTCTGGTCTTTGGCAACGAATTATATTTTGTTCTTTTATTGTGGTTTTGCCTTAGCGAAAAATTTGAATCATATAGAATGAAGTATTTTGTGTCTGAGTTATTTTACTTAGTCTAATACCTTTGCAATTTATCCAAATTGATATGTATATTAACATTTTATTCTTTTTATTGTTGAACAATATTTCATTATTTGAGTAAACCATAGTGTGTTTGTTCAGTTGATGGATGTTTGAATTGTCACAAGGATTTGGCTACTGTGAATAAAGTTGCTATTAATATTTATATATAAGGCTTTTTTAAATAGACATAGGTTTTCCGTTATCTTGGGTAAATACCTAGGAGTGACATTGCCAAGTAATGGGTGTTAGTGGTATCTCATTATGATTTTAATTTGCATTTTCCAGGGTGCCTAATAGTGCTTATTGAAATTTTATATAACTTCTTTGCTTCAATATTTGTTCCAATCTTTCTCCATATTAATTGGTTTGATTGTGTTCTTATTAATGAGATATAAAAGTTATTTTAAATAGTTTAGATACAAGTCCTTTATGAGATACACCTTTTCAAATATTTTCTCCCACTCTTAGGGTTGCCTTTTTATTTCCTTACCAATGTTAACCATGTTTTTTAAACAGCTAAACTTGTAAATTTTTTCTTCTGTGGTTAATTTGTCTGCTTAAGGAATTGCTGCCTAACCTAGCTCACAAGTATTTTCTCCTACTTTCTTCTTGAAGTTTTATGTTTTTTTCTCTTACATTTATGTATATTATTGATTTCAATTTGTTCGCATATGGTAATTTGTAAGAGTTACAATGTAGACTTTTTCATACAATATTGAATAATTACCACACAATCAAGTTTGTTGAGAAATGTTTCATATCTCAGCCTGTGTTCTATTTTGGTAAATGTTTCAAGTGCACTTTAAAATAATGTGTATTCTGCTGTTTTGGGTGGAGTGTTCTATAAATGTCAGTTATATCATGCTACTTTATAGTGTTGTTCAGGTATTCCATACCCTTGTTGATTTTCTTTTCATATGTTCTGTCAAATAGTAAGTTGATGTGTCCCACTGTAACACTGGAACTTCCATTTTTTAATGTTATTTCTTTATACTTTTTGAAACTCTGAGGTTGTGTGCACTGACATTTAAAATTGTATCCACTTGATAATTTGACCTCTTTTCATTATTAAATGTAGTTGACCCTTGAACAATGCAGTGATTAGGCATGTTAACTCCTTGAGCAGTAAAAATCCAGGTATAAATTTTTAATCTCCAAAAATGAAACTGTTAATGGCCTACTTTTGACTGGAAGCCTTACTGATAACATAAAGAGTTGATCAACACCTATTTTGTATTTAGTATTACATACTGTGTTCTTAAAGTAAAGTAAGTTAGAGAAAAGAAAATGTTATTGAGAAAACCATAAAGAAGAAAAAATATATTTATTATTTATTAAGTGAAAATGAATCATCATAAAGGTCTTTACCCTCATAGTCTTAAGGTTGAGTAGGCTGAGGAGGAACAGTAAGAGGAAGAGAAGTTGGTCCTGTTACCTGAGGGGTGATAGAAACAGAAGAAAATTCTCATATAAGTGGACCTGCACAGTTCGAATCCATGTTGTTCAAGGATCAACTGTATTCCTCTTTGTCTATGAAAGTATTCTCTCTTCTAAAGTTTATTCTAATAATAACATAGATACCCCTCCTTTTCTTTGATTATGATTTGCATATTTTAAATATCTTTTTACTTATAATCTATGTCTCATATTTAATATGGGTTTTCATAGGATATAGTCAGTCTTTAAGGGAATTATATTTTATCTCTACTATTGAGATAGATGACAAATAGATAACATATTCATATATAATATATTAATCTCTAGAAGTTTTATTTTTGTATTTTTATATGTTCCGTTTCTCTCTTCACCATATCTGCTATTTCTTCTATACTCTTTAACATATGGAACATATTTGTAATTGATCTTTTAAGGTGTTTGTATGCTAATTCAATCGTCTCATTTCTGGGCTGGTTTATTTATTGATTAATGGATCATAATTTTTTGCTTCTTTGCATGGCTTGCAATTTTTCACTGGATGCCTGGAACTGTGAATATTACTTCATTGCATAATAAATTCTGTTACATTTCTTTAAAGAGCTTTTGACTTTCTTCTAGCACAGAGTTAATTACTTATAATGAATACAGTACTTTCAGAACTTAAACTTTGCTAAGGAAGGTCCAAAATAGTCTTTATTCTAAAATGAGCTAAATCATACTAAAATGGTGATATTCTTCTGACTTCTTGCCTGGTAGAAGCACAGATTAGTCTCACCCTTGTATGAGTTATAGGAACTTTGAGATTACCATTTCTAGGGTTTTTTTCCCAGCTTTTGGTATCCTTACGTTTGTATAGCTCCCTCCTTTCAGTATTTGGTCCCTCAAATTCTAGCTGCCTAAATTTCTGTTAACATTAATATTTATCTTATCAACTCAGTAAGATCACTGGGCTCCATTTGATTTGACACTTCCTACACTACGGCTTGGAAACTAACTCCAGGCAATAAACTGGAGTCATCAAAAAGTCTCATTTGTTTATCTCATTGACCACAGTCTTGCACTGACTATTGACCAATGTCTGAAAACAATATTTTAATATGTTTTATCCAGTTTTATAGTAGTTTATTATAGGAAGGTCATTCTCGTAACTGTGAATCCTTTTACCAGGTCTTTTTAGTTATAATATTTTACATGTTATTTCAGAATCTAAGTTTGTTTTTACCACTTACCAGCTGTGTAATTTGAGCAAATTGATGAACTTTATTATAATTTATTTGGAACTAGCTATGCAAATAATAGGAAAGTGAGTCCTAAACTGGCTTAGAATTTTGGTTAAAGAGCCAAAGTCTTAATGAATATTTTAAATATAAATTCTGGTTCTTCTGCATAGCTCTGATCATTATTTGCATAATATTTAAAACTCGTCATAAAATTGTGCCTATTTTATAGCATTCTGGTGAAAAGTAAACAGATAATGTGTGCTGAAAACATAGTTCATTAGGTGTCTGCCACATTTTATTGCTACATTTTACTGCACATTTTAGTGGAAGATATTATTATTTTCAAATTAAATCTCCATTAACATATTTTAGTGGAAAATATGTTTTAAAATATGGTGTAAAATTCTCTAAATTTTTATGTTGCTTTTATTTTCACCTGAGCCCCCCCGGCCACCACCACTTTTTTTGTAGTATCTGTAGATTCAGTTTTCTCAGGACTATTGTGGCCTCCAAAAGGAGGGCTCTATAATTTCTGCTTATACATCTTTGTTCTGATCCAAGCTTTCTCTGGCCTCATCACCTTACATTTTTCCTCTCCTCAGAAGAAAGCCAATATATATTTTATAATTTTAAGCTATTTTTATGTGCTTCATTCTAACCCCTAAAACCAACCTTATTATATATTTTTTTCTAAATATATTTAAGAAAAATATATAAGGGACTCTTTAACAATGGAAATAACATATGGTAGAGTGATCAAGCTTTTGACAATAACACACCCTTTGGATTGGTACCTAAGGCCCATGATGCAGCAGGAAAAGCTAACCAGGCAGCATATTTCTAAAGAGTAGAAGAGCCACTCAACACTAAAGTTGAAGACAAAACAAAGTAGTTTGACAGTAAACATGATGAACACATTATGCTTCTAGGTAATCTAAAATCAATGTGCTCCCTCCTCCACTCATCCTGTGACAGGTTCCAGTGTGCATTGTCCCCCACTTATATCCATGTGTACTCATCATTCAGCTCCCACTTATAAGTGAGAACATGCAGTGTTTGGTTTTCTATTACTGCATTAGTTTGCAGAAGACAGTGGCTTTCAACTCCATCCATGTCCCTGCAAAGGACATTATCTCATTTATTTTTATGGCTGTATAGTATTCCATGGTGTATATATACCACATTTTCTTTATCCAGCCTATAACTGATGGACATTTAGATTGATTCCATGTCTTTGCTATTGTGAATAGTGCTGCAATGAACATGTATGTTCATGTATCTTTATAATACAATGATTTATATTCCCTTGGGTATATACCCACTAATGGGATTGTTAACTTAAATTGTATTTCTGCCTCTAGGTCTTTGAGGAATTGCCACACTGTCTTCCACAATTGTTGAACAAATTTACACTCTCACCAACAGCATCTGTTGTTTTTTTGACTTTTTAATAATAGCCATTCTGACTGGTGTGAGATGGTATCTCATTGTGGTTTTGATTTGCATTTCTCTAATGATCAGTGATGTTGAGCTTTTTTTTCGTGTGTTTCTTGGCCACATGTATGTCTCTTCTGGATAAGTGTCTATTCTACAAGACTACAGTAACTAAAACAGCATGGTACTGGTACAAGAACAGACACATTGAACTATGCAACCGAATAGAGAACATAGAAATAAGACCACACACCTACAACCATCTGATCTTCGACAAACATGACGAAAAAAAGCAATGGGGAAAAGATTCCTTATTTAATAAATGGTGCTGGGATAACTGGCTAGCCATATGCAGAATATTGAAACTGGGCCCCTTCCTTACACCACATATGAAAAAACTCAAGAAGGATTAAAGACTTAAATGTAAAATCCAAAACTGTAAAAACCCTATAAGAAAATCAGAGGCAGGGAAAAAGATTTCATAATTAAAATGCCACAAACAGTTTCAGCAAAAGCAAAAATCAACAAATGGCATCTATTAATAAAACTAAAAAGCTTCTGCACAGCAAAAGAAACTATTATTAGCATGAACAGACAACATACAGAATGGGATAAAATTTTATGCAATCTATCTATACAACAATTGTCTAATATCCAGAGTCTATAAGGAACTTAAACAAATTTATATGAAAAAAGTCCACCCCATCAAAAAGTAATCTATAGTAATTTTTTTGTTCCTTCATCCATTGGTGAACATTTTAGTTGTTTCCACCTTTTGGCTATTGTGAAGAATGCTGCTATAAATATTTATGCATGAATCTTTGAACACCTGTTTTCAGTTTTTTTGAGTATATACCTAGGAGTGGAATTGCTGAGTCTTATAGTAATTCTATGTTTAAATGATTGAAGAAACTGTAACTTATTTTACACAGTGGCCAAATCATGTTATGTTCCTACAGACAATGCATGAGTGTTACAATTTATCCACATTCATGCCAATTATTTATTATTATTTTTTAAATTTTTGTAGCCATTGTAGTGGAAATAAAATAGTCTCTCACTGTTGTTTTTCATTTGTGTTTTCCTAAATGACTAATGATGTTGGCAATCTTTTTATGCATTTATTGGCAATTTTTTTTTGAGAAATATATTTTCAATCCTTTCCTCATTTTATATTTGTGTTGTCTTTTTGGTTTTGAGTTGTAGGAGTTCCTTATACATTCTGTGCTAGATCCTTATTGGATATATGACTTATAAATATTTTTCCCATTCTCTGGGTTGTCTTTTCACTTTCTTGATAGTGATCTTTGATGTACATTTTTAAAGGAACATTGCAGAAATAGTTGTGTAGTATAATCGAGAACATGTATGCATGTGTGTAAACTTAGAATACTTCTGTAATTTTAGTTATAACACTAGCTCTTGTAACAGATAAGCCCCCGTATCTGTGGCTTAAAAAATTGGAGTTAATTTGTTGCTTATGTAGCGTTTAAAATGTGTCTTTCTATTCTACGTGAGTGTCAGACTTCTAGGTCGTGATTTGGGCCCCTTCAAAATGGGCTCTGCCATCTTCAACATCCTGATCTGTATTAAACTTGACAGGGAAGAACACACAGGCATACACATGGCAAGTTTTTATGGACCTGGCCTAAAAGTACAGCGCAACACTTAGGATCACATTTCATCGGTCAAAATGTGGTCCTATGGCCATACCTAACTGTTAAGGGAGACAGAAATACAGTCTAGCTTTTTGTTCGGGAAGAACAAATATGTTTATTTAATCGCTAGGTAATCTCCTTCACAAATATTTAAGATATAATAACTGAACTTACCTCTCTCTGGTAAGTGAGGCAGGGAATAGCAGAGAGATTCTCAACGTATACCCTATAACTTTCTATATATTTTGAATTATTTTGAATAGGCATGACTGTTAGGAGCTGAATTGTGTCCCCCTCCAAAATTTATATGTTGCATCCTTCACTCTCATTACCTCAGAATGTGATTGTATTTGGAGAAATGCCCACTAAAGACTTGAATAAGGAAACGTGAGACTGTTGATGTGTGTTCCAGTTCAATCTTTGCTATAGCCTTATCAGAAGAGGAAATTTACACATACAAAGAGGCAACAGGGGCATGCTGACAAACAGGAAAGACCGTGTGAAGACAAAGAGGGTATCTGCTAGCCAATGAGAGAGACCTTAGAAGAAACCAAACTGTAGTCTTGGAATTCCAGCCTCCGGAATAGTAGGAAAATAATGACTATTTATAAGCTACCCATTCTGTGAAAAAAAAAAAAAAAAAAAAAACAAAAAAACAGTACATCATTTTCTAGGAACAACTAAGTTTAAAATGACCTAGAACATTAATTGGCTCAGTTAGATTGTGATAGTGCACATGTACTGCACTGAATTATAGTTTTCAAAATTTTCAGAGATGGAGAGAAAAATCTTTTTTCTTTTAATTTTTTAAAGTAGCTGAGTTTCTACTATTGATTACTTTTGAATTTTTTTGAATTTTACTATAAACACTGAATATTATGACCATAAGTAGAAATTTTATGTCCTTTGCATATTATTGTTGCTTAAACAAAATATCCAAAAGCAAAAATGTGGATGTTAACAAATATTTTTTGAGCAATGACAAAAATCAAACACTAAGCCAGGGAAGAATCTATATATTGTTAACTCATAATTAATTTAGGCATTTATGTATATGCAACAAATTAAAAATTAATGAAAGTCTAACCACATTATGACTGGAGTGGCAATGGCTAAGAATTTATTACTGACATATGGGAAAAACTACAGTAAAGTTTTCATCCTATATTTGCTCTGAATTTTCTTTCTTCATTGCCCTACTTTTACACTGCCTTGTCTGTAACAGTGGTTGTCAAATTCTACACCCAATAGAATTCCGTGGAACGTTGTTATCTTACAGCTATCAGAATCAACATGGGGATTGTGGAATTCTTAATCCATATAATCCACATATTCTGTCCCCATTCCACAAAATTCAGCAGCTGTATTTTATTTTCTACTCTATTTACATGTTCATTTGAATTGCTGTCATTCAAATCCATGCCATGCATAACTCCACTATATAACATTATGTCCTCAAATTCCAACAAATTCCTTTTCAGTGCCTCTTTTTGCATACAACTCTATAGTTTGCACCTATTTCTATAGATTTGAAAAGAAAAATATTCTATCCTGTAGTGATGTGCTCTATCTTTCAGTGTTCTTTCATTTATGGTAATCTTTTTTCTCTTTATGTAAAAAAACTAAAGTAGGAATGTGAAACAAAGGAAGTTCAGTGGATGCTTTTCAGTTTTTACACATAGCGCCCAGGTCTAGCACGTAGTAATTGAAGACATGGGTCCCTAGTCATACCAGTAATACTCTCATAATTCTCTAAATTAGTTCCTGAGGTCTTAGCTGTTCTCTGAATTTAGTCCTATACTTTCTACCTTTATTTTTATGAACATTTTACTTGTCCTGTGATCATTATTTGCAGCCACTCTGTGACTCTATCATTAAAGGAGGATGAGATTTTCAGAAACTGATATAGGGAATCAGGGAGCCCATTGCTGCCTTCTTTTAAAGTAACTCAATACAATTGAACTGAGTAAAAGAAAAGACAGAATTTATCCCCAGAAATAGTCATTAGCCTACAAAGGATTCCTTCTAGAATCTCTTTTCAGATTTTCTTTTGTGTGTATGTGCGTAATGTATGTGTATGCTCCCTTAGAAAATGTTTGATACCCAATTTTCTAATACAATTTTTTCTATAAACTTTTATTTTAGGTTTGGGGTACATGTGCAGGTTTGTTATATAAGTAAACTTATGTCACAGGGCTTTAGTGTACAGATTATATCCTAACCCAGGTACTAAGCATAGTGCCCAATAGGTATTTTTCCCTGATCCTCTCTCCCTTCCATGTTCCACCCTCAAGTAGCCCCCAGTGTCTGTTGTTCCCCTTTTTGTATCCATGTGTTCTCATCACTTAGCTCCCACTTATAAGTGAGAACATGTGGCATTTGGTTTCTGTTCCTGTATTAGTCGCTAAGGATAATAACCTCCAGCACCATCCATGTTATTGCAAAGGACATGATTTCATTCTTTTTATGGCTGATATATATATATATATATATATATATATATATATATATATATATACACACACACACACACACACACACTATGGAATACTATATATCACAGTTTCTTTATCCAGTCTACCATCAATCCATCAATGGGCATTTAGGTTGATGCTATGTCTTTGCTATTGAGAATAGTGTTGCAATTAACATATCTTTTCACGATAGAATGATTTATAGTCCTCTGGGTATATACCCAAAAATGGGATTGCTGGGTTGAATGGTAATTCTGTTTTTAGTTCTTTGAGGAATCACCACACTGTTTTCCACAATGGCTGAACTAATTTACACTTTCACAAGAAGTGTATAACCTTTCTTTTTCTCCACAACCTCGCCAGCATCTGTTGTTTTTAATTATAGCATTTTGACTGATGTGAGATAGTTTTTTGTGGTTTTGATCTGTATTTCTCTAATGATTAGTGATGCTGAGCATTTTTCATAAGCTTTGTGGCTGCATGTATGCCATCTTTTGAGAAGTATCTCTTCATGACCTTTGCCCATTTTTAATGTCTTCTTTTTTTTGCTTGTAATTTTTTTTAAAGCTCCTTATAGAATGGTAATTGGTAAGAAAGACAGTTTGTAGAGGCCAAGATGGGCAGATCACTTGAGGTCAGGAGTTCGATACCAGCTTGGCTAACATGGGGGAACCCCATCTCCACTAAAAATACAAAATTAGCCAGGCATTGTGGCAGATACCTGTGATTCCAGCTACTCGGGAGGCTGAGGCAGGAGGAGAATCACTTGAACCTAGGAGGCGAAGGTGGCAGTGAGCCGAGATCAGGCCACTGCACTCAAGCTTGGGAGATAGATAGAGTGAGACTTCATCTCAAAAAAAAAACCAACCATAAACACAGTTTGTAAATATTTTCTTCCATTCTTCAGGTTGTATGTTTACTCTTTTGACAGTTTCTTTTGCTATGCAGAAGCTTTAGTTTAATTACATACCATTTGTCTATCTTTGTTTTGATTACAATTGTTTTTGATGTATTTGTCATAAAATCTTTGCCAGTTCCTGTGTCCAGAATGATATTGCCTAGGTCATCTTCCATGGTTTTTATAGTTTGTGATTTTACTTTTATGTCTTTAATCCACCTTGAGTTGATTTTTGTATATGGTGTAAATAAGGGGTTCAGTTTTAATTTTTTGCATATGGCTAGCCAGTTATCCCAGCACCATTTATTGAGTAAGGAATCCTTTCCCCATTGCTCGGCTTTGTCAACTTTGTTGAAGCTCAGTTCCTTGTAGGTGTGCAGCATTATTTCTGGGCTCTCTATACTGTTAAATTGTTCTATGTGTCTGTTTTTTGTACCAGTACCATGCTGTTTTGTTTACTGTAGCCCTGTAGTATTGTTTGAAGTCATGTAAGGTGATGTCTCCAGTTTTGTTCTTTTTTGCTTAGAATTGCCATGGCTGTTCAGGCTCTTTTTTGGTTCCATATGAATTGTAAAATAGTTTTTTTTTCTAGTTCTGTGAAGATTGTCATTTGTAGTTTTATAGGAATAGCATTGAATCTGTAATTTGCTTTGGGCAGTTTGGACGTTTTAATTTAATTAATATTTCCTCTGTGTGAGTGTGGAATATTTTCCCTTTTGTTTATGTTATCTCTGAATTCTTTGAGTAGTGTTTTCTAATTCTCATTGTGTATGTATCTTTCACCTCCCTTATTAGCTGTATTCCTACATATGTTATTTTTTTTTGGCAATTTGTTAATGAGATTGTGTTTATGATTTGGCTTTTGGATTGGATATTGTTGGTGTCTGGTAATCCTACCGATTTTTGTATGTCGATTTTATATTCTAAAGCTTTGCTGAAGTTATTCTAACACACATTTAATGGCCTCCTGTGTATAAATAATGGAAAAGTTTGGAACTTATTTGGAGAAAAGTGGTAAACTGTTTATTTTTCCTATAAATGAAATTAAGGCCTTTACCACATGCAGCAGCAGACCATGGTTATGATTCACAGAGTGAAATTAACACCTGAATCTTGGAGATTCTTACTGCATCTGCAAATAGCAGAATCTCTTTTATTATTGTATGCGGCTCTCCTTCTAAGCACTCCTCTCTCAATGCCCACAAAAATTACATGGAGAAACAAGACCCCCTGGGGTTCATAAACTCTGGCATCCTTACAAAATAAAGTTAAAAGAGAATGTAATAGTCTCTCCTGAAATAAATAAAATGATTCCCTTGCCATGGAAAGGATGTTACAAAAAAAAAAAAAAAAAAATCCAGTGGGAGAACAAACTGAAGCATTCTGTATAGTTTTATTTATATTTTATTTATTTGATATATGAACTCAGTTATACCATGAGTGTTTACTGAAAGTATAAAGAAATGGATGAAAAACCGTGGTTCTGTATTTTTTCTTCCAAAAAGTCAATATATCTCTTAATTTACTAAAACTAGTAAGATCATCTCATGCTTAATTTATACAACCCAAGGCCTCTGTCAATGTATTATTTTGCCCATGTTGCTTATAAAATCTAAAACCCCCTTTTCTATTTTAATTCATAGGAGGTTTTAAGAAAGGCACACCATCATTATGAGTTGAGACCAAAAATACCGCGGTGTAATCATACTATTCATCATCATGAAACTACCAACTGTACTGTATAACAATAATACCTTTTTTTTTTTTTTTTTTTTTTTTTGAGGCGGAGTTTCGCTCTTGTTACCCAGGCTGGAGTGCAATGGCACGATCTCGGCTCACCGCAACCTCCGCCTCCTGGGCTCAGGCAATTCTCCTGCCTCAGCCTCCTGAGTAGCTGGGATTACAGGCACGTGCCACCATGCCCAGCTAATTTTTTTGTATTTTTAGTAGAGACGGGGTTTCACCATGTTGACCAGGATGGTCTCGATCTCTCGACCTCGTGATCCACCTGCCTCGGCCTCCCAAAGTGCTGGGATTACAGGCTTGAGCCACCACGCCCGGCCAATAATACCTTTTTTTAATATAATCATAATATTCTTCATTATGAAACTACCAACAATATTATATTACAATAATACCGTAATGGTTACTTTGGGTTTTCTGTATAAATATCGCAAGTATTATATTATATGCCCAGATAATTAGGAAGGAGACATGATAACTACTGATGTTTATGATCACATGCTGATTTTCTGTTGCCAGTAACTATGGTATGTATTTTCAATGTGGTCAGTAGGGTTCAGACATTTTATTGCATTATAGTGATTACTGTCAGTAGAATATTTGAATGTCAATCTTTTACATAAAATCATAAGACTTATAGTTTAAATTTATTAGAATAAATAGATGTGAAATCTTCTCCATTGCAGCATTATGAGAATCTAGATGTCTATCTACCTAAGATATGTTAACTTGACTTGGTGTATGAACACAGAGATGGGTACAACTCAAACTAATTGAATGGAATTACATAGTCAGTGAAAGCAACTCTTTTGGCCTCTGCTTTCACAGAATTATCTTCATCATTGATTTTTGTTTCATTTATGTTATGTTTCATTAAAGGCAATTACAGAATATGTTTAATAGTCTGAAATGTATACAGAATCCATTTTGGTTTAATATAACAAAAATCCTATTATTTATTAACAAATTACTCCATATGCTAAGCATATTTTGGCAATTAGATGTAATTATACTCTTAAGCTAACTATACATTTTTATTTTGCTTTTCAACAAAGTTAAGTGACTAGCCGAAGTTTACGCAGTAGAAAGTAGCACATTAACTTACCTAAATGAAGACCCACAATACCCTGAAATGCCAAGACTGATTCTAAGTACAGGTGTATTGTGGAGATACTGTGGGTTCAGTTCCAGACCATTGAAATAAAGTGAATATTTCAATAAAGGGAGTTACACATTTATTTGTTTCTCAGTGTATATAAAAAACTGTAGTCAATTAAGTGTGCAAAAGCATTAACGCCAAAAAAATTTACACACCTGAATTTAAAAATACTTTATTGCTACCAAATTCTAAAGATCATCTGAGCCTTCAGCTAATTGTAATCTTTTTGCTGGTAGAGTCTTGCCTCCGTATTGATGGCTGCTGACTGATGAGGATGTGGTGGTCGCTGTAGGCTGGAGTGCCTGTGGAAATTTCTTAAATTAAGAAAATAATGAAGTTGGCAACACTGATTGACTCTTCTTTGGTAAAAGATTTCTCTGTAGCATGTGATGCCATTTGATAGCATTTTCACCCACAGTAGAGGTTCTTTCAAAATTGGGAGTTGCTCTTCTCAAACTCTGCCTGTGCTTTATCAACTAAGTTTATAAATATACTAAATTATTTGTTGTCATTTCAAAAATACTCACAGCATCTTCACCAGGAGTAGATTCCATCTTAAAAAAACTCAAACATTTTATTTACTCATCTGTAAGAAGAAACTCATCTATTCAAGTTTTCCCATGAAATTGCAGCAATTCAGTCACATCTTCAGGCTCCCCTTCTAATTTTAGTTCTCACACTATTTTTACCACATCTGTAGTGACTTTCTCCACTGAAATATTGAACCCCCTTGAAGTAATTCATGAGGGTTGAAATATAGTTCCAGATTTCTGATAAATTTATTTTCTGATAGTTACATGCATCACAAATGTTCTTGATGGCATCTGGAAAGGTGAATCATTTTCAGAAGGTGTTCAATTTACTTTGCCGAGATTTCTCAGAGGAATCACTATAGCACCTATAGCCTTATGAAATGTATTTCTTAAATAATAAGACTTGAAATTCAAAGTTACTCCTTGATTCATGGACTGCAGAATTGATATTGTGTTAGCAGGTAGGAAAACAACATTAAATAACCTCGTCCATCTCCATCAGAGTGCTTTGGTTGCTATGTGCATTGTCAATAAGCAGTAGTACTTTGAAAATAGTCTTTTTTTTTTCTGAGCAGTAGGTATCAACAGTGGGCTTAAAATATTCAGGAAGCCATGCTTAAAAATAAGTGCTGTCATCCAGGCTTTGTTGTTCTACTTATAGAGCATGGACAGAATAAATTTAGCATCATTCTTAAAAGATCTAACATTTTCAGGCTGGTAAATGAACATTAACTTCATGTTAAAATCAACAGCTGCATTAACCCCTAAAAGAGAGTCAGCCTATCCTTTGAAGATTTGAAGCCAGGCATAAACTTCTCCTTTTTAGCTATGAGAGTCCCAGATGGCGCCTCCTTCCAATAGAAGGATGTTTTGCATCCGTTGAAAATACATTGTTTAGTGTAGCCATCTTTATCAATAATCTTAGCTTGATAATCAGGATAACTTGCTGCAATTTCTACATCAGTACTTGTTGCCTCACCTTGCACTTTTATGTTAGAGAGATAGCTCCTTTCCCTAAACCTTATGAACCATCCTCTGCTACTTCAAACTGTCCTTCTGTAGCTTCCTCACCTCTCTCAGTCTTCATGGCATTGGAGAGACTTAGAACCTTTCTCTGAACTAGGCTTTGGTTTAAGGGAATTTTGTGCCTGGTTTGATTTTCTATCCAGACTTCTGAAACTTTCTTCGTATCAGCAGTGAGGGGATTTCACTGTTTTATGATTTGTGTGTTTACTGGAGTAGCACTTCTACTTCATTAACTTTTCCTTTGTGTTCACAACTTGGCTAACTAGTGAAAGAGGCCTGGCTTTTAACCTATCTTAGCTTTTAGCATTCCTTTGTCACTAAGCACAATCATTTCTAGCTTTTTATTTAAAGCAAGAGATGTGTGATTCTTCCTTTAATTTGAACAACTAGAGGCCATTGTAGGGTTATTGATTGGACTGATTTTAACATGTTGTATCCCAGAGACTAGGGAGGCCTGAAGAGGGAGCAAAATAGGAGAACAGCCAGTTGGTTAAACAGACAGAACACAGACGTTTGTTGATTAAATTTACCGTCCTATATGGGTGCAGTTTGTGGTACTCCACAATAATTATAATAGTAACATCAAGGATCATAGATCACAGATCATCATAATGGATACATAATAATGAAAAACTTTGAAATATTAAAAAAAAAAAAAGAAATGTGACACAGAGACACAAAGTGAGCACATGCTATTGAAAAAATCAAGGTTGCCACAAACCATTGTTATAAAAAGTATAATATCTGTGAAGTACAGTAAAGTATAGTACAATAACAAAAATTATACCTGTAACTCTAAAACAAATGTATTAGTTAATCAATAAAAAAGATTTAAAATCTGCAGAATAAGCATTGCAAAGCAGAAGTACATTTTTCATGTCATTTTTTTCAGATGTTGTACCCTTTGTTAAGTGCTTATGAATAGAACTGACTTAATACTAACCAAGCAGTTGCAAACCACCATATAAATATTGAGACCAATTCTCTATAGTCCTGGTTATTTTTTCCTTCAAATGACATGAACTGCTTTTCAATGTATACCAAAATAAACATAACATAAAATTTACTATTTCAACCATTTTTAGTACAAAGATCAGTGGCATTAAGTACATTCACGTTGTTGTGCACCCTTTCCCAGCATTCATCTACAGAACTTTTTCATCTTCCCAAACTGAAACTTCATACTTGTTAAACAGTAATTCTCTATTCTCTCTCCTCAAGCTTGCAGCCCCTGGCAACCAACCACCATTCTACTTTGAATTTGATTACTCTAGGTGCCTCATATAATAAGTAGAATTATACAATGTATGTCCATTTGTGAATGGCTTATTATAATTTGCATGATACCTTTAAGGATTATTCATGTTGTGGCATATGTCAGAATTATCCTACTTTTTAAGGATGAATATGTCACTGTATGTATATACCACATTTTGTTTATTATTTTATACATTAAGGGACATTTGGGTTGCTTCCACCTTTTAGCTCTTGTTAATAATGCTGCTATTAGCACAGATGTACAGATTTTCTGTTCCAGTCCCTGTTTTCAATTCTTTTGTGCATATGTCCAGAATTGGAATTCCTGGATAATATGGTAATTCTATCTTTAATTTTTTTGAGAAACTGTCAGATTGTTTTACACAGTGGCTGCACCGTTTTACCTTCTCATCAGCATGTATAAGCATTCCAGTTTCTCCACATCTATACCAACACTTTTCATTTCCTGGTTCTATTTGATGTTGTTAGTATTGTTAATAGGCATCCTAATAGGTGTGAATTTTGATTTGCATTCTTGTAATAATTGATGATGTTGAACATCTTTTCTTGTGCTTATTAGACATTTGTATAACTTTGAAGAAATATCTATTTAAGCCCTTTGCCCATTTTGAGTTGGATATATTTGGTTCTTGAGCTTTAGCACGTTTTAATATATGGTGGACATTAATCTCTTATCAGATATATAATTTGCACATATTTTCAGTCATTTTATGTATTTTTTCACTCTGTTCATAGTATATTTTGACACAGAAATAATTTTAATTTGGAGGAAGTCCAATTTATTTATTTTTTCTTTTGTTGTCTGTGCTTTTGTTATCATATCTAAGAAATTATTGCCAAATGCAATATTATAAAGCCTTTCCCTCTATGTTTTCTCCTTTTATTGCTTTAGATCTTATCGTTTATCTCTTTGATCAATTTTGTTAAAATTTTGTTTATGAAATAAAATATGTTTCTAACTTTATTCATTTGCATGTGGCTATCCAGTTTCCCCAACACTGTTTGTCTTTTCAGCATCAAATCATTTTGCCACTTTGGTCAAATGCAATTTTTCTGTAGACTCAAAGAAATTAGTTCTTCAAACCTAATCATGGAACAAATTGTGCTAGTTTATTATTGTAGCTTCACACTTTCCTCCTCAATGGAGAAGTGTATTAGTCAGGATGCTACAGAGAAACCATACCAATGTGATACACACACACACACACACACACACACACACACACACACACACGAAGAGAATTATTATTAGGGATTGGATTACATAATTATGGAGGCTGAGAAGTTTCATAATCTGCCATCACAAGCTGGAAAACCATGAAAGCTGGTAGTATATGTCCAGTCCAAACCCTGAGACCTGAGAACTAGACGTGACAATGTCCAGGGGCAGGAAAGGTTGGATGTTCAATCAGAGAGAAAATTCTCCCTTCCTCTTTGTCCTATTTATATCCTCAATGGATGGGGTAACACTGACTTTGGTGAGGACGATCTTACTTGCCCAGTCTGCCAATTCAAATGCTAATCACTTCCTGAAACATCCTTACTGATACACCCAAAAATAATGTTTTAGCTGTATTTGAGCTTCCCTTATCCCAGTCTAGTTGAAACACAAAATTAACTATCACAAGGAAGAAGGGATTCCCTGATGGGGAAGTTCAGGAAAAGGATTGTGTTTATCCTTGACTCAGCCATTTTTGAGTTTATTACCCTTTAAAATTAAGTTCATCTAATTCATGTAGTTTTAGAAATTTATTTGTAACTTCACATCTAAGCTACATCTATCGAGTCAGCCTTAGCAGCAATAAAAATGTAGTTTGATTAATCTCCATTTGACTTTTTGCCTGTCTCTCAACTAGTTTCTAACTTGGCTTCAGGCCATAGGGTTGCTATTCAATGATTACGTAATACCCCAGTATCCTGGATCATTCCATGGAAACCTTGAGCTGATATTTGGAGAAGAAAGGATTATGTTTCTGGCACAGCCTGGGCAAGAGACATCATATATCAATGCTTTTATGTCATGTGGCTTTTTGACCTTGGTAGATTGCCGCAGTTTATATTTTGGTAGGTTTTTAACTGTTTCAGGAAAGGCAAGCCTCAGTAAGCATAAACAATGGGGACTTCTGGCTGCCCTTACCCTGACCCACAGTAGCTTAGCTTTTAACCATGCAGAATCTGCTGACACAAGGATTACATGATCAAAGAAGAAAGCCATTTAGTCCTAGTTAAGGCCTATATCAAAACAAGTTGCATTTCTAAGTGTTTGAGCTTTCCAAGCATGTGTGCATTGGGTAAAAGCAAAAACAAAACAAAACAAAACAAAACAAAAAAACCTCTATTGTTTTCTCAGCTAAATATATATGCTGAATTTTAAAACTTGCAATAGCAGACAGAATCATGAGGGTAAAGGCCAATAGTTTGTGTGTTGCCTGCCAGACAGAAGTGGGTAATCCTGGTTCAGATGCACCCAATTCAGTTTCTCTTAATGTCATTTTGAACTATATTTAGAACTAAAGGAACATGTTGTCCAATATTATGAAATTAAGTGGGCTTTCCATGTACTCTAGTTTAAAACCTCACCATATGATCTCTACTTCACCCAGAATTTACTCATTAGAAAAATTTGGACCAAGGTTTTAGCATTCATTGACCCAAATGGTATTGTTGCCTAAAGAAGGAGGGTAGATTTTATTCATAAACAAGTAGAAAGAGATATTTAAAATAAGTATAATGTGCTATTTTTTGTTGTTAAGAAAGAGAAACATTTGAATGAAATAGAAATACTGAGAGTTTAAAGGACAGAAATACTTGTGCCTAAAATACTCTGTCTTAGAGAATAAAACTTATTAAGTAAGTCAGAGAAGATCTAGAGTAGTTTGAAATATATACTTCAGGCTTACTGTCTGCATATAAGCAGTTGGAAAATGAATGTAAAATAAAAAAAGGATCGATAAACTAATAAAGAGAGACATACATTAGAACTTAAAACAAGGCTAAGCAGATCTAAAAGAAAAATAAACACATCCATTTCTAATTTTTCTTTAAAGAGAAAAAGCCCAGGCACTGGGCCTTAATGATAAAATAGAAGGCACTGAGTACATATTTTTGCAAAATGCCAAATGAGCAAAAGCTGAAAAGAAGATGTTATCAGTGCCATAAATGAACTTCTGGGATACAAAAATAAAACTGAAATGTTGTTTTATAACAATTATAATATTATAGTTAAAGTTTAGCAGTCATTTTAAACTTCAGGATTGCCCCAGGAATCACTTCACTGCTTATTTTTAATGCTCTACATACTTACTTGCAACGAGCATTTCTGGAGGAGGAGCTCACTTTGTCTTCTTTTTCACTCTCTGTTTTTTCTTTAATATGTGTCGTATATAATTTGGGGGATTTTCTGAGGAAATATCGGAGTGGCAAAGGTAATATTCTTCTTTTACTTCATCTTCACAAGATGTGAAGGATTTTGAAACTGGACTTGAAAGATTAAAGACTTAAATGAAATTAAATAAATAAAACTAAGTATAAAGCTTTCATAAAGCTGTTCGAAGCAAATATATCAAACACTGTAGTCTCTTCTGCCTGGAATTGACACTTAAATTTATATACACATTTGTTAGCTCAAACAGAATGTTGTGTCATCCATAAATTTTCTAGGAAGTAGTCCCTTAATATTCATCTTGGCAATCCATTTCCTTTTTAACTATTTGAAGATTCTTAACTCTTTTGTGTGTACTTTATGATCATCACAAAATATACTCTTGCGAAAGTAAATATAAACTTACATATCAACTGAATGGTAGAATTTCAACATATGACACATAAGATTTTTTCAGGTTAAACTTACAATGGAAACTTATGTTTAAAAGCAAGTATGCCAGTGTTCAAATGAATTCAGATATGTCTTATATATATTACTAATTGTTGCACTGATTAGAATACAGTAAGGTTATCACATGGTTAAATTCAATTCAAAACGGCCAGAGACAGTAATGAAGTAGACATTTAGCTCTTCAGCTTTCCAAAATCTGAAGCCAAAAGCTGAAACCAAATAACAGTTTTTAGCCAAATTGTAGGGTCCATGTGAACCCACTTGAGACATAAGATGTGAAAGATAGATTATGCATAGTATAATAATTTTGGAAAAAAATAACTCATGGATAATTGTATTCTTGTATAACATACATTTTTGTTCAATATTATATGTCTAGATTTTTGCTGCCCTTTACAGTATTTCATTGAATATGGAACATTTTATCCATTCAATCCGAACAGTTATGGATTTTTCATGCTTTTTTTTTAAAGAAATGCTGTTTTGAACATTCTTGTTCATATCTCCGTGTAAATATGTGTGTCTCTGGGATGTAGCCCTAACATTTTAGTTGCTGGTATGTTGGTTTGTCAGGTTTATGCTTCTTCAACTTGTCAAATAATATCAAATTGTTTTCTAAAACAACCACACTTTTTCCTGTCTGTAGGAAAGACTAGTAAGGTAATACAATGCCTATTTTCCCATCTCTTGCGTCTCGTTGGCTGACTTCTGACCAATGGGATGTAGACAGAGATTATGTGCAATCTGGAAAGGAAGAAGCTACCCTTCTTCTTCTCATTCTTAGTGTCTTCTTGCTGGAATGAAGATAGTACAGATGATAATGAATCTCCATAATAGTGATGGATATTTAAAAATATGTGAGGGCAAAATAAGCCACTGTTTAGGTTATGTCACTAATAATTTGGGCTTTCTGACACTCCCATTAGAACCTAATGAGAACTAACTTAGGCTCTCAATTTGCAACCAGTAAGCATTCTCATAAGTCCTCATTCTTGTCAACAATTATTACTATCATTATTTTCTCTATTTTTGACAATTTGGTGAGTCTGAAATAATCTCTAATTGTGAAATTAATTTATATTACTTTATTATGAATGAAATTAAATACCTCTTTCTATGTATATTAGATGTTTCCATCTATGATATAACTTTTCTCGAATTTTGACTATTTTTTCCAAAGAATAGTTTCTATTTCTATTGATGATTACAATTTTATTGTAATTACAATTTATTGATAAATATTCTAGAAACTAAGTTTTGTTAGTTTTATAGTTTGGAACTATCCAAACTCAGTGTGTGAATTTTACTTTTATTTTTTGATGATGAACAGAACATCTTAAGATAATGTTGTTGTATTTATTAATCTTCTCCATGATGATTTATGCTTTTTATGTCTTACTATATGGAGATGTCCTAAATAATATTTTTCAAAATTTATTTTTTAAGTATTTAAATCTCTGCTTTTCACATGGACATCTTTACTACACCAATAATTGACATTGTGTGTATTATAGGGATTAAATATATTTTTGTCTCATTTAAGTTTCCTATTATCTCAATACCATTTGTTGAATAGTCATTTCTGTACCCACTGATACATAGTGCTGTCTCTGTCATAAATCAACTGAGTCATATGAGTCAGTTTTTTTTCAATTCTGTTCCTTAGGTCTAGATATCCCTAACAACAGTACGTAATTGCATTTACTATAACTATAGAATGTCTTGATTTAAGGTAAGATAAATATCTCAATTTCTTTCTCTCTCTCTTTTTTTTTTTTTTTTTTTTTGAGACAAAGTTTCACTCTTGTTGCCCAGGTTGGAGTGCAATGGTGCCATCTCGACTCACTGCAGCCTCTGCCTCCAGGTTCAAGCCATTCTCCTACCTCAGCCTCCTGAGTAGCTGGGATTACAGGCACCCACCACCTCATTCCGCTAATTTTTTGTATTTTTAGTAGAGACAGGGTTTCACCATGTTGGCCAGGCTGGTCTCGGAACTCCTGGCGTCACGTGATCTGCACACTTTGGCGTCCCAAAATGCTGTGATTATAGGTGTGAGCCACCGTGCCCTGCCAGTATCTCAGTTTCTTCATAAGCGTTTTTCCCTTGAATCCAATCACATTTCTAAAAATCTACAAAAGATTACATATTCACAGCTATAAAACAATGTGAAAAAAAATGTTACAGGCTAACCAATTGACCTCCACAACACTTGCACCATTTTTAACTCCCAGCAACAATGTGTAAGAGTGACTTTTGACCCACTCATTTGCCTTTCCTTCAAATATAACTAACAGTTTCTTAGTCACAGAGTAAAACAAAACAAAACAAAAATTTTTGTATTCTTAGGGGAGCAAAACATAAAAATATACAGCAACAAAAATATGTACACAAGGATGTTCATAATAGCTTTAATCATTTTAGGCAAAACTTGTAAACAATCAAAATATTTATTAATACGGCCCTATGTTTCTTAAATTCACTACTAAGTATGTATAAAATGATTTGAACTTCTGATGTTCACAATGTAAAAACACTCTCAAAACATAATGTTGATCACCCAGGTGCGGTGACTCACGCCTGTAAATCCCAGCACTTTGGGAGGCCAAGGCGGGCAGATCATGAGGTCAGGAGTTCAAGAGCAGCCTGGCCAATATGGTGAAACCCCATCTCTACTAAAAATACAAAAACTAGCCAGGCATGGTGGCATGTGCCTGTAGTCCCAGCTACTTGGGAGAATCACTTAAATCCAGGAGGCAGAGGTTGCACTGAGCTGAGATCGTGCCACTGCACTCCAGCATGGGTGACAGAGCGAGACTCCATCTCACACAAAAGTGTACATACTATGTGCTTCATTTGACATAAAATTCTAGAATAGGAAAAAATAAGTGATAAATAATGTCTCTGTCTTTGCCTAGATTGATAGATTTCTTAGAAAAAAGGAGGAGGCAAATTTCTGAAACCATAGAAACTTTCCTTATCTTATCTAGGATGGTGGTTGAAGTGGGTGTATATATTTCTCAAAGCTCAGTAAAATGTATAATTTTAAAATGTTGAAGGTTTTGCATGTAAATTATGCCATAGCTTTTAAAATGATAAAATTAAAGATTTTTTTAACACAGCAACGAATAGAAATGCACTATATATATATTTGTTTGTAGTAGAGTAAAATAAATTTTGCAAACTGTTATAGGACAAGATTATGATTTTGCTTGTATTGGGAAACATTTCTCCATAGGTCTCTCTCATTGTGCATGTCTTTTGACTGAGGTCCTAACTGCCCTTTGTTCCAGACTATATTTTCCCTAAAACTTCTATCATTAGCAATTTTGAAGTCATGTAGCTCAGCTACATTCCTGTTCAAGCTGGCTCATTACTTTAAATAGAATAGTGCTTATAAGGATAGAAAAAATATTACTTTAATGTTTTTATAAATATGTAATAGAGATATCAGCTTAAACTACAGTTGTTATGCAGTTGTGGGGTGATGGTGTGTGGTTGTCTGGTTCAAGGTTTGGAAGGCAAAAAGGAAATAATACGTTTAAAATTCACAACCACTTTCCATTATTTCCACAATTTTAAAAAGTGCAAAATCATTTTGGAAAAATATTTTGGACATAGAAATTAAAGGGAAAAGTATGTAAATAATATGCTTATTGTTCTGCCCTAAATATGGATCATTGTACACCTTTAATACTCATTAATGCTAATTATGTTCATTAGCATGTATGTTGCATATATATTACATATGTATATAGGTTTGTAGCTTATTACTGAAAATCAAATAATAACTGATTTATTTAACATTATTTATGTATACTCACATATACTATAACGAAACTCTAAAAACCTTGGTGATTCTTTTCTCCAGTTCATATTTGATACAACAGAACCTCATAGGTGTTAGAATCTCATAGAGAATAAGTGTCAGACTCAACGTTTTACTGAGGTCAATTTAATTTCAAAGCCTGCAGTTTTTCTCTAGCTTTATACTGCTTCTCTAGCAGTTGGTATAGGAGTATTAAATATCAACTAATTATAAACAAATTGGTTGATATGTCTTTTAACTCATTCTTTGCCTCTTCACAACTTTTTTCAAAATTTCTTTTGTACTTATGTATTAATTTTCACCACGAGAAATATAAAACTGGTCTCATATGTTAACTCTTTATCCATGCCTCTTTTTCTTCAGCTTATTCTCTTCCAAAGTGAAAGTTTCATGGCTAAACAATTGAATGCCTAGCTCACGGTCTCATAGATTCAATTTTGTTCATTGACAGATATACATTGATGTGAATTTAATCTCTAAGAGTTTCTACCAAGTCAACAGCTCCTTCTTTATACAACTAGCTACCTAAGTTAGTAAAAAATAGGGCACTGAATAATGACAGTAGAAACCTTGTTATGTTTTTTCTTCAGTAAATGTATGATGAAAATAAGTGGAAAGGAAGAGCAGGTATGATGTGGATTAACCATAATGGGCAGATCTATCATGAAACTAATGAAGCTCAAACTCCAGGGTCCTTCACTTCCAAGATTCCTTACAAAGTTCTGTCTAGTTATAATAAATTTATGTCTTTTTTCTTAGAGTCTCTTCAAGATTATATAAGCTTCTTGTTATACAAAACCTAAATTGTCACCTGAGTAATTTGAAAGTCATAGAATATTTCTAGCTGAAATACAAGATCAATATCAAGAAAATGAAAGCCGATGGGAAGGAGGCTAATACAGAAGACAGGGACAATAAAGAGATAAATGAAAAAGCTTATCTTAAAAATACCAATTTAGTGGTACTTGGGAAATGTCTTCAAGGGAAAGACTGAGGAAAAATAAACGCTGAACATTTGGATTAGAGACTCAAGAAATATGTCTCCTCTTTCACTTGGGAGCATTCCTTGGCAATAAAATTTCTCCATCAATCCATCAAAAGATTAACTTGAAATATATTTAAATATCAGTTTGTTTTAAATATTGTGCAAAACTTTAAGAGTTTCCTACTTTTCAATAATTTTTTTTCACACATATGCAGAAGGTAAAACTCAGTGTACACATCAGGAAATACATCATAGGTCAATAACAAATGGAGCAAATCAGATAATGGTATAAAAACTATGTTCATCAGAAAGTTCCACTGTTATGATCTCCACTGATTTGTAAACATAGCCTTGGCTCTTTTTTTGTGTATGTGCAGTTGTGACATCTTGGCTCACTGCAGCTTCTGCCTCCTGAGTTCAAGTGATTTTTGTGCCTCAGCCTCTGAAGTAGATAGGATTATAGGCATGTGCCACCATGCCCAGCTAAGTGTTGTATTTTTTGTATTTTTAGTAGAGATAGAGATTTCACCATGTTGGCCAGGCTTGTCTTGAACTCCTAACCTCAAGTAATTTACCTGTCTCAGCCTCCCAAAGTGCTGTGATTACAAGCAGTGTGAGCCACTGTGCCTGGTCACAATCTTGACTCATCTCAATTCTGAAATGAATTGTTTCTCTGCTATGTACACTCAAACGGATTCTTATGTTATTTTTCCTTTTTACTGAAATTAAAGTAACTATAAATAAAGGAACAACAGAATGCCTAACCTTTTGCCTAAACATACTTTTTTGTTTTGTTCTAATTCTTGCTAATATTTTGGCTCTGTGTTGCTTTTACATGATATTTGTTTATTCCATGCATATTTTATCTTTGCTTTTGGTCTACTTCATCCTAATATTGCCAATACTGAAGGTCTTTGAAAAAAAAAAAGCACAAATAGAAATGCACAAAATTGTAATCAATAATATTTAACTCAATTATAAACACCCTTAGTAGCAAAATAAAGGGATGTAACATTTTTCTCAATTAAAAATTTTCATAGGATTCAAAACTCTTAAATACTAAAATAAAAGATCTCATTTCAAAACAAAAGAGAAAAAGATTGGATTAGAGGGAAGTCCCTAAATTAGGAAAGAGCTTATCAGAAGAGAAAATTAAGTCACAAGTTATCTCTGTCTCTTGATGACAGATAAAGGATTTGGATGAGTAAGGAGAATTTATGAATACAACAGAAGGAAGATTAATTTCTCTCAGAAAATCAGAGAAAGTAATGTGAACAAATGAATACAGAGAAGAAATTTCTTATAAATAACTTGAATTCACCTCATGGAATAGTTTATCAAAAACTTATTTTTCATTTCAAGGACACATAGTCAGGATGGACTTTCATGGCTTTTTATAGTCATGGGCTTTCATCGATGGTGTCCGTAGTGGACTCTGTGTGTTGGGTTGGGGGAGAATAAGAAGAGGGTGGATATAGGTTCGTGTAGAAGAGTGGAGTGAAGGGAATGTCTAGGATAGAAAATAAGAATGTGTAAAAATGTAATTACAGTGAAACATTATTTATAATCATGCAAGCTATTTCATATATTTTGTATCAGTTAATTATTTAATTCACATAACAAGCCTATCCTAATATGACACTATAGGAAAATGACATTCACACTGATCACTTGTCCAACATCACACAGTGACATACTTTCAAAACACTGTCATTAATCCAAGTTGTTCTGATGCCAATTTTTGTGTTTTTTCTTTCTATTAGCTCTCACTACTGGGAGTGTATTTCTATGCCCCAACAGAAGAAAAATAGAAGTAGCATTTTATAATAGGCAGATATCTGCCAGTAACATCCCAATCATGCATTAATCTATCCATTCATTTACCTATTCATTTATTCAGTACTAATTTTGTTACCATTCGTCACATACCAGACTCTGGTAAAATCATGTTAGTTAGTCCCAGAAGAAAAGATCCACCATGGTTTTAACATGGTTTAGAAGACACAAGTTTGTTTATTATTCTGCATGATTATTACCTCATACAGAAAGCACAACTTAAAATGCTTATTGTGTAATACAATATATTTAGGGATTTTAAAGTGCTCAAAATGATTCATCTTCACTTTCATATTCTTTTTCTCTCCCCTAGTAGCATATGCTAAAGGTATAAAATTCATCAAATTGAGAATTGCGGAGAGATTATATTGCTCTATATTCATGAAATTGCAAAGTTATCACTTTATAAGCTTGATGAAACCATCTGAGTATAGTATTCCTGGTTATTATTTTATTTCAAAATCTTCATAATTAAATCACACAACTAAGCATATCAGGCCTGGCCTAAGTACACATGAAACCATCTCACATTTTTCCTGGGTCCACAGGATGACTACAGTTTATCTTTTTGTATTTGGGAGAAAGTGAAAGAGAGGTGGGAATACAACTAGTCATGCTCAATGGATTATAGGTGGAAGTTATAAAGATGAATTCCAGACCTATACCGTAAACGAATGCAATGTAAGAACCTCCACTCTCTTATCCTTTCCCAGCAACTTTGGAGGTCACATGTAGAGGAAAGCTTTAATAGAGTTGGATTCAATTTTGGATATTTGACTTCTGGTAGTATTCAAGCTTTACTCTCCCTTTTCCCTCTTCTGCTCATATTGGGGCAAGCAGATAAAATCTGGCTGATCCCTCTCTTGATTTCAATGGGAAGTTTAAAACACGCATGGCTCTGCCCACATGAGGGAACCCTCAGTGTAGCCTAATTCTCTAACCAGTTGAAAACCATGTACCAATCACACCTCTCTGCTCTATCAACAGATTTATAACCTACAGGGAGCCTGTCTTGCTCTCCCCAAAAAGCCTCATTATGTGAGTAAAAAAAAAAAAAAAAAAGTATGTTTGTGTATAGCATCAAGAGTCTTGATATCAAAACCAAATTTTGAGTGAGAATCAATCTCATCTGTAAAGGATAATCATAACAAGAGCAAAGTCCCAACATGGAAGAATCCTGTGTCCCTCGGTGACTTAAAAGAGTGGATACCTCCAATATTGACCTTACTGAACTCTAATGTGAATGAATGATAATTTTTTGTTGGTTAATTCACTGAGATTTTAGCCAATCTAACATGAATAATACAAAATTTAGTAGTTTAATGTAAAATGCTTCCATAACAAAAGTTACAATTTTCAATGCAATAATGAAAATAGGAATGAAGTGACAAATAACCTAACATCAGAGTCTAGAGGGAGGAAATGCTATGAATAAGCAAGAAATTTGGTAGCATTGCTGCCTATAACAATTAGGAGACAGACTAGAATCAACTGGGTTTTAATTTGAGGGAAAGATGTTTAAAAAGCAAAAATTCAAGAGTTCATGTGGTCAGTAGCTATATTGGATTTATATAGATATATGGAAAGGATATGTCTATTTCAAATACAAATGAAGTGGAATACTGAGTCTAGAAATTCAGTTTTACCTAGTCTTCATATGAATATGCTTGTAGTTCTTCATATTCTTACAATTCTTTCAGTTTTTCATATGTATAGTCTTACAGTTTGGAAAGAAACAAGAGCTTCTGGACTTCAGTTGTATTTGAAATCAGAGAAGACTTTGAACAACAAAGATGTAATACGATTTCTCAGTTGAAGATAGTGACTCCACCTTATAACAAAGGTCTGACTGAGGGTATAGCCTCTCCATTCAAACTGATAGTCTCATGAATAAAGCTTCCATTATATTGAAAGAACAAAGTAAACGGTGAGTGGGCACAGAAATAAAGCAGATTTTAAAACAATGACTCGGAAAGGATTGTGAGGGAGGTCACTGGCATATGGAAAAATGCAGATCAGATGCCTACTAGGTTTTTGAGGGAACCATATTATAAAATCAACCAAAATCTTTATCTGAAAAAAACAAAAAAACAAAAAAAACCATAACTTTTCAGAGTTTTGAAACAAGCATTGCATAACTAGGGAGCTACAACAGTCGCACAACAAACTACGAAGGTACAATCTTCAAAACTTATTTTTATGTCGTTAAAGAGAATCTTGGACAGGAAAGAATCTCTTATAGGGTACAGTCTGGAGCCATGGAAAACAACAGAGTTGAGAGTTCCATACAGAGATCAGGATCTGTACTTTCTCAATGTCTGTTTATTGGGATTTCACAATTGAACATATCAAAAACTATTCTGTGTCCCCATTTGTTTCTTTCTAATTTGGGATGGTTATTGATGTGAATATGCCTCTGATCCACCATTTTTTTAATTGGATGTGGTATGGAAAGATCACCTATCTTTTTACCTTGTAGGTTTCCAGACTGTTGAGAATCTCATCTGTTTGAATGTATAGGAACCAAAAATCCTACACTTTGAGCTGGGTGGAGTAACTGGTGGAAAGTTGAGATCTCTTTCTAAGGAAGGGGAGAACGTTTTCTATGTACAGTGAAGGAAGGAATAATATATATGATAAGCAAAGGGAGGACTCTTGCAGAAACTGATCATACTCACCAAACCCATTTCCTTTTCCAAGGCAAGTGGAACTATATCCTAGGTGCTAAATTATATTCCCCAGCCTTCTGGAATCTGTATGGTTAGTTAGCCATGTGATTAGTTCTTGTCAATGAAAGCAGTTGTCAGTAGTATGTTATTTCTGAACTGAGACATTTAAATGTCAGTGTGACATGCTAACGGTCCAACCCCACTCCTTTTGATGACTAAATACTGTAATAGCAATCTTAAAACCATTTGCTGAAGATAGAGTTATACAACATGACAGGAGCTTAGAGACCACCATCACTTTTAGAGAAGAGCCACATAACCAGAGTTTGTATGAGAATTAAACATTATTATGTTAAGTCCCTCAGCTTTGCTTGTGAGGAAAAATAATGTTCGCTTTCCAGACTGTGCAACTACAAATGGAATGTTCTTCCTTGGCTGGTTCTCTATCTGCAAGTTTAACTTGAGAAGTTATTTGAAGATTCTAGTAGTGGCACATACCTAGTCATGTATCCAGGATCCAAAACATGGTTCTTCTCTTGCCAGGAAGGAGGTCCGACCTCAGTAAGTTAACTGATTCAGTAAAAGAAACACCTGGAGAAAAAGAGGTACTCTTTTGGTCCACACTATCTGTTTATTTATCCTCAGAAATGAGTTTTAAATATTGAGGAGAAATAGACTCAAAGTGTCACTTGAACGAAAATCACCTCAGGCAAGCATAAATACAGTGCTATTTCATCTGATGGCTCAATTTTGCCAACTTCCATTAACTTTTCAATCCACTGTAATCTTGCTACTTTCTACAGTAGTTCAATGACTCTGTTCTCACTACAGTACTCACTGATTTCTAATTGGCAGATCATAATGACACTTTTTAGTTTTAACTCATTTTTTCTGCTGTGTATGATTGTCATTGCCGAAATTCTCTTCTTCAAACTCTTCCATCTTCTCATTTTTTAATTTGTTATATATTTTTGCTCAAATATCAGATCTCTACTTCTCAAGGTCAATCAAAACGTCATGTTTCTCTTTTAAAATATGAATTTTAAAATAGATTTTTTCTAGTTCTGTGAAGAATATTGATAATTCGATAGAAATAGCATTGATAATTTGATAGAAATAGCATTGGATCTATAAATGGCTTTGGGCAGTATGGCCATTTCGATGATATTGATTCTTCTTATCCATGAGCATTGAATGTTTTCTTCATTTGTTAGTGTCATCTCTGAATTTTTTTAAGTAATGATTTTTATCTCTCATTGTAGAAATATTTCTCCTCCTTGGTTAGCTGTATTCTACGGTATTTTATTCTTTTGGTGGAAATTGTGAATACAATTCCATTTCTGATTTAACTCTTGGCTTGACTCTTGTTGGTTTATAGAAATGCTAGTGATTTTTGTACAATTATTTTGTATCCTGACACTTTACTGAACTTGTTTATCAGCATAAGGAACTTTGGGGCTGAGATTACAGGGATTCTACGTATAGAATCATGTCATCTGCAAAAACAGATAGTTTGCCTTACTCTTTTCCTATTTGGATTACCTTATTTCTTTCTCTTGCGTGATTGCTCTGGCCATGACTTCCAATACTGGAATAGGAGTGGTGAGAGAGGGCATCCTTGTCTTGTGCCAGATTTCAGTAGGAATTCTTCCAGATTTTGACCATTCTGTATGATATTGGTTGACAGTTTGTCATAGATGGTTCCTACTATTTTGAGGTATGTTTCTTTAATACCTAATTTATTGAGAGTTTTAAACTGAATGCATGTTAAATTTTATTAAAAGCCTTTTCTGCATCTATTGAGATAACCATGTGGTTTTTATCTTTAGCTTTGTTTATATGATAAATCAGTTTATTGAGTTTTGTATTTTTAAACAACCTTGTATCCCAGATATAAAGGTTTCTTGATTGTGTTGGATAAGCTTTTGATCTGTTTCTGTACTCAGTTTGCCAGTATTTCATTTAGAGTTTTTGCATCAACGTTTATCAAAGATTTTGACCTGCAGTTTTTTTTTTTAATTGTTGTGTCTGTTAGATTTTGATGTCAGGATGATTCTGGCCTCATAAAATGAGTTAGGGAGGAGTCTATCCTCTTGGATTTTTTAGTATAGTTTTAGTAGGAATAGTACCAGCTTTCTATGTACCTCTAGTAGAATTTGGCTGTGAAGCCATCTGATCCTGAGCAGGTTTGAGGGGGGTGATGTGGGGGAGGGGGGTTGGTAGGCTATTTATTACTGATTAAATTTCAGAGCTTACTATTGGTCTCCTTGTCCTTTTTCCTTGTTCAGTCATGGGAGGGTGTGTGTGTCTAGGGATTTATTTGTTTCTTCTAGATTTTCTAGTTTGTGTGCAAAGGGGTGTTCATAATAGTATGATCGTGATTTGTATTTCTGTAGGGTCAATGATAATACCCCCTTTGTCATGTCTAATTTTGTTTACTTGGATCTTCTCTTTTCTTCTTTATTGGTCCAGTGAGAAGTCTATATATATATATATATTTTTCATAGAAACCAACCCCTGGGTTTGTTGATCTTTTGAATAGCTTTTCATGTCTCAAATGTCCTCCAGTGTAGCTCTGATTTTGGTTCCTTCTTGTCTTCTACTAAATTTGGTGTTGGTTTACTCTTGGTTATCTAGTTCTTTTAATCTTGATGTTAGGTTGATAGATGAGATCTTTCTAAGTTTTTGATGTGGGCATTTAGTGCTATAAAATTTCCCCTTATCACTGTATTAGCTGTGTCTCAGAAATGCTGGTATGTAATATTTTTGCCCTTATTAGTTTCAAATAAACTCTTGATTTATGCCTTAATTTTGTCATTCACCCCAAAGTCATTCAGAAGCAGGTTATTTAATTTACATGTCATTGTGTGATTTTGAGCTATTTTATTAGTCTTGAATTCCAGTTTTATTGTGCTATTGTCCAAGATAGTGGTTTGTATGACTTAAGTTCTTTTGCATTTGCTGAGGAGTGTTTTATGTTAAATTATGTGGTTGATTTTAGAGAATGTGCCATGTGGCAATGAGAAGAATATATCTTCTGTTATTTTGGGGTGGGGAGTTCTGTAGATGTGTATCAGGTATATTTGATCCAGTGCTGAATTCAGGTCCTGAATATCTTGGTCACTTTTCTGCCTCAAAGATCTGTCTAATACTCTCAGGAGGGTATTAAAGTCTCTGACGATTATTGTGTGGGAGGCAAAGTGTCTTTGAAGTATCTAAGAACTTGCTTTATGAATCTGGGTGCTCATTAGTTGGGTGCATGTATATTCAGGATATGAAGGTCTTCTTGTTGAATTGAATCCTCTACGATATGTAGTGCCAATCTTTTTCTTCTTTGGTCTTTGTTTAAAGTCTGTTTTGTCTGAAATTAGGATTGTATCCGTTGCTTGTTTCTCTTTTCCATTTGCTTGGTATGTTTTTCTCCATCCCTTTCTTTTGAGCCTATGCATGTCATAACATGTGATGAATCTCTTGAAGACAACATTCTGTTGGGTCTTAGTTTTTTATCCAAATTGGTACTCTGTGCCTTTTAATTGGGACATTTAGCTTACCTTTAAGGTTATTATTGATGTGTGTGGATTTGATCCTGTCATCATGATGTTAGCTGGTTATTATGCAGAGTTTTGTTTGGTTGCTTTATAGTGTCATTCGTCTGTGTACTTCAGTATGTTTTTGTAGTGGCTGGAAATGGTCTTTATTTTCCATATTTGATGTTGTTTTCAGAAGCTTTTGAGGCAGGTCTGCTGGTAAAGAATTTCCTCAGCATTTGTTTGTCTGAAAAAGATCTTACTTCTCCTTCACTTACGAAGCTTAATCTGACTGGATATAAAATTCTGAGTTAAAATTTCTTTAAAAATGTTGAATATTGGCCCCCAATCTCTTATGGCTTATAGGGTTTCTGCTGAGAGGTCTGCTGCTAGTCTGATGGACTTCCCCTTGTAGGTGAGCTGACCTTTCCCTCTAGTTGCCTTTAACATTTATTTTTTCCTTTCTGCCTTGGAGAAGCAGATGATTATGTCTTGGAGATAATTTTCTTGTGAGGTATCTTACCGGGGTTCTCTGCATTTCCTAAATTTGAATGTTAGCTTCTCTAGCTAGGTTGGGAAAGTTCTCATGGATGATATCCTGAAATATGTTCTTCACATTGGTTCCATTCTCCTTATCCATTTCAGGGACACCAATGAGTCATAGATATAGATTTACATAATCCCATATTTTTAGAAGATTTTCTTCATTCTTTACATCTATTTTCTATTCTTGTCTGACTGTCCTATTCAGATAGCTATACAAGCTCTGATATTATTTTCTCAGCTTGATCTATTCTGCTGTTAATATTTGTGATTGCATTATGAAAGTCGTGTAGTGTGTTTTTCAGCTCTATCAGGTCAATTATGTTCTTGTCTATACTGGCTATTTTGTCTGTCAGTTTATGTATCATTTTTTTCTGATTCTTGCTTACTTGGATTAGGTTTCAATGTACTCCTGCATCTCAATGATCTTCATTCCTATTAATATTCTGAATTATAGTTCTGCCATTTCAGCCTTCTCAGTCTCGTTAAGAACCCTTGCTGGAAAGGTAGTCTGGTCTTTGGAGGAATTAAGACACTCTGGCTTTTTTATTTGTCAGAGTTCTTGCACTGTTTTTTTTTTTAAAATCATCTTTGGGCTGATATTCCTTCATTCTTTGACGTTATTGTCCTTTGGAAGTTGCTTTTTTCCTTTATCCTATCTGATGCCCTTAAGGGCTTGATTGTAGTATAAGGTGGGTTCATTAGACAGGTTTTATTTATGGAAGATTTAGGGGATCAAAGCTCAGCTCCCAACACCTGGACTGCTTGCTTTAACTCTGGAGACTTGTATCAGGCCCCAGGTTTGTTCTTTCACTCCTCGAATTTAGGAAATCACTGCAACTGGGGAACCAAGGTGCTCCCAGGACACCCAAGTTTGCGCTACAAACAGGTACAGCCAGGCTGGCTCCCCAGGAATGACCAGCAGACTAAGGGATGATTAGGTGGAACTGGCCCCTTCTGGTGAGCAAGACCTCCCTGCAGAGTTCAGGTCCAACCGTTCCCCTAGGGCTAAAGTCTTCTATGGGATCAAGTTGAGCCTAGTTGGATGGGCATTCCTGGTCATGCTCTGCTCCAGCTGCTCCCACACCAAACCCTCTGGGCTCCACATTGGCTGGTGTGCTTTCCTACCATTTTTCTAAGCAGCTCGCCCTGACAACTCAAGTTTCCATAGTGGTAAAAGGGTCTCCTCCTGCTGGAGTTCCAGAGGCCTGTGGCAAGAGCGAGTTGCTCCTTTCCAGTTCAATTCACCTGTTCCTCCGGAGTTGCCAGGGGCCAGGAACAATTCTCTATGTGTGGTAGACCTGTGCCAGGTTCCCAGTTTTCTCTCTCTTCAGCCCAGCTTCTGTGTCTTTCCTCCAACCACTCTCACTGGCTTCCCGCTGAAGATCTGTTGGGAGTGTGCCAGTTGTCCCAGTTCCTCGGTGGCAGCTGTTCTGCCCGGCTGCATCTACTTGGCCATCTTAGTCATTTGATTTTTCAGCACAAGCTGGAAATCTTTGACTTATCCTTAAAGTTGAAACAGAAAAAAGTATGTACATATGTTTATGTATACACAAATGCAAATGTTTTACAAAATATGTAAGCACTAAAAGCAAAAAGCACTATTGGCAAACTGTATATCCAGCTAATCAGTTCATTAGAAATTATTAGGATCTGCCAAGCTAGGAGATGAGGAGGAGATACCAGGAAGCCTTTATAATTTGCCATTTCTATATGGTTTGGGCAAAACATTTCTGGGAATTTCCCAGGTAAGAAGATAAAAGGATTTAAAAAAGGAAGAAAGTAAAGAAAACCAGAACAAATAATCCAGCATGAAATACATTTTGGCCTTGATGACATTTCTTGCCCATTCCTTTCAGTCTAGTGACTGTTGCTTTCATGTTTTCACAGAGTCCTCTCCCTGATTAAGGCTTATTGTCTGGTACTGATGGTAATTTATGTAGCATCTCTGACTAACAGTCTCTAAGAGGTATCTTTTAGCAGGAATGACAAGGAATAGCAGAGACTTATCCAGGATGGAGTAGAGGGAATACAAAAGCTGGATTTGAGCACAAAGTAGGAAAAGGGGGAGAACAATAAGAAAAAGGAGACTCAGAATGTTAAAGCTCCTTAGATTTTAGAGATAACTGAGTCCTATCCTTTTGTTTTTCTGTCAGGAAAAATTGAGACCCAAAGCCATTAAAGGGATTTCTGAAGGCCACAACAATTTCCATACTTGATAGCTTTTAGTTAGTTTTAGTTACCCATTAAAAATCTATGGGTATAGAACTAATCCCAGGATAGCTTCCTCATAGCTAAAAATTTTAACATGGAGGAAAAGGTTTCACTCTTAAAATAATTACAGTAGTCCCTCCTTATCCACGGGGAATATATTCCAAGACTCCCAATGGTTGCCTGAAACCATAGATAGTACCGAACCCTGCATAATTTTTTTTCCTTAACATACATACCTATGATAAAGTTTTATTTATATATTAAGCACAGCAAGAAATTAGCAACAATAACTGATAATAAAATAGAACAATTATAATAATATATAATGCAGTTGTGGTAATTTTTGTTGTCTTTTATGATTCTCTAAACAACACCAAAATTGATCTACTCCAACATGTAAGATCCCTACTGGTGAAAAACTCTACTAGTGTGAATTAGTATCAGGTTCTCACTTCTGGAATCTGTACTATGGTGATCATTTTCTTTACTGAGGAACACTAACCTGGACAGGAATAAGAATGGAACCATATTTCTAGACATCAGGGTCTTGACAGAATTGCTAATTATTTTGTTTAATTGAAATAAGTAGTTCTTGGATTTATAATCAGGAGTCACTCAAAGTGCTCCAAGACAACACATTTCCAAACTATAGAATAAACAGAGAGGCATGCTTGCATTATTATGCTGCTTAAAAATGCTGCTTCAAATCAAATGAGGCTAAAATATTCACTTTCCTTATTCTACGCTTTATCTCATTGAATGATAGTTTTTAATGTAATCAAAAATGGAAATTACTAGAGCACAAAGCATCTTAGATTTTTTTCTTCTGACAAATGGATTACCTAAGCATAAGTAACAGTATTGTGTATATAGAGTAACACATACACGACGTAATTGTATTGATTATGTAGTAAAAGAGGAGAGCAAATAGTTATTTATTTTATAAATAATTTCTTTGAGGATTAAAAGAGAGTATTTTTTGAAAATGTTTTTGTCTTCATAAGCTCATATCTGATTTTAAGGAATATTCAATTATTGGTTTTGGAAGATATAAACTTTTAGACTACCTTCAAACAAGAAGCTAAAACTTCTAATTTTACATTGTAACTTTCAGTATTCCAATATCCCAGCATCTCATGAGAGAATTGCAATGTTCATGACTCAATTTTTTTAAAAGTATTCATGAAACTATAATGACATCACAAAGAATGACACTTTTATTATGTAAGACTGAATCTGGATGCCTCTTGAAGATAGCTACATTTTTCTAAACTAAAATGTCATTACAGAAGTTTACTTTAAAAAAAGTATTAAACAACATATGACTGACTATGAAAAGTATTGGGCTCAGGATGGACAGATCCAAAAGGAAAGCACTCTAGTATCCTTGCAGTAGTGAAAAGCTTGTAACAGACGGTTGATTATTTTTTACTATGGGACAGACCATTTTCCTAGTTCCTCAAGATCATTTTCAAAACTCTGTCTCTGACGGTCATGTATTACTTTTATTAACTATTAATTTTTGAAATGTTGTATACCTATAACAGGTTAGGCCCGTGATACATAACACTGATATTTTTTAAGAAGTCCTAATGTATGACTATGAGGAGTTAGTCTAATGAAAGAGGCAGTTATATAAACAAACAAATCAAAATACAACATGGTAAGTGCCATGGAATGTTTCTGTGGCAAATGCTATGGCTACGTATCACACAATATGTTTATCTCTTCTTCCTTGTGAATAAACTTTGACTTAATTAAATATTGCATGGAGATGCCTTGATATCAAGTAAGAGTTGAATTTATTAGGTTGTTGCAAAATCATTGCAGTTTTTGCCGTTACTTTCAATGGCAAAAACAGTGATGACTTTTGCACCAACCTGACATGCTGTAGGGATAGCGTGTGACCAAGTCATGTCCAATAAAATATTGGAGAAAAATCTACTAGAGGTATTCCAGGGAAAAGTTTCCTAATAAAATTTAAGAATGGTCTGAGGAGTGACAATTCCTCTCCTCTTTCTCCTTTTTGTCATCCTTCTCTCTCTCTCTCTCTCTCTCTCTCTCTCTCTCTCTCTCTCTCTCTCCCCCCCTCCAACCTCTCTTTTTGTGTAGGTACATCCCTGTTTCTGACTTTGAATAAGATCGTGGGACTTGAGATTTTGACAATGATTGTTGAAAATTAAATAGTAAAACATGACATGTCATGAGAATGTCAGAGCAGAGAGATGGAAGATGAAAAATTGACATGATTTAGCATTTGAATCAAGCACCCACTTCTGTGTGTTTTGTTATGTGAAAATAAAAAGACCCTATTTGTTTAAGCCAATATTGCTCTTCCAAAATTTCAGATGAAAGTATCTTCACTGCTGCAACTTCTCATGGGAATAAATATTTGAATTTGATTTTGAACTCTGAATAGGTAATTTTCAGGCAGAGAATATAAGTCAATGAGATTTAGGCAGAAATATCAAGCTGATATTTTAAAATACTAATTTTTATAGAAAATTAGAATTTCTGGGTGCAATGGTTGGAAAGAAGACCAAAGAGAGTAGTAGAGGCAAGATTGTGTGTGTTAAGCTCAGGTGCTCATGCTGTCCTATGGTAACTAGGAACACAGTTGGGATGGAGAGTGTTACGAGATGAAATTTATTTTTTTAATGTTGCTGACTATCTTAGGAGCTTTGAGGATGGACATAAGCAGGAAGAGATTGATATCAGAGATAACCAGTTTCTTAGAAGTTCCTAAGAGGTTCACAGATAACTGATTCTTCACATGACCTGCAGTATATGTTGTGGTATGCCTCCGTTTCCCACCCTTCAGGACTGAGGTATTCATACCCATAGTTGTCAGGAGTGACTATAGATGCAAACACACATCACATTAGTGTTCAAACACACACACATCTCACAGAAATTTCCCTGAGCCAGAAAGAAACCTCTCAGCCAGTTTATGCCCCCTCCTTAGGGAAACCCACATCCAGTGCCTGATCAATGCAGAGATATGAAAGTGTGTATTCCTCCCACCATTTGAGATATTCTGGAAGGCCATGCCAGTTTTTCGAACTCTGTATGGGATCAATTGAATCCTCTGTTGCAAGAGCATCCCAGTTCCACTTTTCTTTTCTCTGCTTCAGTTCCTGCTTCTTTCACTTTTTACAGGTGTTATTCTTGAGAATATTGCCTACATGAAAATATCCACCTCAAAGTCTGTTTCCCAGGGAACCAAACCTAGATAGTTGGTACCAGGAGTGGTACAAAAAAAAATTTGAAATTGGGATTGAGTGCTGGATCACCTGCTGGCTAGCTGGCAATGAGGACAACTTTACTAATGGTACATAGAAAAACAGCTCCTAGCATGTTTTAACAGTGTGACTTAGAATTTCACCAGTGGTAAAATGGGATGAGATGGTGGAAGGGATGTACTAGCAGATGGATGTAATATCTCAGATTTAGAGAGGTTCTACAAAAGGAATAATTATATAAGCACTATGTAATTAGATGGCTGTTGACTGATGCAATGGTGAAAATCATTGAAAAGCTGAGAGTAAGTATTCACATAGAAAGTGAGAGTTTCCTTTCTTTCTTTTTTCTCTCTTTTTTTTTCTTTTCTCTCTCTCTCTCTCTTTTTTTTTTTTTTTTTTTTTTGAGACAGAGTCTCACTCTGTCTTCCAGGATGGAGTGCAGTGGCACAATCTTGGCTAATTGCAACCACCACCTCCCAGATTGGAGCGATTCTCCTGCTCAGCCTCCCAAGTAGCTGGGATTACAGGCAACTGCCACTATGCTCAGCTAATTTTTGTATTTTTAGTAGAGTTGGGGTTTCACCATGTTGGACAGGCTTGTCTTGAACTTCTGACCTCAAGTGATCTGCCCACCTCGGCCTCCCAAAGTGCTGGGATTTCAGGCATGAGCCACCGTCCCCACTGAGAGTTTCTTTAGTAACAAAAAATATACTCATTCTTACAAAAAGCTGATACTCAGAAGAGAACTTTATAGTAGCAGAACTCATGAAAAGGTTAAATTCTCAACTAGCATATCTGCTATACTTTTATAGAACCTAGATAGGAAGGAGTAGGAGCCTATGACTTGAGATAGGAACAATGTAGGATGATTTACTTGCAAATCTTGAGGTCTCAGATTCCCCTGAACATTCTTGGCTTTCAGAAGTTATTCCCTGCAAATTCTCATTGCCGTCTCTTTCTGCCTTTCTTTCAACATAAGCCTGTTTCAGGATCTAGTTCAACTCCTTTTCTAGTCTCCAGCAAACAACTAGATTTTAGTCACAACATAAACTAGCAGAGAGAGTGCTGAATGTGCTCAGAGAAGAAAGGAACTATAATATTAGAAAGCTACAGGACCTAGAAAACATTTTCCAGAGGAAACTGGGAGAGTAACATGAGTGCAGAGTGATACACTACATAAGGCTGAGAAATTCACCAGCATGCTACATTCCATGAGAAAACCTAGAGGATACTCAATTTAGCAAAGTTATAAAAGATGTATGTTAGTGCAGAGGCATATCAAGGGACCATGCTTGCATAAGTAGTTAAATTGTGGGGGTTGTGTCAGATCCACCAAGTCATATGGCTAAGCAGGCCCATTGCATTCCACTACAAGACAGATGTGGTATTTTCGGGATCTGGCACGAATAGAAATGAGCACACAAGTGAACTATCAAACAAGGTGATCTGTCTTCCAATGTTTTATGAGCACCCTTGTCTCACTTTACACTGATGGCAGCACAGGAGAAGGCCCTTATGCCTAGCTATTACAAGATAAATCAAGAAGAGTATATAGTTTGTACATGGGTTAGTTCAGTAGGAAAGGCAAACCAACAAAAAACTATGGTAGCACTGCTGCTTCACTCAATGGTGTCCCTAAATGTCACTAATTAAAAGAAATCCTCCACAGAGATAGTTCTTCAAACGATGCAGCTATTTTTCTTGGAAAGAGAAGTGGCCTGAGATAAGAGTATAGCATCGTATGGGCAGTGGCAATTGGATTTACAGTTGGTCAGTGTCCTGTCTTGTCACTAAGATCAGTCACTGTCCGGTTAGAAGATTAGTAACAAAGAAGCCTGGGGAAGAAGCACATAGGAATAAAAGTTAAACATTTTTCTATCATAAATCAATGTTTATCTGAGACTATGTATCATGGAAGATACTAAACAACCAAGTATTCAGAGTGATTTTGCTAGTTAGCAACTGCTGGCCTCTAACATCTGCTATCTCTTGCTGACACAGTGAGCACACAAAGCAGCCAGCCTGGAGGAATAGAGGCTATGCATTGAACCAACATTATGCAATCCAACACATCAGGCTTTTTTTGTCACTGCTTCTGCCAAATAGCCAACCTTCCAGCAACAAAGACCAACACTAAGACCCAGTATGGCACCATCCCTTGAGAAAACAAACTAACTGCATGGTGGCAATGTGATTAGCAATTAACTGTTACTGGGTTCAACACAAATTCCAAGCATGGGCTTTTCCTTCCTACCTAAATAGCATCAGTCAAGACTACTAGGAAATACACAAAGATACGAGATATCATGTACCTTCACGTGTACCAAGGGACACACCTTATAAAAAAGAAGATAAAGCAATGAGCAAATAACCATGCGTTTTCCATAATATTGTGTCAGCAAGAAGTTTCCTATAGTGTATTACTGTGAATTTCCCACACTACATCACCAAGAAGTTGCTGGCTTGATATAAAAATGGAACAAGCTTTTTAAAGTTCAACTGAACTATTGGCTTGAAAATAATAGCAGAGTGCCATTGCCACTGTATATACCCCAAATCAATAAACAATATGTGGTGCTGTGTACAAGCAGGTAAAATGCATGGGTACAGAACCACAGGGTAGAAGTAGGAATAGTCCTAATCATTGCATCCAAGTATACACTTGTAATATCTGTGCTTCCTTTCCCAATAGTTGTAAAACCTTCAGGTTTAGATTTGCTAGATTCCAGAGCAGAATGTTTCCAACAAGGAACATAGCAAGAGATCTATTAAACTATGGCTGTTGCTCAGATATTTTAAGCTCCCTGTGCCCAGGAAAGCAGCAGGTGAGGAAGAAGTCACTATCCTGGCAAGGACGTAAAGGACCTCTTCAAGGAGAACTACAAACCACTGTTCAAGGAAATAAGAGAGAACACAAGCACACACACATATCTACAACCATCTGATCTTTGACAAACCTGACAAGAGCAAGCAAGGGGAAAAGGATTCCACATTTAATAAATGTTTCTGGGAGGACTGGCTAGCCGTATGGAGACAGTTGAAACTGGACCCCTTCGTTACAACTTACACAAAATTCAACACAAGATAGATTACAAACTTAAATGTAAAAACCCCAAACTATAAAAACCCTAGAAGGAAATCTACACAATACCATTTAGTACATAGGCACAGGCAAATATTTTGTGGCAAAGTTCACAAAAGAAATTGCCACAAAAGCAAAAACTGACAAATGTGGAATCTAATTCAACTAAAGAGCTTCTGCACAGCAAAAGAAACTACCATCAGTAAACAGACAACCTACAGAACAGGAGAAAATGTTTGCAATCTATCCACCTGACAAGGGTCTAACATCCAGAGTCTACAAGGAACTTAAACAAATTTACAAGATGACAACAACCCCATTAAAAAGTGGGCAAAAGACATGAACAGACATTTCTCAAAGAAGACATACATGTGGCCGACAAACGTATGAAGAAAAGCTCAACGTCACTGATCATTAGAGAAATGCAAAAACCACAGTGAAATACCATCTCACACCAGTCAGAACGACAATTATTGAAAAGTCAAAAATCAACAGACACTGGCAAGGTTATGAAGAAAAATGAAAGCTTTTACACCATTGGTTGGAGTATAAATTAGTTCAACCATTGTGTAAGACAGTGTGGCAATTCCTCAAAGACCTAGAAGCAGAAATATCATTAGATCCAACAATCCCATTACTGGGTATATACCCAAAGGAATATAAATCATTGCAAAATAAAGATACATGCACATGTATGTTCATTGTAGCACTATTCATAATAGCAAAGACATGGAATCAACCTAAATGCTCATCAATGGTAGACTGGATAAAGAAAATGGGGTATGTATACTCCATCGACTACTATGCAGGCATAAAAAGAAATGAGATCATGTCCTTTGCAGGGATATGGATGGAGCTGGAAGCCAGTACCCTCAGCAAACTCATGCTGAAACAGAAAACCAAATATTACATGTTCTCACTGATAAGAGGGAGCTGAATGATGAAAACACATGGATACATGGGGGACAACAACACACACTGGGGCCTGTTGTAGGGTGGGAAGTGGGAGGAGGGAGAGCATCAGGAAGAATACCTAATGCATGCTGGGCTTAATACCTAGGCGATGAGATGATCTATGCAGCAAATCACCATGGTACACGTTTACCTGTGTAGCAAACCTGCTCATGCTATATATGTATCCTTGAATTTAAAAGTTGGGAAAAAAGAATTCTAGTTTTATCTCTCCCTCGTGGAATGAAAATGAAGAAAAATAATGTGTCAAAAAGACTGTCCTCAAAAATAAATGTAATTATCTATAGCTGGGCTTTATGCTGTCGGAAGAAACGATTTTCCTCATCATTCTTAAAGAGTGAAATAGTTTTCCACCATTCTTTTTCTCTCTACAAGACTTTCATTTTCTTTACTCTTAAGCTTTTACCATTCGAAATCCCTAGCTAGATGGAGTTGGAATCTAATGTCCTCTTAAGAGCACTTAGAGCAATCTTAGCTCTTTCTTGAACTTTCTCTTTCCTCTCGGTTTCAGGCTCTTTCTGCTTGTCATTTTTCCCCAGTGTTCCTGGAAATAGAGATCATGTTTTATAATTTTTTATTAGAGAATTGTACATTTTAAATATAATGAAGTAACTCAACTTCACTTGGGGTTATAATTGCTGGGTTTTTAAAAATCATGTTTGGTTTCGTTTTTTTAATTTTTTGTGTGTGTCTGTTCAGTACCTTTCCTGCACTCATTTTTTAAAATCTGTATTCCATGTAAAACACAGCTTCTGAAATATCTGCTAATGATTGCTTAGAGATTTCCTTAAATATCTGAAACACTAAATCTTCTATCCTTTGTAAAGGGGCTCTGTGTGTATCAGTGCAAAGCTTCAACGCTGACAGTTGACAACTCTTCCTATGGTTCCTAGATCTTGAAAAATAGAACTTTTCAAAGCTTCCTATGGACATTTAGTTCCTCAGATCTTCCATTTTAGATTTTGTTAAGCCTTTTTATTACCCCAACTGTTATCAGCCTCTTAGGCAACAACAGTGTTAACCAATGGCCATTGATTGATTTTGTAATATGCTTTTTCCAGTAAGGAAATTTTGAGGTGGGTAAAATTGCAAGCAGCTCTCTAAATGAAGCTTTCCCAGGAAGCTGCCAGATGGATAAAATTGTTATAATTACTCGAGAAATAGGCTTTATAAAGAGCTCCATGCCTTTCTGGCTCCTTCAAGTGGTTGTGAGGCTGCTGTATTTCACAGCTACCAAGCTTGTGAGTCTGCTGATTGTTAATGCTACCTGGGATATGTGGAAAGAAGACTGGGGATGATCACTACAAAGCCCACTGTTCTTTCCAAGATTCAACTGTTTCACCTAAATCAGTGTTCCTCTAATTGTTGTAAGACTGTTTAAATGCCAGGGTTGTGGAAACGTTTATTTTGACAATTTTGTCAGTATTCTTTTTTAGTAGGTTTTTTGGTCTTGGTTCATCATTTCAGAATTCCTACTCCTCATCTTCTCTTTGGATCTCCAGCTGAATCAAAGTTACCTATCTTTAAAATCATCTATAGTATCTACTGTATTCTTCTCATCAGAACTCATCCGCATGTATTATGAATATAGTGAGTTAATGTAACAGTCTATAAATTTTTGAGAAAATCAAAGTCACTGATGATTAGCTTACAGAATAAGAGTTACCATAAACCTGAAGTGAGTTGATGCAGTACTGCTGCTTATACCAAGCAAAACCATGCTAGTCTTCTGTCTCCTTCCTTTTGACAAAGAGAAAACAAAATTGTTTCCTAAATTAAAGCTGTAGACTCAGCCTGTGTTGACTTGCTCAAGCAAACAAAAAAACAAACAAACAAACAAAAAAAACAAAAAAAACCCTGTTTCCAACAGTAATTCATTTTGCCATAACTTATAGTTATTCTTCATAAAAGTGTTTATATTATGTTTAGTCAAAACAAGTCATGATAATGAAGACGTGACAGAAAAAACCACCCTCTACAGAATGAATTCGCTCTGGCCAACTTAAGTGAAAATGGCCTATTAAAGGATATTGCATAGCTTAGCCTTGTGAAGCCTAGAGAAAGTGTCTAGATCAGGCGTCCCCAAACTTTTTACACAGGGGGCCAGTTCACTGTCCCTCAGACCGTTGGAGGGCCGCCACATACTGTGCTCCTCTCACTGACCACCAATGAAAGAGGTACCCCTTCCTGAAGTGCGGCGGGGGGGCCGGATAAATGGCCTCAGGGGGCGGCAGTTTGGGGACGCCTGGTCTAGAGGCTAGAACATTAAACTAGGAAACACAATGATCTTAACTGAGAAAGTTACAATGCAGCTCCAAGAGCAGCTGCCACCAGCAATAAAGACTACGAACTTAATTTTATGGCTACTACTACATTTTACAGCACCAGTGTCATTTCTGTGGCAGAAGTGATCTCTGCTTTCACTTAAAGCTGTTCTGTGAACAAAGAGAGAATGGAAGCTCCCTACTAGTGTTATTTCCTCACCCTGCTTAGTTTTGAATCAAATTCATCCATAGTACTTCTATCCATGGAAATAACTGACTAAATGTGTAAAAGGAAACTGAAAGCTAAACCTGCAAGCGGGAAGCTAATATGAAATAAAATGATTCAACCAACAAAACTCTGGAAAGCCTCAGTTGTAGGAGACAATATTTGAAATCTCTTCTCACCAAGTGGAGTTAAAATAAGATGATTGGTTCCATGTTTTCAAAAGGAGCAAAATATTTAAAAAATTCAAACTCATTAAAATATTTTATTCAAAAGAATAATTGCAGAGGGACTATAGGAATGGAAGAACTTGCAAACACAAAGACAGAATAAAGGCACTTTAGGATGTGAGTGATCACTCTCTAATGGATAAGAAATATTGGTAAAAAGTGCTCCACCAAAAGATAGAAAGTAAATCGATGAAAGAGGAAAACATGAATGTAGAAAATAGGAATACAACACAGGTGAGTTCTTAATGTCATTCTGAGGCTGATGCTGAAGGGAAACTCCAAAAGGCAGCTGTGAGTAATCAGAGACAATAATTAGTACTGATTGGAGAAGATAAATGGAATATTTAAGGAGAGAAAGACTCAAGGAAAAGGTGAGTGGAATGCTACACAACCATTAAAAAAAGAACAAAATTGTGTCCTTTGCAGCAATGTGGACGCAGATGAAGGCCATTATCCTAAGCGGATTAACACAGAAACAGAAAACCAAATACTGCATGTTCTTAATAATAAGTGGGAGCTAAACATTGAGTACACATGGATACAAAGACGGGAACAATAGACACTAAGGCCTACTAGAGGATGGAGGGTGAAAGGAGGGTTAAGTTCGAAAAACTACCGCTTGGGTACTATACTAATTACCTGTGGGACGAAACAATCTGTACAGCAAACCGCTTCAACATCTAATTTACAGATTTAACAACTCTACACATGTATCTCTTGAACTATAATAAAAGGTAAAAAGAAAAAAAGAAAACTCTGACAAATAGGGAATTCCACTAGGAGAGAGTTTTCATGCTTGTATGTCTGATACCAAAAACTATCACAAAAGACCGCAAAAACCACAAACAACCTTTTACAAAGAAAATTGCAACCTTAGACATAAAAAATTTCTGCAGGATGTCTGCCAAACAATTGGCTGTGCAACCTCAGACTCACATTATTCTTGTTACTGATCTTTGTAGCAAAGATAACTATTTCAAAACAATTATGTAATCTTCAGTTTTATTTAATAACCTTTTATCTTCCTTATAAAAAAAGAAAAATATGAAACTGATAGGATACCTGGTGCATTTTATTAGTTGTCTTGAGTTCTGTTGAAAAGACTGGAAATGAGTTAGTAGAGAAACATTTAAGTAAACATGCTGCTATGTTTTAATGAAGTGGATCTTATAATCAAATTCTACACTAAGTGCTTTGGTATCTAGACGGGGAAACAACTCTTCCCAGGTAACCCTTTGCAAAGAAGAAATAGCCATTAATTAATTCAGTTATTCACCAAATGCTAGTTAGAGCCTACTATGTATCAGGCATTGATCTAAGTGCTAGGGATACAGCAAGGAATAAAACAGACAAAAATAAGTGTCAAATAGAGTTGTCAGTCTGGTGAGGAAGAAGAGAGACAATTAACAAAATGAATCAACAAAGTCACAATAGATGGTGTTAGATGCTAAGAAGGAAAATAAAACATCCTTTCCAGTTAGGGAGTGCCAAAGGATGGAGTTGAGGAAAAAAGGGTGAGTCTTAATAGGACTGTCATTGATAAGGGAGCCTGTAAGGCTGAAAAGGGGACTCATTGTTTTTGATGAAAAGCTGTCCCATTGTAAAACTATCAATTATGTTGTCCCATGGATGACTCAAACCACTCGTTCTGAGAAAGTCTGATGATGTGGCATCTTTTCATCACGATAGCTTGTTGGTAAACATCAACTGCAGACATTTATTTGATCGTTTCTTAGGAATGAGTCTTTTGGGAAGTTCTCAAACCATGGAATTAGCTTGAATAATTTTGGGTAATGCATTATTTTGAATTGCATCATAGTTTAGTATCAAGATTCTCCAAATGGATATTGTAGTCCACAGATATGAATTTAAAATTCAAACTGTCACTTATACTCCATGACTTTGGGCAAGTGTACTAGACTTGCTTCCCAAGGTTGCAAAATCTGACATGGGGTGTAGCAGTCTGGGTATTAAGTGAAGAAGTCCCTGGGGATCAACACCAGGGAAAGGAAAAGGAAAGAATGATTGGATAGAAGGAAAAGTCAAGCTTCAGTACAGTCTCAGAGGAAACTCCAATCATTCCCACGGGGAGTTCTGAAGCAGGTACTACCCTTGACGATTGTCCTACATGGGCCAAGACAGACACGTTTTTACTCTATTTCTTTCACGTATTTCAATAGATATTTATCCAGCACAGAAAAGTCCAATTATGGTGACATATGTACAACTTATTGGCATGGATAGAATTATTGTGATGCATTCTGAAGAACCCAAACACAGCAAAATAAGGAAATAAGCTTTTACAGAAGAGGAGATTTCCCAACTGAGAATTTACAGCAGGATGAAATATGCCACCATGGCTATTTAAAGGCTTCCCTGGGTACATTTCGATATTTTGAACTATTTTTAGCCTTCATTGTCTCCCTGACAATGGTTTTCTATTTCGAGGTCATCAGAATATTGAAAACCATCCTGTACAACAGCTGCATTCTTATCGTCAGCTTGTAAGATACCTATTTCCAAACAAGGCTTTGCAATCAACATTCAGTTTAAATTTTTTTTTTTAATGAAAGACATGTTGTAACTACCATTAATCATTCAGTATGTCGTTTTTAAAACAAAATAATTTTTATTTATTTTTCTTCCATGAATCTTGAAATCCAATAAGACCAACATTTGAAAGAAAAGATATCTAATCTGCAATATTGTTCTTACAGATATACAGAAACTTCACACTTCATGCATCATGAATTGATATAAATTAATCCATATACTGACAAATCTTAACTGCTTAACTTCCATGTATTATACTTCTGACCATTATAAGAAGATCCATGTTAAATATCAGATATGGCTTCTGCCCTTGTATTGATTAATTATTCAAGACTCAAAGATCCTGAAAAAGCATGAAGTCCTAACAGAGTATATAATGTATGTCAGTCAGGGTTTTTTGTTCCAAACTAAAACTAACTTTGGCTTACTTAAGCAGGAAGGATACTATGGCTTACAGAACTGAAAGGATACCTAGAGAACCACTCTAAGAAAATGAAAACACAAAGATGCCTGTATAAGAACAAAATGATACAATCTTTATTCACTTTGGCTAAACCCAGCCCTTTGTGCCAGATGCTTACATAGTTGCTTCCTTTCCTTCACCTTTGTCACACTTCCTCAAATTCAGATTACTCAAGTGAAGAGTTAAACTGTTGGTTTCCAGGGACAAGGAGAGGGAGATTCTCCTCCTATCATCTTTTTAGTGGAAGATTGACACCTGTCTTTCACCAAGAGTCCCATTCAGGAGGATTTCTTCAAACTCAAGAGGGGAATTGGGTGCTGGAAAGTCAAATGTGACAAATGTTCATTACATTATGAATATTTTGAAGTTCGCTGGAGTCCAGTGGACAAATATTAATGAGCACAGAGTAGTCAGGAAAGGACTTCCTAGAGAAGGAATGAAATGAGTTTCATCGGCCCAGTGCTAGACAGACACTGGGGCCAATGAAATAAGGCAAGGCAGCGGAGAAATAACCCTTGGCAGTTCTATATGTATCAGAAGCCATGGTGGCTGCATTTTAAAGACAAACAAGCCTTACAACTCTCTGAGGTTCTTTAATCCTTCTGCTTTTACAGCTCTGAGTAGATGTGTGCCCTCAAATCTTGAGGGGCTATTCCTCTGCCATATGGTCATACACCATATGTTGTGTTTGAGAACTTGAGGGGACCATGGAAATAACCTTGTCTGAAAGATGCTCAACTATGCTCCTTTTTCTACAAAGAACAGATCTGAGGCCTGGATAAGGGAGAGTTGCTTACTCAAGACAGATCAGTCAGTAGCAGAGTCAGAATCAGGGCCTAGAAACCTAGCTCCAAGGATGGTGCTTGGTCCACTAAATTTGTTAGGTTGGTCATGTCCTTACTATGCCAATAGCCACTGCTTGGTTCACATCCTCATCTGGACTGTTATCTTGGCTTCCTAAACTGTCTATCCCCACGACAGCTTTCCACTGACATCAGATTTATCTTTCAAAATGGAAGAACTGACCATCTTTTAACCTGTCATAATTTCCAAAACAAATGGAATTCAGACTCATTAGCCTGATTTTTTTAGGCTCTGGCTGCCCCTCTGGCCGCATCACCTGCAGTCCTTCACCTTCATCTCAGACTCCAGTGCTTGGCAAGCTCCCTGCATTTGGAGTTGCATATGCTTTATTCTCTGCCTGGAATTCCTTTTATCCCTTTCTTTCCTATCAACTCGTTACATTTCAAAAATCAAGTCATATATAATTTTCCCAAAAGAGATGCTGCTGAGTATCTCAGCAAAGTGTTGGCGTGGCCTTTGCTGTGGTTTCGTAGTGTCCACATATGCACAACCATTACAGCTCCTATTGAGTGTATATGTTTAAATGTTTTTCTCCTTGTCTATTTCGAAATGTCCTGAAAGCAAATATTGTATCCTCATACCCTGGTCAGGTTGTGGAAAATACTAGGCATTCAGTGAATAAGTCTGAATAAGTAATGAAATAAATTCACCTTGTGTAACTTACGAGAACTTCTGCTATGGGTCCAGGAAACAAGGACTTGGAAAACACCTTACAGGCATTGATCGACTTACGACCTATGCAACTTACGACCATTCGACTTTACGACCACAATCGCTAGCCACGACTGCTCTGCGTCTGGCAGCGCAAACGTTGCCCAGCTGGGCGTAGACAGTGCGGACCAGCTTCTGGCAGCACTACCATCTCCGCGTGCACCATTCCAACTGTACATATAGCCTACTCAACTTACGACCAAATCGTGTTACGACCGTTTCACAGTCCCAACCGTGATGGTAAGTCGAGCACTATCTGTATATGTTTTGACCTAAAGTTCTACTGCACTGATTTAAGAGCATTTGCACTTTGGAGTTCTGATCCAATTGTAACATCTTTAGCTTTCTATAATTAAAGAGTAAGAATTTCCACAAATATTTCATTTTTATCATTATCATTTTCATTTTTAGCATGGACTCAGTTGTATACATTCTTATTAAAAGATGGGTCCTGAATTTGAATTGATACAGTAATCCATTAAGATTCTGAGTCAAACACCTCATGTTCTCACTCATAGGTGGGTGGTGAACAATACATGGACACAGGGAGGGGAGCATACACACTGGGGTCTGTTGGGGGGACACAGGGGAGAGACAGCGGGGGGTGGGGAATTGGGGAGAGATAGCATGGGGAGAAATGCCAGATATAGGTGAAGGGGAGGAAGGCAGCAAATCACACTGCCATGTGTGTACCTATGCAACAATCGTGCATGTTCTTCACATGTACCCCAAAACCCAAAATGCAATTAAAAAAAAAAAGATTCTGAGTCACACCATAAGAAGTGTGTCTAATACAAAACCTGTACTCCTTGAAACTAAACAATGTTAGAATTTTTAAAATACATTCTAGAGCCTTGGGCCTCAGATAAAATTCTATCTTACTGTTTTATGTTTTAAATCAAGGTTTATATGATGCCTCTTCATTAGAGCTCCCAATAAGATCCATAGTATTCCATCTTGTCTCTCCTTCTCTACTTCATGACCCTTACTTAAAGAAGTAAGAAATAAGATATAATGAAAAAATTTAGAGAAGGAGCAAAAAGGAATGAGACATTACACTGGCACAGTGAGCTCCATGGAGAATTCAGTGCATTATTAGTTATGAAGATTTCAGATGTGCATAGATTTGGCAAACAGAGATTTTATAGGAGTACTCAGGTTCATGAGGAGTAAAAACAAACTCTTGTTTTTTAATTCCAATAATAAATTATACATATATGTCTCCTCATCAGAATATGGGAGTATAAAATAACTAAGACCAGTTACAACAAAAAATACCACAATGGTATGAAAACCACGTCAGCAAATTTGTGAGAGCTCTTTTTCTTTTTAATTTATATTTTAAGTTAAGGGGTACATGTGGGGTTTGTTACATATGTAAACTTGTATCATGGGAGCTTGTATAGATTATTTCACCACACAGGTATTAACCAAGCTATGGTTAATAGCACATGGATGTGAATGTGAGTGAGACAAGGCATACAGAAACACAATGAGGATTTAAGTCTAGTACTCATTAGTTATTTGTGCTTATTGTCTCCCTCTTTCCACCCTCCATCCTCCCACAGGCCCAGTGTGTGTTGTTCCCCTCTGTATGTCCATGTGTTCTCAGCATTTAGAGCCTACTTATAAATGATGATATATGGTGTTTGGTTTTCTGTTCTGTCATCAGTTTGCTAAGGGTGACGGCCTCCAACTCCATCCATGTCACTGCAAAGGACATGATTTCGTTCTTTTTATAGGACACTGTGCCTCCCAGCCACCTTTCCACAGAGCACATATCATTAGAAAATGGCATCTCAGCACTGCTCTCTAGCAAATATTAAATATCGAATGCTTCCCAATGCTGGCAGTAAGGGGCAGCATTGATTTTTTTTTTCCTCTTGACTCCGCTGGCATCATGTTAATAAAGCCTGCTTCTATGGAAATTTATGTCTATGCTAATGTCCATCATGGGAATAATGTATCATATCAGAGACCCTAGAACCACAAGAGCAATTTGTGGATAAAGAACATATGCTCTTAGAATGACAGGCCACATTAAAACATCTGACATGAAACTATTGTGCCTGTAACAAATTTCTATCTTATCAAAGTGAGTTTGCATTTTTGAAGGGTTGGCATCATGTCAGACATATGTCCATTGTAGTAATATAAAATACTAACAATAAAAGAATCTTAAAGACAAGGTCCTCAGCAAGATTTTTCCAGTTGTAAACTATTATTTAAAGCACTGATTATCCTACTTGTCTTTATACTGGAACTAGTTGGGGAGTTCATAAAACTATGTCTGACAGGACCCCATCACCCATCACCAGGGATTCTGACTTAATGGTGGTCTGTGGCCTTAGCGTTGGGATTTTTTCCCGCTTTCCAAGTTAATCTAGTGGACAGCCAAGGTTGATTGCTATGGTATAAAGGATATGTACTATAGTTCAAGTTCAGAGAGGCATATTATTCTTTCCATTAGTCGCTGATGATGGTTATGTTTCTGTGTGCCTTGGCTCACTCACACCACTGACAACCTTGTGGTCAATATGCTTATGCAGCTTCTAGTAGTGACTGTGTGTGTGTTGTTGAGGTACACCAGAATTTGTGAAGGAGTTGATAATGTATTTTGCCTTTCTCGTACTCAGCTTATTGATAGTTTTCTAGCAAATGGAAATGAACAGAACATTTTTCATCTTTTTAGAGTATGAATTGGTATAGAAGCTGAAACTTTTTGTCAAACTGAACACTGAGGAAGATCATTATTTAAAATAAGTAGTTTGAAGTAGCATAAAGTTTTTAGCTTCAGGTAGCTTACTTCCTGGAATCCATACTTTGGATGTTGAGCAGACCACAGGGTAATACCTGATCTAGAGGGTAGAGGGAATTTCCTGCTTATTTCCAGTGCTGTCTGGCTTGGTTTTTCCCGAATTGAAATACAGGTCCATCCAAATCAAGTCATAAGTGGATCACTACTGAATAAGTTTATTGTTCTAAAACCAAATAGATTGGGGCAAGATGGGTATGTTGAAGAAATACAGCAGTCTCACAACATACCTTATACAGTACTACACACAGAGACATGCCATACTGCCTATATGAAGGATGGGAGAGCAAGGATAAGGTCCTCCAGGGATACTCCTTAGACATCCTTAAGCCTATACAGTAGGCCAGACGTATCTTTGGGCTCCATATCTGTGTTTTCAAGAAACCACTGATTAAATACTTGAAAACATATGTATTTACTGAACATTTACAGACTTGTTTCCTTGTCATTATTCCCTAAACAATACAATATAACAGCTATTTACATAGCATTTGTATTGTATTGGACAACATAAGTACAGTTACATGTCACATAATGATGTTTTGATCAACAACAGACTGTCTATAGGACAGTAGTCCTAGAAGTTTATAATGGAGCTGAAAATTTTCTATTGCATAATGATGTTGTAGCCCTCGTAGCATCATAGCACAATGCATCGTTCACATGTTTGTGGTGACACTGGTGTAAACAAATCAGTTGTACAGTAATGCAGCACATGCAATTATATACAGTACATAATACTTGATGATAAACAACTATGTTACTGGTTTATATATTTACTATACTATACAATTTATCATTATTTCTACTTATAAAAAAAAGTTAACTGTAAAACAGCCTCAGGCAGGAGGTATTCCAGTAGAAGGTATTATTATCACAGGAGATGACAGCTCCATGCATGTTATTGCCCCTGAGGACCTTCCAGTGGAACAAGATGTTGGGGTGGAAGACAATGAATGATACTGATGATCCTGACCCTGTGAAAGCCTAGGCCCATGAGTGTGTTTATGTCTCAGTTTTTAAAAAAATGTAAAAATAAAAAAGGCTATAGAATAAAAATATAAAGAAAGAAAATATGGTAGCCTTATTTTTAATTTTTTGAGCAATCTTTATACTGTTCTCCATCTTGGTTGTACAAAAACAAAATTGAACTCATGGAGATAGAGTAGGATGATGGTTATTGAAAGCTGGGAAGGTATCGTTGATGGGGTGATAAAGAGAGGATGATAAATGGGTGTACAAGTACAGTTAGATAGAAGGAAGAAGACCTAGTATTTGGCAGCACAATAGGGTGACTACAGTTAACAATAATTTATTATAGTTTTAAAAATAACTAAAAGAGTGGTATTTGAATGTTTCTAATGCAAAAAAATGATAAATTCTTAACATGATAGATACCCCAATTACCCTGATTTGATCACTACATATTGTATGCCTGTTTCTAAACATCACATATACTTCATAAATGTATACAACTATATTGTACCTATAGTGATTACAATAAAGAATTTTAAAAGAAAGAAAATATTTTCATATAGCTGTAAAATGTGTTTGTGTTTTAAGCTGTGTTATTACAAGAGTCAAGAATTTAAAAATTATAGAAATTTTTAGATAAAAAGTTATATAGTAAGCAAAGGTTAATTTATGATTAAAGAAAAATACCTAAAAACATATTTTTATGTATAAGTAATTCAGTGTAGTCCATGTGTATAATGTTTATAAAGTCCACAGTAGTACACAGTAATGTCCTAGGCCTTTACATTCACTCACCACTCACTCAGTAACTCAACCAGATCAACTTCCAGTCCCACAAGCTTCATTCATGTTAAGTAGCCCATACAAGTGTATCATCTTTTGTTATTTATACTGTATGTTTACTGTACCCTCTCTGTGTACAGGTGTTTAGATACACAGATACTTACCATTGTATTAGAATAACCTATAATTTTCAGTAGAGTCGCGTGCTGCACAGGTTTGTATGATGGTCACACTATGAAATTGCCCAACAACGCATTCTCAAAAAGTATTCTTGTCACAAAGTGATGCATGCCTATAATCTAGAAATGATTTAAATCATAGGGGAGGATGTTTGTAGATTATTCTATACCATTTTATATGAGGGACTTGTGCATTGGTGGATTTTGGTATCTGCAGGGGGTTATGGAACCAGTCCTTGAAGCATTCCAAGGAATGACTGTACATGCTTCTTCTTGCTACTCCTAAATTGCTAATTCAATCACCTTTCCCCACTTTCATCTCATTTAACAACTGGTTTTCTTTGCTTTCATTTGTTCTAATGCTTCAGGCCATTAACTTTGCATAAGGCAATCAAATTGACACCTTAAGACTTGCAAATGTGAAACTTTGGTTATGATGCAAGTAAATTGTTTTTGATCTGTACAGTAATACTGCTGGTTCTGCCCAGAAAGGTGTGGTGAGGGGTTTGCTTTGGTTCCAAAAATGGGATTGAGAATAGCTTAAGGTTTCCACTCTGCTTCTTTTTCCCTGGAATGTCTGAAATTATTCATGTCACATCTTGTGGTAGACAATTTTCTTTCAAATATTACCAACTTGACCACAAAAGAAATTTTTCTTCTTTCTTGACCTAGACTTTGGCTTTATTTCTAACTAAATATTATCTTCTTATATTAATAGATTCTTCCCCTTTCCCTGCCCTGATAATGTTGTAAGCTTCCTGTATTAACTATTAATGAAAATACCGTGCCCCATTGCTTCACTCTGATCGCTAAATCCAATCTAAGAGGCAGAGAAACTTCACTTCACCCCGCCACAATATACTGTCAGCACACTCAACTATTTCTTAACTCTGCTGTTTACTTCAAGGTGTAGAGTTCAGGCAGAAAACAACAGATGGTAATAAAGCATAACTTATTATACAGAACAAATACTTTCTACATAATGAATCTAAGTACACAAGGACAAAGACTCAATAGCAGTTTTAACAGGAGCGATGGGTCCCACAACTACCTTACAAGAATTAAATCTTCCTTAGGAACCATAAATCTAGACAAGATGGTTCCTGCCACATTAATATTGGGGTGTGAGGGAGAAGTAAGCTGCAGAAAACATGCAGAAAGAAGTGAGTTTGGGACCTTGTCATGCCCACTGTGTTGTTACCTAAGGGTGTTGTAAGTGTGTCAATGATAAAGGAAAAGATGAAGCGTACATGAGGTAAAGTTCATTCATACTTAGGAAATTTGAGGGCATACATAGCAGGACAAACAGTAAGGTGAATAAACAAAAATGTAAAACAGTTTATTAGAAAAAAAAAGAAAAAGAAAAATAGAGCTAGGAGTAAGCTAGGAAGAAATAAAATAGTTTGTTCATCTGTTCTTTGAACTACTGCTCTGTGTCAGTTTATGTATTAGGTGTTCAGGAAAGCTAAAGGTATGGTCACTATTCACAAGTTCTTGGGTTAATCATTTATATGGGCTCCTCCTTAGGCTATCTCTTACAAGCTAGGCTGGAATAAGTATTAGAGTCATAAGAAGTGTTTCTTTCAAGACACAAACTGCTTATTGGTCACCATGTGTGCATTTCTCTAAAGGTGACTTAACAACAGTATTACCATTAGTGACATCCCTTCTGGAGTTATTAGACTTCTTTTTTCTTGTAATTGTAGCTGTTTATCTTATATACCCCCTGAGGACTCCTCAGGTAAGAAAACAGTAAAAATGATCTTTCTCTACTACACTGCAGTATCCAAGAAAAACTCCCCGATACAATCCTGAGACAGTCTTGCGAAAGGAATCTTTTTAGTTAGAAATACATAGATATATCAGATAAGAAGAAGATGTCCCATATAGACTCAAAGTTATAGTGTTTAGATTTTTCTAGAAGGTTTGGTTCTTTTAAGATTGCACTATTTTCTACATTAATACAATAGTCTCCCTTTATTTGGGGTATTACCTATGAAGCCCCTCAGTGGATGCCTGGAACTATGTATAGTACCAAAGCCAACTGTCATATATAAGATCACATTTCTGTTCATGTCTTCCACCCAGAAATTTAATGCCTTTTTCATCTTAACTAAGTATTTATCATGCACTATGGCTGGAACTTTTGCAATTTGAAATGTGACAGCAAACTAGTACAAATTTCTTTCTCCTTTTTTGCAATTTTACAGATAGAAGATAGGTTTTTGGCATAGAATTTAGTAATCTCAGCATATGATTTTTCTCTTTCCCTTCTCTTTGGCATATTGAAATTGTCATCATCGCTATTCTTGCACTTTGGGGCTCCAATTAGGGTGACTTAAACACAAACACTGCAGTATTATTGGAGTGGCCTTGTTGTCTGGAGTGATACCCAAGATTGGTTGTCTCACGGCCATGGAAAACTAGGACATGGACACATGAAGAATGAGGTTGAGAGTGGAAGTTTAATAGGCAAAAAAAGAGAGAAGCTTTCTCTCTTGTAGAGAGAGGGGTCCTGAATGGGTTTCCAGTTCCATGGTGAAATGCAGGGGTTTTGTATATTAGCTTGAGGAGGCAATGTCTGATTTACATAGGGTGCAAAAGATTGGTTGGACCAGGTGTGCCATTTGCATAAGGCATGAAAAACTAGTTAGGACTATGTGTGCCATTTGCATAGGGCACAAAAAAACTGGCAGCCTCCACCCTAATCTTTTATTATGCAGATGAGCTCTTCTGCCTGGCTGGCACCATGTTGCCCATTCCTTTACTATATACATGGTAACAAAATGAAGGGAAGATGGAGTCTCCATGTTGGATATGCCTGGTCCCTAGGTAGCCCTTTTCCATTGGCACAGCTGCTGGCATTCCCCATGCAAGCTTCCGGCTTGCTTATCTATGTTTGCAGCTTGATTTTTCAGGCTGCTGTTTGTTAGAAAAGATAATTTCTTTGGCTGATTATTGTTAGAAGGGAAGCTTTGCCAAGGACACTTACTCTCACAAACTGCCTAAATAATTTCTTTCTAGCTCCTGTATCATTAAGACAGTTGATCATTAATAAATGAAGACAATTCCCGAGTAACTAACAGGTGGGGAGCATAGAGAGTGTAGTTACGTTGGAAACAGGGGTTATTCACATCCCAGGCTAGAAGGAGAGGGACAGCATGAGATTTCATCATACTACTTAAACAATGGGCAACTTATGAATTGTTTATTTCTAGTATTTTTCATTTAATATTTTTAGACCTCTGTTGACTGAAAGTGACTGAAACCACAGAAATTGAAAGAAAAGGGAGGGTAGTCCATTTTAATTTTTGTAGTTCTATAAAGAGAGAAGTTTAGTTAGAGATCTATAGTAAAAAGCAAGTACTGAATTCTTAAGTATTCCTCTGTTGTTCTACTCCTTTATTTTTTTTCTTTTTCCCAGAAAATCAGAATAGTACTCTGCTAGAAAATAAATTTTCATGATGAAGAGCAGCTCTTGAAAATCTGTAGCAAATCTAAAGACTTGATGGTGCTATCTGAGCAGTTGGCCGGTCACACTAATGGTATCTAGACTTTTACTTCCTGCAGTGAAAACACCATATTTCCCATCTGGACAGAGTGACTCAAATCCTATCCAAAGGAAAACATGTGGGGATTCCCACGTTTAACATAGCAAAAGAAAAAAATATGAGATGCAAATGGAAAATAGAACAAATGACAAGTTTCAGTAAGTGTACATTTTCTTAAGTCAACAAAAATTAATGACAATCTCTATTGTAATTAAATTGCTAGTGTCTATTCAATTTACCTGTGAATATTGAGCCATCATCATTCTATTCATTTTGTGCTCCTTCTATTAATAAAAAGTGTCCATCCTGATCTTACCAGAACTTTATTCAGCTGCAGATGCTAAGATTGCTCAAATTGTAGACTCAGTCACAAGATCTAGCTTCTCATCTTAATAAAATCTTGACCAATACTGGTAACAAAATTGGCCTTGTACCAGGATCTGGCAAATATTTTACTTCTGCAACTTTTACATCTGATGTCATATCTGTGTCCTGACTTGAAGACTACCTACATTTGGGTTTCACACACAAGAGGTGGCTTCTGCTCTGATTTCTTATTTTGTTTGCCAGTATTCCTTTCTTCTGTTAAGCCCTGATGTGCCATAACTCTAATCTCTCACAGATAACAGTTCAACCCCACTCCTCTTCACAACTTACTAATTTCAATCATAGTCACTGGGGAAGGAATGCTGAGGCATAGTGGGTTGTCCAGGCTATTCTGGACTTCTAAGGTCTTCTGCAACACCTGTGGGATGACAGCCTATAGCCCCTCTCCAGTAACTTTTTGATGGACTGATCTAAAGAAGCACTGACTTAGAAGCACCTCACAGAGTGCCAGATGATAGAATAGCCTCCTCTGTAGCCCCACGTTTACTAGATAAATCACAGTACACAGGAGTGAAAAAATGTCCATTGCACATACTGTACTTCATTTCCTGTCTTGCCTTTCTCACTGTTCCTATATCTCTGCTTAACTCTTTCAGAATACATTCTTGATTTTTATCCCTTGATTTATAATCTCTGTTCTCCTGATTCCCCAATGTTGTCTCATTTCTTCTGGCACAGCATTTCTGGAATTAGAATTACTAATAGTGACACCCCTTTTGGCATGCAGGAAGCCCTGGTTATTTCCTCCTTTTATTATTTCTTTTTTTCTCAGAGGCGGTCTCCTTTACAGGTATTTCTAGTCAGAAAGCTATGAGTAAAGAGGAAGTTCTACTGGTTGAAAAAAAATGAGGTTAATTAGGGCAAGCTAAATGAGAAAACAGTGAAAAGTGAATGGTCTACTGCAATCCTATTACACTGGCTAACATCTGGAACACTGTCAATATCAAATGTTGGTGAAGATAGGGAGCAACAAGAACTTTCATTTGTTGCTGGTGGGAATGCAAAATGAAACAGCCACTTTGGAAGACAGTTTGGCAGTTTCTTAACAAAAGTAAACTAAACATACTCATATAATACAATCCAATAATCATGCTCCTTGGTAGTTCTCCATGGAGTTGAAAACCTTTTTTTACTGAAAACCTAGACATGGAGGTTTACAGTAGTTTTATTTAAAATTGCCCAAATTAGGAAACAACTAAGATGTACTTCAGTGGGTGAATGGATAAATCAAGTGTGATACATCAAGACAGTGAAATAATATTTAGTGCTAAAAGGAAATAAACTACCAAGCTATGGGAAGATATGGAGGAAACCTAAATGTATATTACTAAGTGAAAGAAGCTAATCTGAATACATACTGGTTCTAACTATATGACAATGTGGAAAAGACAAAACTGTGTAGAAAGCAAAAGGAGCGGTGACTGCCCAGATATGAATATTGGGGGAGGGATTAATAGGTGAAGAATAGGGGATTTTTAAGGCGGTGAAAATACATTGTATAATACTATAATAATGGATACATGTATAAATAAGTACTTGTATTTATACGTTTGTCCAAACCCATAAAATGTAGGACACCAAGAGTAAACCCTAAGAAAACGTGGGCTTTGGGTGTTTATAATGTGTCAATATAGTTTCATTCATTGTAACAAGTGCTGCACTCTGATGGGGGATGATGATAATTGGGGCATCTGTGCATATGTGAGGGCAGGGAGTATATGGGAAATTTGTATCTTCCTCTCAATTTTTCTGTCAAACAAAAAGTACTCTAAATATAGTCTTTTATTAATTAAAAATATATTAATGATTGTACTAAACGACCATTAGTTATTCCAAAATGTTCTGGACTTTATGATTCTAAGTGCAAAAGTGTTTTCTATTTTTTTGTAATTTCAGTTTTTATGTTACATTGAGGAGGTACCTGTGCAGTTTTGTTTCATGTTTGTTTCATATTGGATAGTATGCGTACTATCTAATAGGTAGTTTTGAAATACTTACACCCCTTTTCCCTGTATCATTCCCATCTTTATGCCTATGTGTGCCAAATGTTTCATGCAGTATTTTGTTTCCTGTTTCTGTGTTGATTTGCTGATGATAATGGCCTTCAGCTGCATTCATATTGTTGCAAAGGACATGACATCATTCTTTTGTATGGCTGCATAGTATTCCCATGATGTATATGTACTACATTTTCTTTATCCAATCCATCATTGATGGCACCTAGGTTGATTTCATGGCATTGCTATTATGAATAGTGTTATGATGAATATTTGATATCATTTGGATAAATTCCCCCTCCAAATGTCATGTTGAATGTAATCTCCAGTGTTGGTGGTGGGGCCTGGTGAAAGGTGTTTGAATAATGGGGATAGATTCCTTATTAATGGCTTGGTACCTTCCGTTCTCTCTCTCTTGCTCTCTCTCTTTTGATATGACACATCCCCTTCCTTTCTGTCATGAGTAAAACCTTCCTGAGGCTTCAGCAAAAGCTGAGCAGATGCTGGTGTTATGTTTATACAGCCTGCAGAACTGTGAGCCAAATAAACCCATTTTCTTTATAAATTACCCAGCCATGAGTATTCCTTTATAGCAACACAAAAATTAGTATGAAGGAGTGAAGTGTTGTTAAAAAGATAACTAGAAGATGTATAAGTGACTTTGAAGCTAGAAAATAGAGGTTAAAAGAGTCTGGAGGGTTCGGAAGAAGACAGGAAGACGAGGCCATATTTCGAATTTCATAGAGATTGGTAAATGGTTGTGACCAAAATGCTGATAGAAATGCAGACAGTGAAGGTAATGCTGATGAGGTCTCAGATGGAAATGAAGAAGCTATTGGAATAGAAGTCACCTGTGTTGTTCCCATGGCAAAGAACTTGGCTGTATTGTGTCCATGCCCTAGGAATTCATAGAAGGTTGAAGTTGAGAATAATGACATAGGGTATCTGGAGAAGAAATTTCTAAGAAGCAAAGCATTCATCTACCAATCTGATTTGGGAGCAAAGACATGGTTTAAAGTTGGAACTTGAATTTTCTTTTCTTTTTTGTTTTTTGTTTTTGTTTTTTTTGAGATGGAGTTTCCCTCTGGTTGCCCAGGCTGGAGTGGAATGGCGCCCTCTCAGCTCACTGCAACCTCCACCTCCCGGGTTCAAGTGATTCTCCTGTCTCAGCCTCCTGAGTAGCTGGGATTACAGGCATGCACAACCACATCCAGCTAATTTTGTATTTTCAGTATAGATGGGGTTTCTCGATGTTGGTCAGGCTGGTCTTGAACTCCTGGCCTCAGATGATCCTCCTGCCTCAGCCTCCTAAATTGCTGGGATTACAGGTGTGAGCCACCATGCCTGGCGGGAACTTGAATCAGAGCATAAACGTTTGGGGAATTTACAGCCTTTCCATGTGTCAGACAAGGAAAAAGTATTTTCAGGAGAGAAGTCCAAGAGGCCTATGAAGCAACTACTTGATAGATTACCATGAATAAAACAGAGCCAAGTGCTAATATCCAAGACAATGGGAAAAAGACCTAGAAGTCATTTCAGAAGTCCTCGGAAAGTCTGTCTCATCACAGGACCAGTGGCCTAGGAGAAAAGAATGGTTTGAAGGCCAGGCCTAGGGTGCCACTCTGCTGAGTATCTTGGGAGTCTGATTCCTGCATCCCAGCTTCTCTAGCTCTGACTCAAAGGGCCCCTGGAATAGCTTGGGATGCTGCTTTGAAGAGTGCAAGCCACTGTGAGCCTTAGAAGTTTCCACATGGTGTTAAGCCGGCAGGAACAAATATTACAAGAGTGAGGGAGGCTTGGCAGTTTCCACCTAGATTTCAGAAGATAGATTAGAAAGTTTGGGTTCACAGGAAGTAGCTTGCCACAGGGATGCAGCCCTCACAATGTGCCTCTGCCAGGGCAGTACCAAGGGAAAATATGGGGCTGAAGGCACCACACAGAATCCCCACCTAGTGGAACTGTGGAAGCAGAGTTGTTGACCTCCAGACCCCAGAATGGTGGAATAAGCAGCAGTGTTCAACCTCAGCATGGAAAACCTGCAGGCACCAGAGTCCAACCCATGAGAGCAACCAATGCGGGCTGTGTCCAGCAAATCCTTGAAGGTAAGGCTACCCAGGGCCTTGAGAACCCACCCCTCACACCAGTGTGTCCAGAAGGCAGGATGTGGAGTCAAGGGACATTATTTAGAGCATTAATATTTAATTAAGTCCTTGCTGGGTTTCAGATTTGTGTGGGTCCTGTTGCCCTTTTCTTTTGACTGACTTCTTCCTTTTGAAATGAGTATGTTTACTTGTTTTTTATTTGGCAGGCTCATGCCTATGAGGAACTTATCTTGAATTTCAGATGAGACCTTGGATTTTGAGTTTTTGGGTTGATGCTACAATGAGTTTAGGTGCTATTAGAAAGGTATATTATATTTTGAAATGTGAGAAGGAAATGAGGTTTGGGGGATGAGGGGCAAAATGATATGGTTTGGATATTTGTTCCCGTCAAGTCTCATATTGAAACACCCCGCCTGGTGGGGGTGTTTGGGTAATGGGGGTGAGTCCCTCATGAATAGCTTGGTACCCTTCCTCATCTCTCTCTTGCTTCCTTTCTTTCCATGTGAAATGCCTGCTCCCTCTTCTTTTCCTCCATGAATAAAACCTTTCTGAGGCCTCACTAGAAGCCATGCAGATGTTGGTTCCATGTGTAGCAGCATGCAGAACCATGAGTAAAATAAATCTCTTTTCTTTATAAGTTACTCAACCCTAGGTACTCCTTTATAGCAATACGAAGTGGACTAATGGAATGTATTAGTGCATGTGTCTTTTTGGTGGAAATATTTATTTTCCTTTGGAGATACCACAGTAATGGGATTGTTGCATCAAATAATAGTTCTATTTTTAATTATTTAAGAACTCTCCAAACTGCTTTCTACAGTGGCTGAAATAATTTTCATTTCCAGCAACAATGTATAAGCATTCTCTTTTCTCTACTGCCTTGCCAACATCTGTTATTTTCTGACTTTTCAACAATAGCCATTCTGACTGATGTGAGATGGTAACTCATTGTAGTTTTGATTTACATTTATCTGATAATCAGTGATGTTGAGTATTTTTAATATAGTTTTTGACCATCTTCCTTTGAGAAATGTCTGTTTACATACTTTGGCCAGATATTAATGGGGTTATTTGCTTTTTACTTGTTGATTTGTTTACATTTTTCATAGACTCTGGATATTAGTTATTTGTCACATGTATAGTTTGTAAACATTTTCTCCCATTCTCTAGATAATTTGGTTGATCAACTGATAGTTGCTTTTGCCGTGCAGAAGCTCTTTAGTTTCAGAGTCCATCTTGTCAATTTTTGGTTTTGTTGAAACTACTTTTGAAAACCTACTCATAAATTCTTTGCAAAGGCCAATGTCCAGAGGGTAAGTCCTAGGTTTTCTTCTTGGATTTTTAGCATTGTAGGCCTTACCAGTAAGTATTTAACCCATCTTGACTTAATTTTTGTATATGATGACAAGAAGGGGTCCAGTTTCATTCCTCTGCATGTGACTACCCAGTTATTGCAGCACCATTTATTGAATGAGGAGTTCTTGACCCATTGCATATTTTTGTCAACTTTGTCACAGATCAGCTTGTTGTCAGTGTATGGCTTTATTTCTAGGTTCTCGGTTCTGTTACTTTTCTCTGTTTTTGTAGCAGTACCATGTTGTTTTCATTATTGTAGTCTTGTAGTATAGTTTAAAGTGAGGTAATATGATACTTCCAGCTTTGTTTTTGTTTTTGTTTGTTTGTTGTTGTTGTTGTTGTTGTTTTGGATAGGATTACTTTCGCTATTTAGGTTCTTTTTCAGTTCCACATAAATTTCAGAATTGTCTTTTCTACTTCTGTGAAAAATGATGTTACTAGTTTGGTGGGAACACTGTTGAATCTTGAGATTGCTTTTTGCAATATGGATGTTTGAGTAACATTGATTTTTCTAATCCATGAGCATGGAATATTTTTCCATTTGTTTGTGTCATCTGTGATTTCATTTAGCAGTGTTTTGTATAGCTCTTCTTGTAGAAGTTTTTCACCTCCTTAGTTAGATATATTTCTAGGCATTTTATTTTTGTGGCTATTGTAAATGGAGTTTCTTTCTTGATTTGGCTATAAGCTTGAATGTTGTTGGTGTATAGAAATGCTACTGATTTTTATACATTGGTTTTATATCCAGAAATTTTACCGAAGTTGGTTATCAGATGTAGGAGCCTTTTGTCAGAGTCTTTAGGGTTTTCTAAGTGTAGACTCATATCATCGATGAAGGGAAGTAATTTGACTTCTTTTTCTATATGTAAGTCTTTTATTCTGTGATCCTGCTTGATTGCTGTGGCTGGAACATCTAGTGCTACATTGAATAGGAGTGGTGAGAGTGGGAATCATTTGCTTGTTCCTGTTCCCTAACAGAGACTACTTCCAGTTTTCACCCTTTCAGCTTAAAGTTGGCTGTGTGTAGATGACTCTTATTATCTTGAGGAGTGTTCCTTTAATGAATAGTTTGTTGAGGGTCTTTATCAAGAAAAGATGTTGTATTATATCAGAAGTTTTTCTGTGTCTATTAAGATTATGTTTTAAATTTTATTTTACTTTTTGTTCCGAGAGACAAGTGCAGAATGTGCAGGTTTGTTACATATTAAATGTGTCCCATGGTGTTTGCTGCACTTATCAACCTGACACCTAGATATTAAGCCCACATGCATAAGCTGTTTGTTCTGATTCTCTCCCTCACCTCACCCCGCTAACAGGCTCTGATGTGTGTTTTCTGATGTCCATGTTTTCTGATTGTTCAGCTCCCACATATGAGTGAGAACATGTGGTGTTTGGTTTTCTGTTTCTGCATTAGTTTGCTGAGGATGATGGCTTCCAGCTTCATCAGTGTCATTGCAGATCACAAGATCTCATTTGTTTTTATGGCTGCATAGTATTCCATGATATATATGTATGATATTTTATTTATCTAGTCTACCATTGATAGTCATTTCAGTTGGTTCCATGTCCTTGCTATTGTGACTAGTGAGTAGTGCTGCAGTAAACATATGTGTGCATGTATCTTTATAATAAAATAATTTATATTCCTTTGGGAATATACCCAGTAATGGGATTGCAGGGTCAAATGGTATTTCTGTTTCTAGGTCTTAGAGGAATTGCCACACTGTCTTCCACAATGGTTGAACTAATTGACATTTTCACCAACAGTGTAAGAGTATTCCTATTTCTCCACAGCCCCACCAGCATCTGTTGTTTCTTGACTTTTTAATAATCACCATTCTGACTGGCATGAGATGCTATCTCATTGCAGTTTTGCTTTGCATTTCTCTAATCATTAGTGATGTTGAGCTTTTTTCATATGTTTGTTGGCTGCATAAATGTCCTCTTTTGACAAGTGTCTGTTCATGTCCTTTGCAGACTTTTTAATGGGGTGGTTTGTTTTTTTCTTGTGTATTTTTTTAAGTTCCTTGTAGATGCTGTATATTAGTCCTTTGTCAGATAGATTGGAAAATTTTTCTCCCATTCTGTAGATTGCCTGTTCACTCTGATGATAGTTTCTTCTGCTGTGCAGAGCTCTTTAGTTTTAGATCCTATTTGTCAATTTTAGCTTTTGTTGTAGTTGCTTTTGGTTATTTTATTATAAAATCTTTGCCCATGCCTATGTCCTGAATGGTAGTGCTAAGATTTTCTTCTAGGGTTTTTATGGTTTTGGGTTTAAATTTAAGTCTTTAATTTGTCTTTAGTTAATTTTTGTATAAGGTGTAAGGAAGGAGTCCAGTTTCAGCTTCCTGCATATGGCTATCCAATTTTCCCAGCACCATTTATTAAACAGGGAATCCTTTCCCCATTCTGTTTATGTAGTGAATCACATTTATTGATTTTCATATGTGGAACCAAACTTGCATCCCAGGAATGAAGGCTTCCTGATCACGGTTAATTAACTTTTTGATGTGCTGCTAGATTCAGTTTACTAGTGTTTTATTGAGGATATTTGCATCTATGTTCATCTGATGTATTGGCCATTAGTATTCTTGCTTTGTTGTGTCTTTGCCAGATGTTTATATCAGGATGATGCTGGCTTCATAGAATGAATTAAAGAGGAGGCACTCCTCCTCAATTTTTTGGAATAGTTTCAGTATAATTGGTAACAGCTCCTCTTTGCATGTCTGGTAGAATTCAGTTGTGAATCTATCTGGTAGAGGGCTTTTTTGGTCAGTAGGTTTTTATTACTGTTTCAATTTTGTAATGCATTTTTGGTCTGTTTGAGGTTTCAATTTCTTCCTGATTTCATCTGGGAGGTTGTATGTTTAGAGGAATTTATTCTTGTCCTCTAGATTTTGTTGTCTGTATGCATGGAGGTGTTCATAACAGTCTCTGAGGATCTTTTGTATTTCTGCAGCATCAGTTGTAATGTTATCTTGGTCATTTCTGATTGTACTTACTTGGATTTTCTCTTTTTTTGTTAATTTAGCCAGTGATTATCTGTGTTGTTTATTCTTTCAAAAAACCAACTTATCTTTTTTTATTCTTTGCATGAATTATTGCATCTCAATTTTGTTTGACTCTTCTCCTATTTTAGTTATTCCTTGCATTCAGCTAACTTTGGGGTTGGTTTGCTCTTATTTTCCTACTTCCTCTGAGTGCAATATTAGAATGTTTGTTTGAGATCATTCTAATTTCATCATGTAGGCATTTAGTGTTATAAACTCTCCTCTTAACACTGCTTTTGTTACATTCCAGAGATTTTTATATATTGTGTCTTGGTTTTTATTGTTTCCAAAGATATACCTCAGTCCAGTAGCAATAGCAGCCACGCTCTCTTCCCACTTGGCAATGTGCAGGGGTTACAGATATTTAGAGCAAGATAAAGAGCCTTGGGGGATGGGCACATACCATCATGCAAAATCGTATTCTTAAAAGGAATGGATGATTATGGTTTCTGTGCAAAAATTAGGAATCATACCCATAAATTTGGGGTGATTTTTTAAGAGGTTGTTATGTTTAAAAAGGGAAGCTCGTTCTAAAGGATTAACAAAAATAGAGTTTTCAGGGTGTATTAGTCAGGGTTCTGTAGAGGGACAGGAATAATAGAATGGAAGTATATATGAAGGGAGTTTATTAGGGAGTATTGACTCACACGATCACAAGGTGAAATCCCACCATAGACCATCTGAAAGCTGAGGAGCAAGGAAGCCAGTCCAAGTCCATAAACATCAAAACTAGGGAAGCCTACAGTGCAGCCTTCAGTCTGTCACTAAAGGTATGAGAGTCCCTGACAAACCAGTGCTGTAAATCCAAGAGTTCAAAAGCTAAGGAACTTGCAGTCTGATGTTCGAGGGCAGGAAACATTCAGCATGGGGTAAAGATGGAGGCCAGAAGACTCTGCCATTCTAGTTCTTCCACATTCTTCTGGCTGCTTTACTCTAGCCTTGCTAGCAACGGATTGGATTGTGCCCAACCAGATTGAGGGTGGGTCTGCCTCTCCCAGTTCACTGATTCAGATGTTAATCTCCTTTGACAACACACTCATAGATACACCTGGGAACAATACTTTGCATCCTTCAGTCCAATCAAGTTGACACTCAATATTAACCATCACAAGTGCACCCCTTGTCAACTTGAACCCATACCCATCTCCTGAAATCATATATAATCTTCAAATAAAGACAATAATAAGGTCATAATTATGCCTAACGTAATACAGATACCCTTTGTACAACTGGAAATGCACTAATCCTTAAATGTTATTACATAAAGTTAACAACACTTAAATGCTGATATGAAGTCAATACATCTTATGTATTGAAAAAAGAAAGGACATAATAAAGATATAAAGATATTTTCTTAGAACAAGTATGTACATGCAGAAACATGTTCTTAACAAAATAAGGACAAAATACTCATGACAATTACGGTGCTCATTTCTGCAACTGATCGCATGGTTGTAGCTGGTGTTGATGACTGCCTCCTTCTACTACCTATTCTGTATTCCCTTTGCCTTCTGCAAGCATCTCAGCAGGTCATGCTTTCTTACCTGGTAGAGTGACCCAGGCATTCATTCCTGAAGGATGTGGGCCATTTGTAATCCTGCCTGGATTGGGTTGTTGTAGGTTCACGTAGACCTTAATCACAGGGCATAGTAATACTAAAACATGCCCTAAGGGATCTCCCATATTTCTCACATACTCTTCCTTAGCTTCATTGTGAATTAGTAGACTGATTTTATATTGATAGTCTGGGTCAGTCACCCCAGCCAACACTGTAACTCCCTTCTTAGCCTGTTGACTTAGAAACAAGAGCATCCCAAAGTGGCCAGGTGGCAACCTTAACTTCTAGTTTAATGGAATCATTGTTGTGTCTCCTGGTGGCAGCATTCCTACCTCTGTAACTAAGACCTCTAGACCAGCAGAACGTAATATCACAAAAACAGGAACCAAGAATTTTGCTAGTAGGTCACTATATGTCATAATAAGTGGTGACATTTTCATTTCTACCCCTTGATTCCTGCACCTGTGAATCCTGGCTATGGGAGAAACAGTACTATATATTGGACACTGATTTAGAGCATACATGGCCTTTTGGAGAACTTTGTCCCAGCCCTGCAAAGCACTGTCACCCAGTTTGCATTGTAATTGTGACTTCAAAAGGCCATTCCACTCTTCTATCAATGTAGCTGCTTTAGGATGATGGGGAACATGGTAAGATCAGTGAATTCCATGAGCATGAGCCCACTGTCACACTTTTTTAGCTGTAAAATGAGTGACTTGGTCAGAGGCAATGCTATGTGGAATACCATGATGGTGGATAAGGCATTCCATGACTCCGTGGATAGCAGTCTTGGCAGAAGTATTGTGTGCAGAATAGGCAAACCCATATCTTGAGTAAGTGTCTATTCCAGTGAGTACAAACCGCTGCCCTTGAAGAGGTTCAATATAATCAACCTGCCACCACATAGCTGGCTGATCACCCCAAGGAATGGTGCCATAATGAGGATTCAGTGTTGGTTTCTGCTGCTGGCAAATTGGCCACTCAGCACTGGATGTAGCCAGGTCAGCCTTGGTGAGTGGAAGTCCATGTTGCTCAGCCCACGCATGACCTCCATCCCTGCCACCATATCCACTTTGTTCATGGACCCATGGGGCAATGACAGGCATGACTGGGGAAAGGGGCTGAATGCTGTCCACAGAATGAATCGTCCTATCTAGTTGATTTTTAAAATCCTCCTCTGCTGCAATCACATGAGGTACAAATATCTTCACAGTTTTCAACCATTCAGAGACGTCTGTCCACACTTATTCCCCCAATTTATTTGTCACCAGTTTTCCAATCATGCTTCTTTCAAGTCCCTGATCATCCAGCCAAAACATTGGGTGCAGCCCATGAATCAGTATATAATCATACATCTTGTCATTTTTCCTTCCATGCAAAGTGCCGAACCAGGTGCACTGCTCAAAGTTTGCCCACTGGGAAGATTTCCCTTCACCACTGTCCTTCAGGGATGTCCTAGAAGGGGGCTGTAGTGCTGCAGCTGTCCACTTTCAGGGTGTGCCTGCATGTCCTGCAGAGCCAGCTGTAAACCAGGTTGTAGCCTTCTCTTCCTCTTTCAACTGATCACAGGGAACTCCTCATGAGGCCACCGGTGTAGACTGGGAGAGAGAAGGAAGGGTGGCAAGAGTGGGACCATGAACATTTAAGCCTCTTCCTATGTGACTTACTTGTGCCCTCAGGACTTCCTTGACCCCCATCACATATATACCACTTCATGATGGAATGCTGCTGTGCATGCCACACTTTGTGGCCCAGAAAGCACCCAGTTCAAGATAGGCAGCTCAGGTCACATGGCGACTTGATGACCCATAGTCAAATGTTCAGTTTCTTCCGAAGCCCAGTAACAGGCCAAGAGCTGTCTCTCAAAAGTAGAGTAGTTATCTGCAGAAGGTGGCAGGGTCTTGTTTCAAAATCCTAAAGGCCTCTGCTGCGATTCGCCTATGGGAGCCTGCCAAAGCCTCCAAAAGCATCCCTATCTGCCACTGACACCTCAAGCACCATTGGATCTGCTGGGTCATATAGCCCAAGTGGCAGAGCAGCTTGCACAGCAGCCCGGACCTATTGCAGAGCCTTCTTCTGTTCCGGACCCCACTCAAAACTGGCAGCCCTTTGGGTCACTCAATAAATGGGCAGGAGTAACACACCCAAATGAATATGTTGCCTCCAGATCCAAATAGACCCACTTGGTGTTGTGCCTCTTTCTTGGTTGTAGGTGGGGCCAAATGCAACAACTTATCCTTCACCTTAGAAGGTATGTCATGATGGATGACATACCACTGGACCTCCCCCCAAAATTTTACTGAGGTAGAAGTTCCCTGAATTTTAGTCAGATTTATTTCCCATTATCTGGCATGCAAAGTCTCACCAATAAGTCTAGTGTGTTTGCTACTTCTGCCTTACTGGATCCAATCAGCATAATATCATCCATGTAATGTACCAGTGCAATATCTTGTGGTAGGGGAAGGTGATGAAGATCTCTGCAAACAAGATTATGGCACAAAGCTGGAGACTTGATATCCCCCTGAGGTAGAACAGTGAAGGCATATTGCTGGCCTTGCCAGTTGAAGGCAGATTGCTTCTGATGGGCCTAATGGACAGGAATGGAGAAAAAGGTATTTGCCAAATCAATGCCTGCATACCAGGTACCAGAAGATTGTTAATTTTTTTCAAGCAATGAAACCATATCTGGTACAGCAGCTGCAATTGAAGTCACAACTTGTTTAAGCTTAGGATAATACACTGTCATTTTCTAAGATCCATCTATCTTTTGCACAGGCCAGATATGAGAGTTGAATCAGGATATGGTGGAAATCACCACCCCTGCATCTTTCAAGTCCTTTATGATGGCACTAATCTCTGTAATCCCTTTAGGAATATGATATTGTTTTTGATTTATGATTTTTCTAGGTAGAGGCAGCTCTAATGGCTTCCATTTGGCCTTTCCCATCATAATAGCCCTCACCCTATCAGTCAGGGAGCCAATGTGGGAATTCTGCCAGGTGCTAAGTATGTCTATGCCAATGATGCATTCTGGCACAGGGGAAATAACCGCAAGATGAGTCCGGGGACCCACTAGACTCCTGAGTAATTCAGACCTGAGCTAAAACTTTATTAATTACCTGACCTCCATAAGCCCTGACTTTAACTGGACGACCACAATGATGTTTTGGGTCCCCTGGAGTCAATGTCAGCTCAGAGCCAGTGTCCAGGAGTCCCCCCAAAGTCTGATCATTCCCTTTTCCTCAAGGCACAGTTACTCTGGTAAAAGGCCAGAGGTTTCCTTGAGGACAGATGGGAGAAAGATTAACAGCATAAATTGTCAGTAGTTTAGTGAAGTTCTTCCTCAAAAGGACTCAGCCTCCCCTTCATTTGAAGGGTTCTGGGTCTGTAAACTGGTTCAAGTCTAGAAATTGATTGTGGGGTCATGATCCTCTATTTTTATAATTAAAATTAATTAGTCTTTTGTCCACTTGACCTGGGAGTTTTCTGCGTATACAAATTAAGTAAGAATGAAGTAAACTCAGTCCCACAGAGCAGAGACAAGTTCAAAATGTAGAAATATTGGAGACTAAGCATTATTTACCAACCAATACTATGAGAATTTCTTCATAACATTCACATTAGTGTTTTCAGAGTTCAATAAATATCTCTTAATTGTTAAAATCTATCTTTCTCTTGCTAGTTCTCTAGTTCCTGCCTTTATTACTTCTTCTTTGAAACTATCATCTAATGTATTCCCCCTATTAACTGCTTCTGGTACATTTCCTATCATGCCACTCTTTGATGTGAGTGTGTCCCCATTGCCTACTGCCTAATGACCTAGTCCTTGTAAACTTCCAACAACCCATATATTATATTCTTGTTTCTAGAGTCTGTGTATCTACAGACTATATTTTATTTAATCCAACTATCTGTGCATATAGTAATCTTTTTGTGAGACAGCCATATTTTCCATAGTAAAGAAGTTTATCTTAGAGAATGCTCAACAAATTTCCAGCAGTGTAAAATCATCTGGACCATTTGTCCTTTCAAATTCATGGCTCCTTGGTTTAACCAGAACAATATTCAATATTCCAGTTAAACTACTCACTCACTCATTCACCCATTTGTTTATTTAATAAAGATTCATCCAGTGCCGACTATTTGTGAGACATTGCTATTACTGTGGCGTTAAAAGTATATCATGTCAAATAGCGTGTCCTTTTGCTACATGTGAATGAAAATGATTACAGCTCAGGTACCACATGCTAAGGGAGGCTTATGTCCAGGGAGAATACTAGTTCATGAAGGGAACACTTGTTCCACTTTAGGAAGGGAAAGCATAGAGGTGTGAAGAGGGCCATCCAAATGTGTGAAAAATCAAGTGCATGAAAGTTAAAATGCAGGAGAAAGATCAGGATATTGTGTGCAAAATTCAAGATGAGAACACATGTCACCTTAAGTAATCATTGGTGGTTCAACAGAGAGAGAAAGAACAAAGTCAAGGTTGGATTTGGAGCAAATAAGAGACAAGAATGCATGGAACAGGTCTTTCTCTCATCAACATGATGTAAGATCCAAATCTTCAAGAGGGAAAAGATGTCTGACAATTTGACTTCTTTCTGCTGCTTGAGCTTTACTTCTTGCTACTCCCTTCTATTACGTCTCTTCTCATTCCACTCTCAGCCCTATTTTAAACCCTATGAAAACATTCCCTGAAACTATCAGCCCCCCAGTAATAATATAACAATTCAAATCAAACCATTTCTCTCTTTGATTCCATAGCACTTTGCTCTGTGCTTGTCACACTATGCTGTGATCTTTTATCATCTCTGGTCCTTCCATAGTATTGCAAGTTCCACAAGGGTCCATATCTTACTTCAATAAATATTTACGGCAGGCAACAACTTCTTAATATTTGATGACAGATGCAGAAGCTACTAAAAATGACTTTTAGTAATTGTCTATGTAGAAGAGAATATCCAAGTCTAAATCAAAAAACAAATTTAAAAAACCCAGGAAAATAATCGCATATATGAAATATTTTAAAATATATAAAAGATGAACATACTTGCTATGGAATGTTATCTTATACATTAAAAAGAAAGAAAGAAAAGCATATGCCAAGATGCTTTAAACTTAAACATAAAGAAAAAAAGACAAAATAAAAATACAAATTTTTCTTTTCAGATGGATAAAATTATTGGATGTTTGATAAAATCCAGGATGAAAAATTAGAGAGGTATAGACAGGGGAAGATTTTGATTGCAGCAGTGGGTACGTGTAAGGGCTCTTTATATTGAGAGATTTCGTTGGAGAGAAGATGCAGAAAAATAATAGAATCTGCCAAAATGTTCAGTTAGTGGCAAGGGAAGAATACTATACTCATCCTTTTGATGGGACTTTTTTTTTTTTTTTTTGGGACAGAGTCTTGCTCTGTCTCCAGGTGCCAGGCTGGAGTGCAGTGGCGTGATCTTGGCTCACTGCAACCTCCACCTCCTAGGTTCAAGCAATTCTCCTGCCTCAGCCTTCCGAGTAGCTGGTACTACAGGTGTGCGCCACTACACCCAGCTAATTTTCGTGATTTTAGTAGAGACGGTTTCACCATGTTGGCCAGGATGGTCTTGATCTCATGACCTAGTGATCCGCCCGCCTCGACCTCCCAAAGTGCTGGGATTACAGATGTGAGCCACCATGCCCGACCTTGATGAGATTTTAAAGCAACTTTGGGTTACAAACTTTAAGTTATATATGGTTCACATCCCCTAGTCATGTGCCCAACACACACACAGACACACACACACACACACTCACATACTCTTACACACACACACACACACATCCACGCATATTAAAGACAAATTAAAGTGGTTAAATGCACAAGCTCTGGAGCCATGCTCACCAGGCCAAAATGCTGGCTGTGTATCTAACTATTTTACCTTAGCCATGTTACCTAGTTGTTCAAGGCCTCTGTTTTCTCACTTATAAAATGAAGATAATGATATATCTACATATGGGATTGGATGAAGGGTAAATTAGTTAATGCATTTAATAGTTAAAACTGGTGAAGCACAAATAAAGCACCTAGCCATTATTGTTAGTATCTGTTTTTGCTCTTCTACCTTATCCTAATTTCCCTAATAATATTCTTCACATAATCATGATAAATCAATAAATGTTATTCTGTTAATGTGTTAACAATTTTGAGGAGGAACTCACTGAAAAGTGAGACCCTCACGGGCCCACAGTAAATTGGATCTATATTACCAACTCAAAGAGTCTGATTGATAATTTTAAAGGTGTTTAATATTTGAATCATTTGCACATTGTAGAAAGCATAAAACAACAAAACTAAAATGGCAGTAATCACAAAATCCAGGGAGAGATGCTGATAACACTTTGTCATAACATACTAGGAGGCTCCTGTGAGCCATAATGTGCTGGATGAATGCGGTGGTGATTCAGTGGATTGTGGTGTTGCCCCTGATAATTTTTCCAGCCCCATCTTCCCAGAATTTCTTGTGCAAGATTTACTAGCAGCTCTGCTGGTACCCTCTTCAAGCCAGAGAGGAAGATTTTCTCATGGCATCCCTCTCCTAGGCTTATTTTTTCAAATTAACTTGTCCCAATTTCTCTCTTTCTTCCCCCTTTATCCCTTAAGCTAAAGAAATAATAACCAATTACTTATTTATTATTTATTTTTAAGACAGCATCTCACATTATCACCCAGACTGTAATGCACTGGCATGATCTCAGCTCACTACAATCTCCACCTCCTGGGTTCAAGCAATTCTCCTGCCTCAGCCTCCTGAGTAGCTGGGACTACAGGAGTGCACCACCATGCCCAGCTAATTTTTGTTTTTGTAGTAGAGACGGAGTTTCACCATTTTGGCCAGGGTGATCTTGATCTCCTGACCTTGTGATCCACCTGCCTCGGTTTCCCAAAGTGCTAAGATTACAGTTGTGAGCCATCATGCCTGGCCCCTAACCAATTATTAAGTTAATGAATCTTCTCTTCTGGATATTATTTGAATTTGAAAATGTTAACACAACAAATACATAGGTGTGTGTTCGTGTATGTGCATATACATGATGATGTGTTAATTCATCTCAGGAAATTTTAGGGAAACTACTATTTATTGGTTGGAAAAGCTGGGAAAAATATTAGTAAATTGATGCTGCTCAAGTGCAGATTTCCCAGTTTCGATACTTTGACAAAACCATTTTCCATTGTAATGAATTAAAACCCTATGCTAGAAGTGTTGGATGTTAAACCTTAATATGTTGGAGGGGGCAAAATTGTTGCATATAAGGTCAGAGAAGTGACAAGACATTGCTTTATTTATAGTAAACCCCTGGGAGGTATAATGTTCATTCTAAAGCTAGGGTTATAGTTTCTCTCTACCAACAATAAAATGTATGTAATAAGAATTCACATTCATAAAGAGGGAGAAGGGAAAATGCATTAGCCTAGCACTTTTTCAAAAGGCAGAAAAGACATTTGATCAGATGAATGATTCTCATCTGTCATGAAACCCTTTCTTACAGAGAAAAAAGGAATATCACTATGTTTCTAATAGTAAAATGGCTGATTCCCATTTCCTGCCTAATGAATTATTTACACACTCCACTGAAGGCCATTTATACCCAATCTATACTTACACAATACTCCAGAAGATGGTGTACTCATTTATTAGATAATCTCTTCTGAATTCAATGTATTCTCTTCATTTACTCTGTAAAAATGTTGGTGTTCTCTAACTTAGAGATAAATGAAGGCGCATGTTACAATACACCAGCTCTACTCTAATCACAGAGAAATGGGTAAAGTGAATTTTTGCAGGAATGTCATTATTTGATCAATGAAAATAGACAACATAGACAGTTTAGAACCACGAGAGAAAGAACCATTGCAAGCTTACAGCATGATCCAGACCCTTACCCACTGTACCTTGGGATCCTGTTGCCATTTCCTGGCTCTCCTCTCACATTTCTTCTCTGTGATCCAGCTCTGCCAGGTACTAACACTACCTGACCTAGTTGAGGTTCTAAAGTTGGAAAAGTGGACCTCTTTAAACTAAAGATGGTGGTTTTAATATCTTGGGATAGCTTCTTCTAAGTGACAAATTGGTTGCTAGCTTTACACTTTTATTTGCACAGGCATTCATTTACCATACTTAGCGCATTCACGTAAGAGTAGTAGTTTTTCAGATTCTTGCTCCTCAAGAGCTGTACAGGAGGAAAGAGAAATGTATTTTCAAAGCTTTGCAGACTCCTCCAATCCTCTGCCCCTCATTAAAGACAGGATAGAAATTTCACAATAACGGTAGTAGCAACGGGCTGGTCCCCAGCCAAAAGTCCTAGTGCAACAAGGATAAATTCAAGTGAAATGAAGACCAGTTGACTTTTAGGTTGCTCAAAATTCATTTTGTTAAAATGTATTTCATGTTGCTGGCAGAATTAATTTCCTCATTAATGCATCAGCTGGACAACTGTGATGACTTTCTTGGTTTTAGAGCAAGATATCACTTGCAGTTATTAATTTGATATTAACTTTAAAATGCGTCTCTGTGTAGAGAAAGGTGTGATGGTGTTGCTAATAGAAATGTGGCAACAGCATGAATGAGTAGCTGGATTAGCACACTGTAACATTTTCTAGGTATAGTTCATGAAAATTGATTAAAAGTCAGGACTCCTTTTTTTGGATGGTAAATTTGGCCACATTTTAATGTGGATTGGGATGGCAGCCATTTCCTGAGGAATGCACTTGAAAATTTAGCATTTTGTTGTAATAAAAAAGATGCTTAAATTATTAATCCAGTAGTTTTTTTATCAGTAAGTATTTTCTGAATTTTAATAATTTCAATGTCAAATCTGTGGCTTTAAATTTTGTTCTTTATTCTCAGTAAATTAAAATGTTAACAATAGTCTTACTTTGGAGCTTCATGAAATTTGTAAGATATCCTTAGAGGCAAATTATTTTTAAATTTTTATTTTAAAATTATTACACAGTAAAATTGACTTCTTTTACAGTTCTATAAGCTTTAACATATGCATAAATTTGTGTGACTACGTCAAAATCAGGATAAAAAACCATCCTATCAATACAGTGAACTCCTTCCTGTTTATGTGTGGTCAAATACTATACAACCTCTGACCACCACTGATCAATTACCTAGCCCTATAGCTTTGCCTTTTTTCTGAACACCATATGCTATATGTAGAGAATAACGTGGTAGATAACCTTTTGAGACTGGCTTGTTTCACTCAGCACTTATCTAAGTGCTGTGTGTGTCAGTAGTTCTTCCATTTTATTGTTCAATGTTATCCTGTTGTATGGATGTGCCACAGATTGTTTATTCATTCTCCTGTTGATGGACATTTAAATTGTTTCCATTTTCTTTTCTATTACAAATGAGGATGCTGCAATAGACAAATCAAATGACCCCTATTTATCCATACCCTTGTACAGTCCCCAAGCCTTGAGAGTAAGAGAAACTTGTGAATATGACGGGATATCTTGTAATTAGGTTGTATTAAATAGCGCAATTTAAGAAAGGTAGATTATTCTTAGTTGGTATATTAGTCTACTCAGGCTGCCATAATAGAACACCAGACTGGGTAGCTTAAACAACAAATTATTCTTTTTCTCTCAGCTCTGGATGCAGGAAGTCTAAAATCAAGGTGCTGTCAGGGTTAGTTTCTGGTGAGACCTCTTTTCCTGACCAGCAATCTTCTCAGTCCTCAGATTGCCTTTTCCTCTGTGTGCAAACATCTGTGGTGTCTCTTTCTCTTTTTATAAGGAAGAGGTAAACATCTGTGGTATCTTCTTCCTCTTTTTATCCATCCCTATTGGATTAGGACTCCACCTTTATGATCTCATGCAACTTTTGTTATCTTCTTAAAGGCCTAATCTATAAATATAGTTATATTGGGGGCTGAGGACTTCAACATATAAGTTTGGGGGTGGAAGGACACAATTCAGTTCAAAATAGTGGGTCAGACCTAATTAGTTGAGCCTTTAAAAAAGATATGATCCTTCTTGATAAAGAAAGATTTAAAGGAGGGAGAGGAGGGTAGGGAGGGATAACATGGGGAGAAATGCCAGATATAGTATGCACCTAAAGTTAAATAAATGATTTTTTTTAAAAAAAGTGAAAGGGATTTGATGCAAGAGAGAATCTCCATGACTGTCTCTAAAGATGGAGGTATTATGTGGAAAGGAATGTGGGCAGCCTCTAGGAGCTGAGAGTGGCCACTACTGATACTTGGCAAAGAACCAGGGACCCAGTCCTACACTGCAAGAACTAAATTCCGCCACAACCACATGGACTTATAAGAGAATCCTGAGCTCCAGATGAGAACACAGCCTGACTGACACCTTGATTTTAGCCTTGTGTGACCCTGAGCAGAGAACTCACCCATGCTGTGCCTGGACTCCTGACCTGACTTATAGACAGTGAGCGAATAAGTAGACACTATTATAAGCTGTGAAGTGTGTGGCATCTTGTTGTAAAACAAGATTTCTTTCCTTTTTTTTTTTTGATAGAGGGTCTCACTCTGTCACCCAGGCTGAACTGCAGTGGCCTGACCGTAGCTCACTGCAGCCTCAACCTCCTGAGTTCAAGTGTTCCCCCTGCCTCAGCCTTTCAAGTATCTGGGACTACAGGCATGCACCACCACTCCAAGGTAATCTTAGAGGTGGAGTCTCACTATATTGTTCAGGCTGATCTTAAATTCCTGTGCTCAAGCAATCCTCCCACTAAGATCTCCCCAATTTCTGGGATTACAGATGTGAGCCACCATTCTTAGCCTTAGTAGTTTTGTCCTCACATATAAATTTTCCTATCAGTTTGTGGATATCTTTACATATTAAAAAAGCTTACTGGGATTTTTAATGGGATTGCATTAAATCTTTAGACCACATTAGAAAGAATAGGCGTTTTAGCTATATTAAATCTTCTAATCCATAAACACAAATTTTCTTTAATTATGTTTATCTTGTTTGGTTTCTTTCATTAGTGCTTTTTCAGGTTTTCATGTAAATCTTAAACATATTAGATTTATACCTAAGTACTTTGATATTTTAGAGCCATTATAAATATTTCAGATTTCTTAACTTGAAATCCAAATTCTTGATTGCTATTATATAGGAAAGCCATTTACTATCATACATTGACCTTGTTTCTGAGCCCTTGCTCAACTTGCTTATCATTCCAGGAGTTGTGTTATTCTGATTTGTTTTAAGCTTCTTTTGTATTTTCTGCATAGACAATCATGTCATCTGCAAATAGAGATAATTGTATTTTTCTTTCCAAAGTGTACCGTTTAAATTTTTTTTTCTTGTCTTATTGAACTAGCTAGGACACAGAGAACAATGTTGAATAGTTTTAATAACAACTCTCATTATCTAGTAGGCAATTTCTACATCTTGTTCTTCTCTGTGGGAATCTTGACTGTCCTTAACACTTCTTTTCTCCATAAAAATTTTAGAATCAGCTTTTCATCTTTCATAAAAATAACTGTTGGGGGTTCCACAGAGATTTCATTAACTCTATAAAACAATTTGGGTAGAACTGATATATTGACAATATTGAGCTTTTAACTCACAAAAATTTGGATCTTCTCATTCATTGATTTTCTTAATTTTCTTGACTTAATTCCATATATTTTCTCTGTGAAGTTTACATAAATATTTGTTAAATTTGTATTTCCAGATACTTGCTATTTTTAATCTTATTGTAAATGGTATTAAAATGTTAAATTCTTATTTTTTGTAAATAGATATGCAATTTTGTCATAAGGAATGAATATCTAGGAAAAAATAACATTATTATACATTTTACTGCAGATTGTTTTGTATTATCTATATACACAATCATATCATTTGTAAAAATGACAATTGTTATTTATAATTCCAATATATTTTGTTTGTACTCTTTGTCTTATTGTGGAGGTGAAGATTGCAAAATAAGGTTGAATAGTTGTATACAGCATCCTCACCTCAAATGGAGATCCTTTGAAGTGTCACTCTTAAGCAGGTTAAAAAATTCCTTTCTATTCCTAATTCATGAAGAAGATTTTTTTTCTTTTTAAATCCTGCCTGTGCATTCAATTTTATCAAGTGGTTTATTATAATGATTAAATACAGTTTCTCTTAGAATAACGCAATAATTTATAGTAGCTGCCTTTCCAATGGGAAATTAGCTTGCTCCAAGTGTATTATTCTTTTTATATCACAGATTTGGTTTGCTATTCATATATCTGTAATTTTTGCATCAATGTTCATGAGTGAGATTGGCCTATAATTTACTATTCTTGTACTCTTTCCCTCGGGTCTCTGTATCAGGTATCTGGTAGCATAAAACCAAGTCTGGCATGCTCCTTTTCCCTCTTCTCTGGAAAAGTGTGTGAGAAATTAGAATCATTTGTTCTTAACATTTGACACCACTTATTATGAAGCCATCTTTTGTTCATTCTCCAGGTAGCATTCCTTGCAGGAATGAGAGTATGCAGGGGGCAAGAGAGCTTTACCTCTAGTTTTCCCTCATCCTGAGAAGGTAGCCCATGTGGTACAAGATTTACGAGGGAAGAATTCCTGTTAAGTCTTCAGGTTTGGGCAGGCTTGCACTTGGCCCTTTGTACCCTAAACCAGGATTCTGACAACTTAACATCAAATTTAGTAAATGCTCTCAGAGTAAAATTGGCTTCCATGCTCAAATTAGTTATCTACTTCCAGTTTACATTTAGATGTAGCCTTATCGTTTTTTTCCTGTTTTATCAGCTTGTCAATGTTTTAAGAAAGTTACTCTTTATATTTCTTTATATTTCGTCTGGCACTTTTGGTTGTTTTCAAAAAGTTGCTCAGTCCAAACACCTGGGGAGCCCTGGTACCAAAATCAAAGTTAGATTAGCACTAGATTTCTATGAACTTTAATGTTTCCTTTCTAGAAAAGAATTTGTTTTGAGTTGAGAACAATTTCAATTTACTTTAGTCCCTCTTATATGCAAGCCATGATGTTGGGACATGGATGATACATTGATGAATAAGGTCTTCAGAACTTTACATTTCAACAAATGCAAGAAACATCTACGATTAGCAAGAACCTCAATTCTTTTCATTACTTTTGAAAAGTAGACCTTATTTCTGACTCCATTTGTCATTTCATTCTTCATAATTGATTTTCTGTAGGTACTTCTAATATTGCCCACTGCTCCTGGGTGCAAGACTAAGATTCAAGTTTCTCATTTGGATTAGCCATTAGTCTGCATTGAGTTATTACCACAGAAATAAACAGACGGGTACATTACAACCACAGAGAAGGCCAGAAAATGTGAGAAGAATATTCATAGAAGTATTGTGCAGAACTGTCAGGGCTATTGCAGTGTTTAGGCTAGTTTAGATCTTAGGTAATGAAGGGTTGGGTGGTATAAATGTTTCAGGATGAACTCCATAGTAACATGTACTTTGAACACTGATTTGTAGGAAGAAAAAGAAATGGACTCGTTGTAATGCACCTTTCAAGTTCTGAAACTGCAGGGGAAGTCTGCAGAGTTGGGATTTGGGGAAAAGCCAAAAATCACTAATTGTGAAAGGGCCTTCCTGTACAGAATAACCAAAGGATTTAAAAGATAAACTAGTATGTAACTGAGTGGAATCCCCATTGGTTGGTGAATTCCTCCCAATAGACCTGGAAAAGTGCAAATCTCCTTAATGTTTCTCAAATTTTGCATCTTCAAACAGGCGAGGCTTTATAAAATTTCCTAGTGCTAAAATAAACTAGTCTTTACTGACTCGAAATCAGTCTTTTATAAATTTTAGGGGTAGTGGGATATTTATCTTTCTATATCCTCACAGTTAATGATCGAGCACATTTAATTAATAATAAGAATATTAGTCCATAAAGATCTATCAACATATCATTTATTCTTTGAAAGCTGTTTATACAAAGAGATTTTAAAAACTGATTAAGAATTAGTTAGAATTCTTGTGGGGTATTTTTCTGATTGTATATGAAATGTTATATCTATAAAATATAAAATAATGTTTCTTGTCTATCAACTCTTTATATTGCCAGGATTGAAAGCACAAACATATTTATCCATTTGTTGTCAAGCTATCTAAAATGAATATCTTAGAATTCTAAATGGAAACTCATTTCGAATGTATTGCTCACATTTGAGCAAATAAATATCTAAGATTTTCAGGCTACTAACCAGATACATAGGTGAGGTAAGCCTGCTTGGCATCTGGAAACGTCACACAAAGGAAGCTATAGCTTGGTACCTAAGGAAACATATTTCTGAAAGCGGGTTCAGGCTTTTGTACTTACTGAGTATAGCTAAATTGACAGATGGAGAGGCTGTTGCAAGTACTGTCCATCTAAGAACTGAGTAGTGAAGAAGAAATAGGGGAACATCTTTCTAGATAAACAGCACATTTTCCATAAGCAAATAAATAAATGTACATAAGACTGATTAAAGCTCATGTTCAGAGTTTTTACTCTGTATTAGGCAAATTATCTACAATAGTTCTAACCTTTGCCATAACCAGAAAAATTAAGCATTAATATTTATTTCATTTTACTGATAAACAGAGTAACAAACAGGTTAACAAGTTTTCCCAAGATTATATAACTGGTAATGGTAAAATTAGAATCTGAAGCTGTTTCTTTCTGACTCCAAATCTTGAATGACTTTGACTATACTATTAGCCTAATGTTTACTGCTGTGAGCAAACAAAATGTGCACAGCTTCACTTGACACCTATTTAAAACTGCATATGTGAGTCACGTATGCAACCCTGTCTAGTATAGTTTCACATAACTATACTTCCAATGTTTATTCTTTCTCTAATGTTTATAACTTCCAGTGTTGAAAGTACTACTTGTAATTAAGGCTAATTTAATCTTATTTTTCACATTAAATACTTAAAGTCTTAGATCCTACTTGATGTATCATTCTTTAAATATTTCACTTCTTGCTTTCTGAATAGCCACATTTAGAAATAAGTGTCTCACAAACTGAATTTTGAGAAGAAATGAAAAAAAAGTTGACCGAATCTCCTTTTCCCTGTAGGCATTTTATGAAAAGGTATAAATAACAGACACTTCATCTTTGTTCTATAGAAGGAAAGAAAATGATAAACAAAAGTATTCTGGAGAAAAAGGTCATAGGAAAGTGAGGATAAAGATACCAAGACAAATTATAATGACTTCTCCTTTGGACCTCAGTGCTTATACATGGAGAAGAGAAATTTGACATGAGTTTTCTGCATATTTAGAAAACTTTTTATTGTAATTTTCTTCAGTAAGGGAGTTATTTCTGGACTATCAATTGTAAATAGACTTTGTTAAACAAGACAATAGACTTGAAAGTGAGGTTATGTATGAAATATTTAGGTTATTTATTGAGTGCCCAGTTAATAAACATTAATTTATTATCTCTCTTACCCTTCGCTACTTCTTTATTCTTTACAATTATTTTATTTTCTCTGAAAGTTCTGATCTTGTACAGAACATACTATTTGTGTCATTAGTTAAATTTGTGTTTATATCCTGATAAAAAAATTGTGTTTATATCCTGACATTATGAAAGGCAAAATATCTAAACTGTATAAAACTCTGTTGTTTTTCATCTAACAAATGAATCCATAGTACTTTTATGAGGTTTTCATATTATGCTGTATATAGGAAAAATACTTTTAAAATGTCTGTCAGTTGATTACAATTATTCAATGGCACATCTATCCATAAGAAAATAAACTTCTAAACAATTAATTTACATTAAATCATTTATTTTGGTCTCAATCAAGGAAAGATTTCTTGCAACCTCATGAGATACCTTGAGTCAGCCATGACTACCCATCTAACATGCCCTCTAATTCCTGACCTATGGACATTGTAAGATTATAAATGTTTGTTGCTTTAAATCACTAAATTTTGGAGTAATTTGTTACACAGCAATAGATAATGAATAAAAATCTCTTGAGGGATATGCCTAACATTTCAAATATAATTACCTACAATTTGTGGATGTCTTAAATGTTATCTGTAAAAGAAAGAAAGGCCTAAGTAATTGAGTGTTGTAGGTATGGATAATGGGAAGAGAATTTGAAAATATAAACAAGACTGTCTTCAAGGATATGGATTAATCACTCTCTGCTATTGTTTGTGTACTTTATTTCAATAGAATTTCAAAGAGAGGCTGTTTGGTTGACTGAAGAAAGTGCTTTTTGACAGAAGATGCAATTTATGTTAGATGAGTGATATCTTTGATGGCCAAAAAGACCTGTGGTAGTCTGAGAGTCAAAGACAAGCAGGAACACATCTGTAGTCAAACAGGTCAGGTTTATTTAGTAGACTGCATCAAATGAGAACATCCCCCAAATAGGAACTTGGGGTGTCTCAGCAATGGGGATTTCAGAGGAGTTGTTTATATGTTTGTGCTTGTGCTTGATATTCCCAAGGCAGATATGGAATGAACCCTGGCTTGGATTGGTTCTTGTCAACAAGGAGGAGCAGGTTAGCAATCAGATTTTCGGTATTCATTGTTCTGGTGGTGCTATAGTTTGTGTGTCCCCTCCAAAAAGCATGTTGAAATTTAATTGTCAATTATAATTGTATTGGGAGCTGGGACCTTCAAGAGATGTTTGGCTTATTGAAGCTCCACCCTCATGAATAGATTAATGTCATTATTGTGGGAGTGGGATAGTTATCATGGGAGTAGGCTCTTGATAAAAGAGTGGTTTCTGCCTGATTTCCTCTTTCTGTCTCTCGCGTGCTCACTTGCCCTTCCACCATATTATGACGCAGCAGGAAGGCCCTCACCACATGCTGATGACTTTTTAAAATTTCTCAGTCCCCAAAATTGTGAGAAATAATTTCTTTCTTTTATACATTACCTAGCCTGTGTTATTCTGTTATACCAGAAGACAATAAACTAAGATAGACATTGGGAAAACAACTCTGGCATGGGGACATCATTTATAAGAAAGTGACAATCACTCAGAGAAAAATCCTATTTAGTCATATTTTCAGCTACAGTGTGGTCTTTTGTATAAGCACTGTATACAAAAGTGCTATATCCCATTGGAAACACTTTTTTTTTTTTTTTTTTTTTTTTTTTTGAGACAGAGTCTTGCTCTGTCACTCAGGCTGGAGTGCAATGGTGTGATCTCGGCTCACTGCCACCTCTGCGTCCCAGGGTCAAGCAATTCTCCTGCCTCAGCCTCCTGAGTAGCTGGGATTACAGACAACTGCCACCGCACCTGGCTAATTTTTTTTTTTTTTTTTTTTTTTGTATTTTTAGTAGAGATGGGGTTTTACCATGTTGGCCAGGCTGTTCTCAAACTCCTGACCTTTTCACTTTCTCAAAAAGAATATTGCAACATAATCATGAAGTGAAGAGTTCTAAGATCCAGAATAGTCTCACAGAGTTGATGCATGTTTTTACGTGACTTCTGATCATTTTATAAACAATTAAAACAGTAAAGTAGGACAGGACCTTAGAAATTGTCATTATGCGGATGGAGAGCCTGCAGCACATGCCCATGATCTGCCAAGTGGTTTGTGCCAAAGGAAGGATTAGAACCCAGATCTCTGACACAGGACATCATCTATTTTCATCCTTGTACACAAACACACCTGTACCAATTTCAGGGGTGAAGTGTTTTGCAAGTGATTTGCTGTCGTGGACCGTCCGGGACGGGTAGGCACGTCTGCCCGGGGGTCTCTCGACCTGCAAGAGGGTCCCAATACCTGGAAGAGGGAGTGCGCCTGAGAAAATAATAAAGACAGAGAGAGAGAAAGCGAGGCGTCTGGAGGGCTGATAGGCTGTGCCTAAACAGCAAATTTTATTTTTCAAATGCCAGGAATAAATACACTTTCTTGGCTTTGATCTACATCATAGTAAGAGGAATGTAAATGTATGCCTCACATGGCCTATACAATAGAGAAGTCAGATATGCGATCAATGGTTGTAAAAAGTAACAAAATTTTCTACAATCACAAAGAGACTTGTTTATATCAAAACATTGTCCATGAGACTTGTTTATATCAAAACATTATTCAGGAGACTTGTTTATATCAAAACATTATTCAGGAGACTTGTTTATATCAAAACATTATTCAGGAGACTTGTTTATATCAAAACATTATTCAGGAATCTCTGAGTCAGGAATCCAAGCCATCCCTTATGGTGGCATTTTTCTTTGCAAATATCAACAGTTAAACCATTATCTAGGGTACAAGGCAGTTAGGTAAGTAAAGGTTAAAACTTATTCTTAAAGTCATAAAAAGGTCATAGCAGGAACCTGTTGCTGGTAGGGGGTTACTCGGTCTAGCAGCAACGCATAGTTTTAGGCCCAAACGATATTGTGGTTGATATTAGAAACTGATCATTCATCTTTCTTCCTATATTTCCGGATAGCTCGACTGCCTCCAGTAGGAAACTGTGTTTGGGATCAAACTCACCGTATAGTGAGACTCAACGCCTTTTAGGGGTCTCACACGGGAGTGTTCCCCACAACAGGAGTCTCACTATATGGTGAGTTTGATCCCAAACAATTTGCTACTAGTAAGAGTGAAAATACTGATGTGATTCTCTATAACTGTTTGCTCACTGTAAAAATTTCAAGCGTGCAATCATAATAATGTTATCTCTTTATTTCAATCTCCTTTCTCATCTCCATATGGAAAAATATGTGTATCTGACTATTATATAAAAGTAATAATATAGTAATACATACTGTTTTGCTGTTTGCTTTTCCCAATTAATAACACAATTTGGATATTGTTCTGTATCAGTGTCGATAAAATCTGTCAACACAGATAACATTATTTTTTTATTTTATAAAGTAAAGATGTCCTTAATGATATTCAATATACTCTTCTACATTTATAGACTATGTACATTTTGAAGCTAGGACTTTTTATTAAAAATAAAATAATTAACCATTTATTTAAAATACAAATATTTTTATTCAAAAATTATCTTGAGTAGCAAGGTTATTGAGATGAACAATAAATGGGCTCTGTACTGCTTATGAGAGATAGTAGGCCATTCTTACTGTGGCTCATGAGAAATATTTAAAATAAATAGTTCGGATACTGCTGTATTGTATCTTTCTATAATATATAAACATATCTCTGCATTTTCAGGTTTTGATCTTCAAGGTACAATTCACAAAATCATGCTGATCATAAATATGGTGATGAAATAGCAAGTAGCAGATTGGGATAGACACACAAAACATGATATTGTTATTTTGATTTCTAAGGGGCTGAATTCTCCAGTATTAAATACAGGGCCAATGAGTGATTTTTCATTTGTCCCTTGAGAGCCTATTATATCATCATTTTGTTGTTTGGAGTAAAGCAGTTTCTTAAAAATTAATCCATTTGTCATTAAATCATTTTATAGGCCTTTAGGTTGATATATTATTTTTTGAACTTGGAAACAAGAGTAAAGCCAGCCCATAGAACCAAGCTTCTACCTGTGGAATTCAGCTTTTATATCTTTATTTCATTTTCTTTATCCACCTTTATATGCCTTTTTATTAACCCCAAATAATTTGTCCTTCTTTATGCTTCTCTATTTCTTATAAAATGAGGGTTTTGTAGAAATAGATTATACAGTATGTAGAATTAATTCCATTATGGGATGTCAGTAATTTTTCTTGACTTCCTCCCGTGTTTGGCTCTAAATTGTGCTTCATTATAAAGCAATTGAGTTTTAAAATGGGTAAAGTACAGAACTAGACAGTATAGCACTATATCATTTAATTTAGGATGTTTTAATGGCACATTAAACATGTGATTCATGATGATCATGATATAAGTAACAGAGTGCAATAGGAATTTTCTTGGTAAATATAGCAAATGGACTTCTAATAAGAATGACTTTTAATGTGCTCACTGTTCTATAAAATCGTTCCATGGCAACTGTCGTTGGAAACCTCCTCTATTAAGGACAGTAAATTAGAATATTAAATTAGTTTCTCTAAGTTACTGAGATTAAGATAAGAAGTCAAAAAGTGCACGTGCTTCGTATGCCTTTTTAATTAAACTGCCTATGATTATTGTGTGTAATGTGTTGTGGTTTGAATATTTTCCTGAAAAACTATGTGTTGGAAATAATCCCCAGTGCAACAATGTTAGGAGGTAGGATCTAAAGGGAAGTGTTTAGGTCATGACAGTTCTACCCTCATGGGTGAATTAATGCTGATTACAAACAGGCTTGAGGTTGTGGGTTTGGTCTCTTGATCTCTGTCCCTCTCTTGCCCTGTTGCCTTCTGACACAGCAAGAAGGCCCTCACCAGATGCAGGCCCCTCAATCTTAGGCAATCCTGTCTGTAGAATTAAAAAAAATAAATTTCTCTTCACTGCAAATTACGTAGTTTTTGTTATTCTGTTATAGCAGTGCAAAATGGACTAAGCACATTACATGTGGTATTTAATTTGGCCATGCCACTTTATTTTACAAAATAACATTTTACTTACTTTTATTATGTAATCTCTTTCCTCTGTTCCACATTTTTAAAAAAGTATTTTCTAGAGCAGCTAGCAGGTCAATGAATGTTAAGTTATAAAATTTGCATGTCCATTCAAAGATACTCTACTGTAACTGACCATCACCTGCTTATAACCGAACCAATAATTAATTGGTTAGTACCAAGCTACGTCACAAGGCTGACTGGTTTCTCACAGGAATTAAGTACATTAATTGACATAATTGTAGACTTAACTAGAATTAATAGTTCATTGAATCTTAGAAGCAGATAAAATCTTACATCAGAAATTCTCAACTTCAACACTACTGATATTTTGGAATTAGATTTTTTGTTGTGGTTGTGGTGGGGCTGTCCTGGGCATTGTAGGTTGATTAGCAGCTTTCCTGTCTTTTACCCACTAGAAATACCAGTAGCACTTCTCAGTTGTGACAACCTGAAATGTCTTCAGCTATTACCAAATGTCTTCTGGGAGACAAAATACCCCCAGTTGAAACCTACCGCCTTAGAGAATGTCTGACCCAATACATTCATCAAGAGAGAAAACTGAAAGCCAGAGAGATAAAATTACGGAGTAAAAAATCACTATAATAATTTTATTAACATTATCTGAATTGAATAATCACTTTATTATGTCAAATTCTACATTTATAATATGTTTTATAAAGCTCATATAATGAGCACATCCACATAATTTGGGGGTGTATATCTAGATTGTGAATTTGAAGTAAATATATCTTACAGTTTAGTAGATTATGCTTTCCCAGATAAGCCAAGGTTTCAGATGCAAGTCTTTTATTAAGGACTTACTCCCTAGATAAATTATCAAGGGAGTGAAGGATTCATGATAGAAAAAGGGAAGAAGCTAAGTAACTGTTTAATTTCAGGTGAGGTCTCCAACTCAACACAATCCCATAGGGAGCTCAAGAGCACAAAGTACTCATCAGGCCGGGTGTGGTGGCTTATGCCTGTAATCCCAGCACACTGGGAAGCCAAGACACGTGGATCACTTGAGGTCAGGAGTTTGAGACCAGCCTGGTCAGCATGGTGAAACCCTGTCTCTACTTAAAATATAAAATTACCCAGGCGTGGTGGTGTGCGCCTGTAATCCCAGTTACTCCACAGGCTGAGGCAGGAGAATCGCTTGAACCCAGGAGGCAGAGGCTGCAGTGAGCTGAGATTGCGCCACTGCACTCCAGCCTGGGTGACAGAGCAAGCCTCCATCTCAAACAAAAAGTACTCATTAAAAGTATTTTGGCGGCCGGGCGCGGTGGCTCAAGCCTGTAATCCCAGCACTTTGGGAGGCCGAGGCGGGTGGATCACGAGGTCAAGAGATCAAGACCATCCTGGTCGGCAAGGTGAAACTCGTCTCTACTAAAAATACAAAAAGTTAGCTGGGCATGGTGGTGCGTGCCTGTAATCCCAGCTACTCAGGAGGCTGAGGCAGGAGAATTGCCTGAGCCCAGGAGGCGGAGGTTGCGGTGAGCCGAGATCGCGCCATTGCACTCCAGCCTGGGTAACAAAAGCGAAACTCTGCCTCAAAAAAAAAAAAAAAAAAAAAAAAATTTGGCTTTCCGGCAAAGGATCTGGGCTTATGTAATCTCAAATTATTCAGTCATTGGCTATGGACTACTATGGGATTGGATGTGGTAATAGAAACTTCCTAGGCACTTCCAGATTTATGTACTGAAAGGAGACAATGGATTACCTGGAGATTTGGGGGAAGGGTATAAAATTACTAAACATTTCTACCTCTGTGTGGGCAAGGAGATTCCAATGACTAAAAGAAATCCTCTGAGTGTTAAATGTACAACACCTCAGCAGTAAAGCATGTAGAAACTTGGAAAGGGACACACAAAGCTGGTAAGAGGTATATGAGGGTAACCAGGCAGGTCTACTTCACTGGTCTTGTGAAAAAAGCAGGGACTTTTGAGACAGACATATATATTCAAGTTCTGGCCTTGCTATTTAGGATGTGCTCTTAGGCAAGTTACGTGATTTTTTGACCCATAGTTTCTGTATCTTCAAATTTAAGGCAAAAATCCTTAACCAATTTTATCTAACTTTGTAAGAATTGAGTTATTTAACAAACACAAAATGGAGACCATATAACGAGCTATTGTTATTGTGCATTTCAATTCATGAACACTTACATCCTCCTATTTGGATGGGTTTTCTAAAATGTCCCTCATAAAGGACACAAAACTTCTCTATAGAAGTCTTGTACATTTTCCATTAGATATATTCCAAGTACTGGACATTTTTACTCCCATAGCAGATGATATTTCTGAATTTTTATATTTAAGCTTCTTTCCTGATATATAGGCATAATTAATTTTGTTTTATTAATTAGTATCTAGAAAATTGTTTTTCATATATTTCCTCAGATTAGTTTAGATTATCCATGTGCACAATCATATCATTTGTGAATAATAACAATTTTGTTTCATCCTGTACTAGTTCAACATATTTTGTTTACGCTATTTGCCTTACAGTGACAGTAAAGACCTGCAGTACAATGTTGAATGGCCATGAAAAACATCTTTGGTTCAATGGATATCTTTTAAACTTTTACCACTGGCTAATAATCTTTAGCAGGTTGAAGAAATCTCTGTTACTAGGCTGTTAAAAGATTTTTCTTTTTTCTTCAGTGCTTCATATATGTTCAGTTTTACAAATGCTTTCTTTCATATAATTCTGTGAATTTTTTCTCTTACAGTAATAACAATAATTTATATGAGATGACTTTCTAATGATAATTTAGCTTGTCCCAAGTATGTCTGTGTATCTGCAGTATATATATATATATATATATATATATTGCAGATTCTCTTTGCTATTATCATATGTCCAGGACTTTTACATCTATGTTCATGAGTGATAAATCGGTTTATCAATTGCTCTTTTTGTACTTTTCTCCTCAAGTTTATTTATTAGGATGCTGGTAGCATAAAACTGAATCAGGAGGTGTGTTTTTTTTTTTTTATTTTATTCTCTGGAAAAGTGTGCGTGAGATTATAATCAGTTTTTCTTGTACATTTGAGACCACTTTTATGAAGCTATCTTTTGTTCATCATCTAGGCTGCATTTCCTCAGAAGAGTGTGAGGCAGCTTTGCCTTTCATTCTCCCTCAACTAGGGCTACAAGAATTAGCAAATACAAGTGCCAGATGCCTAGTTAAATTTGAATTATTTCTCTCTCTATTATTTGCTAGGGCCACCATAGCAAAGTATCATACTAGGTATCTTAAATATCATAAATTAGTTTTATTACAATTCTGGAGGCTAGATGTCCAAGATCAAGGTGTTAACAAGGTTGATTTCATCTGAGTCCTCTCTCCTTGGCTGGTAGATAGCATCTCCTCCCCGTGTCTTTACTCTGTGCATAGGTGTCTTAATCTCCTCATATTATGAGTATTCCAGTCATATGAGCTCCGGGCCCAACCTAATGACCTCATTTTAATTGAATTACCTCTTTAGGTAATTAAAACCGTATCTCCAAATAAGTAACAATATAAGGCACTGGAGGTTAGAACTTTAACATGAATTTTTGGGAAAGATAATTCAGATCATAACATTGTCTATGCATGTTCACATCAAGATAAAGGGAGATTTGTGGGATATTCTTACACTAAAACATTACTTGCTGTTTATCTAAAACAAATTATAAATTTCTAAATTATCTACCTCTCTCTTTATATTCTCTCCAGGATTTACCTCTCTTTAACACTTTGTTGTTTCGCAGAATTTGCTTCTAAAATTTCTTACAGTTAGTCTTTGTTCCATTCACATTGTATAGTAGCTTCTACAGAGGTCCCTTCCAACTTATTTCATTATTTAACCCTTTGAAGATTCATTAATGAGAAAATATGCTCAACATTAGCATTATGAGCTGGTATACTGAATATGTACTAGCCCAAAGTTAAGAATTCTAAGAACTGTTCTTCGAATTTGCTTTGATGAAGCAAATAATACTGTCTTTCATGGCATAAATTACTTTACCATTCTTCAGAATTGTGTTGCATCCCTTAACTTTTCTAAAACAATGTCCTCCATCAAAAGAAAGCATGGTTATCAATTGTTATCTCCATCTTCTTGGTTTCATGCTGCAAGAATGCTTAGTGACATCCCTGTTACTTAACAAAGTTCTTCAAGTGGTGAAATCCAATTAAAATGATAGGTTTGACAAATGCCGTAATAATTATCCATGTTAGGTCAAAATTTCTTTCTTTTATTTTGACGCAGAGTCTTGCTCTGTCACCAGGCTGTAGTGCAGTGGCATGATCTCAGCTTACTTCAGCCTCCACCTCCTGGATTCAAGACATTTTCCTGTCTCAGCTTCCCAAGTAGGTGGGACTACAGGTGCTTGCCACCACACCCAGCTAATTTTTGTATTTTTAGTAGAGATGGGGTTTCACCATGTTGTCCAGGATGGTCTTGATCTCTTGACCTCATGATCCACCCGACTTGGCCTCCCAAACTGCTGGGATTACAGGCGTATGCCACCATGCCTGGCCAAAATTTATCTTTTAAAAATTCACAAGTAATGTTGTCCATTTACAAAAAACAGCCTTGATATTTAAAGGAATACATTTTTAATCAATTCTTTATTATTATTATTATTTGTGAAATGGAGTTTCGCTTGTTACCCAGGCTGGAGTGCAATGGCACGATCTCGGCTCACCACAACCTCCGCTTCCTGGGTTCAAGCAATTCTCCTGCTTCAGCCTCCCGAGTAGCTGGGACTACAGGCATGCGCCACCATGCCCAGCTAATTTTTTTTTTTTTTGTATTTTTAGTAGAGACGAGGTTTCACCATGTTGACCAGGATGGTCTCAATCTCTTGACCTCGTGATCCACCTGTCTTGGCCTCCCAAAGTGCTGGGATTATAGGCGTGAGCCACCACGCCCGGCCTAATCAATTCTTTAATACATTCAACAAGTTCCCTTAATCAATGGAGTACATTAATAATACTATTTGCTTTTCTTCAGTACATATAATATTATTGCTAGGGAGATATTGAAAATGATGAAGAATAAATAAGTAGACTTTACTTAGCAGCCTTATCTTAAAAGCCAACAAGAATTTTGAGGGCCTTTTCTTTAGAATCAAAATATGGTTAATATGGCATCAGTGCTTCAAGTAAATTAAAGGTTCTCTCAAATGCATTTGTTAAAGAAAGTCAATGGATTTTTAAATAGGAATTGAAAAATTTTGAATTCTGACAAAATCACAAAAATGTTATAATCTCTCAGGTTAAAAAATGTAAGGAATAAAGTAAGAGAGCTATTTTATGATTGTTACTTCAATATCAATATATAGGACATCAGATGCTGTCTGGGAGGCATTACGCAGAATATGGGCAACACAGTCAACATTCATCAAAGAATCATGCGTGCTTTACTTCAGCTTTAACCATGTTAATTCCTTAACACTTTGCTTTTTAGAAAGTGCTGCAGATTAACTATTGTGTCTAAAATAACATCTATAAGAAACTTTACTCACAAAGCCTAATGAGAAAGTATTTTTTATGAAAAAACAATTTCACAAAGGAAAAATATATTCTGTATTGTCATTATATGCATCTGTGGCCATGACATCAAAAGGTGAGGCATTTAGAAGTTTGATCATCTTTGAAACAGTAAATAAACTGTTACTTGTTGTTATCATTATTATTGCAGTAGATTTGGTCTTGGCACTTGAAAATTTGCTTCCAATTTGAGTTGAAAGACTGATGATTAAATATAGTGTGAAAAGCCATTACAACTTCTATTGCAATTTCTTCTTAATTTAAATGTGTTATTTTATCATTGTGTTATTTAAAAATGTGCTATTTTATCATAGTCTTTGGAACTAGCTGAGGAATTCATGCACAGCTGATAGTATATGATTGTTTATGTCTGAATTTCCACAATTTTCTGTATTGAATGAACAATTGGATATTGCAAAAAAGCTTTGAAAGGACTTTTTCCTTATTTAATAGATGTCCACTTTGCATAAATGTCATCATTTTTGCACTTGTGTTTGGGTATTGCAAGGTTCAAACAGACGTCAACAAAAATAGATGATACCAAAAATTGCCAAAATGAAAGATTGAATTTGAAAATCTCACAGCTGGGCTGGGTACAGTGACTTATGCCTGTAATCCCAATACTTTGGGAGGCCGAGGCAGGCAGATCATTTGAGGCCAGCCTGGTCAACATGGTGAAACACCCTGTCTCTACTAAAAATACAAAAACTAGCTGGGTGTGGTAGTGCACACCTGTAATCCCAGCTACATGGCATGCTGAGGGATGAGAATCGCTTGGACCTAGGAGGTAGCGGTTGCAGTGAGCTGAGATGGCACCACTGCACTCCAGCCTGGGTGACAGAGTGAGACTCTGTCTCAAAATAAATAAATAGATAATTAAATAAGTAAATCTCTCACAGTTGGTCAGTGTGTCTGTCACTCACAAGTCTGAACTAGTTTGTAAATAGTGATTGAATGGTGGAAATGTAAGCTTAAGTAACAAGTTGAACGGAATGTCTGATGCAAAAAAAAGGTGAATTTCCAATTTTTGTGAAGAGAGAACTGTACTTATTTGGCACAGACTTCAAAAACAAAGCCAGAGCTAATCCTATATAAGGTTTTCATTAGTCTGTGTGTCAGGGATTGGCAGGCATACAGAACTGGTAGTGTTTCGGGATTGACGGACTTTTGGCTGTGTATCCATGGTCACTAGACTAGGGCTGCTGTGTTCTGGTTGACTTTCATAAGCAAGGCCGCTGAATGGATAACCTTTCTGACTGCTTCCGTCAAGAAGTGAGCAGCTGTCACTGATTGGCTACCTTTTGGGACCAGAGCTTTGTCAGTGATTGCCTGCTTTTCAGTCACTGATCTGCTCACTTTCAGAAACTTATTTACTGGAGTGAAGTGGTCATTGACAGGCTGATGGTATTAATCAGTAATTTTATTTAATGATGGTTACTTGTTCAGGACTTGGGACTTTGGCAAAGAACAGACGTTTCCTTCCATCAATATTTCCTTTAATTCTAAGGCACTGATTCTGATTTCCTTCAACTAAACCTGAATGAGAGCCCAGATCTTTATCTGTGGAGGTATAATTACAGCTAATGTTGTCTTAAGCAATTTAATTGCTGATTACTGTGCTGGAAAAGTAACTCTAAGTGCTGAATGTTTGCAACTTGTTAAAAAAAAAAAAGTCAAATACAGGACATTTGGGGTTTCCTGATAAAGTCAGCACAAGATGCATGAAAAATCATGTAATGTACATATCCTGTGTATTCAGGATATCTAGGAACTCTAGATGAAGTTCATGTCTGAGGAAGTGTCTTTTATTACTGAGCTGTCTCAGTAGTGGTCAGGACACACCCTAGATTTCTGTAGGTAACAGGGCCCACTGCCCTGAGGGGGAAGAAGGAGAATTGAGTGGGAAGGACTCTGGGCATGCAGTTTCTGCTTCACTTCTCCCTTTTAATAAACTTTCTGCCCCTATCTTTTTCTCTACCTACTCCTTAAGGCCAATAACTCTTAAATTTGCAATTTTGAGGTTATTTGAAGTTTGAAGCCCAGATTCTGTAAGTGTGCCTAATTCTTTTTCTTTTGTCTCCTCTGACTGTATGTTTTCAAATAGCCTAAGTACAAGCTCACTAATTCTTTCTTCTGCTTGATCAATTCTGCTATTCAAAGTCTCTGATGTGTTCTTCCACATGCCAACTGCATTTTTCAGTTCCAAAATTTTTGCTTCATTTTTAAAAATTATTTCAGTCTCTTTGTTAAATGTATCTAATAGAGTTCTGAATTCCTTCTCTGTTTTATCTCGAATTTCTTTGCGTTTCCTCAGCAAGCTGTTTTCAATTTTCTGTACGGAAAGTCATATATCTCTGTTTCTCCAAAACTGGTGCGTGGTGCATTATTTAGTTCATTTGATGGGGTCATGTTTTCCTGGAATGTCTTGATACTTGTAAATGTCAGTGTCTTGGCATTGAAAGGTTAGGTATTTACTGCAGTCATTACTGTATAGGCTTGTTGTGTCCTTATTGAAAAGGCCTTATACATATTCAATAGGACTTGGGTGTTGTAATCTAAGCTATATCTGCTTTAGGGTCACCCCAAGTCTGGAAATGCAGTAGCTCTTGCAGATTTGTGCAGGCATCATCTTAATGGCCTTGGACATGATCCAGGAGAATTCTCTATTATGAGAGAATAAGTTTTGTTATTTTTCCCTTCCTATCTCCCAAACAGAGTCTCTTTTCAGAGACACCTGAAGCTGGGGGTGGTCTTATTCTGTTCCCTTACTTTCTCCCCAACAAATAGAGTCACATCCCTTGTTAGCTGTATTCCTAGGTATTTTATTCTCTTTGAAGCAATTGTGAATGGGAGTTCATTAATGATTTGGCTCTCTGCTTGCCTATTGTTGGTGTACAGGAATGCTTGTGATTTCTGCACACTGATTTTGTATCCTGAGACATTTCTGAAGTTGCTTATCAGCTTAAGGAGTTTTGGGGCTGAGACAATGGGATTTTCTAAATATAGAATTATATCATCTGCAAACAGAGACAATTTGACTTCATCTCTTCCAATTTGAATATGCTTTCTTTCTTTCTCTTGTCTGATTGCCCTGGGCAGAACTTCCAATACTGTGCTGAATAAGAGTGGTGAGAAAGGACATCCTTGTATTGTACTTGTTTAAGAAACTATCATCCAAGTGAACAGTCAACCTACTGGATGGGAGAAAAGTTTTGCAATTTACTCATCTGACAAAGGTCTAATATACAGAATCTACAAGGAAATTAAACAAATTTACAAGAAAAAACAACCCCATCAAAAATTGGCCAAAGGATATGAGCAGACACTTCTCAAAAGAAGACATTTATGCGGCCAACAAACATGAAAAACAGCTCGTCATCACTGGTCATTAGAGAAATGCAAATCAGAACCACAATGAGATACCATTTCATGTCAGTCAGAATGGTGGTTATTAAAAAGTCAAGAAACAATAGATGCTGACAAAGCTGTGGAGAAATAGGAATGCTTTTACACTGTGGGTGGGAATGTAAATTAGTTTAACTGTTGTGGAAGACAGTGTAGCATTTCCTCAAGGATCTAGAACCAGAAATACTATTTGATCCAGCAATACCATTACTGGGTATATACCCAAAGGAATATAAATCATTCTACTATAAAGATACATGCACACGTATTTTTATTGCAGCACTATTCACAATAGCAAAGACATAGAACCAACCCAAATACCTATCAATGATAGACTGGATAAAGAAGATGTGGTACATCTGCACCATGAAATACTATGCAATCATAAAAAGGAGTGAGATCTTGTCTTTTGCAGGGACAAGGATGAAACGGGCAGCCATCATCCTCAGAAAACTAATATAGGTACAGAAAATCAAACACCGCATGTTCTCACTCATACTTGGGAGTTGAACAGTGAAAACACATGGTCACAGAGAGGGGAACAACACACACTGGGGCCTGTTGGGAGTGGGGAGGTGAGGGAAGGAAACCTAGATGACAGGTCTATTAATACAGCAAACCACCATGGCACATGTATACCTATGTAACAAACCTGTACATTCTGTACAGCTATCCCAGAATTAAAGTAAAACAAAACAAAAAACAATAACAAAAAAGAAACCTAGTGAACTGAATTCAACCACATGTTAAAAGTATCATTTATCACGACCAAGTGGGATTTATCTCTGAGATACAAAAGTGGTTCAACATACGTAAATCAATTAATGTGTTACATCAACAGAATGAAGGAAAAACACCATATGATAATTTCCATTGATGCTGAAAAAGCATTTAATAAAATTTAACATCTCTTCATGATAAAATCTCTCAAAAACTAGATATGTAAGGAACATACCTCAAAATAATAAAAGCCATATAAAACAGATCCACAGCTAGTATCATTTGGAATGGAAAAAACTGAAAGCCTTTCTACTAAGACCTGGAACACAAGAAGGATTCTTATTTTCACTACTGTTATTTAAGATAGTACTGGAAGTTCCAGCTAGAACAATCAGGCAAAAGAAAGAAATAAAGGGCATTGAAATTGGAATGGGAGAAGTCAAATTACCCTTGTTTGCAGATGATATGGTCTCATATTTGAAAAAAATACAGACTTTCCAAAGAAACTACTAGAATTGTTAAACAAGTTCAGTAAAGTTGTAGGATAAAAAATAAACATACAAAATTCAGTAGCATTTCTATATGCCAACAGAGAACAATGTGAAAAATAAATCTTAAATTCCATTTGCAGTAGTCACACGTAAAATTAAATATCTAGGAATTAACTAAGGAGGGGAAAGATTTTTGTCAATAAAGCTATAAAACACTGATGTAAGAAATTAAAAAGGACACTAAAAATACAGAAAGATATTTCATGTTCATTGACTGGAAGAATCAACATTACTAAAATACCATTCTACCCAAAGCAATCTACAGGTTTAATGCAATCTATCAAAATACCAATGACATTCTTCACAGAAATAGAAAAAAATATTCTAAAACTTATATTGTACCACAAAAGACCCAGAATAGCCTAAGTTATCCTGAACAAAAAGAGCAAAACTGAAGAAATCACATTACCTGACTTCAAGTTATACTACAGAGCCGTAGTCACTAAAACAGCATGGTATTAGCATAAAAACACACACGTGGATCAATGGAACAGAATAGAGAAACCAGAAATAAAATCCACACACCTTTCGTAAACTCATTTTAGGCAAAGGTGCCAAGAATATATACTGCAGAAAAGATAGTCCCCTCAATAAATGGTGCTACGTTAACTGGATATCCATATGCAGAAGGATGAAGCTAGACCCTTACCTCTTGCCATATACAAAAATCAAATAAAAATGGATTAAAGACTTTAAAGACCTCAAACTATTTAACTCTTACAATAAAACACTGAAGAACATCTCCAGGACATCAGTCTGGGCAAAAATTTCTTGAATAATACCCCACAAGCATAGGCAACCAAAACAAAAATGGACAAATGAGATCACATCACGTTACAAAACTTCTGCCCAGCAAAGGAAACAACCAATAAAGTGAAGAGACAACCTACAGAACAGGAGAAAATATCTGCAAACTACTCATCGGACAAGGAATTAGTAACTAGAATATATAACCAGCTAAAGCAACTCTAGAGGGAAAAAAATAATAATCCAATTAAATATTGGTCACAACATGTGAATAGACATTTCTCAAAAGAAGACCTACAAATGACAAGCTGGCATAGGAAAAGATGCTCAACATCACTGATTTTCAGAAAAATGCAAATCAAAACTTCAGTGAGCTATCTCACCCCAGTTAAAATGGCTTATATCAAAAGAGGGGCAATAACAAATATTGATGAGGATGCGGAGAAAGAGAGAACCCTCATATGCTATTGATGGAAATGTTATTACAACCACTAGGGAAAGCAGTTTGGAGGTTCCTCAAAAAGTTAAAAATAAAGCTTTCATCAATTCCAGCACATCCCACTACTGGGTATAGACCCCCCAAAACAGGATATCAGTATATCAGAGAGACATCTGTAAACACATGTTTGTTCCAGCAGTGTTCTCAATACCTAAGATTTGGGAACAGCCTGAGTGTTCATCAACAGACGAATGGATAAATAATACATGCTACATATGCATAATGGAGTACTATTCAGCCATAAGGAAGAATAAGGTCCAGTCATTTCCAACAACATGGATGGAACTGAAGATCATTATTTTTTGTGAAATAAGCCAGGAACAGAAAGACAAACATCATATGTTCTCACGTATTTGTGGGATTTGAAAATCAAAACAGTTGAACTCTACGCATGAACATGGAGAGGTAGAAGGATGATTACCAGAGGCTGGAAGGGTAGTGGGGATATCTGAGGATGATTAATGGGTACAAAACAAAACTGTTAGAAAGAATGAATAAGACCTACTATTTTCTCGCACAACAGAGTTACTTTAGTAAATAATAATTGTATATATTAAAATAATGAAATATTATAACTATATTGTCTGTAACACAAGAGATAAATGCCTGAGGGTATGGATACCCCATTCTTCATGATGCAGTTAATGCTTTGTAGGTCTGTATCAAAACATTTCATGTACCCAATAAATATATACACCTACTATGTACCCATAAAAATTATAAAAAGTGCTGAAATATGAAGCCTGCCTCCTGCCTTCTGCCTGTGCTTTGCCTTCATGGAAGAATCCCAAAGTGGTACAGCTGCTCACCTAACCTGAGAATTCTCATTAAAATCTATCAGAGTGTGTTATTGGAAATGTTTCCTTCCGAGGCCCTAACACTCTCATCTTGGAGGTGGAGACACTGGCAATTAGATGGCATATGATGCTTGCTGCGTTGGATCTCACATATTTTCATCAGCCAACATCAGTTTAACAAGGTAGTGTGCTATCTCCATAAGCTCACCATCCACTCTGCAAATGTCTATACCGTAGGCCAATGCACTTGGAATGGACTGAATGTTTATGTCTCCCCCAAATTTACGTTTTGAAATTCTAACCTTTCATGGTAATGGTATTTGGAAGTGAGGCCTTTGGGAGGTGATTAGGTTTTATGTGTGTGTGGGGGTGGTGGTGGCACATGACTGAGATTATTGCCCTTATAAAATAAACCCCAAAGAGATTCCTCACCCTTTTCACTGGGTGAGGACACAGTAAAAAGACAGTTGTCTATGAACCAGAAATTAGTTGGGCCTCGATTTTGGGTTTTCCAGCCTCCAGAACTGTGAGAAATAATTTTCTATTGTTTATAAGGCACTAAGTTTATGGTATTTTTGTTATAGCAACCTGAAATAACTAAGACACCCTTACCCCATGCTGCATCTGGTGGCAACATAGACTAGCAAACACAGATATCCACCATCTGTTGTGCAAAAATTCAAGGAGCATGAAAAGTCAGTCTAGGCTTGGGACATCAATTTCTCTCTCCTTACAGCTACATGTCCTCTTCCACTACTCATGGTATTCCTCGCCTGTCTCAACTATGTCTCATCATTCACAAACCCCATTCATTTGCACAGCTCCAACCTCAGGGGATAGGGTCCCCTGTTCATAGGGGAAGAAATACCCACGTTCAGGAGACATAAAGATAGTTTTCAGCTCAGGTACATTGGCAAGAATGCATTGGGTCCCAGGGTCATCAAGAAATGTTGCTCTCTCAGAAGCCATAAATAGTATCACTTGATATTTGGGAGCCAGCCATAGTCAGTCTTCTTGACAATATGTAGCAAGGAGTCTAGGTAGGATGGGGTGTCTGATATGCTCTGATTCTTTTACCCAGTATACCTGTTCACTCAAATTATCCAGTAACTTTCATCTGGCAGTGGTGAGTAAGAGATTTCTCAAGCCTATTCATATATGTTGTCCTGGTTGCACCACCCGGATCCTTCGCTTTCTCTCTTTATGGCTACTCCACACATGGCTGAATTCTGGATTCAGAACTCTGACTACCAGCCTTCCCAGACCTCTCTGGACTTGGTTGTGCATGGTGTCTCTCTCATGGACTCTGGAAATTCTTCCATCCCCTTTCTTCTTGATACTCCTTACTAGCTGAGAGTGTCACGTGTGGCCTCCTTCCCCGGCACTTACTTGGTCATTCTGACAAATGCTTGCTTTTCAGTACAAAGGGCAAATATCTTTTTGACATCAGATATTTTTTGTCTCCTGTGGCCTTGACTGAGACATCAGAACTTTAACGAACAGCTTGAGGAATCCTGTGGTTCAGAATATTACTACAGAAATCCACATGTGTGAGGTAGTAGGCAATTATCTGCTAAATCTAATTAGAAAACATTAAACAAATTAAAATAACAATATTAAAATTAAATTAACATAATTGTGAGATACTATTTTTCAACATAGAAGTTTAGCTAAAGGTTAAAGGATTGAAAACAATGTCTGGGAGGAAGGTGAGGGCTAAAAATTTACCTACTCGTTACAATGTTCACTATTTGAGTGATGAATATACTGGAAGCCCAAATCCCATAAATACACAATCCATGTAATCCATATAACAAACCTGTACATGTACACCCTGAATCTAAAATAAAATGAAATTTCAAAAGAAAAAATAATATCTGTGAGAGTGCATAGTATTTGCATACATTAATTTGTGAGAATATGAATTGGTAGAATATTTGTGGGATAACATTTTGGCAATATTAAAAAATAAATTTGCTCTATCTCAACTTCTGTTTTTCCATGTTTTTTCTTATTCACACATGCCAAAAAATTGATGTGTGAAGATGTTTATTTCAGTTCTATTAATTATATCAACTAATGGCAAACTACTTATGTGTCTGTCAGAAGGAGAATTGTTAAATTAGATTGGGCACTTTAGAATTTCAAGACAGTAGATAAAACAGTGAGATAGATTTATACATGCTGGTATGGAATGTTGCTGTGGTCACTTTGTTAACTGACAAAGGCAAGTAGAAGAACAATATGTATATCACTACCCATGATGTTAAAAAATTACAACATATTTTATAGCACATCTATATATTACAAAGCTTATTAAAATTATACATACTAGATTTTTTTATTGTAATTCCCTCTGAGGAGAAAGTTGAATTTTGAGGGAATGTCATAAAGGGAGGGAATTGATTTATGTATGCTGTAAGAAATGCTTGAAACAAGAATATATGCATTATTAGTAGCTTTGCTGTTAAAATATTTAAATAAGCTTATCAACATTAATAGTATGTCTGTATTGGTCAGATGAAGGAACTGCTAGCTGATGCAAAACAAAAACCTGAAATCTGAATGGCTTAACACAGCAAAAGTTTATTTTTTTGTTCACATAAAATCTTGCGTAATTTGGCAGTGGGTCTTTGCTACCAGGTGACTCACAAATCCAAGCTGTTTCTGTCTGGTAGTTCCATATCTCAACATGAGTTCTCCATATTTGCTGCTGACTGGAAAAAAATAGAGGTGGCCACCTGGATTTCACATGTCTTGGCCTATAAATGACAAATATTGCTTCTGCTCATATATCAGTGGCAAAGATAGTCACATGACCCTTCCTAACTGCAAGTGAACTAGGCAATGTACTTTTTCTCTGAGCTCAGGAAAGAAATCAAGACAGCATGTGAATGAGCACTTGCAGGATCTCTTATTACCTGTTACATAGCAGGTCCTCATGAAAGAGCAATTATTACACTTCGTTAGGGCAACAACCCTCTTTGTTTCCTGGAGGAGTTTCTCAGAAGGTCAAATTGGCCTTGCATTTTGCCAGCTTTCCTAAGATTTTATTATGTGACAGATGCTTTCAAATAGAGAATTACGTTTTTAAAAAGAATGTTTTAAATCTCCGAAGAAAGGGTTCACCTTTCTTCACTCAACAGCACCTTTCTGCACTTCTCTTTCTAATAATTTCTATAATATCAGTAGCCTGAGTATTTTCTCCTTCTATTTGTTACATGGTCATACTGTTAACTTCAAAGACCCTGCTTCATATCACCTGAATTTCCCTGCCTCAACATTTGTACAGGTGCCATTAGACATACAAAAAACCAGGATTTTTTTTTTTTTCTGGGAAGAGTACACAGACAAGAGGTAATAAACAGGTAGTGAGGCTTTTTTTCTTCTTTTTCTTTCTTTCTTTCTTTTTTTTTTTTTTTTTTGAGACTGAGTCTCACTTTGTCACTTAGGCTGTAGCGCAGTGACATGATTTCGGCTCACTGCAACCTCTGCCTCCTGGGTTCAAGTGATTCTCCTGCATCAGCCTCCTAAGTACCTGGGATTACAGGCACACACTACCATGCCCAGCTAAATTTTTTTGTATGTTTAGTAGAGACGGGGTTTCACCATGTTGGCCAGGATAGTCTCGATCTCATGACCTTGTGATCCGCCATCTCTACTAAAAATTCCTTGACTTTTGTTTCAGACTAGTGAAGCAAAAGTCAAGGAAAGACACTGCCCACCAACTCTCACCCTCCCAGAGGTCACAGCAGAGTTCTGAGTAACCCCTTCGCTTCTGCAATGGGTGGTCACCTCAGGTCCCATTCAGAGTCTTATCTTGACTCCTAGCAGAGTATGGGACTTCTCCCTCTGCTGACCTGAAGCAGCACTCCTCAGAACAGGTCACATACCTCCCTGCAAACACAAGGCAGAAGTCAGAGGGCAACTCAGTTTCAATTATTCTGGGGTCTCCTGGGACTAGAGGAGGGCCAGGGATCTTATCTGTGAAATCTCCATGCTTCACCTTGCCCGTAGCCTCATTCTTCACTCTGTGTCTTATCTTGAAAGTCTTGAAATTCAATAGTGCTGGACCCTCATCCCTCTGCTACAGGGAAGTGCCATGTGTGGTCATATTATCAAGGAGTTTTCTTAGCAATGTTTTCTCCTGTTGAAAACATTGTGTCATTTTATGTAACTGTCAAATGAAGAGTTCTAAGAGACAGCATGAGCTAGCTGGGTTGATGTGTTCTTCCTAACTCCTGATCCCTCCATAAACAATTAAAATACTAAAGTAGGACAGAACCTCAGAAATTGTTATTTTCTGGATGGGGAGACTGGAGCATAGGGAAGTTTTGAAGAATATCGCAAAAATCTTAACTGGTCAGAATTCAAATTTTATTGGTGATCAGAATTAAAATACTAAACTGGGGCTCTATGACTATGTTCTCACTGTGAACATTTCAAACAACGTAGTCAAAATGAAATTCCCTTGTGCCTTCTTTTCAATCCTTTCCATCATGCCCACTATTATGTAACCTAATTGTAAGTTAATTTTGTATGACTAGAAATGTGAACTTGACTTATATAAGCACAATAATAAAGTACCTATCATTTATTTGCTTTGTCGCCAATTAATAATCCATTTAGAAGAGTATTCCATATCAATCTTACGACTGGCCTTAGAGTCTGAAAACAAGGTATTATTTCATCATTATTTGCATTGAGATGCTCTTGGTGGCATTGTGTATATTGCTAATATTTCTAGATTTTGTTAGCAGTCTACAGACAGGCATGCCTTGTTTTATTGCACTTTGCAAATATTGCCTGTTTTACAAATTGAATGTTTGGGGCAACCCTTCGTTGAGGAAGTCTGTAGCACCATTTTCCAACAGCCTGTGCTCACGTCTTGTTTCTGTATCACATTTTGGCAATTCTCACTATATCTCAAGCCTTTTCATTAATATTGTATCTGCTATGATGATCTGTGTTCAGTGACCTTTGATGTTATTATTGTATTAGCTTGGCACATAAGTAATTGCAGAAGTAACTTTTAATTAAAAGTAATGGCAAGAACCTCAATTACTTCTGTGCCAACCTAAGATTGTTTTGAGACACCAAAAACAGTACCCATATAAGATGACAAATTTAATCAATAAATATATGAGTCCTGGCTGCTCCATTGGCCAGCCCTTCTCTTCTGTCTTTCTCTCTCTCCTTGGGCCACCCCCTTCCCGGAGACAAGAAAACATTGCAGTTAGGTCAGTAAATAACCACAAAATGGCCTCTTGGTGTTCAAGTGAAAGGGAATCACACTTCTCCCACTTTAAATCAAAAGCTAGAAATTATTAAGCTCAGTGATGAAGCCACATCAAAAGCCAAGATAAGACAAAAGCTAGGCCTCTTGTACCAGTTAGCCAAGGTATGAATTCAAAAGAAACTTTTAATTTCTTGAATGAAATTAAAAGTGCCAGTCCAATCAACACACAATAAGAAAGTGAAACAGTCTCATTGCTGATATGGAGAAAGTTTGAGTGGTCTGTATGGAATATAAAACTACCCACAACATTGTCTTAAACTAAAGCCTAATCCAGAGCAAGGCCCTAACTCTCATTCTATAAAGGCTGAGAAAGGTGGGATGCTTCAGAAGACAAGTTGAACACTGGCAGAGGTTCAGGAGATTTATGGAAAGAAGCCATCTCCATAACATGAAAGTGCAAGGTGAGGCAAAAAATGCTGATATAGAAGCTGCAGGAAGTTATCCACAAGATCAAGCTAAGATAGAAGTGGCTACACTATACAGCATATTTTCAGTGTAGACAAAACAGCCTTCTATTGAAGGAACATATTATCTAGGACTTTCATAGCTAGAGAGAAGTCAATGCCTTGCTTCAAGGCTTAAAAGACAGGCTCTCTTGTTAGCAACTAAAGAAGCAGGTGATTTTAAGTTGAAGTCAGTGTCCATTTACAATCCTTAAAATTCAAGGGCTTTCAATAAGTGATGATCAATCTACTCTACCTGTGATCTATAAATGGAAAAACAAAGCTGGGTGATAGCATTTCTGTTTACAGCATAGTTTACTGAATATTTTAACCCTGCTATTGAGATCTACTGCTCAAAAACAAGATTCTTTTCAAAATATTACTGCTTATTGACAATGTGCCTAGTCACCCAAGAACTCTGATGCAGATCATCCATTCCACAGCCTATGAATCAGGGAGTAATTTTGACTTTCAATTTTTTAAAAAAAATTTCTACTTTTTATTATTACCAAGTATAGCATTCATTTTAGTTCTTCAATGTCATCCATACAAAAAAAAGTTGAAGATGATCTGCATAGCTACTTACTAATTTTGATGTGAAAAATTGTCAGCAGCCTTGTCATATTCTAAGTGTCCTTTAAAATAGCCCTTTCTTACATTAAAAAAAATTTTTTATATATATTTTTTATTGTACTTTAGGTTCTGGCATACACATGTAGATCATGTAGGATTGTTGCATAGGTATATACATGGCAATGTGGTTTGCTGCCTCCATCCCCCCGTCACCTATATCTGGCATTTCTCCTCCCTGTGTTATTCTTCCCCGACCTCCCTACCCTCCACTGCCCCTCCCCTAGTGCCCCCCAACAGATTCCATTGTGTGATACTCCCTTCCCTGTGTCCCTGTGTTCTCATTGTTCTCACTCCCTGCCTATGAGTGAGAACACGCAGTGTTTGATTATATTCCATAAGGCTTTAGCTGCCATAGATAGTGAATCTTCTGATGAAATCTTCTGGGCAAAGCATACTGAAAACTTTCTGGAAAGAATTCACCATTCTAAATTCCCTTAAGAACACTTTTGATTCATAGAAGAGATCAAATTATCAATATTAAGAAGACTTTAGAAGTTGATTCCAGCTCTCATGGATGACTGGAGGGTTTAAAGACTTTAGTGGAGGAAGTTACTGCAGATATGGTGGAAACGGCAAGAGAATTGGGATTAGAAGTGAAGCCTAAAGATGTGACTGAATTACTACAATGTCATGAGAAAATATGAACAAATGAAAATTGCTTCTTATGGATAAGGAAAGAAAGTAGTTTCTTGAGATGAAATCTATCCTGGCAAAGATGCTGTGAATGTTGTTGAAACCACACACACACACACAAAAGATTTAGGATATTTTATAAACTTCATTCATGAAATAGTGGCAAGGTTTGAGAGGACTGATTCCAATTTTCGAAAAAACTTCTGCTGTGGGTAAAATGCTATCAAACAGCATCAGGTGCTACAGAGAAATCTTTTATGAAAGGAAGAGTCCATCAGTGTGGCAACCTTCATGGTTGTTTTGTTTTAATTCATTGCCACAGCCACCCCAGGCTTCAGCAAACACCACCCTTGTCAGTCAGTAGTCATCAACGTTGAGGGAAAATCTTCCACCAGCAAAAAGATGATCACCGCCTGAAGGCTGAGATAATTGTTAGCATTTTTTTCCTCAATAAAGCATTTTTAATTAATGCATGTACCTTTTTTCTTAGACATAATGCTATTGCACACGTAATAGAACACAGTGTAGTATAAACATAGCTTGTATATGGGAAAACAAAAAATTGTGGAACTTTTTAATTCCAATATTCACTTTATTGCAGGGTTTCAAACTAAACCCATAATGTCTTTGTATGACAGTATAGAGCTACCTTTTTAAAAAAGTAAAATAGATGGTAATTTAGTTCATTTGCATTGCTAAAAAGGAATACCCAAGGCTGAGGAATTTATAAAAACAAAAGTTTATTGGGTTCGTGATTCTGCTGGCTGGAAGATTGGGCATCTGGTGAAAGCCTCAAGCTGCTTCCACTTATGGAAGAAGGCAAAGGGAGTCAGTATGTTTAGCAAGCACATGGAAAGAGGAAGCATGAAAAAGGGGAGATGCTAAGCTCTTGCTGACCATTAGCTCTTGTGGGAACTAATAGAACAATGAAATATACTCCTCTGTCTTCCAGCAGGAGCAAAGGACATTGACTTCTCTCTAACCATGAAAGTCCTAGACGATATGTTCCTCCAATAGATTGTTGTTTTGTCTACACTGAACATATGTTGTTTAGTATAGCCACCTCCATCAATTATCTTAGCTAGATTTTATGGATAACTTGCTACAGCATCCGCATGAACATTTTTTTGCCTCACCTTCTGCCTGCACCCCCTGGAAGGCATTAATCTATTCATGAGGGCTCCACCCCTAAGACCCATGCACTTCCCATTAGAGCCTGCCTCCAACATCAGGTATCACATTTCAACATGAGTTTTAGAGCCGTTGAACATCCAACCACAGCATATAGTTACTTCTGTAGTTAAAACTTTTAATGCATATTTGTCCTCAAACATTTTCATGAATGCCAAGAGTGCCGAGATGTATGATTAGTTTGCTAAGTATTGTTTGTGAGAGTCAGTGGACCATTTTTTCCATGAATCATGAAAAATGTGAGAAGGAAATAAATAAAATGGTTGAGTACTGCTATACTGTGTCTTTCTGTTATAGACTTGCCTCTGCATTCCATTCTTGCTCCTCACGGCCAGTCCACAAGTCATTATTGATCATAATGATAAAATATACTCCTCCCTCTCCCAGCAGGAACAAAGGGTGTAAAGGTAGCTTCTGCTGATTGAGTGACAGGAACCTAGGTTATTGGATTATTGCCACATGTGTGTCAACTTCCCGGAAAGTGAGCTGTGTGTAAAGAAGTCAGCTTTGGTCCAAAGAACATCTTCTTGACCCAAACTCAGAAGGCTGCTGTCAAGTTTGACATTTATTTCAGATTAAGCAACAGCAACTGCTTCAGCCTTCCTTGCTAACTAGGAGCAGAGGTCCCAAGAAAGGTTGCACAGGCTGTAATCAGAAGGAGGTTAACACTGTAATAAAATAATAAAAAGCTGGACAACCTGCTGGCTAACAGTAGTCCTCAGGATCATCCAGCTAAATGGAGAAATCCAGTGGTGAGTTGAAATGTCTGTTCCGAGGACAGATTATTGCTGAGCAGAATTCATGTGATTTTTAGTAGTAGTGGCCTCAGAAATTGCCTTAAAATTGCCTAAGCATACACAAAATGTGATAACCTGAAGCATACACAAAATATGATAATCTGGTCCTGATGTCCAACAGTTAAAGCCTCCTAATTAAAGGTCCAGCGAGGGATTTTCCATTTGTCCTTTGAGAACTTTAAAAATTTTATTCCTATGCTGCCTTCAGATAAAACAAGCTCATCACCTAATCAATTTTTTCATGGAATTATTTTGTAGCCTTCTAGGTTTATTGTATTTATATTCTTTTTCTAATAGAGGAATATGAGAGTAAGGTACAGTACACCTTTTATGCATTCATTTCGTTCCTTTTGTCCTCTCTCATGTACTACATTATTAATGTAAAATATATTTTGTTGCTTTCTTTCTTAAATGTTGGGGATTGAATAAGTAGATTATTCAAGGAATAGGTGAAATTAATGTCAGCCAAAATGTTAGTGTTTTATTATTCACCATTTTTCACTATTTGATTCTGCACTATGCCTCATTTTGAAGTAAAGGTATTTTAAAGTCCATAAAATTCTGAATTATACTGTTTTGTATGACATGTTTAATAACATATTAAACACTTACAATTGACAAAGACCATGCTACGTTAATTGAAAAAGCTAGAATAGAAAGGTGTTTTTTTTTTTTTGCAAATGCAGCACATGAATTTTAACCACAGTTCTTTTAATGTGTTTACTGTTCTATGAAAGTATAATTTGATGATTGTTCTTGGAAATCTGCTGTATTAAAAGTAAATTAAAGCATTAAGTTACTTTTTGCTTGTTACTCAGATTAAAATAAAATTTCAAAATGTGAATACTGGGCCAGGCATGGTGGCTCATGCCTGTAATCCTAGCACTTTGGGAGGTTGAGGCAGGTGGATCACCTGGGGTCAGGAGTTCGAGACCAGCCTCGCTAACATGGTGAAACCTTGTTTCTACCAAAAATACAAAAAATTAGCCAGGCATGGTGGTGCGTGCCTGTAATCTCAGCTACTCTGGTGACTGAGGCAGGAAAATCGCGTGAACCCGGGAGGCAGAAGTTGCAGTGAGCTTAGATCGCACCATTGCACTTCAATTTAGGCAATAAGATTGAAACTCCGTTTCACAAAACAAAACAAAACAAAATGTGAATATTGTTCCTATAGCCTGTTATTTAAACTCCCAGTTTTGCATGTTGTGAATGACATAGTACATACTATATTTAATGTTCACATTCCACTTTATGTTAAAGAACTTACTGTTGTATTTACATTCACTAGGTTATATCGTATGCCACACATGTGTTTTTAAAAACCATAATATCTTCTAAAGCAGAAAGGTTATTAAATATTACATTACATGGGTTGTGTATCTACACAGAGGTAGTCTACCTTAACTATCAACTGCTTATAAACTGACTGTGACTGGGTAGCACCAAATTACCTGCCTCAAATGTATAGATTCCATCAGAATGGTGAATTGACATTATTATTGATTAAGAAAGATTTAGTAGCTCACTGAATTTTATGGACTTCTAGGGACTTAGTGACTACTTAACTAAATAACACTCATGTTTCAAAGGAAAATCTTGCCTTAGTCCAGTTGGGCTGCTATAACAAAAACAGCCTAGACTGGGTGACTTATATTCAACAGAAATTTATTTCTTACAATTCTGGAGCCTGTGAAGTCTTTGATCAAGACATTAGCAGATTCAATGTCTGGTGATGGTCCACTTCATGCTTCATAGATGGCCATCTTTTTACTGTGCCTTTACATTATTGAATGGATGAGGGAGCTTTCTGGGTCCTCTTTTGTAAGGGTAAATATGTTTTTCATGAGGGCTCTGTTTCATGACCTAAGTACTTCCTAAAGGCCCCATTCCCAGATATCATCTTCTTGAGGGTTAGGATTTTGACATATGAGTTTTAGGGTGATACAAACTCGATCAATAGCAACTTGATACCTGAATAGATAAAACGACTTCATCAAGGTCAGGAAATAAATTATACCCATGTTTTATTAATTAAATGATTGTGTCAAATAATGAATTTCAATTTCATTTTCATAATGTAATCTAAAAATCTCATAAAAACCTATTTCCATGATTCTGCAGTTAGATGAACGCACGGTGAAACAAACAAACAAAAAGCTCAATATATAGATGTCTTTAGTCAGAATCTTCCAGAATCACTCCCTAAAAGAAAATTTTTGTGGTGAGAATATGCCCAAGAAAAAAACACTAATAGAGTAGAGACAGCAAGGCAAGGAAAATAAACCAAGAAATTTCAGGTGGGGTCTCAGCCTCATCCTATGGAAAGCTTTGGAGCATGAGTTACACTTTAGTGTTTGCTTTACCTTGTGGCAAGGAAAATGGACTTTTATAATACCACGTCAACCACTGGCTATGTGCCACTCTGGGCTTTTTGGGTATTAGGGAAACATGAGGAAGGCCAGTTTTAGACATTTCTTACTCTGTTAAGGCAAGGAGACTCCAGTGTCCAAGAGCAATCTTTTCAGGTCAAAGGTGCAAACATTTACTGGCACAACACGCAGAAGCTTGGAGATGAGCACACAGACTTAGGAAAAGGGATCTGAGACGATCAGTACAGGGCATCAGTAGTGTCTGCTAAAATAAGCAACTTAGTATTGTGGGGAAAACATGAACTTTGGAGACAGATAACTTAAGTTCCGGCATTATTCATTAGGCATAACCTTGGGCACATGACTTGGGAAGTCTCTTACGCAAATGTGTGTGAATAGGTCCTTTCATTTTTTACTCCTAGACCCTAGCATGATGCCTGGCACATAGATGGCATTCAGGAAAAAAAAAAAAAGTTGAATGAATGAAACCATGAAACCTATTTTTAGCTCTAGTGGGATTCAGTTGTTGAGTTTTATTATTATTGTTCTGTGCTACTTAACAGTCTCCCTTTTTTTTTTTTAACACACAACTTCACTTCCATGGTATTAATTCACATCTTACTGAAACACTGACAATCTCTACCCCAAAACTGACTCTGGGATTAGTTTTCACATCATAAATGTGTGTATGTACATATGAATGTATATGTTTATGTATATATATATGTATATATGAACACAGCAGCAAATTTGTATGTACATATATATAATGAGAAGATTAGCAGCAATATGTCACTAGTCAAAAGGAGCTTAAGATTTTTTTCCTGCTCTAATCAGCCAGATCCTAGAAAGCAAATTTGAAGTACAGACCATTGATTTAAATTCTCTATAAGATTATTAATAAAAAAATAGAAATAGATTTGCTTAACTCTTTTTAAAATAATCAATGTTGCTACCAAGTTAAATTACATGGAGAAGCCATGGAAAATAGAGATGATGAACTTACTGTTCATTGCCAAAAAAGATGAGAGAAAATTTAACTTACATTCATTCAGGGAGGACACAGCAAAGCTTGCTATAAAACAGTGTTATTAGATTACTCTAAAACATATTTGGTTATTTCTTTTACTTCATCATTCATTTGTCTCACTTTATGCATTGATGACTTTAAGACAGTGTTTTTCAAACCTATTCAGTTACTTGAATGGTGAAATTCACAACCCCTTGTGTTCAGAAATACACTATAACCACAAGTGACTTTTATTGAGCACTTACCTGTTCCCTGTATCTGATAAAGATGATGTCATCTCATTTCTTATTTAATCCCCAATACAGCCCTGTATGTTAGGAACTACAATCATCTCCATTTCACAAAAGAATAGATGGAGATTAAAAAAAGGTGAAGTAACTTGACCTTTTAAGGATTACAAGAGGTTAAGTACCTCAGGCATGTAGCTAGAACAAGAAAAAAACAGGATTCACACACAGGTAATCTGAAACCAAAGACTCAGCTCCAGGAGCCCAAATGAAGAAAATGTTAAATCTATATTTGAATACGGGCAGCTCAGTCTGCTTTAAAACATGAGAAAATGAAACTACAGAGAGAAGGCTCTCCTCCCCAAATTAATATATCTAGCATCTCCAGTGAGACAAATCAGATTATTTTTCGTTCTCCATTACTTTGTCAAGATATCCTGTTGACCTACTCTTCACTCCTAACTGTGTACATAATTGCTGGGAAATATTGTCACAGGGGTTTGAATAAAGAAAACATGTGAAAGCACCACGTGTACTACTTAAGCACAAAAAAAGAGTTAACTTAATTTGAATGAATTGTTGAATTTGCTGTATTCTCTCATTTTAAAGCTGAAAGCTTTAAGAAAGCTTTTTGATTACTTTTTAAAAGACAGATTTTAGCAACTCTATTTTAGCATATAGATCCCTTTTCAATAAATATAGAGTGCTAGACAAGTCTTAATCATGTCATGTGACATGAACATACAATTATTGACCGAAAAGCTTCATGAATTATTAAAGAAGTGCCATCAAGTGTGGGGAGGGCAAAGAAGCCAGCAGAGCAGCAACCAACAATAAGAGTTTGAAAGGTTCACAGAAGAGGCACACATGCAGATCATGAAACCAGACCTAGGTCTCTGTGGACCCAAGTAGAGACTAAAATGTCTGAGAGCTCGCATTACAGAAAGGCTTGCTAGTGAACTGGAAATCCTATATTTCATCCAAAATGCCAGGATTACACTAGGAAGGATCATAAATCCTGCATAAAACAGATCCTCACATCGGAAGTGTTAGTTCAAGTCAAGTAGGAAGTTTTGTTTTTCTATGTAAATACTAATTTAGTGATCCTGGGGACATGTGGATTTGGTGTAAACACCAACTGCACTGGCAGCTGAGAGAATGAGGAGAATTTCACATCTGAATCCCATTATGTATGCTGCGTTACTAGCGGAATCTGCGAATACATCTGTCCCAAGATTGTGGTTCTTTATTGCTAATAACCCATATTGATAGACCAACTTTAGATGGAAAAGAAAGTCATTTACCTAACCTGGGCTCCATTCTTCCCTGTGCTATAAACCATGCTATAATTAAGTTAGTGAAGGCAATCTAATTCCCAATGCTCCAAACACGATGCTTGATATTTATGGTGTTCCTAGATTTGTCTACCATCTTTTCTCTGGCAATTAAACAAAGTAAAAACAGGTAGAGTAGGAGTGGTGATGGAGACTAGCATCAATTACCTTGTTTTCTAGTTCTTATACACATAAAATTGGAAAGTGGAAACATTTTCACAGCCATGGTAGGGTGATTGCACAGAAGAATTCTGCTAGTCCAGGTAACAAGCTACAGGAATAGTAAAAGGAACAGAGCAGAAAGCCGTATTTCCTTCTGAGATTTATGTTGGAAAATTGTTGCTGCCAGGATCATGGGTTATTCTGAGACATTTTCTGAGCCTCTTCTGAGTTTATGAACAAAAACAGCATTACAGTGTCTGAGAGTCACAGGATTACTGTTCTATTTTGGGGGTTAGAAGCAATTAATCATGGTTGTATGTCACCAACAAATAAAAAATATTTTTCTTTTAGACAGGCAGGGAAGTTGGAAAGGAAGCCAAGAAGAGTGTCCCATTCTAAATACATCTTTATTTATTTTAACTTCAGTGCAGGATGTTTTTATTTTACAAGAACACTTCCAACACAAGAGCTGAAAACCCCGAGGCAAGGCAGGCCCATTACACTACAGTTCTGTGGTCCCAGTCATATGCCTTGCTAACTCAGTGATGTCATTAGTCAGTTCCTCTCACAACAGTAATAGCACAGGCATTTTACTTCCAGTGGAAAGACATAGCAGTTCCCAAATCTGCAACCCAAAGCTGTGCCTTCATATTCTGGTTGTATCTATCTTTTCCTACCTTTAATATTTTATACCATCTAGCTCCAGTTGTGCTTATGAATTTTAACAAGAATAGATTTCATAAAAACTTGTCCCAGTGTGCTTCAAATGCTTTCCAATAAAGGTTGTATGTGACATTTTTTTTCCCTAACGGGAAAAATGAAATTTCAAGGGCCCAGACTTGACTTATTTGTGCCCAGCTTTGAGGTTTGGTAATGAACAGCATCTTGGGAAGAAAACACACGGATCCTGTCAGCAATCTTAACTGCCTGGCTGTATCCTGTGTTGTCCACCAATGGAAATGGCTAGATTGAAAATTTTAGCTCAGCCAAAAAATTTCCACTGTCTGAAACTTAAAACATAAACAAAAACGAAAAACAAGAAACTCTGTCCAAGAAAGTATGTTTTCTTTAGCAGAGTGTGTGAAACAAAGACGAACAATGAATATGTTTTATTTAGCTTGTCTTTGCCTGAGGGAGAGATATTAAATTATATCTATAATAAATCTATTAGTTTTACTATTACTATTTATTATCATTGCTTATTTTGTTTTATAGCCCGGGGATTTTACAAAAAGTCCTGTAAACTCAAACTGCTGTGTTTAATGTTGTTCTTGCTCTCCTACATTTTATAGAAAATTTTCACTTAGATTTGATTTTATTTATGCAGCATTTCTGCTTTAATCCAGGCTATCTGACCTCTTGTCAAAAGTGAATGAAAATGCAGTTTTAAATCCATTTATTTCACAACTTAAATTGAAACAATACTGGTATTCATTAACCTCCAAGTATGTTTTCATCAAAGTATGTTCCATACACTTTTGCCCCGAATAGGCTCGTATCTATGTTTCATAGAATCAGATCTCATTGCACATAAAATAAATTCTCCTCTTGCTTTCTGTTCTTCCGTCACTCAACATGTGTTTGTTAAATATCCATTTTAAGCAGGGCACTTAACATCCTCATGCCTCAGACTCTATTTCTAAAGGAAGGTATTAGGCTAGATAATGTCTAAGATACTCTAATGTTACATTTATAATTTTGCTATAGGCTTAGAATAGTTCTAAAAACTGAAAACAATTATATATAAGAGTACATATCATGACACAATGGAAAGATGATGGACTTTGCTGTCTCCCCATCAAAAAAAAAAAAGACCAGATTAAATTTAAGCTCCACTATTCCGCGACTTTTGTGAGCCATAGTTTTCTCACTTAGTGCTATGGTCTGAATGTTTGTACCCCTTCTATATATATATATATATATATATATATATATATATATATATATATGTACACACACACACACACACACACACACACACACACACCCCTATTAGGAGATGAGGCCTTTCCAAGGTTATTACGTCACAAGGACTCTACCCTCATGAATGAGATTAGCACCCTTACATAGAGGCCTAAGAGTTCTTGCCCCTTTCACTATGTGAAGACACAGCTTTGAAGCAGAGAGTACCCTCACCAGACACGAAAGCTATCTGTTGGCACTTTATTTTTGTACTTACCAGCCTCCTAAACTGTAAGCAATATATTCTATTTTTTTTTTATAAATTACTCAGTCGAAGATATTTTGTTATAGTAGCCTGGATGGTCTAAGAGACCTAGTGAATGAGTACAATACTCCTGTCCTCACGACATTGTCTGACAATTTAAATTAGAATAAATAGCAAAATATGTAATACATGGTAGTTCAATAAACAACACTGGTTGATCTTTTTTGCCTTTGTTAAAATTGCTTGCACTCCAAGTACTAAGAAAGGATCTGTGTACATATAAGAGACATATAAGAATGCAATGTAAAAAAAATTGAATTAAATGAACAATTTATACATGATGGACATAGGTTTTGCAAAAATGGATTCATATGAATCTTAACAGCCCTAGCCTTGCTTACTTCTAAACTGTGATGTTTACTAATTCCTGATTATTGCCTTGGCTTGACATTTGTTTTTGGTACTCCTTATTAACACTTTATATGTTAATCAAGCAAGATCTGAATCTATTTCCTTATACCAGGATCTGAGGAGATATTTATATCAAATGTAACAGCTGTAGATACCATGTGAAATTCAGTTACTGGATTGAAAGGTAGACCACCTACCGAAAGGCTGGAGCTTGGGGCCTGAACATAGCTAGAAAGACCACTTCTTCAGCCTGACCTTAACTTTGTTTTTTTTTTTTTTTGAGATGGAGTCTCATTTTGTCACCCAGGCTGGAGTGCAACAGTGTGATCTCAGCTCACTGCAACTTCTGCCTGTCAGATTCAAGTTATTCTTTTGCCTCAGCCTCCTGAGTAGCTGGGATTACAGGCATGGGCAACCATGCCCAGCTAATTTTTGTATTTTTAGTAGAGACAGGGTTTTACCATGTTGATCAGGCTGGTCTCGAACTCCTGACCTCATGATCCTCCTGCCTAGGCCTCCCAAAGTGCTGGGATTACTGGAATGAGCCACCACACCCGGCCAGCCTGATCTAAATTTAGATTCATCAATTTGTGCTGTTTCCTCACTGGGCCCTGATAATTCATTAAAGATAAAAAAAATTAAAAATAAATACAAAAGCATGAGAACAGACATCCTTTATCAGATACTTTTCTTTTGACACAGGCTGCGGGACAGGCTGGAGTGCAGTGGGATCATCATAGCTCACTGCAACCTAACTCTTCCCGCCTCAGTCTTCTAAATAGTTGGTACCATAGGCATGTACCACCACACCTGGCAGCTTTTTAATTTTTTTTATTTTTGTAGAGATGCATTTGTAGAAAATGCGTCTTGCTCCATTTTCCAGTCTGATCTTGAATTTCTGGGTTCAAGCAGTACTTCCCCATTGGTCTCCCAAACTTCTGGGAAAACAGGCTTGAGGCACCACGCCCGACCTCAAATACCTGTAATAAGACTTTAACAACAAATTTATCAAGACCTTTAAGATGCTTACAATGATCAAAATCTACAGTTATCTATAACATCCCAGTTTTATGTAAGACAAACTATGTAGATGACTCAGCATTATTTTGAAGTTCCCTGAAAATTCCAGAATAATAACATTTTATAACAACAGGCACTCCAGTCCAAGAACCTTATTTTTCAGATGAAGAAACTGACTACCAGAGAAGTGAAGAGCAAGGCTCTGCTCTGCCTTTCCCTGACTGTGTCTTTGGCAAGTTACATACCCTTTCCCACATTCAAGGTACTTATATATTAAATGGGGCTAGAATAGTGACTATCCCATAATGCTAGGTGAAACACATGTGAAATGTTTAGCAAAATGTCTGACATGTTAAATATTATTATTATTAAGTGAATGAGGAGTAAAATCTGTCTTTATAATGCCATACTCTGGAGTAGTAAATAGGAGTGCTCTACTTCACATAACTAAAGTTGAAGAATTAGATCAACCTTCAAACATGCTTGTAGGAGAGATAGCAGTACAGAATATTTTCCCTAATATTTACTTCAAAGAAAAAGATCTTTTTGCTAAAAGCCTTCTGTTATAGCAACATTCCTGAAAATTTCCCACTAAATATAATAACTGAATATTTAGACAAAAAAAGTGAAATGTATTTCTCTGTAAATTTATAATCAATATTTATTTACACTGGAATATGGAATATCCAGGCATTCTTAGTGATTTCAATCCCCTGCCAAAAAAGCAATTAAAACCAAAAAAAAAAAAAAAAAGAGAGAGAGAGAGACAGAGAGAGAGAAGAAGAATTACTTCAAATATTATTGTTTCATGTTTCGAAAGCTATTTTATTGTGATATTATTTGGCCCTGAAAAACTCAAACACATGTTTAGTTTTATATATAAGGGAGTCTATCCAATAAAAGGGGATATCATATAGAACTAGTTTACTGATAGTTTCTCCTTTCTAAAAGTTTTTTGTCAGTTATGAAACTATTCCACAATCCAAATGAATACTTTTAAGTTATAGAGGTATTATTTTATTTACTTTCTAAAAACTTTTGTTTTACGTTTGGGTACATGTGAAGGTTTGTTACATAGGTAAACACATGTCATGGGGGTTGGCTGTACATGTTATTACATCACCCAGGTGTGAAGCCCAGCACCCAATAGTCATCTTTTCTGTTCTTCTCCCTCCTCTTTACCTCCCCAATCAAGCAGACCCCAGTGTCTCTTGTTTCTTTCTTTGTGTTCGTAAGTTCTTACCATTTAGCAACCACTTATGATAAGAGCATGCAATATTTCGTTTTCTGTTCCTGTGTTAATTTTGCTAAGGATGATAGTCTCCAGCTCCATCCTTATTCCCACAAAAGAAATGATCTAGTTCTTATTTATAGCTGCATAGTATTACATGGTGTATATGTACCACGTTTCCTTTATCTAGTCTGTCATTGATGGACATTTAGGTTGATTCCATGTCTTTGCTATTGTGAATAGTGCTGCAGTGAACATTTGTGTGCATACATCATTATGGGAGAATAAATTACATTCCTCTGGGTATATACCAAGTAATGAGATTGCTGGGTGAAATGGTAGTTACACTTTCAGCTCTTTGAGGAATCTCCACACTGCTTTCAACAATGGTTGAACTAATTTACACTACCACCAACAGTGTATAAGTGTTCCCTTTTCTCTGCAACCTCACCAGTGCGTGTGTAATTTTTTTAGTTTTTAATAATAATGGCCACTCTGATTGGTGTGAAATTGTGTCTTATTGTGGTTTTGATTTGCATTTATCCAATGATCAGTGAAATTGAGCTTTTCTTTTTCATATACTTGTTGGCCACATGTATGCCTTATTTTGAGAAGTGTCTGTTTATGTCCTTTGCCCACTTTTTAATGCGGCTGTTTGCTTTTCTCTTGCGAACTTGTTTAAGTTCCTTATAGACGCTGGATATTCGACTGTTTTCAGATGCATAGTTTGCAACTATTTTCTCCCATTTTATTGGTTGTCTTTATCCTGGTGCTAGTTTCTTTTGTTATGCAGAAGCTCTTTAGTTGAATTAAATCCCACTTGTCAATTTTTGCTTTTGTTGCAATTGCTTTTGGTGTCTGTCATAAAATCTTTGCCTGTTTTTATATCCAGTATGGTATTGCCTAGGTTATCTTCCACAGTTTTTATAATTTTGGGTTTAACACATAAGTCTTTAACCCATTTGAGTTGATTTTTGTGTGTGGCGTAAGGAATTCGTCCAGCTTCAATCTTCTGCTTATGGGTAGCCAATTATCCCAGCATGATTTATACAATAGGGAGTCTTTTCCCCATTGCTTGTTTTTGTTAGCTATGTCAAAGATCAGATGATTGTAGATGTATGGCCTCATTTCTGGCCTCTCTATTCTGTTCTATGTGCCTGTTATTGTGCCAGTGCCATGCTGTTTTGATTACTCTAGCCTTTCAGTATAATTGGAAGTTGGGTAACATGATGCCTCCAGCTTTGTTCTTTTTGCTTAGAATTGCCTTGGCTATTTGAGCTCTTTTTTTGGTTCCATATGCATTTTAAGATAGTTTTTTCTAGTTCTGTGAAGTATGTCATTGGTAATTTCATAGGAATAGCATTGAATCTCTAACTTGCTTTAAGCAGTATAGCCATTTTAATGATATTGATTCTATTTATGAGCATGGGATTTTTTTTTCATTTGCTTGTGTCTTCTCTAATTTCTTTGAGCAGTGTTTTGTAATTCTCATTGTAGAGATCTTGAACCTCTCTGATTATTTTATCAGAGGTATTTTATTCTTTTTGTGAAAATTATGAATGGAATTGCCTTTCTGATTTGGCTCTTGGGTCAGCTGTTGTTGGGATATAGGAATGCTAGTAGTTTTTGTACATTGATTTTGTATCCTGCAACTTGACTGAAGTTGTTTATCAGCTGGAGGAGCTTTTGAGCTGAGACTATGGGGAGTTTACTAGATATAGCATCAAGTTGTCTACAAACAGAGATAGTTTGACTTCCTTTCTTCTTACTTGGGTGCATGTTGTTTCGTTCTGTTGCCTGATTGCTCTGGTAAGGACTTGCAATACTATGTAGAATAGAATTGGTGAGAGAGGGCATACTTTTCCTGTGCAAGTTTTGAAGGGGACTGCTTTCATCTTTTACCCATTCACTATAATGTTGGCTGTGGGTTTGTCATAGATGTCTCTTGTTATTTTGAGGTATGTTTTTTCAATACACAGTTTATTGAGAGTTTTTAACATGAAGGGTGTTGAATTTTATCAAAAGCCTTTTCTGCATCTATTGAGATAATCATGTGGTTTTCATCTTTAGTTCTGTATATGTGATGAGTCACATCCTAGGGATGAAGCCTACTTGATTGTGGTGGATTAGCTTTTTGATGTGCCACTGCATTCAGTTTGCAAGTATTTTGTTGAGGATTTTTGCATCAATGTTCTTCAAGGATATTGTCCCTAAGTTTTCTTTTTTTATTTTGTCTCTGCCAGATTTTGGTATTGAGATGCTTCTGACCTCACAGAATGAGTTAAGGAGGTGTCCTTTTTCCTCAATTTTTTAGAATAATTTCTTTAGGAATGGTACCAGCTCTTCTTTGTACATCGTGTAGAATCTGGTTGCGAATCTATCAGGTCCCTGGCATTTTTGTTTTGTAGGCTATTTATTGCTTCAATTTCAGAGCTTGCTATTGGTCTGTACAGGAAATCAAATTCTTCCTGGCTCAGTCTTCGGTGGGTATATGTGTCTAGGAATTTATCCATCTCTTCTAGGTTTTCTAGTTTGTGTGTGTAGAGGTAGGTGTTCATAGTAGTTTCTGATAGTTTTTATTTCTGTGGAGTCAGTAATAACATTCCCTTTGTCACTTCTAATTGTGTTTATTTGGAGCTTCTCACTTTTCTTTTATATTCATCTAGCTAGTGAACTATTTTATTTTTTCAAAAAACCAAGTCCTAGATTTATTTATCTTTCGGTGTTTTTTCATGTCTTGATTTCTGTCAGCTCAGCTCTGATTTTTGTCATTTCTCATTTGCTAGCTTTGGGGTTGATTTGTTCTTGCTTCTCTAATTTTTTTTCAGTTGTGAAGTTAGGTTGTTAATTTGAGATCTTTCTATCTTTTTGATGTGTACAGTTAGTGCTATGTATTTCCCTCGTAACACTACCTTAGGTATGTTCTAGAGATTCTGATATGTTGTATCTTTGTTGTCATTATTTTCAAAGAACTTCTTGGTTTCTGCCTTAATTTCATTATTTCTCCAAAAGTCATGCAGGAACGTGTTGTTTAATTTCCAGGTATTTGCATGGATTTGAGTGATTTTCACAGTTGTGACTTATATTTTTACTATGCTGTGGTCTGAGAGTGTGTTTGGTATGATTTCAGTGGTTTTCTTTTTTACATTTGCTGAGGATTTTTTTATGTCCTATTAATTATGTGGTTAATTTTAGAGTATGTGCAATGTGGAAATGAGAAGACTGTATATTCTGTTGTTTTTCAGTGGAGAGTTCTGTAAAAGTCTATCAGATCCAGTGTTGGATTTAGGTCCTGAAAATCATTGTTTATCTGCTGCCTCAATAATCTGTCTAATACTGTCAGTGAAGTGGTTTTGTTTCCCACTGTTGTTGAGTAAGACTCTATGTCTCTTTGTAGGTCTTTAAGAATTTGATTTATGGACCTGGGTGCTCTTGTTTGGGGTGCATATATTAGGATAGTTAGATCTTCTTTTTGAATTGAACTTTTTACCATTATGTAATGCCCTGCTTTGTCTTTTTTCATCTTTGAAAAGTACTGGTTCCTTTCCCACTTGACTGCTAGCTGTGGATTGTGACTTGGCACTCCTGGGCTGTCCACTGCAGTTCTGTGGCAATTTCAGTGTTTATATTCCTTCCTCAACTTGGAAGCTGCAGAGAGAAGGATCTTAGTGGTGGTTGTGACTGAGGGTTATTTGCTTGTCTCCTGGGAGCTCCACCCCAGAGAGATGCAAGTCAGTAATTGCTCAATGCTATCAGCTCAGGATGAAGGGTCTGTGCTGTGCCCAAGCCAGGGATTCCCTGTCTGGAAAAAGCAGTGGGATCTGCGTGAGACCTGTGGGAGGTAGACTGCCCTCCTCTCCTTGGGTGGACTGCAGCTTGTTGGAGGTGTGGATAAGGCACTTAGGGTCTTTGCTCATTTGTTAGTCCTGGGATAGCAAGGGCAGTTTTACTGCACAGGCAGTGGCAGAGGCTTTCCTTTGCCCTTGGAGGCTGCACCAAGGAGTTGCTGAGTTGCTATGGGCATGATAGCTTTGATGGGGGGTGGCTAGAGGCCCAGACCTGGAAGATTTGCTCAGTGAGCAGATATGGGAGTGGGCAACTATGTAACAGTCTGGCCACTTTTCCATAAAGATGCTGCAGTATACTTGGAGCCCATTCCAGCTTCCAGTTGCCTTCGATGTTTCAGTACCTGAAGGTACCATCAGCAAAGTCTACAAAACAGTAAACATGGCAGCCTGTCTCTCCCTCTGGGAGCTTCGTCCCAGGAAGATTACAAACCTCTGTCAGTCTGAGACCATGGACAGGGGTGGCTGGAGGCACCAGTTGGAAGGTCCCACCCAGTGAGGAGGAAGGGATCAGGCAGCCTCTTAAAGCAGCAGTCTGGCCATGTTTTGGTAGAGCAGCTGTGCTGTGTGGAGGATCCCTTCTGCTCCTGGTTGGCTGTGACTCTCCAAAATCTGAAGGCTGGAATGGCTAAGGTACCCAAACAGCAAAGACAGTGACCCACCCTTCATACTAGGATCTCCTTCATAGGGAAGTTCAATGCCACTACCAGTGGAATTCCAATCCAGTGGGTCTTATCTTGTGAGGTGCTGTGGAAGTGGGGCATAAAGGTTGTTGCTGCTCAGCCCCCTGCATTCAGCTTATTTCCTAGGGTTACGTATGGGGGTCTAACCTCCCACTTTGCCAGAGCTGTGTCTACTTTTACTGAAAGCCCAAGCATTTAAGGCTTCAAGGTCTCCATCCATTCCTGAATGGCTGCCCTGCTGAGACTCCACATAGCTCTGTCTGTCAGACTGAAAGTCTTGGTGGAGTGGGTTTCAAAAGGCGATCTCCTGGACTCAGGGTAGCAGAGATCCACGGGACAAGAGTGGTTTCCTGAGATCGCACGTTCACTCATCACTTCCCTGGGCAAGGGAAGTTCTCCTTGCTCCATGTTTCTCCCAAGTGGGCCATTGTCCTGTTTTGCTTTCTTTGTTCTCCATGGGTCAATTGTTTCCTTGATTAGTCCCAATTTGAGTACCTGTATGTTTCAGTTGAAGGTGTTATATTTACTCGCCCCTTCCAATTATCTTTCTGAATGCCATGCACACTAGCGGCTTCTAGTTGGCCATCTTGGCCACTCCCTCCAAAGTACTAGTTTAAACAACCAAGCCAAATTGTATTCACACTAATTCTAATTCTGAAAAGCATGCTTCTGGCCCTCCTCTTCATAGAAGAAATGAGGAGATCCTGTGTTTGATTTCCTTTTCTAATACTCTCATGAAAGTGGAGAAGAAGTGGGGCTCTCCTGGATGAGGGCAAGCTTGGATTTAAGTTCATTGTTTCTTAGTTGTCAGGTCAATGGTGAGTGGTCATAGTGCTACAGGGTGTTTTAATGGATCTGTGGATGTCAGAATGCACAACTCAGGACAATCGAATATTGCATGACTCTTAACTAATCTACTCTGAAACTGTAAATAACCTTTTGTGTTATGTGCCAGAATTGCAAGCAATATTATCTAATTCAGCCTCATACTTAGGAAAGAGGTCAATATTATTAGAACAATTATGTCATAATGGAATTTGAACTTTTCTTCTGATTAGAGCTAGACGAATAAAAGACTTGATTATGCTCACTCTCACATGCATCTACAGGCCCTATTAGTTTTCCCTACCTTAAAGTTAGACTTTCCCCCACTGAGTGGTACTCTTCATTCCTGAAACACACAGAGACTAGTAGGAGTTGCTTTATGGAAAATGCTCCCCAAATTCTCATAGTTCCTTTATAAAAGGATCAAGATTCCAAACCCTCTCCATTAAGACTATTGTTCATTATACTAATAATATATTTCATAGTCTATGTCATGGTCCATAACATCTTGAGAAAGTATTTAGATGAGATACCTTTATTGCCTCAAAAAAATATACATGTTCAGTTGTCTGTATAATTAACCCCAAATGAATTATTTCCAATATCCAGTTATGAAAATTACGTATACCATATCCAACCTTCATATAATCTGTCTGAAAATGTAATTATATGCATCAAATAAACTAAGTCCCAAGAAAGGCACATTTTCTTTTCATTTAATTTCCCAATTGTAAGACCATACAATGGCTCATAAAGTTGTTATGCCCACTATCACTGATGATATTATTCATGATAAAACAAATTATAAATCATTTGTTTTTATGCTAGTGCTTGTTTTATCATGGCAGTGATTCTGGAGTAATATTAGAAGTGAAACTCATAAATATGTTTGAGAAAAATTAAGTTGGTAAAAGAGAACGTTATTGAATTTTAAAAGTTTACTTTTTTTATGAAGGAAGGGTTTTCTTAAGGGAAAATGTATTGCATTATGGAACCATTCAAACTGGCATTTACTTTGTGGTCTATAGAGACTTTCAGTTCACATCAAATGGAAGACTGACTGGGTCCTCAGCCTTGAGGGTTAATTGTTCTACAGGTTAAACTCCAAGTTGTCTTATTACATGATTAATGATACTTGCAGTAAGAGTGGTGCCCTGTTAGATTGTAGTGCATCTACATAAATAACTTCAATGCTTCAATGTAGTGCATCTACATAAATAACTTCAATTGTAAATTAAGAGAAACAGAATGGTATTTTATACAAACAGGAAATCAGTTTTTACTACTTTTAATAACATAGAATTTATTATGAGGTGACACTTCTGTTATTTCCTTTAGTCTATTAAAAAACAAGAACTGTTTTTCTACAATAGCCAGATATATTTTTTTAAGAAGAAGAGAAAGTTGGGTCATGGTATGAATATCACCAGGTGGATAGTTACCAGAATACATCACATTCCTTTACTGAATCATGTTCTATAAAGCATCAAGAATGAATGTATGGGATTCAAATGCTGAGGTAATTACTATGATAATATTGTACACTTGAAGAAGGACGATAAACTGAAAGGTCTTGGGCAATATTTGGGCCAGCTTTAGGAAGCTGATTTATATTTTTAGCTCAGTTTCTGGGAGGTTCTTCCAGTCTGATGGAAAGAAGATTTAGAGGGATATTTTGCTAAGTGGGAGTTTTTCACATAGGAAACTTGATTGATTCTCAAAATTGATCACCTATTAAAATGTGTTTTAAGCCACTTCTTTTTAAACTACTAATGTACTTCTGGACTTCATAGATATTTTTAAGTGTATAATTCAGTGGCATTATGTGCATTCACCACCTTGTGGAACCATCATCACCATCTCCTTCTGAAACTTTTTCATCATCCAAAACAAACTTGCTGTCCATTCAGCAAAAACTCCCCACTCCTCTCACCGGTACCTTGTAAACTTTAATCTACTTTCTGTCTCTTTGAATTTGACTATTCTGGATATTTCACATAAGAGGAAACGTGATATCCTTTTGTGTATAGATTATTTTACTAAGCCCAATGTTTGAAGGCTCAGCCATTCTGTAGCATGTGTCAGAAATTTTTTTATGACTGAATAATATCCATTGTACATATATACACATTTAGTGTATTCATTCAGCTGTTGATGGACTCGGATTTTGACAAGTTTTGTCATGATAAAAGGAAAAGGTAGGGAGCATTTCAAAAAAATTAAATAGTTATTTTATAAGTCTTCTAATAATATAGGCTTAGCTTGTTATGGTTGGGTTTACTTTAATATATTATATTTAACATATGAGATATAAAATGCAGATCACTTATGAGACTACTGAATATATTACAACCCTCAAAGTAAACTAAAGAATGCCTAGATTTTCTGAAAACACACCCAACTTCCAACATGAGTAGTTTCAGCCAAGTAACCACTAAGTACATTGTCACATCACCATTCATTCATTCATTATTTTTCTAGTCTACATAAATGAACCAGTCAACAAACTAATATATCAAAACAACCCCACCAGTCACCACTGCTCACCATATTACTAAATCCTATAACAAATTATTAATCTGTATCTTATTTGAAATGTCAGCACCTTTAAAATAGCTGATTATTTTCCTTTTGTGTTAATATTTTTTTCATTAGGTTTTTGTATATGCTGTTTTATTTTCCTCTCTCTAAACATTGTTTTAACATTGAAGTACCCTTGGGATCAGTCCAGAGCCTTGTCGTCACTTTATTCATCCCTTTGCTGATGTGATTTCAACATGAATTCTGAGTACCATCAGCATTATAATGAATGCTTAATCATAGCTCCAATATGGGCAATTTCTCTGACCTGCAGACTCTCGGTGTTAATTGCCTACTTGATGATTCCCTGTTTGGATATCTAATAAACGTTTTTAATGTAACATATCTGAAACTGATTTCTTAGTGTCTACCTATAAACCTGCTTTTTTTTTTTTCTACCATCTTAGTTAATGACAGTTCCGTCTGTCCAGTTTCTTTGACCACATTGCTTGAAGTTATCCTTAATTTCTTTCTATTATTTCCATTTTCAATTTATTTAGAAAATTATGTATCTTCTACTTATGAAATATATCCAGAATCAGATAAATTATTACTTCTATTACAATCTCTCCATTTTTTATCACGATTGTTTCTCTCCCACATTACTGTAGGATACTTCCTGCTCTTCTTTTTGTTTCCACTCTTAGTTCTCTGCTGTCTAGTGGCAACATAGCAGCCAGAATGATCATATTGAAAGTCCATTGGATCATGTTACTTATTTGCATAAAAGCTATTAATGGTTCCACATTTCTCTGAGAGTAAATGCTCAAACATCTAAAATGTTTAACAAGGCCCTATGTAATCTGGTCCCTCTCTAACCTTGTTTCCCAATTTTCCACTAATATCCTTTCTGTTCGCATCGGTCAAGCTATAATACCGTCTTCGAACATCTCAGATAAGAGATGTTCTTGCATAGAGATTTGGCACTAGCTGTTCCTTCTGTCTGAAACACTTTTCTTCTACGTATCTGTGTGGCTAAATATACCCTCTTCTTGGCATAGATGCTTCATTTTAGTGTGAAGGTAGTGCTTTACAACAGAGCACCTGGCTGAGGGGTACATGGGTATGGATTCCATGGCCCCAGTATGTGCCTTTGCATTTGTAGGCCAGCATGAATTCTGCTCCTTATTTATTCATTCATTCATTTTATTTTTCAAATAAATTTTATTGTATATATTTGACATTTACAACATAATGTGATGGGATACATCTAGATAGTAAAATGATTACTATAGTAAAGAAAATTAATATATGTATTATCTCACATATAAGATATATCCTGACCAGCCTTAGAAGTCCTAGTTTTCCTTGCTATATTAAACATGTTTTGTTTTGTTTTTAATTTTCTGTCTTCTGATGCTTTGATATATGGAACCTTGCTGATCCTGGAGAGTCTGTTCCTCCCAGGGTTTGCCAATTCCTAGAAACAGTACACAACTCACCTGTGAGAACACTTTTCAAATACAAGCCAAGTGACCCAGAACCCACAACCCTATTACCTCCTTTTTCAGGCTGTTACGCTCTGGGCTACTTGTCTTCTCCACTCACCCCAGGGACTGGTACCAGCCATGCAGGGACAACACCTGCAATACCTAACCTACTAAAATTATTCAAACTAGCCAATCCTAAACCTGCCTACTGTGCTTTGCCCATTCCTTCCTGTTTCTTTCTCTCTCTCCTCTGCCTCTTGACTGACCCTGTTCTTTCTCCCTCCCCCAACCCGTAGTATTTCATACCTCTTTCTTTTGGGAACTATAAGTAATAAACTATCTTTTTCAGTGATAATAACCTGCTGATCTGTTGGCCTGACTATAACTCAAATTTGTTGTTAATACACTATATTTTAAAACACAGGATTCTAATTTTAAGCTCATATAATTCTCTAACATACATATCTTTCTCTTGTTTGTTATCTGTCTTCTTCATGTGATTAATTAAAATAGGAATATTTGTCTCTTTTCCTCACTGATGTATCTCCCACTGCCTAGAATGGTATGTAGCGCACAATAGGTATCCAATAAATATTTATGAATGAACAAATAAACAAATCGTGGAATCTAAGAGTCAATTTACATATTTTTCAAAACCATACATAATGCTTTTAAATAGTTTTAATGCACTCTAAAGTCACTAAAAAAGCAAGGCATCTAAATGAGCAAAGTCAAACTTGGAAAAATTAAAACACCTTTAAGTATGTGTATTTTCATAAGATATCAATGTTTATGTAATATTCTTTCCATTGAGATACATTTGTTGATCTGCCCATAGTAACTGTCCAATAAACATTATATATACCTACACATGTCATGCATATTATTTATAGCTTATCCTGCCCCTTGTTACTTATTAAATGAATCTCAAAATATTCAGGTAGTAGGTACAAAATAGAACCCCAGGTTATTCAGCATGCAGAGATATCTTGATTTCAGGGAAACTGGATCCCTCTCTCATCAGTGGATGAGCATAGATGGCAGTATGGGATGGAGGAAGTGGGTAAGATGCAAACAGCCCCTGGCTAAAATACCACAAATTTTCTTTGTCCTTACAAATAATTAATACATTTTCTTTTTGAGATGGAGTCTTGCTCTGATGCCCAGGCTAGAGTGCAGTGGCATGATCTTGACTCACTGCAACCTCCACCTCCTGAGTTCAAGCCATTCTCTCACCTCAGCCTCCTGATTAACTGGATCTACAGACATGTACAACCATGTCTGACTAACTTTTTCTATTTTTAGAAGAGACAGGGTTTCATCATGTTAGTCAGGCTGGTCTCGAAATCCTGACCTCAAATGATCCACGTGCCTTGGCCTCCCAAAGTGCTGGGATTACAGGCGTGAGCCACCATGCCCGGCCGCCAAGATTTAATATGTTTTCATAATTGCTTCTCAATTTTTAATGTGTCTTTATAAATTCCCTATTTCTTTATATGGTGGTTTTGACAAATTTGTTTAATATTATATTTATTTCTAGGGTATAGTTTCCTGATTTCTTCACTCAGGCATTTCTGAAATCCCACTCTCCTAATAGTTGGGATTTTACACATCTATGACATATAGTGTGAGTGAGCCAGCTCCATGTATAGGAGAAGAGTTGGTATAAAAGATAGTATGGGTAATGCTAAACTAGGATTGTAGCAGGATAACAATATGATACACCCTGTAGAAATGCCTTGGCTGGTAGAATTGGCAGGATATTATTGACTTTTGATTGGATTTGATACATGAGAAAAGGGAAAGTTTCATCCTTGTCTCTGAGATTAAGAAATAGGAATGGGTATAGGATCAAGTTTGGAGAGAATAATTTGAAGGTTTCATGGAATATATAGATGGATATACCAACCAGATAACTGAAAATGTGTGCATTTTCACATGAAGGGCAAAAAATAAAGTACATTCTAATTTTAACATTACCTAGAGATGTAGTCTGAGATCTAAAATGTCTGCAAATCTCTAAATTTGTATATGTCTTAGTAACAAGGAATAATTAGGATTTACTCAGTAAGTAATGCTGAGTACAGGACAAAAGAAACATTCTCTTAAGATATAACTATGTGGCAGAATTCTGGGCTCTTTATATATGTCTACCTCCTGTTTTGCTGTACTGAGTATTCATATTCCTACTTTAATAAAATTATAATTATTTCTCATTATGGACCTTTGTATAAATCTCAAATACTTTAAGCCTGAGTCTTAGCAGTCATGACACTTAGTCACTAGGGAACAAAAGTATCTAGGTCCTCGATCTCCCTGATCTTTGAATATTCCTCCGCTGACCCTTTTTCTTCCCTGCCATCTCTTTAATATCTACTATTTTATCATTAAACAATGAAATATAGAAATATAACTTGAAATATGACATTAAACAAATTGTAAAAGTTTTTTTTTTTTTAACTCCATCTATATGTGAAGAAACCAGCTATCATCAATTCCACTTGATTTTGTGCCATGTACTTCTTATTTTTTAGAGAACAGGGCCTCTTCATTATCATTATTATGTTTTTAAACATAGAAAATCCAGGGGCATATATTTAATGAACATTTTATTGTGGTGATGAATATTGTTATCAATGCGTCTTGGAAAATGAATTGATAATGTCTATAATATAAATGAATTTCTGTCTTCTGAAAATAAAGTTGACCTTTGAACAACACATTTGGACAGTGTGGGTCCACTTACACACACATTTTCTTATGCCTTTGCCACTCCTGAAACAGCAGGACCCATTCTTTCTCTTCCTCCCCCTCAGTCTATTCAACATAAAGACAATGGTGATGAAGACCTTTGTGATCATCCACTTCCACTTAATGAATAGGAAATACATCTTCTCTTCCTTATCATATCCTTAATAACATTTTCTTTTCTTTAGCTTACTTTACTGAAGAATACAGTATATAATCATATCGCACACAAAGCACCAGCTGACTTTAGGTTATTGGCAAAACATCTGGTCAATAGCAGGCTATTATTAGCTAAAATTTTAGGTAGTAAAAAGTCAACTGAGATTTTTGACAGCACAGGGAGTCAGCACCCCAATCTCTGATTTGTTCATGATTCAACTGTATTTTATTTCTCTTCATTCTAAAGATGTTTTTATAGGGCATGATATGGTTTGGCTCTATGTCCCCACCAAATGTCATCTGGAATTATAATCCACATGTGTCTGACGGAAGGACCTGGTAGGAGGTGATTGTGTCATGGGGGCAATTCCCCCATGCTGTTCTCATGATAGTGAGGGAGTTCTCACGGGATCTGATGGTATTAAAAGTGACAGTTTCCCCTGCATGCTCTCTGTCTTGCTGCCTTGTGAAGAAGGTGCCTGCTTCCCCTTTGCTTTCCAGCATGATTGTAAATTTCTTAAGGCCTCCTCAGTCATGCAGAACTGTGAGTCAATTAAACCTATTTTGTTTATAAATTATCCAGTCTCAGGTAATATCTTTATAGCAGTGTGAAAACATACTAATACGGGACACCAACTAACAATACCCATAGAAGGTACCGCTGTTTTTCCAGAATTTTTACTGGTGCTACTATATTTGTCTTGGGTGCTATAAGGTATTCACAGATTATAACCATTCCATTCTAATATCTTTTATTATTGCAGTTATTTCAAAAGATGTGGGTGTATGTATGTGTGTGTCTATGTGTGATCTGTGTGTTTCTGAAATGTTATGTTATGTATTGTATGTGAGTATATATAGCCTTAGTGAGGCCTGGTTTCAAGCCAGAATTCTGTGTTTTGTTTTCAGAAACCAGATCCCATATTATGGCCTTGGACATGAGGGTTTGCATGAATATGTCATATCCTTCATAAAACAATGCTTGATTTCTCATCAATATGATGCAGTGAACTCACATTTTCACATATGTCTCCATTCCAAGGAAATAGTGAATCGTAAAACTAGAAAAAAAATTGTATAGCCAGTCTAAAAGTAATGAGCTAAGAATCATCAAGGATCATAAAGAGAAGAGAAAACAGTTTTACTGTTTTTTTAGTTTGTTCAGTTTCTACGAGGTAAATCAGCTAAGTCTTTGTATTTGAGGGAATGGGAGCTCTTTTCACATTCCATGCTTGAATTCTAAGGCTGAGAGGTGTTTTCTCCGCTTTTGAAAGGAGTCGGAAACATTCTTGAAGAGTCATTGTTTGTCCCGCAAAACCCCATGCTGATGAACTGCGTGAAGTTTCCAGTTAACAGAGATAGGATTTACAATACCCTCAAGATTGTAGCAGGAATGGAGACCACTGACAACCATATCCAATATAGTTTTAGAAGAGACAGTAGGTGAAGGGGCTTCTAGAAGCCTGTGGACCAGGTAGAAACAACTGTAAAATCTCTACATAGGAGAAGACTACATAGAGAAGGGATGAATTACTTTGTACTCTGGGTATAACAAATTACCACACATTTAACAGCTTAAATTTATTTATTCTTAATGTATTATCTTATACTTCTGTAGATGAGAAGTCTGAGTAGGCTCAAACGGCTTATTTGCGTAGGGTCTTATAAGCCAAAAATCAAGTTCCAACCTGGGTTGGGATCTTACCTGGAGAGTCTGAGGGAGAATCTACTTCCAGCTCATTCAGATTTTTGGAGAAATTGAGTTCTGTTTGGTTGTAGCACTGAAGTCCCCTTTTCCATTTTGGATACAGCTAGGGAACATTCTCAGATTCTAGAAGCCAATTGCTTTACTTGGCTCTTGGCCTCTTCCATTTACAAGGCTAGGAATGGTGTGGTTGAATTGTTTTCATGCTTCAGATCTCTCTGAATTTTTCTCCTGCCTTCTTCTTTTGCCAACAGCTGAAGAAAGTCCTCTGCTTTTAAAGGCTCATGTAATTAGATTAGCCCAACCTAGATAATTTCTTTTTTAAAGAGCATCTACGTCATATAACGTAACACAAGCATAAGAGTGACATCTCATAATATTCACAGGTTTCCGGGAATTTATCCTGAAATCTTGGGGCTGTATTTGTTTCATGCAGGTGTTAAAACAAATTATCACAACTATGGTGCATGAAAACAAGAAAGCTTTACTCTCACATGGCTAGAGGCTACAAGTCTGAAATCAAGGTATTTCCAGGCTAACACTCTCCCTAGAGGCTCCAGAAGAAAAAAAAAAAAAAAAAAAAAAAAACATTCCTGGCTTCTTCCAGTTTGCAATGGCTATTGGCCTTCCTTGGCATTCTAAACTTCTAATCACTGCATAGATGGAACTGGATGTGGGATGTGAGAAGGGCAAAAAGTCCTCGCTCCAAAGGTCAGTGGTGAAACTCTATAGAGGATGTGAACAAAGAGAAGAGGAGAATCTACACCGTTAGTACTGAGGTATAACTGGACAAGGCACAAGAATGAGGCAGAAAAGAAGTCCCAAACTCTCAGTCCAGTGCTGTATCTAAGCAGCATAACGTAGATGGAGCAAAGAGGAGGAACGCTGCAGCATCAGCGCCGTGATTATATGGCAAGGTGGACAGAACAAGAAGGAGCGTGCCCGAAGCACCAGCACAGTCTTGTAGTCGCTTTGTACTTGGGTTGGCAATGTAAACAAGATCAAGGAAAGCAGCATCAGTGCCGTGGTGTAAATGCACAGTGGATATGAATGAGCAAGGGAGGATTCTCACACCATTAATACTGTGGTGTGCACAGACAGGGGATGTGAGAAGGGCAAAAGGGCAGGAGGGAGTCACCATCTCTTCATTGCTATTGTATAACTGGGTTCAGAATCTGAACAGGGTGAAGAGGAGCATCCCAACACTGTCAGGGGGACTCATTAAATGGAAAGGGAAATGGAAGCTGTGAGGATGGAAAAACCTGCATCATCTACGCTATTGTGTAAGTGAACAGTGTGTGAAAGTAGTAAATAATTCTCCCACCATCAGTGCATGCTGTGCTACACCACGGGATGAAAACAGAGCGGAGATGAGCATGTCCATACTGTTACTGTAATCATGTAACCAGGGCAAAGAGGACGACACCTGACTCACGAATGCAATGATTTAACCCCCAGGAGAAGTAAAAGGCCTGAGGAGGTGGACCCTGCACAACCACTGCAGCTGAGTAACTGCACGGAAGCTGCGGATGAGGCAAACAGAAGTGCAGCGCATCAGTGCTATGGTGTCGCCTGGGAAACGAGTGACAGTGTGAAGAGGAGTAGACCTCGGACATCATTGCAGGGGTCCAGTTTGACAGGGGACAATTATAGGGCAAATAAAAGGGCCCCCAACATTAGTGCACTGGAGAAAGTGGGCAAGGGACCTAATCCACTGCTGTGCCGGACTCAGCCTTCCTGCCTCTATACTATTTGGGGGCAGCCGAGGTGACTTTGATACAGGCAGTGCAATCGCTTCCTGAGTCAATAAGCGTACAATGCCCCAGGAAAATTACAAAACTACAAGTGTGCCTTCAAGATGCCGTGATTCATAGTCTCAGTGTCATAAAACATTTCATCTGAGAGCTTGGTCTGCTTTCCAGGGTGTGAGGTGACCTTCTGGACACTACCAGGATAGTGGAAAACCAATTCTCCTGCCATCCTGCTCAGAGCCTGTCTTGTGTTTCTCTCCTAATATATATCACTGAAAGCTATGAAAGCAGAGGTCCCAAATCTTCAGACACTGTAGTTGTCTAAGGTACATACCCTTGTATAAATATGCACAATGGTTACACACCAGAATGTTTGATGACTAAAGTGGAAGCCACGTCAATGACCCAAATTTAGCCCAGATCACAGTGAATGAATGTCATCATGAACTGTCTGGTGGCCCTGACAAATGGAGTTTCAGCAGAAAAAAGAATGGGTCACAAAACAACCTTTGCAACAATTGGCACCTTATTGACAGTTTCTGTTGCCATGGCCAAGAAATCAATGGGCTGTGAACACTGAATTACCCTCTTACCCTTGGAAATGATCCCCACAGGCCAGCCTCCAGGATGTTAGTGGAATGGCTTGCAGGAACACACATCAATCCTGACTGCTTCTCGTGCTCTGGGAATAGAGGGGCTGCCTTCCGATAAAAATTGTATAACTGGCATTGGAAGGAATCACCTTGCTCACCACGGAGTCGTCAACTTCACCCGTTGTCTTTCTCTGCATCACTGTGCTATGTTAAATGTGGCCAAGTTAATGTACATTGAAGAAGATATGCTACATCAATGTTCATGGGTGTAAAATCTAAACTTTTTAATTTATTTACTTGGGGTGGGGGTATGGTGCTCATGAAGAAAAAAGAGGAAGTAAGTTTAGGGGACAGAGTGGGGTAACCTTGAGGCATATTTTCAGGGTTGAGGAAAGCCGCCATACACAGTGTGGTTTGTTCACTGCAAAAAGTGCCCAGTCATGGAGTTGTGGGGCTGCTAAAATCCAGCCCATGTCACCCTCTCCAACATCAAAACCTCCTGATGTGTCTGCAGGGTCGGGGATTACTGCCTGAGTTCTCTTTTCCCAAAGGGGAAACATTTTGTATAGAGTGGGGTGGGGGCTTTTTTAGTTCATCCTCATAAAGACAGTACATTTTCATTCTGAGGAGCTGTCTTTTTCTCATTCATTTCTCCAGAGGAGAAACTTTTCTTTCTCATCAACTCTTTCTGCTGAGAGCCCTTCTTTCTCACAATGAATCTAGCAGCCTACTTACACAGACTGACAAAATAGAATGCTTTCTCTAATCCACACAAAGATGCCATGTAAGTTGCTGGTGACCTGGAGTCTGTGGCACCAAGGGGAACTCCTGATGCGGGGAAGCTCATTCACTCTGGCATGTATCAGACTGAGGCTGTTCTGGGATACCTACATGCTCTACAGCTGCCCTCCACTGCCCCTGTTACCCTTGCCTTTTCTCTAGGACCTATTAACTACGGAGTTACTACCTCACACAGCGGGGACCCTGAATCAAACTCTGCCTGTTGGTCAGTGTTTGCACCATATTTGTTGAGACGTACTTTTAATAACATCCTTGATTGGCAGGCTCCGGAACCCCCCTCAATTTCTGAGCCCCACAAACTCCATCCTCCTGTCCTAGGATATTTTGTTCACTGGTTGACATTGGTTTAGTTCAGTCTGGGACTCCATGACTATTTGAATATCTACAACTACTCTCCCTCTCTCTGAATTCCTACATCCCTGAGAGGCAGCCATAGCAGTTGTCCAGGAGAGAAGGGCACTGCTAGGATGCCAAAGAAACTTTGCTGAAGAAACCAGCCCCTCCCTGAAAGACTGATATCTTTCAGGAGCTATGAGAAAAAGTAAAAGTCTCAATGGAAGGGAACACAGTTAAGGTCTTAATGAACGAAGATTGTCACACTTTTTGAAAATGTTATAGTGAACTGCAAGTTTCTCTTCAAAGAATCAGTATGTCAGCATGTTCAGCTCTTATTCTTAAATTTTCTCTTTGAAAGTTTCACTTCTTTCTAATGCCAGTAAACAACCTTCTCCACCAGTTCTAATCAGTAGTTCACATCTGTTCCCCCGTCCCATCCTGACTCATCCCAGTCACCTAATCACCCCTTGCTACCTGCTCTGACATGCCCGTAGCCGTCCCTTCCAAACACCCACCCTGCCACTCTAGCTTGGACTCCTGCTCTTTTTCAAATAGCCAGTTGGGATTAGCCTAGCTTGTGCCGTCTAACCCTAGCCAATAGGGGACGACACAGCAATAGGGACAACCCCCGTCAGGCATAAGTACCCCTTCCCCCTTGTCCAAGTGTGTGGCTGCCATTGTTCCATCCCTATGCTGCACCCCTCTATAGCAGTAAACTGCCTTGCTGAGAGGACATATTTTTAAGTGTTATTTCTTTTGCAGCATCAAAATTTTACTTGTAACAAAAGCATGCTATCAGCAGCCCTTTTACCTGCTGATGTATCACTGTCCTGCTGAGTCTATCTGAGGTATTCCCTCTGCCCCTGAGGATGTGATTCTTATACTTTGCTGCTGACCACAAGGCAATTCTTGGATGAGGTCTTTGGTTTTAGAATAATTTAGTATGATTTGGATATGTTAAAAATTTGGTGCCCTGTGACCACTCAGCCACTGGCTTCTGTGCACTCTCCTCCTCTCTTGTTGCAACATAGTTCTTTGTAAATCACACCTAATTTTAAATACCAAGCATATGGTCTGTTTTGACAACAAGATTATCAAGAGCTGAGAAAAGAAACCTTCTTAAAATGCCTTTTACATCCAACAACCACCTGTGGTAGGAAGAAAAGATAGAGACATTTCCAACTCTGGGTATAGAATCTCAGCCACAAAGTCAGAGGCTGTTGAAGACTAAGCTCTGATTTTTTTTCATCTTGTCCAAATTCCTATGTAAGGGGTCTGGCCTACAAACCATAAATTCTCATCAGATGGGTTTTTTTTTAAACCTTATATATCATGACTTACTTTCCATCCTGACTCCAGCATAACACTACAAGACAAGGAAGAAAATCAAAATATTTTACCTCCAAACATGTTTCTTTGCCATATCTTGAAATGTCCATGCAAAGCTGTTCTTTGTAGGGAAAATTTGCATCTGTAAATAATCTCTATTAACGTAGCTAGATCTTTTTCTTCCAGGTTCTCCCAATCTTAAAGAGATTAACTACAAGTCTTGTACCTATTAAAGATCTAAATAGGAAACATTTGTCAGCTGTTGTCTCTAAGGGCAGCCACTATAAGACTTCAAAAGAACCTTGGTTCCACAGTCTTTTATCTTGACCTGAACATTTCCTTTCTATTGATCCCAGGTCTTTAGACAAACTCAAACAATGGTCAACCATAAAATGTTTACATTTACCTATAACCTGGAAGCACCTGCTTTGAGGTGTCCCACCTTTCTGGACCAAACCAATGCATTTCTTAAATATATTTGATTGATGTCTCATTCCTCCCTAAAATGCAAAAAAGCAAGCTGCACCACGACCACCTTGGGCATGTGTTCTCAGGACCTCCTGGATGCTGTGGTTATTCATATTTGGTTCAGAATAAATCTCTTCAAATATTTTACAGAATTTGACTGTCTTCATCAACACTGGCATGGCTCCTCATCCTCCCATTATGAGCTGTCCTCATCAAGGTCCTCAGGCCTTGACTACCTCTCAGTGCTGCTTTAGTGAGAATAGCTGTTGAAATGTCCACTCCCAGGCCTTCTGAAATAGCAGCCACTAACATATGGACTTTTCTGCTGAAATCTGTCCTGGCTGCTTGTAGCAGATCCTTTTGATGCTCCATCCACATCCCCACCCTCTGGTGCCTTACCACTGCAGTGCAAGCTCTGAGATTTCTAACTGCCCGAGGACTTTTCTAGACAACCAGAATCCACCCTGCCCATGCCGGGCAGCTGTGAGAGCCAGAGGATTAATGTCCTGGAAGCCAGCCATCAACCAATGACTGATGGAACCTGGTGTCTAAATAGTTTTGTTCCCTTGCCCCTGTGAAGAGAGAACTCTGAGGTGCCTGTACTAAACTGACACCCAGAGTTTCCCAGTGGGATAAAGCTTCAATAATCAATTCACAGTGGTGACTTGCCTGATAGTATACCTTGTATTGGTGGTTTTCCCTTCTCTGTCTTGCCCCTGGCTCCTGTGTTTTGTTATAACTACTGAACTTCAATCCTGTTTCAGGTCTGCTTCTAGGAATCCAAATACAGACACAGATTCAGTGTTCTCATGCAATGTTAGATGGTTGGCCCTACCAGTCATTACTTTAAATTTATCTCTAAATTATTTATTATACTTAATACAATGTAGATGTTAGGTAGATAGTTGTTATACTGTATTTTTTGTTTTATTTTTATTGTTGTATTGTTAATTTTTATTTATTATTTAATATTTGTAATCTGCATTTGGTCAAATCCATGGATGTGGAGTCCACAGATATGGAGGGCTGACAGTACATGGTAAACCCTAGAGCAACCATTAAAAGAAAGAAACCTTAAAAAATAGCAAAAAAAATATCAAATAAAAATATGATAATTAGAAAATACTTAATGTAAAACAAGCACTAAAGGAGGAATGTAGGAATAAAAAGATATGAGACATATAGAAAATTCAAAGAAATAAAATGGCAGGCATAAATCTAACTAGATCAGCAATAGCATTAAATATAAATAAACTGAACAAATAAAAAGGCTGAGATACCTGACTAGATTTTAAAAATGAGCTGACTATATGTTGTCTATAGGAGTCATAGTTTAGATTAAAAAACAAAAATATTTTTAAAATAAAGGGACGGAAGGATGGAAAAGATAAAGCATACAAACAGTAACCACATGATTTCAGGAGTGATTATACTAATGTAAGGCAAAATAAACTGTAAAATAAAAAAATTGTTACTAGAAATAAAGACATTTATAATGACAAAAATATTAATTCCTCAGGAAGATATAACAATTATAAATATGTATCCTTAACAATATCTCAGATGACATCTTTGTAGAAATTGACAAGCTGACTTTAAAATTGATATGGAATTGCGAAAAAAAACACAAGAAATCCAAAATAAATAATTCTGAAAAATAAGAATAAAGTAGGACTAATCAGTCTCTTCAATTTCAAAACATACCACAAAGCAATGTTAATCAAGACAGTGTGGTACTGGCACAAGGAAAAACACATAGATGAATGGCTACAATGGGGGCTTCGGAAGTAAACCTGTATATTGTCAGTGGTCAACTGATTTTCAACAAAGGTACCAACACCATTTAATGAGAAAAAGAAAAATCTTTAAGCAAATGGTTCTGGGGCAAGCAGATCGTCACAAGTAAAAGAATGAAGTTGGACCCTTACTTCATATTATATACAAATAATAAATTGATCAAATATATGTCTAAGAGATCAAATGATAAAACTCTTAGAAAACACTTCATAACTTTTTATGTGGCAAAGAATTCTTAGATACAATACCAAAAGCACCAGCAATGAAATAAAAAAGGAAATAGATAAGTTTTATTGTAAAAATTAAAACGTTTATGCTTCAAAGGACACCATCAAGAAAGTGAAAAAATAACCCACAAGTGGGAAAAAATGTGGATATCATATATGTGATGTTATTATACATAGATTATCACATATTATACCTAGAAGATATAAATAATTCTTAGAACACAGTACTGAATAGACTAATAACACAATGGCCCAAAAATTTCAATGGATATTTCTCCAAAGAAGACATACCAGTAGGGCAATAAGCACATGAAAGTATGTTCAGCATAATTATTCATCAAAGATATGCAAATACAAACTATAATGACATACCATTTCAAAACCACAAGGATGACTGAAACCAAAAGCCAGACATCGAGTATTGGTGAAGTTGTAAAGAAATCAGAACGCTCATACACTGGTGGCAAGAAAATAGAATGGTGCAGACACTTTGGAAAACAGTGTGGCAGTTCCTAAAACAATTAAACATAAAGTTACCACAGGACCCAGCAATTCCATTTTTAGGCATATAACGAAAAGAAATTAAATATATATATATATATATATATATATATATATATATATCTCCATAGAAAAGTGTGTACAGAAATGTTTATAGCAACATTATTCATAATAGCCAAGAGGTGAAACTAGCCCAAAAGTTTATCATCTGATGAATGGATAAATAAAATGTGGTATAGACATAAAACTGAATATTATGAAAGCATGAAAAATAAAGTACTGAGACATGATACAAAATGGATAAATGTTGAAAACGTTATACTAATTGTAAAATGTCAGTCACAAAAAAGTACATATTACATAATTGCATTCAAGGAAAAGTCCAGAATAGAAAAGTATATAGAAACTGAAGTAGATCAGTGGTTCCTTAAGGCTGAAGAGGGTGGAGTGGCAGTAGCAGGAGAATATGGGAGTAATTACTAAAAAGTAAGTTTTTGAAGGGAAGAACATGTTCTAAAATTGTAGTAATGGCTGTGCCTATTTGTGAGTATATTAAATATCATTGAGTTAACACTTTAAATGAGTGAAGTATATGACATGTGAACTATATCTCAATAAACCTGTTTGGTAAAAAAAAAAAAAATGGATGATTTGAATGTATTGTGAATGTAAAAATTATTCCTGGAAAATGAGGCACTATTAAGAATGGAAGAAAGAATTATCTTCAGGAATCAACACCACATATAGAATCAGATGACTTGTTTTCAAATCTAAGCTCAGCCCCTTATTACTTTTATGGCCTTGGATAAAACATTCACCCTTCTTGTGGCCCATTATTTTCATCTATGAAATGGAAATAATAATGCATGACATAGGCCAAAGCAAGAGGTTGTTTCAGCAACAAAATGCAGAGAACCAATCCATTTCATTAGCTATAAAGAAATAAATAAAAATAACTGTAAAAAAATATATAAAAAGTCTATTTGTACCACTTGCTTGATTCCTCAGATGACCCCCAGACAAGGGTGGGACAGAGTGACAGTGTTTTTTGAAGGTATTTTTGAAAGGCTTTCTATAATGCAAATGTGAACTTCTTGGTTTATATCTTGGGAGAAAAAGATGGAGTATTTCCCTTTCTGAAGCTGCCCTAGTGCAGCCTATCATCTAACTCCATTCTTCACTCCAAAGCACAATATATGTGATCTTTGGGTATATACAACACTCCTTGTTCATCTTTTCACTCCCACGGTGTGTGTCTCAGCATCCACATCAAAACTGGTCTATTCTCCTGGACCAGTTAAACGAACGAGATGGATGGGAGCATTGCATGATAACAATGGTGCTAACTGTCTTCAGATATGGCTGAATCCCTTTCTGATTGGAGGGCCTGAATTATTAAGATTCATTCCTCTGTTCTCCATATCTCAGCTTTGCTTTTCTCTTTCTTGCATTTATCCCTAGACCAGTTTTTCCCACGTGGAAACAAAGATGCTACTCTAAAGGTGTAGTATTCTTATAGCTAGCAATTCTGGACAAGAAAAAGCCCCTCTTCCCTACTAGTTGTATCAAGAGTTGTGGAGAGGAATCTGATTAACTGGGTTGAGTCACTACCTGCCAAACTTTGACCCAGTCGTGTGTGTGTGTGCGCACACATGTGTGCATGTGTGCATGAACACTCTTCCTTTGAGGGAAAAAACAGAACTAGTTCAGGTGGTTAGAGCTCAGAATCTGGAGTCAGGTCCGCTAGATTCAAATTCTGACCTTAGCTTACAAGCTGGGTGATCTTGAACAAATTTCTCCAGCACGCCTAGGCCCCAATTCCGAAATATTAATATGAGCATAATAAAAGCATCTACTTTAGTGAATTTTTAAAATATAAATGAATGAATTTATGTGAAGAATGTAGGATAATACTAGACATACAGTGTGCGGCAGTTATTACTGCAATTTTAAAGACAAATAGAGTTATAAGAAAATGATGGCATGGTCCTAAGAATTGACTGCAAAACTGCTCCTTACTCTGAGCCTCTTTGTTGCCCCCAAATCATTATTATTAATTGTTATTATAAGCACTTGGTAATAATTATTTGATAAGTATGAATGGCACCAAAGAAAAGGTAAAACAGAGTGAGAAAGCAAGAGCAATAGCAAGAGCCAGAGCAAGAGGGAGAAGATTTTTACCTAAATTCTGATATATAAACCCCAGTGCAAGAGAGGAAAAAAGCTAGAAACTGCAATCAGGGGACCTGGATGCACCAGTCATAGTGTCTGCAGCTCTGCCTCCTGCTGTGATATTCTGACCTCTGCATATTTACATTCTTCATGCTTCATTTTCTGATTTGGTTCATGAGGCAGAGCCACTGTGTCTCATCAATTAAAACGGGCACCCAAATCCACAGCTGTGAGTTATGACTCCTGGTTTCAATGCATTGCATTTTATCTTATAGTAAATGTCAGTTTTCATCAACTCAGATGTCCTCACGACATAATATGACTTGAAAATATGCAAATACCTTCTTACCAGTTACTTTTGATTAGATGGAGGCCTTGTATGGGAGGTATTTCCTCATTAGTTCTGAGGTAATCAAAACAAAGCACACTTGGTTACATGCTGTAAATTTGCTTCAGGAGGCTCAGGGCCAGCATTAACTGCCACAGGACTTCAGCGAGGCAGGCAACCAGCTTTTCTTTTCATAAGAGACACTGAGGTTCTAAAAATCATCTCCCTCTTTATATTCCCAATTTGTAGAAAGAACCTTGCTATGCATTATAAGTGGACCACCAGCCAGACTAAGAACAAAATGCCTCACAGTTCTAAAGATACTCAGTAGTCAAACCTCAAAGCAAGCACACAGGTGTCAGGCAGCTTTAATCGGAAATCACTGGGAAATGTCACACGTACAGGCATTATGGTTAAAGGGAACTTGTCAACGAGTGGGGAAGTCATAATGATGGTGTCTGGCTTTTGGACATAAGCAGGAAATTCAGTGCTACTAACTAAATTAAAGAGAAATTCCTAATGAGCTGCTCTAGGTATAAATCTATTTTTATACTTTTAACCTATCAATTTTGGTGGCCATTTTAAGTTATCGATTGGTTTGATTCACGAATGTTAAAACTTGCTGTTCTTATATCTGACAGGGTTTCAGTTAAGCCACATCTCTGGATTGATAGTAAACACGTGTGAATTATGAATTCCAGAGAACATTCTGAATGAGTATTGGCCTATCTAGAATTTTTGTCTTTGTGTGGTTTTCCTGATTCACTTCCACTGCCATGACTTGGGTAGAAGTGCAGGAAAGAAGTCTCCCTTCAGTGACTGAGTGACATTTTCTAACCTTGGTTTGCGGTCTCAGTGTGTTTTGTGCTTCAATATGGAAACAACCAAATTATCTACTATGATTCATGGGGGATGGGAGGAGAATGTCAAATGTCTCTTTGGTACTGATATCCACTAAAGCAGAACAGTATCTCACCCACACTGCAGTGTTCAATGCTTGAGTGATTTAAAGGGAATGTGCAGGTTGTGCTCTTAGATTGTGCTTTAGGATGAGGGACCCCCTAATTAGCTGGATCACCAAGGCCACAACATGTACATTCAGGTCAACTAGTTTGTACTTTCTAACTCACATTTATCAGGAATTTCACAAAGATTGAATTATGTTTTTAGGACCTGTGAATGTCTGTGTTTAAAGGCAATTTGTTATTAATTAGTAGCCGTTCATAGTGGGGAGAGGGTAGAGCCATTTAGAATCCAGTCCAAAATCTTAATCAGGCAAAAGTGTGCAAACTTGAAATATAACAATGGGTTTCTCAGGTCTGAGGGGATGAGAGATGATTCAAGTGTAAACTAGGATTGGATAACAGTAGTAATAGGGAAATGTAATGCCTGACTTAATCAACATAAACAGCCAGAAAAAGTAATTTCAAGACTAAAGCAGTGTTCTGTACTGCTCCAGAGAAAGCTGATTGGGAAAAAATATTCTATTTAATTATCCAAAAGCAATTTAAACACCTATGTTTGACAGTTTTTCGTTATGTAGATGAGTGAATGGAATAGTAAACTGGCACTCCCAACAATCCCTGAGTCATTGTTTCAATAGAAAACTTTAAAAACAAATAGACAACTTATGTTTATTTCTGTGTTATATCCCCTCACTAGTGAGGATTGCTTACTCATGTTCTTGGGTTGGATATAAATATCTCTTCTCCCAGGTCAGTTTATTCATCAGCAGTATCTCATGTGCCACTTTACTGACTTGAGATTTTAGAGAATCATGTTGGGAAAAGGTATTCAACTCAATTAGGATGTAGAGTTTCAACTTGGGGCTATAGGGTAGCTGGGAGAAAAGGTTAGAAGAGCTGTGGTAGTGGACAGAGTAGATGAGTTTTGTTGGTTGTAAAGGTCTCTAAACATGGCCAGGCAGGAAATGAATACTGTTAACAGCTAAAGTGAATTATAGATATTTGTACTGGATTGCATTGCACTTTAGCCTGTGGAGTATACAATTCAAATAGAGACTTGTTGCTAATAAATCAAACAAATTACAAGATTTGTAAAATAATTAAAAGGAAACTAGCAAACCAGTCCCTGCATGAAAAAGAAAAAAGAAACAGAGCAGACAACTCAACCTCTGCACAAAATTACAGCATAAATACTCCTGCTACTTATCATAGGTGTCGGTGAGCTATGATTTAAAATAAAGAAACAAAGAATTGTTTGTGTTTTTTGATAGCTGCAGCGCAGCAGGATTAACTCTATTGGAATCATAAAATAATGCCAAATTCAATGATCACTGGTTCAAAACACCTCCAAGTGGCATCCTGAGCAGCATGGTTTAATTTTCTTTAAGTTTATTTTGTTTTGGGAACTGGCGTTTAAAATTTTTCTGAACAAAGAAAACAACATTTCAAACATCCTTCTGCCTGTGGTAATGTCTTCAACTCCTGGTCAAAACACCTTAGCAACACATTTGTTAAGTCATTGGCCAGAATATGCTTAAATAACTTTGCTGTACACACCCAAGATGACAAGAAAATAAAGTGCACCACTTCAGTTGTCCTTGAATACGGTAAGGATTCCCTATGGCTGTGAGTAAAAGGCATTCTTTTTGGCTTAGTAATGCTAAGCAGCAAACCTTGACCCTGCAGACATACTCTCCTCTGTTAGGAAAAGGGCTTTAAAAATGAAAGCCCAAACATTTGGAACACTGATGTCTCAGTCTGTTAGTGCTGCTGTAACACTAATTATAGACAAATACAGTCATAAGAAAATGATGGCATGCTCCTGAGAATCAAATGCAAAACTGCTCTTTTCCCTGAGCCTCTTTGTTGCCCCAAAATTATTATTATTATAAGTACTTGGTAGTAACTGTTTGATAAGTATAAAGATAAAACAGAGTGAGAAAGCAAGAGCAAGAGCAACAGAGAGACAGTACAGTCCCGTGAACTGAGTACTGCAGCTTATACACAACATCAATTTATTTTTCACAGTTCTGGAAGTTGGGAATTCCAAGATTAATACAGATTTAATGACTGGTGAGGAACGATTTTTTGGCTTACAGTGTCTTCTCCTTGTGCCTGCACATGGTAGAAGGGGGCAAGGAATCCCTCTCAGGAGCCTTTTATAAGGGCAGTAATTCTATACATGGGGGTGAAGCCCTCATTACCTAATCACTTCCAAATGTCCCACCTTCTAATATCATCACCTTAGGCGTTAGGATTTCAACATATACATTTTGAGGGAACAAAAACGTTCATAACAAAGCACCTAATATTACACAAAATTTCCACAGCCCTATTGTCTCAATAAAATGTTGAATAATTATGAAATCTTAAAAACTATATATATCCCTAATCTATTATTTTCCATTAATTCTCATTACCCACTCAAAATAGGGAGTCATAGAAAGTCTAAAATGGAGTCTGTCTAGGAGCAGGGGATGATGCAATTCTGCATAGTCCAGCAGTTACTTGTTAAACTTTTTGGAAAAAAATACACTCTGCTTTCTGAAAACTCTCCACTTGAAGAGGATAAACAAATAGGTTTTATTACAATAAAGTAAAATAATTATCCAGGTACTCTGGCAGAACTATTCGTTACGAGGCCTATGCTGACAGCAGAGCTGAAGATAGTAGGAGTTACCTACTTTGTGCCTCTTCATACGTCAGTGGGTCTCATAGCTGTGTTGGTACTGTTGGAGTACACGAAAGTAACAGTCTAGCAGGATAACAAAGAACCAAAACTAAGTACACTGTGTGAGCAGAAAAGTAGGCAACTGCGGACTGAAAGAGGTATCATATAGTTTAAGAACATCTTTTTTGCTGACATCTTCTCTACTAATATTATTCTTTATGATACCAATGATTATCATTCACTAATATCCTTTCCTGGTTGACTGAATCCACGCAAACAGGGCTAGGCTAGGCCACTGAACAACTCTTACCCACTGCTATGTTTTGTGCTGCTGCTGAGTTTATCCTGAAAACCAAGTCCTAAAAGAGTCAATAGATAAACACTTCAAAACAGTTGTAGTTTTGTTTGATTTATTCTTTTGTTTGGCATTCACCAGGCTCTTTCCCTCTAGAAAGTCATATACATATCATTCTGAAAAAATGTTCTTATGTTGCTTTTTTAACATTCAGTGGTTCATGTGCAGGATTGCTATATAGGGAAACTCATGTAACCGGGAGGTGGGTGTGCAGATTATTTTGTCATGTAGGTAATAAGCGTAGTTACCTGATAGGTAGATTTTTGATCCTCACTGTCCTCCCAGACTCCACCTTCAAGTAGGCCCTGATGTCCGTTTTTTTTTTTTTTTTTCTTTTTTTTTTTTCCTTTTTCTTTTTTGTGTCCAGGTGTGCTCATTGTTTACCTGCCACTTATAAATGAGAAAATGCAGTCTTTGGTTTTCTGTTTCTACATCAGTTCACTTAGGATAATGGCCACCAACTCAATCTGTTTTGTTGCAGACGACATGATCTCATTCTTCTTTTGTGCATTCGCAGTATTTCATGGTGTATATGTACTACCTTTTCTTTATCACTACCACTGATAGGCACTTAGGTTGATTCCATGTCTTTGCTATTGTAAATAGTGCTGTGATAAACATACATGTGCATGTGTCTTTATGATAGAACAATTTTTAATCCTTTGGGTATATACCCAATAATGGGATTGTCATGTCAAATGGTAGTTCTGTTTTAAGTTCTTTGAGAAATCACTGCACTGCTTTTCACAATGACCGTACTAACTTACATTACCATCAGCATTGTATAAGTGTTCCCTTTTCTTTACAACTTCACCAGTATCTGATATTTTTTGACTTTTTGTTTTGAGATGGAATCTCATTCTGTCGCCCAGGCTGGAGTGCAGTGGCATGATCTTGGCTCACTGCAACCTCCGCCTCCTGGGTTCAAGCAATTCTCTTGTCTCAGCCTCCCAAGTAGCTGGGATTACAGGCACCTGCCACCACACCCAGCTAATTTTTTTTATCTTTTAATAGAGATGGGGTTTTGCCATGTTGGCCAGGCTAGCCTTGAACTCCTGACCTCAGGTGATCCACCCACCTCAGCCTCCCAAAATACTGGGATTACAAGTGTGAGCCACCATGCCCAGCCATTTTTTGACTTTTAATAATAGCCATTCTAACTGATGTGAGATGGTATCTCATTGAAGTTTCGATTTACATTTATCTAATAATTAGTGATTTTGAGCCTTTTGTCATATGCCTGTTGGCCATATATTTTTTTTTCTTTTGAAAAGTATTTATTCATGCCCACTTTCTAATTTTTTTTTTCTTTTGTGCTTGCTGATTTGTTAAGTCCTTACAGACTCTGGATATTAGACCTTTGTTGGATGCAAAGTTGTAAATATTTTCTCCAATTCTCTAGGTTGCTTGTTTAAATATTGAACATTTCTTTAGTTAAATTAGGTCTTATTTGTTCGTTTTTTTTTTTTTTCGATTGCCTTTGATATCTTTCTCATAAAATCTTTGCAATTCCTATGACCAGGATAGTATTTCCTAGGTTATCTTCCAGGGTTTTTGCAGTTTTAGGTCTTACACTTAAGGCTTTAATTAATCTTGAATTCATTTTTGTACATGGTAAAATGTAGGGATTGAGTTTTAATCTTCTGTGTATGGCTAGCCAGTTATTCCAGGACCACTTACGGAATAGGGAATACTTTACACATTGTTTTTGGCAATTTTGTCAATGATCAGATGTGGCATGCAGATTCATTTCTGGGCTCTCTATTCTGTTCAATTGGCACATATATATGTGTGTATGTATGTGTGTATATATACATATACAATTAGTACCATTGCTGTTTTGGTTACGATAGCTGTTTAATATAGTTTGAAAATGGGTAATGTGATGCATCCAGCTTTGTTTTTTTCTTTGTTTGTTTGTTTGTTTTGCTTAGGTTTTCTTTGGTTATTTGCACTCTCTTTTGATTCCATACGGATTTTTAAATAGTTTTCTAATTTCGCAAAGAATGTCATTGGTAGTTCGGTAGGAATAACATTGAATCTGTAAATTGCTTTGGGCAGTGTGGCCACTATGACAATATTGATTCTTCCTCTCTATGAACATGGGAAGTTTTTTCCATTTGTTGGTGTCATCTCTGATTTCTTTGAGAAGTGTTTTATAATTCTCATTGCATATATTTTTCACCTTCTGAGTTAGCTATATTCCCAGGTATTTGATTCTTTTCGTGGCAATTGTGAATGGAATTGCCTTTCTGATTTGGCTGTCTGTTTGGCTGTTGTTGGTGGATTGGAATGCTAGTGATTTTTGTACATTGATTTTGCATTCTGAAAAGTTGCTAAAGTTTTTTATAATAGCTAGGAGCTTTTGTGTAGAGACGATGGGGTTTTCTAGGTATAGGTAGGATCATAACTTCTGTAGAGGGAGCTTGATTTCCTCTCTTCCTATTTGGATGTATTCTGTTTCTTTCATGTGTCTAATTGTTCTGGCTAGTACTTCCAGTACTATGTTGAACAGGAGTGGTAAAAGTGGGCATTCTTGTCTTATTCCAGTTCTGAAAGAGAATGCTTCCAGCTTTTGCCCATTTAGTATGATGTTGGCTGTGGGTTTGTCATAGAAGGCTCTTATTATTTTGAAGTATGTCCCTTCAATGCCTGGTTTGTTGAGGGTTTTTAACATGAAGGGATGTTGAATTTTATTGAAAGCCATTTGTGCAGCTATTGAGATAATCACGTGATTTTTGTTTCTAGATGTGTTTTTATGATTAATCACATGTATTTTCACATTTATAGATTTTTGTATGCTGAACCAACCTTATATCCCAGAAATAAAGTATACTTGATCGTGGTGAATTAAGTTTTTGATGTGCTGATGGATTCAGTTTGCTAATATTTTGTGGAGGATTTTTGTATCTATGTTGGCAGCCCTTCCTTATACATATGGTAGAATTTGGCTATGAATCCATCTTGTCCTGGGCTTTTGCTGCTTGGTAGGATATTTATTACAGATTCAATTTTAGGGCTCATGGTCTGTTCAGGGATTCAGTGTCTTCCTGGTTCAATCATGGGAGGTTGTATGTTTCCAGGAATTTATCTATTTTTTCTAGGTTTTCTAGTTGGTGTGCATAGATAAAGGTGTTCATAACAGTTTCTGAGGGATTATAGTATTTCTGTGTGGTCAGTGGTTTTGTTCTGTTTGTCATATCTAATTGTGTTTATTTGGATGATCTCTTTTTTATCAGTATAGCTAGTGCTTTATCAATTTTATATATTCTTTTTTTAACTTTATTGTTTTAATTTTTGTGGGTGCATAGTAGGTGTATATATTTATGGGGTATGTTAGATGTTTCGATACAGGCTTGTAATGCATAATAATCACTTAATGGAAAATGGGGTATCCATCCCCTCAAGCATTTATCTGTTGGGTTACAATCTACAATTTTTTTAGTTATTATAAAATGTACAATTAAATTATTACTAAATATAGTTACCCTGTTATGATATCAAATAGTAGGTCTTATTAATTTTTTCTAACTTGTTTGATTTGCTGTGCAGTAGCTTTTGAATATGATGGCCCTCCATTTGTCCATTTTTTTTTTTTCAGTTGCCTGTGCTTGTGAGGTAAAGTTTAGGAATATTTTGCCTACAACAATGTCCTGGGGAGATTTCCCAATGTTTTCTTATAGTAGTTTCATAGTTTGATGTCTTAAATTTAAGTATTTAATTCACTTTAATTTAATTTTGGCATAAGGTGAGATGCATGTGTCTAGTTTCATTCTTCTACATATGGATAACCAATTTTCTAAGCACCATTTATTGAAGATACCCTCTTTCCCCTAATGTATGTTTTTGGCACCTTTGTCAAAAATTAGTTCACTGTAAGTATGTGAATTTGCTTCTGTCTTCTTTGTTTTTTTCCTCTAATCTACATGTCCCCCACCCAAATACCATGCTGTTTTGTTTATTATATCTTGTAGTATAATTTGAAGTCAGGTAATGTGATCCCTCCAGTTTTGTTCTCTTTGGTTAGGATAGCTTTAGCTATTTTGGTTCTTTTTGGTTCCATATGAAACTTTGGATGGTTTTGCTATTTCTGTGATGAATGTCATTGGTGTTTTCATAGGAATTGCATTGAATTTGTAGGTTGCTTTGTGTAGTATAGACATTTTAACAATATCAGTTCTTCCAATTCATGAACATGAAATATCTTTCCATTTTGGGAAGTTCAATTTCTGTCAACAGTGTTTTATAGTTTCCATTGTATCAATCTTTAACTTCTTTAGTTAAGGTAATTCCTAGGTATTCAATTTTATTTGCAGCTATGGTATAAATGGGATTACTTTTTAATTTTTTTAAAGGTTGTTCACTGTTGGCATATAGAAATGCTATTGATTTTTTACATTGACTTTGTATCCTGCAAATTTACTGAATTTTTACTCAGTTCTTACAGTTTTTTGTTTGAGTCTTTAGGTTTTTCAAAATATAAAATTATATAATCTGCAAACAAGGATAATTTGACTTCTTCCCTCCCAATTTCGATGCTCTTTATATCTTTATGTTGTCTCATTGCTCTATAGGGGACTTCCAGTAATACGATTAATAACAGTGGTGAAAATGGGAATCCTTTTTGTGTTCTAGGTCTTAGAAAGAAGGCTTTTATTTTTTCCTCATTCAGTTTGATATTAGCTGTGGGTTTGTCACATATACCTTTTATCATATTGAGGTGTATTCCTTTTATACCCCAGTTTTTGAGGGTTTTATCATGAAGAGATGTTAAACTTTAACATTTTTCAGCATCAATTGAAATGATCATATGGTTTTTATGTTTCATTATGTTAATATGATGTATCACATTGATCGATTTCATATGGGGACTATCTTTGTATCCTAGGGATGAATCCCTTGGTCATAATGAATGAGCCTTTTAACTTATTGTTGGATTTGGTTTGCTAGTATTTTTTGAAGAATCTTGCATCAATATTCACTAGAAATACTGGCCTGTAGTCTTCTTGATTTGATGTGTCCTTGTCTGGTTTTGCTATCAGGGTAATACTGGCCTCATAGAAGGAGTGTGGAAGTATTCTTTCCTCTATTTTGCAGAATAGTATGAGCAGGATTGGTATATAGCTCTTCTTTATATGTCTGGTAGAATTCAACAGTAAAACCATTGGTTCACAGGCTTTTCTTTACTGGGATTTTTTTTTTTTTTTTTCAATGGCTTCAATCTTGTTACTTGCTGTTGGTCTGTTCTGGATTTTTTTTTTCATGGTTCAATCTTGGTCGGTTGTAAGTGTCTAAAAATTTGTCCATTTCTTCTAGATTTTAAAATTCATCGGCTTATACTTGCTCATAGTAGCCAGTAATGATCCACTGATTTCCTGCAGTATCAGGTGACGTCTCCTTTTTCATCTCTGATTTTATTTATTTGGGTATGTTCTCATTTCTTTCTTTTAGTCTGGTTAAAGACTTGCCAATTTTGCTGATCTTTTGAAAACATCATCTTTTCATTTCATTGATTTTTTGGCATTATTTTCTTCATTTCAAATTCATTTATTTCTACTCTGGTCTGTATTATTTCTTTTCTTCTGTTAATTTTGTATTTGTTTTGCTCTTGCATTGCTGGTTCTTTCAGATATTTTAGGTGTTTTATTTGAAGGTTTTCTTCTTTTTTAATGTAGGCACTTATAGCTATAAACTTCCCCCTTATTACTGCTTTTGCTGTATTCCATAGATCTTGATAAGTTATGTTTACTGTGTCAAGAAATTTTTTATGTTCTTCTTAATTTATTTACTGACTCACTGGTCATTCTGGAGCATATTGTTTAATTTATGTATTTATAAAATTTATCTTGTTATTGAAGTTTTATTCCATTGTTGTGTCAGAGAAAATAGTTGATATAATTTCAATTTTTTGAATGTTTTAAGACTTCTTTTGTGACCTCACATATGGTTTATCCTTGAGAAAAATCCACGTGCTGAGAAAAAGAATGTGCATTCTGCAGCTATTGGATGAAATGTTCTATAAATGTTTATTAGGTTTATTAATCTTATGTACAGATTAGGTCTTATGTTGTTGTTTTTTTTCTTCTTCCTGAAAAGTCTGACCAATGAAGAAGGTTGGGTGATGGAATCTCTAGTATTATTGTAATAGGGTATTATTTCTCTCTTTAGCTCTAAAAATATTTACTTCATATAACTGGGTGCTCCAGTGTTGGAGGTTCATATATATTTAAAATTGTTTTATGCTATTGTTGAATTTACCCATTTTTATCATATAGTGACCTTCTTTCCTCTTCTTATAGTTTTTTATTGAAATACGCTTTGTCCAATATAAGTATAGCTACTCTTGCTTTTTTGATTTGCATTGTCATGGAGTATCTATTTCCATTCCTTCATTTTTAATCTATATGTTATTTTATATATGAAATGTGTTTCTTGTAGGTGATAGATCATTGGTTTTTTTTTTTTTATTATTATTTGTTCAGCCATACTACATCTCTTGATTGGTTGCTTTAGCTCATTTACGTTCAATGCTATTATTGGTAAGTAAGAACCTGTTCCTGCCATTTTCTTGGCTGTTTTCTGGTTATTTTGTGATCTTCTCCTTCTTCATTATGTCCTTCCTGTCTTCTTCTTAGTGAAGATTTTCTCTGGTAATGTGATTTAATTTCATGCTGTTTTGTGTAGTTGTTATAGATTTTCTAGTTTGAGGTTACCATGAGGCTTGTACATACTGACTCATAACACGTTATTTCAGTCTGATAACAATATAACACTGTTTTTATAAGCAAACAAAAAAACAAACAAAAAGAAAATGATGAAGACTCCATTCCTTAATTTCATTTTTTGATTTTTAAGTTTTTGTTTTCATTTATATCTTATTTTACTATGTATGAAAAGTTGTTGCAGTTATTATTTTTGATTGGTTTATTATTTAGGCTTTCTACTTAAGGTAAATGTACTTTATAGACCACACTGTAATAATATTCTGTGCTTTTCTGCGTAGTCACTATTACCAGTGAATTTGTACCTTCAGATGATTTCTTCTTAATTGATGCACTCCATTTATCATTTCCTTTAGTTGAAATCCCTCATATTTTGCTTGTCTCATAAAGTATTTGATTCTCCTTTATGTTTCAATGATATTTTCACATAATACACTATTCTCGGGTAAAAGTGTTTGGGATTTTTTCAGCACTTTAAATATTTCATGCCACTCTCTCCTGGCGTGTAAGGTATTCACTGAAGTTGCTTCCAGACATACTGGAGCTCCATTGTTTGTTATTTTTTTTTCTTTTCTCTTGCTGCTTTAGAATCCTTTCTTAATACTTGACCTTTGGGAGTTTCATTATTAAAAGCCTTGAGGTAGTCGTCTTTGGGTTGAATCTGCTTAGTGTTCTATAACCTTGTACTTGGATATTGATATGTTTCTCTAGGTTTGGGTAGTTTTCTGTGATTATCCTTTTGAATAAACTTTCTATTCCTATTCCTTTCTCTATCTCCTCTTTATGACCAATAATTCTTAGATTTATCCTTTTGAAACTATTTTCTAGATCCTGTAGGCATGCTTCATTGTTTTTTCTTTCTTTTATCTCCTCTGACAGTGTATTTTCAAATGACCTGTCTTCATCTCACTAATTCTTTCTTCTGCTTCATCAATGCTATTAAAAGACTCTGATGCATTTCTTCATTGTTACAAATGCATTTTTCAGCTTCAGAATTTCTGCTTGATTAATTTAAACTATTTTAATATCTTTCTTAAATGTATCTGGTAGAGTTCTGATTTCCTTCTCTGTTTTATCTTGAACATCTTTCCATTTCCTGAAAACAGTTATTTTGAATATTTTATCTGAAAGATCAGATATCTCTGGTATTCAAGGATTGGTCCCTGGTGCCTTGTTTAGTTCATTTGGTGAGACTGCGTTTTCCTAAATGGTCTTGAAACTTGTAGATGTTTGTCTTTGTCTGGGTACTGAAGAGTTAGATGTTTATTGTAATCTTCTCAGTCTGGGCTTGTTTGCACTCATTCTTCTTGGGAAGGCTTTCCAGGTATTCAAAAAGACTTGGATATTTTGTTCTAAGTTGTGTCTGCTTTAAGAGGCATCTGAAGCTGGATAATACTGTGATTTTTGCTGACTCATATAGTTACCATTTTGATAATCTTGGACAGTATCAGGGAGAACTCTCTGGATTACCCAGCAGAGAATTTTTTCTCTTCCTTTACTTTCCCCCAAACACATGAAGTCTCTTTCTATTCTGAGCCACCTGCAGCTGTGGTTAGTATGACACAAGCACCCCTGTGGCCACCACTACTAGGACTATGCTGAGTCAGACCTAAAGCCAGCACATCACTGGGTCTTACATAAGGCCTACTGTAACCACTCCCTAGCTACTGCCTATGTTTATTTAAGGCCCTTAGACTTTGCTATGAGCAGATGGCAAAGCTAGCCAAGCCTGTATCTTTCCTTTCAAGCTGACAAGTTCTCCCAGGCCCCAGGCAGGTCCAGAGGTGCCACCTAGGAGTCAGGGATTAAAGTAAAAAACCTTAGACATCTTCCTGGTAGTCTACTGTATTGTGACTGAGCTGACACTCATATCATAAGGTGCAGTCTTTCCCATTCTTTCTTCCCCTTTCAAAAGGCACAGGAACCTCACCTTATGGCCATTGCCACCACAGACCCACGAGATGTACTGCCAAACTACCACCAGTGCTCCCTTAAGGTCCAATGGCTCTTGATTCAAGTTATGCTTAATGCCACCTGGCCTGAGACTCACACTTCAGGATAGTGGGCTCCCCTCTGGCCCAGGGCAAGTCTAGAAGTGCCATCCAAGATCCCAGTTAAGAAATTGGGAACTCCAAGAGTCTGATTGGTTCTCTGCCCTTTTTTCACCAAGCTGGTACCTAAGGTACAAGACAAAGTTCCCTTGACTTTTCCCTCCATTTATATCAATTGCAAGGAGTCTTACCCTATAGCCACCACAGATGGGAATGTGCTAAGTCTCATCTGAAGCCAGCAAGGCTTAGTCTCATCCAAGGCCCTCAATGTAGTACCTGAATATCACCGATGGTTATTCGGGGCCGAAGTGCTCATTAGTTAGTGGGTGACAAATCCTTCCATGACTGGGTCCTTTCATTCAAGGCAGCATGTTTTCTTCTGGCTCAAAGTGTGTCTAGAAATTTCATGTGGGAGCCAGCACCTATAAAGGAGGCGTCATGGTTCTGATTGGTGCCCTATCCTTATGCAGCTGAGCCGGTATCCACAATGCAAGACAAAGTCTTTCCCACTCTTCCCTTTCCTGTACTCAAGAGGAAGAAAGTGGTATCATTTGGTGCTATGAGTTGTGCAGCCTGGGTTTGGAGGGAGGTGATGCCAGCACTCCCTTACCATCCCTAGCTGGTGTCTCAATAGATCATGTGCTCCCACAGTCTGCTGCCTCTGGGCTGAATTCAGCAACAGGATTCACCTAGGAGCTACAGTCCCTGTGGCCTCTACTGCCTTTCTTGTTCATTTAGGGCCCCGGAGCACTTTGGTCCATGGTAATGAGGCTTGCAGGAACTCACATTCAGACTGCTGAAATTGGTGCTTCCCCTCTGGCTGGGGCTGATTCAAATCATCTCTCCATAGGTGGGCATCAGCTGAGTTTCGTCCCGTTTTGTTTTCTGTTATAGTAGGATAACACTGAATAAAATGCTTCACAAATACTGTACTCTCCCTCTCCCCAGTATACAGAAGTGCTGTCTGCAACATGCCACTGCTGCTGGGGGATTTGGAAAGGATGTCATTAGTGATTCAAGACTGTTTTGTCTACCTCTTCAGTGCTTCTTTCAGCAATATGAAGTCAAAACCAGGTACTGTGACTGCTCACCTGATTTTTGGTGCTTATGAAAGTATATTTTTGTCTGTCGATATTTGTTAAATTGGTGTGTTTGTGGTGGGGACAATTGGTAGAGCCTTGTATTTCTCTTATTTATTCTTTTGCAGAACCAACTACTGAATTTTTAAAATCTTTTTTATAGTTTTCACATCACAATTTCACTCAGTTTAGCACTAATGTTGGTTATTTATTGTCATCTGCTAGCTTTGAAGTAGGTTTGTGCTCATTTTTCTAGTTCTTCTAGTTGTCATGTTCATTTGTTAATAAGAGGTCTTTCTAACTTTTTGATGTGGGTATTTAGCGTTATAAACTTTTCCTCTCAATACTTTTTGCTGTGTCATAGAGATTCTTGTATGCTGTATCTTTGTTCTCATGTGTTTTAATGAATTTCATTATTTCTGCCTAGATTTAATTGTTTACCCAAAAGTCATTCAGGTATAGGTTGTTTGATTTCCATTTAATTATATGGTTTTGAGTGATCTTTTTAGTATTGATTTCTACCTTTATTGTGCTGTAATCTGTAATTTTGGTTGTTATGATATTGGTTTTTTTTTAATTTGCTGAAAATTGTTGTATGACTGATTACATGCTTGATTTTAGAGTATACGCCACATGCAGATGAGAAGAATAATCTGTTGGATTTGGATGGAGAGTTCTGTAGATCTCTGTTAGGACCGTTTTCTAGATCTAGTGTTGAGTTCAGTTCCTGAGTGTATTTGTTAGTTTTCTGCCTTGATAATCTCTCTGTCAGTGAAGTGTTGAAATACCCTACTCTTAATGGTGTGGTTATCTAAGTCTCCTTGTTTTACTATTATGGTTCCTCCTGTGTTGGCTGTATATATATGTAAGATAGTTAGGTCTTCCTGTTAAATTGAACCCTTTAGCATTATGTAAATGCCCTTCTTTGTCTTTTTGATTGTTGTTGGTTTAAAAGTCTGTTGTATCTGAAATTAGAATATAAACGTCTGCTTTTTGTTTCTCTATTCTATTTGCTTGATAGGTTTATATCCATCTCTTTACTTTGAGCCTATGGGTGTTTTATATGTGAGACGCATCCATTGAAGACAGCATACAGTTGAGTCCTGCTTCTTTATTGAACTACTCTGTCCCTTTTAATTGGAGCAATTATCCCATTTAATTCCAGGTTACTATTGATATGTGCAGATTTGATCCTGTTATCATATTGTAAGCTGCTTATTTTACAGACTTGATTGTGTAGTTGTCATACTGCCAATGTTCTATGTATTTAAGTGTTTTTGTGGTGGCCAGTAATGGTCTTTCCTTTTCTATATTTAGTACTCTTTTGAAGACCTTTTCTGAGGCACATCTGGTGGTAATGCAATCCCTTAGTATTTGCTTGTCTGAAAAGCATCTTATTTCTCCATGACTTATAAAGTTTAGTTTGGCGAGACATAAAATTCTTGTTGGAATTTTTTTTTTTTTTTTTTTTTAAGAATGCTGAGTGTAGGCCCTCTATCTCCTTCTTGTAGGATTTCTGCTAAAAGGTTCACTGTTAGCCTGATGAGATTCCCTTTATAGGTGACCTGCCCCTTCTCTCTAGCCGTCTTTAACAGTTTTTCTTTAATTTTGACCTTGAAAAACCAGATGACTATGGCTATTGTGGATGGTTGTCTTTTCTAGTATCTCTCAGGAGTTCTGTCATTTCCTGAATTTTGTTGGCTTCTCTAGCGAGATTGAAGAAATGGTCACAGATGGCATTCTCAAATACGTTTTCCAACTTGCTTGCTTTTTCTTTCTCTCTTTCAGGGATGCCAATGAGTCCTAGATTTGGTCTTTTATGTAATCTCATATTTTTTGGAGGTTTAGTTCATGATATTTCAGTCTTCTTCTTTGTGTTTTTCTGATTGACTTCATTTGAGAACTGGTTTTCAATTTCTGAGACTCTTTTATTAGCTTGATCTATTCTACTGTTGATACTTGCTGCCGTGTTATGAATTTCTTAGAGTGACTTTTTCAGCTCTATGAGATCAATTTGTTTCATAAAATGATTATTTTCTCTTTCAGCACATGTATTGCTTTATTTTGTTTCTTTGAATTCTTGGATTGTTTTTTGACTTATTCCTGAATCTTGATGATCTTTGTTCCTTTTCCACATTCTCAATTCTATGTCTTTCATTTCAGCCATTTTAGCCTGGTTAAGAAATCATTGCTCTGGAATTAGTGTCATCATTTGGAGGTAAGATGACACTCTGGCTTTTTGAGTTGCTGGCAATCTTGAGCTGGTTGTTTCTCATGTGTGTATGCTGATATTCCTTCAGTCTTTGAAGTTGCTGTCTTTTGGATGTGTTTTCGTTGTTGTTTGCTTTTTTTTTTCATACTCCTTTCTTTAATGCCCTTGGGATTCTGATTGTGGTATAAGGAGGATTCAGTTGACTGACTTCATGTGTGGAAGATTTTAAGGGGCCAAGGCTCAGCTCAGCACTCCGTGTTGTAAGTTCTAACTTTTAACAGTATCATTCCAGGCCTATGTCTTTGTTCTCTGGCCCCTTGAGGTTAGAAACATGCTGTACTGGAGGTGCTAAGGTGTCTCTGTTCTGCTGGCCACAATAGTCTGAAAGGAGGTGCCATCCAAATAGCTTGGTTGTGGTGTTTGCAGAGTAATCTGTGCTCCCTTGAACATTCCAGCAGCCATGACAGCTTGGTAAGGTACATGTGCATTGAATGGGGTGGAAATTTGCCAGGAGTGGGGTGGGTGGTGGCTTATATTGTTTTTAAGAAATTATATTCCCTTCTTCTCTTGCCCTCTCTTCTCATTTCCTTTCCCCTTCTCTTTTTTCTCTTCTTCACTCCCTTCCAATTCTACCTGATATGGTTTGGCCTTGTCCCCACCCAAATCTCATTTTGAATTGTAACTCCCACAATTCCCATATGTCATGGGAGGAACCCAGTGGGAGATGATTGAATTATGGGCTCAGGTCTTTACTTCACCATTCTCATGATAGTGAATGAGTCTTACAACAACTGCTGGTTTTAAAAAGGGAAGTTTCCCCACACAAGCTCTCTTCTCTTGTCTGCCACCATGTGAGACCTGCCTTTGACCTTCCACCATGACTGTGAGACTTCCCCAGTCACGTGCAACTGTAAGTCCAATAAACCTCTTTCTCTTGTAAATTGCCCAGTCTCAGGTATGTCTTTATCAAGAGCAAGAAAACAGACTATATGCTATCCATTATTCTCTTTGGTCTTCTTGGCCCTGCCTCCACTTCATATTCTCATTAGTGTATATTTGATTTTTCTATAACTACCCTCATCTTGTTACTGTATTTTTCCTTTCTATCTTCTGAGATCTTTTAACTGTATTTTCCAACATTTAAAATTATATTTTTAATATAAGATTTTATATAGACACATGTACTTACAAGTATTATTTCTTATATGAGTGTTCCTATTTTTATAACATTTTTATACAATGAATAGAAAATTCTATAATTTAATGATATTAATTATAAATTAATTTCTATAACATAATCACAGGGCTCTCTTTCAATTCCTCAAATGCCTGATGGTCTCTCCTGTTTTAGAGCCCATCGATGCACAATTCTATCTATGTACAAATAATTTCTTCTAAATTCCGTAACTTCCCATACTTTTTTCCCTACAGGTTCGTATACTCTCTATAACTATTTCACCTACCATACCTAGTGGCTTTCTATTCTTTTTCAGAAATTTGCTGAATTTTCACTTTATTTGAAAATCTTTCTCTGATGTTTCTGACCAAAGAAATCTTTCATACACACCTCCACAAACTTTTTAAATACAGCTTAATTGATATATAGTTTAAATGCCATACAATCCATTCATTACAAGTATGTAACTCAATAGTCTAGTGTATTCACAGATACGTCTGATCATTACCACATCTAGTTTTAGAAGATGTTACTTACTTTATAAATATAAACAACAACAAAAAAACAAAACAAAAAAAACAGTACCCTGTAGGTATCATCCTCATACACTTCCAGCTCCCCTACCTCCCCCAGTCTGAAGTAACCAAAAATCTACTTTCTGTCTCTATGTATTTCCCTGTATTGCTATTTCATATGAATGGAATAATAATATATGGTCTTTTGCAATTGGTCTATTTCACTTAGAATAATATTTCCATGATCATTTATGTTGTAGCATGAGTCAGTACTTCATTATTTTTAATTGCCACGTAATAGTCCATTTTTGTGCGTGCCATATTTTATTTAACCAGTCATCACTTGTTAGACATATAGAATGTATGCATCTCTCAGAGATTGCAAATGATACTATAAACATTCATGCACAAGTTATTGTGTGAATATGTTTTAATTTCTCTTTGATACGTGCCTAGGAGTGAAATTTGATACATGCGTAGGAGTGAAATATGGTAACTCAGTCTTTAACTGCATATGAAGCTCTTCCTTGACAATTTTTTTCCCTTGAGCACTTGGAATTTGTTATCCTACTGCTTTCCAGTCTTCACTGATTCTGATGAAAATTCAGTTGTTGATTTTATCACAGTTCTCTCATGGTACTTTTTTTCTCTTGCTGCTTTCAAGACTTTCTCCTGTTTTTTACTTTAAGTATTTTTTTGTTTGTTTGTTTGTTTTTCTTTTTTTTTTTTTTTTTTTTTTTTTTTTTTTTTTTTGAGATTGAGTCTCACTCTGTCACCAAGGCTGGAGTGTAGTGGGACAGTCTTGGCTCACTGCAACCTCTGTCTCCTGGGTTCAAATGATTCTCCTGCCTCAGCCTCCCAAGTAGCTGGGACCACAGGTATGCATCACCATGCCCAGCTAATTTTTGTACTTTTAGCAGAGATGGGGATTCACCATATTGATTAGCCTAATCTTGAACTCCTGACCTCATGATCTGCCTGCCTCGGCATCCCAAAGTTCTAGGATTATAGGCATGAGCCACTGTGCCCAGGTGACGTTTAAGTATTTTTAACATGACATGCCTATTTTGGGGTATTCTTGCATTTATTTTACTTGCAATTGGTTGAGTACTTTGTATGTATATGTTGTTGTTAATAAATTTATGCAGTTTTCAGTCATTTTTTATTTAAATATTTTTTCTTCTTTCTCAACTCTTTTCTGGTACTACCATTACAAGTGCACTGGTGCACTTAATGATGTCTCACATTTCTTGAGGCTGTCGGTATTTTTCTTCATTTTTTTCCTGTTTTTTATTTTAATTTTAATTTTTGGCTTGCATAATCTCTATAAATCTCTCCTCAGATTTTTAAAGGTTTTTCTTCTGTCACACCTAGTTATTTTTTCCTTCTGTTTTTGTGCTTTTCAAAATTAGCATTTCCATTTGATTTTCTTTTCTTTTCTTTTTTTTTTTTTCTTCTTTGAGGTGGAGTTTTGCTGTTTTTGCCCAGGCTGGAGTGCAATGGCATGATCTCGGCTCACTGCAACCTCCGTCTCCCAGTTGAAGTGATTCTCCTGCTTCAGCATCCTGAGGAGCTGGGGTTACAGGCACCTGCCATCATGTCTGGTTAATTTTTGTATTTTCTGTAGAGACTTGGTTTCACCATGTTGGCCAGGCTGGTCTCAAACTCCTGTCCTCAGGTGATCCACCCACCTTGGCCTCCCAAAGTGCTAGGATTACAGGCATGAGCCACCACACCTGGCCTGATTCTTTTTAATAATTTCTTTTTGGTACAATATTATCATCCTCCTTTTAAAAACTTATTTAATTATGCTTTCTTTAAGTTCTGTGAACATATTTGTAATGTCTGCTTTAACCTCTTATTCTGTTAAATCTGCCATCCAGACATTCTGACAGGTCATTTCTGTTGCACACTTTTTTTTTCAGTGTTTGGGTCACATTTTCCTGTTTATTTTCATGCCTCCTATTTTTCTGTTATAAATTCCACATTTTGACAATACATTTGTACAACTCTGCCTCCAAATCTAGGTCTTCTTATTATTTACTTATTTATTTGTTTAGTGAATGGCTAGATTATTTTGGTGAAATCTATTTCCCACTCATCTACCCAATCACCCATGAAAGGATTTAATCTTCTGCTATTGCTCATCAGGGAGGCACAGCTTTGGATATGTCCACAGTCACCCTAGGATGAAAGATGTTCTGCTATGGCTTTCTTTTACTATTTCCCTGATCATACCTAGGTGTTACACTGCGCTAATTTCAGGTCAATTGCTCAATTCTTTTCAACGATACCCTGAGGCATAAACTTCTCTACAAACTAACTTAATCAGATTGGGGCTCCTTTGAAGATACAGTTTCTGAGATCAGTGTTTGATATTTAAGGCTCTTCTGTATGGTCTGATTTCCAGGTTCTCTCTTGCAAAACTAAACAGCCTGCATTTCGAAGCTGTATATTCATATGATCCCTCCCCCCCAACCTCTTCTCAATTAATTTTCATCACAATCAGTCTCTTATGTGTGTATATATATATAGTGTATGTATGTGTTTATGTATATGTATACACACACACATACTATTTCAACTTTTATTTTAGATTCAGGGGAGTATATATTGAGGTTTGTTACTTGGGTATATTCTGTGACACTGAGGTGTGGAGTACTGTTATTGAGAGGGCTTTTAAGTTTCTCCTTACTGCCTTGCAAATTAAGTCAGTTATTTTGGAAGAGATTTCAAGCTATCTGTTTTACATTCTGCCTCTTTCTTAGGCAAAAGTCTTTAATCCGGGGCTCCAGGGCTAGAGGTGGAGACAATGGTAAGGTTATTTTTGAGTAATGCCCCTGTCCTAGAAGCTGAGTATTTTCAGAAGGCAGCAGCCTGTGAAGAAAGCAGGAAGGCTTGCCTTCCCTGTCATGGAACCATTGCACCATAAGTCACAGGAAGGAGTACTGATGGCCCCAGTACTCTTACTGTGATACAGCCAAGTTAGAGCCCCTGTTCCACAAATTAGGGTTGGGAGGAACAAGGAACAATGCCCCCTTCACCCAAGGACTTAGGTTTAGCAAAAGGCAACTGGGCTGAATGAGAAATGCTGAGATCCTCTTTTTCCTGAAAAGGAAACCCTCCAACAAGGACTGTGGGAAAAGAGAGTCCTTTGTTCTTGGCTGAAACAGTCTGGAATGGAGTTTTCATCTCACTGAGGTAGGAGAGGTGAGTGAAGGAGGGATCTTGTTTCAAATACCACAGAGTTTTCACTCTTTTTACTGAGTTTTCATATATTTTTAAAATTAAATATTTCTTCATTTGCTGTTTGTCCTAAGGACCATTTCAAGCAGCTTTAAAAGGTTGACTTATAATAATTTTCACTGGTGTCACTGGGGAATGTGTCAATAGAGCTTATCATAATAGAAGTCAGCATCTCCCAATCATCTTTTTACTACCCTTTTTCGTTAACATTAAATTCTGAGTCAGTGAAGAAATTATAAACAAATTGTTTCATGTTCAAAGTTATTATCATTATGAATCCTAAGGTCTAAATTAACAAAAGAAAAGGTAGAATTCAATATTAATTTTATAAGAATTTTAATAATTATGCAAACTCCTATTAGATGCCGTAATTAGAGAAAATAACAAACTTTTTGATGTCTGACACAGGTATTAAGCAAGATACACTCATGACTAACAAATTACTGATATAAAAGGATGGTTTGTCTCAGTGTGCATTTTTTCATAATTTCAGCTCTAGGTAGCATTTATCTTAATTAGAAATGCTCAGCTCATAGAGAATCACTGCACATCATCTCTCATTTTATATTCAGAATTATTTTAATACAATTTTATTTTAAAAGTTACATACTGCCAGGCTCAGTGGCTCATGCCTGCAATCCCAGCACTTTGGGAGGCCGAGGTGGGCGGATCACGAGGTCAGGAGATCCTGACCATCTTGGCCAACATGGTGAAACTCTGTCTCTACTAAAAATACAGAAATTAGCTGGGTGTGGTGGTGCCTGTAATCCCAGCTACTTGGGAGGCTGAAGCAGGAGAATTGCTTGAACCCAGGAGGCGGAGATGGCAGTGAGCTGAGATCATGCCACTGCACTCCAGCCTGGTGACAGAATGAGACTCTGTCTCAAAAAAAAAAAAATTACATATTAGGCAACTAAACAATGAACATAAAAATCTGAAATTAGATATAAATTCACATTATATGTATTTTTATAGTGATGCTGACTTTAAAGTATCAATAATTGAAAATAAAAGCAACCAGAATTGTTCTGGGATAAAGATGTGTATGATGAGTGTGTTTAAATCAAACATAACACAAGAAAATGTTTTTCTTGCTACTTTCTTTACTTGCACTAGGTATAGCTATACTACATTTTAAGTATTCCCAGTGTGGGCTCCTCCTTACATCTTTTTCTCTAACCTGAATCTACCCATGCCAGTGCTTGCTTTCCTTCTTATCAAACACCTGTAGTAATAGGAAAGCCATTGCTTTCAATAGCAAACAACTCCACTTTTGAATATTTGTAAATTGTTAGAATGCTTTCTTGGAGGCCAAATCAGTCTTTTTATAGCTTTTCACCATTGTACTTCCATCTGGAGGCCTCAATGGTTCTTCACCAAGAGTGCACATCAAAGTCACAAAGGAAATGAAAAGAAAGTGCATGAGGCAGGAGAAGAGAGGAGGAGAGGGACACACATACACACACACACACACACAGAGAGAGAGAGAGAGAGAGAGAGACAGAGAGAGACAGAGATACAGAGAGACAGCGAGAGAAGAAAGACTCATGGTCCAGACCCTTCTTAAGACTATCTAGGGTTAGACTCTGGCATGTGTATTTAGATACTTCACTAACTCACTTATTTGTTCTTGCACATATGTATTGAATGATTACCATGTGTCAGGGACTGTTTCAGATGCTGGGAATGCATCAGTGAACAAAATATGGAAAAATCACTGATTTCATACAGCATGGATCTAGGCAAAGAAGAAAAATAAACAGCAAGCATAATAAATTTATAAATTATATTTATGTTAGTATGTGATAAATGCTACGGAAATGGATTAAAGATGGATGAGGATACTCAAGGTGGGGTGTGTGTGTGTGTACAGGTGTTGAAATTTTAATTAAGTTGTTAAATTAGAACTTTCTGAGAAGACACCATTGAACAAAGACTTGAAGACTGAGAGGGACTTAGTCATCCAGACTCCTGGGGCAGACATTCTTGGCAGAAGGCAGAAGTATCTAGTGCAAAATATCTAGGGCAGGAGCATATTTGGTGTGTTCAAAAATGAAAATGGAGACCACTGTGGCTGGAGAACAGTGATCGAGAGCTATGCAGTGGAAGATAGGGTCAGAAAGGAAGAAGATCACGGATGATTGGGATGTGATAGGTCATGTTAAGGAACTTGCCTTTTACTATTAATAAAAAGGGATCTTGAACTGCAGAGTGACATGATCTGACAGGTTTTAACAGGGTAACCCTGTTTTTTGGGTCTTGGGGAATAGATGTACAGGTCCACTGTGGATATAGTGTGGGTTTGCATCTGTGTCCCCACCCAAATTTCATGTTCAATTGTAATCCCCAAGTGTTGGAGGTGGAGCCTGATGGGAGGTTATTGGATTATGGGGGTGGAGTTCCCATGAATGGTTTAGGACCATTGCCCCTTGGTACTGTACAATGATAGAGTTCTAATGAGATCTGGTTATTTAAAAGTCTGTAACACCTCCCCCTTTAATGTTTACTCTTCCTCCTACCCTGGCCATGTGAATTGCTCATTCTCCCTTTGCCTTCTACCATGTTTGTGAGTTTCCTGAGGCCTCCCCAGAAGACAAGAAGATGCTGCTTCATGCTTCCTGTACAGCCTGTGGGACTGAGCCAATTAAGCCTTAAAAAAAATAAATTACCCAGTCTATGGTATTTATTCATACCAATGTGAGAATTGACTAATATACAGAGAGACCAGTTAGAAGGAGTTGCTGTTACCTAGGAGAGAAGATGGGAGTTTGGAGCAAGGTTGAAGCTGTGAGGCTGATTAGATTCATTTGTTTGTGTGTATTATTTGAAAGAGAGGGTGACTAATGCCTTCTGATACACACATTTTTAAAGAATTGCTGCTGATAAATATTTTATAAAGATACCCCCTTTTCTTTCTAAGATTCATCTGCAAGCTTCTTCTAAGTATTTCTTTTTTTGAGACCTTATACCCCCATTTCCTTTCCACACCATGTATAGTCTATTTTCTCAGATTTGGGGGAAATTTTGCTTCCCACAATCTAGGACAATATTCCTCAGGAAGTTTTCTGTGGCCCTCCTGCATCAGAAAGATTTAGGGTGCTAGTTAAGGATGCAAATTATACCTGTCACAAAACTCACCGAGGACCCAGGGCATATATAATTTTAACTCACTCCCCAAGATAAGGTAAAGAATACACACACACACACACACACACACACACACACACACGACTATAATTGCTCTTGTCAGTAAGTCATGTCTGATTTTGTCAGAAAACAACATCCACCACATCCACTACCCCCCTGTATGATGACTATACCTTGACATTGTGCCACTGTCTGGCTGTGTGGGCTCCGTATTTCCATTGAAAAGCTAAGTATATTTCCTCTGCTTAGAACATATGTTTGTGCCTTTTGTTAACACTGCTAGCCAGGTACTTCTAATATTATTGCATTTATCAACAAATACTTATTGAATAGTTTTTTTGTTGTTGTTGTTGTTTTTTCTCAGAACCAACATAAGTCCTACCCTGTACTTGCCACTACAGGCTTACAGTCAAGTGACAATTGATTTTTAAGGCAAGATACACTGTTCTGAGTTATTTCATCTTGGCTGCAAGTGCTTAATACATTTTCATAAAGAGTATATCAAAAACTATTTTGATCACAGAACATACCCTAATTTTTTCCTAAATTCATGCAATCTATAGTCCCTTTATATGCATTCATAATTCCAGAGATTTTATTTCTTAACTATAAAGAGACAATTCTAACTCATCTTAGGAAATAGCAAAAAAAAAAAAAATAGCAAATACAAATTAGGCTAAAATCGTATCAACTTTTCCTTTGAACTGTGATACCTGGAGAGCAAGAAATGAGCTCAGCCATGTGCTGAATAGCTCAGAACATAGTCTTTATAGCATTCTGAGTATGTTTGTCCCTTCCCATTCAGGATGCAAAATTCATGTATTCTCTCTTCCCAAACATTTCCTGCTATTTGCAGTTTGGTGGGTTCTAAGCAGTAATTAGTGGAGAGGAAACTAAGCACTCATGAGAGTTAAAGGAGTTCATATAGCACAACTGTGTGATTAATGTGTGGGCACACTATCCTTTGTTATCAGTCTTAGGAAGTGCTTTCGTGGCCCCACAGCACTGGCATTTCATGTTTCTAACAAGCAAGGACTGTTTCTAACCTCGATGTCACATGACAATGCGAAGGCACTGAGGAATGTACTAGGTTTCTTATTATTCAACATCTTGGAAAAAAAATATAATGGCAGTAGAGAGTGTTTTGCCTGTTTATTCTAGAGGTATGTGTTATTTCAATAAGAAAATGAAGTCCTTTGAGGGAAAAAAAATCAAAATAAACTATATATTAAACTAAGTCTGTTTTCAATAGAGTATTATAGTCAAGTTATAGTCATATCTCTCTGAGAAAAGGTGCAATCTTCAAATAGTTTATTTTTAAAATGTATTGAATGAAATTGAAGTCGATTAGATCAAAATTTAACTGGTACAAAATAAACGTGCAGCTTCAACTGTTGTCCCAGCTATCAAACATTTAATAGCTTTCATCCATGACCTCCAGCTCACTTGTGATTTATCTGTCTTTTCTCAAATTAAACATCCATCTTCCTGCAAATATAAATACAAAGCTGTCAATAGCTATTCCAGAAACAATGACAGTAGAATCTGATCTTTTCTAGTTGAAATGTGTACATGTTAAGATATGTGGGCTGTGGCATTTTAAATTAGAGCAATTTAAAACACAATCCAGTAGAGCTGAATTACACAGGCCTTCCTTCAATCACTTGACAACTGACTTCTATATGAGGAAATGGCTGATATCAAAAGAAGAATGACAGGAACAGTTTTTACAGTGTGTTTTAGGAAAAAAGTTGTAGTTAAAATGAATCTGCAGGAAGACATTTTCTAAAAAAGAGCAAGTGGTGTAAAATTGGATAAATACCCTACATATACAATGACAAGAGAATGTAAGTGGTAAATTATAGCTTTGGCATTTAATTATATCTAAAAGAAACCGCCATTCTTTTCAGAATGAGCTATTTAGTCTGGCAGTTTCTAAGGCCATAGTTTTCTTCTTGTTGTGTTGGCTACCTTAAATGTAACATCCTCTGGAAAATAAACTAAAGGAAAATTTTAAAATAAGTTATTTTCCTATGTTCTATGCAAACAGAATAGAATACAGCATGTGTCTCTTAAGCATCTCTCAGTGATACTTGATTTGGACCTTTCATATCTTTATTAAAACTAATGACATTTGCCCTCACCGTGTGGGTCTGAGTTTGTGAGGATAACACTTCACAAATAGTTTATTTGCTTTTTGACACTGTGTCTGTACCTCAAAGAGCAGAGTGAAAATTATGTCACAGGTTATAGATGAATGGATCAATAAACTAAGATTTCCCTTGATGTATATGGCAAAAAGCTTCCATAGGAGCATAACTCAATTAATTGTTTTGTCTCTAAAATTTAATGAATTAAACTATTAATAAAATGGTACCTTTTTTGCTATTCTTCCATTATTCCAGTAATTTTTCAGGGTGAAAATTTTGTGGTGTTATTGAGAAATAACATACCACTGCCTAAATCCATTCAGGAGTTTCTGGCTTATATTATGATAAAGGCTCAAATATTACACAGATACAAATAAATGGAATAGATTGACCTTCCTCACCTCTTCAGCCTCACCTTGCACCATGTTTTTCTTCACTGTTTTTCTTCCAGCTCTTCTGTCCTTCTTTCAGATCTTCCTAAGGCAACTCACCCCCTCAGGATGAAGGGAAATTTATACACTGTTTCTTCGAACGCTTCATTCCTACTGTTGGCACATTTAGTACCATTTAGTCCTTTGGATTGCATTTTAACTAGGACTTCTTCAAGGAAGACTTACCTGACAATTGCTCCAAAACTAGATGAATATAATTTACATATCTAGGTGTGATTGTTTGATAAGTATGCATCTCTTCCACTAGATGGCAAACTCCAGGAAGAGTAAGGACAAAGTCTATTTGTGTTTACCATTTCATTAGCAGAGTTTAATACCTTAGTGTTGGTACCAAAGAAAAGTCATTGGAAAGTCTGAGTGTGTGTAAGAAAATGTTTTTCTAAAAAAAAGCGGATATAAATTAAATAACTCCTAACTATATTTCAGCTGCAATTAGTCACTTCTTAAGGTGTTCCATTGTTTTTTAATCCTGTATATATCTATAATTTTTTTTATCTGTTCTGGTGTAAATAAAAAAGTTGTCATTTTTTAAGTAGCTTTTGTCCCCCTGAGACTTGACATCAAAAATATTTGACTGTCATCTTGAAATGCATCAAAAAACTCATATGTTTCATGTATTTCTGATAGTCAAAGCACTGAGTTTAACACATCCTGCTTTCTCTTCTCTACATGTCCCATCTTTTCAGACTGAAGAGATAAAATTGTTACTTCTCATGGCCATGCACAGACAAGCAATTAGGTAATATTCCCTCGATCTGCATAAAGTCCTTTCGCAGTGAAAGTTTTTACTTGTGCATCTATTTTGGTTAATTTGAATGGGTTCTTCTTTCCCCTCATCAACCCTTATGTATTTTTTTATGTTTTCATACAGCAGAATTTGGCCAGGGTTGCTTACCATTTGTAAAGTGTCCATATTCTTGAGACTGAACATAAAACCCAACGGAATAAAATACTATCAATTTTATACAACAGATCAAGTGTAGCATCTTTACAGTGAGATAAAATTGAGTAAATAATATCCAGTAAGGGAAATTTCAGCTTCTGAAGAGATGGGATAGACTTACCTTTCCCTATTCCTCCCACCAAGTACAACAAACCCCCTGGAAATTGTATATATTAAATAGCATGAACATAAGGAGACTCTGAAAGGTGAAAAGAAGAAGGTAAACCCGCAATGTCAGTGGAAAACACATGAGGAGCTTGGATTTCCACTCTGACCTAGTGGTTAAAAGATACACCTCTTCCTCCTCATGGGTTCATGCCAGAGGAACATAATTGAGAGTTAGGTCTTTCACCACTGTTTAGTGGTAACAAGGCCATCCCTCAATTACAGTGTTACTGGAGACCATCAGGGAGAAAAGAAAAGGCAGTTTTATACTCTCCCAAACAAGGTTGTATTAGTAGTGGTCTAAATGGAATCCTAAATTCCTAACCCCATCCAAGAGTAACAAGAAACCCCTCCCCGCTTGAGTGTCATTGGGTTATCAGGACATTCACTATGCTTCTTGTACTTCTGATACTCAAATCACTAAGTTTAATACACTCGCTTTCTTGTCTCTAAATGTCCCAGCTTTTCAGACTTAAGAGACAACATTGTTACTCCTCACGTGGAGAAGTAGAGATCCTGGATTTCCTGTTTTGCTGGAGTGATGTTGGAAGATACATGCTAAAGTACAAGATTAACTAATACCCAGAGTAATCTAACATAATATTTAAGAAATCTATTTGTCAGTTAAAAATCAATCATCATACCAAGAGTCAGGAAGATGTCAAAGTGATTGAGAAAAGACAATCAACAGGGGCCAACACTAAGATACCATAGATATTAGAATGATCTGACAAGTATATTAAGGCAGTCTATAAAGTGGCCCTCATAAACAGATTTGAAACAAATAAAAAATAGAAAGTCTCAACAAAGAAACAGATGTTTTTTCCTTACAGAAGAACCAACTGGAAATTTTAGAACTAAAAATACAACAACCAGCCTTTTTAGTAAACAGTGCTGGAAAAATAGAATATCCACATGCAAAATAAATGAATCTAGATACAGACCTTACGCCTTCACAAAGGTCAAAATATATCATAGAACTATTGTAAAATACGAAAAATGTAAACCACCTAGAAGATAACATAGGAGAAAATCTACATGACTTGGTTTGATGCTATTTAGATACAACACCAGGGGCACAATTTATAAAGGAAATGTAATAAGTTAGATGTAATTAAAATTTGAAAATGCCTCTCCTCTGCGAAAGTCACTAGTAAGAGAATGAAAAGACAAGCCACAAACTGGGAGAAAACATTTGCAAAAGATATATCTGATAAAGGATTATTATATAAATATACACAACACTCATAAAACTCAATAGTAAGAAAACTAACAATCTTATAACAAATACACTGAAGACCTCAACAGACACCTCACCAAAGAAGACATTTATGGCAAATAAGGATATGATAAGATGCTCAACATAATATATCATCAAAGAAATGCAAATTAAAGTAGGATTGTAAAAACCCAAAATATGGACAGCACCAAATGCTGGTGAAAATGTGGAGCAAAATGACTCTCATTTATTATTTGATAGAGTGCAAAATGGTGCCTTCACTTTGTAAGACAGTAGTTTCTCACGAAACTAAATATAAGCTTACCATATAATCCATCAATCATACTCTTTGGGTATATATCCAAATTAGTTGAAAGGTTACGTCCAAACAATAACTTTTACATGGATGTTTGATGCAGTCTTATTCATAGTTGCTAAAACTTGAAAGTAACCAACATGTTCTTCAGTAGGTGAATGGATAAGTGAACTCTGATACATTTACGCAATCTAATATTATTCAGCGCTAAAAATAAAAGAGCTATCAAACCATAAATAGAAATAGAGAAATCTTAAATGCATATTACTATGAGAAATCAATCTGAGAAAGCTACTGTATTAGTCCATTCTCAAAACGCTGTAAAGAAATACACAAGATTGGGTAATTTATGAAGGAAAGAGGTTTAATTGACTCAGCTCCGCATGGTTGGAGAGGCCTCAGGAAACTTATAATCAGGGCAGAAGGGGAAGCAGGCACGTATTACACGGTGGCAAAAGAGAGAGTGCATGCAAGCAGGGGAAATGCCAGATGTTTATAAAACCATCAGATCTCCTGAAAACTACACTCACTATCATTAGAACAGAATGGCAGAGACCAATCCCATGATCCAATCACCTTTCTCCCTTGACATATGGGGATTACAGATCTCTCCCTCGACATGTGGGGGGTTACAATTCCAGATTAAATTTGGGTGAGGACACAGCCAAACCATATCAGCTACATACTGTATGACTCCAACTATATGACATGTAAGAAAAGGCAAAACTGTGGAGGCAGTAAAAAGATCAGTGGTTGAAAGGGGTTGGAGAAGGAAGGGATCAAGTAGTGAACTACAGAAGATTTTAGGATGGTGAAACTATTTCTTTCTTTTTTTTTTTTTGAGACCGAGTTTCGCTCTTGTTACCCAGGCTGGAGTGCAATGGGGTGATCTCGGCTCACCGCAACCTCTGCCTCCCAGGTTCAAGCAACTCTCCTGCCTCAGCCTCCAGAGTAGATGGGAGTACAGGCGTGCGCCACCATGCCCAGCTAATTTTTGTATTTTTAGTACAGACGGGGTTTCACCATGTTGACCAGGATGGTCTCAATCAATTGACCTCATGATCCACCTGCCTCGGCCTCCCAAAGTGCTGGGATTACAGGCATGAGCCACTGCACCAGGCCGAAACTATTTCTTATATGAAAAAGTAGGTTTATGTCATCATATATTTGTCAAACAACACAGAATGTATGGCACTAAGAATGTAACCTATTGTAACACCTATATGTAACCTATTTACTTTGGAGCTATCAAATCATAAAAAGAAGTAGAGAAATGATATGTCAATGTAGGTTCATCAGTTGTAAAAAATGTATCACTCTGGTGCAAGCTGTTGATACTGGAGGAGGCTTGGCATGCATGGGGGTAGGGGGCATGTGGGAAATCTCTATATTTTTCATTCAATTTTTCTGTAAACCTAAAACTTCTATAAAAATATAGTCTATTGCCAGGTGTGGTGGCTCACACCTGTAATCCCAGCACTTTGGCCAACATGGTGAAACCCCGTCTCTACTAAAAATAAAATAATTAGCTGGGATTGGTTGCATGTCTGTAGTCCCATCTACTTGAGAGGCTGAGGCAGGAAAATTGAACCCAGGAGCAGAGGTTGCAATGAGCCAAGATTGTGCCACTGCACTCCAGCCTGGCAACAGAGTTAGACTCCGTCTCAAAAAACAAACAAACAAACAAACAAACAAAAAAACAAGAATATAGTCTATTATAAAAACATATGCTATTACCATTTTTTTTAAAAAAAAAAAAAAAAAAAAAAAAGCTCAATGGATAGACACAACAGCAGAATGGGGAGAATAGGGGAATGAATTAAGTTGAAGACAGAAAAATATAAATTACCCAATCTGAAAAACAGAGAAAGCAGACTGGAAAAAAAATGAAAAAAGCCTCAAAAACATGATACTATAACAAAATACCTAACATTTGTGACAATGGAATCTCAAAAAGAGTGGAGAAAGAAAAAGTATTACAAGATTTAACAGCTGAACACCTCACAAATTTAGCAAAAGACATAATCTACAGGCTCAGAAAGTTAAACAAAGTTCAAATAGGGTAAATTCCAAAAATCCACACCAGGAAATATCATAAGTAAAATTTTTATAACAGTAGACAGAATTGCCAGAGAAAAATAATATATTACTATTATGGAAATGACAATTAGAATGGGAGCATATTTCTCATTGGTAGTTACGGAGAGCAGTGGCAAAACAAGTTTCAAGTGCTAAAAGAAAAGAAGAGTCAATCCAGAATTCTATATGGTCCAAAGTATTGTTCAGGAATGAAGGGGGAAATCAAGACTTCTCACATAAATGATGTCTAAGAGAATTTGTCACTAGCAGCCGTACTCTAAAAAATGACAAAATTGGCTGGTCCGAGTGCAGTGGTGTTTACAGCTAATCGATCACAACCAGTTACAGATTTCTTTGTTCCTTCTCCACTCCCACTGCTTCACTTGACTAGCCTTAAAAAAAAAAAAAAAAAAAAAAAAGGAAAAAATGACAAAATGAAGTATTTTAAACAGAAGAAAATGCATACCAACATATCGTATGATCTTTTAATTTTTTAATGTTTTTAATTTTTATTTTATTAAAAATTAAATTTTTCTGTACAATTTTCTATAAAATGACATATACGGGGTATATGAGATGTTTTTATACATGCATGCAGCACGAAATAATTGCATGAAGAATGGGGTATCCATCCAACAATCATTTATCCTTTGTGTTACAAAAAAAATCCAATTACACTCTTATTTTTAAAAGTACAATTAAGTTATTATTGACAATAGTTACCCTATTATGCTATCAAATAGTAGGTCTTATTTATTTTTTCTGTATTCTTTTGTACCTATTAACCTATTGTGTAAGTGAGTATTCAGGTATTAACACAAAATTAAATTGATACGCCTGACAGTATTACTGACAAGGCTTGGCTTATTGAATTTAACTGTGATTTCTCGCAATCATGAGACTTTTTTAAAAACAAAAATAGCATCTGAATAAGTTGCTGAGGTTGGACTCAAACTCCTGGGCTCAAGTGATCCTCTCACCTCAGCTTCCCGAGCATTGGAACTATAGGCACATGCCACCATGCCTGAATTAATCATGAGAATTTTAATCAGCGAAAAATTCAAGGATGCAAAAAATCATGTTGAATCGGGCATTCAGCTTTTTTACCTTCTAAGACAAAGGCCAAAATCAAAGATAAGTGTTAGAATACAGTTTAATAGTATAAACAAAATATAAAATACAAGAACCCCAATTGACACTGGATTCCCCTCTTACCCAAGGAAATTCCAAAGAAATCTGAAAAACTACTTCAGGCCATGATGGGAATGGAGTGTCAAACATGCTTTATTATACTCTTTCCCTTTTGGAGTTTAGACACAACTGACTAGCATTAACAGTAAAATAGAGGTTCTAAGACTGACAGAAGAGACCCTTTGTAGCAATAAGACACGAACTCCAAGCTAATTCTAGTATAACATCACATAACAAATAACAGACCCTAAAGGAAATCAAAATATTTTACCCCAAACATATGTATTTGGCATATTTTGTAATGGCCCTGCAAAGCCTTCTCTTGTGAGGAGAATTTATGTTCTGTAGAAAATCCCCTTTCCTTCCCATGTATTTTCCTGATACAGGAGATACTTAAGTAGAGTATGATACCTTTTAAAGTCTGATAGTAGACACTTACCATCTATTATTTCTGAATCCTGCTACCTGGAGACTACATCTACATAAAAAGAACATGGACTTCCACAAACACTTTTGTTTCCCTAAAATATATGGAATCAAGCTATAACCCAACCTCCTTGGGCACATGTTCTTAGGATCCCCGGAGGCTAAGTCATGGGATCATGGTCCTCACTGGCTCAAAATGAATGTCTGCAAATATTTTACAGTTTGGCTTTTCCATCAACAATAGAAAGATAAAGCACAAAAACGAATCCTTCCATTGTTATCATACTATACTGGACAAAAGTTTATGTTTAATTATTTTTCTCATAATTTTTTTCTTATCCCCTTTATTTATATTTTATACTACTTATTTTTATCTCGTATTAACTGCGCCTGCCTTATGATATCTGTGATTTTATTGTAAGATTGTTCAATAGTAATAGAAGGATTAAGTACATCTTAACAAATGTTATAGAAATACAAAGCATATTTTTTAAATTGTTGTTTTATGCTTTAACTCTGGATTTCGTATTAACCCATCTAATTTATATGTCAAAGGCATTTGAAATAGAGCCACTCTGTCTTGAATGAGGGCTAGGAAAAATGAGGCTGGGACTTGCTGGGCTGCATTTCCAGGAAGTTAGAGCATTCCTGGACTTTAGATGTTTATAGTTAAGGGAACAGATTAATAACGTTTACTAAATAGACTCAAGTTCAGGAATGTCCTGATATTCCCATATCTTGAGAATGAAAACATTCCTAATTTTGTTTTTAAGATAATAATATCAATTCTTGCAAAATATAGTAATTTAAAAAATTAATCCTTTATCACAAACTCTTGTACATCTGCCCATGATTTTGTTTTTGTTATCCTATAAATAATAAAGAAGCATTTTACCTTGGGTGGGCATGTTCCACCTCTTACTTTCAGGAATGCCAAACTCTGTGGTGTAGCTATTCTTTCACCCCTTTACTTTCTTAATAAACTTGCTTTCATTTTACAGTGTGGACTCACCCTGAATTCTTTTCTGTGTGACGTCCAAGATCCCTCTCTTGAGTCTGGATTAGGACCCGTTTCTGGTAGCATCTTTCTTGTGAACCATGAAGGAATTATACTGAGGAGACCTCCTACCCAAAGGAAAATCATCTGCATGCAACACCAATTGGCTGACTTTGGGTAAATAGGATGCATTTACCTGAGTAGAGGATGGGATTGGGTTGGAGGCCCAATTTAGAGAAGTTAGCGTCATTCCAAAGACAGAGAAGGTTGAAGACTCCTCTTAATAAAAGACAAGGATGCTTGACAAAACTTGGGTTCAAGGCCCAGCTTAGGAGGGTTAGAATCCCTCCTAAGATTCAGGGAGTTAGAGGTTCCATTCGGTAAAGTCCTTCTCAGCTAAGAATGGCTTTGGCACCACAGAATATTAACTGACATGCTCTTTTTTTTAATCTGCCTTGTCCTTTTTGTTGCATGGATCAATTTCTTGGTTACTGTCTCTGTTTCACTGTCATTTTCAGAAGTTTAACAGGTGTTAGAGATTTTGCCTTTTCCTTCTCCTGTGTACCTCCAGATTTCCATCCATTAGCTTGTGAAACATTGGGAAAAAAAGGCATTGGCAGGATTTGGTTTACTTATATTTGGCTTATTTTAAGACTCTAGCTCTAAGGCCTCATCTCTAAAATTGCTGATTGAAACTTGGTGTTTAACAGCTATGAGCAATAAGATTAGATAGATGCAGTTATGTTTTGCTGCAGCTGCGCCTATTATGCATAATCGAGAAGCACTAGAATGGAAATCGGGACTTTTCTTCTTGCTGTTTTATTTCATTTGCACACTAAAAAAAACTTATTTCCTTCCATGGATTCAGGCAAATCGGCTTTGCTTGTCCAATCCACGCTGCCCCTATTGCCCAGAACCAGCTTGCTCTGGTCATCCTCATCTAAATGCTCTTCATTTCCTTTGCATTATTTGACATTTCTTGTGTCGGATGCCATGTTGTTGTTTATCTAAGATTCATGATTCTGCCAGGTGCAGTGGCTCAGGCTGGGCGCGGTGGCTCAAACCTCTAGTCCCAGCACTTTGGGAGGCTGAGGTGGGGAGATCACAAGGTCAGAAGTTCGAGACCAGCTGAGCCCACATGGTGAAATACGATCTCTGCTGAAGATAAAAAAATAAAATAAAATTAGCCAGGCATGGTGGCAGGTACCTGTAATTCCAGCTACTCAGGAGGCTGAGGCAGGAGAATTGCTTGAACCTGGGAGGCAGAGGTTGTAAGTGAGCCAAGATCATGCCAATGCACTCCAGCCTGGGTGACAGGGAGAGACTCCTCAGTTTAAAAAAATAAATAAATAAATAGATTCATGACTCAGCTCATTTATATTATTTGGCTAGTATGAATAAGATAATTCAATTTTCATCAGGGACCCCCTCATTAATGCAGCTGGCCTTAAAACCTCTCTTATCCTTTTTACTGGAACTTGGCCAGTGACAATACAAAATTTAAAACTTTTCTTTCAGCATCACCTGCGTCCTTCATGGGAACCACAACATCAGTCCCAAAGGACTCACTGCTAAAATGTATTTTTGAGTGCTGGGACCAGTTTAAACTAAATGGGCTTAAAAAGAGGAAATTGGTGTTTCTATGTAATATTGTCTGTCCTTGATCCTATTTGGAAAGCAAGAAAAATGGCTACCTACTGGAACTATGGCCTTTAATACTATACATCACCTTGATTTGTTTTGTAAGCAGGAAGGAAAATGGGATGAAATACCATATGTTCAAGCATTTTTGCTGCACAATCAGCATGAAACTCTGCCACAGGTGTGTGCATGTTTGATTAGAGGAAAGGAAAAAAAAATAGACCTACTAGATCAGGCGTCCCCAAACTATGGCCCGCGGGCCGCATGCAGACCCCTGAGGCCATTTATCTGGCCCCCCGCCACACTGCAGGAAGGGGCACCTCTTTCATTGGTGGTCAGTGAGAGGAGCACAGTATGTGGCAGCCCTCCAACGGTCTGAGGGACAGTGAACTGGCCCCCTGTGTAAAAAGTTTGGGGATGCCTGCTCTAAAGGGAGCTATTGACTCCTGAACCAATGATGGCAGAAATAGTTAAGCAAGCCCAAGAGTGACAGGGCCCAAGAGCTTCCAATTGGACAACAGCTCATGTTGGGCAACTGGCCATATCTCTGGAGGAATCTCCAGTTACCCTTAAAGTGGCAGATAAGAATATTAACTTCCTACTGGATACAGGAACTGTTTACTCTGTTTTGACCAACAATAACAGGCCTGTCACACAGAACTGTATAGTCACAGGAATAGATGAACAAGCTCATAGACATTATTTTATCTATCCTTTAAGCTGCTCTTCAGGGACTTGGGTTTTCTCACATGGCTTTCTTATCATGCCCGAATGCACTACCCCCTTTTGAGAAAGTTATTTCTTGACTCAGCTGTAAACAGTGTTACCTTTTGGAAATCACAAGGCAGATGAGAGATTGCTCTTTCTCCTCTCCTGTGATAAGGGAGGAAGGTCAGTAGGTGCCTCAACTAGCTTACCTATTGAAATAATCTCCCAAGTAAGTCCTATTAAAGGAGACACTGAGGTTCCAAGAAAAACTTTAAATATTCCCCCAGTTTCCATTCAACTTAAGCCTGATGTCCGATGCCCCTGGAAGAGATGATACCCTTTAAAGCCAGAGGCCAAAAAAAAGGGAACCAACCATTAAAAGCTAAGTTTTCACAATGTAGGTTGTTAAGGCCCTGTGGGTCTCCTTGTAATATGCCAATTTTGCCAGTTAAAAAGCCAAATGAAGACTACAGATTTTTTCAAGATCTTCAAGCTGTCAATAGACCTGTCATTCCCATACATCCTATTGTGCCCAATCCCTACATACTGTTAGCCCAGGTCTCTGGGGATGCCAAATGGTTTATGGTCTTAGATCTTAAAGATGTCTTTTTTCTTTTTTGCATTCCAGTACACCCTGATTTGCAATTCATCTTTGATTTTGAATGGACTGATCCTGGTAGTCATTTGGTTTCTCAATTAACTTGGACAGTTCTTATCCAGGGGTTTAGGGACAGCCCCCATCTGTTTGGAAATGCATTTGGCTAGAGAATTAAGGATGTCACAAATGAATAAGAACACTATTATCCAGTATATGGATAACATTTGGTTGCCCCAACTAAAAGAGACTCAGATGAAAACACCATTAAGTTGCTAACTTTTCTGGAAACTAGTGTGTATAGGGTATCATTATATAAGTCCCAGTTTTCGACTGAAGAGGTTAGATACTTAGGATATGTCCTAACCTCTGGCACCTGAGTAATAGCCCCAGAATGAAGGGAAGCTATCCTGAACATTCAAAAACCCCAAACTAGAAAGTGGCTGTGTGTTTTCCTAGGGATGGCAGTATTCTGCCATTTATGGGTGCCTGGATTTGGGCATATGGCCAAGCCTTTATCTCAGGCTCTGAAAGGAGCAGATCTAGATCCTTTTGAATGAGATAGCAACTGTAAACATGCTTTTAATGCTCTCAACAGGTAATCGGGATCAGCTCCAGCTGATTCCTAATCTTGATGGGTCTTTTTTCTTTTATGTAGCTAAAAAACAAGGAACCTCCCTGGATGTCTTTGTCAAGAAACTGGAAAATATCCCCTGACCAGTAGCTTATTTTTCTTTTCTTTCTTTCTTTCTTTCTTTCTTTCTTTCTTTCTTTCTTTCTTTCTTTCTTTCTTTCTTTCTTTCTTTCTTTCTTTTTTTTTAAATGAAGTCTTGCTCTGTCACCCAGACTGGAGTGCAGTGGCGCCACCTAAACTCACTGCCACCTCCACCTCCTGGGTTCAAGTGATTCTCGTGCTTCAACTTCCCGAGTAGCTGGGATTGCAGGTGTGCACTACCATGCCTAACTTTTGTTTTTTTTTTTTTTTGGTAAAGACAGGGTTTCACCATGTTGCCAGGCTGGCCTAGAACTCCTGACCTCAGATGATCTGCCCACCTTGAACTCCCAAAGTGCTGAGATTACAGGCATGAGCCACCATGGCTGGACATTTTTAAAACAATTAGACCAGCTTCAGGATGGCCTGGATGGCCTAGATATCTCAAGGCCGTTGCCGCAACTGCTCTTCTGGTAGATGAAGCCAATAAATTGTGGGATGCTTATTGAAATATCAAGCTTTGTTGCCAGACACTCATGATGTAACTCAAAGTATACCAGACTTTAAATTCAGCTGCCTTTCTGCCTGAACCTGCAGCCACCCTAGATCACTTTGAACACATGCTATGGAGCAAGTTTATTCTAGCTGGCTGGATTTAAAGGATGAGCCTCTAGATAATTCTGAGGTAGAATGGTTTATAGGTGGAAGTAGCTTTGTGCACCAGAAAAACAGAAAAACTGGATATGTAGCTGTCGGTCAACGTTAGATAATTAAATCTCAGTCTTTACTAGCTTCTACCTCAGCTCAAAAAGCAGAATTAGTAGCTCTTATTAGAGTCCTGTAATTGGGAAAGGACTTAAGAATTAATATTTACACTGATTCTAAGTATACCTTTCTGGTACTTCATGCTCAAGCTTCTAGCTTGATAGAATGGGGACTCCTAACTGCTAAGGGTTCTGTAAACCATAACTGGGAAAATTTTAATCTATTAGATGCTCTTTTGCTGCTCAAGGAAGTAGCTGTAATCCATTGCAGAGGGCATCAAAAAGGAGACTGTAGTGTTGCAAAGAATAACTCCTTTGCAGACGCTGCAGCTAAAGCAGCTGCATTAAGAGAGCCAGTTAGACTTGTAGGCATGTTAGCACTCACCACCCCGGTAATGATAGAACCGAGATATACTAAAGAGGAACAAGAAGGGGCTAAAGATCAGGGTTTAATTCAAGATCCTTCTGTCTGGCTTATCAGTGACAACAAACTGTTGATTCTGGGTGCTAATCAAGGAAAAATAGTTAAGAATTTGCATGATTCTACTGATTTGGGAAGATTCCCTGTTTCAATTCATCTATTGTCTTTTTATAGCAAAAGGCCTAATTAAAACAGTAAAGCAGGTAACTCAGACCTGTGAACTCTGTGCCCAGGATAACCTGAATAACCAATCTTTACCTCCTTCTCTAGTAAGATCTGTTCAGCATAGGGGAACATACCCTGGTGAAGATTGGCAAGTAAACTATACTCAGATGCCCCCATGTAAAGGGTTTACATATTTATTAGTATTCATGGACACCTTTACCAGTTGGTTCCAGGCTTTTCCTACTGGGCATGGAAAGGCAATTGAAATTTCTAACTCCTATTAAAGGAAATAATTCCTAAATTTGGGCTGCCTAAGACCCTGCAGAGCAATAATGGCCCATTTTTCACGGTGACAATTACCCGAGATGTATTTTCAGCCCTAGAAATTCAGTATTGCCTTCATTCACCATGGAGCTACAGTCTTCAGGGAAAGTAGAAAGAAGCAATCAAATTCTAAAAAGGACTCTTGCTAAACTATATCAGGAAACATCAGAAACCTGACTGTCTCTATTTCCTGTAGCATTGTTATGAGTGTGGGATCTCTCCCCCAAAAATCTGCAGCTTAGCCCTTTGGACATAATGTACGTATGGCCTTATTCAACTACAGATGTCCTGATAGACACAGATACTTTCAAGCTACAAAATTATGTAATCAACTTAGGCCAGGTACAAAAGGCACTCCTTGAATATGGAAACCAAAGACTCCCTTCCCCTACTAAGGAAGAGAATCTTTTTATAACCCAGCCAGGAGTTTTGTTGCTATTAAAAATTTGGAAGGAAGAATCCCCAGCAGATCAACTTTCCTTGAAATGGAAAGGACCCTATTAAGTTCTCCTAGTACCCCAAATGCAGTTAAACTTTTAGGAATAAACAACTGAGTCTACTTATCTGTAATTAAACCCATCGATTATGCAGCCCACAGGCCAATGGAACACAAGAGACTGATCCCACTTATTCTTATGAGCCAACAAGTGACCTCTGGCTCCTGTTCAGAAGAAATAAAAGGGAAGGGTCTCATAAAGATATGGATTGGGATTCTACTTTTGGATATAAGTTGGAATCACACCGATCCTGTGTGGTTTGCTGAGTAGGCACAGACTTTAGCCTGTCTACATAATCAGACAAACTGTGGGGTATGTGGAGAATTGCCACTATCCTCCACTTCTGTGTTGCCCTGGCACATTTAACCGGCCAACCTAAGCTTATAAAGATTTTATGATTGAGAAACTGAACATTATAAACATAGTCCCTCTTTTCCCATGCACCATAGCCACGCAGGCCTTAGTCCCTTCCCCTTCCTCTCCTTCATCGAGACAAAATGGCACCTTTTCATCTAATTAGGAAACAGCTAAACTCCACCCCAACTTTATATTATATTTACATAATGGGCTTGGAGAGAGCTGACAGCTGTTCAAGTACAGGTACCAGGCAAAGTGCTTGTATGCTATGATGAATATACATAAGCATGTGTCTTTATGGTAGAATGATTTATATGCCTTTGGGTATATACCCAGTAATGGGATTGCTGGGTCAAATGGTCACTCTGTTCTAAGTTCTTTGAGAAATCACCAAACTGTTTTCCACAATGGCTAAACCAGTTTACATTTCTACCAGCACTGCATAAGCATTCCCTTTTCTCCACACCTCATCACCATCTGTGTTGATTTTATGACTTTTATAACTTACGTTGGTGCAAAAGTAATTGTGGTTTTACCAAAACCCAATTACTTTTGCAACGACCTAATAGCCTTTCTGACTGGTGTGAAATGGTATATCATTGTGGTTTTGATTTGCACTTCTCTGATGATTAATGGTACTGAGTATTTTTTCATATGCTTGTTGGCCACATGTATGACTTCTTTTGAAAAATGTCTGTTCATGTCCTTTGCCCACTTTTTAAATGGGATGTTTGTTTTTGTTCATTAATTTGCTTAAGATAGATTCTTGATATTAGACCTTGTCAGATGCAGAGCTTGCAAATATTTTCTCCCATTCTGTAGGTTTTCTGTTTACTGACTCCGTTGATAGTTTCCTTTGCTGGGCAAAACCTCTTTAGTTGAGCTAGGTTTCATTTGTCAATTTTTGTTTTTGTTGCAACTGCTTTTGGCATCTTTGTTGTGAAGTCTTTGCCAGGTTCTATATCCAGAATGGTATTTCCTAGGTTATCTTCCAAGGTTTTTATAGTTTTGGGTTTTAGTTTCAAGGGGTGTATTAAAATCCATCTTGAGTTAATTTTCATATGTGGTATAAGAAAGGGATCCAGTTTCCATCTTCTGCATATAGCTAGCCAGTTATCCCAGCACCATTTACTGAGTAAGGAGTCCTTTACCTGTTGCTCGTTTTTGTCCACTGTGTGAAGGATCAGATGGTTGTAGTTTTGTAGCCTTAGTTATGGGCTCTTTGCTATGTTCCATTGGTCTAAATGCCTGTTTTAGTACAAGTATCATGTTGTTTTTATTACTGTAGCCTTGTAGAATAATTTGAAGTTGGGTAATGGGGTTCCCCCACCTTTTTTTTTTGTTAGTTTTTGTTAAGGATTTTGTTGCCTATTTGAACCATTTTATAGCTGCATGTGGATTTTGCATAGTTTTTGTTTTCTATTTCTATGAAGAATGTTATTGGTATTTTAATAGAAATATTGAATCGGTGAATTGCTTTGGGTAGTATGGCCATTTTAATGATATTGACTCCTCCTGTCCACAAATATGATATAGTTTTTCATGTCTGTGTCATCTCTGATTTCTTTGAGCAGTGTTTTGTAATTCTCATAGAAGAGGTCTTTTACTTTCATGGCTAGCTGTATTTCTAGGTATTTTATTCTTTTTGTGGGTATTGTGAATGGAGTAGCACTCCTGATTTGGCACTCAGCTTGGGTGTTGCTGGTGTTTTGAAATGCTACTGATTTTATCTACATTACTTTTGTATTCTGAGGCTTTTCTGAAGTAGTGTATCAGAGCAAGAAGCTTTTGGTCATATACTATGAGGATTTCTAGGTATAGAATCATATCATCTGCAAACAGGAATAGTTTGACTTTCTCTCTCCCTCCGTATTTGGATGCCTTTTATTACTTTCTGGTACCTGATTGCTCTGGCTAGGGCCCCCAGTACGATGCTGAATAGAAGTGTTAAGAGAAGGCATCCTTGTCTTGTGCTGGGTTTCAAGGTGAATGCTTCCAGGTTTTGCTCATTCATTATGATGTGTGCTGTGGGTTTGTCATAGATGACTCTCATTATTTTAAATCATGTTCCTTTAATGCCTAGTTTGTTGCGGGGTTTCAACATGAAGGGATATTGAATTTTAATGAAAGCCTTTTCTGCATCAATTGAGATGATAATTTTTTGTCTTTAGTTCTGTTTATGTAGTTAATAATATATATTGATTTACATAGGTTGAAGCAACTTTGCATCCAGGGATAAAGCCTACTCAATCATGGTGGATTAGGTTTTTGATGTGCCGTTTTATTTGGTTTGCTAGTCAGTTATTGAGGATTTTTGCATCTATGTTTATGAAGGGTATTGGCCTTAAGTGTTTTTTTTTTTCTTTTTTTGGCTGTGTCTCTTCCAGGTTTTGGTATCAGGATGATGCTGACCTAATAGAATGAGGTAAAAAGGAGTCTCTCCTCCTCAATTTTATGAAATAGTTTCAGTAGGAATTGTACCAGCTCTTCTTTATACATCTGGCAGAATTTGGCTATGAATTCCTCTGGCCCTGGGCTTTTTCTGGTTAGTTGGCTATTTATTACTGATTCAATTTCAAAACTCATTACTGCTCTCTTCAGGGATTGGGAAGTTGTATGCTTTCAGGAATTTATCTGTTTCTTCTATGTTTTCAAGCTTGTGAGCATAGAGGTGTTCATCATATTCTCTAATTTTTTATTTTTGTATTTCTGTGGCATCAGTGGTAGCATCTCTCTTGCCATTCTTACTGTGTTTATTTGGATCTTCTCTCTTTTTCTCTTTGTTAGTCTAGCTAGCAGTCTATCTATCTGAACAACTCTATTAAAGAACCCACTCCAAGATTCATTGATCTTTCATATGGTTTTTCACATCTCAATATCCTTCAGTTCAGGTCTTATTTTGGTTATTTCTTGTCTTCTACAGGGCTTTGGGTTAGTTTGCTCTTGTTTATTTGGTTCCGTTATATGTAGTGTTAGAGGAACCAAATAAGCAAGAGCAAATTAACCACAAACCTAGTAGAAAACAATAAATCCATTAACAACTCTTATTAAATTGAGATCTTTGTAGTTTTTTGATGTGGTTGTTTATTGCTATACACTTTCCTCTTAATACTGTTTTGGCTGTGTCCAGAGATTCTGGTATGTTGTATCTTGGTTGTCATTAGTTTCAAGGAATTTCTTGATTTCTGTCTTAACGTAATTACTTTCTCAGAAGTCATTCAGGTTGTTTAATTTCCATACAATTGTATAGTTTTGAGTTATTTTCTTAGCAGTGATTTCTATTTTTATTGCACTCTGGTCCAAGAGTGTGGTTAGTATAATTTTGTTTTGTTTTGTTTTTAATTTCTTGAAGTTTGTTTTATGCCCAATTTTGTGCTCAATTTTATAGCATGTGTTTCGTGCAGATGAGAAAAATGTAATTTCTGCTGTTTTTAGGTGGAGAGCTCTGTGGATGTCTGTTAGGTCCATTTCCTCAAGTGTTGAGATTAGGTCCTGAATATATTTGTTAGTTTTCTGCCTCAATGATCTTTCTAATGCTGCCAATGGGGTGCTGAAATCGCCCCTATTATTGTATGAAAGTCTAAGTCTCTTTGAATGTCTCTAATAACTTGCTTTATGAATCTGGGTGCTTCTATGTTGGGTACATATATATTTAGTAGTTAGTTCTTCTTTTTGAATTGAAACCTTTAATGTTATGTAATATATTTCATTGTCTTTTTATATCTTTGTTGGTTCAAAGTCTGTTTTGTTTGAAATTAGGATTGTGATCCCAGCTTTTCTCTGTTTTTTATTTGCTTGGTAGATTTTTCTCCATCTCTTTATTTTGAGCCTATGGGTGTTATTGCATGTGAAATAGGTCTCTTGAATACAATATATTGCTAGGTCTTGCCATTCTCTGCCATTTAATTGGGTTATTTATCCCATTTATATTCAAAGTTAGTATTGATATGTGTAAATTTGGTCCTGTCATCATGATACTAGCTGGTTATTATGCCAAGTTGTTTGTGTGATTGCTTTATAGTGTCACTGCTCTGTGAACTTCAGTGTGTTTTTAGAGAAGCTGGTAATGGTCTTTTCTTTCCATATTTAGTACTTCCTTAAGGAGCTCTTATAATGCAGATCTGGTCATAACAACTTCCCTCAGCATTTGCTTGTCTGAAAAGGATCTTACTTCTCTTCCATTTATAAAGCTTAATTTGTCCAAAGGTGAAATTCTTGGTTAAAAATTCTTTTCTTTAAGAATGCTGTGTATAGGTCTTCAAGCTTTTCTGGCTTGTAGGGTTCCTGCTTACGTGTCTGTTGTTAGCCTGATGATGTTCCCTTTGTAGGTGAAAATTCAGAAAGAAAATTCAACTTTAGAGAATATGATAACTATGTGTCTTGGAGTAGTCTTCTTGTGCAGTGTTTTTCTGGGGTTCTCTGAATTTTCTGAATTTGAATGTTTGCTTTGCTGATGATGTTAAGAAAATGTTCATGAGCAAGATCCAAAATATGTTTTTCAAGTTGCCTGGTTTCTCTCTGTGTTTCTCAGGCAATCCAGGAATCGTAGATTGGTTATGTATACATAATCACATATTTTGCAGAAGTTTTGCCCATTCTTTATTGTTTGTTGTTTATTTCCTTCTGACTTATTTCAGAGAGCGAGTCTTCAAACTCTGAGGTTCTTTCCTCAGCTTGGTCAACTCTGCTGTTAATACTTAAAATTGCATTATAAAATTCCTGTGGAGTATTTTCAAATCTAACATCTCAGTTTCATTCTTTCTTATAATTGCTATTTTGTCTATCAGCTCCTGTGTCATTTTTTGTAATCCTTAGATTCCTTGAATTGGCTTTCAACTTTCTCCTGTATTTCAATGATCTTCATTCCTAATCACATTCTGAATTCTATTTCTGTCATTTTAGCTATCAGCCTTGTTAGGAAACATTACTGGGAAACTACTGCAGTCCTTTCGAGTTAAAAAACAGTCTGGATTTTTGAGTTTCCAGACTACTTGTGCTAGTCCTTTCTCATATTTGTTGGCTGATGTTTCTTCAATGTTGAAAGCTACTGAACTTTGGATTTTTTTTTTTTTAATCCCATTCAATGATCTCGGGGGGTTGAGTATGGTATAATGTCGGTTCAATTGATTGCCTTTGTTTCTGGAGGATTTTAGGGGGCAAGGCTCATCTCAGGACTCCTGGACTGTGTGTTGTGACTCTGGAGGGCTGGTGTCTGGCCCCAGGCTTTGTTCTGTGGCTCCTGGAGTTGAGGAACCTACAGCACTGGAGGGGCCAATTCGTTCCTGTCACAACACTCCAATGGGTGGTGCCAGCCACATTCCTTCTTAGGATAGTGGCAGCAGGATCCATCCTCATTTTTACACGCCTCCAGCGGTGGCAGCACCATGGGTTTCATACTTCTCAGCTGCAGCAGGGTACTAGTAGGTGTAGGGGTGCCAGCCTTTGTGCTGGCATTCACAGCAGCAGCAGCAGCAGCAGCATGGCATGGGAGTAGAGAGGGGCCCCACAAGCATTCCTGCACATATTTGCATTGGCAGTGGTGTTAGCATTGGGCAGGGTGCTGTTGGGCACATGACTTAGTGTGCCCTCCATGTGTATATTCACACGTGTAGCAGAAGCTGCTGGGGATGGGATGGGTCCACTGGTGCCCTTGCATAGTTTCATGCCAGCAGTGCAGATTCTGGGTGCTAGACAGCATGTGGTTGATGGTCTCCATGCCTCTGAATGCTCCAACAGCAATGGCAGTGCAGTTGGGGGATTGCTATGGAAAAGTGCATACATAAAAAGTGACTCAGGGAAGGCTGTGGTGAGGGGAAGGCCTGGGTGGGCTGGTGTGAATCTGTAGGTGTACTCTGCTAGAGCTCTTCACTCGTCCCATATGGTCTGCTACTTCAGGAGATATTATGTGGGCCCCCAGGTAGTACCCTACCTGGTCATCTAAGGCTGCACTGCAAGCAGGTGTGGCTGGGCTGGGGCCCATGGAGAGGCCATAGACCGAGGGTTGCTCAGGTCAGACCAGCCTCGTCTTGTGCAAAATCACCTTGAAGAGTTCAGGTCCAGCAGGTTTCTTAGGACTAAAGTCTCCTCCAGGAGTGAGACAAGCCTAGACAATAGGCGTGCTTCACTACAGATGCTTCCACACCAAAACCTCTGGGCATCACACCTTCTGGATTTCTGCCCCTACCAATTATTTAAGCAGCTTTCCCTGCCTGCTCCAGTTTCCCTGGGGATTTTAGAGGAGTCTCTTTCTGGCAGGACCATGGACCTCTGGAATCCTCTCAGCAAGAGACTCCACAACCCCCAGGGACACTGGCAGTTTGCTGCCAGTGGTTACTCCACATGGCAGGTTGCTTCTTGTCTTCTCAACTCACTTCTTTCCCAGGAGTCACTGGGGGCTAGGAACCAGTCCCAGTGAGTGGCAGGGTCCCTAGTGTCCCCTCATTCAGCCCAGCTTCTGTGACTCCCTCAGTCCACCCCTCTGAAAATCTGCTAGGAGTGCTCCAGTCTTCCTGTTGTCATGGTCCCTTGGTGGCAGATGTTGCTTGCAGCTGTGTCTAGTCATCCATCTTGCCTCCTATCTCCTGAAACATTTTTTTATTTAATTTGTCTTTAGCTCTTTGAATGTAAATATGTTTACTAACATACCATCTTCAATTCTTTATCGCTACCACAAGAATACTGTGAGAGGTTTTAGGAAATCTCTTCATAAAGTTCATGTGCGATCTTTCTGTGCTTTTCTCCTCAACTACCATTCAAGTAAAATTAGACCCTGTCAAAATTATGAAATGAGGTAAGTTTGAGTTGACTTGTTATTAACTAATCCAGAATGGTACCTGGTATGTACCCCTCCATATCTATGTTTTCATTAAGTTCTTCACAGAGATGAGTTTATCTTAAGAAATATATTAGATTCCTTCTTTGTCTGATGAATAGCATGCTTGTGAGAGAAAACTGCATGGCAAGGTCATCAAGCAGTAAAAATGTAGGTGATGGTACATTTATGTGCCTTTGGGATAAAATGGGAAGCTTCATGGTATCATGCAAAAAATGCAGAATTTGTAGTCAGAGAGCCTTCTATTTGAAATACAGTATTGGACAAGAGAATATAAGGGTATCAGTGTCCAATTTGCAGTGCTTTTCTAGTGATTAGAAGCTACATGTCAAATTAGAAGGATGAGCTTTCCACAGAACTTGATACTTAGTGTTTAATATTCTATTATTGAATGGTGGGAGAAATGGCCAGAAAATATGTAGGCAAAATGTATAGATTAAAAGAGCATAACGTACATATCCATTATTATAATATGTAGGCATTACTTAGATATTTATTAAATTAAATGTGAAAAAAGATATACATCGTTCTAATTTTGAATGCTAACTAGATATTTGGTGATACTAATGAACTACTTTTTATTTTAGATGCAAAAATAGTATTGTGATTGGGTTTTTAAAATATATCTTAACTCTATAACATGTATCTAAGTATATGTAGACTGAAGACTTTACAGATGTGAAATGGAGTAGATAGTATGTTGGTGGGGAAGGATTTGCCATGGAGTGATGTTTTTTAATGCTGGAGAATGGATATGTGAGTGCATTTATGTTCATCTGTCTACATTTGTGTACCTTAAAAGTTTTCATAATGAACAAGTAAAGTAAGTATTTTCCCCCAAAAAGAGGGAGGAGAAGAAGACAAAATCATAGATCATACCCTAAGGAGTTATGATACATTAGAAGGCCACAAGTCCATATAAAGATATAGAGGATTTAACGAGTAGTACAAACACTTAAGAGTTTGTGGAAAAGAAGCAGTAGAGGCCAAAGAAGACTTTTGTTTGTGCCACAGATCTTGCTGAAGCCAGGCTCTTACTAATATGTTAATCATCATCAATGTCATACAAGTTAAAATGTGGTTGTATTTAATGTCAATTTCACCACTTATTTTGAATTCTGACTCTTTGTTAACCCTTTCCAATCTTTTTTCTAGTTCATATCTATAATCAATTTATATGTTTGTTTGTGGCTTTGCTTGATCTTCATAGTTGACTGTCAAACGATCTATTTTCCTCTGCCTTCAAAGATTTCTGCCTCATTTGGTGACTTTTTAATACTTGTGGAATATGTTTGCTGATATAAAATGCCTTTTTTATTTCTTCAAGGCATACATATTGGAGAATATAATATAAATTCTCCTACCTTATGTTTTGTTATTTTCATCGTGCACACTTTAACTCTCTTTAGAAGAAAAAAATAATTAAAATAATGTTGGATATTACGCAGGATTGACCAGAAACACAGCTGAGATATTTATTTTAGTTACAGAAAGTCTCAGTTGTCAAACAGTCAAACAGATGACTACTTAATTGATCCTAAATGCTTGTTCAGATAGAAGCAAAAACTAACAAGAAGACATCTTGATTCAGATCAGTAATTTTAATGATTGAAACGGAGATCTACAGTGATTCAAATTAAGGGAATTAACTGCTACTGAGCTGAAAAGAAGTAAATCATTTATGAGGAATGCACACTTTATATATAGCATATTTTAGAAATCATAGTAAGAGGGGGTTAAGACAAATAATATTAGTAACAATGGTACCACATAGTGTTATTTGCAAAGCATTGTCACATGTAGTCACATTTAGTCTTCACAACAACCACATTAGATACCATTATCCTAATTTTATATTGAGAAGTTGTTTCTCAAGTAATGCAGTTTAAGTGCCTTACCCAATGCTATACATTTAGTAAATGCTGCATTTCCAACTAAAGCCAGGATCTGAATCTAGAGTTTTTTCAATGATCTCAGTTGCCATCCACAGGCATCAAGTCATAACTTTTGTAAAGCTATGTTATTCCTAAAAATTAACTCTCACTAAATTAATTTGTATTTTGAAATACATATTATGGTTTTATGGTTATTATTGAAAGAGATTATTACAATGCTATGATTAATGCCATTATAAATTAGCAGAAACTTATACTAAAATTACAGCTCTACTTGTAATTTTAGTGGATGTCTCTCAAATTCATTTTTTTGAATGTTTTTGAACTAAATCAAAAGAATTTTGAGCGAGCCTTCCTGGCAAAGGATTTTACCTTACCAGATGCAGACCCTTTCTTCTCTAATGCATCAGGAAACCAGATATTTTTGACAGATTGAGTATGTTTAGCTATCCTGATATAAATTTTCTGCAGCAAGATTTTTTTAGTTTCAATTTTTCATAGATATTCTCATTGTTTTTTAACAATTTATGCAGAGTCCTCTGTTTCTTTATTTCCTTGTTCATCCACTATCATAACTCTATTTCACACATGATTATAATCAGTTTTGATTATTTGCACCCCTGAGCTTTTCACAAAATATTCTGCTGTATATTTCAAGAACTCAAAATTTTCTACATATGTTCATTTCATGAATTTCGTTAACTATAGCTTTCTCAAAGATGAAACATTAATTTCTCTTAAATGTACATGAAGCTATCAATGGTGATTATATGTTCCCAAGAATTAAAGAGTATATTTGGGGAAGATGTTTAGAAACCAGAAACACTACCCATATACCCAAGCAGCAACAGCCCTTGGCATAGCCTCCCTGATGGGTCTACCAGTGAGATGATTAGTGCCCCACTTGTAACTTACATTCTGCGTACTCACGTCCCAGGGATTCCTTTCTCAAATGGCCCTAAGTCCACTTCTAGGGTTGTGCGGGCTTCCTCCTTGGCCCATCATGCTCAGTGCAGACCTGCCTCAGGTGTATATAACCCTAGGCCCAGTGACTAACCAAATGGCAAATGTTAGTGGGAAAGTGTAAATACATTTTTAATTTATAGATGGTAGTGTTTGTATGAGTGCAAGGCCCTTCCCAGAGTTTGAGGATGCAAAGGGGGAAGAAGAGATGAGGAGAGTACCAGTAGCATCTGCCTAAAGATGTTCTTTTTTCTGTGCTGCTACTTTCTAATTGAGAAGTGCAAAGAGTCTAAGAGATCACAATTTGAACCTATCCTTCAAGGTGATTAGGAAGTTACTTTTTCAAGGTAGGAGCATAGAATACATTTTATTTAGCATATTGTTAGCATTATCTATAACTTTTAAAAACATAAATTAGTGGTATGTGGGCCTTTATTTATTCTCTTGTTACAATGCCCACAAGTATTATAGGTGGCCTAAACAGGAGTGACATTATCAGACAGAATTGGTACTTGCTTTGTGAGCTTATGCCAAAGAAAATATTGAATATGTATCATAATGTCAGAAGTATATCTCATGAAGGTTATCAGAGCCTTGATTTTTACTCACATTTAAATCACTTTCCTCTCATAGATATCCTAAAAAATTATATAGTATATTAGGAAATTATCATTTAAAGTAAATTTAAGAGTTCAAATCCTCAGTATTCCTGAAGTGAAAATTCTGAGCAATTCATTCTAAAATTACCCATTCATTCAACAAACATAAATCAATTATCTATTATATAAATAGAAGACCTTTTGAAAAAATTGTTAAGGATAAAAGATAATATGGCCAGGCACAGTGGTTCATACCTGTAATCTCAGCACTTTGAGAGGCAGAGACAGGAGGATCACTTGAGGCCAGAAATTCAAAACCAGCCAGGGCAACATAAAGACCCCGTCTTTACAAAATAAGTAAATAAGTAAATGACTTGGCATAATTGTCATTTTGTTTTTGTCTAATAATGAAGATAAGCATGTTAATTGATTTAATATAGGGCAATAAATGATGTGACAAATGACCATGAGAAATAGAGTATGCAATCTTGCCGGACAGTTCAAAGTTGTCCATGCCTAGAGTCTGGCATTTACCTGAAGGGAATAAAGTTTCACTAACCAAGACAGGAAATGCAAAAGAAGCAATTGGTTTAGGGGAAAATATAAAGTTTTAATCAAATAGAGACAATTGTTTCTTTGGGACCCCAGGGAGAAATAACAGTACAAGTGTATCGAACAGCTATGTCTCAGAAATCTCCCAACTTATGTTCTACAAGTACTCCATTATGCAGCATAAAAAAATCACTAAAGCTAAACTGGTGGATAAGCAGCCTCTCCTTCATTTTGGGATACCAGGAATATACATTCGATTAGAGAAAAGGTGATCGTGTAACCACTGAAAAGACAATGTACAAAACTAACACTAATCACACAGGACCAGAAAACAATTTAGACCATCCATTGACAAACAAGTATCTCTGAGACTTCTGAGACCCAATCTACTTTAGGACTCTAGGCTAAGATAGTCTAACTTTCAAAAGCCATGCACCTTGCTGTGCTGTTTATAGAAAGCAACTGGAAAAAGGACTCTGATATTTAAAAAAAAAAAACCCCAAAAAACAAAAAAAAAAACCCTTTATACTCCTGATTCATATATTTTGAGTTTCAGATGGGAAAAGCAGTAGAGCAGGTGTCCTTTCCTGTGTAAAGTGAGTTCATTTTTCATTACTTTCTGCTCTCAAAGTATCAAGCAAAATCATTGAGCTTCTAGTTCTGGCCCCTATTTCCAGCTGCAAGCAAGTCTGCCAATCAGTGTCAGATTTGTCAGGAAATTTTATGACATGAATGCCTGGAATGAGTCCAGTGATTACATTCTCATAGACTCTTGAGACTCTGTCAGGGAAATAACACTACAAGAGTTGTCACAGAGGCTTACAATCTGCTCAATATCCAAGACAGTGAGCTGGGAGGGAAGAGCAGAATATCTCCACATCCTGTTATAAATTAGCTGAATTAATGTGTGTGATTATTAAAGTTATATTACCTTAAGATAGAGAAAGTAACCAACAATAAAATTCGAAGGAATCAACTCAAGAATTCCAAAGCCTCAATTCGTTTTCCTTATCTTGAATTCCAGTTAAATTAATATGTCTCTTGTACAAGGAATGTGACTGAATGAGTTAAGATAGGCAAGTTTGTTTTCCAGAATGTAACAGTCCCCGAATCTCGATGATTTAAAATGATAATAGATCATTTTTACAGTGGGTTCTGTAGAGTAACAAATTGCTCCAGGGCCAGGCGCGGTGGCTCACGCCTGTAATCCCAGCACTTTGGGAGGCCGAGGAGGGTGGATCATGAGGTCAAGAGATAGAGACCACACTTGTCAATATGGTGGAACCCCATCTCTACTAAAAATACAAAAATTAGCTGGGCATGGTGGTGCGTGCCTGTAGTCCCAGCTACTCAGGAGGCTGAGAGGCAGGAGGATTGTCTGAACCCAGGAGGTGGAGGTTGCGGTAAGCTGAGATCGTGCCATTGCACTCCAGCCTGGGTAACAAGAGCAAAACTCCGTCTCGAAAAAAAAAAAATAAAAAACCAAATTGCTCTAATCTGGAGTCACATAAAAAGAGACAATATATATTAGAAAGAATTTGGTATAAAGGAGATTCCCATAGGGAACATAGAGCATAAGCTTGGAAGAAAGGAGCAGTGTCTTCATACTTGTACCAGAGCCACTCCCATCTATTCTGCAAATCCCACTTCATTATCATTCATGTTGAATATTCCAAAAGATCTGAAAGATTGAGCCTAAGTGACTTCTGACATCACTGCATTCTGGTTTATTGTTCTATCAATTTTTCTTTTTCTATTAATGCTTTCAGCATAAGGAAAGAAAGGTTTCCAGTTTAAATCACTACGGGGCTTATATTATTAACAAAAGCATATTTATATTAATCAAAGAGCATTTAAAATTATAATTGCAGTGGTTTGCTAAGAGGCCAAAAATAATTAGTAGCTTAAATATGGATTTATTTAGAGACCCTTGTTCAGTTTTATAAATTTTGAGTTATGTTAAATTTTAGAAACAACTTTAAAAAAAATCTCTGATGCATAAGCTAGTCTGCAAAGATTTATGTAGTTTTAAATAGTAAAGTTATATATTTTATATAATAACACTTGAAAATCTCTTCTAATGTAAGTTTAAAGAAGGAGTAATATAATTGAGTTTAAATATTATCAATAGTTAACACATTGTCTTCGAAAAGTCTTTCTTGTAGCTTAATATTACCCAAACCCATCTGATGACTTTTACTGGAATTGCATCACATTTTGGAGGAATAAACTGAATACAGATGCAATGTTAGAGGTTACAGAAAGTCCCAGGAGAAGCCAGGAGTAGCTTCTGATGTGCTGTTACAGGTTTGAACCTTGTACCTGAATTTCATACAATTATCATCTTAGGAGGCTCCGTGCTCTGATAGTGCAAGAGTTCTTGAAAGTAGGAAATGTAGACCAGGTGCGGTGGCCCATGCCTGTCATCCCAGCATTTTGGGAGGCCAAGGTGGGCAGATTACCTAAGTCAGGAGTTCAAGACCAGCCTGGCCAACATGGTGAAACCCGATCTCTACTAAAAATACAAAGTTAGCCAGGAGTGGTGGTGTGTTCCTGTAATCTCAGCTACTGGAGTGGCTGAGGCAGGAGAATTGCTTGAACCCAGGAGGCAGAGGTTGCAGTAAGCCGAGATCGCACCATTGCACTACAGCCTGGGCAAAAAAGAGTGAAACTACATCTCAAAAAATAATAATAATGATAATAATATAGGAATCGTTTTTGTTAAATTCCTTTGAGTTTCATTACTAAAAAATTTTTGTCTTTCCAGCCATTACGCTCCAAAGTATCTGAGAAACCCTGTACCTGTGATTCTATTAAGGCACACTTGTTTTCTGTTTTTTTTTTTTCCTCCATATAATCCTGGTAACACTGATTCCTCATGATTAAAATTGTAGCATTCATTTGTGTCTGAGTACAACAAGTTGTATGTCTTAAGAGGAATCAGAACAATATAAAGAGGCTGCTGAGTCTAGTTAGGATCCTTTCTATTTTGTGGCCCTCCAACGCAGTCTCCTTTCCACATTTCCCTCCTCTTCCCTGACCCATGTAGTTAGTTGCTGCCCCCTCAGTCTTCATTGCATTCTGACATATTTGCTCTGAGACTTCCTCAGCCAAATATACACGGTTCGTCTTATCCAGACAATATACTCCTTAAGGACAAGGTCTATGACTGCTTCTCAGCATACACTCAGGTCAGTGCATTGAGTGAAGTAAAGAATGAATTCACAGTGAACAACCAGCTGCCTTCAGACTGTGTCTAGATTGCAGTCCTGCCTTTGGTCCCATTTCCACATTTATAAGAAGACAAAGAAAGCTTTTCTATTTCTCTAACAGCTGATCCTCTTGGTAATCTCTGCAGAATTAGAGGAATACCTATTTCCATGTTTTTTTGCCCCAAATATCCATACCCTTAAAAACTGAGACTGTGTTCTCACATCCACTTTAAGGTCCAAATTTGTGTTTTCCTACAGGCCTTCCTTTATAATGTATTTCTGACATATGTTCTTCATTCCATTCGCTAGTATGCAATATGTGAAGTGTTCATCTGCAGTCTTTTCTATTCAGTGAAAACAGATAACAGTACAATATTGCCTTTCTAGGGATCTAAAATACAAAATGGAAATAAACAGTGGAACAATTATTTCTCTCTGGAAGACAGGAGTGTTTTGTCCTTAATCTAGAGTTGAGTAATAACTTGTAATGTGTATGTGTTCCAAAAAACATAGAATGAGATTTTGAATGAGATTCGAATGAGTATGTGTTCCAAAGAAACACAGAATGAGATTCTCCACTTACAGGTGGTAAAACCATAAAAATGCAAAGCAGAGCATGGAATCTTGCTGTTATTTTTTCATGTAAAAACTATAGGTCATTATGTTGAATGAAATAAGCCAGGCATAGAAAGACTAACATCACATGTACTGTTTTATTTGTGGATCTAAAAGTCAAAACAATTGAACTCATTGAGATGGTAGAAGGATGGTTACCAGAAGCTGGGAAGGGTAGTTAGGGAAGGGTGTGAGGGAGGTGGATACAGTTAATGGGTACCAAAAAAAATTGGTTAGAAAGAATAAATAAGACCTAGTATTTGACAGGACAACAGGGTTAATGTAGTCAATAATAATTTAATTATATGTTTATATATAATTAAAAGAGTATAATTGGATTGTTTGTAATACAAAGGATAAATGCTTAATGGAATAGGTATACCATTTTCCATGATGTGATTATTACACATTGCATGCCTATATCAAAATATCTCATGTACCCTATACATATATATATATATATATATATATATATATATATATATATAATATGTACCCACAAAAACTAAAAGTTTAAAAAGATAAAACTAGAATATTTATATAATAGAAAGTATTTGGACACCTTTGCTAATCCAGCATTTGTTTATATGTAGCACTGCTTTGAAATTCCACTTTCCTGATCAAGGCTTGGAAGTCAAATTACTCAGAAAGCACATGACCCATTATTAAGAATTAAACATGGTACTTAAAAGAAAAAATTGCTCTCTTCTCTTTTTAAAATCAGAAAGTAGCATATAATTTTTAAAGTTCATAACAATCTATCATTGAATAAATAATTTTTGAGGAACTTCTAGTGACTAAATATCAAGATGCTGTGCTCATGGAGGAAGATGCCCACGCAAATAAGACATGATTCTTGTCACAATGACAAGTAAAATTAATGCTTAAAGCACTGATTCTTGCAGCCTGCATTTGCAGTATTCAAATCATTCATTAATTCATGAAAATGTCACTAACGTCTCAGCAAATGCACGAGGTAAATTGGAGGAGTTATCATTTTCTCATCCATCTGCAACAATACAGTCTCCATGGCTGCAAATTCTTTCTCTGACTTGTTTGCAGCTGTATCTCTTGTGCCCAGAGCAGTGCTTGGCACAGAGTAACCTGATAAATGTCTGTTGAAGGAAATAATTAGTTCGCTCATTAAATACTTCAGTTCACCTAGTGTTAGAAACTTGTCACAGATTCTCTGACAATTTGTAAGATGAGCACACGTGGTCATTGTGCACTGGAGACTGTATGCATGACATTGAGAGCACAGACTGAAGTCATATTCCTTGAGCTTGACTTATACACCAAATGCACTAGCTGGGTGACCTTGAATTAGTTTCATAGCATTTTTGACCTTTGGTTTGTACATTTGCCTTCAAAGAGTAAATAGTCATAGTGTAATCCTCATAGTATTGTGTGAAAGTTAAATTATCTAATGCATGTTCAATGCTAAGCACAGTGTGTGTGACATGATAAACAACTGTCCTTGTTTGTGATACCATTTTCATCATCTAATAATATTCAACTCGTTTTAATTAATTAATCTGAAAAATCATGTAAAACTACTCTGGAAGATAAACATTTCAACTGTGATACCTAGGGCATAGCAAAGTGTGTAAGGCACGGGAAATTACAATCCAATTCACTATAACAACAAAGAAGCCTTAGAAAATTTGATTTTCAGTGGTTGTAGCCTGCAGCAGGAAACTCCCTCTTTATCTTCTTTGCATTGTTTTCCTAGCAAATATTTTACAATCAGACAGAAAGTATCGAGTTCCTTTCCTAAGAAGTGTGGATGAAAACAGTCTTAGTGAGGGAGTAAAAAGAAACCGTGGAAAGGTGTTCATGAAGCACCTATCTAGAGAGTAACAGAAAACAAAGAGGAAGCCCAGCAGGGAGAACCTCATAACTAAGCTACAGGTGATATTTTTTAAAATCAGTATTGTTGGGGAAATTCTCTCTTTCTTAGACCTAAGTTGACAACAAAAACTGAGAGGAAGAAAATTGAAATAGAAAGGAAATTACATACCTGTGAACTAGGAAAAACAGTTTCTTCACTGATGCCCATTAAAAGAGATTTAATTAATTTTTCCCAGTGGGAAATCTTTCCAACATATTCTCTTCTCTCTTGGAAAGAAAATAATTGAACGAGTTTTCAAGTTGATGTATATTTTACAATAACGATTACAGTTTCTATTAATACACTTTTGCAGTATCATTAAATGTTTATGAAAGGTAAACTGACAGTGGGAATAAAAGGATTGAACTGGCAGGATGTCACCAGATGCCAGGTTACAGATGCACAGTTTCAAGAGACAGGCCACATTGCCTGCTGATTGAATGTTGCTGTTACAAAACCGAGGAACTGCTGCCAGGCCTTGCGTTCCTCCTTCTCCCAGTCTGCCAAGAGACAAATCCAAGAAATGGTGATGTGGGCGCAACATGAAGGGGATAAAGTTCAGTCATTTATTGAAAGGACAAAATAACTACTCTATTTTCTTCACAAACCTAAAGTCAGAAATGGATTTTGTGCCAACATTAGAAATCAATACTGATGATATTTGGAGATTAAAATTCTTAGCACATGTTTTCAAGAGAAATGCTAAGGCCAATGTTACATTCAAATTCATGTTGGAAATTGGGCATTCCACCTACCTAAATGCCCGTCTCTTAATTTTAAATACTCCCTAAGTTTCCATAGTAAGTATGTGGCATGTAGGCTTTTAAATAGATGCAAATGGTATATTTCTAAACTTTTGAGTGCAAGTAATGTACTGAGAAGTTATATGGCTTCCACTTTCTTTCCTACCAACCTTGCAATTGACTTCTCTCATACCTCTTGCCTCATTGTGCTTGCCAAAGACACAGATACCTAGCCATGATCTGGCAGCTCAAGACTTTGCTGTTGTAGCAGACTGGGATACATATGATCCATGCTACCTATGAAAGGGGACTAAGCATTGTGAAACTGTAAAAGATTACCAATATTATAGAGAAAAATCTCAGTTAGTGAATATACACATCTATATTTCACTAATTCAAAAATACACATTAAACTCCTCAAAAAGTGAGGTTACTTTTTGTTATTTTGAAAAATTTTAATATTGTTATTATAATCATAATTATCACTATGATTATTATTATTGATATCTTCTCCATTTAGGTAGCAAATAATCGTATAATTTTATAGGAATATTTTAAAATTGTAAAATAGATAGCAAATATTGATAGCCTATTTAGCTACCTTATAAATACTCAAAATTCACTCTTGAATATTTATCTCGTATAGACAAGATAGTTCTGGCTTAATTGAAATAATAGATTATTGATAGTGGAAGTAGGTATTAATTTTAGTTAATTGTTAAATAATTCAGGAGTTAATGACTTTATATGTAAAATAGATAATACCAATTTCATAGGTTATTATAAAAATTAGGAATCACACATGAACATTTCCTAACAATAAGACTGGTAATAATGATATCCAATACTCATAGCAACTGATATGTGTCAGACCTGTTCTAAGTGCTTTTTATTTATTAATTCAATTGATGTTCATAACAACTCTATGAGGTGGCTACTATATTTAGCCCCCTTTAACTGATAAGGAATTAAGGAATTAGATTGGTTCAAAAGTAATTGCATTTTTGCCATACTTTTACTTCTAATGGCAAAAACCACAATTACTTTTGCACCAACCTAATACATAAAGGGTAAGTAATTTGCCAGGTAAAATGCCAAACAGGATTAGAACACTGAAAATCTAGCTCCAGGAACCACATTCGTGTAATGTCTTTTAAGTACCATGTTGCAACTGCAGTAGTAATCATTAAGTATTTTATATGTGTATACATTTATAATATAAATAGATAATCTCTGAAGCTAACTTAAGTGTACTGAACATACTGATATGGACATTTATTCGTTAAACAAAAATACACTAACATAATCTGGCAGTGCATGGAAAATACAGTGGTGGACAAAACATAGTCTTAAAACACAATTAGCATTAGCATCAAAGAGAAACTAAGTGAATTAAACATTCTTTGACTATACGTTGGATTATTGCTCAGCAAATGTACATTCTTCTCTGTTTTTCATTTGGAGTGGGGCGTATTTCCCTGCCACACTGACTTTGGATTAGTAGTATGACTTACTTCGTCCAATGGAAGGTTGACAAATGTACTCATGCCGTTTACTATAAAAGAACATACCCTGGGTAGACGTTGGTCCAAAGAATATATTTGGAGAAAATTCTACATGGATTGCTCACATTTCTGTATATCTTCTGAGCAAAAAGCATTGACTGCTTTGTTCTGGAATATCGTTGCCTGAATGCTTGTAGAGAAAGCCTCGAATGTTAGAGATGGCTTTTCCCTCTGAGGCAGAGAGCAAGATAATGACTCTATTTGGGTTAATGGCAGAGCAAGTTTGCTAGAAGTTACTTTTAAAATATTTGGATTTCCTAAACTCAGGGTTCCTCAGGTATGACGCAGACCCGCTAGGTATGAAACAGCTACCTGGTACTGCCTCCACATAAGTTCCATAAAGTTTAAGGGGCAGGAGAAACGAAGGCAAACATGAATCCCATGCTTTCTGCTTTGGTATCAACATTTTAAAATACAATAAAATAATACAAATGCTAAGCCATTCCCAAAATTGCATGCAACCACCAAAGGAGAAGTAAAAGAAGAAAAGCTGACACAGTGGCTCAGCCTGTAATCCCAATGCTATGGGAGGCCGAATGGGAGGATTGTTTAAGGCCCGGAGTTCCAGATCTGTACGGGCAACATAACAAGACTCATCTTTGAATTTTTTTTTCAGATTAGCTAGGTGCAGTGGTGCGCACTTATAGTCCCAGCTACTTGGGAGGTTGAGGTGCAAGGAATGCTTGAGCCCAGAAGTTCAAGGCTGCAATGAGCTATGATTAGTCCACTGCATTCCAGCCTCAGTGACACAATGAATTCCTGTCTCTAAAGGAAGAAAGAAAATACAGAAAGAAAGAGAAAATGAAAATCAGCAACAACCGGAAGGAAAACTAGAAAAATTCAGAAAAACCCTCTTCCTAGGCTAAGAAGACCATCCAGCCTGACTGAGGCACTGTCACTTGTTCCATCTGAGATAGAGCATGAGAATAATGATTGGTTCATTGCTTGCTCACAAAGATTAGAAACTATTTTTGACATTCTTTGTTATTTTTCCCATGAAACATAGCATCTACATATTAAGTTGAAATAAACAAGCCAAGATAAATTAAGTATATGTGCAATTATTATATGTCAATCAAATGAAAAAAGAGATTTCCAAAATACAAGACGTCCCTCAAACTGAATCTAGAAATTCTAAAATATGGATGTAGTTATGGAAAAATGCTGACACTAAGTTGATTATAATAAGGCTTGGAAGGAAAGTGTAGTTAAGGTTTGCAGGAATACAAATGATATAAGAAGGTCTCTAGAGCAGAGTGTGCAGTTCAACAAACAAGAGTTCTTCTTCATGATATTTTACCAAAATAGGCATGGGTACAATTGAAAAGAGTTGTTGGCTCCTTCTTGCTAAAGTACCCACAGTCATGAAACACAAATGTGTTACATTTAAATATTTCAAGCATAATGTTCAAAGAATTAGACAGGGAAAATGACCTCCTTAGCGTAGCTTATTTGGAATATCTATTGTTTGGTTCAAATAGTGTTGGCTAATTGGACATTTTTGTTACCTCCAGCAAATTTGTCAGTTGATTATAGGAATATTATGTGAATATCATTTGGACACAATAAGAAATGGGAGCAATTATTCTTCTTAACTAGACCTTTTATGTGAAGCGTCCTCCTAAAGCTAGTGCATCATATGCTGTTCTGTGCAAGCTCTTTTCTCTGAGGATTTCTGAACTCAATTTTGCATCTACCATGGCTACGTATACATATTGTGAAACATGATTTGCTTATTCTTAATGTCCCTAACAACTTAAAAAATTTGAGCAGTGGTTGTCATTTTAAGAAATCAGAAAATAATATCCATTTCTGCTCAAGGATGACATTTTACCCATAAATGACATTGTCAATATGGGGTTCATTAAGGATAATTTCTAGACAATGGTTCAGATTAACCAGGAGAAATTTGAAGGCTCATTTAATGATGTATTCATTAAGGAAGTGTTCACTGAACACCTTCAGAGTGAAGTATTATAGAAAATTCTTTGAATAAAACAAATAGGTACCATCTAGTAACTTGATTTGATTTTTTTTTTTTTCTGTAGTTGAGGGAATGCAGCATAGAGTCTACAACTGACTTGCTCAAAGTTCTAGAATTTGGTGGTGGTCTTGGTAACTCAGCTTCCTTCATGTTAGTAACTGGCTGTTTTCTTTGCATTAGTTATCTCTATTCTGTGTTATCTGATATCTATTCTGTATTATCACATGTTTTCTGATATTTATTATCTACCTGATATCTATTCTGTATCATCATATTATATCCTGAGGACATAAACAGGATATGACCCTTACCCTTGAAAAACTAATGATCCAGTGGAATGGACAGATATGTAAACATTTAATTAAAGCATAGTCAGAGGATGATCCACCACAAGTAAAGACCACAGTCCCTAGCAGTGCTTCCTTAATGGGATATATAATACCATGATGCAGGAATTAGCATTATAATATTGAAGGAGTGGTTGAGATAAACCTTCTGAGGTAGGTCTCAGCCTGAAATGTTTTGTCATCAGTTAAAAGCCAAAACAGAGAGAGAGAGAAAAAATCCAATCCATTAACTGGCAACTACAGCAAAGCAATTTTCAGAATTGCTAAAACACAAGAGGAAACAGAACCTTATTAGGTTCTATATTGTAAATATTACATGTGGAAACAAATAGGGATATAAAGCAAGACTTGCATGCATCTGGTTTTTAATATTGCATATACTCACATTCTAAATTTGAGCCTATGTGAGATATTGAGAACTTTTACTGTTTATATTTGATTTCTGATACAAGGAGTTAATCAATCTAAGTAACATAACTGTTGGTGGTGGTGGTGCTTTTAAAGCGAGGGGAGAGTAGGAGAGAGAGAGAGGGAAAGAGAGAGAGAGAGAGATCCTATTGATTATGTTTCTGTGAAAAATACTAATACACCCTTACAAGATATAATGTCAATATTTAGAAATAAACATGCTTTTTATTACAAGTACTTTTGAAATAAAGTGCTTGATGTTAACTAAATTAACAAATATTTAGTGATGTCTGAATCGAAAATTTTACCTACTGGAATTAAGTGACACAGCTAAATTTCTCCTAGTCTTCCATAGACTTACAGTGTGTATAAATACTATATTGGTGCAACTGTATTTTGCTGAAGAAACACTATATTTCAGAAACATAAAAACGATCGAAAAAATAGAGCTTTTGCTTCTTTATGTGTTAAATGGGAATGCTGTTGTTTCCTAAGATACGGTGAAGATGAAATATGACTATGTGAGTTCCTTGGTACAGAATGGTTGGTTGTTTAAGACAGCTTAGCTTGCTTAGCCCAGCAAAGAAAAAGAAAACAAACAAACAAAAAAAACCCACCACCACCATCACCAACAAAAAAAACTTTGCTTTTAAGGACACAACTATCCCAATTATTAAGTGACTATTAGGAAGAGTAACAGCAATTGCAGTTCTAAAAAAGGAGGTGTTGATTTGTGAAAAAAGAGTGAATTAAGTAGAACCCTAATTCTATATAAAAATAATTTATTCCTTAGAAAGAAATAGTGGTTAGTTTGTGAAAATACCACCACTGTATACTGGTAGCAGTTAATTTGTAAAATGCATTATTTATAATACTATTTTAGATTTTTTAATATTCTGGTCATAATCCTAAAAGTCATAAATATGTCATTGTTTTACATGTATCCATCTATACATATTTAGAACTATGCAATATATGTTTTTGTTGATATTATAAATGATATATTTTGTTTCATTACACGAACTAATATGTTGTTATATATGAATTGAACTGATTACTCTAGGTTCATTTTCTAGCCTGCAGCCATTATTTTTATATTTTATTATTCTTGATTCCAATAATGTTCCAACAGTTCCCTAAACATACATAATTTGGTCTCTTCTAAGAGTTAAAATTATTATTACATCTTTTGCCTTTAGCTATTGACTAGAATGTCAGAACAATATTAAAGATAGCAGTGAGAATAGAGCTAGTTGAACTGTTCCTTAACATTAAAGCTCTAAGAATTCACTATTGAAATAATGCTTATTGTGTTAATTATTTGTATTTGACTCTGTTTATTAAGCATTTTTCTGTTAAACCACTTTTGAGTTTTATCAAATATATTTTTTGATCAATTTACATGATCATAGGTTTGATTGGTTTTAAAATTTTTCCTTTTGCTATAGACTACATTAATAATTTGCATACTGTTAAACTATTTGATACATTCTGGAGTAAAACTTACATAGTCATTATTTATTACAGTTTCATAAAATCATGAATATTTTAAATAAATGGTTTACATTTAATTTAACTTGTTTAATTAAACAATGTTTTTCCTCAATTTTGGTGTTTTGGTTGAGGATTTTTGCACCCATCTTTCTGTTAGGCAGCTTTTACTAGATTAAGTTGAGGTAAAGAGCCAACCAACATGTCAGTGGCATTCATTACAAGAATTTTCTCACTCTCTCACCCCCAATTTACACGTGGACCACTGCAGCTCTATTCCAATGTCTTTACCATCCTGGGATGGTAAGAGATCAACCCTTATCTTTTATCTTATTAGAAATAAAAAAGGTAAAAGAGCTGGTGAAATCCACTCATACTGCTAAACCTTTTGCTGGGAACTGTTATCCAGAATCATAATTATTCGCATTTCATTGATCAAAACAATTGCATGACAAAGCCTGATATTAATGAGTTGAGGAATCATACTTTTCCCACAGGGAGAGACTGCATATTGTATGATGATGGACAAGGATATGTGGTTCTCTTACAGAGAAGGGAAAAGTGAATAACTGGGAATCATAATCCAATCCAATCTACCAAAATAATTGTAAATAAGATTGGGAATCCTTGTTTTGGCTTTATCTTTTTCAGGTTTTATGTTTCCTCTTGCCAGGTATGCTAGCCTTATAAAATGAATTGGAAAATTTTTCTGATTATTTTCTAGAATTACACACACACACACGTGCACACACACACACACACACACACACACTCTACATACAGTTGATTCTCATTCTTCACAGTAGTTCAATTATATGAAGTCACCACAAATACTAAATTATCAAATACTAAACTATTACTCCTAGTTGACTAATGCAGTGTAAGATTTCTGTGAGTCTCTGGTCACAATGCTTTTTTTAATCAATTGATGTGTAAATTCATTTTACGTGTTTTTCTGTTTAAAGTCACCTTATTTAATATATATTGTTGATTCATTAAAATTGAGTTAGTCTCGACAGCACTGTAACTCAGGCCTGGACAAAGTTTACCTAATATATATTTTCTCTGTAAGTGACATCACAGCCTTCTTTCACATAGAAATGACATCATTTCAGCACTATGTGTAGAGGCTACTTTAAATAGAAAAATCACCAAAAAGCACAAAAATTATTAAAAATGTGTCACTAAATATACTACAAAAGAACTTTATTTATAATATGGAGCTGAAACAAGAAGGTAACTTGAACCTCAGCTGGGAATGTGTACATCAGGTGACTCAAATATTCCATTGCTCTATGTATATCCATAAATGACCTCAAAAATAGCACAAGTATTGATTTTGGAGTTACAAATATGTTTTAGCAGTAAGCAAATTTTCAAATATGGAATCCACAAATAATGTGGATCAACTGTGTACATATACTAGACTTTGGCTCTTATTACACATTTTTTTTAGAAATATAATTTCTGTTTTAAAATTTTATTTTACAACTTGCTATTTAGACTTATATTCAACTTATTTTACTATTCCCTGCTAATTCTTAATTAAGTTTATTTTTAACGTCTCTTGGTCCATCGGTATCCTGCTAAATACTTTACTTATATGGGTAGTATTATTTTTGAGCCCTGTAATTTCTGAGAATGCTTTTCTTTTGCTGTCCGCCGTAAATAATGACTTGGAGACATATCAAATTTGTGAGTCACAAAATTGTTTTCTGGGATTAACATTACAAGAAAGTCTGAGGCCTGTCTGCTTTTGTTTATTTCTTCTGGAGAACTACCATTTTCCTATTTAAATTCCTATTTAAACTACCATTTCCTATTTAAAATGATTTTCTTGAATTTAAAAATTCATGAGACTAATTCTTTGACTTTACTTATTTAAATTACACTTTCCTGACATTTGCTAAAATATCTTACTACACAGGCTGAGGTCTGCAGATTTTCAAACATTTTTAAGCATAATTTTCACTGTTGTTTCTGTTCCATCTAGTTGACTCCTTTTAAAAGAATATTTAATTCACAATTTTGATATCTCTGCTTTTTGTTCTCTACAGTAGTGATTTCCAACATTTTCACATCTATCTTTCTTAAAATATTTTCCCTAATTCGTTCCCAATATAACTGTTTAGTTCTGCTTACATTTTAATTCAGATTTTAATACTTTCAGAATTTAATTTTTAAAGTAAACAAGCTACATTACTTCCTGCCTGCTTCTCAGTTAACTCCCGTTGTATCTCACTCTTTATTTTCATTTTGTTTTGATCTGTATAAGATCTATATAAGATCAGAGTGACCTGTGTAAAATACGTTTTATCAATATCACTAAGTATACCATGCAGATAATTGTCTCTAAGATTTCTTTGCTTCTTGTTGCTAACTGCTTCAGAATAATTTTTTTCTTCTCAATTAAAGTGTGTGATCTTCTTTTATGCTGCAGAATCTTGTCATATGCCTAATTAGCAAGAGCTCTCTTTATTTATAAATGCAATTTTTTTATGAGCTGCACAGAGTTTATGAGTAAAACTTTTCTTTTAAAAATAAGAGTGGTAAATCCATCTTTGTTTTATAATGAAAATAAGGATTTTTTTTTTTTCTTTTGAGACAGAGGTTTGCTCTGTCACCCAGGCTGGAGGGCAGTGGTGTGAGCTTGGCTCACTGCGACTCTGCCTCCTGGGTTCAAGTGATTTTCCTACCTCAGCATCCGGAGTAGCCAGGACTACAGGAGTGGGCCACCATACCTGGCTAATGTTTGTATTTTCAGTAGAGATGGAGTTTCGTCATGTTGGACAGGATGGTCTCAAACTCCTGACCTCAGGTGTTCTACCTGCCTCCACCTCCCAAAGTGCTAGGATTACAGATGTGAGCCACCACGTTTGGCCAAACAAGAATACTTTTGATTGAGCTGTTTCTCTATTAGATATTTTCTGTCAACTTTGGGATTGTGGAGTTTATCATTTCCTTTAACCTTGGTGGGAATTGTTGGACAAAATCACTATATGGAGGATAAAAGAAAAACTAAGGAGTGTGGATACAAAAATAAAAAATGATTCATTGGCTGGACCAGGAAGGCAGAAGGAAGCATCCCATGATAAATAGTGAACTGCTGATTAACGATAAGGGCTTCCTTTTATCTTTTGCATAGGAACCAAAATTTGGAAACCAAGCTACAAGGTCCAATTAATTTCAGAATACTTTTTATTTATTTTTGAACAAGCAACAATTTGTCAACAATGAAATATGTCCAAAATAGCATGAATGGATGCGCCTTGGTTCCCCTAATATTTTGGCTATGGCTTTTTGAGGGAGCAAAAGTGTCACATTAACATTTTTTAGAAACTTCATAGGTCTTCTGGGGAAAACGCCTTCATTTTTTAATAGAAAAATAATTATTTTCAATTTATAACAGAAATAATTGGCATGCCTATCCTCTTCTACTTCTAATAATGCCACATTTGGGGGGAAATACAGATCGAAAATATAGAATGAGATCTTATCAAAAGCAGTGTGCCTGGGAGGTACTGTGGGTATAACTCCAAGCACCACAATAAAGTAAGTCACACAATGTTTTTAAACAAATGCATATAAAATTATATTTACACTATATACTATAAATAAAGTACACGATAACATTATGTCTTAAAATGTACATAAGTGAAGACTACTTTATTGCTAAAAAATTTTTAATGATCATCTGAGTCTTCGGTGAATTGCAATCTTTTCGCTGCTGGAGGATCTTGCCTCAGTGCTGCTGACTGTTGACTGATCAGGATGGCGGTTGCTGAAGGTTGTGGGGGCTGTGCCAATTTCTTAAAATAAGACAAGAAATCTGCCCCATTGATTGACTCTTCCTTTCACAAAATATTTCACTATAGCGTGAGATGATATTTCATAACATTTTACTTGCAGTAGAAAGTATTTCAAAGTTGGTGTAAACCCTCTCATTCCCTGCCGCTGTTTTATTCATTAAGGTTATGTAATAGTATAAATCCTTTGTTGCCATTTTAACAGTGATAATAGTATTTTCATCAGCAGTAGTTCTCATCTCAAGAAACCATTTTATTTGCTCATTCAAAAGAAGCAACTCATCATTTGCTCAAGTTTAATCATGTGATTGCAGCAATTCAGGCTCCAATTCTAATTCTAGTTCTCTTGCCATTTCACTGTATCTGTAGTGACTTCCTCCACTAATGTCTTGAACCCCTCTAGGTCATCCATGAGGGTTAAAATAAACTTACTCTAAACTCCTGTTGAGGTTGATATTTTGACCTCCTCTCATGAATCATGAATGCTTTTAATGGCATCTAGAATGGCGACTCCATTCCAGAAGATTTTCAGTTTGCTTTGCCCAGACACATCATTGGAGTCACTATCTATGGCAGCTTTAGCCTTATGAAGTTTATTTCTTAAATAATAAGATTTAAAAGTTGAAATTACTCCCTGATCCATGGGCTGCAGAATGAATGTGGTGTTAACAGGCAAGAAAAAACATGTATCTCTGTAAATCTCTATCAGAGTTCTTGGGTGACTAGGTGTGTTGTCAAGGAACAGTAATATTTTTAAAGGAATCATTTTTTATTAGCAGTAAGTCTCAACAGTGAGCTTAAGATGTTCAGTAAACTGTCTGGCTGTGGTGGTTCATGCTATCAGTAATCCCAGCCTTTGGAAGGCGGAATTGGGTGAATCACTTGAGCTCAGGAGTTCCAAACCAGTATAGGTAACAAGATAAGAATGCATCTCTTCCAAAAAAAAAAAAAAAAAGTAGGTGGGCATCATGGTGTACCCACTTGTGGTCACAGCTACTCAGGAGTCTGAGCTGGAAGGATAGCTTGAGCCTGGGAGGTTGATGCTATAGTGAGCTGTAATTGTTCCACTGCACTCTACCCTGGGTGACAGAGTGAGACTCCGTCTCAAAAAATAAAAAAAATTAAAAAAGATATTTGGTAAACTATACTGTAAACTATATTGTAAACTATTCTGTCATCCAGGCTTTGTTGTACCCTTTACAGAGCATAGTCAGAGTAATTGGCATAGTTTTTTTTTATACTTTTATTTTAGCTGCTGGAGGACATGTACAGGCTTGTTATATAGGTAAACTTGTATCACAAGGGTTTTATGTACAGATTATTTTGTCACCCAGGTAGTAAGCCAAGTACCCAGTAGTTACTTTTTCTATTCCTCTCCCTCTCCCACCCTCCTCCATCAAAGTAGACCCCAGTATCTGTTGTTCCCCTCTTTGTGTCCATGTTTTCTTAACGTTTAGCTCCCACTTATAAATGAGAACACACAGTATTTGGTTTTCTGTTCCTGCATTTGTTTGCTAAACATAATGGTTTCAAGCTCCATCCATGTCCCTGCAAAGGACATGATCTCATTATATTTATGACCATGTAGTATTACATGGTGTATATGTGCCACATTTTCTTTCTTTCTTTTTTTTTTTAATTTTACTTTAGGTTCTGGGGTACATGTGCAGATCATGCAGGATTGTTGCATAGGTACACACATGGCAAGGTGGTTTGCTGCCTTCATCCCCCCATCACCTATATCTAGTATTTCTCACCACGTTATTCCTCCCCATCCTCCCCACCCCCTACTGTCCCTCCCATAGCCCCCACAACTGACCGCAGTTTGTGATGGTCCTCTCCCTGTGTCTACATGTTCAACACCCACCTATGAGTGAGAACATGCGGTGTTTGGTTTTCTGTTCTTATGTCAGTTTGCTGAGAATGATGGTTTCCAGATTCATCCATGTCCCTATGAAGGACACGAACTCATCCTTTTTTATGGCTACGTAGTATTCCATTGTGTATATGTGCCACATTTTATTTATCCAGTCTATCGCTGATGGACATCTGAGTTGGTTTCAGGTCTTTGCTATTGTAAACAGTGCTGCAGTGAACATATGTGTGCATGTGTCTTTATAATAGAACAATTTATAATTCTTTGGGCATATACCCAGTAATGGGATTGCTGGGTCGAATGGAATTTCTATTTCTAGGTCCTTGAGGAATCACCTCAAAGTTTTTTAACTTTAATCATATTTGATGACCTTGGGGGTTTGTGACATAAGGTGGATTCAGTCAACTGGCTTCATGACTGGAAGATTTTTAGGGGGGCCATGCTTAGCTCAGAACTCCCACCTGGATCTCATGCTGTAACTCTGGTAGACTGGTATTAGGCCCCAGTTTTGATCTCTGGCTCCTTCAGGTTAGGAACCCTATTGTACTGTAGGGGCTGAGGCGCTACAAGACCACTGTTCTCAACACTCTAGTGGATGGTGCCAGCCAAAGCACTTCACAGGGCAGTGACAGTGAGATCTGTCCTTGTTCCCATGAACCAGCAGCAACTGCTGCAGTAGCATTGCAGGGTGCACACTTGTCCATTTGCTCCAGCATGGTTCTCATGGGTGCTGGGATGCTAGCCTTGATGTGGGTATTCACAGCAGCAGTGGTGGCAATATGGCTTGGTGGGGGTGAGGAGCCCCAATTGGGACTGTGTGCCTCTCCCTACAGATGGTGGTTTTAGCATAGAAATGGAGCATTGGTGGGTTCAGGACTATGTATGTCCTCTGTGTATGTTCAAGTCTGCTAGCAGACTAGCCCCCAGCAGTCTGCTCAAGGCTGGGGGCTAGTCTACTGTTTTCCATGCCTAGTTTTGCTCTGGTGGCTGAGGCTCAGGGGCAGGGTGCTGGTAAGGGTGGGGCTGGGGGGTTCTGTCCCTGCTGATATTTTGAAGCAATGTGGTGTCGGGGTCTGACAGGCAGATTCTGACCCAAATACGGATGAATAAATTCACTCAGACACTGATTTTCAGTGAAAGAGTGGGCTGAGGTGTCCCGGCCATTCACCCAAAGGAGTTAACAGCCTCCAGTCCCCACTCCCCCACTCACTGGCCCTGTAGGCTTTTATTTAATATAGATCAAAGGACAAGGGTCTTTGGATAAATACAATTAGAGGATCATTAACTTCTGCCCACCCCCTGCTTAGAAGCCAGTCAAGTGCAGAGGGGCAAAGGTTGGTCTTAGGACAATAAGCCATTTAGATAAACTCCTTGTCAACTGCCCTGTGCTTCAAGCCTCAAGATAAAAGAACTAGCGGCCTTGGGGCAATTCTTTCTTGAAGCTTTAACAAAAACCTCCCTGCCTTCCAAGAAGGTTTGCAATTATTCTACCATGTTTGTAATTTTGCCAACCACCCTGATCAATCCCTCACAGTGTGGCAGGGTGGGGTTGGTGAGGGGGTGCACTCACACCAGCAACAGTGGCATGGCAGGGTGCAGGTTACCAGTACCCGTGTGCTGATGGAGAAGGGAAGGCTAGGTCTGCCTGGGCATACACACACTAGCATAGTGATGTGGAGGGTGGCCACGGATGTGAACAACCTGTTGTGTGTCTGCAGAGGCCACTCTGCTGGAACACTGCCAGTCAAGTATGGTCCACTAGGTATGGTGTGGGCCCCAGGGGCACCTGGCAGCTGTACTGCAGGCAGCTGTGGCCAGGCTGGAGCCCCACAGGAGGCCAGAAGACTGAGAGGTGCTCAGATTGGACTGATCTTGTCTCATGGGTAAGACTGCCCTGCAAAATTCAGGTCTGAAAGTTCTCCTAGGGCTAAATTCTCCTATGCGAGTATAGGAGACTCCTATGTAGTCTCCTATACAATTCTAGCCTAGGCGGGTGCACAGCTCTGACAGTGCTTCACTCCAGTTGCTCTGGTCAGACACTCTTTGCTCTGCCCCTGGCTGGAATTCTGCCCCTACCACTTCTTTAAGTAGCTTTCCCTGCCAACTCGTGTCCTTGGTGATTGAGGGGGTCTCCTGCTGAGACTCCAAAGGCCCACAGTGAGAGTGGATTGCTCCTTGCCTGTTAAATGTACCCACTCTGTAGGAGTCACTGGGAACCAGAAAGACATTCCAGTGTACAGTAGCCCCCGGGAAAAGTTCCTACCTTCTTCCTCCTTCAGCAGAGCCTCTGTGTTTTCCCTCTGTCTGCTCTGCCTATAGTTACAGGATAAGACCATGGCAGTGCTGGGATATGAACTCATTTTTACCTAGCTCCAAAGGCCTTGCTCATTTATGCAGACTTTAGAAATGAAAAATAATTGCCATCCTTTTTGTTAAATCACATGTTCCTTCAGTCCAATTCTCCAAAGCTTTATGAAACCTATGTGATGCTGTATTACAATTGATTATTACAGCATTTATGGAATATACCATTCATAGCTTTAGGCTACACAGCGACAATTATATATCATGGTCTCTTGAATTCCTTCTTTTTCTAAAATCTATGGATTTTAAGTCAGGATGTTTTCAGAAGACCAACTGGTGTTAAAAATCCAAATAGATCAAATATTGTTTCTGTTTATATCTGTGTGACAAATAATACCAATGTGTGTAATTACGGTGTGAGAAACTCGCATAATTTCTCTGAGGAAAGTTTATTTCACTGAAAGTAGTCATTGCCATTAAGCAATAGAAGCCCTAACCAGTGGCTCTTATTTTGTAATTATACTTTTCATCTTAATTTTAGTGTATGTGCAGCCAAAGCAAGTACCACATTTTCCTCTTAAGCAATGACTAAGATCGTGTGTGATATAGGTGAAGGCTATCACCAGATAAACATCATCAAAAAGTTATTTTTTAATAGTATCTTTCTGTTGTTATATTTTTAGTACCTATCTTCCTATCCTACTCCCTCCTCTTCCACAAATATATGTTGAGTATCAATTCTGTGATGCTTGAGGCATTAGGCACTTTAATAGGTAATCCTTTAGGTCTTTCTCAGATTTGAGTTTGATTATATGGTGTCCCTTGTGTAGATGAGGATACATCCTCTGTGAAGTGCAAGGTCACATAATCAAATGTGGAAAAGTAGATCTGTTTCTTGCTGAAAGAAAGTCAATATTGAATGCTGCTGCATGAAGCCCAAAGCTTCAGTGGAGAACCTCAGAAACCAGATAACTCTGAGCCATAAAGCATGATATTGGCCTCTCAGAAGTCTGAATAAATAAGTATGCGGGTTTCCCTTATTTTGAAGGCATTCATGACTCATTTCTCTAGGATATTAAAGGGAATTATTCAGTGGAAGACAACTGGAAAATGAGTGTCCTTGTATACAGACATAGGATTTTAATATAAGTAATCATGAAATTGACCTTGGTGGGGAGAGCTCTGAAACAAGATTACATAGTCTGAGTGAAGTTCTAACAAAAGAGATTATGTACGAAGACACAAGAAAGACACAGAGCTAAGAAAAGGAATATTGCCTGGAGTCTGGAATGTAGGAGCATGTGCATATATGTATGTGCACATGTATGTGAGTGCTTATGTACCGAGGTAAGTTTAGATGAGCCTGGATAATTAATAAGCTGTGCTTGTATTTTGCAAAGATACACTAAAGAAGAGACACAGGTTGGAAACCATTGCAGAAATACAGTAAGATATAGTGGTGACATGAAGCTAAGTTTATGATGATGAATTTGAAGAGAAATTCTAGGCCTTGGATTAGAAAACAACATAAAAAAAAAAAAAAAAAAAAGACTTGGTTCTTCAGGAACATAATGCCCACAGACAAACTTCATTTCAAACAGAATTTGTTCATAGACAGATGTATATATCACTGCTTACGTGGATGAAATATATGCATATACTTCCATGTACAGATGGATTCTTTCATCACTGAAAGAAAAAGTGCCAATAAGCAATAGAAGCCCTAATCAGTGGTCACTACACTACAAATATATTTACCTATAAATTTACCTCTACCAGACAGTTTTACCTGCTATTTTTGAAAGGTAAAGAAGTTGCTTGATTTATTATTTTAAACTTACGAGTGTGTTTCAAATTGCTATTAGTGAAATGAAAATTATTTGAACTTGAACAGATATGTAAGTATATTTGATGTTGCTTGGTAGCTTTTCTCATGCAGATCTATTTTGCACATGAGATTTGTCAGGGAGTTGAAGCTACCTCCTATTCTGCACCTGTATATATGATTTGCTAATAATCTTTTGTAGTGAAGGTTTAGGAACATGGTGAAAATTTACATACATTCAATTGAGTGATATGATAAAATGACATTACTCAAGTTTCAAATATGGTTTTGATAAATAGTTTTCAAACTGGTTTTGGGGGTTTGATGTAATCCCAAAGGGGTAGACAATAATTTTACTACTAAAAAGTGTTAACATTATTTTTGCTATAGACTCCAATTTTTGATTAACAAAATAATTGTCATAATTATTTCAATTTCAATATAAGTAGAGTTATACAATTCTCCATTTACTCAGCACATTTTGGTTTTTTGTGTGTTTGTTTTTTTTTTTTTTTTTTTTTTTTTTCCGAGACGGAGTTTCGCTCTTGTTACCCAGGCTGGAGTGCAATGGCGTGATCTCGGCTCACCGCAACCTCCGCCTCCTGGGTTCAGGCAATTCTCCTGCCTCAGCCTCCTGAGTAGCTGGGATTACAGGCACGCGCCACCATGCCCAACTAATTTTTGTATTTTTAGTAGAGACGGGGTTTCACTATGTTGACCAGAATGGTCTCGATCTCTTGACCTCGTGATCCACCCGCCTCGGCCTCCCAAAGTGCTGGGATTACAGGCTTGAGCCACCGCGCCCGGCCTGTGTGTTTGTTTTGAGACAGGGTCTTGCTCTGTCACCCATACTGTAGTGCAGTGGTATGGTCATGGCTCACTTCAGTCTTAACCTCCTGTGCAGAAGCAATCCTCCCCCCTCAGCCCCCTGGGTAGATAGGACTACAGGTGTGCACCACTATGCCTGGCTAATTTTTGTATTTTTTGTAGAGACCAGGTTGCACCATGTTGCCCAGACTGTCTTGAACCTGTGGGCTTAAGCAATCCACCCACCTGGGCTTCCCAAAGAGGGGAAGGGATTATAGGCATGAGCCAATGTCCCCAACCCCATTTCTCTTTTTAAGATTAATTCTTGGCCAGGCGTGGTGGCTCACGTCTGTAATCCCACCACTTCAGGAGTGCCGAGGCAGGTGGATCACCTGAGGTAAGGAGTTCGAGACCAGCCTGACCAACATGGAGAAACCCTGTCTCTATTAAAAATACAAAACTAGCCAGGTGTGGTGGCGTATGCCTGTAATCCCAGCTACTTGGGAGGCCAAAGCAGGGGAATCTCTTGAACCTGAGAGGTGGAGGTTACAGTGAGCTGAGATCATGCCACTGCACTCCAGCCTGGGCAGCAAGAGCGAAACTCTGTTTCCAGAAAGAAAGAAAAAAAAAGAATAATTCTTTTATATCTGGTTGTATGTATTTTGACAAATAACTGACATGATGATGTAATATTCACAATGCTTCAAAAATGTGAGAAAAGTATATGTGAATATTAATCACATAATTGATAAAATATATAAAATAATGAAGTCAAAGCATATCATTAAGAAATATTTATAAACATTAAGTATTGAATGTACAGATGTTGCCAAAGTTGTACATCTATGCGGTCAGTCATCATAAATTCTGATTGATGTTTAAAATGAGAGCAGGAAATACCCAATTAAGTAGTAAATTCAAAACCATCTAATCTTCTTCCGATGCATCTTCGCTGCGTTGTCTTCTTTGCATTTGTAAACTTGAATTGCGCCTTGAAGAGGAGTCTTAACAGAGATATAAGTGCATCCCTTCCTGGTAAACAGCCTTTCAATGACGCCAGGCATTTCGTAGCCCTTGCTTAGAATGAAATCTTAAAGGCAATTGGTCCATAAAGATTGTCAAACATGTCGGGTTCCTCAGGCTTTTCAAGTAAGAGATTGGGGTCAATCAAAGGTTCATCACTTACCTCTTTCCACAATGTAGGCTTGAGGTATCATGCTCCTCCATGCCTCGTCTCCACAGGCTGTGCAGTTTAAGAATTCGGTGGCGTCCAGAGCCGTAAAGAGAATTCGACTTCATCCATTTCGTCTAGCTCCATGCTGTACTGCAGCTCTGAGGACCACTCTTTTATCTTAGTCTGTTGGTCTTGATAGGTTGCTTTGCACTCGGAGGTAAAGTCATACAGACTCCTGATGCATTCTTCATCAACTGCCATGTCTGGAACCCACTTGAAGAACTTCCTGAATTTTCTCAATGTGTATCTATGTTGAAGAGAGTCAGAAACGCATTCTGTTGTGCTTGGTGTATCTTCCTGAAGCAGTTCTTCTAGATGGGACGCTTAAATCTTGGGAGGCTCTGAGAACAGATGGGACACTGGAGCTTTGTGAGGCTGCAAGCGGAGACGAGACACTTCAGTCTTAGGAGGCTCCAGGCAGTGACTGGACACCTGATGAGTTTTTGGGAGGCTCTGGGTGGAGACTGGACCCCTTATGAGTCTTGGGAGGCTCCAGGTGGAGACTGGAGCCCCGAGTCTTGGGAGGCTCCAGGCGGAGACCGGACACCCGACAAGTCTCGGGAGGCTCCGGGCAGAGATGAGATACTGGAGTCTCAGGAGGCTACAGGCAGAAATGGGACACCTGAGTCTCAGGAGGCCTCAGGCAGAATTCCCCACAAGGGTATTTACCAGGCTTGGTGGGTTTGTCGGTTGTCTTTTCCTGGTTCTCACAATGAGACCATTCGTCCTCCTGCTTCCTCTCAGGATTCAGCAGTTTCGGTACCTGTAGTAGGAGACTGGACAACCAACGAGTGTTGGGAGGTTCCAGGCGGAGATGGGACACTCCAGTCTCGGGGCAGAGACTGGACACTCAATGAGTCTCGGGAGGCTCCAGGCAGAGACTGGACACCTGCGTCTTGGGAGACTCCAGATGGAGACTGGACACCCGATGAGTCTTGGGAGGCTCCAGGAGAAGATGAGACACTCCAGTTTCGGGAGGCTCCAGGCAGAGACTGGACACCTGCGTCTTGGGGGACTCCTGCTGGAGACTGTACACCCAGCGCGTCTTGGGAGGCTCTGATAGGAAATGGGACACTCCAGTCTTGGGAGGCTGCGGGCGGAGACTGGACACCTGACGAGTCTTGGGAGGCTCCCGGCGGAGATGAGATACCCAAGTCTCGGGAGGTTCTGGGCGAAGATGAGATAAACGAGTCTCGAGGCTCTGAGTGGAGATGAGATAGGCAAGTCTCAGGAGGCTCCAGGCAGAGACAGAACACTCCAGTCTCGGGAGGCTGCGGGCGGACTTCCTCATTATGGTATTCATCAGTCTCGATGGGTTCCTTGGTTGCTGTCTCCCAGGCCTCACCACAAGCCCATACGTCCTCCAGCTTCTTCTCAGTATCCAGCAATTTCAGTACTTGTAGTAGGAGATAGGATACCCGACAAGCGATGGGAGGTTCAGGGCAGAGATGGGATACTCCAGTCTCAGGAGGCTCCGGGCAATGACTGGACACTCGACAAGTCTTAGGAGGCTCCGAGCAAAGACTGGACACCCGCGTCTTGTGAGACTCCGGGTGGAGACTGGACACCTGACACGTGTTGGGAGGATCCGGGAGGACATAAGACACTCCAGTCTCCGGAGGCTCTGGGCAGAGACTGGACACCTGATGCGTGTTGGGAGGATCTGGGAGGACATGAGACACTCTAGTCTTGGGAGGCTCCGGGCAGAGATTGGACACTCCATGACTCTCGGGAGGCTCCAGGCACAGACTGGACACCCGATGAGTCTTGGGAGGCTCTGGGTGGAGACTGGACACCCTACTAGTGTTGGGAGGCTGCGGGCTGAGATGGGATACTAGAGTCTCGGCAGGCTGTGGGCAGATTTCTCCACAAGGGTATTTACCAGGCTCGGTGGTTTTCTCGGTTGCCTTCCCCCGGGCCTCACAAGAAGCCCATGCGTCCTCCAGCTTCCTCTCAATATGCAGCAGTTTCAGCACCTGTAGTAGGAGACGGGACACCCGACGAGTGTTGGGAGGTTCCGTGCAGAGAAGGGGCACTCCAGTCTCAGGAGGCTGTGAGTGGAGACAAGATATGTGAGTTTCAGGAGGCTCCGGGTAGAGACTGGACATCCGACGAGTCTTGGGAGGCTCCAGGAGGAAACTGGACAGTCGAGTCTCCAGCGGCTCTGGACGGAGATGGGACACTGCAGTCTCAGGAGGCTCCAGGTGGAAATGGGACACTCGAGTCTCAGGAGGCTCCGGGCAGAGATGAGACACTCCAATCTCGGGAGGTTCTGGACGGAGATGGGACATTCCAGTTTCAGGTGGCTCCGGGCAGAAATGGGACACTCGAGTCTCAGGAGGCTCCGTGCAGAGATGAGACAGTCCAATCTTGGGAGGCTCTGGACGGACATGGAACATTCCAGTCTCAGGTGGCTCCGGGCAGAAATGGGACACTCCAGTCTCCGGAGGCTCTGAACAGAGATAGGACACTTCAGTCTCAGGAGACTCTGGGCGGAGATGTGATACCGGAGTCTCGAGAGGCTGCGGGCCGAATTCCCCACAAGGGTATTTACCAGGCTCGGTGGGTTCCTCGGTTGCCTTCTCCCAGTCCTCACAACAAGCCCATGCGCCCTTCAGCTTCCTCTCAGGATCCAGTAGTTTCAGCACCTGTCGTAGGAGATCTGGAGGCGTATCTTCTCCCAGACTGGGGTCCATGGCCAAGGAATGCTCAGCCATCAGCTGGCCTTCCACTTCTTCTACGAACGCCTTCCGTGCTAGCTGGGCTGGCGAGAGTTTGGAAAATAGGGCCACTTTCTTAAGCAGCTTTTTCTGCTTGCTTTTGGGGTCAGCCTGGGGACCTCTGCGAGAGATTTTGGGGAGTAAGAATTACTCACGACAACAAATGAGCGTATCTTCGGGAGACGTACAGCCGTAGCGGAAGTTCTGCCGTACGGGAAGTCGTGCCGTAGCGGAAGTCGTCAGCGCCCTCCTTAATAAATACCCAGTTACGAGTGTCCACGGGCGGAAACTTCAGGCGCCTGTGCTTATCTTCTGCGAAGCACTTGGAAAGCGGTATGTCACAGTACCAAGGGCTTGGAGCCCATGCCCAGGTACCGCATCAGTCCTGCGGCCTCTGGTCCCCTATGGTGGCCCTCGCTTGGGTTTCACCTCTCCAGCTTCCGCGGTTCCTGATCCCTGCGTCTCTAGTCGCTATGAGACCGTGAAGAGCCACGCATAACCCAGGTTCTTCCTGGAGGCCGGACAGTGCTGACATCACCTGCACAGCCTGCATTCCGACAGGTATGTACTGGAATCTTATTCTGGGTTTCATTTGCATTTCCTAATTACTGCTGGTATTGAACATCTCTGTATTTGCTTATTTGCCATGCTTATCTCTCCGTGGTTGGGATTTCTGTTCATTTTTTTTTCCCGATTTTTACATTGTGTTGCTGGATATCATATTTAGTTTTCCAAATCCTTTCTGTGTTCTGGATGTGAATAGGTTGTCACATAGATATTTTGCAAATTTTTCAGTTCATCCTTGGCTTTTCCTTTCATTGTCTTAACATTGTCAAAGAGAAGTTTTTTAATTTGATGAAGTCCAGTTTATCAATTTGTTCTTTTACGAATTGCGCTTCTTTTGATGTATGTGAAAACTTTGCCTATCCAAAGGTCACAACGATTTTTTTCATTTAAATCTGTTTTGATTTTTGTAAACAGCAGCAAAATATAGATCGAAGTTTCTATTTTAACAATGTATTTTACTGAAAATAAAGTATGCCGAGAAACCCCTAGTTTGCCTGCTTTTGACACTACTTTGCAAGCAGCAAGTGGGGCAGATAGTTGGTCAACTTTTAGTAAGTGGTTTGAAAGTATTAGGAGTAAACCACCTGTTAACAGGTATATGGTAAACAATTTATTAGCTCCTCTTAAGTCAACCTTTGTTGGATGTAGTAATACTAAAATTTTCTGCATTACTCCAATACCAGATCTTCCATGATGATTATTTGAAACAAACAGACATATGGGGGTGGGGGAAAGCACATAGAGTAGGAAAGTGGTAACTGCTTAATGGAGATCTTCTGTAAACATCATTACTGTTTTAAGGAATCTATTGACAACATCGCCCTGCCTGGCTGCTGTACTAGAAAAATAAGTATAAATCTCTCAAAAAGACTGTGAAAGACTTAGGAATGGTCAAAAGATTACTGAATATCCTTTCAATGGAAAGATAGGCCTTGTCTAGAAGACCCTTGTGGCTTTTCTGGTTTTATAGGGTTCTGTGCCTTTCACTGCCTTCAACTAAGCTACTTTACAACTCTGTAAGCTGTAGAAAATGGATAGTGATACAAATGATCCTTATCCATAGATATGCAAATGAATTTTGTCCAATAGAGACAAATTTGATTTTCCCTTGTAGAAAAGATGATTCCAACCATTACCTTTTATGGGCCTATTAACAAGTTTTGCAATTATTAGCAATTTTATTTCATCCTTTGTGATTGTCTACATATATGTGTCTGTTCTTCAGATTTTTCCTTTAAACCTGTGACATCTTACTGGTTTTCTCATTAATAATAGAGTTATATGTATAAAAAAAGTATCTATTGCTTACATATAGCTGATAATTTCAGAACTATTTTTGTAAAGACAATCTTTTCTCCACTGAATTATATTTGGAAATTGGTAGAATATCAGTTGTCTATATTTTTTGAGGATCAATTTCTGGGCACTCTTTTCTCTTCCATTGATTTTTCTCTCACACAAATTTCACACTCTGTTGATTAGCTTTGTAGTAAATTTAGTCATTAGGCTATACTAGTTCTTTAACAATGTTCTTTTATAAAGTTGGTTTTTTGGGTCCTTTGAATTTCTATAGAAATTTTAAAATAAGTTTGTTTATGTCTTAAAAAAAAGTCCTGTTTGGATTTTGATTAGGATTCTGTTGAAGCTATAGATCAATTTGAAGATCATTGGCATATTAACAATAGGAGATCTTCTGACTGCTGAGGAAGGTTTGCCTTTCCATTTGTTTATGTGATTTTTCATTTACTCAGGAATATTTTTTTATTTTTTAGTCTATGTGTCTTTCACATCTTTTTCTCTCCAGACTTTTTCTAAATGTTTTTTTCATACTATTATATATAGTTCTTTTTAATTTCAATTTCCGATTTTTTGTTGTTAGCATATGTCAATATTGATTTTTGTATATCCATCTTGTATCATACAACCTTGGTAAACTTGCTCATTATGTTGAGGAGCATTTTTATACATTTCATTGAATTTTCTGTATATATGATAATTTTATCTGTGAATAAAGACAGTTTTCTGTCTTCCTTTCCAACCTCAGTATCTTTATACTGCCCCCCCCACACCCCATCCAGTGGCCATCCTTGATTTTCCTTTGAATAATATCATTTAAATTTTTATCTCTTATAATGCTTAAAAGCTTAAAACAATACCTATGAAAAAGCATTTCATAGGCAAAAAAAGTTTAATTATAGACAGATTCAGCCTGCATTATTCCTTAAGCATATCATTTTTTTTCTCATATAGTAATTTTTTCTGCACATTCTTACTCGTTTTTGAAAACAAGGTTTCTTATTTCCCTTGTTAGGTGCAACTGAATAATATTTTCTACCATTACTAGCAGGTATACCTTTGCCCCTCCTTCTAAATGAGGCATGATCAATGCCTCTCTTCCTTTTGGCTTCTCCTTTGCAAAATAGACACAATCTATATTTCTCTCAAGTTTCTTATTAAATCAAATAAATATGTGTAAATCAAGTTAGTCTATATAATATGATTTTGTATAGTGTCGGGAACAAAATAAGCATCCAATAAAATGTTGTTTTTTAATATAGTATTACTACAATTTGAAAATAAAAATATTCTACATTCCATGTCTAAAGGAGAAGCAAACATCATATATTTACATATCACAAATATTTTCATTTATCGATTATAAGAATCTATGTTAAGGTCTCAAGACATTTAGTAGATTTCATAATTTTTTAACTTTCTTACTTAAAAAAATTCCATGGAATGTATATTAAATTCAAGAGCCAATGCTTCAACAATTCTCTTTAACAGTACTCTAACTAGCAAGCTCATGTGAGTACTCACTTATCTAAAATGAGTGAGGGTTTGAATAAAACTTCTATATCCTAAATAATCCCAAAGAAAAACACACATTGAAATTTCTAAAGTTCAACTGGACATCCTCAAAAATTTTCATGTGACTGTTTCTTAAAACAATTTTTGTACTTATAGCCACTTTATTTTTTCACTTTTCAAAGTAGATTATTATATAAAAGACACATATCCAGAATATATAAATAACTCTTAAAACTTAATAAGAAAATAAAGAACATAAAACAAAAATGTGTAATATATCGTAGTTTAACATGTACAGAGATTAATAACTAAAGAAATAACTATAGATGTGTGTACATATTGGTTACTATACATGCATAGATTTTATAGCTCTGTCTGCTGAGAAACTAGAAAAAAAAAATGACACCCAAGTAGCAACAAGTACATCCAGTGCCCAGGTTTTGGTTTCTAAAGACCGTTCTCCTAAATAACAAAAGCAAAACATGAAACAGATATCCTTGGAGAAATGAGTAATTCTAGGCCTGTGGTGGCAGTGAAAACAAAAGATGGGCCTGGAGTATTATGTTACACCAGAAAATACAGAAGTTCTCAGAAAACAAAAGAATAAAAACAGATCAGGAGCCAAACTGAAAGAGTACTCAGTGGCCAAAGTTAAGACAATTTAAGCAACAAAATGAATTAAAATTTAAAAATTATAACACAGCATAAAATAAAATATCCATGAGTCCATACTGATATAAATAATTGTACAAATAAATAGGAGAAAGGTAAAAATCTTTCTTAAAACAATTTCAAAAAGTATACATAGATACTCCTCCCTCCAGGAGGTGAAATTTAAATGCCCTCCCCGAAGTATGGGCTGGATTCTAAAATACAGAATATGGAAAGGGAAAAATAGTGACCTTTTAGTGGAGAAACCTGGCAGTCCTCTCCTTAACCAAGAGTCAATTTTAATATCAACAGTAAGAAGTCACATTGGTATCATGTATTCCTCTGGTAGAATGAGAAAGACACTTTACCTCTATAGTATTCTTCCCTAAAATCCAGAATCCTAGTCTAATTATGAGAAAACATCTAACAAGCCCAAGTCCACGGACATTCTACAAAATTCTTGAGTATTCCTCAAAACCATAAAGGTCATGGGGAAGAAGTAAAGGCTGAGAACCAGTTGTAGACTTTAAATTAAAGAGACACGAGAACTAAATTCAGTGTGGTAGGCTGGGTTGACATGAGAACTAAATTCAATGTGGTAGGCTCGGTTGGATCCTGGCACCAAAAAAGGACATGGATGTAACAAATCTACAAATCTGAATAAAGTCTGAAGTTTAATTGATAGTAATATATCAATGTTAATTTTTTAGTTTAAATGCATGTACAATGCAAGATATTAATTTTAGGGGAAGCTGAGTGAAATGTACATGAAAATGCTCTGCACAGCCTTTGCAATTGTTTCATAAATCTAAAATTATTTTAAAATAGAAGCTTTCCATTGTAAACTATATAGTGTATTATGATGAATTATCAACAACTCACTATTAGTCATACAAAAGAGAAAGCTGTAGTTTCTTTAAAATGCATACTTGTGGCCCCCTCACCCCATATATAGAAAATCATTATTTTTCAAAGTGAAGCCAGTAATCTACATTTCGCATGTTCTTTAAATTATATACACCAATATGTGAGAATTACTTTTCTAAAGCCCTGTGCCTTTTATAGGCCCCAAACACCTTCAAAAAGTTTAAAAACCAAAGCAGTAATGGTATTATCCAAAGTAACCAAATTTGAAGAAAATTAAATTTCAGCAATGCTAGATGGGAATGTAAAAATCTGATAGTAGAGCCTGTGAACAAAATAATTCACTTAGGTAACATGCATAATTGGTAGGCCTACAGGATAATGAAGTCATGATAGAAGAGCAAAGAAGATAAAAAATTTGATGAGTACCTGAGTGGCAGTAAAAAAAATAGGAGTAAAAGCAACTTAATTGTGCAAACAGCTCTTCTTGGATTGAAGAAACCTGATGTCACTGTAGAGTGCAGAGAAATTACGACTGGCCTTTTCAATCAACAAGCAACAACTGCCTTAGTATTTACTCCAGAAATGAAGAGTGTAGCTGACAAGCAAAACTGACACCAAGGAGCTAGTAAAGAAATGTTCAAGCAATTCAAAATGGTCTGAGTGGAGCATCATGTAATGAATAAGTAAAGAAGGGAATGAGAATAAACAATGAAAATTAATGTGATGAAGTGCATTGGTTTAATGGAGCCTAAGTAGTCCCAGTTCTGACATCTTAGTGTGCTTCTGACTGCTCTTAAGTTACCTACAACCTTTACTGCAGACGTAGCTCCGGACCCGATTTTCGTGCTCCAGCAGACTCAAGTTATCTGAAACCTTGCTGCATCTTCTCCCCACACACAACACCTGTCAGCCTTTCTCAGAAACTAATTCACGTTCATTCTGATCCAACCAACTTTGGAATTCTTTTGCTTTTATTAGCTCTAAGTTTACCTTCTTGTGGAGAACCTCAGAGACTAGATAATTCTGAGGCATAACGCATGATGTTGACCTCTCAGAAGTCTGAATAAATAAGTATGGCAGTTTCCCACATTTTGATTGCATGAATGACTCATTTCTCTAGGATATTGGAGTAAGTTCTTCAGCCTTAATGCTCTGGCCAGATTGCCAATATTATTTTGAATTGGAGTGGTGAGAGAGTAGATCCTTACTTTGTGTCAGTTTTCAAGGAAAATACATCCAGCTTTTGACCATTCAGCGTGATGTTGGCTCTGGGTTTGTCATAGATGGCTCTCATTATTTTGAGGCATGTTGCTTCAATAACTTAATTATTGAGAATTTTTTTTTTAATATTTCCTTGAAGAACTTTTCCTTTGCATTCACAGCCTGGCTAGGTGTTTGGCACAAGAGGCCTAGCTTTCAGTCTGTTTGGCTTTTGACATGCCTTTCTCACTAGGCTTAATCATTTCTAGTTTTTGATTTAAAATGAGATACACTTGATTCTTTCTTATGTTTGAACACTTAGAAACCAGTGGAGGGTTACTAATTGTAATTTCTTTTTTTAAAAATGCATTTTAGGTTTTGGGGTACATGTGAAGAACATGCAAGATTGTTGCATAGGTACACACATGGCAGTGTGATTTGCTGCCTTCCTCCCCATCACCTATATCTGGCATTTCTCCCCATGCTCTCTCTCCCCAACTCCCCACCCCCCGCTGTCCCTCCCCTATTTTCCCCCGACAGACCCCAGTGTGTGATGCTCCCCTCCCTGTCTCCATGTGTTCTCATTGTTCAACACCCACCTATGAGTGAGAGCATGTGGTATTTGATTTTCTGTTCTTGTGTCAGTTTGCTGAGAATGATGGTTTCCAGATTCATCCATGTCCCTACAAAGGACACGAACTCATCGTTTTTTATGGCTGCATAGTATTCCATGGTGTATATGTGCCACATTTTCCCTGTCCAGTCTATTATCTATGGGCATTTGGGTTGGTTCCCAGTCTTTGCTATTGTAAACAGTGCTGCAATGAACATTCATATGCATGTGTCCTTATAGTAGAACGATTTATAATCCTTTGGATATATACCCAGTAATGGGATTGCTGGGTCAAATGGAATTTCTATTTCTAGGTCCTTGAGGAATCGCCACACTGTCTTCCAAAGTGGTTGAACCAATTTACAGTCCCACCAACAGTGTAAAAGTGTTCCTATTTCTCCACATCCTCTCCAGCATCTGTTGTCTCCAGATTTTTTAATGATCACCATTCTAACTGGCGTGAGATGGTATCTCAATGTGGTTTTGATTTGCATTTCTCTAATGACCAGTGATGATGAGCATTTTTTCATGTTTGTTGGCCTCATGTGTGTCATCTTTTGTAAAGTGTCTGTTCATATCCTTTGCCCACGTTTGAATGGGCTTGTTTCTTTTTTTCTTGTAAATCTGTTTTAGTTCTTTGTAGATTCTAGATATTAGCCCTTTGTCAGATGGGTAGATTGCAAAAATTTTTTCCCATTCTGTAGGTTACCAATTCACTCTAATGACTGTTTCTTTTGCTGTGCAGAACCTGTGGAGTTTGATTAGGTCCCATTTGTCTATTTTGGCTTTTGTTGCCGATGCTTTTGGTGTTTTGGTCATGAAGTCATTGCCTAAGCCTATGTCCTGAATGGTTTCGCCTAGCTTTTCTTCTAGGGTTTTTATGGTGTTAGGTCTTATGTTTAAGTTTTTAATCCATCTGGAGTTAATTTTAGTGTAAGGTGTCAGAAAGGGGTCCAGTTTCTGCTTTCTGCACATGGCTAGCCAGTTTTCCCAACATCATTTATTAAACAGGGAGTCCTTTCCCCATTGCTTGTTTTTGTCAGGTTTGTCAAAGATGAGATGGTTGTAGATGTATTGTGTTGCCTCCAAGGCCTCTGTTCTGTTCCATTGGTCTCTATCTCTGTTTTGGTACCAGTACCATGCTGTTTTGATTACTGTAGCTTTGTAGTATAGTTTGAAGCGTGGTAGTGTGATGCCTCCCACTTTGTTCTTTTTGTTTAGAATTGACTTGGCTATGTGGTCTCTCTTTTGGTTCCATATGAAGTTTAAGGTAGTTTTTTCCAGTTCTGTGAAGGTCATTTGTAGCTTGATGGGGATAGCGTTGAATCTGTAAATTACTTTGGGCAGTATGGCCATTTTCATGATATTGATTCTTCCTAACAATGAACATGGGATGTTTCTCCATCTGTTTGTGTCCTCTCTTATTTCATTGAGCAGTGGTTTGTAGTTCTCCTTGAAGAGGTCCTTTACATTCCTTGTTAGTTGTATTCCTAGGTATTTTATTCTCTTTATAGCAATTGTGAATGGGAGTTCATTCTTGATTTGGCTCTCTTTAAGTCTGTTATTGGTGTATAGGAATGCTTGTGATTTTTGCACGTTGATTTTGTATCCTGAGACTTTGCTGAAGTTGCTTATCAGTTTCAGGAGATTTGGGGCTGAGATGATGGGGTCTTCTAGATATACAATCATGTCGTCTGCAACTAGAGACAGTTTGACTTCCCCTTTCTTATTTGCATACCCTTTATTTCTTTTTCTTGCCTGATTGCTCTGGCTAGAACTTCCAATACTATATTGAATAGGAGTGGTGAGAGAGGGCATCCTTGTCTAGTGCCAGATTTCAAAGGGAATGCTTCCAGTTTTTGCCCATTCAGTATGATATTGGCTGTTGGTTTGTCATAAATAGCTTTTATTATTTTGAGATACGTTCCATCAATATCTAGTTTATTGCGGGTTTTTAGCATAAAATACTGTTGAATTTTGTCAAAGGCCTTCTCTGCATCCATTGAGATAATCATGTGGTTTTTGTCTTTGATTCTGTTTATGTGGTGAATTACGTTTATAGACTTGCATATGTTGAACCAGCCTTGCATCCCCGGGATGAATCCTACTTGATCATGGTGGATAAGCTTTTTGACGTGCTGTTGCAGTTGGTTTGCCAGTATTTTATTGAAGATTTTTGCATCTATATTCATCATGGATATTGGCCTGAAGTTTTCTTTTCTTGCTGAGTCTCTGCCAGGTTTTGGTATCAGGATGATGTTTGTCTCATAAAATGATTTGGGAAGGATTCCCTCTTTTTGGATTGTTTGGAATAGTTTCAGAAGGAATGGTACCAGCTCCTCTTTGTATGTCTGGTAGAATTTGACTGTGAACCCGTCTGGACCTGGGCTTTTTTTGGGTGGTAGGCTCTTAATTGCTGCCTCAACTTCAGACGTTGTTATTGGTCTATTCAGGGTTTCAACTTCTTACTGGTTTAGGTTTGGGAGGATGAAGTGTCCAGGAATTTATCCGTTTCTTCCAGGTTTAGTAGTTTATGTGCATAGAGTTGTTTGTAATAATCTCTGATGATGGTTTGGATTTCTGTGGAATCTGTGGTGATATCCCCTTTATCATTTTGTATTACATCTATTTAATTATTCTCTCTTTTCTTTTTTATTAATCTGGCTAGTGGCCTGTCTAATTTGTTGATCTTTTAGAAAAACCAGCTTCTGGATTTATTGGTTTTTTGAAGGGTTTTTTTGTGTCTCTATCTCCATCATTTCTGCTCTGATCTTAGTTATTTCTTGTCTTCTGCTAGATTTTGAGTTTTTTTGTTTTTATCTTGCCCCTCTAGCTCTTTCACTTTCATGATTGGGTGTCGATTTTACATCTTTCTTTGCTTCTCAAGTGAGCATTTAATGCTATATATTTTCTTCTAGACACTGCTTTAAATGTGTCCCAGAGATTCTGGTACCTTGTGTCTTCGTTCTCGTTGGTTTCGAAGAACATCTTTATTTCTGCCTTCATTTCATTGTTTATCCAGTCAACATTCAAGAGCCAGTTATTCTGTTTCCATGAAGCTGTGTGGTTCTGAGTTAGTTTCTGAATTCTGAGTTCTAACTTGATTGTACTGTCATCTGAGAGACTGTTAAGATTTCCATCCTTTTACATGTGATGAGAGGTGATTTACTTCCAATTATGTGTTCAATTTTAGAGTAGGTGTGATATGATGCTGAGAAGAATGTATATTCTATGGATTTGGGGTGGAGAATTCTGTAAATGTCTATTTGGTTCGCTTGGCCCGGGTCTGAGTTCAAGTCCCGGATATCCTTGTTAGTTTTCTGTCTTGTTGATTTGTCTAATTTTGACAATGGGGTGTTAAAGTCTCCCACTATTATTGTGTGGGAGTCGAAGTCTCTTTGTAAGTCATTAAGAACTTGCTTTATGTACCTGGGTGCTCCTGTATTGGGTGCATATATATTTTGGGTCGTTAGCTCTTTTTTTTTTTTTTTTTTTGAGCGGTGTTTCGCTCTTGTTACCCAGGCTGGAGTGCAATGGCGCGATCTCGGCTCACTGCAACCTCCGTTTCCTGGGTTCAGGCAATTCTCCTGTCTCAGCCTCCTAAGTAGCTGGGATTACAGGCACGTGCCACCATGCCCAGCTAATTTTTTTGTATTTTTAGTAGAGATGGGGTTTCACCATGTTAACCGGGATGGTCTCAATCTCTTGACCTCGTGATCCACCTGCCTCGGCCTCCCAAAGTGCTGGGATTACAGGCTTGAGCCACCGCGCCTGGCCTTAAAGGGTCGTTAGCTCTTGTTACATTGATCCTTTTACCATTATGCAATATCCTTCTTTGTCTCTTTTGATCTTTGTTGGTTTAAGGTCTATTTTATTAGAGATGAGAATTGCAACTCCTGCTTTTTTTTTTTTTTTGCTCTCCGTTTGCTTGGCAAATCTTCCTTCATCCCTTTATTTTGAGCCTTCGTGTATCCTTGCATGTGAGGTGGGTTTCCTGGATGCAGCACACTGATGGGTTTAGGCTTTTTATCCAATATGCCAGTCTGTGTCTTCTGATTGGGGCATTTAGCCCATTTACATTTAGGGTTAATATTGTTATGTGTGCATTTTAACCTGCCATTTTGATGCTACCTGGCTGTTTTGCCCATTATTTGATGCAGTTTCTTCACTGTGTTGATGCTCTTTACCATTTGTTATGTTTTTGGAGTGTCTGGTACTGGTTGTTCCTTTCTATGTTTAGTGCCTCTTTCAGGAGCTCTTATAAAGCAGGCCTGGTGGTGATGAAATCTCTGAGTACTTGCTTGTTCGTAAAGGATTTTATTTTTCCTTCACTTATGAAGCTTAGTTTGGCTGGATATGAAATTCTGGGTTGAAAGTTCTTTTCTTTAAGGATGTTGAATATCAGCCCACACTCTCTTCTGGCTTTTGGGGTTTCTGCTGAGAGATCTGCTGTTGAGTCTAATGGGCTTCACTTTGTGGGTAACCTGACCTTTCTCTCTGGCTGCCCTTAGCATTTTCTCTTTCATTTCAACCCTGTTGAATCTGATGATTATGTGCCTTGGGGTTGCTCTTCTTGATGAATATCTTTGTGAAGTTCTCTATATTTCCTGGACTTGAATATTGGCCTGCCTTGCTAGGTTGGGGAAGTTTTCCTGGATAATATCCTGAAGAGTATTTTCCAGCTTGGATTCATTCTCTCTGTCACATTCAGGTACACCTATCAAACGTAGATTAGGTCTTTTCACATAGCTCCATATTTCTTGGAGACTTTGTTCATTCTTTTTTACCCTTTTTTCTCTAATCTTGCCTTCTCATTTTATTTCATTGAGCTGATCTTCGACCTCTTATATCCTTTCTTCTGCTTCATCAATTCAGCTGTTGAAACTTGTGTATGCTTTGCGAAGTTCTCGTGTCGTGTTTTTCAGCTCCATAAATTCACTTATATTCCTCTCTACATTGTTTGTTCTCATTAGCGTTTTATCAAATCTTTTTTCAAGGTTCTTATTTTCTTTACATTGGGTTAGAACATGTTCTTTTAGCTCAGAGAAGGTTCTTATTACCCACCTTCTGAAGCCTGATTCTGTCAGTTCATCACACTCGTTTTCCATCCAGCCTTGTTCCCTCGCTGGTGAGGAGTTATGATCCATTGTAGGAGGAGAGGCGTTCTGGTTTCGGGTGTTTTCATCCTCTTTGTGCTGGTTTCTTCCAATCTTTGTGGATTTATCCACCTGTCATCTTTGTAGTTGTTGACTTTCAGATAGGGTCTCTGAATAGACGTCCAGTTTGTTGATGAAGTTATTTCTTTCTGTTTCTTAGTTTTCCTTCTAACATTCAGGCCCCTCTGCTGTAGGACTGCTGAGGTCCACTCGAGGCCCTGCTTGCCTGGGTATCACCTGGAGTGGCTGCAGAACAGTAAGGGTTGCTGCCAGTTTCTTCTTCTGCTATCTTTGTCCCAGAAGGACACCCTCCAGATGTCAGTCTGAGCTCTCATTTACGACATGACTCTTTGGATATATGGGGGTTAGGGAGCTGCTTGAGGAGACAGTCTGTCGTTTATAGGAGCTCAAGTGCTGAGCTGTGAGCTCCATTGTTCATTCAGAGCTGCTGGGCAGGTTTGTTTAAGTTTGCTGCAGCAGCAGTCATAACCCCCACCCCCTTTTATTTCCCTAGGTGCTCTGTCCCGGGGAGTTAGGGATTTATTTATGAGTTTCAGTTATGCTGCTGCCTTTTTTCAGGTCTGCCCTGCCCAGTGAGGAGGCAACCTAGTCACAGTCTGCCTGCAGAGGTTTTACTGAGCTGCTGTGGGCTCAACCCAGCTGCCATGTGAACGTCCCTGCAGTCCTGTTTATATGGGTATAGTTAGAACTGCCTCAGCAATGGCGGCCCACTTCTATAATGGTGGACCCTCTGTAATGGCGGGCTGCCTCGGCAATGGTGGACCACCTCCATAGTGTTAGACTGCCTTAGTAATGGTGGACGCCCCTCCCCCACAGAGCTGGACCATCCTGGGTTCAGCTGTGCTTACTGTGAAACTCAATCCAGATTGTTTCTGATTGCTATTTTTTTGTGGTGGTGGGACCAGCTGAGCCTGATCACCTTGCTCCCTGCTTCAGGGCCTTTTTTTTTTTTTTTTTTAAGGTTGAAAGGGCAACTCTGTCTCCCAGGTGTTCCAGTCACCTGTTAAAAAGGCGCTGAGATCTGTGTGGTTTCCCGTGCATTCCAGCCAGCTGAAACAGCTGCGCTGAGATTCTTGGTGCTTTTTTGCCCAGGAATCTCCTGGCCTGGCTCCCTGTTTCAGTCCCCTTTTTTAATCAGTTGAATGGGTGACTCTGTCTCCCAGGAGCTCCAATTGCCAGCTAAAATGGCGCCCGGACTCATGTATTTTGCGTGGAGGACTGCAGCGCTGGCCAAAACAGCCACACTGGCGACCCATGGGGCTCCTCTGCCTGGGAATCTCCTGGTCTGTGGGCAATAAAAATCCGTCTGGAAATGTGGCGTCCACCCACTCTCTGCACTTTCTGGGAACTGCAATCCTGAGCTGTTCCTAATCAGCCATCTTGGATCCGTCCCCTGTAATTTCTATATTGTCGTGTCTCATTGAATAGGAAGGTCCAAGGAGAGGGAGACAGATGGGGGAACAGCCAGTCAGTGAAGCAGTCAGGACACACACAATATTTGCCAGTTCAGTTTATTGTCTTACATAAGCACAGGTTGTGACACCGCAAAGCAATTGAAATAAATATATCAAAAATCACTGATCAGAGATCACCATATCAGATGTAATAATAATGTAAAAGTTTAAAATATTGTGAGAATTAGAAAAATGTAACACAGAGACACAAGGTGAGTATATAGTGTTGAAATAGTAGTGCTGCTATAATTGCTCAATATAGGTAGGGTTGCCACACACCTTCAATTTGTAAAAATCACAGTATCTGGGAAGCATTATAAAAAATGCGATAAAATTAGCCATGCCCATATCAAAATGGTATAGTGCCCCTAACATTGCTTACATGGCAAACATTTGTTGCAGTCAACAAAGAACTGGGGTTCTCATTTAAGTTTTCTTGTATTTTACCTAATTGAAATTCCTCTCATATTCTTAAACTAATTCAGCTGCCAGTCTTACTTCTTGATATTTTTATGAGTTTTTTTCTTTCTTTTTGGGGTCATCATAGCTATTTTAATTATAAATTAGAAGAAATTAAATTGCTGGCCTATTATTTTAACTTTTTTTCCACTCCTTATTTGAACACACAAAAAAGGAATTTCTATTCTAGTCTCCAGGAAGATAAAATCATGGGAAGAACATTTCAAGTTCCTCTCCATCCTCTTCCCATGTCCGTCCTGGGGCTGGGGCAAGATGTGGAGTATGTGGAAGAAGTGACTTACTTTGTACATAAACTGGATACTTGAGCATGCTCAAATTACCCTGCACGTCTTTAGCCTTGTTTTATGCCTGGCCTCATAGAGGGTACTCTGAACTGCTTCTCACTATGTAGAAAGTTTATCAGATAAGTTATATTCTGAAATGAGATCGCTTAGATGTGTGGAATCTAATCCAACTCAGGGGTGGTGTATTGTTAAAGCCAATGATTACATATCTAAGCATTGCTTTCTTATTCATATTTCCTGCAGTTGTCCACTTTAGTTGTGGCAACAAGTCTAAGCTATGCTGCAATAGAGCTTTTACCCAATAATACAATTTCTATTCCGTGTGCCTGTGTGTGCATCTCTCTCAATTGATTCTGAACTTAGGAGAGAAGAGAAAATGTCCATCTATTGGCCTTCTAAACTCCCTGTGTTGGTACATGGTCTTGCAACAATTGCAGAAATAGAAGGCTGTCATGTGGGGAGCTAATTTGTATGTTCAAAAGACCAAGATTTCTGGGGTGGCCAGCTAGAGGGGGTTAAGTTCTGAACTATCAGTAATGAACTATAAAATAGTTTCCTCTAGGCTCTTTGAATGGGCTTAAGTGCAGTGGGATATATTTATGCACAAATAGCACAAGTGTACTCACATTGTGACAATCCATCAAGATATACACTCAACATCTGCACACCTTTCCTTATGTATTTTATATTTTAATAAAAAGTTTACCAAGAATTAATAAAAGATACATAGTGTAGGATTTGTAAAAAATGTATCAATATTACTTTTAAAAAGAAAACCTGGGATCAAGCAATAAGACTTCATTTTTATTTTTAAAAATGTTTAGATTTTGAGTTTTTGTCACATACTTACAAGTTTAAATTAATTTAAAGTTTTTAAAGGAAGGCATGGTAGAGACAGAAACACTGACTAGACAAGAGTCTGTCCTTCTACTTAACAAACACTACTCAATCACTAAACATAAGTGGGAAGACTGCTAATTTTGAAGCTTCAAAGTAATAGAGATCTTTTATGACTAGCTGCAAAGATTGAAAGTGCCTGGGGAATAATTATTCCTTTCAGCTGGTAACAGAAAATGACTTATTCCTAAGATAAACATGAACAATTGGATATAATTTACATAAAATTTTTTGATCTGTATGGAAGAAACCTAAATATATTATGAATGTTTTTGTTGCTGTTTGTATTTTCAATATTTACTACTTCTTAAATATTGCTAAAAATGTTGAATGAATTAACCATATATGCTTAAAAGTTAGAAATATAATAATAATAAAGGCAATGACAAAACAAGCCAAAAGAGATACTAGTGCTATTTTTGGACCTTTCATCTTTGTCCGTATATTGAAAATCATAATATTTAAGTACCTAATATAGTTTGATTTTAGGATTTTTTTCAATGAAAATTATGTAATATAATTTAAAACTAATATAAAAATTCACAGACTTTTATTTTTCTTTATTTTGTTTTCAGGTAAAATGGTGAAATGATTCATCCACTATTATCAGTCTAGGCACTACTTGTCAACAATTCAATTATATTAATTCTTATACTCTCTATAAATGGATATCTATCTATCTATCTAGACTATATATCTGTTTATAAAGAGTACATATATTTATTAGCTGTATATATATAAAGCTTGTAGCTTTTGAGTATTTTTTGTTGTTTTTGTTGTTGTGTTTTCCCAACAGAACATAATCTAAACATGTATGGGTAATACTTTCAAAAAGTAGGCAATGTACATGAACAGATACTGTCCAAAAGAAGACATATATGTGGCCAACAAGCATATGAAAAAAATGCTTAACATCACTAATCATCAAAGAGATGCAAATCAAAACCACAAGGAGATACTATCTCACACCAGTCAGCTGGTAGCTTTATATATATAAAGGTAGTAACACTAGCTAACACTAGCTTTGGTAACATGAGTTTTCTATGTTAAAAGGTAGATAAACACTACCAATTTACTTCAAATGTCAGGACACTTTAAGTAGACACCATCTAAGAACCAGAATGTGGGCCCTCGTCAAACACCCAAACTGCTGGTGCCTTAATCTTGGACTTTCTACCCTCAAAAACTATGACAAATGAATTTCTGTTGTTTATAAGCCACCTGATCTGTGATATTTTTATAGCAGCCCAAATGAACTAAAACAATATGTTGTAGTGTTAAAAATATTTTTTGGAGAAAATTATTACCTTGCTTCTCAAAATCTCAAAAACTATAGACCTAAGTATTTTGATTTTCTGTTTGAGGAAAAGGTAGTATATATAATAAGAGATTTTTGCAGCAGGTAAAAATAAAAATAAGGAAGGCAGCAAGATTGTAAATATTATAATAACAGCTGGCTTTGTCTGTTGAAGATATGCCTACCCATAATAGTCTTGAATGTTCATTCACTTTTTGTTTTGCTTTGACCTCTATAAGAGTGGCTTTTTATTATCGACAAAATTCGTATTCTTCAATCAAGTGTTTTTTTTTAATGTAAGTAAATTGATTAGCTGGTAACACAGTAGCACTTTATTAAATACTTACTGATGATGATGGTTATTTATGATCTTGAACTGCATTGCAGAACCAAATTTAAATCCAATTCAATAAGTTTCTTTAAAATAAAGATGCATAGGCAATGATTGCCCGTTCAATAGGTATATTCCCTTACTTCTTTGATAAGAATACTGACATGGTTTGGCTCTGTGTCCTCACCCAAATCTCATGTCAAATCCAGTTAAAGACATTAATATGCATAAGGTGGATCTGTACATACTGACATGGAAAAATGGCAGAGATATGTTGCATGAAGAATTGCAGAACATTATGGATTTGTATAGAAAAGTTTGGAGGCTTTTTCAGCAAACTATTTGTAATGATCTGAAAGGTGAAGTAACCAGGGAATTCCACTGCCTAGGTACAGAATTCCACGAACATAGGTACAGAAAAACTAAGCAACATGTTAAAAAATCAAATCCATATTGTTTAGTTTTTCAGCATCTAGGTTCATTAATGAGTTTGGGAGGTAATTATCATTTTGTGGTGTCCTTGTCAGATTTTTACATTGGGTTGTGTTGGGTTTGTAGAACTTTGGAAATATTGCTTACTTTGTTGAGGAGTTTATATAATATTGGTGTCATTTAATTTGTTCCTTACGTATTTGGAAAGAAATTACTGGTTGAAGCCAGTTGAACTCAGAATTTGCTTTGAGAGTAGGTTTTGAATTACAAACACATTTATTAGATATAGAAAAAATTTACTTTCTCTTTATTCTTACTCATTTTTGTTAAATTATGTTGAGGATTTCTTTTTTGAATTGTTAAATTATTGTCACAATATTGCTTATATCTTTCTGTAATCACTTAATATCAATAAAATCTGTAGTAATAGCTGCTTTTTAATTTTTATACTTATTATTTGTGCCTTCTCTCTTTTATTAATGTTGTTTTTAAAAGGACCAAGTTTTGGTTTTATTGATTTCATTTTATGATTGTTTCTTATTTATCAGATTTCTCCATGTATCATTATTTTTTCTTCTAATTTTTAGGGTTTAATTTCCTGTCCTCATCTAAATATATCGATTGCTAATTTTCAGTCTTATTTTCTAATATTTATACTTGAATCTATAAGTTTTTATTTATTAATGTCTTTAGTTGCATGCCACATATTTGTATATGCCAACTATGTTACCATTTATTTCACAGTAACTTAAAATATCCATTGTAATTACTTGCTTGATACAATTTAGTTATAACTGTATAGCTTAATATCAAATATTAAGGAATTTTTCTGTTTATCTTTTTGATGCTGATTTTTGATTAATTCTATTCCGTGTAATATATTTCACCTTTAAAGTGTGTCAAAGCTTGTGACATGGCCCATAATATGGTTAATATTGATAATTTTCCAAATACACTTGAAAAGATTATATACTGTAATTGTGGGACACAGTGTTCTTTATGTCAACTAGGTCAAGTTCATGAATGTTATTGTTCAGTCCTAAAGAAACTCCAGTAAGTTTTATTTATTCATAAAAATTTGACTTGAAGGGGAGAGAAACAGAAAAGATTTGGTTGATCTCAAAGTATTTTATTACTCACAGGTCCTTGGGTCACAAGTCCTACTTTTATTGCTTTCTGATGTTTTTACATAGCTGTTCTTTTATATTTTGCATGGCTCTTATGGCTATGCTCAGTAGTAGAGTTGTTTTGGAACAGGTTACTATGTCAAAAATGAAAATGGAACTCTCCCATCACCATATTTTCACTGTTGACATAACCATTTCCAACAGAATATCACATAAATAATCTATTTCTGGGATGGAAATATTTTTTCATGTTGCTTGAATTTATTATGTAGTTATTTAAACAGTGTGTTTCTAGGAAACAGAACGGATAACAGAAGATAAATCAAAATTCTTTCAAAAGTGTAGCAATTATATGTAGGAAATGGAAGCGTTTATCTAAAATTGTCATGTTTTATAAGAACTTGCCCAACTGTAGGTAGAGTAAATCTCTTTTCTTTTGGAGACATGTTGCTCAGATGTGAGCCAAAGTTAAGCAAACTTCACAGAACATAGAAATCTACCCACACTACCAGTAGCAAAAGGTTTTCTGCTGTAAGCCAAAATGATAAGTGTATGTTGCAGATGTATATGGTGATTGATTATAAAGTTCTGTGTTTTTGTATGAGCATGCCTCTGTGACATAACTATGGGTATACATATTTATGTGCATATAGTTTATTTAATGGGCATATATGGCTGGCTTATCTTTAAATGTCTAGGAAGGATTATGTATATTTGGGGATAGGCATGTGGGATGTAGCACTTATCTTGCTTTGTTCGTCTATGAGTACATGTGTGTACACCTGGCATGGCCCAACATGTGTCTGAATGCTGCTGTGTCCAAATGGAGTGATTCAGGGGCCTGGAGAAAAGGTATCCCAGGATGGGGATATGGAACAAAGAAAGTAGTCACTTCATAGTGTAGATACTAGACTTTAGTATTTTTTTTTTTTTTTTTGCCTCATTATGCCTAATACACTGTCCTTTTACCTAATCACTTCTGTTTATTGTTTATGTCCATTCTACTAAAAGGTCTTCTCCCAAAGTACACTGAAAACAATCCAATTTCTGCAGCCTAAGAAACTGAATGAGGCCTTGACTCCTGCTAAATTTCTAAACTCCTGACTTTTTTCTACTGCTAGATGTGGAGCTCCATCTTTAGTTCTTAGCAAAAAGCTTTCCATGAACCACAATGCTTGTACCTATCTGGTCATAAATTTGGCCCCTTCCCATTATGCTCCTGCTGCATTCAAGAATTACAGCAGGTTGAACACACTAGGGAATTTTATGTTATTTCGAATACTAGTTTCAGCAACCACACTACACATTTCCCTCTTATTCACCTTCCAACCGTCACAGTCTCTGAATGGCTTCCTAATACTACAGACCCAAAGGAGCTTGTAGTTCAGTAAGTCTACACAAACAAAAATAGGAATGATCGTTCAGGAAGCTCATTATAGAAGTGTCTCCAATGCGATGCTCATTCACAATTTCTAGGACCAGCAAAACACTTCCATATACTAAGACTAAATACAATAACAAGTTGGTTAAATTGCATTATATGAGAGTAGAAAAGGTAGGAGATGATTTTAAATATCTATTATGATAATTCATTCTATATTTACTGCCAAACTTAATTGATACTACAGAAGAAAATTCAAAAGGAGCTTCAAATATGTTCATATTAAAATTATAATCTCTAGAATTCTAAAGAAAGGAAACATTATAATTTTCTAGAAGTTGGATAATCCCTGGAAACAATTTATAGCAAAAGAATCTTAAAGTGCCCAAAGCTTGTATAGAATAAATATGATTACAAAGGAGACATTGTGGGTTCACTGAAAGCAAGTCAGACTGAAATAATTTTATGTCCTTTTTATGGAGTATCAGTATATTAATATCCTAAGTGAATGTTGTTGGCATTATTTCTTGATTGCAGTAAGACACATGAAATGTACCTAACAGAATCATTTGGAGAAAATGTAGACATGAGCTAAAAACAATTAGGTAGATTTACAGCCGGTCGAAGTTCTATATCCAAAGTATCTGTTAACCAATCAGAGTTAACTTGAATCGGATATCTTAGCAGGTAGCTACAGATCCTCTGGAATTGGCAGTCTTACTGCTTCCAACCTTACCTCTGGTTCCACCATGTGGCTAATTTTCCACTGATTACTTGCCATAGCACTTATCTTGCTTTGTCCGTATGTTGAACATCAGTTATTTAACAGAGCTGTGATTATATAACTTGGTGTAGGGCTGCTGAGCTACTTCCTGGTGCAGGCGTCCCCAAACTTTTTACACAGGGGGCCAGTTCACTGTCCCTCAGACCGTTGGAGGGCCACCACATACTGTGCTCCTCTCACTGACCACCAATGAAAGAGGTGCCCCTTCCTGAAGTGCGGCGGGGGGCCGGATAAATGGCCTCAGGGGGCCGCATGCGGCCCGCGGGCCCAGTTTGGGGACGCCTGTGGACCTGGTACAGCTGAGAATGAAGCTCAATAGAACAAGTCTGTCTTCAGAACATGGATTTGGTCCAAGTCTGTAGGTATAAATATTAAATGAGTCCACTAAAGAGAATCAGAGTAGGGAATCACTATGTTACATGCCATGCAGTTCCCATGAAATGTTATTGTTTCTTCTCTGTGGCATGGCTTTTCCTGTATCACCCATTTGTTCTTATTCTCCCGAGATTGTCGTCCTCTTTTTCCTTCTAATGCCTCCTGATTTACCCCTGTTATTATACAGTAACAGTAGGACAAGTATTAGACCCAACATGTTAAGAGTTCTGTGGATTATAAGCATTTATTTTATTTAAATAAATATAAGTATTTATTTTATTTAAATAGACAGGCAGGTTGGGCATATGATGACACGAAGGCTCAGAAATGTGAGGAGTACTGATAAAGCTGTTGCAGCTGTTTTTTTCGTGAAGTTTGAGCTCCAGGTCAGTTTTTTTAAGAATTATCTGGTTTTCTGTCTCCTTCATCGTACTGCTTAACAGAAGACTATCACCGTCTCCAGAAATCTAAAAGCAGAGAACACCTTGCATACTTTGACCTTCTTGTCTAGCCATGATTCCAGCACATGACTTTTAGCCAGCCTAGTCATGAGAACAAACATTACTCATACCTCATGGGTCATCAGAAAAAAAAATTTCTCAAAGCACAGACACATTGGGTCTCAATTTGAACTGAAATGCAGTGTCTTTTTCCCAGAAGCTTCTCTAGTAACCACAGCAAAAACAATCTGAACCAGAACAATATGTACTGGATGGAGATTGACCACGTAGAGTGATCTTTGTACTTTTAGTTGTACTTTTAGTTGGCGACACCCACCCCACCGCCTTTTTTTTTTTTTTTTTTTTAACTTGCTAACAGCGATGTGCCATAGTCTATCAGGACTGAAGAAAATTTCCTGTTATCCTCTAGTACACAAGCATCACCAGTTTTCATCATGACCATCATCATAAATAATATTTACTGAAGAATAACCATGGCCTGTAACTGTGTACCACATAAAGTACTAAGTGCTGTACACTCATGATCTCAGTTAATCCTACACAACCCTGAGAGGCAGGAATTACAACATTTAGTCTGTGAGTAAACTGAAACCTAAGGAGGCTGTGAAACTGACAATAATCATAGAGGTAGTCAGTTGTAGAGCTGGGGTTTGAAACTGGATCTGTCTCATGCAGTAGCACCCAACACAACACTACTCATAGATCCTGGCTCATGCAGCAGCAGCAACAATAAAGTGTCCTCTTCCTCATATTTCTTCCTTCCACTCCCATGTGTAACCAATTTAAGCTGGATATGAATTATTGAAGCAAATGATCTCTTTTTTTCTTAAAAACTTTTAGATTCTACAAACCAAATCCTGAGACTTCCCCTGTACCAGCCCAGAAAGTAGCAGAGATTAGGTGTAAGGAGTAAGGCAGACCCCACACTCAAGAGTGATGAGAAACATTCCACAGAGGGTCTTGCTTGTATTTTGAAAGAAACTTTATGCCACGCAATAAACAATGGAAACATCCCACGATAATTTGCCAGCATGGCTCAGCACACTTTAGCAGAGAATAAACAAGCACTTGACAGGACAAAGGAAACTGGGAAAAAGTCAAATGCTATGATCTCTGTGTACATTGATTCAGTGCTCCAGGCTTTGGATACTTCGGTGTAAATTCATTTTTTGACACCATCGTTTCCTGAGGTTTGAATTGTTTATTAGCTGTGTGGCTTGTAATTTAAGGACCATTAAGTTCTTTTGAAAAAATACCTTCTTATAAAGGAAACAAATAGAGAGCTAATAATGTTAAAATAAAAAGAGTTGAATAATATCTTATTTAATATATTATAGTAGATAATGTCCAATAGAAGCATGTGGGATAGTGGATTTCTCTAATGTTACATGAATATGTGCAGGTACTACATGCAACTCAGAAAATCCTGAAAATATGACAAATAATTTTCACAATCTTGATCATTGTACATTTTGACACCCAAGGCTTTAATGAGGCAACAGTGAAGGAACCATTTGATGAATGTTGAAGTATTTTAGATTTCCTCAAGGTTATAGAAACAAAATTTGGATGGCTATTTCTATGTTAAGTGATAGTGTGAAAATACCTTAGGCCTCGGAATAGTTTTGTTCTCTTCAATGCCTGTTTCACAAAAATTGCTGATGACACAGCATTAACAAGTTTTATTTTTGCTGTCAGATATTTTATGTGCCTATCCAGATGCAATTATAAACTGAAAAGACAAAATTATGCATTATATATCATGTCAGAAATAACCATTACTTTCCCTAAAATATTGCTGAAGTAATTGTCAAATAATTCTTTATTGGTTCTTTTGAATTTTAATAAGTGAAGTAAATCTTACTGACTAAAATTCAGGGCACATAGTAACTAATTAATAAACACTTAAATTAGTGACTGGAAGGTAAGTAAAATTATTTCCATAGTGGATTCACAATTCATTAACCGCAATTATCATTTTCTACTGTGCGATGGAAGAAAGTCACTTTATTTAAGATTAAATTGACATCTGATGTTACACAAATGCTCCATCAACTTTCTTAATGGCTTTTTAAAAAATCATGTGTCAGAGAAACTAGAAAAAGTAATATGTTTCAGTTTAAACTCAGTATACAGAATCAATGTGTTTCTCTCTTCACTTCCAATAATTTAATGAATTTTACTAGCCACTTTTGTCTACACTGTTGCCAGGTCAGGCAGCAGCATTATTCCATGTTTGTCAATTAAGACGTAGCACTAAATGGAGATTATATGTCTAAACATGCTCCAACCAGTGACAGACCTTTGATTTAGAACTCTGAGTCATGGACCAGTATTTCCTCTGATAAAAGCTAGGCTGCTCTATTTTCAGCTCCAGGTGATAATATACTACTGGCCCTGTTACTTCAAGCCAAAGATTTGGCACAGTGCTTATGACACTAAATGTTTTCTCATGAGCCCTGTGGAGATAAAAACATTGTTTCTCCCTGTGCCCAGGGTCTACATAGTCTTTAGAGTTATTGCCACCCTTGATTTCATCAGATGGTTAAAGGGAGTTAAAATGGAATCAGATACAGAAGGGTCTTGGGCTTAGGTTTATATAAACCCTTAATTTCTATATAAGCTCCTAAAGAGGAAGTACTCTTGCCATATTTGTCTTTCCTATTTCCTGGCACAGGTCAGACTCAGGCAGGCATTTAGTACATTCTTGCTGACTTGTTTCACTGTCTTGACTCCTGGGCAGCATGGCGTTTCAAAATAGAAGGTATCTGAGGTCATGAGTACTACATATGTTGAGACTGCCTTCTGGTTGCTGGACATAATCAGAAATGATATGGATAATGAAGGTAGAGATGTATGTGTGTCCTGTGTGTGTGTGTGTGTGTGTGTGTGTGTGAGAGAGAGAGAGAGAGAGAGAGAGAGAGAGAGAGAGAAAGAGAGAGAGAGAGAGAGAGAGAGAGAGAGAGAGAGACCTTTCCCACCTGTGTTTTAGGAGTACATGCCAATTTCAAGACTGTATGAAAAGCAAGTCTAAAAGCATTTTATTTATTCCATTTACTAACTGAATTCTTTTCATCTTGGGTTAGGCCAAACTGCTCTAAAAGAGAAATTAGTATTTCACAATAATTGTGTAAAATATGAATGCAAGACAATAAAAATGCATTTAGTTATCTAGTAATTACAGTATTTTGGAACATAAGAAGACCTCAATCATCATTTATTCCAATTCCTTTATTTTATGAATGAAAACGCTAAGGTTCAAAGAAGAGAAGTAACTTTCTCAAAGTGAAACAGCTAGCAATGACCAGAACTATTGACTTCAAGTTCAATGATCCTTGCACCTCACTAGGCTGCCTTTCATGCCAGTAGGTCACTTTCCCTTTTCCAACTTCGTGTTGGACATCAGTGAACTCACCAGAGCAAGAACAATGGAGAAACTCTTTTTTGTCCTTTATTTTGTATCTGTAGAGGATTTTTTTCCCAAGCCCTGTGACTTAGAAAGATACTTCTAACCCAGTTAGTTTTAGTCATTTTTTTGCATTTTATAAAAAGTTTTAATTATCATTTAATTAATTTTTAAATTCAGTTTTCAGATATTTCACTGGGTGGTTGGTCATTCTCCCTTGATTATATCCACATTAGATATATAGATTGTTAAAAGTGTTTCTTTTGTTTGGAAAACCATCTAGGATCATCTATACTCATCAAAACAGAATATTTCATTTTCAGCAATAGTGTAGGCAACATTTGAAATCATGTTTATCAAAATACAAAAGCAAAGCTGCATTTTAAAGGACCTGGTTTTGTGTCTGGAAATAATAGTTGCTCAAAACAAATAAAGCTATTACTTTTCATTAATAATACTATCACTAGATTAAAATTACAGTCCTTAACTTTTGCTATTCCATATCTTTCTTATAGATAATTTCTGTTGTTTCTATTTTTGTGTATATCATCCACTAGTCATTGGTAATTGTCACCCTGTGCTTAGGAAATTAGGAAACCAGGACAATAAAATAATAAAGTCACATCTATCTACCATGAAAAATAGATATGAAAAAACTTCTCATAAATTTACATAGTCAAGAGTGGCAGCTATCTCTGTTTGTCCATTTCTATTATAGGATGTTTCACGTTTTCATAATGTTATCCAATGCCAAACTCTTTCTTCTAGCATCATATTGTTTCCTAAAGTACATTTTTTTCTTTAAGTGAATATTATTTTCTTTCTTTATTTTTTTATTGTTCTGGGGTACATGTGCAGAACATGCAGGATTGTTGCATAGATACACACATGACAATGTGGTTTGCTGCCTCCATCCCCTGTCACCTACATCTGGCATTTCTCCCCATGTTATCCCTCCCTGACCTCCCCACGCCCCTGCTGTCCCTCCCTTGGCTCCTGCCAACAGACCCCAGTGTGTGATGCTCCCCTCCCTGTTTCCCTTTGTTCGCATTGTTCAACACCTGCCTATGAGTGAGAACATGCAGTGTTTGATTTTCTGTTCTTGTGTCAGTTTGCTGAGAATGATGCTTTCCGGATTCATCCATGCCCCTACAAAGGACACGAACTCATCATTTTTATGACTGCATAGTATTCCATGGTGTATATGTGCCACATTTCCCTTATCTAGTCTATTGTTGATGGGCATTTGGGTTGGTTCCAGGTCTTTGCTATTGTAAACAGTGCTGCTATGACCAATATATGTGCATGTGTCTTTAAAATATAATAATTTATAATCCTTTGGGTATATACCCAGTAATGGGATTGCTGGGTCAAATGGAATTTCTATTTCTAGGTCCTTGAGGAAGCACCACACTGTCTTTCACAATGTTTGAACTAATTTACACTCCCACCAACAGTGTAAAAGTGTTCCTATTTCTCCACATCCTCTCCAGCATCTGTTGTCTCCAGATTTTTTCATGATTGCCTTTCTAACTGGCATGAGATGGTATCTCAGTGTGGTTTTGATTTGCATTTCTCTAATCAGTGATGATGAGCATTATTTCATATGTTTGTTGGCCTCATATATGTCTTATTTTGAAGTGTCTGTTCATATCCTTTGCCCACTTTTGGATGGGTTTGTTTTTTTCTTGTAAATCTGTTTTAGATCTTTGTAGATTATGGGTATTAGCCCTTTGTCAGATGAGTAGATTGCAAAAATTTTTTCCCATTCTGTTGGTTGCTGGTTTACTCTAATGATTGTTTCCTTTGCTGTACAGAAGCTCTGGAGTTGAATTAGGTCCCATTTGTCTATTTTGGCTTTTGTTGCCAATGCTTTTGGTGTTTTAGTCATGAAGTCCTTGCCTATGCCTATGTCCTGAATGGTTTTGCCTAGGTTTTCTTCTAGGGTTTATGGTGTTAGTCCTTATGTTTAAGTCTTTAATCCATCTGGAGTTAATATTAGTGTAAGGTGTCAGGAATGGGTCCAGTTTCTGCTTTCTGCACGCTACTACCCAGTTTTCCCAAGACCATTTATTAAACAGGGAATCCTTTCCCCATTGCTTGTTTTTGTCAGGTTTGTCAAAGATCCGATGGCTGTAGATGTGTGGCATTGCCTCCAAGGCCTCTGTTCTATTCCATTTGTCTATATCTTTTGGTACCAGTACCATGCTGTTTTGATTACTGTAGCCTTGTAGTATAGTTTGAAATCAGGTAGCATGATGCCTCTAGCTTTGTTCTTTTTGCTTAGGATTGTCTTGGCTATGTGGGCTCTCTTTGGTTGCATATGAAGTTTGAAGTGTTTTTTTTTTTCTAGTTCTGTGAAGAAGGTCATTGGTAGCTTGATGGGGAGAGCATTGAATCTATAATTTACTTTGGGCAGTATGGCCATTTTCATGATATTGATTCTTCCTAACTATGAACATGGAATGTTTCTCCATCTGTTTGTGTCCTCTCTTATTTCATTGTGCAGTGGTTTGTCGTTCTCCTTGAAGAGGTCCTTTACATTTTTTGTTAGTTGTATTCCTAGGTATTTTATTCTCTTTGTAGCAATTGTGAATGGGAGTTCGCTCATGATTTGGCTCTCTGTTAGTCTGTTTTTGGTGTATAGAAATGCTTGTGATTTCTGCACATTTATTTTTGTATCCTGAGACTTTGCTGAAGTTGCTTATCAGTTTAAGGAGATTTTGAGCTGAGATGATAGGGTCTTCTAAATATACAATCATGTCGTCTGCAAATAGAGACAATTTGATTTCCTCCTTTCCTAATTGAATACCCTTTATTTGTTTATTTTTTTCTTGCCTAATTGCTCTGGCTAGAACTTCCAATACTGTATTGAATAGGAGTGGTGAGAGAGGGCATCCTTGTGTAGTGCCGAAAATTATTTTCTAACAAGAGACAGTAGTTTATTTGAATCAACAGCAAATATGATGATTAATATCTTAAGAATATACTTCAAGCATCAATAAAGTATTCAGTTCGAGATGAGTAAAATAGTACACTTGAGGGTCCCAGTCTTGGATCTATGTTGTGCATTTTCTGAATATGTCTGCTTAATATTTTTTTCTTTTCTTTTCTTTGTATTTTTTGAGACTGAGTCTCACCCTGTTGCCCAGCCTGGAGTGCAATGCTGTGCTCTTGGCTTACTGCAACCTCTGCTTCCTGTAACCTCTGCTTCCTGGGTTCAAGTGATTCTCTTGCCTCAGGCTCCCACATAGCTGGGATTACAGGAGTGTGCCACCACACCTGGCTAACTTGTGTATTTCTAGTAGAGATGGGGTTTCACCATATTAGTAAGGCTGATCTTGAACTCCTGACTTCAGGTGATCTGCCTGCCGCGGTCTCCCAAAGTGCTGCGATTACAGGTGTGTGCTATGTGCCTGGTCAGTATTTTAAAAATATTGTTGGAGAAGGCAAATTATGTGTAAGAATGTTTTTTGATTCAATTATGGCAGGAACACATGAACTATAAACTCATTTACATTGAGAAAAGAAACACACTCTTGGTAGTAGAAATAAAACTCCCTTTAACAGTCTCCTAGTGAATCACTAATGCTAATGCCAGGAGAGATTCAACAAAGCTTGTCTAAGATTCCATATTAATATGGCATTTCACATTACTCTATTATTTCATGTTACTGTTACTGCAGCCTAAGAGTTTCTCAGTTACCAAGTCATACTTGACTTACATGGAGCTTTTGGAGAATGAAAATTGAGGAGGTTTTGTTTGTTGGCTGGTTCATTGGTTGTGAGTTTTCTTTTTCCACATGAATTTTAAGGTGATTATTCTTTTTTGTACAATTGATCTTTTTGTGGATGTATCCATTTTTCTTATTTATTAAGTTTTTAAAAATTATTTTTTATTTCAATAGGTTCTTGGGGGGAAAAGTGTTTAGTTACATGAATAAGTTCTTTAGTGGTTATTTCTGAGATTGTGGTACACCCGTCACCCCAGCAGTGTACACTGTACCTAATGTGTAGTCTGTTATCCCTTGCCACCCTGTAACCTTCCCCCAAATCCCCAAAGTCTAATGTATCATTCTTAAACTTTTGCATTCTCACAGCTTAACTCCCATATGAGTGAGAACATATGATGTTTAGTGTTCCTTTCCTGAGTTATTTCACTTAGAATAATAGTCTCCAGTTCCATCCAAGTTGCTATGACTGCCATTATTTCTTTCCTTTTTATGGCTGAGTAGTATTCCATTG